>NC_067459.1:0-1231250 GCF_025434085.1 Hippocampus zosterae | reverse complement strand
TGAACGGGGATTATTATTTTTTTTAACTCGGCCTCCGGGCCGGGGCGGGCTTCGCCCCCGGTACCTCCAGCCGCTTCTATTTACGCGCGCCGCGTTCCAACATATTCACCCCGGCCAAGAGGCCTCTTCCCCGGCCACACTCGTCCGCCGGGCCGGCCCGCACCCCGCCATTGAGACTGCACGGGAATTATTATTTTTTTATCTCTCAACCTGTCCAAGAGGCCTGCTGCCCGCCGCAATCGCCGCCGGGCCGGCCCGCACCCTGCCATTGAGACTGAACGGGGATTATTTATTTTTTTAACT
Organism: Hippocampus zosterae; assembly: GCF_025434085.1. NCBI lineage: Eukaryota > Metazoa > Chordata > Actinopteri > Syngnathiformes > Syngnathidae > Hippocampus > Hippocampus zosterae. Next base: position 1,230,947 of record NC_067459.1, on the reverse strand, counting down.
TGGCCGCCGGCCCGGGGCGGGCATCGCCCCCGGTACCTCCAGCCGCTACTATTTCCGCGGGCCGTGTTCCAACACTATTCTCCCCGGCCAAGAGGCCTATTCCCCGGCCCGCACCCCGCCATAGAGACTGCATGGGAATTATTATTTTTTTATCTCTCAACCTGTCCAAGAGGCCTGCTGCCCGCCGCAATCGCCGCCGGGCCGGCCCGCACCCTGCCATTGAGACTGAACGGGGATTATTTATTTTTTTAACTTGGCCGCCGGGCCGGGGCGGGCATCGCCCCCGGTACCTCCAGCCGCTACTATTTCCGCGGGCCGTGTTCCAACACTATTCACCCCGGCCAAGAGGCCTTTTCCCCGACCCGCACCCCGCCATTGAGACTGCACGGGAATTATTATTTTTTTATCTCTCAACCTGTCCAAGAGGCCTGCTGCCCGCCGCAATCGCCGCCGGGCCGGCCCGCACCCTGCCATTGAGACTGAACGGGGATTATTTATTTTTTTAACTTGGCCGCCGGCCCGGGGCGGGCATCGCCCCCGGTACCTCCAGCCGCTCCTATTTCCGCGGGCCGTGTTCCAACACTATTCACCCCGGCCAAGAGGCCTATTCCCCGGCCCGCACCCCGCCATTGAGACTGCACGGGAATTATTATTTTTTTATCTCTCAACCTGTCCAAGAGGCCTGCTGCCCGCCGCACTCGCCGCCGGGCCGGCCCGCACCCTGCCATTGAGACTGAACGGGGATTATTTATTTTTTTTAACTCGGCCTCCGGGCCGGGGCGGGCTTCGCCCCCGGTACCTCCAGCCGCTTCTATTTACGCGCGCCGCGTTCCAACATATTCACCCCGGCCAAGAGGCCTATTCCCCGGCCCGCACCCCGCCATTGAGACTGCATGGGAATTACTATTTTTTTATCTCTCAACCTGTCCAAGAGGCCTGCTGCCCGCCGCAATCGCCGCCGGGCCGGCCCGCACCCTGCCATTGAGACTGAACGGGGATTATTTATTTTTTTAACTTGGCCGCCGGGCCGGGGCGGGCATCGCCCCCGGTACCTCCAGCCGCTACTATTTCCGCGGGCCGTGTTCCAACACTATTCACCCCGGCCAAGAGGCCTCTTCCCCGGCCCGCACCCCGCCATTGAGACTGCACGGGAATTATTATTTTTTTATCTCTCAACCTGTCCAAGAGGCCTGCTGCCCGCCGCACTCGCCGCCGGGCCGGCCCGCACCCTGCCATTGAGACTGAACGGGGATTATTTATTTTTTTAACTTGGCCGCCGGCCCGGGGCGGGCATCGCCCCCGGTACCTCCAGCCGCTACTATTTCCGCGGGCCGTGTTCCAACACAATTCACTCCGGCCAAGAGGCCTATTCCCCGGCCCGCACCCCGCCATTGAGACTGCATGGGAATTATTATTTTTTTATCTCTCAACCTGTCCAAGAGGCCTGCTGCCCGCCGCAATCGCCGCCGGGCCGGCCCGCACCCTGCCATTGAGACTGAACGGGAATTATTATTTTTTTATCTCTCAACCTGTCCAAGAGGCCTGCTGCCCGCCGCACTCGCCGCCGGGCCGGCCCGCACCCCGCCATTGAGACTGAACGGGGATTATTATTTTTTTTAACTCGGCCTCCGGGCCGGGCGGGCTTCGCCCCCGGTACCTCCAGCCGCTTCTATTTACGCGCGCCGCGTTCCAACATATTCACCCCGGCCAAGAGGCCTCTTCCCCGGCCACACTCGTCCGCCGGGCCGGCCCGCACCCCGCCATTGAGACTGCACGGGAATTATTATTTTTATATCTCTCAACCTGTCCAAGAGGCCTGCTGCCCGCCGCAATCGCCGCCGGGCCGGCCCGCACCCTGCCATTGAGACTGAACGGGGATTATTTATTTTTTTAACTTGGCCGCCGGCCCGGGGCGGGCATCGCCCCCGGTACCTCCAGCCGCTACTATTTCCGCGGGCCGTGTTCCAACACTATTCACCCCGGCCAAGAGGCCTATTCCCCGGCCCGCACCCCGCCATTGAGAATGCATGGGAATTATTATTTTTTTATCTCTCAACCTGTCCAAGAGGCCTGCTGCCCGCCGCAATCGCCGCCGGGCCGGCCCGCACCCTGCCATTGAGACTGAACGGGGATTATTTATTTTTTTAACTTGGCCGCCGGCCCGGGGCGGGCATCGCCCCCGGTACCTCCAGCCGCTACTATTTCCGCGGGCCGTGTTCCAACACTATTCACCCCGGCCAAGAGGCCTTTTCCCCGACCCGCACCCCGCCATTGAGACTGCACGGGAATTATTATTTTTTTATCTCTCAACCTGTCCAAGAGGCCTGCTGCCCGCCGCAATCGCCGCCGGGCCGGCCCGCACCCTGCCATTGAGACTGAACGGGGATTATTTATTTTTTTAACTTGGCCGCCGGCCCGGGGCGGGCATCGCCCCCGGTACCTCCAGCCGCTCCTATTTCCGCGGGCCGTGTTCCAACACTATTCACCCCGGCCAAGAGGCCTATTCCCCGGCCCGCACCCCGCCATTGAGACTGCACGGGAATTATTATTTTTTTATCTCTCAACCTGTCCAAGAGGCCTGCTGCCCGCCGCACTCGCCGCCGGGCCGGCCCGCACCCTGCCATTGAGACTGAACGGGGATTATTTATTTTTTTTAACTCGGCCTCCGGGCCGGGGCGGGCTTCGCCCCCGGTACCTCCAGCCGCTTCTATTTACGCGCGCCGCGTTCCAACATATTCACCCCGGCCAAGAGGCCTATTCCCCGGCCCGCACCCCGCCATTGAGACTGCATGGGAATTACTATTTTTTTATCTCTCAACCTGTCCAAGAGGCCTGCTGCCCGCCGCAATCGCCGCCGGGCCGGCCCGCACCCTGCCATTGAGACTGAACGGGGATTATTTATTTTTTTAACTTGGCCGCCGGGCCGGGGCGGGCATCGCCCCCGGTACCTCCAGCCGCTACTATTTCCGCGGGCCGTGTTCCAACACTATTCACCCCGGCCAAGAGGCCTCTTCCCCGGCCCGCACCCCGCCATTGAGACTGCACGGGAATTATTATTTTTTTATCTCTCAACCTGTCCAAGAGGCCTGCTGCCCGCCGCACTCGCCGCCGGGCCGGCCCGCACCCTGCCATTGAGACTGAACGGGGATTATTTATTTTTTTAACTTGGCCGCCGGCCCGGGGCGGGCATCGCCCCCGGTACCTCCAGCCGCTACTATTTCCGCGGGCCGTGTTCCAACACAATTCACTCCGGCCAAGAGGCCTATTCCCCGGCCCGCACCCCGCCATTGAGACTGCATGGGAATTATTATTTTTTTATCTCTCAACCTGTCCAAGAGGCCTGCTGCCCGCCGCAATCGCCGCCGGGCCGGCCCGCACCCTGCCATTGAGACTGAACGGGAATTATTATTTTTTTATCTCTCAACCTGTCCAAGAGGCCTGCTGCCCGCCGCACTCGCCGCCGGGCCGGCCCGCACCCCGCCATTGAGACTGAACGGGGATTATTATTTTTTTTAACTCGGCCTCCGGGCCGGGCGGGCTTCGCCCCCGGTACCTCCAGCCGCTTCTATTTACGCGCGCCGCGTTCCAACATATTCACCCCGGCCAAGAGGCCTCTTCCCCGGCCACACTCGTCCGCCGGGCCGGCCCGCACCCCGCCATTGAGACTGCACGGGAATTATTATTTTTATATCTCTCAACCTGTCCAAGAGGCCTGCTGCCCGCCGCAATCGCCGCCGGGCCGGCCCGCACCCTGCCATTGAGACTGAACGGGGATTATTTATTTTTTTAACTTGGCCGCCGGCCCGGGGCGGGCATCGCCCCCGGTACCTCCAGCCGCTACTATTTCCGCGGGCCGTGTTCCAACACTATTCACCCCGGCCAAGAGGCCTATTCCCCGGCCCGCACCCCGCCATTGAGAATGCATGGGAATTATTATTTTTTTATCTCTCAACCTGTCCAAGAGGCCTGCTGCCCGCCGCAATCGCCGCCGGGCCGGCCCGCACCCTGCCATTGAGACTGAACGGGGATTATTTATTTTTTTAACTTGGCCGCCGGCCCGGGGCGGGCATCGCCCCCGGTACCTCCAGCCGCTACTATTTCCGCGGGCCGTGTTCCAACACTATTCACCCCGGCCAAGAGGCCTATTCCCCGGCCCGCACCCCGCCATTGAGACTGCATGGGAATTATTATTTTTTTATCTCTCAACCTGTCCAAGAGGCCTGCTGCCCGCCGCAATCGCCGCCGGGCCGGCCCGCACCCTGCCATTGAGACTGAACGGGGATTATTTATTTTTTTAACTTGGCCGCCGGCCCGGGGCGGGCATCGCCACCGGTACCTCCAGCCGCTACTATTTCCGCGGGCCGTGTTCCAACACTATTCACCCCGGCCAAGAGGCCTATTCCCCGGCCCGCACCCCGCCATTGAGACTGCATGGGAATTATTATTTTTTTATCTCTCAACCTGTCCAAGAGGCCTGCTGCCCGCCGCAATCGCCGCCGGGCCGGCCCGCACCCTGCCATTGAGACTGAACGGGGACTATTTATTTTTTTAACTTGGCCGCCGGCCCGGGGCGGGCATCGCCCCCGGTACCTCCAGCCGCTACTATTTCCGCGGGCCGTGTTCCAACACTATTCACCCCGGCCAAGAGGCCTCTTCCCCGGCCCGCACCCCGCCATTGAGACTGCACGGGAATTATTATTTTTTTATCTCTCAACCTGTCCAAGAGGCCTGCTGCCCGCCGCAATCGCCGCCGGCCCGCCCCGCACCCTGCCATTGAGACTGAACGGGGATTATTTATTTTTTTAACTTGGCCGCCGGCCCGGGGCGGGCATCGCCCCCGGTACCTCCAGCCGCTACTATTTCCGCGGGCCGTGTTCCAACACTATTCACCCCGGCCAAGAGGCCTATTCCCCGGCCCGCACCCCGCCATTGAGACTGCACGGGAATTATTATTTTTTTATCCCTCAACCTGTCCAAGAGGCCTGCTGCCCGCCGCACTCGCCGCCGGGCCGGCCCGCACCCTGCCATTGAGACTGAACGGGGATTATTTATTTTTTTAACTTGGCCGCCGGCCCGGGGCGGGCATCGCCCCCGGTACCTCCAGCCGCTACTATTTCCGCGGGCCGTGTTCCAACACTATTCACCCCGGCCAAGAGGCCTATTCCCCGGCCCGCACCCCGCCATTGAGACTGCATGGGAATTATTATTTTTTTATCTCTCAACCTGTCCAAGAGGCCTGCTGCCCGCCGCAATCGCCGCCGGGCCGGCCCGCACCCTGCCATTGAGACTGAACGGGGATTATTTATTTTTTTAACTTGGCCGCCGGCCCGGGGCGGGCATCGCCCCCGGTACCTCCAGCCGCTACTATTTCCGCGGGCCGTGTTCCAACACTATTCACCCCGGCCAAGAGGCCTCTTCCCCGGCCCGCACCCCGCCATTGAGACTGCACGGGAATTATTATTTTTTTATCTCTCAACCTGTCCAAGAGGCCTGCTGCCCGCCGCACTCGCCGCCGGGCCGGCCCGCACCCTGCCATTGAGACTGAACGGGGATTATTTATTTTTTTAACTTGGCCGCCGGGCCGGGGCGGGCATCGCCCCCGGTACCTCCAGCCGCTACTATTTCCGCGGGCCGTGTTCCAACACAATTCACCCCGGCCAAGAGGCCTATTCCCCGGCCCGCACCCCGCCATTGAGACTGCATGGGAATTATTATTTTTTTATCTCTCAACCTGTCCAAGAGGCCTGCTGCCCGCCGCAATCGCCGCCGGGCCGGCCCGCACCCTGCCATTGAGACTGAACGGGAATTATTATTTTTTTATCTCTCAACCTGTCCAAGAGGCCTGCTGCCCGCCGCAATCGCCGCCGGGCCGGCCCGCACCCCGCCATTGAGACTGAACGGGGATTTTTTTTTTTTTTAACTCGGCCTCCGGGCCGGGGCGGGCTTCGCCCCCGGTACCTCCAGCCGCTTCTATTTAGGCGCGCCGCGTTCCAACATATTCACCCCGGCCAAGAGGCCTCTTCCCCGGCCACACTCGTCCGCCGGGCCGGCCCGCACCCCGTCATTGAGACTGCACGGGAATTATTATTTTTTTATCTCTCAACCTGTCCAAGAGGCCTGCTGCCCGCCGCACTCGCCGCCGGGCCGGCCCGCACCCCGCCATTGAGACTGAACGGGGATTATTATTTTTTTTAACTCGGCCTCCGGGCCGGGGCGGGCTTCGCCCCCGGTACCTCCAGCCGCTTCTATTTACGCGCGCCGCGTTCCAACATATTCACCCCGGCCAAGAGGCCTCTTCCCCGGCCACACTCGTCCGCCGGGCCGGCCCGCACCCCGCCATTGAGACTGCACGGGAATTATTATTTTTATATCTCTCAACCTGTCCAAGAGGCCTGCTGCCCGCCGCAATCGCCGCCGGGCCGGCCCGCACCCTGCCATTGAGACTGAACGGGGATTATTTATTTTTTTAACTTGGCCGCCGGCCCGGGGCGGGCATCGCCCCCGGTACCTCCAGCCGCTACTATTTCCGCGGGCCGTGTTCCAACACTATTCACCCCGGCCAAGAGGCCTATTCCCCGGCCCGCACCCCGCCATTGAGACTGCATGGGAATTATTATTTTTTTATCTCTCAACCTGTCCAAGAGGCCTGCTGCCCGCCGCAATCGCCGCCGGGCCGGCCCGCACCCTGCCATTGAGACTGAACGGGGATTATTTATTTTTTTAACTTGGCCGCCGGCCCGGGGCGGGCATCGCCCCCGGTACCTCCAGCCGCTACTATTTCCGCGGGCCGTGTTCCAACACTATTCACCCCGGCCAAGAGGCCTATTCCCCGGCCCGCACCCCGCCATTGAGACTGCATGGGAATTATTATTTTTTTATCTCTCAACCTGTCCAAGAGGCCTGCTGCCCGCCGCAATCGCCGCCGGGCCGGCCCGCACCCTGCCATTGAGACTGAACGGGGATTATTTATTTTTTTAACTTGGCCGCCGGCCCGGGGCGGGCATCGCCCCCGGTACCTCCAGCCGCTACTATTTCCGCAGGCCGTGTTCCAACACTATTCACCCCGGCCAAGAGGCCTATTCCCCGGCCCGCACCCCGCCATTGAGACTGCATGGGAATTATTATTTTTTTATCTCTCAACCTGTCCAAGAGGCCTGCTGCCCGCCGCAATCGCCGCCGGGCCGGCCCGCACCCTGCCATTGAGACTGAACGGGATTATTTATTTTTTTAACTTGGCCGCCGGGCCGGGGCGGGCATCGCCCCCGGTACCTCCAGCCGCTACAATTTCCGCGGGCCGTGTTCCAACACTATTCACCCCGGCCAAGAGGCGTATTCCCCGGCCCGCACCCAGGCAGTGAGACTGCACGGGAATTATTATTTTTTTATCTCTCAACCTGTCCAAGAGGTCTGCTGCCCGCCGCACTCGCCGCCGGGCCGGCCCGCACCCCGCCATTGAGACTGAACGGGGATTATTATTTTTTTTAACTCGGCCTCCGGGCCGGGGCGGGCTTCGACCCCGGTACCTTCAGCCGCTTCTATTTACGCGCGCCGCGTTCCAACATATTCACCCCGGCCAAGAGGCCTCTTCCCCGGCCACACTCGTCCGCCGGGCCGGCCCGCACCCCGCCATTGAGACTGCACGGGAATTATTATTTTTTTATCTCTCAACCTGTCCAAGAGGCCTGCTGCCCGCCGCAATCGCCGCCGGGCCGGCCCGCACCCTGCCATTGAGACTGAACGGGGATTATTTATTTTTTTAACTTGGCCGCCGGCCCGGGGCGGGCATCGCCCCCGGTACCTCCAGCCGCTACTATTTCCGCGGGCCGTGTTCCAACACTATTCACCCCGGCCAAGAGGCCTATTCCCCGGCCCGCACCCCGCCATTGAGACTGCATGGGAATTATTATTTTTTTATCTCTCAACCTGTCCAAGAGGCCTGCTGCCCGCCGCAATCGCCGCTGGGCCGGCCCGCACCCTGCCATTGAGACTGAACGGGATTATTTATTTTTTTAACTCGGCCGCCGGCCCGGGGCGGGCATCGCCCCCGGTACCTCCAGCCGCTACTATTTCCGCGGGCCGCGTTCCAACATATTCACCCCGGCCAAGAGGCCTCTTCCCCGGCCACACTCGTCCGCCGGGCCGGCCCGCACCCCGCCATTGAGACTGCACGGGAATTATTATTTTTTAATCTCTCAACCTGTCCAAGAGGCCTGCTGCCCGCCGCAATCGCCGCCGGGCCGGCCCGCACCCTGCCATTGAGACTGAACTGGGATTATTTATTTTTTTAACTTGGCCGCCGGCCCGGGGCGGGCATCGCCCCCGGTACCTCCAGCCGCTACTATTTCCGCGGGCCGTGTTCCAACACTATTCACCCCGGCCAAGAGGCCTATTCCCCGGCCCGCACCCCGCCATTGAGACTGCATGGGAATTATTATTTTTTTATCTCTCAACCTGTCCAAGAGAACTGCTGCCCGCCGCAATCGCCGCCGGGCCGGCCCGCACCCTGCCATTGAGACTGAACGGGGATTATTTATTTTATTTAACTTGGCCGCCGGGCCGGGGCGGGCATCGCCCCCGGTACCTCCAGCCGCTACTATTTCCGCGGGCCGTGTTCCAACACTATTCACCCCGGCCAAGAGGCCTATTCCCCGGCCCGCACCCCGCCATTGAGACTGCACGGGAATTATTATTTTTTTATCTCTCAACCTGTCCAAGAGGCCTGCTGCCCGCCGCACTCGCCGCCGGGCCGGCCCGCACCCCGCCATTGAGACTGAACGGGGATTATTATTTTTTTTAACTCGGCCTCCGGGCCGGGGCGGGCTTCGCCCCCGGTACCTCCAGCCGCTTCTATTTACGCGCGCCGCGTTCCAACATATTCACCCCGGCCAAGAGGCCTCTTCCCCGGCCACACTCGTCCGCCGGGCCGGCCCGCACCCCGCCATTGAGACTGCACGGGAATTATTATTTTTTTATCTCTCAACCTGTCCAAGAGGCCTGCTGCCCGCCGCAATCGCCGCCGGGCCGGCCCGCACCCTGCCATTGAGACTGAACGGGGATTATTTATTTTTTTAACTTGGCCGCCGGCCCGGGGCGGGCATCGCCCCCGGTACCTCCAGCCGCTACTATTTCCGCGGGCCGTGTTCCAACACTATTCACCCCGGCCAAGAGGCCTATTCCCCAGCCCGCACCCCGCCATTGAGACTGCACGGGAATTATTATTTTTTTATCTCTCAACCTGTCCAAGAGGCCTGCTGCCCGCCGCAATCGCCGCCGGGCCGGCCCGCACCCCGCCATTTAGACTGAACGGGGATTATTATTTTTTTTAACTCGGCCTCCGGGCCGGGGCGGGCTTCGCCCCCGGTACCTCCAGCCGCTTCTATTTACGCGCGCCGCGTTCCAACATATTCACCCCGGCCAAGAGGCCTCTTCCCAGGCCACACTCGTCCGCCGGGCCGGCCCGCACCCCGCCATTGAGACTGCACGGGAATTATTATTTTTTTATCTCTCAACCTGTCCAAGAGGCCTGCTGCCCGCCGCAATCGCCGCCGGGCCGGCCCGCACCCTGCCATTGAGACTGAACGGGGATTATTTATTTTTTTAACTTGGCCGCCGGCCCGGGGCGGGCATCGCCCCCGGTACCTCCAGCCGCTACTATTTCCGCGGGCCGTGTTCCAACACTATTCACCCCGGCCAAGAGGCCTATTCCCGCCCGCACCCCGCCATTGAGACTGCACGGGAATTATTATTTTTTTATCTCTCAACCTGTCCAAGAGGCCTGCTGCCCGCCGCACTCGCCGCCGGGCCGGCCCGCACCCCGCCATTGAGACTGAACGGGGATTATTATTTTTTTTAACTCGGCCTCCGGGCCGGGGCGGGCTTCGCCCCCGGTACCTCCAGCCGCTTCTATTTACGCGCGCCGCGTTCCAACAAATTCACCCCGGCCAAGAGGCCTCTTCCCCGGCCACACTCGTCCGCCGGGCCGGCCCGCACCCCGCCATTGAGACTGCACGGGAATTATTATTTTTATATCTCTCAACCTGTCCAAGAGGCCTGCTGCCCGCCGCAATCGCCGCCGGGCCGGCCCGCACCCCGCCATTGAGACTGAACGGGGATTATTATTTTTTTTAACTCGGCCTCCGGGCCGGGGCGGGCTTCGCCCCCGGTACCTCCAGCCGCTTCTATTTACGCGCGCCGCATTCCAACATATTCACCCCGGCCAAGAGGCGTATTCCCCGGCCCGCACCCAGGCATTGAGACTGCACGGGAATTATTATTTTTTTATCTCTCAACCTGTCCAAGAGGCCTGCTGCCCGCCGCACTCGCCGCCGGGACGGCCCGCACCCCGCCATTGAGACTGAACGGGGATTTTTTTTTTTTTTAACTCGGCCTCCGGGCCGGGGCGGGCTTCGACCCCGGTACCTCCAGCCGCTTCTATTTACGCGCGCCGCGTTCCAACATATTCACCCCGGCCAAGAGGCCTCTTCCCCGGCCACACTCGTCCGCCGGGCTGGCCCGCACCCCGCCATTGAGACTGCACGGGAATTATTATTTTTTTATCTCTCAACCTGTCCAAGAGGCCTGCTGCCCGCCGCAATCGCCGCCGTGCCGGCCCGCACCCCGCCATTGAGACTGCATGGGAATTATTATTTTTTTATCTCTCAACCTGTCCAAGAGGCCTCCTGCCCGCCGCACTCGCCGCCGGGCCGGCCCGCACCCCGCCATTGAGACTGAACGGGGATTATTATTTTTTTTAACTTGGCCGCCGGCCCGGGGCGGGCTTCGCCCCCGGTACCTCCAGCCGCTTCTATTTACGCGCGCCGCGTTCCAACATATTCACCCCGGCCAAGAGGCCTATTCCCCGGCCCGCACCCCGCCATTGAGACTGCATGGGAATTATTATTTTTTTATCTCTCAACCTGTCCAAGAGGCCTGCTGCCCGCCACAATCGCCGCCGGGCCGGCCCGCACCCTGCCATTGAGACTGAACGGGGATTATTTATTTTTTTAACTTGGCCGCCGGGCCGGGGCGGGCATCGCCCCCGGTACCTCCAGCCGCTACTATTTCCGCGGGCCGTGTTCCAACACTATTCACCCCGGCCAAGAGGCCTATTCCCCGGCCCGCACCCCGCCATTGAGACTGCACGGGAATTATTATTTTTTTATCTCTCAACCTGTCCAATAGGCCTGCTGCCCGCCGCACTCGCCGCCGGGCCGGCCCGCACCCCGCCATTGAGACTGAACGGGGATTATTATTTTTTTTAACTCGGCCTCCGGGCCGGGGCGGGCTTCGCCAGCCGCTTCTATTTACGCGCGCCGCGTTCCAACATATTCACCCCGGCCAAGAGGCCTCTTCCCCGGCCACACTCGTCCGCCGGGCCGGCCCGCACCCCGCCATTGAGACTGAACGGGATTATTATTTTTTTTAACTTGGCCGCCGGCCCGGGGCGGGCTTCGCCCCCGGTACCTCCAGCCGCTTCTATTTACGCGCGCCGCGTTCCAACATATTCACCCCGGCCAAGAGGCCTATTCCCCGGCCCGCACGCCGCCATTGAGACTGCACGGGAATTATTATTTTTTTATCTCTCAACCTGTCCAAGAGGCCTGCTGCCCGCCGCAATCGCCGCCGGGCCGGCCCGCACCCTGCCATTGAGACTGAACGGGGATTATTTATTTTTTTAACTTGGCCGCCGGCCCGGGGCGGGCATCGCCCCCGGTACCTCCAGCCGCTACTATTTCCGCGGGCCGTGTTCCAACACTATTCACCCGGGCCAAGAGGCCTATTCCCCGGCCCGCACCCCGCCATTGAGACTGCATGGGAATTATTATTTTTTTATCTCTCAACCTGTCCAAGAGGCCTGCTGCCCGCCGCAATCGCCGCCGGGCCGGCCCGCACCCTGCCATTGAGACTGAACGGGGATTATTTATTTTTTTTAACTTGGCCGCCGGCCCGGGGCGGGCATCGCCCCCGGTACCTCCAGCCGCTACTATTTCCGCGGGCCGTGTTCCAACACTATTCACCCCGGCCAAGAGGCCTATTCCCCGGCCCGCACCCCGCCATTGAGACTGCATGGGAATTATTATTTTTTTATCTCTCAACCTGTCCAAGAGGCCTGCTGCCCGCCGCAATCGCCGCCGGGCCGGCCCGCACCCTGCCATTGAGACTGAACGGGGATTATTTATTTTTTTAACTTGGCCGCCGGGCCGGGGCGGGCATCGCCCCCGGTACCTCCAGCCGCTACTATTTCCGCGGGCCGTGTTCCAACACTATTCACCCCGGCCAAGAGGCCTATTCCCCGGCCCGCACCCCGCCATTGAGACTGCACGGGAATTATTATTTTTTTATCTCTCAACCTGTCCAAGAGGCCTGCTGCCCGCCGCACTCGCCGCCGGGCCGGCCCGCACCCCGCCATTGAGACTGAACGGGGATTATTATTTTTTTTAACTCGGCCTCCGGGCCAGGGCGGGCTTCGCCCCCGGTACCTCCAGCCGCTTCTATTTACGTGCGCCGCGTTCCAACATATTCACCCCGGCCAAGAGGCCTCTTCCCCGGCCACACTCGTCCGCCGGGCCGGCCCGCACCCCGCCATTGAGACTGCACGGGAATTATTATTTTTATATCTCTCAACCTGTCCAAGAGGCCTGCTGCCCGCCGCAATCGCCGCCGGGCCGGCCCGCACCCTGCCATTGAGACTGAACGGGGATTATTTATTTTTTTAACTTGGCCGCCGGCCCGGGGCGGGCATCGCCCCCGGTACCTCCAGCCGCTACTATTTCCGCGGGCCGTGTTCCAACACTATTCACCCCGGCCAAGAGGCCTATTCCCCGGCCCGCACCCCGCCATTGAGACTGCATGGGAATTATTATTTTTTTATCTCTCAACCTGTCCAAGAGGCCTGCTGCCCGGCGCAATCGCCGCCGGGCCGGCCCGCACCCCGCCATTGAGACTGAACGGGGATTATTATTTTTTTTTAACTCGGCCTCCGGGCCGGGGCGGGCTTCGCCCCCGGTACCTCCAGCCGCTTCTGTTTACGCGCGGCGCGTTCCAACATATTCACCCCGGCCAAGAGGCCTCTTCCCCGGCCACACTCGTCCGCCGGGCCGGCCCGCACCCCGCCATTGAGACTGCACGGGAGTTATTATTTTTTTATCTCTCAACCTGTCCAAGAGGCCTGCTGCCCGCCGCAATCGCCGCCGGGCCGGCCCGCACCCTGCCATTGAGACTGAACGGGGATTATTTATTTTTTTAACTTGGCCGCCGGCCCGGGGCGGGCATCGCCCCCGGTACCTCCAGCCGCTACTATTTCCGCGGGCCGTGTTCCAACACTATTCACCCCGGCCAAGAGGCCTATTCCCCGGCCCGCACCCCGCCATTGAGACTGCATGGGAATTATTATTTTTTTATCTCTCAACCTGACCAAGAGGCCTGCTGCCCGCCGCAATCGGGGCCGGGCCGGCCCGCACCCTGCCATTGAGACTGAACGGGATTATTTATTTTTTTAACTTGGCCGCCGGGCCGGGGCGGGCATCGCCCCCGGTACCTCCAGCCGCTACTATTTCCGCGGGCCGTGTTCCAACACTATTCACCCCGGCCAAGAGGCCTATTCCCCGGCCCGCACCCCGCCATTGAGACTGCACGGGAATTATTTTTTTATCTCTCAACCTGTCCAAGAGGCCTGCTGCCCGCCGCAATCGCCGCCGGGCCGGCCCGCACCCTGCCATTGAGACTGAACGGGGATTATTTATTTTTTTAACTTGGCCGCCGGCCCGGGGCGGGCATCGCCCCCGGTACCTCCAGCCGCTACTATTTCCGCGGGCCGTGTTCCAACACTATTCACCCCGGCCAAGAGGCCTATTCCCCGGCCCGCACCCCGCCATTGAGACTGCACGGGAATTATTATTTTTTTATCTCTCAACCTGTCCAAGAGGCCTGCTGCCCGCCGCACTCGCCGCCGGGCCGGCCCGCACCCTGCCATTGAGACTGAACGGGATTATTTATTTTTTTTAACTCGGCCTCCGGGCCGGGGCGGGCTTCGCCCCCGGTACCTCCAGCCGCTTCTATTTACGCGCGCCGCGTTCCAACATATTCACCCCGGCCAAGAGGCCTATTCCCCGGCCCGCACCCCGCCATTGAGACTGCGTGGGAATTATTCTTTTTTTATCTCTCAACCTGTCCAAGAGGCCTGCTGCCCGCCGCAATCGCCGCCGGGCCGGCCCGCACCCTGCCATTGAGACTGAACGGGGATTATTTATTTTTTTAACTTGGCCGCCGGGCCGGGGCGGGCATCGCCCCCGGTACCTCCAGCCGCTACTATTTCCGCGGGCCGTGTTCCAACACTATTCACCCCGGCCAAGAGGCCTATTCCCCGGCCCGCACCCCGCCATTGAGACTGCACGGGAATTATTATTTTTTTATCTCTCAACCTGTCCAAGAGGCCTGCTGCCCGCCGCACTCGCCGCCGGGCCGGCCCGCACCCCGCCATTGAGACTGAACGGGGATTATTATTTTTTTTAACTCGGCCTCCGGGCCGGGGCGGGCTTCGCCCCCGGTACCTCCAGCCGCTTCTATTTACGCGCGCCGCGTTCCAACATATTCACCCCGGCCAAGAGGCCTCTTCCCCGGCCACACTCGTCCGCCGGGCCGGCCCGCACCCCGCCATTGAGACTGCACGGGAATTATTATTTTTTTATCTCTCAACCTGTCCAAGAGGCCTGCTGCCCGCCGCAATCGCCGCCGGGCCGGCCCGCACCCTGCCATTGAGACTGAACGGGGATTATTTATTTTTTTAACTTGGCCGCCGGCCCGGGGCGGGCATCGCCCCCGGTACCTCCAGCCGCTACTATTTCCGCGGGCCGTGTTCCAACACTATTCACCCCGGCCAAGAGGCCTATTCCCCGGCCCGCACCCCGCCATTGAGACTGCATGGGAATTATTATTTTTTTATCTCTCAACCTGTCCAAGAGGCCTGCTGCCCGCCGCAATCGCCGCCGGGCCGGCCCGCACCCTGCCATTGAGACTGAACGGGGATTATTTATTTTTTTAACTTGGCCGCCGGGCCGGGGCGGGCATCGCCCCCGGTACCTCCAGCCGCTACTATTTCCGCGGGCCGTGTTCCAACACTATTCACCCCGGCCAAGAGGCCTATTCCCCGACCCGCACCCCGCCATTGAGACTGCACGGGAATTATTATTTTTTTATCTCTCAACCTGTCCAAGAGGCCTGCTGCCCGCCGCAATCGCCGCCGGGCCGGCCCGCACCCTGCCATTGAGACTGAACGGGGATTATTTATTTTTTTAACTTGGCCGCCGGCCCGGGGCGGGCATCGCCCCCGGTACCTCCAGCCGCTACTATTTCCGCGGGCCGTGTTCCAACACTATTCACCCCGGCCAAGAGGCCTATTCCCCGGCCCGCACCCCGCCATTGAGACTGCACGGGAATTATTATTTTTTTATCTCTCAACCTGTCCAAGAGGCCTGCTGCCCGCCGCACTCGCCGCCGGGCCGGCCCGCACCCTGCCATTGAGACTGAACGGGGATTATTTATTTTTTTTAACTCGGCCTCCGGGCCGGGGCGGGCTTCGCCCCCAGTACCTCCAGCCGCTTCTATTTACGCGCGCCGCGTTCCAACATATTCACCCCGGCCAAGAGGCCTATTCCCCGGCCCGCACCCCGCCATTGAGACTGCATGGGAATTATTATTTTTTTATCTCTCAACCTGTCCAAGAGGCCTGCTGCCCGCCGCAATCGCCGCCGGGCCGGCCCGCACCCTGCCATTGAGACTGAACGGGGATTATTTATTTTTTTAACTTGGCCGCCGGGCCGGGGCGGGCATCGCCCCCGGTACCTCCAGCCGCTACTATTTCCGCGGGCCGTGTTCCAACACTATTCACCCCGGCCAAGAGGCCTCTTCCCCGGCCCGCACCCCGCCATTGAGACTGCACGGGAATTATTATTTTTTTATCTCTCAACCTGTCCAAGAGGCCTGCTGCCCGCCGCACTCGCCGCCGGGCCGGCCCGCACCCTGCCATTGAGACTGAACGGGGATTATTTATTTTTTTAACTTGGCCGCCGGCCCGGGGCGGGCATCGCCCCCGGTACCTCCAGCCGCTACTATTTCCGCGGGCCGTGTTCCAACACAATTCACTCCGGCCAAGAGGCCTATTCCCCGGCCCGCACCCCGCCATTGAGACTGCATGGGAATTATTATTTTTTTATCTCTCAACCTGTCCAAGAGGCCTGCTGCCCGCCGCACTCGCCGCCGGGCCGGCCCGCACCCCGCCATTGAGACTGAACGGGGATTATTATTTTTTTTAACTCGGCCTCCGGGCCGGGCGGGCTTCGCCCCCGGTACCTCCAGCCGCTTCTATTTACGCGCGCCGCGTTCCAACATATTCACCCCGGCCAAGAGGCCTCTTCCCCGGCCACACTCGTCCGCCGGGCCGGCCCGCACCCCGCCATTGAGACTGCACGGGAATTATTATTTTTATATCTCTCAACCTGTCCAAGAGGCCTGCTGCCCGCCGCAATCGCCGCCGGGCCGGCCCGCACCCTGCCATTGAGACTGAACGGGGATTATTTATTTTTTTAACTTGGCCGCCGGCCCGGGGCGGGCATCACCCCCGGTACCTCCAGCCGCTACTATTTCCGCGGGCCGTGTTCCAACACTATTCACCCCGGCCAAGAGGCCTATTCCCCGGCCCGCACCCCGCCATTGAGAATGCATGGGAATTATTATTTTTTTATCTCTCAACCTGTCCAAGAGGCCTGCTGCCCGCCGCAATCGCCGCCGGGCCGGCCCGCAACCTGCCATTGAGACTGAACGGGGATTATTTATTTTTTTAACTTGGCCGCCGGCCCGGGGCGGGCATCGCCCCCGGTACCTCCAGCCGCTACTATTTCCGCGGGCCGTGTTCCAACACTATTCACCCCGGCCAAGAGGCCTATTCCCCGGCCCGCACCCCGCCATTGAGACTGCATGGGAATTATTATTTTTTTATCTCTCAACCTGTCCGAGAGGCCTGCTGCCCGCCGCAATCGCCGCCGGGCCGGCCCGCACCCTGCCATTGAGACTGAACGGGGATTATTTATTTTTTTAACTTGGCCGCCGGCCCGTGGCGGGCATCACCCCCGGTACCTCCAGCCGCTACTATTTCCGCGGGCCGTGTTCCAACACTATTCACCCCGGCCAAGAGGCCTATTCCCCGGCCCGCACCCCGCCATTGAGACTGCATGGGAATTATTATTTTTTTATCTCTCAACCTGTCCAAGAGGCCTGCTGCCCGCCGCAATCGCCGCCGGGCCGGCCCGCACCCTGCCATTGAGACTGAACGGGGATTATTTATTTTTTTAACTTGGCCGCCGGCCCGGGGCGGGCATCGCCCCCGGTACCTCCAGCCGCTACTATTTCCGCGGGCCGTGTTCCAACACTATTCACCCCGGCCAAGAGGCCTCTTCCCCGGCCCGCACCCCGCCATTGAGACTGCACGGGAATTATTATTTTTTTATCTCTCAACCTGTCCAAGAGGCCTGCTGCCCGCCGCAATCGCCGCCGGCCCGCCCCGCACCCTGCCATTGAGACTGAACGGGGATTATTTATTTTTTTAACTTGGCCGCCGGCCCGGGGCGGGCATCGCCCCCGGTACCTCCAGCCGCTACTATTTCCGCGGGCCGTGTTCCAACACTATTCACCCCGGCCAAGAGGCCTATTCCCCGGCCCGCACCCCGCCATTGAGACTGCATGGGAATTATTATTTTTTTATCTCTCAACCTGTCCAAGAGGCCTGCTGCCCGCCGCAATCGCCGCCGGGCCGGCCCGCACCCTGCCATTGAGACTGAACGGGGATTATTTATTTTTTTAACTTGGCCGCCGGCCCGGGGCGGGCATCGCCCCCGGTACCTCCAGCCGCTACTATTTCCGCGGGCCGTGTTCCAACACTATTCACCCCGGCCAAGAGGCCTCTTCCCCGGCCCGCACCCCGCCATTGAGACTGCACGGGAATTATTATTTTTTTATCTCTCAACCTGTCCAAGAGGCCTGCTGCCCGCCGCACTCGCCGCCGGGCCGGCCCGCACCCTGCCATTGAGACTGAACGGGGATTATTTATTTTTTTTAACTAGGCCTCCGGGCCGGGGCGGGCTTCGCCCCCGGTACCTCCAGCCGCTTCTATTTACGCGCGCCGCGTTCCAACATATTCACCCCGGCCAAGAGGCCTATTCCCCGGCCCGCACCCCGCCATTGAGACTGCATGGGAATTATTATTTTTTTATCTCTCAACCTGTCCAAGAGGCCTGCTGCCCGCCGCAATCGCCGCCGGCCCGCCCCGCACCCTGCCATTGAGACTGAACGGGGATTATTTATTTTTTTAACTTGGCCGCCGGGCCGGGGCGGGCATCGCCCCCGGTACCTCCAGCCGCTACTATTTCCGCGGGCCGTGTTCCAACACTATTCACCCCGGCCAAGAGGCCTCTTCCCCGGCCCGCACCCCGCCATTGAGACTGCACGGGAATTATTATTTTTTTATCTCTCAACCTGTCCAAGAGGCCTGCTGCCCGCCGCACTCACCGCCGGGCCGGCCCGCACCCTGCCATTGAGACTGAACGGGGATTATTTATTTTTTTAACTTGGCCGCCGGCCCGGGGCGGGCATCGCCCCCGGTACCTCCAGCCGCTACTATTTCCGCAGGCCGTGTTCCAACACAATTCACCCCGGCCAAGAGGCCTTTTCCCCGGCCCGCACCCCGCCATTGAGACTGCATGGGAATTATTATTTTTTTATCTCTCAACCTGTCCAAGAGGCCTGCTGCCCGCCGCAATCGCCGCCGGGCCGGCCCGCACCCTGCCATTGAGACTGAACGGGAATTATTATTTTTTTATCTCTCAACCTGTCCAAGAGGCCTGCTGCCCGCCGCACTCGCCGCCGGGCCGGCCCGCACCCCGCCATTGAGACTGAACGGGGATTATTATTTTTTTTAACTCGGCCTCCGGGCCGGGGCGGGCTTCGCCCCCGGTACCTCCAGCCGCTTCTATTTACGCGCGCCGCGTTCCAACATATTCACCCCGGCCAAGAGGCCTCTTCCCCGGCCACACTCGTCCGCCGGGCCGGCCCGCACCCCGTCATTGAGACTGCACGGGAATTATTATTATTTTATCTCTCAACCTGTCCAAGAGGCCTGCTGCCCGCCGCACTCGCCGCCGGGCCGGCCCGCACCCCGCCATTGAGACTGAACGGGGATTATTATTTTTTTTAACTCGGCCTCCGGGCCGGGGCGGGCTTCGCCCCCGGTACCTCCAGCCGCTTCTATTTACGCGCGCCGCGTTCCAACATATTCACCCCGGCCAAGAGGCCTCTTCCCCGGCCACACTCGTCCGCCGGGCCGGCCCGCACCCCGCCATTGAGACTGCACGGGAATTATTATTTTTTTATCTCTCAACCTGTCCAAGAGGCCTGCTGCCCGCCGCAATCGCCGCCGGGCCGGCCCGCACCCTGCCATTGAGACTGAACGGGGATTATTTATTTTTTTAACTTGGCCGCCGGCCCGGGGCGGGCATCGCCCCCGGTACCTCCAGCCGCTACTATTTCCGCGGGCCGTGTTCCAACACTATTCACCCCGGCCAAGAGGCCTATTCCCCGGCCCGCACCCCGCCATTGAGACTGCATGGGAATTATTATTTTTTTATCTCTCAACCTGTCCAAGAGGCCTGCTGCCCGCCGCAATCGCCGCCGGGCCGGCCCGCACCCTGCCATTGAGACTGCACGGGAATTATTATTTTTTTATCTCTCAACCTGTCCAAGAGGCCTGCTGCCCGCCGCAATCGCCGCCGGGCCGGCCCGCACCCTGCCATTGAGACTGAACGGGGATTATTTATTTTTTTAACTTGGCCGCCGGCCCGGGGCGGGCATCGCCCCCGGTACCTCCAGCCGCTACTATTTCCGCGGGCCGTGTTCCAACACTATTCACCCCGGCCAAGAGGCCTATTCCCCGGCCCGCACCCCGCCATTGAGACTGCATGGGAATTATTATTTTTTTATCTCTCAACCTGTCCAAGAGGCCTGCATCCCGCCGCACTCGCCGCCGGGCCGGCCCGCACCCCGCCATTGAGACTGAACGGGGATTTTTTTTTTTTTTAACTCGGCCTCCGGGCCGGGGCGGGCTTCGCCCCCGGTACCTCCAGCCGCTTCTATTTACGCGCGCCGTGTTCCAACATATTCACCCCGGCCAAGAGGCCTCTTCCCCGGCCACACTCGTCCGCCGGGCCGGCCCGCACCCCGCCATTGAGATTGCACGGGAATTATTATTTTTTTATCTCCCAACCTGTCCAAGAGGCCTGCTGCCCGCCGCAATCGCCGCCGGGCCGGCCCGCACCCCGCCATTGAGACTGAACGGGGATTATTTATTTTTTTAACTTGGCCGCCGGGCCGGGGCGGGCATCGCCCCCGGTACCTCCAGCCGCTACTATTTCCGCGGGCCGTGTTCCAACACTATTCACCCCGGCCAAGAGGCCTCTTCCCCGGCCCGCACCCCGCCATTGAGACTGCACGGGAATTATTATTTTTTTATCTCTCAACCTGTCCAAGAGGCCTGCTGCCCGCCGCACTCGCCGCCGGGCCGGCCCGCACCCTGCCATTGAGACTGAACGGGGATTATTTATTTTTTTAACTTGGCCGCCGGCCCGGGGCGGGCATCGCCCCCGGTACCTCCAGCCGTTACTATTTCCGCGGGCCGTGTTCCAACACAATTCACTCCGGCCAAGAGGCCTATTCCCCGGCCCGCACCCCGCCATTGAGACTGCATGGGAATTATTATTTTTTTATCTCTCAACCTGTCCAAGAGGCCTGCTGCCCGCCGCAATCGCCGCCGGGCCGGCCCGCACCCTGCCATTGAGACTGAACGGGAATTATTATTTTTTTATCTCTCAACCTGTCCAAGAGGCCTGCTGCCCGCCGCACTCGCCGCCGGGCCGGCCCGCACCCCGCCATTGAGACTGAACGGGGATTATTATTTTTTTTAACTCGGCCTCCGGGCCGGGCGGGCTTCGCCCCCGGTACCTCCAGCCGCTTCTATTTACGCGCGCCGCGTTCCAACATATTCACCCCGGCCAAGAGGCCTCTTCCCCGGCCACACTCGTCCGCCGGGCCGGCCCGCACCCCGTCATTGAGACTGCACGGGAATTATTATTTTTTTATCTCTCAACCTGTCCAAGAGGCCTGCTGCCCGCCGCACTCGCCGCCGGGCCGGCCCGCACCCCGCCATTGAGACTGAACGGGGATTATTATTTTTTTTAACTCGGCCTCCGGGCCGGGGCGGGCTTGGCCCCCGGTACCTCCAGCCGCTTCTATTTACGCGCGCCGCGTTCCAACATATTCACCCCGGCCAAGAGGCCTCTTCCCCGGCCACACTCGTCCGCCGGGCCGGCCCGCACCCCGCCATTGAGACTGCACGGGAATTATTATTTTTATATCTCTCAACCTGTCCAAGAGGCCTGCTGCCCGCCGCAATCGCCGCCGGGCCGGCCCGCACCCTGCCATTGAGACTGAACGGGGATTATTTATTTTTTTAACTTGGCCGCCGGCCCGGGGCGGGCATCGCCCCCGGTACCTCCAGCCGCTACTATTTCCGCGGGCCGTGTTCCAACACTATTCACCCCGGCCAAGAGGCCTATTCCCCGGCCCGCACCCCGCCATTGAGACTGCATGGGAATTATTATTTTTTTCATCTCTCAACCTGTCCAAGAGGCCTGCTGCCCGCCGCAATCGCCGCCGGGCCGGCCCGCACCCTGCCATTGAGACTGAACGGGGATTATTTATTTTTTTAACTTGGCCGCCGGCCCGGGGCGGGCATCGCCCCCGGTACCTCCAGCCGCTACTATTTCCGCGGGCCGTGTTCCAACACTATTCACCCCGGCCAAGAGGCCTATTCCCCGGCCCGCACCCCGCCATTGAGACTGCATGGGAATTATTATTTTTTTCATCTCTCAACCTGTCCAAGAGGCCTGCTGCCCGCCGCAATCGCCGCCGGGCCGGCCCGCACCCTGCCATTGAGACTGAACGGGGATTATTTATTTTTTTAACTTGGCCGCCGGCCCGGGGCGGGCATCGCCCCCGGTACCTCCAGCCGCTACTATTTCCGCGGGCCGTGTTCCAACACTATTCACCCCGGCCAAGAGGCCTATTCCCCGGCCCGCACCCCGCCATTGAGACTGCATGGGAATTATTATTTTTTTATCTCTCAACCTGTCCAAGAGGCCTGCTGCCCGCCGCAATCGCCGCCGGGCCGGCCCGCACCCTGCCATTGAGACTGAACGGGATTATTTATTTTTTTAACTTGGCCGCCGGGCCGGGGCGGGCATCGCCCCCGGTACCTCCAGCCGCTACAATTTCCGCGGGCCGTGTTCCAACACTATTTACCCCGGCCAAGAGGCGTATTCCCCGGCCCGCACCCAGGCAGTGAGACTGCACGGGAATTATTATTTTTTTATCTCTCAACCTGTCCAAGAGGTCTGCTGCCCGCCGCACTCGCCGCCGGGCCGGCCCGCACCCCGCCATTGAGACTGAACGGGGATTATTATTTTTTTTAACTCGGCCTCCGGGCCGGGGCGGGCTTCGACCCCGGTACCTTCAGCCGCTTCTATTTACGCGCGCCGCGTTCCAACATATTCACCCCGGCCAAGAGGCCTATTCCCCGGCCCGCACCCCGCCATTGAGACTGCATGGGAATTATTATTTTTTTATCTCTCAACCTGTCCAAGAGGCCTGCTGCCCGCCGCAATCGCCGCTGGGCCGGCCCGCACCCCGCCATTGAGACTGAACGGGGATTATTATTTTTTTTAACTCGGCCTCCGGGCCGGGGCGGGCTTCGCCCCCGGTACCTCCAGCCGCTTCTATTTACGCGCGCCGCGTTCCAACATATTCACCCCGGCCAAGAGGTCTCTTCCCCGGCCACACTCGTCCACCGGGCCGGCCCGCACCCCGCCATTGAGACTGCACGGGAATTATTATTTTTTTATCTCTCAACCTGTCCAAGAGGCCTGCTGCCCGCCGCAATCGCCGCCGGGCCGGCCCGCACCCTGCCATTGAGACTGAACGGGGATTATTTATTTTTTTAACTTGGCCGCCGGCCCGGGGCGGGCATCGCCCCCGGTACCTCCAGCCGCTACTATTTCCGCGGGCCGTGTTCCAACACTATTCACCCCGGCCAAGAGGCCTATTCCCCGGCCCGCACCCCGCCATTGAGACTGCATGGGAATTATTATTTTTTTATCTCTCAACCTGTCCAAGAGGCCTGCTGCCCGCCGCAATCGCCGCCGGGCCGGCCCGCACCCTGCCATTGAGACTGAACGGGGATTATTTATTTTTTTAACTTGGCCGCCGGCCCGGGGCGGGCATCGCCCCCGGTACCTCCAGCCGCTACTATTTCCGCGGGCCGTGTTCCAACACTATTCACCCCGGCCAAGAGGCCTATTCCCCGGCCCGCACCCCGCCATTGAGACTGCATGGGAATTATTATTTTTTTTATCTCTCAACCTGTCCAAGAGGCCTGCTGCCCGCCGCAATCGCCGCCGGGCCGGCCCGCACCCTGCCATTGAGACTGAACGGGGATTATTTATTTTTTTAACTTGGCCGCCGGGCCGGGGCGGGCATCGCCCCCGGTACCTCCAGCCGCTACAATTTCCGCGGGCCGTGTTCCAACATTATTCACCCCGGCCAAGAGGCGTATTCCCCGGCCCGCACCCAGGCATTGAGACTGCACGGGAATTATTATTTTTTTATCTCTCAACCTGTCCAAGAGGCCTGCTGCCCGCCGCACTCGCCGCCGGGCCGGCCCGCACCCCGCCATTGAGACTGAACGGGGATTATTATTATTTTTAACTCGGCCTCCGGGCCGGGGCGGGCTTCGACCCCGGTACCTCCAGCCGCTTCTATTTACGCGCGCCGCGTTCCAACATATTCACCCCGGCCAAGAGGCCTCTTCCCCGGCCACACTCGTCCGCCGGGCCGGCCCGCACCCCGCCATTGAGACTGCACGGGAATTATTATTTTTTTATCTCTCAACCTGTCCAAGAGGCCTGCTGCCCGCCGCACTCGCCGCCGGGCCGGCCCGCACCCCGCCATTGAGACTGAACGGGGATTATTATTATTTTTAACTCGGCCTCCGGGCCGGGGCGGGCTTCGACCCCGGTACCTCCAGCCGCTTCTATTTACGCGCGCCGCGTTCCAACATATTCACCCCGGCCAAGAGGCCTCTTCCCCGGCCACACTCGTCCGCCGGGCCGGCCCGCACCCCGCCATTGAGACTGAACGGGATTATTATTTTTTTTAACTTGGCCGCCGGCCCGGGGCGGGCTTCGCCCCCGGTACCTCCAGCCGCTTCTATTTACGCGCGCCGCGTTCCAACATATTCACCCCGGCCAAGAGGCCTATTCCCCGGCCCGCACCCCGCCATTGAGACTGCACGGGAATTATTATTTTTTTATCTCTCAACCTGTCCAAGAGGCCTGCTGCCCGCCGCAATCGCCGCCGGGCCGGCCCGCACCCTGCCATTGAGACTGAACGGGGATTATTTATTTTTTTAACTTGGCCGCCGGCCCGGGGCGGGCATCGCCCCCGGTACCTCCAGCCGCTACTATTTCCGCGGGCCGTGTTCCAACACTATTCACCCCGGCCAAGAGGCCTATTCCCCGGCCCGCACCCCGCCATTGAGACTGCATGGGAATTATTATTTTTTTATCTCTCAACCTGTCCAAGAGGCCTGCTGCCCGCCGCAATCGCCGCCGGGCTGGCCCGCACCCCGCCATTGAGACTGAACGGGGATTATTATTTTTTTTAACTCGGCCTCCGGGCCGGGGCGGGGTTCGCCCCAGGTACCTCCAGCCGCTTCTATTTACGCGCGCCGCGTTCCAACATATTCACCCCGGCCAAGAGGCCTATTCCCCGGCCCGCACCCCGCCATTGAGACTGCATGGGAATTATTATTTTTTTATCTCTCAACCTGTCCAAGAGGCCTGCTGCCCGCCGCAATCGCCGCCGGGCCGGCCCGCACCCTGCCATTGAGACTGAACGGGGATTATTTATTTTTTTAACTTGGCCGCCGGCCCGGGGCGGGCATCGCCCCCGGTACCTCCAGCCGCTACTATTTCCGCGGGCCGTGTTCCAACACTATTCACCCGGGCCAAGAGGCCTATTCCCCGGCCCGCACCCCGCCATTGAGACTGCACGGGAATTATTATTTTTTTATCTCTCAACCTGTCCAAGAGGCCTGCTGCCCGCCGCACTCGCCGCTGGGCCGGCCCGCACCCCGCCATTGAGACTGAACGGGGATTATTATTTTTTTTAACTCGGCCTCCGGGCCGGGGCGGGCTTCGCCCCCGGTACCTCCAGCCGCTTCTATTTACGCGCGCCGCGTTCCAACATATTCACCCCGGCCAAGAGGCCTCTTCCCCGGCCACACTCGTCCGCCGGGCCGGCCCGCACCCCGCCATTGAGACTGCACGGGAATTATTATTTTTATATCTCTCAACCTGTCCAAGAGGCCTGCTGCCCGCCGCAATCGCCGCCGGGCCGGCCCGCACCCTGCCATTGAGACTGAACGGGGATTATTTATTTTTTTAACTTGGCCGCCGGCCCGGGGCGGGCATCGCCCCCGGTACCTCCAGCCGCTACTATTTCCGCGGGCCGTGTTCCAACACTATTCACCCCGGCCAAGAGGCCTATTCCCCGGCCCGCACCCCGCCATTGAGACTGCATGGGAATTATTATTTTTTTATCTCTCAACCTGTCCAAGAGGCCTGCTGCCCGCCGCAATCGCCGCCGGGCCGGCCCGCACCCTGCCATTGAGACTGAACGGGGATTATTTATTTTTTTAACTTGGCCGCCGGGCCGGGGCGGGCATCGCCCCCGGTACCTCCAGCCGCTACTATTTCCGCGGGCCGTGTTCCAACACTATTCACCCCGGCCAAGAGGCCTATTCCCCGGCCCGCACCCCGCCATTGAGACTGCACGGGAATTATTATTTTTTTATCTCTCAACCTGTCCAAGAGGCCTGCTGCCCGCCGCACTCGCCGCCGGGCCGGCCCGCACCCCGCCATTGAGACTGAACGGGGATTATTATTTTTTTTAACTCGGCCTCCGGGCCGGGGCGGGCTTCGCCCCCGGTACCTCCAGCCGCTTCTATTTACGCGCGCCGCGTTCCAACATATTCACCCCGGCCAAGAGGCCTCTTTCCCGGCCACACTCGTCCGCCGGGCCGGCCCGCACCCCGCCATTGAGACTGCACGGGAATTATTATTTTTATATCTCTCAACCTGTCCAAGAGGCCTGCTGCCCGCCGCAATCGCCGCCGGGCCGGCCCGCACCCCGCCATTGAGACTGAACGGGGATTATTATTTTTTTTAACTCGGCCTCCGGGCCGGGGCGGGCTTCGCCCCCGGTACCTCCAGCCGCTTCTATTTACGCGCGCCGCGTTCCAACATATTCACCCCGGCCAAGAGGCCTCTTCCCCGGCCACACTCGTCCGCCGGGCCGGCCCGCACCCCGCCATTGAGACTGCACGGGAAATATTATTTTTTTATCTCTCAACCTGTCCAAGAGGCCTGCTGCCCGCCGCAATCGCCGCCGGGCCGGCCCGCACCCTGCCATTGAGACTGAACGGGGATTATTTATTTTTTTAACTTGGCCGCCGGCCCGGGGCGGGCATCGCCCCCGGTACCTCCAGCCGCTACTATTTCCGCGGGCCGTGTTCCAACACTATTCACCCCGGCCAAGAGGCCTATTCCCCGGCCCGCACCCCGCCATTGAGACTGCATGGGAATTATTATTTTTTTTATCTCTCAACCTGTCCAAGAGGCCTGCTGCCCGCCGCAATCGCCGCCGGGCCGGCCCGCACCCTGCCATTGAGACTGAACGGGGATTATTTATTTTTTTAACTTGGCCGCCGGGCCGGGGCGGGCATCGCCCCCGGTACCTCCAGCCGCTACAATTTCCGCGGGCCGTGTTCCAACATTATTCACCCCGGCCAAGAGGCGTATTCCCCGGCCCGCACCCAGGCATTGAGACTGCACGGGAATTATTATTTTTTTATCTCTCAACCTGTCCAAGAGGCCTGCTGCCCGCCGCACTCGCCGCCGGGCCGGCCCGCACCCCGCCATTGAGACTGAACGGGGATTTTTTTTTTTTTTAACTCGGCCTCCGGGCCGGGGTGGGCTTCGACCCCGGTACCTCCAGCCGCTTCTATTTACGCGCGCCGCGTTCCAACATATTCACCCCGGCCAAGAGGCCTCTTCCCCGGCCACACTCGTCCGCCGGGCCGGCCCGCACCCCGCCATTGAGACTGCACGGGAATTATTATTTTTTTATCTCTCAACCTGTCCAAGAGGCCTGCTGCCCGCCGCAATCGCCGCCGGGCCGGCCCGCACCCCGCCATTGAGACTGCATGGGAATTATTATTTTTTTATCTCTCAACCTGTCCAAGAGGCCTGCTGCCCGCCGCACTCGCCGCCGGGCCGGCCCGCACCCCGCCATTGAGACTGAACGGGGATTATTTTTTTTTTTAACTTGGCCGCCGGCCCGGGGCGGGCTTCGCCCCCGGTACCTCCAGCCGCTTCTATTTACGCGCGCCGCGTTCCAACATATTCACCCCGGCCAAGAGGCCTATTCCCCGGCCCGCACCCCGCCATTGAGACTGCATGGGAATTATTATTTTTTTATCTCTCAACCTGTCCAAGAGGCCTGCTGCCCGCCGCAATCGCCGCCGGGCCGGCCCGCACCCTGCCATTGAGACTGAACGGGGATTATTTATTTTTTTAACTTGGCCGCCGGGCCGGGGCGGGCATCGCCCCCGGTACCTCCAGCCACTACTATTTCCGCGGGCCGTGTTCCAACACTATTCACCCCGGCCAAGAGGCCTATTCCCCGGCCCGCACCCCGCCATTGAGACTGCACGGGAATTATTATTTTTTTATCTCTCAACCTGTCCAAGAGGCCTGCTGCCCGCCGCACTCGCCGCCGGGCCGGCCCGCACCCCGCCATTGAGACTGAACGGGGATTATTATTTTTTTTAACTCGGCCTCCGGGCCGGGGCGGGCTTCGCCAGCCGCTTCTATTTACGCGCGCCGCGTTCCAACATATTCACCCCGGCCAAGAGGCCTCTTCCCCGGC
The DNA here is from genome assembly GCF_025434085.1 of Hippocampus zosterae. Lineage (NCBI taxonomy): Eukaryota > Metazoa > Chordata > Actinopteri > Syngnathiformes > Syngnathidae > Hippocampus > Hippocampus zosterae. The sequence goes on along the minus strand of NC_067459.1, from coordinate 1,202,801 downwards.
CACACTCGTCCGCCGGGCCGGCCCGCACCCCGCCATTGAGACTGAACGGGATTATTATTTTTTTTTACTTGGCCGCCGGCCCGGGGCGGGCTTCGCCCCCGGTACCTCCAGCCGCTTCTATTTACGCGCGCCGCGTTCCAACATATTCACCCCGGCCAAGAGGCCTATTCCCCGGCCCGCACCCCGCCATTGAGACTGCACGGGAATTATTATTTTTTTATCTCTCAACCTGTCCAAGAGGCCTGCTGCCCGCCGCAATCGCCGCCGGGCCGGCCCGCACCCTGCCATTGAGACTGAACGGGGATTATTTATTTTTTTAACTTGGCCGCCGGCCCGGGGCGGGCATCGCCCCCGGTACCTCCAGCCGCTACTATTTCCGCGGGCCGTGTTCCAACACTATTCACCCCGGCCAAGAGGCCTATTCCCCGGCCCGCACCCCGCCATTGAGACTGCATGGGAATTATTATTTTTTTATCTCTCAACCTGTCCAAGAGGCCTGCTGCCCGCCGCAATCGCCGCCGGGCTGGCCCGCACCCCGCCATTGAGACTGAACGGGGATTATTATTTTTTTTAACTCGGCCTCCGGGCCGGGGCGGGGTTCGCCCCCGGTACCTCCAGCCGCTTCTATTTACGCGCGCCGCGTTCCAACATATTCACCCCGGCCAAGAGACCTATTCCCCGGCCCGCACCCCGCCATTGAGACTGCATGGGAATTATTATTTTTTTATCTCTCAACCTGTCCAAGAGGCCTGCTGCCCGCCGCAATCGCCACCGGGCCGGCCCGCACCCTGCCATTGAGACTGAACGGGGATTATTTATTTTTTTAACTTGGCCGCCGGGCCGGGGCGGGCATCGCCCCCGGTACCTCCAGCCGCTACTATTTCCGCGGGCCGTGTTCCAACACTATTCACCCCGACCAAGAGGCCTATTCCCCGGCCCGCACCCCGCCATTGAGACTGCACGGGAATTATTATTTTTTTATCTCTCAACCTGTCCAAGAGGCCTGCTGCCCGCCGCACTCGCCGCCGGGCCGGCCCGCACACCGCCATTGAGACTGAACGGGGATTATTATTTTTTTTAACTCGGCCTCCGGGCCGGGGCAGGCTTCGCCCCCGGTACCTCCAGCCGCTTCTATTTACGCGCGCCGCGTTCCAACATATTCACCCCGGCCAAGAGGTCTCTTCCCCGGCCACACTCGTCCGCCGGGCCGGCCCGCACCCCGCCATTGAGACTGCACGGGAATTATTATTTTTATATCTCTCAACCTGTCCAAGAGGCCTGCTGCCCGCCGCAATCGCCGCCGGGCCGGCCCGCACCCTGCCATTGAGACTGAACGGGGATTATTTATTTTTTTAACTTGGCCGCCGGCCCGGGGCGGGCATCCCCCCCGGTACCTCCAGCCGCTACTATTTCCGCGGGCCGTGTTCCAACACTATTCACCCCGGCCAAGAGGCCTATTCCCCGGCCCGCACCCCGCCATTGAGACTGCATGGGAATTATTATTTTTTTATCTCTCAACCTGTCCAAGAGGCCTGCTGCCCGCCGCAATCGCCGCCGGGCCGGCCCGCACCCTGCCATTGAGACTGAACGGGGATTATTTATTTTTTTAACTTGGCCGCCGGGCCGGGGCGGGCATCGCCCCCGGTACCTCCAGCCGCTACTATTTCCGCGGGCCGTGTTCCAACACTATTCACCCCGGCCAAGAGGCCTATTCCCCGGCCCGCACCCCGCCATTGAGACTGCATGGGAATTATTATTTTTTTATCTCTCAACCTGTCCAAGAGGCCTGCTGCCCGCCGCAATCGCCGCCGGGCCGGCCCGCACCCCGCCATTGAGACTGAACGGGGATTATTTTTTTTTTTTAACTCGGCCTCCGGGCCGGGGCGGGCTTCGCCCCCGGTACCTCCAGCCGCTTCTGTTTACGCGCGGCGCGTTCCAACATATTCACCCCGGCCAAGAGGCCTCTTCCCCGGCCACACTCGTCCACCGGGCCGGCCCGCACCCCGCCATTGAGACTGCACGGGAGTTATTATTTTTTTATCTCTCAACCTGTCCAAGAGGCCTGCTGCCCGCCGCAATCGCCGCCGGGCCGGCCCGCACCCTGCCATTGAGACTGAACGGGGATTATTTATTTTTTTAACTTGGCCGCCGGCCCGGGGCGGGCATCGCCCCCGGTACCTCCAGCCGCTACTATTTCCGCGGGCCGTGTTCCAACACTATTCACCCCGGCCAAGAGGCCTATTCCCCGGCCCGCACCCCGCCATTGAGACTGCATGGGAATTATTATTTTTTTATCTCTCAACCTGTCCAAGAGGCCTGCTGCCCGCCGCAATCGGGGCCGGGCCGGCCCGCACCCTGCCATTGAGACTGAACGGGATTATTTATTTTTTTAACTTGGCCGCCGGGCCGGGGCGCGCATCGCCCCCGGTACCTCCAGCCGCTACTATTTCCGCGGGCCGTGTTCCAACACTATTCACCCCGGCCAAGAGGCCTATTCCCCGGCCCGCACCCCGCCATTGAGACTGCACGGGAATTATTATTTTTTTATCTCTCAACCTGTCCAAGAGGCCTGCTGCCCGCCGCAATCGCCGCCGGGCCGGCCCGCACCCTGCCATTGAGACTGAACGGGGATTATTTATTTTTTTAACTTGGCCGCCGGGCCGGGGCGGGCATCGCCCCCGGTACCTCCAGCCGCTACTATTTCCGCGGGCCGTGTTCCAACACTATTCACCCCGGCCAAGAGGCCTATTCCCCGGCCCGCACCCCGCCATTGAGACTGCACGGGAATTATTATTTTTTTATCTCTCAACCTGTCCAAGAGGCCTGCTGCCCGCCGCAATCGCCGCCGGGCCGGCCCGCACCCCGCCATTGAGACTGAACGGGGATTATTATTTTTTTTAACTCGGCCTCCGGGCCGGGGCGGGCTTCGCCCCCGGTACCTCCAGCCGCTTCTATTTACGCGCGCCGCGTTCCAACATATTCACCCCGGCCAAGAGGCCTCTTCCCCGGCCACACTCGTCCGCCGGGCCGGCCCGCACCCCGCCATTGAGACTGCACGGGAATTATTATTTTTTTATCTCTCAACCTGTCCAAGAGGCCTGCTTCCCGCCGCAATCGCCGCCGGGCCGGCCCGCACCCTGCCATTGAGACTGAACGGGGATTATTTATTTTTTTAACTTGGCCGCCGGCCCGGGGCGGGCATCGCCCCCGGTACCTCCAGCCGCTACTATTTCCGCGGGCCGTGTTCCAACACTATTCACCCCGGCCAAGAGGCCTATTCCCCGGCCCGCACCCCGCCATTGAGACTGCATGGGAATTATTATTTTTTTATCTCTCAACCTGTCCAAGAGGCCTGCTGCCCGCCGCAATCGCCGCCGGGCCGGCCCGCACCCTGCCATTGAGACTGAACGGGGATTATTTATTTTTTTAACTTGGCCGCCGGGCCGGGGCGGGCATCGCCCCCGGTACCTCCAGCCGCTACTATTTCCGCGGGCCGTGTTCCAACACTATTCACCCCGGCCAAGAGGCCTCTTCCCCGGCCACACTCGTCCGCCGTGCCGGCCCGCACCCCGCCATTGAGACTGCACGGGAATTATTATTTTTATATCTCTCAACCTGTCCAAGAGGCCTGCTGCCCGCCGCACTCGCCGCCGGGCCGGCCCGCACCCTGCCATTGAGACTGAACGGGGATTATTTATTTTTTTTAACTAGGCCTCCGGGCCGGGGCGGGCTTCGCCCCCGGTACCTCCAGCCGCTTCTATTTACGCGCGCCGCGTTCCAACATATTCACCCCGGCCAAGAGGCCTATTCCCCGGCCCGCACCCCGCCATTGAGACTGCATGGGAATTATTATTTTTTTATCTCTCAACCTGTCCAAGAGGCCTGCTGCCCGCCGCAATCGCCGCCGGCCCGCCCCGCACCCTGCCATTGAGACTGAACGGGGATTATTTATTTTTTTAACTTGGCCGCCGGGCCGGGGCGGGCATCGCCCCCGGTACCTCCAGCCGCTACTATTTCCGCGGGCCGTGTTCCAACACTATTCACCCCGGCCAAGAGGCCTCTTCCCCGGCCCGCACCCCGCCATTGAGACTGCACGGGAATTATTATTTTTTTATCTCTCAACCTGTCCAAGAGGCCTGCTGCCCGCCGCACTCGCCGCCGGGCCGGCCCGCACCCTGCCATTGAGACTGAACGGGGATTATTTATTTTTTTAACTTGGCCGCCGGCCCGGGGCGGGCATCGCCCCCGGTACCTCCAGCCGCTACTATTTCCGCGGGCCGTGTTCCAACACTATTCACCCCGGCCAAGAGGCCTATTCCCCGGCCCGCACCCCGCCATTGAGAATGCATGGGAATTATTATTTTTTTATCTCTCAACCTGTCCAAGAGGCCTGCTGCCCGCCGCAATCGCCGCCGGGCCGGCCCGCACCCTGCCATTAAGACTGAACGGGGATTATTTATTTTTTTAACTTGGCCGCCGGCCCGGGGCGGGCATCGCCCCCGGTACCTCCAGCCGCTACTATTTCCGCGGGCCGTGTTCCAACACTATTCACCCCGGCCAAGAGGCCTATTCCCCGGCCCGCACCCCGCCATTGAGACTGCATGGGAATTATTATTTTTTTATCTCTCAACCTGTCCAAGAGGCCTGCTGCCCGCCGCAATCGCCGCCGGGCCGGCCCGCACCCTGCCATTGAGACTGAACGGGGATTATTTATTTTTTTAACTTGGCCGCCGGCCCGGGGCGGGCATCGCCCCCGGTACCTCCAGCCGCTACTATTTCCGCGGGCCGTGTTCCAACACTATTCACCCCGGCCAAGAGGCCTATTCCCCGGCCCGCACCCCGCCATTGAGACTGCATGGGAATTATTATTTTTTTATCTCTCAACCTGTCCAAGAGGCCTGCTGCCCGCCGCAATCGCCGCCGGGCCGGCCCGCACCCTGCCATTGAGACTGAACGGGGATTATTTATTTTTTTAACTTGGCCGCCGGCCCGGGGCGGGCATCGCCCCCGGTACCTCCAGCCGCTACTATTTCCGCGGGCCGTGTTCCAACACTATTCACCCCGGCCAAGAGGCCTCTTCCCCGGCCACACTCGTCCGCCGTGCCGGCCCGCACCCCGCCATTGAGACTGCACGGGAATTATTATTTTTATATCTCTCAACCTGTCCAAGAGGCCTGCTGCCCGCCGCACTCGCCGCCGGGCCGGCCCGCACCCTGCCATTGAGACTGAACGGGGATTATTTATTTTTTTTAACTAGGCCTCCGGGCCGGGGCGGGCTTCGCCCCCGGTACCTCCAGCCGCTTCTATTTACGCGCGCCCCGTTCCAACATATTCACCCCGGCCAAGAGGCCTATTCCCCGGCCCGCACCCCGCCATTGAGACTGCATGGGAATTATTATTTTTTTATCTCTCAACCTGTCCAAGAGGCCTGCTGCCCGCCGCAATCGCCGCCGGCCCGCCCCGCACCCTGCCATTGAGACTGAACGGGGATTATTTATTTTTTTAACTTGGCCGCCGGGCCGGGGCGGGCATCGCCCCCGGTACCTCCAGCCGCTACTATTTCCGCGGGCCGTGTTCCAACACTATTCACCCCGGCCAAGAGGCCTCTTCCCCGGCCCGCACCCCGCCATTGAGACTGCACGGGAATTATTATTTTTTTATCTCTCAACCTGTCCAAGAGGCCTGCTGCCCGCCGCACTCGCCGCCGGGCCGGCCCGCACCCTGCCATTGAGACTGAACGGGGATTATTTATTTTTTTAACTTGGACGCCGGCCCGGGGCGGGCATCGCCCCCGGTACCTCCAGCCGCTACTATTTCCGCGGGCCGTGTTCCAACACAATTCACCCCGGCCAAGAGGCCTATTCCCCGGCCCGCACCCCGCCATTGAGACTGCATGGGAATTATTATTTTTTTATCTCTCAACCTGTCCAAGAGGCCTGCTGCCCGCCGCAATCGCCGCCGGGCCGGCCCGCACCCTGCCATTGAGACTGAACGGGAATTATTATTTTTTTATCTCTCAACCTGTCCAAGAGGCCTGCTGCCCGCCGCACTCGCCGCCGGGCCGGCCCGCACCCCGCCATTGAGACTGAACGGGGATTATTATTTTTTTTAACTCGGCCTCCGGGCCGGGGCGGGCTTCGCCCCCGGTACCTCCAGCCGCTTCTATTTACGCGCGCCGCGTTCCAACATATTCACCCCGGCCAAGAGGCCTCTTCCCCGGCCACACTCGTCCGCCGGGCCGGCCCGCACCCCGTCATTGAGACTGCACGGGAATTATTATTTTTTTATCTCTCAACCTGTCCAAGAGGCCTGCTGCCCGCCGCACTCGCCGCCGGGCCGGCCCGCACCCCGCCATTGAGACTGAACGGGGATTATTATTTTTTTTAACTCGGCCTCCGGGCCGGGGCGGGCTTGGCCCCCGGTACCTCCAGCCGCTTCTATTTACGCGCGCCGCGTTCCAACATATTCACCCCGGCCAAGAGGCCTCTTCCCCGGCCACACTCGTCCGCCGGGCCGGCCCGCACCCCGCCATTGAGACTGCACGGGAATTATTATTTTTATATCTCTCAACCTGTCCAAGAGGCCTGCTGCCCGCCGCAATCGCCGCCGGGCCGGCCCGCACCCTGCCATTGAGACTGAACGGGGATTATTTATTTTTTTAACTTGGCCGCCGGCCCGGGGCGGGCATCGCCCCCGGTACCTCCAGCCGCTACTATTTCCGCGGGCCGTGTTCCAACACTATTCACCCCGGCCAAGAGGCCTATTCCCCGGCCCGCACCCCGCCATTGAGACTGCATGGGAATTATTATTTTTTTATCTCTCAACCTGTCCAAGAGGCCTGCTGCCCGCCGCAATCGCCGCCGGGCCGGCCCGCACCCTGCCATTGAGACTGCACGGGAATTATTATTTTTTTATCTCTCAACCTGTCCAAGAGGCCTGCTGCCCGCCGCAATCGCCGCCGGGCCGGCCCGCACCCTGCCATTGAGACTGAACGGGGATTATTTATTTTTTTAACTTGGCCGCCGGCCCGGGGCGGGCATCGCCCCCGGTACCTCCAGCCGCTACTATTTCCGCGGGCCGTGTTCCAACACTATTCACCCCGGCCAAGAGGCCTATTCCCCGGCCCGCACCCCGCCATTGAGACTGCATGGGAATTATTATTTTTTTATCTCTCAACCTGTCCAAGAGGCCTGCTGCCCGCCGCACTCGCCGCCGGGCCGGCCCGCACCCCGCCATTGAGACTGAACGGGGATTTTTTTTTTTTTTAACTCGGCCTCCGGGCCGGGGCGGGCTTCGCCCCCGGTACCTCCAGCCGCTTCTATTTACGCACGCCGCGTTCCAACATATTCACCCCGGCCAAGAGGCCTCTTCCCCGGCCACACTCGTCCGCCGGGCCGGCCCGCACCCCGCCATTGAGATTGCACGGGAATTATTATTTTTTTATCTCCCAACCTGTCCAAGAGGCCTGCTGCCCGCCGCAATCGCCGCCGGGCCGGCCCGCACCCTGCCATTGAGACTGAACGGGGATTATTTATTTTTTTAACTTGGCCGCCGGGCCGGGGCGGGCATCGCCCCCGGTACCTCCAGCCGCTACTATTTCCGCGGGCCGTGTTCCAACACTATTCACCCCGGCCAAGAGGCCTCTTCCCCGGCCCGCACCCCGCTATTGAGACTGCACGGGAATTATTATTTTTTTATCTCTCAACCTGTCCAAGAGGCCTGCTGCCCGCCGCACTCGCCGCCGGGCCGGCCCGCACCCTGCCATTGAGACTGAACGGGGATTTTTTATTTTTTTAACTTGGCCGCCGGCCCGGGGCGGGCATCGCCCCCGGTACCTCCAGCCGCTACTATTTCCGCGGGCCGTGTTCCAACACAATTCACTCCGGCCAAGAGGCCTATTCCCCGGCCCGCACCCCGCCATTGAGACTGCATGGGAATTATTATTTTTTTATCTCTCAACCTGTCCAAGAGGCCTGCTGCCCGCCGCAATCGCCGCCGGGCCGGCCCGCACCCTGCCATTGAGACTGAACGGGAATTATTATTTTTTTATCTCTCAACCTGTCCAAGAGGCCTGCTGCCCGCCGCACTCGCCGCCGGGCCGGCCCGCACCCCGCCATTGACACTGAACGGGGATTATTATTTTTTTTAACTCGGCCTCCGGGCCGGGCGGGCTTCGCCCCCGGTACCTCCAGCCGCTTCTATTTACGCGCGCCCCGTTCCAACATATTCACCCCGGCCAAGAGGCCTCTTCCCCGGCCACACTCGACCGCCGGGCCGGCCCGCACCCCGTCATTGAGACTGCACGGGAATTATTATTTTTTTATCTCTCAACCTGTCCAAGAGGCCTGCTGCCCGCCGCACTCGCCGCCGGGCCGGCCCGCACCCCGCCATTGAGACTGAACGGGGATTATTATTTTTTTTAACTCGGCCTCCGGGCCGGGGCGGGCTTGGCCCCCGGTACCTCCAGCCGCTTCTATTTACGCGCGCCGCGTTCCAACATATTCACCCCGGCCAAGAGGCCTCTTCCCCGGCCACACTTGTCCGCCGGGCCGGCCCGCACCCCGCCATTGAGACTGAACGGGGATTATTTATTTTTTTAACTTGGCCGCCGGCCCGGGGAGGGCATCGCCCCCGGTACCTCCAGCCGCTACTATTTCCGCGGGCCGTGTTCCAACACAATTCACTCCGGCCAAGAGGCCTATTCCCCGGCCCGCACCCCGCCATTGAGACTGCATGGGAATTATTATTTTTTTATCTCTCAACCTGTCCAAGAGGCCTGCTGCCCGCCGCAATCGCCGCCGGGCCGGCCCGCACCCTGCCATTGAGACTGAACGGGGATTATTTATTTTTTTAACTTGGCCGCCGGCCCGGGGAGGGCATCGCCCCCGGTACCTCCAGCCGCTACTATTTCCGCGGGCCGTGTTCCAACACTATTCACCCCGGCCAAGAGGCCTATTCCCCGGCCCGCACCCCGCCATTGAGACTGCATGGGAATTATTATTTTTTTATCTCTCAACCTGTCCAAGAGGCCTGCTGCCCGCCGCAATCGCCGCCGGGCCGGCCCGCACCCTGCCATTGAGACTGAACGGGGATTATTTATTTTTTTAACTTGGCCGCCGGCCCGGGGCGGGCATCGCCCCCGTTACCTCCAGCCGCTACTATTTCCGCGGGCCGTGTTCCAACACTATTCACCCCGGCCAAGAGGCCTATTCCCCGGCCCGCACCCCGCCATTGAGACTGCATGGGAATTATTATTTTTTTATCTCTCAACCTGTCCAAGAGGCCTGCTGCCCGCCGCAATCGCCGCCGGGCCGGCCCGCACCCTGCCATTGAGACTGAACGGGGATTATTTATTTTTTTAACTTGGCCGCCGGCCCGGGGCGGGCATCGCCCCCGGTACCTCCAGCCGCTACTATTTCCGCGGGCCGTGTTCCAACACTATTCACCCCGGCCAAGAGGCCTATTCCCCGGCCCGCACCCCGCCATTGAGACTGCATGGGAATTATTATTTTTTTTATCTCTCAACCTGTCCAAGAGGCCTGCTGCCCGCCGCAATCGCCGCCGGGCCGGCCCGCACCCTGCCATTGAGACTGAACGGGGATTATTTATTTTTTTAACTTGGCCGCCGGCCCGGGGCGGGCATCGCCCCCGGTACCTCCAGCCGCTACTATTTCCGCGGGCCGTGTTCCAACACTATTCACCCCGGCCAAGAGGCCTCTTCCCCGGCCCGCACCCCGCCATTGAGACTGCATGGGAATTATTATTTTTTTATCTCTCAACCTGTCCAAGAGGCCTGCTGCCCGCCGCAATCGCCGCCGGGCCGGCCCGCACCCTGCCATTGAGACTGAACGGGATTATTTATTTTTTTAACTTGGCCGCCGGGCCGGGGCGGGCATCGCCCCCGGTACCTCCAGCCGCTACTATTTCCGCGGGCCGTGTTCCAACACTATTCACCCCGGCCAAGAGGCCTATTCCCCGGCCCGCACCCCGCCATTGAGACTGCACGGGAATTATTATTTTTTTATCTCTCAACCTGTCCAAGAGGCCTGCTGCCCGCCGCACTCGCCGCCGGGCCGGCCCGCACCCTGCCATTGAGACTGAACGGGGATTATTTATTTTTTTTAACTCGGCCTCCGGGCCGGGGCGGGCTTCGCCCCCGGTACCTCCAGCCGCTTCTATTTACGCGCGCCGCGTTCCAACATATTCACCCCGGCCAAGAGGCCTATTCCCCGGCCCGCACCCCGCCATTGAGACTGCATGGGAATTATTATTTTTTTATCTCTCAACCTGTCCAAGAGGCCTGCTGCCCGCCGCAATCGCCGCCGGCCCGCCCCGCACCCTGCCATTGAGACTGAACGGGGATTATTTATTTTTTTAACTTGGCCGCCGGGCCGGGGCGGGCATCGCCCCCGGTACCTCCAGCCGCTACTATTTCCGCGGGCCGTGTTCCAACACTATTCACCCCGGCCAAGAGGCCTCTTCCCCGGCCCGCACCCCGCCATTGAGACTGCACGGGAATTATTATTTTTTTATCTCTCAACCTGTCCAAGAGGCCTGCTGCCCGCCGCACTCGCCGCCGGGCCGGCCCGCACCCTGCCATTGAGACTGAACGGGGATTATTTATTTTTTTAACTTGGCCGCCGGCCCGGGGCGGGCATCGCCCCCGGTACCTCCAGCCGCTACTATTTCCGCGGGCCGTGTTCCAACACAATTCACCCCGGCCAAGAGGCCTATTCCCCGGCCCGCACCCCGCCATTGAGACTGCATGGGAATTATTATTTTTTTATCTCTCAACCTGTCCAAGAGGCCTGCTGCCCGCCGCAATCGCCGCCGGGCCGGCCCGCACCCTGCCATTGAGACTGAACGGGAATTATTATTTTTTTACTGTATCTCTCAACCTGTCCAAGAGGCCTGCTGCCCGCCGCACTCGCCGCCGGGCCGGCCCGCACCCCGCCATTGAGACTGAACGGGGATTTTTTTTTTTTTTAACTCGGCCTCCGGGCCGGGGCGGGCTTCGCCCCCGGTACCTCCAGCCGCTTCTATTTAGGCGCGCCGCGTTCCAACATATTCACCCCGGCCAAGAGGCCTCTTCCCCGGCCACACTCGTCCGCCGGGCCGGCCCGCACCCCGTCATTGAGACTGCACGGGAATTATTATTTTTTTATCTCTCAACCTGTCCAAGAGGCCTGCTGCCCGCCGCACTCGCCGCCGGGCCGGCCCGCACCCCGCCATTGAGACTGAACGGGGATTATTATTTTTTTTAACTCGGCCTCCGGGCCGGGGCGGGCTTCGCCCCCGGTACCTCCAGCCGCTTCTATTTACGCGCGCCGCGTTCCAACATATTCACCCCGGCCAAGAGGCCTCTTCCCCGGCCACACTCGTCCGCCGGGCCGGCCCGCACCCCGCCATTGAGACTGCACGGGAATTATTATTTTTATATCTCTCAACCTGTCCAAGAGGCCTGCTGCCCGCCGCAATCGCCGCCGGGCCGGCCCGCACCCTGCCATTGAGACTGAACGGGGATTATTTATTTTTTTAACTTGGCCGCCGGCCCGGGGCGGGCATCGCCCCCGGTACCTCCAGCCGCTACTATTTCCGCGGGCCGTGTTCCAACACTATTCACCCCGGCCAAGAGGCCTATTCCCCGGCCCGCACCCCGCCATTGAGACTGCATGGGAATTATTATTTTTTTTATCTCTCAACCTGTCCAAGAGGCCTGCTGCCCGCCGCAATCGCCGCCGGGCCGGCCCGCACCCTGCCATTGAGACTGAACGGGGATTATTTATTTTTTTAACTTGGCCGCCGGCCCGGGGCGGGCATCGCCCCCGGTACCTCCAGCCGCTACTATTTCCGCGGGCCGTGTTCCAACACTATTCACCCCGGCCAAGAGGCCTCTTCCCCGGCCCGCACCCCGCCATTGAGACTGCATGGGAATTATTATTTTTTTATCTCTCAACCTGTCCAAGAGGCCTGCTGCCCGCCGCAATCGCCGCCGGGCCGGCCCGCACCCTGCCATTGAGACTGAACGGGATTATTTATTTTTTTAACTTGGCCGCCGGGCCGGGGCGGGCATCGCCCCCGGTACCTCCAGCCGCTACTATTTCCGCGGGCCGTGTTCCAACACTATTCACCCCGGCCAAGAGGCCTATTCCCCGGCCCGCACCCCGCCATTGAGACTGCACGGGAATTATTATTTTTTTATCTCTCAACCTGTCCAAGAGGCCTGCTGCCCGCCGCACTCGCCGCCGGGCCGGCCCGCACCCTGCCATTGAGACTGAACGGGGATTATTTATTTTTTTTAACTCGGCCTCCGGGCCGGGGCGGGCTTCGCCCCCGGTACCTCCAGCCGCTTCTATTTACGCGCGCCGCGTTCCAACATATTCACCCCGGCCAAGAGGCCTATTCCCCGGCCCGCACCCCGCCATTGAGACTGCATGGGAATTATTATTTTTTTATCTCTCAACCTGTCCAAGAGGCCTGCTGCCCGCCGCAATCGCCGCCGGCCCGCCCCGCACCCTGCCATTGAGACTGAACGGGGATTATTTATTTTTTTAACTTGGCCGCCGGGCCGGGGCGGGCATCGCCCCCGGTACCTCCAGCCGCTACTATTTCCGCGGGCCGTGTTCCAACACTATTCACCCCGGCCAAGAGGCCTCTTCCCCGGCCCGCACCCCGCCATTGAGACTGCACGGGAATTATTATTTTTTTATCTCTCAACCTGTCCAAGAGGCCTGCTGCCCGCCGCACTCGCCGCCGGGCCGGCCCGCACCCTGCCATTGAGACTGAACGGGGATTATTTATTTTTTTAACTTGGCCGCCGGCCCGGGGCGGGCATCGCCCCCGGTACCTCCAGCCGCTACTATTTCCGCGGGCCGTGTTCCAACACAATTCACCCCGGCCAAGAGGCCTATTCCCCGGCCCGCACCCCGCCATTGAGACTGCATGGGAATTATTATTTTTTTATCTCTCAACCTGTCCAAGAGGCCTGCTGCCCGCCGCAATCGCCGCCGGGCCGGCCCGCACCCTGCCATTGAGACTGAACGGGAATTATTATTTTTTTATCTCTCAACCTGTCCAAGAGGCCTGCTGCCCGCCGCACTCGCCGCCGGGCCGGCCCGCACCCCGCCATTGAGACTGAACGGGGATTTTTTTTTTTTTTAACTCGGCCTCCGGGCCGGGGCGGGCTTCGCCCCCGGTACCTCCAGCCGCTTCTATTTAGGCGCGCCGCGTTCCAACATATTCACCCCGGCCAAGAGGCCTCTTCCCCGGCCACACTCGTCCGCCGGGCCGGCCCGCACCCCGTCATTGAGACTGCACGGGAATTATTATTTTTTTATCTCTCAACCTGTCCAAGAGGCCTGCTGCCCGCCGCACTCGCCGCCGGGCCGGCCCGCACCCCGCCATTGAGACTGAACGGGGATTATTATTTTTTTTAACTCGGCCTCCGGGCCGGGGCGGGCTTCGCCCCCGGTACCTCCAGCCGCTTCTATTTACGCGCGCCGCGTTCCAACATATTCACCCCGGCCAAGAGGCCTCTTCCCCGGCCACACTCGTCCGCCGGGCCGGCCCGCACCCCGCCATTGAGACTGCACGGGAATTATTATTTTTATATCTCTCAACCTGTCCAAGAGGCCTGCTGCCCGCCGCAATCGCCGCCGGGCCGGCTCGCACCCTGCCATTGAGACTGAACGGGGATTATTTATGTTTTTAACTTGGCCGCCGGCCCGGGGCGGGCATCGCCCCCGGTACCTCCAGCCGCTACTATTTCCGCGGGCCGTGTTCCAACACTATTCACCCCGGCCAAGAGGCCTATTCCCCGGCCCGCACCCCGCCATTGAGACTGCATGGGAATTATTATTTTTTTATCTCTCAACCTGTCCAAGAGGCCTGCTGCCCGCCGCAATCGCCGCCGGGCCGGCCCGCACCCTGCCATTGAGACTGAACGGGGATTATTTATTTTTTTAACTTGGCCGCCGGCCCGGGGCGGGCATCGCCCCCGGTACCTCCAGCCGTTACTATTTCCGCGGGCCGTGTTCCAACACTATTCACCCCGGCCAAGAGGCCTATTCCCCGGCCCGCACCCCGCCATTGAGACTGCATGGGAATTATTATTTTTTTATCTCTCAACCTGTCCAAGAGGCCTGCTGCCCGCCGCAATCGCCGCCGGGCCGGCCCGCACCCTGCCATTGAGACTGAACGGGGATTAGTTATTTTTTTAACTTGGCCGCCGGCCCGGGGCGGGCATCGCCCCCGGTACCTCCAGCCGCTACTATTTCCGCAGGCCGTGTTCCACCACTATTCACCCCGGCCAAGAGGCCTATTCCCCGGCCCGCACCCCGCCATTGAGACTGCATGGGAATTATTATTTTTTTATCTCTCAACCTGTCCAAGAGGCCTGCTGCCCGCCGCAATCGCCGCCGGGCCGGCCCGCACCCTGCCATTGAGACTGAACGGGATTATTTATTTTTTTAACTTGGCCGCCGGGCCGGGGCGGGCATCGCCCCCGGTACCTCCAGCCGCTACAATTTCCGCGGGCCGTGTTCCAACACTATTCACCCCGGCCAAGAGGCGTATTCCCCGGCCCGCACCCAGGCAGTGAGACTGCACGGGAATTATTTTTTTTTTATCTCTCAACCTGTCCAAGAGGTCTGCTGCCCGCCGCACTCGCCGCCGGGCCGGCCCGCACCCCGCCATTGAGACTGAACGGGGATTATTATTTTTTTTAACTCGGCCTCCGGGCCGGGGCGGGCTTCGACCCCGGTACCTTCAGCCGCTTCTATTTACGCGCGCCGCGTTCCAACATATTCACCCCGGCCAAGAGGCCTCTTCCCCGGCCACACTCGTCCGCCGGGCCGGCCCGCACCCCGCCATTGAGACTGCACGGGAATTATTATTTTTTTATCTCTCAACCTGTCCAAGAGGCCTGCTGCCCGCCGCAATCGCCGCCGGGCCGGCCCGCACCCTGCCATTGAGACTGAACGGGGATTATTTATTTTTTTAACTTGGCCGCCGGCCAGGGGCGGGCATCGCCCCCGGTACCTCCAGCCGCTACTATTTCCGCGGGCCGTGTTCCAACACTATTCACCCCGGCCAAGAGGCCTATTCCCCGGCCCGCACCCCGCCATTGAGACTGCATGGGAATTATTAATTTTTTATCTCTCAACCTGTCCAAGAGGCCTGCTGCCCGCCGCAATCGCCGCCGGGCCGGCCCGCACCCCGCCATTGAGACTGAACGGGGATTTTTTTTTTTTTTAACTCGGCCTCCGGGCCGGGGCGGGCTTCGCCCCCGGTACCTCCAGCCGCTTCTATTTACGCGCGCCGCGTTCCAACATATTCACCCCGGCCAAGAGGCCTCTTCCCCGGCCACACTCGTCCGCCGGGCCGGCCCGCACCCCGCCATTGAGACTGCACGGGAATTATTATTTTTTAATCTCTCAACCTGTCCAAGAGGCCTGCTGCCCGCCGCAATCGCCGCCGGGCCGGCCCGCACCCTGCCATTGAGACTGAACGGGGATTATTTATTTTTTTAACTTGGCCGCCGGCCCGGGGCGGGCATCGCCCCCGGTACCTCCAGCCGCTACTATTTCCGCGGGCCGTGTTCCAACACTATTCACCCCGGCCAAGAGGCCTATTCCCCGGCCCGCACCCCGCCATTGAGACTGCATGGGAATTATTATTTTTTTATCTCTCAACCTGTCCAAGAGAACTGCTGCCCGCCGCAATCGCCGCCGGGCCGGCCCGCACCCTGCCATTGAGACTGAACGGGGATTATTTTTTTTTTTTAACTTGGCCGCCGGGCCGGGGCGGGCATCGCCCCCGGTACCTCCAGCCGCTACTATTTCCGCGGGCCGTGTTCCAACACTATTCACCCCGGCCAAGAGGCCTATTCCCCGGCCCGCACCCCGCCATTGAGACTGCACGGGAATTATTATTTTTTTATCTCTCAACCTGTCCAAGAGGCCTGCTGCCCGCCGCACTCGCCGCCGGGCCGGCCCGCACCCCGCCATTGAGACTGAACGGGGATTATTATTTTTTTTAACTCGGCCTCCGGGCCGGGGCGGGCTTCGCCCCCGGTACCTCCAGCCGCTTCTATTTACGCGCGCCGCGTTCCAACATATTCACCCCGGCCAAGAGGCCTCTTCCCCGGCCACACTCGTCCGCCGGGCCGGCCCGCACCCCGCCATTGAGACTGCACGGGAATTATTATTTTTTTATCTCTCAACCTGTCCAAGAGGCCTGCTGCCCGCCGCAATCGCCGCCGGGCCGGCCCGCACCCTGCCATTGAGACTGAACGGGGATTATTTATTTTTTTAACTTGGCCGCCGGCCCGGGGCGGGCATCGCCCCCGGTACCTCCAGCCGCTACTATTTCCGCGGGCCGTGTTCCAACACTATTCACCCCGGCCAAGAGGCCTCTTCCCCGGCCACACTCGTCCGCCGGGCCGGCCCGCACCCCGCCATTGAGACTGCACGGGAATTATTATTTTTTTATCTCTCAACCTGTCCAAGAGGCC
The DNA here is from genome assembly GCF_025434085.1 of Hippocampus zosterae. NCBI lineage: Eukaryota > Metazoa > Chordata > Actinopteri > Syngnathiformes > Syngnathidae > Hippocampus > Hippocampus zosterae. Next base: position 1,186,288 of record NC_067459.1, on the reverse strand, counting down.
TGCTGCCCGCCGCAATCGCCGCCGGGCCGGCCCGCACCCCGCCATTGAGACTGCATGGGAATTATTATTTTTTTATCTCTCAACCTGTCCAAGAGGCCTGCTGCCCGCCGCAATCGCCGCCGGGCCGGCCCGCACCCTGCCATTGAGACTGAACGGGGATTATTTATTTTTTTAACTTGGCCGCCGGCCCGGGGCGGGCATCGCCCCCGGTACCTCCAGCCGCTACTATTTCCGCGGGCCGTGTTCCAACACTATTCACCCCGGCCAAGAGGCCTATTCCCCGGCCCGCACCCCGCCATTGAGACTGCATGGGAATTATTATTTTTTTATCTCTCAACCTGTCCAAGAGGCCTGCTGCCCGCCGCAATCGCCGCCGGGCCGGCCCGCACCCTGCCATTGAGACTGAACGGGGATTATTTATTTTTTTAACTTGGCCGCCGGCCCGGGGCGGGCATCGCCCCCGGTACCTCCAGCCGCTACTATTTCCGCGGGCCGTGTTCCAACACTATTCACCCCGGCCAAGAGGCCTATTCCCCGGCCCGCACCCCGCCATTGAGACTGCATGGGAATTATTATTTTTTTATCTCTCAACCTGTCCAAGAGGCCTGCTGCCCGCCGCAATCGCCGCCGGGCCGGCCCGCACCCTGCCATTGAGACTGAACGGGGATTATTTATTTTTTTAACTTGGCCGCCGGCCCGGGGCGGGCATCGCCCCCGGTACCTCCAGCCGCTACTATTTCCGCAGGCCGTGTTCCAACACTATTCACCCCGGCCAAGAGGCCTATTCCCCGGCCCGCACCCCGCCATTGAGACTGCATGGGAATTATTATTTTTTTATCTCTCAACCTGTCCAAGAGGCCTGCTGCCCGCCGCAATCGCCGCCGGGCCGGCCCGCACCCTGCCATTGAGACTGAACGGGATTATTTATTTTTTTAACTTGGCCGCCGGGCCGGGGCGGGCATCGCCCCCGGTACCTCCAGCCGCTACAATTTCCGCGGGCCGTGTTCCAACACTATTCACCCCGGCCAAGAGGCGTATTCCCCGGCCCGCACCCAGGCAGTGAGACTGCACGGGAATTATTATTTTTTTATCTCTCAACCTGTCCAAGAGGTCTGCTGCCCGCCGCACTCGCCGCCGGGCCGGCCCGCACCCCGCCATTGAGACTGAACGGGGATTATTATTTTTTTTAACTCGGCCTCCGGGCCGGGGCGGGCTTCGACCCCGGTACCTTCAGCCGCTTCTATTTACGCGCGCCGCGTTCCAACATATTCACCCCGGCCAAGAGGCCTCTTCCCCGGCCACACTCGTCCGCCGGGCCGGCCCGCACCCCGCCATTGAGACTGCACGGGAATTATTATTTTTTTATCTCTCAACCTGTCCAAGAGGCCTGCTGCCCGCCGCAATCGCCGCCGGGCCGGCCCGCACCCTGCCATTGAGACTGAACGGGGATTATTTATTTTTTTAACTTGGCCGCCGGCCAGGGGCGGGCATCGCCCCCGGTACCTCCAGCCGCTACTATTTCCGCGGGCCGTGTTCCAACACTATTCACCCCGGCCAAGAGGCCTATTCCCCGGCCCGCACCCCGCCATTGAGACTGCATGGGAATTATTAATTTTTTATCTCTCAACCTGTCAAAGAGGCCTGCTGCCCGCCGCAATCGCCGCCGGGCCGGCCCGCACCCCGCGATTGAGACTGAACGGGGATTATTATTTTTTTTAACTCGGCCTCCGGGCCGGGGCGGGCTTCGCCCCCGGTACCTCCAGCCGCTTCTATTTACGCGCGCCGCGTTCCAACATATTCACCCCGGCCAAGAGGCCTCTTCCCCGGCCACACTCGTCCGCCGGGCCGGCCCGCACCCCGCCATTGAGACTGCACGGGAATTATTATTTTTTAATCTCTCAACCTGTCCAAGAGGCCTGCTGCCCGCCGCAATCGCCGCCGGGCCGGCCCGCACCCTGCCATTGAGACTGAACGGGGATTATTTATTTTTTTAACTTCGCCGCCGGCCCGGGGCGGGCATCGCCCCCGGTACCTCCAGCCGCTACTATTTCCGCGGGCCGTGTTCCAACACTATTCACCCCGGCCAAGAGGCCTATTCCCCGGCCCGCACCCCGCCATTGAGACTGCATGGGAATTATTATTTTTTTATCTCTCAACCTGTCCAAGAGAACTGCTGCCCGCCGCAATCGCCGCCGGGCCGGCCCGCACCCTGCCATTGAGACTGAACGGGGATTATTTTTTTTTTTTAACTTGGCCGCCGGGCCGGGGCGGGCATCGCCCCCGGTACCTCCAGCCGCTACTATTTCCGCGGGCCGTGTTCCAACACTATTCACCCCGGCCAAGAGGCCTATTCCCCGGCCCGCACCCCGCCATTGAGACTGCACGGGAATTATTATTTTTTTATCTCTCAACCTGTCCAAGAGGCCTGCTGCCCGCCGCACTCGCCGCCGGGCCGGCCCGCACCCCGCCATTGAGACTGAACGGGGATTATTATTTTTTTTAACTCGGCCTCCGGGCCGGGGCGGGCTTCGCCCCCGGTACCTCCAGCCGCTTCTATTTACGCGCGCCGCGTTCCAACATATTCACCCCGGCCAAGAGGCCTCTTCCCCGGCCACACTCGTCCGCCGGGCCGGCCCGCACCCCGCCATTGAGACTGCACGGGAATTATTATTTTTTTATCTCTCAACCTGTCCAAGAGGCCTGCTGCCCGCCGCAATCGCCGCCGGGCCGGCCCGCACCCTGCCATTGAGACTGAACGGGGATTATTTATTTTTTTAACTTGGCCGCCGGCCCGGGGCGGGCATCGCCCCCGGTACCTCCAGCCGCTACTATTTCCGCGGGCCGTGTTCCAACACTATTCACCCCGGCCAAGAGGCCTCTTCCCCGGCCACACTCGTCCGCCGGGCCGGCCCGCACCCCGCCATTGAGACTGCACGGGAATTATTATTTTTTTATCTCTCAACCTGTCCAAGAGGCCTGCTGCCCGCCGCAATCGCCGCCGGGCCGGCCCGCACCCCGCCATTGAGACTGCATGGGAATTATTATTTTTTTATCTCTCAACCTGTCCAAGAGGCCTGTTGCCCGCCGCACTCGCCGCCGGGCCGGCCCGCACCCCGCCATTGAGACTGAACGGGGATTATTATTTTTTTTAACTTGGCCGCCGGCCCGGGGCGGGCTTCGCCCCCGGTACCTCCAGCCGCTTCTATTTACGCGCGCCGCGTTCCAACATATTCACCCCGGCCAAGAGGCCTATTCCCCGGCCCGCACCCCGCCATTGAGACTGCATGGGAATTATTATTTTTTTATCTCTCAACCAGTCCAAGAGGCCTGCTGCCCGCCGCAATCGCCGCCGGGCCGGCCCGCACCCTGCCATTGAGACTGAACGGGGATTATTTATTTTTTTAACTTGGCCGCCGGGCCGGGGCGGGCATCGCCCCCGGTACCTCCAGCCGCTACTATTTCCGCGGGCCGTGTTCCAACACTATTCACCCCGGCCAAGAGGCCTATTTCCCGGCCCGCACCCCGCCATTGAGACTGCACGTGAATTATTATTTTTTTATCTCTCAACGTGTCCAAGAGGCCTGCTGCCCGCCGCACTCGCCGCCGGGCCGGCCCGCACCCCGCCATTGAGACTGAACGGGGATTTTTTTTTTTTTTAACTCGGCCTCCGGGCCGGGGCGGGCTTCGCCAGCCGCTTCTATTTACGCGCGCCGCGTTCCAACATATTCACCCCGGCCAAGAGGCCTCTTCCCCGGCCACACTCGTCCGCCGGGCCGGCCCGCACCCCGCCATTGAGACTGAACGGGATTATTTTTTTTTTTAACTTGGCCGCCGGCCCGGGGCGGGCTTCGCCCCCGGTACCTCCAGCCGCTTCTATTCACGCGCGCCGCGTTCCAACATATTCACCCCGGCCAAGAGGCCTATTCCCCGGCCCGCACCCCGCCATTGAGACTGCACGGGAATTATTATTTTTTTATCTCTCAACCTGTCCAAGAGGCCTGCTGCCCGCCGCAATCGCCGCCGGGCCGGCCCGCACCCTGCCATTGAGACTGAACGGGGATTATTTATTTTTTTAACTTGGCCGCCGGCCCGGGGCGGGCATCGCCCCCGGTACCTCCAGCCGCTACTATTTCCGCGGGCCGTGTTCCAACACTATTCACCCCGGCCAAGAGGCCTATTCCCCGGCCCGCACCCCGCCATTGAGACTGCATGGGAATTATTATTTTTTTATCTCTCAACCTGTCCAAGAGGCCTGCTGCCCGCCGCAATCGCCGCCGGGCTGGCCCGCACCCCGCCATTGAGACTGAACGGGGATTATTTTTTTTTTTAACTCGGCCTCCGGGCCGGGGCGGGGTTCGCCCCCGGTACCTCCAGCCGCTTCTATTTACGCGCGCCACGTTCCAAAATATTCACCCCGGCCAAGAGGCCTATTCCCCGGCCCGCACCCCGCCATTGAGACTGCATGGGAATTATTATTTTTTTATCTCTCAACCTGTCCAAGAGGCCTGCTGCCCGCCGCAATCGCCGCCGGGCCGGCCCGCACCCTGCCATTGAGACTGAACGGGGATTATTTATTTTTTTAACTTGGCCGCCGGGCCGGGGCGGGCATCGCCCCCGGTACCTCCAGCCGCTACTATTTCCGCGGGCCGTGTTCCAACACTATTCACCCGGGCCAAGAGGCCTATTCCCCGGCCCGCACCCCGCCATTGAGACTGCACGGGAATTATTATTTTTTTATCTCTCAACCTGTCCAAGAGGCCTGCTGCCCGCCGCACTCGCCGCCGGGCCGGCCCGCACCCCGCCATTGAGACTGAACGGGGATTATTATTTTTTTTAACTCGGCCTCCGGGCCGGGGCGGGCTTCGCCCCCGGTACCTCCAGCCGCTTCTATTTACGCGCGCCGCGTTCCAACATATTCACCCCGGCCAAGAGGCCTCTTCCCCGGCCACACTCGTCCGCCGGGCCGGCCCGCACCCCGCCATTGAGACTGCACGGGAATTATTATTTTTATATCTCTCAACCTGTCCAAGAGGCCTGCTGCCCGCCGCAATCGCCGCCGGGCCGGCCCGCACCCTGCCATTGAGACTGAACGGGGATTATTTATTTTTTTAACTTGGCCGCCGGCCCGGGGCGGGCATCGCCCCCGGTACCTCCAGCCGCTACTATTTCCGCGGGCCGTGTTCCAACACTATTCACCCCGGCCAAGAGGCCTATTCCCCGGCCCGCACCCCGCCATTGAGACTGCATGGGAATTATTATTTTTTTATCTCTCAACCTGTCCAAGAGGCCTGCTGCCCGCCGCAATCGCCGCCGGGCCGGCCCGCACCCTGCCATTGAGACTGAACGGGGATTATTTATTTTTTTAACTTGGCCGCCGGGCCGGGGCGGGCATCGCCCCCGGTACCTCCAGCCGCTACTATTTCCGCGGGCCGTGTTCCAACACTATTCACCCCGGCCAAGAGGCCTATTCCCCGGCCCGCACCCCGCCATTGAGACTGCACGGGAATTATTATTTTTTTATCTCTCAACCTGTCCAAGAGGCCTGCTGCCCGCCGCACTCGCCGCCGGGCCGGCCCGCACCCCGCCATTGAGACTGAACGGGGATTATTTTTTTTTTTAACTCGGCCTCCGGGCCGGGGCGGGCTTCGCCCCCGGTACCTCCAGCCGCTTCTATTTACGCGCGCCGCGTTCCAACATATTCACCCCGGCCAAGAGGCCTCTTCCCCGGCCACACTCGTCCGCCGGGCCGGCCCGCACCCCGCCATTGAGACTGCACGGGAATTATTATTTTTTTATCTCTCAACCTGTCCAAGAGGCCTGCTGCCCGCCGCAATCGCCGCCGGGCCGGCCCGCACCCTGCCATTGAGACTGAACGGGGATTATTTATTTTTTTAACTTGGCCGCCGGCCCGGGGCGGGCATCGCCCCCGGTACCTCCAGCCGCTACTATTTCCGCGGGCCGTGTTCCAACACTATTCACCCCGGCCAAGAGGCCTCTTCCCCGGCCACACTCGTCCGCCGGGCCGGCCCGCACCCCGCCATTGAGACTGCACGGGAATTATTATTTTTTTATCTCTCAACCTGTCCAAGAGGCCTGCTGCCCGCCGCAATCGCCGCCGGGCCGTCCCGCACCCCGCCATTGAGACTGCATGGGAATTATTATTTTTTTATCTCTCAACCTGTCCAAGAGGCCTGCTGCCCGCCGCACTCGCCGCCGGGCCGGCCCGCACCCCGCCATTGAGACTGAACGGGGATTATTATTTTTTTTAACTTGGCCGCCGGCCCGGGGCGGGCTTCGCCCCCGGTACCTCCAGCCGCTTCTATTTACGCGCGCCGCGTTCCAACATATTCACCCCGGCCAAGAGGCCTATTCCCCGGCCCGCACCCCGCCATTGAGACTGCATGGGAATTATTATTTTTTTATCTCTCAACCAGTCCAAGAGGCCTGCTGCCCGCCGCAATCGCCGCCGGGCCGGCCCGCACCCTGCCATTGAGACTGAACGGGGATTATTTATTTTTTTAACTTGGCCGCCGGGCCGGGGCGGGCATCGCCCCCGGTACCTCCAGCCGCTACTATTTCCGCGGGCCGTGTTCCAACACTATTCACCCCGGCCAAGAGGCCTATTCCCCGGCCCGCACCCCGCCATTGAGACTGCACGGGAATTATTATTTTTTTATCTCTCAACGTGTCCAAGAGGCCTGCTGCCCGCCGCACTCGCCGCCGGGCCGGCCCGCACCCCGCCATTGAGACTGAACGGGGATTTTTTTTTTTTTTAACTCGGCCTCCGGGCCGGGGCGGGCTTCGCCAGCCGCTTCTATTTACGCGCGCCGCGTTCCAACATATTCACCCCGGCCAAGAGGCCTCTTCCCCGGCCACACTCGTCCGCCGGGCCGGCCCGCACCCCGCCATTGAGACTGAACGGGGATTATTATTTTTTTTAACTCGGCCTCCGGGCCGGGGCGGGCTTCGCCCCCGGTACCTCCAGCCGCTTCTATTTACGCGCGCCGCGTTCCAACATATTCACCCCGGCCAAGAGGCCTCTTCCCCGGCCACACTCGTCCGCCGGGCCGGCCCGCACCCCGCCATTGAGACTGCACGGGAATTATTATTTTTTTATCTCTCAACCTGTCCAAGAGGCCTGCTGCCCGCCGCAATCGCCGCCGGGCCGGCCCGCACCCTGCCATTGAGACTGAACGGGGATTATTTATTTTTTTAACTTGGCCGCCGGCCCGGGGCGGGCATCGCCCCCGGTACCTCCAGCCGCTACTATTTCCGCGGGCCGTGTTCCAACACTATTCACCCCGGCCAAGAGGCCTATTCCCCGGCCCGCACCCCGCCATTGAGACTGCATGGGAATTATTATTTTTTTATCTCTCAACCTGTCCAAGAGGCCTGCTGCCCGCCGCAATCGCCGCCGGGCCGGCCCGCACCCTGCCATTGAGACTGAACGGGGATTATTTATTTTTTTAACTTGGCCGCCGGGCCGGGGCGGGCATCGCCCCCGGTACCTCCAGCCGCTACTATTTCCGCGGGCCGTGTTCCAACACTATTCACCCCGGCCAAGAGGCCTATTCCCCGGCCCGCACCCCGCCATTGAGACTGCACGGGAATTATTATTTTTTTATCTCTCAACCTGTCCAAGAGGCCTGCTGCCCGCCGCAATCGCCGCCGGGCCGGCCCGCACCCTGCCATTGAGACTGAACGGGGATTATTTATTTTTTTAACTTGGCCGCCGGCCCGGGGCGGGCATCGCCCCCGGTACCTCCAGCCGCTACTATTTCCGCGGGCCGTGTTCCAACACTATTCACCCCGGCCAAGAGGCCTATTCCCCGGCCCGCACCCCGCCATTGAGACTGCACGGGAATTATTATTTTTTTATCTCTCAACCTGTCCAAGAGGCCTGCTGCCCGCCGCACTCGCCGCCGGGCCGGCCCGCACCCTGCCATTGAGACTGAACGGGGATTATTTATTTTTTTTAACTCGGCCTCCGGGCCGGGGCGGGCTTCGCCCCCGGTACCTCCAGCCGCTTCTATTTACGCGCGCCGCGTTCCAACATATTCACCCCGGCCAAGAGGCCTATTCCCCGGCCCGCACCCCGCCATTGAGACTGCATGGGAATTATTATTTTTTTATCTCTCAAACTGTCCAAGAGGCCTGCTGCCCGCCGCACTCGCCGCCGGGCCGGCCCGCACCCTGCCATTGAGACTGAACGGGGATTATTTATTTTTTTAACTTGGCCGCCGGGCCGGGGCGGGCATCGCCCCCGGTACCTCCAGCCGCTACTATTTCCGCGGGCCGTGTTCCAACACTATTCACCCCGGCCAAGAGGCCTATTCCCCGGCCCGCACCCCGCCATTGAGACTGCACGGGAATTATTATTTTTTTATCTCTCAACCTGTCCAAGAGGCCTGCTGCCCGCCGCACTCGCCGCCGGGCCGGCCCGCACCCTGCCATTGAGACTGAACGGGGATTATTTATTTTTTTAACTTGGCCGCCGGCCCGGGGCGGGCATCGCCCCCGGTACCTCCAGCCGCTACTATTTCCGCGGGCCGTGTTCCAACACTATTCACCCCGGCCAAGAGGCCTATTCCCCGGCCCGCACCCCGCCATTGAGACTGCATGGGAATTATTATTTTTTTATCTCTCAACCTGTCCAAGAGGCCTGCTGCCCGCCGCAATCGCCGCCGGGCCGGCCCGCACCCTGCCATTGAGACTGAACGGGAATTATTATTTTTTTATCTCTCAACCTGTCCAAGAGGCCTGCTGCCCGCCGCACTCGCCGCCGGGCCGGCCCGCACCCCGCCATTGAGACTGAACGGGGATTATTATTTTTTTTAACTCGGCCTCCGGGCCGGGGCTGGCTTCGCCCCCGGTACCTCCAGCCGCTTCTATTTACGCGCGCCGCGTTCCAACATATTCACCCCGGCATAAGTCCTTTGGTTTAGGCGTGACACTCATTATCAGTTTTTATTGCTTTAAATGCACTTTCAGTCCGAGTTGAGCCCGTTTTTTTACTTTGAATGTTCCTTCATAGGAATGAGTTGTGTAGTCAAATTAATGCTCATTTAGGCTTCAGGAGGTCAACCTGAACTAAATACATGATGAAATGTGTGCATAAGGCCTTTGGTTTAGGCGTGACACTCATTTTGAGTTTTTATTGCTTTAAATGCATTTTCAGGCCGAGTAGAGCACGTTTTTTTACTTTGAATGTATCTTCATAGGAATAAGTTGTGTAGTCAAATTAATGCTCATTTAGGCTTCAGGACGTCAACCTGAACTAAATACATGTTGAAATGTGTGCATAAGTCCTTTGGTTTAGGCGTGACACTCATTTTGAGTTTTTATTGCTTTAAATGCACTTTCAGGCCTAGTTGAGCATGTTTTGTGACTTTGAATGTACCTTCATAGGAATGAGTTGTGTAGTCAAATTAATGCTCATTTAGGCTTCAGGAGGTCAACCTGAACTAAATACATGTTGAAATGTGTGCATAAGTCCTTTGGTTTAGGCGTGACACTCATTTTCAGTTTTTATTGCTTTAAATGCACTTTCAGTCCGAGTTGAGCCCGTTTTTTTACTTTGAATGTTCCTTCATAGGAATAAGTTGTGTAGTCAAATTAATGCTCATTTAGGCTTCAGGAGGTCAACCTGAACTAAATACATGTTAGAATGTGTGCATAAGTCCTTTGGTTTAGGCGTGACACTCATTTTCAGTTTTTATTGCTTTAAATGCACTTTCAGTCCGAGTTGAGCCCGTTTTTTTACTTTGAATGTATCTTCATAGGAATAAGTTGTGTAGTCAAATTAATGGTGATTTAGGCTTCAGGAGGTCAACCTGAACTAAATACATGTTGAAATGTGTGCATAAGTCCTTTGGTTTAGGCGTGACACTCATTTTTGAGTTTTTATTGCTTTAAATGCACTTTCAGGCCTAGTTGAGCACGTTTTGTGACTTTGAATGTACCTTCATAGGAATGAGTTGTGTAGTCAAATTAATGCTCATTTAGGCTTCAGGAGGTCAACCTGAACTAAATAAATGTTGAAATGTGTGCATAAGTCATTTGGTCTAGGTGTGACACTCATTTTGAGTTTTTATTGCTTTAAATGCATTTTCAGGTCGAGTAGAGCACGTTTCTGAGTTTGAATGTGTCTTCATAGGAATGAGTTGTGTGATCGAATTAATGGTGATTTAGGCTTCAGGAGGTCAACCTGAACTAAATACATGTTGAAATGTGTGCATAAGTCCTTTGGTTTAGGCGTGACACTCATTTTGAGTTTTTATTGCTTTAAATGCACTTTCAGGCCTAGTTGAGCACGTTTTGTGACTTTGAATGTATCTTCATAGGAATGAGTTGTGTAGTCAAATAAATGCTCATTTAGGCTTCAGGAGGTCAACCTGAACAAAATACATGTTGAAATGTGTGCATAAATCCTTTGGTTTAGGTGTGACACTCATTTTGAGTTTTTATTGCTTTAAATGCACTTTCAGGCCTAGTTGAGCACGTTTTGTGACTTTGAATGTACCTTCATAGGAATGAGTTGTGTAGTCAAATAAATGCTCATTTAGGCTTCAGGAGGTCAACCTGAACTAAATACATGTTGAAATGTGTGCATAAGTCATTTGGTCTAGGCGTGACACTCATTATGAACCATTGATGAAAATAAGTTTTATTTTTAAAAAAGCCAAAAAATGTGAAAGGGACGAAATTACAAATGTCCTGTGTGTTTCACATAGAGTACATACAGGCCAGCGATCCCGCTCCCTCTCTTTCTTTGTGACACACACGCTTCCGAGCGCGCCAGCACGCAGCAAGCACACACACAAACGCACGCACACACACTCACACAAACGTACGCACAGACGAGCACGTATCGTAAACAACACACCAACGATGATTTAGATCAAAGAAACACTCACACATGTATGGGCACACGATCACGCGCGCGCAAACACACACACAAACTCATGAGAGGCACACACATCCGCACACGCTACGCATGTAAACAACATTTGGACACTGATTGAAGATCAAAGACTAACCCACGTGGAAGACTGAAAGATGCACAGCCAATCACCTAGGCTTTGCATCTTTTCACCTCCCCCTGCTCTCACACCACGTGGGCTAGATCCACTCGGGCTGTCATTGGTGGATGTCGTCGGTGTCAGAACAAATCAAGTGCAAGCAAAAGTTAAAACCTCTGAGTAATTCGTCATTTTTATCCGAATACAGTACTTTTTTTGGGGGGGGGGTGCGCACAACACACACACACACGCACGCACCCACACAAACACACACAAACACACGCACACACTTACACACTCTCACACACGCACGCACACATACACTAGCAGGCATCGGAAACAACACTTTAGACGTTGAAATGTGTGCAGACGTCCTTTGGTTTAGGCATGACACTCAATTTTAGTTTTTATTGATTCAAATGCATTTTCAGACAGAGCAGGGCACTTACTGACTTTGAATGTATCTTCATGGGAATGAGTTGTGTGATCAAATTAATGCTCATTTAGGCTTCAGGAGGTCAACCTAAACTAAATACATGTTGAAATGTGTGCATAAGTCCTTTGATTTAGGCGTGAAACTCATTTTGAGATTTTATTGCTTTAAATGCACTTTCAGGCCTAGTTGAGCACGTTTTGTGACTTTGAATGTACCTTCATAGGAATGAGTTGTATAGACAAAACAATGCTCATTTAGGCTTCAGAATGTCAACCTGAACTAAATACATGTTGAAATGTGTGCATAAATCCTTTGGTTTAGGTGTGACACTCATTTTTAGTTTTTATTGCTTTAAATGCACTTTCAGGCCTAGTTGAGCACGTTTTGTGACTTTGAATGTACCTTCATAGGAATGAGTTGTGTAGTCAAATAAATGCTCATTTAGGCTTCAGGAGGTCAACCTGAACTAAATACATGTTGAAATGTGTGCATAAGTCCTTTGGTTTTGGTGTGACACTCAATTTTAGTTTTTATTGCTTTAAATGCACTTTCAGGCCTAGTTGAGCACGTTTTGTGACTTTGAATGTACCTTCATAGGAATGAGTTGTGTAGTCAAATAAATGCTCATTTAGGCTTCAGGAGGTCAACCTGAACTGAATACATGTTGAAATGTGTGCAGAAGTCCTTTGGTTTAGGCGTGACACTCATTTTGAGTTTTTATTGCTTTAAATGCACTTTCAGTCCGAGTTGAGCCCGTTTTTTTACTTTGAATGTATCTTCATAGGAATAAGTTGTGTAGTCAAATTAATGCTCATTTAGGCTTCAGAATGTCAACCTGAACTAAATACATGTTGAAATGTGTGCATAAGTCCTTTGGTTTAGGCGTGACACTCATTTTGAGTTTTTATTGCTTTAAATGCATTTTCAGGCCGAGTAGAGCACGTTTCTGAGTTTGAATGTATCTTCATAGGAATGAGTTGTGTGATCAAATTAATGGTGATTTAGGCTTCGGGAGGTCAACCTGAACTAAATACATGTTGAAATGTGTGCATAAGTCCTTTGGTTTAGGCGTGACACTCATTTTGAGTTTTTATTGCTTTAAAAGCACTTTCAGGCCTAGTTGAGCACGTTTTGTGACTTTGAATGTACCTTCATAGGAATGAGTTGTGTAGTCAAATTAATGCTCATTTAGGCTTCAGGAGGTCAACCTGAACTAAATAAAAGTTGAAATGTGTGCATAAGTCATTTGGTCTAGGCGTGACACTCATTATGAACCATTGATGAAAATAAGTTTTATTTTTAAAAAAGCCAAAAAATGTGTAAGGGACGAAATTACAAATGTCCTGTGTGTTTCACATAGAGTACATACAGGCCAGCGATCCCGCTCCCTCTCTTTCTTTGTGACACACACGCTTCCGAGCGCGCCAGCACGCAGCAAGCACACACACAAACGCACGCACAGACGAGCACGTATCGTAAACAACACACCAACGATGATTTAGATCAAAGAAACACTCACACATGTATGGGCACACGATCACGCGCGCGCAAACACACACACAAACTCATGAGAGGCACACACATCCGCACACGCTACGCATGTAAACAACATTTGGACACTGATGAAAATCAAAGACTAACCCACGTGGAAGACTGAAAGATGCACAGCCAATCACCTAGGCTTTGCATCTTTTCACCTCCCCCTGCTCTCACACCACGTGGGCTAGATCCACTCGGGCTGTCATTGGTGGACGTCGTCGGTGTCAGAACAAATCAAGTGCAAGCAAAAGTCAAAACCTCTGAGTAATTCGTCATTTTTATCCGAATACAGTACTTTTTTTTTGGGGGGGGGGGTGCGCACAACACACACACACGCACGCACCCACACAAACACACACAAACACACGCACACACTTACACACTCTCACACACGCACGCACACATACACTAGCAGGCATCGGAAACAACACTTTAGACGTTGAAATGTGTGCAGACGTCCTTTGGTTTAGGCATGACACTCAATTTTAGTTTTTATTGATTCAAATGCATTTTCAGACAGAGCAGGGCACTTACTGACTTTGAATGTATCTTCATGGGAATGAGTTGTGTGATCAAATTAATGCTCATTTAGGCTTCAGGAGGTCAACCTAAACTAAATACATGTTGAAATGTGTGTATAAGTCCTTTGATTTAGGCGTGAAACTCATTTTGAGATTTTATTGCTTTAAATGCACTTTCAGGCCTAGTTGAGCACGTTTTGTGACTTTGAATGTACATTCATAGGAATGAGTTGTATAGACAAAACAATGCTCATTTAGGCTTCAGAATGTCAACCTGAACTAAATACATGTTGAAATGTGTGTATAAGTCCTTTGGTTTAGGCGTGACACTCAATTTGAGTTTTTATTGCTTTAAATGCATTTTCAGGCCGAGTAGAGCACGTTTTTTTACTTTGAATGTATCTTCATAGGAATGAGTTGTGTAGTCAAATTAATGCTCATTTAGGCTTCAGGAGGTCAACCTGAACTAAATACATGTTGAAATGTGTGCATAAGTCCTTTGGTTTAGGCGTGACACTCATTTTGAGTTTTTATTGCTTTAAATGCATTTTCAGGCCGAGTAGAGCACGTTTCTGAGTTTGAATGTATCTTCATAGGAATGAGTTCTGTGATCAAATTAATGCTCATTTAGGCTTCAGAATGTCAACCTGAACTAAATACATGTTGAAATGTGTGCATAAGTCCTTTGGTTTAGGCGTGACACTCATTTTGAGTTTTTATTGCTTTAAATGCACTTTCAGGCCTAGTTGAGCACGTTTTGTGACTTTTAATGTACCTTCATAGGAATGAGTTGTGTAGTCAAATTATACTCATTTAGGCTTCAGGAGGTCAACCTGAACTAAATACATGTTGAAATGTGTGCATAAGTCCTTTGGTTTAGGCGTGACACTCATTTTCAGTTTTTATTGCTTTAAATGCACTTTCAGTCCGAGTTGAGCCCGTTTTTTTACTTTGAATGTATCTTAATAGGAATAAGTTGTGTAGTCAAATTAATGGTGATTTAAGCTTCAGGAGGTCAACCTGAACTAAATACATGTTGAAATGTGTGCATAAGTCCTTTGGTTTAGGCGTGACACTCAATTTCAGTTTTTATTGCTTTAAATGCACTTTCAGTCCGAGTTGAGCCCGTTTTTTTACTTTGAATGTATCTTCATAGGATTAAGTTGTGTAGTCAAATTAATGGTGATTTAGGCTTCAGAATGTCAACCTGAACTAAATACATGTTGAAATGTGTGCATAAGTCCTTTGGTTTAGGCGTGACACTCATTTTGAGTTTTTATTGCTTTAAATGCACTTTCAGGCCTAGTTGAGCACGTTTTTTTACTTTGAATGTATCTTCATAGGATTAAGTTGTGTAGTCAAATTAATGGTGATTTAGGCTTCAGGAGGTCAACCTGAACTAAATACATGTTGAAATGTGTGCATAAGTCCTTTGGTTTAGGCGTGACACTCATTTTGAGTTTTTATTGCTTTAAATGCACTTTCAGGCGTAGTTGAGCACGTTTTGTGACTTTGAATGTACCTTCATAGGAATGAGTTGTGTAGTCAAATTAATGCTCATTTAGGCTTCAGGAGGTCAACCTGAACTAAATACATGTTGAAATGTGTGCATAAGTCCTTTGGTTTAGGCGTGACACTCATTTTCAGTTTTTATTGCTTTAAATGCACTTTCAGTCCGAGTTGAGACGTTTTTTTACTTTGAATGTATCTTCATAGGAATAAGTTGTGTAGTCAAATTAATGCTCATTTAGGCTTCAGAATGTCAACCTGAACTAAATACATGTTGAAATGTGTGCATAAGTCCTTTGGTTTAGGCGTGACACTCATTTTGAGTTTTTATTGCTTTAAATGCACTTTCAGGCCTAGTTGAGCACGTTTTGTGACTTTGAATGTACCTTCATAGGAATGAGTTGTGTAGTCAAATTAATGCTCATTTAGGCTTCAGGAGGTCAACCTGAACTAAATACATGTTGAAATGTGTGCATAAGTCCTTTGGTTTAGGCGTGACACTCATTTTCAGTTTTTATTGCTTTAAATGCACTTTCAGTCCGAGTTGAGCCGTTTTTTTACTTTGAATGTATCTTCATAGGAATAAGTTGTGTAGTCAAATTAATGCTCATTTAGGCTTCAGAATGTCAACCTGAACTAAATACATGTTGAAATGTGTGCATAAGTCCTTTGGTTTAGGCGTGACACTCATTTTGAGTTTTTATTGCTTTAAATGCACTTTCAGGCCTAGTTGAGCACGTTTTGTGACTTTGAATGTACCTTCATAGGAATGAGTTGTGTAGTCAAATTAATGCTCATTTATGCTTCAGGAGGTCAACCTGAACTAAATACATGTTGAAATGTGTGCATAAGTCCTTTGGTTTAGGCGTGACACTCATTTTCAGTTTTTATTGCTTTAAATGCACTTTCAGTCCGAATTGAGCCCGTTTTTTTACTTTGAATGTTCCTTCATAGGAATAAGTTGTGTAGTCAAATTAATGCTCATTTAGGCTTCAGGAGGTCAACCTGAACTAAATACATGTTGAAATGTGTGTATAAGTCCTTTGGTTTAGGCGTGACACTCAATTTGAGTTTTTATTGCTTTAAATGCATTTTCAGGCCGAGTAGAGCACGTTTCTGAGTTTGAATGTATCTTCATAGGAATGAGTTGTGTGATCAAATTAATGCTCATTTAGGCTTCAGAATGTCAACCTGAACTAAATACATGTTGAAATGTGTGCATAAGTCCTTTGGTTTAGGCGTGACACTCATTTTGAGTTTTTATTGCTTTAAATGCACTTTCAGGCCTAGTTGAGCACGTTTTGTGACTTTGAATGTACCTTCATAGGAATGAGTTGTGTAGTCAAATTAATGCTCATTTAGGCTTCAGGAGGTCAACTTGAACTAAATACATGTTGAAATGTGTGCATAAGCCCTTTGGTTTAGGCGTGACACACATTTTCAGTTTTTATTGCTTTAAATGCACTTTCAGTCCGAGTTGAGCCCGTTTTTTTACTTTGAATGTTCCTTCATAGGAATAAGTTGTGTAGTCAAATTAATGCTCATTTAGGCTTCAGGAGGTCAACCTGAACTAAATACATGTTGAAATGTGTGCATAAGGCCTTTGCTTTAGGTGCGACACTCATTTTGAGTTTTTATTGCTTTAAATGCATTTTCAGGCCGAGTATAGCACGGTTTTTTACTTTGAATGTATCTTCATAGGAATAAGTTGTGTAGTCAAATTAATGCTCATTTAGGCTTCAGGAGGTCAACCTGAACTAAATACATGTTGAAATGTGTGCATAAGTCCTTTGGTTTAGGCGTGACACTCATTTTCAGTTTTTATTGCTTTAAATGCACTTTCAGTCAGAGTTGAGCCCGTTTTGTGACTTTGAATGTACCTTCATAGGAATGAGTTGTGTAGTCAAATTAATGCTCATTTAGGCTTCAGGAGGTCAACCTGAACTAAATACATGTTGAAATGTGTGCATAAGTCCTTTGATTTAGGCGTGACACTCATTTTCAGTTTTTATTGCTTTAAATGCACTTTCAGTCCGAATTGAGCCCGTTTTTTTACTTTGAATGTTCCTTCATAGGAATAAGTTGTGTAGTCAAATTAATGCTCATTTAGGCTTCAGGAGGTCAACCTGAACTAAATACATGTTGAAATGTGTGTATAAGTCCTTTGGTTTAGGCGTGACACTCAATTTGAGTTTTTATTGCTTTAAATGCATTTTCAGGCCGAGTAGAGCACGTTTCTGAGTTTGAATGTATCTTCATAGGAATGAGTTGTGTGATCAAATTAATGCTCATTTAGGCTTCAGAATGTCAACCTGAACTAAATACATGTTGAAATGTGTGCATAAGTCCTTTGGTTTAGGCGTGACACTCATTTTGAGTTTTTATTGCTTTAAATGCACTTTCAGGCCTAGTTGAGCACGTTTTGTGACTTTGAATGTACCTTCATAGGAATGAGTTGTGTAGTCAAATTAATGCTCATTTAGGCTTCAGGAGGTCAACTTGAACTAAATACATGTTGAAATGTGTGCATAAGCCCTTTGGTTTAGGCGTGACACTCATTTTCAGTTTTTATTGCTTTAAATGCACTTTCAGTCCGAGTTGAGCCCGTTTTTTTACTTTGAATGTATCTTCATAGGAATAAGTTGTGTAGTCAAATTAATGGTGATTTAGGCTTCAGGAGGTCAACCTGAACTAAATACATGTTGAAATGTGTGCATAAGTCCTTTGGTTTAGGCGTGACACTCATTTTGAGTTTTTATTGCTTTAAATGCACTTTCAGGCCTAGTTGAGCACGTTTTGTGACTTTGAATGTACCTTCATAGGAATGAGTTGTGTAGTCAAATTAATGCTCATTTAGGCTTCAGGAGGTCAACCTGAACTAAATACATGTTGAAATGTGTGCATAAGTCCTTTGGTTTAGGTGTGACACTCATTTTGAGTTTTTATTGCTTTAAATGCATTTTCAGGCCGAGTAGAGCACGTTTCTGAGTTTGAATGTGTCTTCATAGGAATGAGTTGTGTGATCAAATTAATGGTGATTTAGGCTTCAGGAGGTCAACCTGAACTAAATACATGTTGAAATGTATGCATAAGTCCTTTGGTTTAGGCGTGACACTCATTTTGAGTTTTTATTGCTTTAAATGCACTTTCAGGCCTAGTTGAGCACGTTTTGTGACTTTGAATGTACCTTCATAGGAATGAGTTGTGTAGTCAAATAAATGCTCATTTAGGCTTCAGGAGGTCAACCTGAACAAAATACATGTTGAAATGTGTGCATAAATCCTTTGGTTTAGGTGTGACACTCATTTTAAGTTTTTATTGCTTTAAATGCACTTTCAGGCCTAGTTGAGCACGTTTTGTGACTTTGAATGTACCTTCATAGGAATGAGTTGTGTAGTCAAAAAAATGCTCATTTAGGCTTCAGGAGGTCAACCTGAACTAAATACATGTTGAAATGTGTGCATAAGTCCTTTGGTTTTGGCGTGACACTCATTTTCAGTTTTTATTGCTTTAAATGCACTTTCAGTCCGAGTTGAGCCCGTTTTTTTACTTTGAATGTTCCTTCATAGGAATGAGTTGTGTAGTCAAATTAATGCTCATTTAGGCTTCAGGAGGTCAACCTGAACTAAATACATGTTGAAATGTGTGCATAAGGCCTTTGGTTTAGGCTTGACACTCATTTTGAGTTTTTATTGCTTTAAATGCATTTTCAGGCCGAGTAGAGCACGTTTTTTTACTTTGAATGTATCTTCATAGGAATAAGTTGTGTAGTCAAATTAATGCTCATTTAGGCTTCAGGACGTCAACCTGAACTAAATACATGTTGAAATGTGTGCATAAGTCCTTTGGTTTAGGCGTGACACTCATTTTCAGTTTTTATTGCTTTAAATGCACTTTCAGTCCGAGTTGAGCCCGTTTTTTTACTTTGAATGTATCTTCATAGGAATAAGTTGTGTAGTCAAATTAATGGTGATTTAGGCTTCAGGAGGACAACCTGAACTAAATACATGTTGAAATGTGTGCATAAGTCCTTTGGTTTAGGCGTGACACTCATTTTCAGTTTTTATTGCTTTAAATGCACTTTCAGTCCGAGTTGAGCCGTTTTTTTACTTTGAATGTATCTTCATAGGAATAAGTTGTGTAGTCAAATTAATGCTCATTTAGGCTTCAGAATGTCAACCTGAACTAAATACATGTTGAAATGTGTGCATAAGTCCTTTGGTTTAGGCGTGACACTCATTTTGAGTTTTTATTGCTTTAAATGCACTTTCAGGCCTAGTTGAGCACGTTTTGTGACTTTGAATGTACCTTCATAGGAATGAGTTGTGTAGTCAAATTAATGCTCATTTAGGCTTCAGGAGGTCAACCTGAACTAAATACATGTTGAAATGTGTGCATAAGTCCTTTGGTTTAGGCGTGACACTCATTTTCAGTTTTTATTGCTTTAAATGCACTTTCAGTCCGAGTTGAGCCCGTTTTTTTACTTTGAATGTATCTTCATAGGATTAAGTTGTGTAGTCAAATTAATGGTGATTTAGGCTTCAGGAGGTCAACCTGAACTAAATACATGTTGAAATGTGTGCATAAGTCCTTTGGTTTAGGCGTGACACTCATTTTCAGTTTTTATTGCTTTAAATGCACTTTCAGGCCTAGTTGAGCACGTTTTGTGACTTTGAATGTACCTTCTTAGGAATAAGTTGTGTAGTCAAATTATACTCATTTAGGCTTCAGGAGGTCAACCTGAACTAAGTACATGTTGAAATGTGTGCATAAGTCCTTTGGTTTAGGCGTGACACTCATTTTCAGTTTTTATTGCTTTAAATGCACTTTCAGTCCGAGTTGAGCCCGTTTTTTTACTTTGAATGTTCCTTCATAGGAATGAGTTGTGTAGTCAAATTAATGCTCATTTAGGCTTCAGGAGGTCAACCTGAACTAAATACATTTTGAAATGTGTGCATAAGTCCTTTGGTTTAGGCGTGACACTCATTTTGAGTTTTTATTGCTTTAAATGCACTTTCAGTCCGAGTTGAGCCCGTTTTTTTACTTTGAATGTTCCTTCATAGGAATGAGTTGTGTAGTCAAATTAATGCTCATTTAGGCTTCAGGAGGTCAACCTGAACTAAATACATGTTGAAATGTGTGCATAAGGCCTTTGGTTTAGGCGTGACACTCATTTTGAGTTTTTATTGCTTTAAATGCATTTTCAGGCCGAGTAGAGCACGTTTTTTTACTTTGAATGTATCTTCATAGGAATAAGTTGTGTAGTCAAATTAATGCTCATTTAGGCTTCAGAATGTCAACCTGAACTAAATACATGTTGAAATGTGTGCATAAGTCCTTTGGTTTAGGCGTGACACTCATTTTGAGTTTTTATTGCTTTAAATGCACTTTCAGGCCTAGTTTAGCACGTTTTGTGACTTTGAATGTACCTTCATAGGAATGAGTTGTGTAGTCAAATAAATGCTCATTTAGGCTTCAGGAGGTCAACCTGAAATAAATACATGTTGAAATGTGTGCATAAGTCCTTTGGTTTTGGCGTGACACTCATTTTCAGTTTTTATTGCTTTAAATGCACTTTCAGTCCGAGTTGAGCCCGTTTTTTTACTTTGAATGTTCCTTCATAGGAATGAGTTGTGTAGTCAAATTAATGCTCATTTAGGCTTCAGGAGGTCAACCTGAACTAAATACATGTTGAAATGTGTGCATAAGGCCTTTGGTTTAGGCGTGACACTCATTTTGAGTTTTTATTGCTTTAAATGCATTTTCAGGCCGAGTAGAGCACGTTTTTTTACTTTGAATGTATCTTCATAGGAATAAGTTGTGTAGTCAAATTAATGCTCATTTAGGCTTCAGGACGTCAACCTGAACTAAATACATGTTGAAATGTGTGCATAAGTCCTTTGGTTTAGGCGTGACACTCATTTTGAGTTTTTATTGCTTTAAATGCACTTTCAGGCCTAGTTGAGCACGTTTTGTGACTTTGAATGTACCTTCATAGGAATGAGTTGTGTAGTCAAATTAATGCTCATTTAGGCTTCAGGAGGTCAACCTGAACTAAATACATGTTGAAATGTGTGCATAAGTCCTTTGGTTTAGGCGTGACACTCATTTTCAGTTTTTATTGCTTTAAATGCACTTTCAGTCCGAGTTGAGCCGTTTTTTTACTTTGAATGTATCTTCATAGGAATAAGTTGTGTAGTCAAATTAATGCTCATTTAGGCTTCAGAATGTCAACCTGAACTAAATACATGTTGAAATGTGTGCATAAGTCCTTTGGTTTAGGCGTGACACTCATTTTGAGTTTTTATTGCTTTAAATGCACTTTCAGGCCTAGTTGAGCACGTTTTGTGACTTTGAATGTACCTTCATAGGAATGAGTTGTGTAGTCAAATTAATGCTCATTTAGGCTTCAGGAGGTCAACCTGAACTAAATACATGTTGAAATGTGTGCATAAGTCCTTTGGTTTAGGCGTGACACTCATTTTCAGTTTTTATTGCTTTAAATGCACTTTCAGTCCGAATTGAGCCCGTTTTTTTACTTTGAATGTTCCTTCATAGGAATAAGTTGTGTAGTCAAATTAATGCTCATTTAGGCTTCAGGAGGTCAACCTGAACTAAATACATGTTGAAATGTGTGTATAAGTCCTTTGGTTTAGGCGTGACACTCAATTTGAGTTTTTATTGCTTTAAATGCATTTTCAGGCCGAGTAGAGCACGTTTCTGAGTTTGAATGTATCTTCATAGGAATGAGTTGTGTGATCAAATTAATGCTCATTTAGGCTTCAGAATGTCAACCTGAACTAAATACATGTTGAAATGTGTGCATAAGTCCTTTGGTTTAGGCGTGACACTCATTTTGAGTTTTTATTGATTTAAATGCACTTTCAGGCCTAGTTGAGCACGTTTTGTGACTTTGAATGTACCTTCATAGGAATGAGTTGTGTAGTCAAATTAATGCTCATTTAGGCTTCAGGAGGTCAACCTGAACTAAATACATGTTGAAATGTGTGCATAAGTCCTTTGGTTTAGGCGTGACACACATTTTCAGTTTTTATTGCTTTAAATGCACTTTCAGTCCGAGTTGAGCCCGTTTTTTTACTTTGAATGTTCCTTCATAGGAATAAGTTGTGTAGTCAAATTAATGCTCATTTAGGCTTCAGGAGGTCAACCTGAACTAAATACATGTTGAAATGTGTGCATAAGGCCTTTGCTTTAGGCGCGACACTCATTTTGAGTTTTTATTGCTTTAAATGCATTTTCAGGCCGAGTATAGCACGTTTTTTTACTTTGAATGTATCTTCATAGGAATAAGTTGTGTAGTCAAATTAATGCTCATTTAGGCTTCAGGACGTCAACCTGAACTAAATACATGTTGAAATGTGTGCATAAGTCCTTTGGTTTAGGCGTGACACTCATTTTCAGTTTTTATTGCTTTAAATGCACTTTCAGTCCGAGTTGAGCCCGTTTTTTTACTTTGAATGTATCTTCATAGGAATAAGTTGTGTAGTCAAATTAATGGTGATTTAGGCTTCAGGAGGTCAACCTGAACTAAATACATGTTGAAATGTGTGCATAAGTCCTTTGGTTTAGGCGTGACACTCATTTTGAGTTTTTATTGCTTTAAATGCACTTTCAGGCCTAGTTGAGCACGTTTTGTGACTTTGAATGTACCTTCATAGGAATGAGTTGTGTAGTCAAATTAATGCTCATTTAGGCTTCAGGAGGTCAACCCGAACTAAATACATGTTGAAATGTGTGCATAAGTCCTTTGGTTTAGGTGTGACACTCATTTTGAGTTTTTATTGCTTTAAATGCATTTTCAGGCCGAGTAGAGCACGTTTCTGAGTTTGAATGTGTCTTCATAGGAATGAGTTGTGTGATCAAATTAATGGTGATTTAGGCTTCAGGAGGTCAACCTGAACTAAATACATGTTGAAATGTATGCATAAGTCCTTTGGTTTAGGCGTGACACTCATTTTGAGTTTTTATTGCTTTAAATGCACTTTCAGGCCTAGTTGAGCACGTTTTGTGACTTTGAATGTACCTTCATAGGAATGAGTTGTGTAGTCAAATAAATGCTCATTTTGGCTTCAGGAGATCAACCTGAACAAAATACATGTTGAAATGTGTGCATAAATCCTTTGGTTTAGGTGTGACACTCATTTTAAGTTTTTATTGCTTTAAATGCACTTTCAGTCCGAGTTGAGCCCGTTTTTTTACTTTGAATGTTCCTTCATAGGAATGAGTTGTGTAGTCAAATTAATGCTCATTTAGGCTTCAGGAGGTCAACCTGAACTAAATACATGTTGAAATGTGTGCATAAGGCCTTTGGTTTAGGCGTGACACTCATTTTGAGTTTTTATTGCTTTAAATGCATTTTCAGGCCGAGTAGAGCACGTTTTTTTACTTTGAATGTATCTTCATAGGAATAAGTTGTGTAGTCAAATTAATGCTCATTTAGGCTTCAGGACGTCAACCTGAACTAAATACATGTTGAAATGTGTGCATAAGTCCTTTGGTTTAGGCGTGACACTCATTTTCAGTTTTTATTGCTTTAAATGCACTTTCAGTCCGAGTTGAGCCCGTTTTTTTACTTTGAATGTATCTTCATAGGAATAAGTTGTGTAGTCAAATTAATGGTGATTTAGGCTTCAGGAGGGCAACCTGAACTAAATACATGTTGAAATGTGTGCATAAGTCCTTTGGTTTAGGCGTGACACTCATTTTCAGTTTTTATTGCTTTAAATGCACTTTCAGTCCGAGTTGAGCCGTTTTTTTACTTTGAATGTATCTTCATAGGAATAAGTTGTGTAGTCAAATTAATGCTCATTTAGGCTTCAGAATGTCAACCTGAACTAAATACATGTTGAAATGTGTGCATAAGTCCTTTGGTTTAGGCGTGACACTCATTTTGAGTTTTTATTGCTTTAAATGCACTTTCAGGCCTAGTTGAGCACGTTTTGTGACTTTGAATGTACCTTCATAGGAATGAGTTGTGTAGTCAAATTAATGCTCATTTAGGCTTCAGGAGGTCAACCTGAACTAAATACATGTTGAAATGTGTGCATAAGTCCTTTGGTTTAGGCGTGACACTCATTTTCAGTTTTTATTGCTTTAAATGCACTTTCAGTCCGAATTGAGCCCGTTTTTTTACTTTGAATGTTCCTTCATAGGAATAAGTTGTGTAGTCAAATTAATGCTCATTTAGGCTTCAGGAGGTCAACCTGAACTAAATACATGTTGAAATGTGTGTATAAGTCCTTTGGTTTAGGCGTGACACTCAATTAGAGTTTTTATTGCTTTAAATGCATTTTCAGGCCGAGTAGAGCACGTTTCTGAGTTTGAATGTATCTTCATAGGAATGAGTTGTGTGATCAAATTAATGCTCATTTAGGCTTCAGAATGTCAACCTGAACTAAATACATGTTGAAATGTGTGCATAAGTCCTTTGGTTTAGGCGTGACACTCATTTTGAGTTTTTATTGCTTTAAATGCACTTTCAGGCCTAGTTGAGCACGTTTTGTGACTTTGAATGTACCTTCATAGGAATGAGTTGTGTAGTCAAATTAATGCTCATTTAGGCTTCAGGAGGTCAACCTGAACTAAATACATGTTGAAATGTGTGCATAAGTCCTTTGGTTTAGGCGTGACACACATTTTCAGTTTTTATTGCTTTAAATGCACTTTCAGTCCGAGTTGAGCCCGTTTTTTTACTTTGAATGTTCCTTCATAGGAATAAGTTGTGTAGTCAAATTAATGCTCATTTAGGCTTCAGGAGGTCAACCTGAACTAAATACATGTTGAAATGTGTGCATAAGGCCTTTGCTTTAGGCGCGACACTCATTTTGAGTTTTTATTGCTTTAAATGCATTTTCAGGCCGAGTATAGCACGTTTTTTTACTTTGAATGTATCTTCATAGGAATAAGTTGTGTAGTCAAATTAATGCTCATTTAGGCTTCAGGACGTCAACCTGAACTAAATACATGTTGAAATGTGTGCATAAGTCCTTTGGTTTAGGCGTGACACTCATTTTCAGTTTTTATTGCTTTAAATGCACTTTCAGTCCGAGTTGAGCCCGTTTTTTTACTTTGAATGTATCTTCATAGGAATAAGTTGTGTAGTCAAATTAATGGTGATTTAGGCTTCAGGAGGGCAACCTGAACTAAATACATGTTGAAATGTGTGCATAAGTCCTTTGGTTTAGGCGTGACACTCATTTTCAGTTTTTATTGCTTTAAATGCACTTTCAGTCCGAGTTGAGCCGTTTTTTTACTTTGAATGTATCTTCATAGGAATAAGTTGTGTAGTCAAATTAATGCTCATTTAGGCTTCAGAATGTCAACCTGAACTAAATACATGTTGAAATGTGTGCATAAGTCCTTTGGTTTAGGCGTGACACTCATTTTGAGTTTTTATTGCTTTAAATGCACTTTCAGGCCTAGTTGAGCACGTTTTGTGACTTTGAATGTACCTTCATAGGAATGAGTTGTGTAGTCAAATTAATGCTCATTTAGGCTTCAGGAGGTCAACCTGAACTAAATACATGTTGAAATGTGTGCATAAGTCCTTTGGTTTAGGCGTGACACTCATTTTCAGTTTTTATTGCTTTAAATGCACTTTCAGTCCGAATTGAGCCCGTTTTTTTACTTTGAATGTTCCTTCATAGGAATAAGTTGTGTAGTCAAATTAATGCTCATTTAGGCTTCAGGAGGTCAACCTGAACTAAATACATGTTGAAATGTGTGTATAAGTCCTTTGGTTTAGGCGTGACACTCAATTAGAGTTTTTATTGCTTTAAATGCATTTTCAGGCCGAGTAGAGCACGTTTCTGAGTTTGAATGTATCTTCATAGGAATGAGTTGTGTGATCAAATTAATGCTCATTTAGGCTTCAGAATGTCAACCTGAACTAAATACATGTTGAAATGTGTGCATAAGTCCTTTGGTTTAGGCGTGACACTCATTTTGAGTTTTTATTGCTTTAAATGCACTTTCAGGCCTAGTTGAGCACGTTTTGTGACTTTGAATGTACCTTCATAGGAATGAGTTGTGTAGTCAAATTAATGCTCATTTAGGCTTCAGGAGGTCAACCTGAACTAAATACATGTTGAAATGTGTGCATAAGTCCTTTGGTTTAGGCGTGACACACATTTTCAGTTTTTATTGCTTTAAATGCACTTTCAGTCCGAGTTGAGCCCGTTTTTTTACTTTGAATGTTCCTTCATAGGAATAAGTTGTGTAGTCAAATTAATGCTCATTTAGGCTTCAGGAGGTCAACCTGAACTAAATACATGTTGAAATGTGTGCATAAGGCCTTTGCTTTAGGCGCGACACTCATTTTGAGTTTTTATTGCTTTAAATGCATTTTCAGGCCGAGTATAGCACGTTTTTTTACTTTGAATGTATCTTCATAGGAATAAGTTGTGTAGTCAAATTAATGCTCATTTAGGCTTCAGGACGTCAACCTGAACTAAATACATGTTGAAATGTGTGCATAAGTCCTTTGGTTTAGGCGTGACACTCATTTTCAGTTTTTATTGCTTTAAATGCACTTTCAGTCCGAGTTGAGCCCGTTTTTTTACTTTGAATGTATCTTCATAGGAATAAGTTGTGTAGTCAAATTAATGGTGATTTAGTCTTCAGGAGGTCAACCTGAACTAAATACATGTTGAAATGTGTGCATAAGTCCTTTGGTTTAGGCGTGACACTCATTTTGAGTTTTTATTGCTTTAAATGCACTTTCAGGCCTAGTTGAGCACGTTTTGTGACTTTGAATGTACCTTCATAGGAATGAGTTGTGTAGTCAAATTAATGCTCATTTAGGCTTCAGGAGGTCAACCTGAACTAAATACATGTTGAAATGTGTGCATAAGTCCTTTGGTTTAGGTGTGACACTCATTTTGAGTTTTTATTGCTTTAAATGCATTTTCAGGCCGAGTAGAGCACGTTTCTGAGTTTGAATGTGTCTTCATAGGAATGAGTTGTGTGATCAAATTAATGGTGATTTAGGCTTCAGGAGGTCAACCTGAACTAAATACATGTTGAAATGTGTGCATAAGTCCTTTGGTTTAGGCGTGACACTCATTATTGAGTTTTTTATTGCTTTAAATGCACTTTCAGGCCTAGTTGAGCACGTTTTGTGACTTTGAATGTACCTTCATAGGAATGAGTTGTGTAGTCAAATTAATGCTCATTTAGGCTTCAGGAGGTCAACCTGAACTAAATACATGTTGAAATGTGTGCATAAGTCCTTTGGTTTAGGCGTGACACTCATTTTCAGTTTTTATTGCTTCAAATGCACTTTCAGTCCGAGTTGAGCCCGTTTTTTTACTTTGAATGTATCTTCATAGGAATAAGTTGTGTAGTCAAATTAATGCTCATTTAGGCTTCAGAATGTCAACCTGAACTAAATACATGTTGAAATGTGTGCATAAGTCCTTTGGTTTAGGCGTGACACTCATTTTGAGTTTTTATTGCTTTAAATGCATTTTCAGGCCGAGTAGAGCACGTTTCTGAGTTTGAATGTATCTTCATAGGAATGAGTTGTGTGATCAAATTAATGGTGATTTAGGCTTCGGGAGGTCAACCTGAACTAAATACATGTTGAAATGTGTGCATAAGTCCTTTGGTTTAGGCGTGACACTCATTTTGAGTTTTTATTGCTTTAAATGCATTTTCAGGCCGAGTAGAGCACGTTTCTGAGTTTGAATATATCTTCATAGGAATGAGTTGTGTAGTGAAATTAATGCTCATTTAGGCTTCAGAATGTCAACCTGAACTAAATACATGTTGAAATGTGTGCATAAGTCCTTTGGTTTAGGCGTGACACTCATTTTGAGTTTTTATTGCTTTAAATGCACTTTCAGGCCTAGTTGAGCACGTTTTGTGACTTTGAATGTACCTTCATAGGAATGAGTTGTGTAGTCAAATTAATGCTCATTTAGGCTTCAGGACGTCAACCTGAACTAAATACATGTTGAAATGTGTGCATAAGTCCTTTGGTTTAGGCGTGACACTCATTTTGAGTTTTTATTGCTTTAAATGCACTTTCAGGCCTAGTTGAGCACGTTTTGTGACTTTGAATGTACCTTCATAGGACTGAGTTGTGTAGTCAAATTAATGCTCATTTAGGCTTCAGGAGGTCAACCTGAACTAAATACATGTTGAAATGTGTGCATAAGTCATTTGGTCTAGGCGTGACACTCATTATGAACCATTGATGAAAATAAGTTTTATTTTTAAAAAAGCCAAAAAATGTGAAAGGGACGAAATTACAAATGTCCTGCGTGTTTCACATAGAGTACATACAGGCCAGCGATCCCGCTCCCTCTCTTTCTTTGTGACACACACGCTTCCGAGCGCGCCAGCACGCAGCAAGCACACACACAAACGCACGCACACACACTCACACAAACGTAC
The DNA here is from genome assembly GCF_025434085.1 of Hippocampus zosterae. Taxonomy (NCBI): domain Eukaryota; kingdom Metazoa; phylum Chordata; class Actinopteri; order Syngnathiformes; family Syngnathidae; genus Hippocampus; species Hippocampus zosterae. The sequence goes on along the minus strand of NC_067459.1, from coordinate 1,157,843 downwards.
GCACAGACGAGCACGTATCGTAAACAACACACCAACGATGATTTAGATCAAAGAAACACTCACACATGTATGGGCACACGATCACGCGCGCGCAAAAACACACACAAACTCATGAGAGGCACACACATCCGCACACGCTACGCATGTAAACAACATTTGGACACTGATTGAAGATCAAAGACTAACCCACGTGGAAGACTGAAAAATGCACAGCCAATCACCTAGGCTTTGCATCTTTTCACCTCCCCCTGCTCTCACACCACGTGGGCTAGATCCATTCGGGCTGTCATTGGTGGACGTCGTCGGTGTCAGAACAAATCAAGTGCAAGCAAAAGTTAAAACCTCTGAGTAATTCGTCATTTTTATCCGAATACAGTACTTTTTTTTGGGGGGGGGGGTGCGCACAACACACACACGCACGCACCCACACAAACACACACAAACACACGCACACACTTACACACTCTCACACACGCACGCACACATACACTAGCAGGCATCGGAAACAACACTTTAGACGTTGAAATGTGTGCAGACGTCCTTTGGTTTAGGCATGACACTCAATTTTAGTTTTTATTGATTCAAATGCATTTTCAGACAGAGCAGGGCACTTACTGACTTTGAATGTATCTTCATGGGAATGAGTTGTGTGATCAAATTAATGCTCATTTCGGCTTCAGGAGGTCAACCTAAACTAAATACATGTTGAAATGTGTGCATAAGTCCTTTGATTTAGGCGTGACACTCATTTTGAGATTTTATTGCTTTAAATGCACTTTCAGGCCTAGTTGAGCACGTTTTGTGACTTTGAATGTACCTTCATAGGAATGAGTTGTATAGACAAAACAATGCTCATTTAGGCTTCAGAATGTCAACCTGAACTAAATACATGTTGAAATGTGTGTATAAGTCCTTTGGTTTAGGCGTGACACTCAATTTGAGTTTTTATTGCTTTAAATGCATTTTCAGGCCGAGTAGAGCACGTTTTTTTACTTTGAATGTATCTTCATAGGAATGAGTTGTGTAGTCAAATTAATGGTGATTTAGGCTTCAGGAGGTCAACCTGAACTAAATACATGTTGAAATGTGTGCATAAGTCCTTTGGTTTAGGCGTGACACTCATTTTGAGTTTTTATTGCTTTAAATGCATTTTCAGGCCGAGTAGAGCACGTTTCTGAGTTTGAATATATCTTCATAGGAATGAGTTCTGTGATCAAATTAATGCTCATTTAGGCTTCAGAATGTCAACCTGAACTAAATATATGTTGAAATGTGTGCATAAGTCCTTTGGTTTAGGCGTGACACTCATTTTGAGTTTTTATTGCTTTAAATGCACTTTCAGGCCTAGTTGAGCACGTTTTGTGACTTTTAATGTATCTTCATAGGAATGAGTTGTGTAGTCAAATTAATGGTGATTTAGGCTTCAGGAGGTCAACCTGAACTAAATACATGTTGAAATGTGTGCATAAGTCCTTTGGTTTAGGCGTGACACTCATTTTGAGTTTTTATTGCTTTAAATGCATTTTCAGGCCGAGTAGAGCACGTTTCTGAGTTTGAATATATCTTCATAGGAATGAGTTCTGTGATCAAATTAATGCTCATTTAGGCTTCAGAATGTCAACCTGAACTAAATATATGTTGAAATGTGTGCATAAGTCCTTTGGTTTAGGCGTGACACTCATTTTGAGTTTTTATTGCTTTAAATGCACTTTCAGGCCTAGTTGAGCACGTTTTGTGACTTTTAATGTACCTTCATAGGAATGAGTTGTGTAGTCAAATTATACTCATTTAGGCTTCAGGAGGTCAACCTGAACTAAATACATGTTGAAATGTGTGCATAAGTCCTTTGGTTTAGGCGTGACACTCATTTTCAGTTTTTATTGCTTTAAATGCACTTTCAGTCCGAGTTGAGCCCGTTTTTTTACTTTGAATGTTCCTTCATAGGAATGAGTTGTATAGTCAAATTAATGCTCTTTTAGGCTTCAGGAGGTCAACCTGAACTAAATACATGTTGAAATGTGTGCATAAGGCCTTTGGTTTAGGCGTGACACTCATTTTGAGTTTTTATTGCTTTAAATGCATTTTCAGGCCGAGTAGAGCACGTTTTTTTACTTTGAATGTATCTTCATAGGAATAAGTTGTGTAGTCAAATTAATGCTCATTTAGGCTTCAGGACGTCAACCTGAACTAAATACAGGTTTAAATGTGTGCATAAGTCCTTTGGTTTAGGCGTGACACTCATTTTGAGTTTTTATTGCTTTAAATGCACTTTCAGTCCGAGTTGAGCCCGTTTTTTTACTTTGAATGTATCTTCATAGGAATAAGTTGTGTAGTCAAATTAATGGTGATTTAGGCTTCAGGAGGTCAACCTGAACTAAATACATGTTGAAATTTGTGCATAAGTCCTTTCGTTTAGGCGTGACACTCATTTTGAGTTTTTATTGCTTTAAATGCACTTTCAGGCCTAGTTGAGCACGTTTTGTGACTTTGAATGTACCTTCATAGGAATGAGTTGTGTAGTCAAATTAATGCTCATTTAGGCTTCAGGAGGTCAACCTGAACTAAATACATGTTGAAATGTGTGCATAAGTCCTTTGGTTTAGGTGTGACACTCATTTTGAGTTTTTATTGCTTTAAATGCATTTTCAGGCCGAGTAGAGCACGTTTCTGAGTTTGAATGTGTCTTCATAGGAATGAGTTGTGTGATCAAATTAATGGTGATTTAGGCTTCAGGAGGTCAACCTGAACTAAATACATGTTGAAATGTATGCATAAGTCCTTTGGTTTAGGCGTGACACTCATTTTGAGTTTTTATTGCTTTAAATGCACTTTCAGGCCTAGTTGAGCACGTTTTGTGACTTTGAATGTACCTTCATAGGAATGAGTTGTGTAGTCAAATAAATGCTCATTTAGGCTTCAGGAGGTCAACCTGAACAAAATACATGTTGAAATGTGTGCATAAATCCTTTGGTTTAGGTGTGACACTCATTTTAAGTTTTTATTGCTTTAAATGCACTTTCAGGCCTAGTTGAGCACGTTTTGTGACTTTGAATGTACCTTCATAGGAATGAGTTGTGTAGTCAAAAAAATGCTCATTTAGGCTTCAGGAGGTCAACCTGAACTAAATACATGTTGAAATGTGTGCATAAGTCCTTTGGTTTTGGCGTGACACTCATTTTCAGTTTTTATTGCTTTAAATGCACTTTCAGTCCGAGTTGAGCCCGTTTTTTTACTTTGAATGTTCCTTCATAGGAATGAGTTGTGTAGTCAAATTAATGCTCATTTAGGCTTCAGGAGGTCAACCTGAACTAAATACATGTTGAAATGTGTGCATAAGGCCTTTGGTTTAGGCGTGACACTCATTTTGAGTTTTTATTGCTTTAAATGCACTTTCAGTCCGAGTTGAGCCGTTTTTTTACTTTGAATGTATCTTAAAAGGAATAAGTTGTGTAGTCAAATTAATGGTGATTTAGGCTTCAGGAGGTCAACCTGAACTAAATACATGTTGAAATGTGTGCATAAGTCCTTTGGTTTAGGCGTGACACTCATTTTGAGTTTTTATTGCTTTAAATGCACTTTCAGGCCTAGTTGAGCACGTTTTGTGACTTTGAATGTACCTTCATAGGAATGAGTTGTGTAGTCAAATAAATGCTCATTTAGGCTTCAGGAGGTCAACCTGAACAAAATACATGTTGAAATGTGTGCATAAATCCTTTGGTTTAGGTGTGACACTCATTTTGAGTTTTTATTGCTTTAAATGCACTTTCAGGCCTAGTTGAGCACGTTTTGTGACTTTTAATGTATCTTCATAGGAATGAGTTGTGTAGTCAAATTAATGGTGATTTAGGCTTCAGGAGGTCAACCTGAACTAAATACATGTTGAAATGTGTGCATAAGTCCTTTGGTTTAGGCGTGACACTCATTATTGAGTTTTTTATTGCTTTAAATGCACTTTCAGGCCTAGTTGAGCACGTTTTGTGACTTTGAATGTACCTTCATAGGAATGAGTTGTGTAGTCAAATTAATGCTCATTTAGGCTTCAGGAGGTTAACCTGAACTAAATACATGTTGAAATGTGTGCATAAGTCCTTTGGTTTAGGCGTGACACTCATTTTCAGTTTTTATTGCTTCAAATGCACTTTCAGTCCGAGTTGAGCCCGTTTTTTTACTTTGAATGTATCTTCATAGGATTAAGTTGTGTAGTCAAATTAATGGTGATTTAGGCTTCAGGAGGTCAACCTGAACTAAATACATGTTGAAATGTGTGCATAAGTCCTTTGGTTTAGGCGTGACACTCATTTTCAGTTTTTATTGCTTTAAATACACTTTCAGGCCTAGTTGAGCACGTTTTGTGACTTTGAATGTACCTTCATAGGAATGAGTTGTGTAGTCAAATAAATGCTCATTTAGGCTTCAGGAGGTCAACCTGAACAAAATACATGTTGAAATGTGTGCATAAGTCCTTTGGTTTAGGCGTGACACTCATTTTCAGTTTTTATTGCTTTAAATGCACTTTCAGTCCGAGTTGAGCCCGTTTTTTTACTTTGAATGTATCTTCATAGGATTAAGTTGTGTAGTCAAATTAATGGTGATTTAGGCTTCAGGAGGTCAACCTGAACTAAATACATGTTGAAATGTGTGCATAAGTCCTTTGGTTTAGGCGTGACACTCATTTTCAGTTTTTATTGCTTTAAATGCACTTTCAGGCCTAGTTGAGCACGTTTTGTGACTTTGAATGTACCTTCATAGGAATGAGTTGTGTAGTCAAATAAATGCTCATTTAGGCTTCAGGAGGTCAACCTGAACAAAATACATGTTGAAATGTGTGCATAAATCCTTTGGTTTAGGTGTGACACTCATTTTGAGTTTTTATTGCTTTAAATGCACTTTCAGGCCTAGTTGAGCACGTTTTGTGACTTTGAATGTACCTTCATAGGAATGAGTTGTGTAGTCAAATAAATGCTCATTTAGGCTTCAGGAGGTCAACCTGAAATAAATACATGTTGAAATGTGTGCATAAGTCCTTTGGTTTTGGCGTGACACTCATTTTCAGTTTTTATTGCTTTAAATGCACTTTCAGTCCGAGTTGAGCCCGTTTTTTTACTTTGAATGTTCCTTCATAGGAATGAGTTGTGTAGTCAAATTAATGCTCATTTAGGCTTCAGGAGGTCAACCTGAACTAAATACATGTTGAAATGTGTGCATAAGGCCTTTGGTTTAGGCGTGACACTCATTTTGAGTTTTTATTGCTTTAAATGCATTTTCAGGCCGAGTAGAGCACGTTTTTTTACTTTGAATGTATCTTCATAGGAATAAGTTGTGTAGTCAAATTAATGCTCATTTAGGCTTCAGGACGTCAACCTGAACTAAATACATGTTGAAATGTGTGCATAAGTCCTTTGGTTTAGGCGTGACACTCATTTTGAGTTTTTATTGCTTTAAATGCACTTTCAGGCCTAGTTGAGCACGTTTTGTGACTTTGAATGTACCTTCATAGGAATGAGTTGTGTAGTCAAATTAATGCTCATTTAGGCTTCAGGAGGTCAACCTGAACTAAATACATGTTGAAATGTGTGCATAAGTCATTTGGTCTAGGCGTGACACTCATTATGAACCATTGATGAAAATAAGTTTTATTTTTAAAAAAGCCAAAAAATGTGAAAGGGACGAAATTACAAATGTCCTGCGTGTTTCACATAGAGTACATACAGGCCAGCGATCCCGCTCCCTCTCTTTCTTTGTGACACACACGCTTCCGAGCGCGCCAGCACGCAGCAAGCACACACACAAACGCACGCACACACACTCACACAAACGTACGCACAGACGAGCACGTATCGTAAACAACACACCAACGATGATTTAGATCAAAGAAACACTCACACATGTATGGGCACACGATCACGCGCGCGCAAACACACACACAAACTCATGAGAGGCACACACATCCGCACACGCTACGCATGTAAACAACATTTGGACACTGATTGAAGATCAAAGACTAACCCACGTGGAAGACTGAAAGATGCACAGACAATCACCTAGGCTTTGCATCTTTTCACCTCCCCCTGCTCTCACACCACGTGGGCTAGATCCACTCGGGCTGTCATTGGTGGACGTCGTCGGTGTCAGAACAAATCAAGTGCAAGCAAAAGTTAAAACCTCTGAGTAATTCGTCATTTTTATCCGAATACAGTACTTTTTTTGGGGGGGGGGGGGGTGCGCAAACACACACACACGCACGCACCCACACAAACACACACAAACACACGCACACACTTACACACTCTCACACACGCACGCACACATACACTAGCAGGCATCGGAAACAACACTTTAGACGTTGAAATGTGTGCAGACGTCCTTTGGTTTAGGCATGACACTCAATTTTAGTTTTTATTGATTCAAATGCATTTTCAGACAGAGCAGGGCACTTACTGACTTTGAATGTATCTTCATGGGAATGAGTTGTGTGATCAAATTAATGCTCATTTAGGCTTCAGGAGGTCAACCTAAACTAAATACATGTTGAAATGTGTGCATAAGTCCTTTGATTTAGGCGTGACACTCATTTTGAGATTTTATTGCTTTAAATGCACTTTCAGGCCTAGTTGAGCACGTTTTGTGACTTTGAATGTACCTTCATAGGAATGAGTTGTATAGACAAAACAATGCTCATTTAGGCTTCAGAATGTCAACCTGAACTAAATACATGTTGAAATGTGTGTATAAGTCCTTTGGTTTAGGCGTGACACTCAATTTGAGTTTTTATTGCTTTAAATGCATTTTCAGGCCGAGTAGAGCACGTTTTTTTACTTTGAATGTATCTTCATAGGAATGAGTTGTGTAGTCAAATTAATGGTGATTTAGGCTTCAGGAGGTCAACCTGAACTAAATACATGTTGAAATGTGTGCATAAGTCCTTTGGTTTAGGCGTGACACTCATTTTGAGTTTTTATTGCTTTAAATGCATTTTCAGGCCGAGTAGAGCACGTTTCTGAGTTTGAATATATCTTCATAGGAATGAGTTCTGTGATCAAATTAATGCTCATTTAGGCTTCAGAATGTCAACCTGAACTAAATATATGTTGAAATGTGTGCATAAGTCCTTTGGTTTAGGCGTGACACTCATTTTGAGTTTTTATTGCTTTAAATGCACTTTCAGGCCTAGTTGAGCACGTTTTGTGACTTTTAATGTATCTTCATAGGAATGAGTTGTGTAGTCAAATTAATGGTGATTTAGGCTTCAGGAGGTCAACCTGAACTAAATACATGTTGAAATGTGTGCATAAGTCCTTTGGTTTAGGCGTGACACTCATTTTGAGTTTTTATTGCTTTAAATGCATTTTCAGGCCGAGTAGAGCACGTTTCTGAGTTTGAATATATCTTCATAGGAATGAGTTCTGTGATCAAATTAATGCTCATTTAGGCTTCAGAATGTCAACCTGAACTAAATACATGTTGAAATGTGTGCATAAGTCCTTTGGTTTAGGCGTGACACTCATTTTGAGTTTTTATTGCTTTAAATGCATTTTCAGGCCGAGTAGAGCACGTTTCTGAGTTTGAATATATCTTCATAGGAATGAGTTCTGTGATCAAATTAATGCTCATTTAGGCTTCAGAATGTCAACCTGAACTAAATATATGTTGAAATGTGTGCATAAGTCCTTTGATTTAGGCGTGACACTCATTTTGAGTTTTTATTGCTTTAAATGCACTTTCAGGCCTAGTTGAGCACGTTTTGTGACTTTTAATGTACCTTCATAGGAATGAGTTGTGTAGTCAAATTATACTCATTTAGGCTTCAGGAGGTCAACCTGAACTAAATACATGTTGAAATGTGTGCATAAGTCCTTTGGTTTAGGCGTGACACTCATTTTCAGTTTTTATTGCTTTAAATGCACTTTCAGTCCGAGTTGAGCCCGTTTTTTTACTTTGAATGTTCCTTCATAGGAATGAGTTGTATAGTCAAATTAATGCTCTTTTAGGCTTCAGGAGGTCAACCTGAACTAAATACATGTTGAAATGTGTGCATAAGGCCTTTGGTTTAGGCGTGACACTCATTTTGAGTTTTTATTGCTTTAAATGCATTTTCAGGCCGAGTAGAGCACGTTTTTTTACTTTGAATGTATCTTCATAGGAATAAGTTGTGTAGTCAAATTAATGCTCATTTAGGCTTCAGGACGTCAACCTGAACTAAATACATGTTTAAATGTGTGCATAAGTCCTTTGGTTTAGGCGTGACACTCATTTTGAGTTTTTATTGCTTTAAATGCACTTTCAGTCCGAGTAGAGCACGTTTTTTTACTTTGAATGTATCTTCATAGGAATAAGTTGTGTAGTCAAATTAATGCTCATTTAGGCTTCAGGAGGTCAACCTAAACTAAATACATGTTGAAATGTGTGCATAAGTCCTTTGGTTTAGGTGAGACACTCATTTTGAGTTTTTATTGCTTTAAATGCATTTTCAGGCCGAGTAGAGCACGTTTCTGAGTTTGAATGTGTCTTCATAGGAATGAGTTGTGTGATCAAATTAATGGTGATTTAGGCTTCAGGAGGTCAACCTGAACTAAATACATGTTGAAATGTATGCATAAGTCCTTTGGTTTAGGCGTGACACTCATTTTGAGATTTTATTGCTTTAAATGCACTTTCAGGCCTAGTTGAGCACGTTTTGTGACTTTGAATGTACCTTCATAGGAATGAGTTGTGTAGTCAAAAAAATGCTCATTTAGGCTTCAGGAGGTCAACCTGAACTAAATACATGTTGAAATGTGTGCATAAGTCCTTTGGTTTTGGCGTGACACTCATTTTCAGTTTTTATTGCTTTAAATGCACTTTCAGTCCGAGTTGAGCCCGTTTTTTTACTTTGAATGTTCCTTCATAGGAATGAGTTGTGTAGTCAAATAAATGCTCATTTAGGCTTCAGGAGGTCAACCTGAACAAAATACATGTTGAAATGTGTGCATAAATCCTTTGGTTTAGGTGTGACACTCATTTTAAGTTTTTATTGCTTTAAATGCACTTTCAGGCCTAGTTGAGCACGTTTTGTGACTTTGAATGTACCTTCATAGGAATGAGTTGTGTAGTCAAAAAAATGCTCATTTAGGCTTCAGGAGGTCAACCTGAACTAAATACATGTTGAAATGTGTGCATAAGTCCTTTGGTTTTGGCGTGACACTCATTTTCAGTTTTTATTGCTTTAAATGCACTTTCAGTCCGAGTTGAGCCCGTTTTTTTACTTTGAATGTTCCTTCATAGGAATGAGTTGTGTACTCAAATTAATGCCCATTTAGGCTTCAGGAGGTCAACCTGAACTAAATACATGTTGAAATGTGTGCATAAGGCCTTTGGTTTAGGCGTGACACTCATTTTGAGTTTTTATTGCTTTAAATGCACTTTCAGTCCGAGTTGAGCCGTTTTTTTACTTTGAATGTATCTTAAAAGGAATAAGTTGTGTAGTCAAATTAATGCTCATTTAGGCTTCAGAATGTCAACCTGAACTAAATACATGTTGAAATGTGTGCATAAGTCCTTTGGTTTAGGCGTGACACTCATTTTGAGTTTTTATTGCTTTAAATGCACTTTCAGGCCTAGTTGAGCACGTTTTGTGACTTTGAATGTACCTTCATAGGAATGAGTTGTGTAATCAAATTAATGCTCATTTAGGCTTCAGGAGGTCAACCTGAACTAAATACATGTTGAAATGTGTGCATAAGTCCTTTGGTTTAGGCGTGACACACATTTTCAGTTTTTATTGCTTTAAATGCACTTTCAGTCCGAGTTGAGCCCGTTTTTTTACTTTGAATGTTCCTTCATAGGAATAAGTTGTGTAGTCAAATTAATGCTCATTTAGGCTTCAGGAGGTCAACCTGAACTAAATACATGTTGAAATGTGTGCATAAGGCCTTTGCTTTAGGCGCGACACTCATTTTGAGTTTTTATTGCTTTAAATGCATTTTCAGGCCGAGTAGAGCACGTTTTTTTACTTTGAATGTATCTTCATAGGAATAAGTTGTGTAGTCAAATTAATGCTCATTTAGGCTTCAGGACGTCAACCTGAACTAAATACATGTTGAAATGTGTGCATAAGTCCTTTGGTTTAGGCGTGACACTCATTTTCAGTTTTTATTGCTTTAAATGCACTTTCAGTCCGAGTTGAGCCCGTTTTTTTACTTTGAATGTATCTTCATAGGAATAAGTTGTGTAGTCAAATTAATGGTGATTTAGGCTTCAGGAGGTCAACCTGAACTAAATACATGTTGAAATGTGTGCATAAGTCCTTTGGTTTAGGCGTGACACTCATTTTGAGTTTTTATTGCTTTAAATGCACTTTCAGGCCTAGTTGAGCACGTTTTGTGACTTTGAATGTACCTTCATAGGAATGAGTTGTGTAGTCAAATTAATGCTCATTTAGGCTTCAGGAGGTCAACCTGAACTAAATACATGTTGAAATGTGTGCATAAGTCCTTTGGTTTAGGTGTGACACTCATTTTGAGTTTTTATTGCTTTAAATGCATTTTCAGGCCGAGTAGAGCACGTTTCTGACTTTGAATGTGTCTTCATAGGAATGAGTTGTGTGATCAAATTAATGGTGATTTAGGATTCAGGAGGTCAACCTGAACTAAATACATGTTGAAATGTGTGCATAAGTCCTTTCGTTTAGGCGTGACACTCATTTTGAGTTTTTATTGCTTTAAATGCACTTTCAGGCCTAGTTGAGCACGTTTTGTGACTTTGAATGTACCTTCATAGGAATGAGTTGTGTAGTCAAATTAATGCTCATTTAGGCTTCAGGAGGTCAACCTGAACTAAATACATGTTGAAATGTGTGCATAAGTCCTTTGGTTTAGGTGTGACACTCATTTTGAGTTTTTATTGCTTTAAATGCATTTTCAGGCCGAGTAGAGCACGTTTCTGAGTTTGAATGTGTCTTCATAGGAATGAGTTGTGTGATCAAATTAATGGTGATTTAGGCTTCAGGAGGTCAACCTGAACTAAATACATGTTGAAATGTATGCATAAGTCCTTTGGTTTAGGCGTGACACTCATTTTGAGTTTTTATTGCTTTAAATGCACTTTCAGGCCTAGTTGAGCACGTTTTGTGGCTTTGAATGTACCTTCATAGGAATGAGTTGTGTAGTCAAATAAATGCTCATTTAGGCTTCAGGAGGTCAACCTGAACAAAATACATGTTGAAATGTGTGCATAAATCCTTTGGTTTAGGTGTGACACTCATTTTAAGTTTTTATTGCTTTAAATGCACTTTCAGGCCTAGTTGAGCACGTTTTGTGACTTTGAATGTACCTTCATAGGAATGAGTTGTGTAGTCAAAAAAATGCTCATTTAGGCTTCAGGAGGTCAACCTGAACTAAATACATGTTGAAATGTGTGCATAAGTCCTTTGGTTTTGGCGTGACACTCATTTTCAGTTTTTATTGCTTTAAATGCACTTTCAGTCCGAGTTGAGCCCGTTTTTTTACTTTGAATGTTCCTTCATAGGAATGAGTTGTGTAGTCAAATTAATGCTCATTTAGGCTTCAGGAGGTCAACCTGAACTAAATACATGTTGAAATGTGTGCATAAGGCCTTTGGTTTAGGCGTGACACTCATTTTGAGTTTTTATTGCTTTAAATGCATTTTCAGGCCGAGTAGAGCACGTTTCTGAGTTTGAATATATCTTCATAGGAATGAGTTCTGTGATCAAATTAATGCTCATTTAGGCTTCAGAATGTCAACCTGAACTAAATATACTGTATGTTGAAATGTGTGCATAAGTCCTTTGGTTTAGGCGTGACACTCATTTTGAGTTTTTATTGCTTTAAATGCACTTTCAGGCCTAGTTGAGCACGTTTTGTGACTTTTAATGTATCTTCATAGGAATGAGTTGTGTAGTCAAATTAATGGTGATTTAGGCTTCAGGAGGTCAACCTGAACTAAATACATGTTGAAATGTGTGCATAAGTCCTTTGGTTTAGGCGTGACACTCATTTTGAGTTTTTATTGCTTTAAATGCATTTTCAGGCCGAGTAGAGCACGTTTCTGAGTTTGAATATATCTTCATAGGAATGAGTTCTGTGATCAAATTAATGCTCATTTAGGCTTCAGAATGTCAACCTGAACTAAATACATGTTGAAATGTGTGCATAAGTCCTTTGGTTTAGGCGTGACACTCATTTTGAGTTTTTATTGCTTTAAATGCATTTTCAGGCCGAGTAGAGCACGTTTCTGAGTTTGAATATATCTTCATAGGAATGAGTTCTGTGATCAAATTAATGCTCATTTAGGCTTCAGAATGTCAACCTGAACTAAATATATGTTGAAATGTGTGCATAAGTCCTTTGGTTTAGGCGTGACACTCATTTTGAGTTTTTATTGCTTTAAATGCACTTTCAGGCCTAGTTGAGCACGTTTTGTGACTTTTAATGTACCTTCATAGGAATGAGTTGTGTAGTCAAATTATACTCATTTAGGCTTCAGGAGGTCAACCTGAACTAAATACATGTTGAAATGTGTGCATAAGTCCTTTGGTTTAGGCGTGACACTCATTTTCAGTTTTTATTGCTTTAAATGCACTTTCAGTCCGAGTTGAGCCCGTTTTTTTACTTTGAATGTTCCTTCATAGGAATGAGTTGTATAGTCAAATTAATGCTCTTTTAGGCTTCAGGAGGTCAACCTGAACTAAATACATGTTGAAATGTGTGCATAAGGCCTTTGGTTTAGGCGTGACACTCATTTTGAGTTTTTATTGCTTTAAATGCATTTTCAGGCCGAGTAGAGCACGTTTTTTTACTTTGAATGTATCTTCATAGGAATAAGTTGTGTAGTCAAATTAATGCTCATTTAGGCTTCAGGACGTCAACCTGAACTAAATACATGTTTAAATGTGTGCATAAGTCCTTTGGTTTAGGCGTGACACTCATTTTGAGTTTTTATTGCTTTAAATGCACTTTCAGTCCGAGTTGAGCCCGTTTTTTTACTTTGAATGTATCTTCATAGGAATAAGTTGTGTAGTCAAATTAATGGTGATTTAGGCTTCAGGAGGTCAACCTAAACTAAATACATGTTGAAATGTGTGCATAAGTCCTTTCGTTTAGGCGTGACACTCATTTTGAGTTTTTATTGCTTTAAATGCACTTTAAGGCCTAGTTGAGCACGTTTTGTGACTTTGAATGTACCTTCATAGGAATGAGTTGTGTAGTCAAATTAATGCTCATTTAGGCTTCAGGAGGTCAACCTGAACTAAATACATGTTGAAATGTGTGCATAAGTCCTTTGGTTTAGGTGTGACACTCATTTTGAGTTTTTATTGCTTTAAATGCATTTTCAGGCCGAGTAGAGCACGTTTCTGAGTTTGAATGTGTCTTCATAGGAATGAGTTGTGTGATCAAATTAATGGTGATTTAGGCTTCAGGAGGTCAACCTGAACTAAATACATGTTGAAATGTATGCATAAGTCCTTTGGTTTAGGCGTGACACTCATTTTGAGTTTTTATTGCTTTAAATGCACTTTCAGGCCTAGTTGAGCACGTTTTGTGACTTTGAATGTACCTTCATAGGAATGAGTTGTGTAGTCAAATAAATGCTCATTTAGGCTTCAGGAGGTCAACCTGAACAAAATACATGTTGAAATGTGTGCATAAATCCTTTGGTTTAGGTGTGACACTCATTTTAAGTTTTTATTGCTTTAAATGCACTTTCAGGCCTAGTTGAGCACGTTTTGTGACTTTGAATGTACCTTCATAGGAATGAGTTGTGTAGTCAAAAAAATGCTCATTTAGGCTTCAGGAGGTCAACCTGAACTAAATACATGTTGAAATGTGTGCATAAGTCCTTTGGTTTTGGCGTGACACTCATTTTCAGTTTTTATTGCTTTAAATGCACTTTCAGTCCGAGTTGAGCCCGTTTTTTTACTTTGAATGTTCCTTCATAGGAATGAGTTGTGTAGTCAAATTAATGCTCATTTAGGCTTCAGGAGGTCAACCTGAACTAAATACATGTTGAAATGTGTGCATAAGGCCTTTGGTTTAGGCGTGACACTCATTTTGAGTTTTTATTGCTTTAAATGCACTTTCAGTCCGAGTTGAGCCGTTTTTTTACTTTGAATGTATCTTCATAGGAATAAGTTGTGTAGTCAAATTAATGCTCATTTAGGCTTCAGAATGTCAACCTGAACTAAATACATGTTGAAATGTGTGCATAAGTCCTTTGGTTTAGGCGTGACACTCATTTTGAGTTTTTATTGCTTTAAATGCACTTTCAGGCCTAGTTGAGCACGTTTTGTGACTTTGAATGTACCTTCATAGGAATGAGTTGTGTAGTCAAATTAATGCTCATTTAGGCTTCAGGAGGTCAACCTGAACTAAATACATGTTGAAATGTGTGCATAAGTCCTTTGGTTTAGGCGTGACACACATTTTCAGTTTTTATTGCTTTAAATGCACTTTCAGTCCGAGTTGAGCCCGTTTTTTTACTTTGAATGTTCCTTCATAGGAATAAGTTGTGTAGTCAAATTAATGCTCATTTAGGCTTCAGGAGGTCAACCTGAACTAAATACATGTTGAAATGTGTGCATAAGGCCTTTGCTTTAGGCGCGACACTCATTTTGAGTTTTTATTGCTTTAAATGCATTTTCAGGCCGAGTAGAGCACGTTTTTTTACTTTGAATGTATCTTCATAGGAATAAGTTGTGTAGTCAAATTAATGCTCATTTAGGCTTCAGGACGTCAACCTGAACTAAATACATGTTGAAATGTGTGCATAAGTCCTTTGGTTTAGGCGTGACACTCATTTTCAGTTTTTATTGCTTTAAATGCACTTTCAGGCCTAGTTGAGCACGTTTTGTGACTTTGAATGTATCTTCATAGGAATGAGTTGTGTAGTCAAATTAATGCTCATTTAGGCTTCAGGAGGTCAACCTGAACTAAATACATGTTGAAATGTGTGCATAAGTCCTTTGGTTTAGGCGTGACACTCATTTTGAGTTTTTATTGCTTTAAATGCACTTTCAGGCCTAGTTGAGCACGTTTTGTGACTTTGAATGTACCTTCATAGGAATGAGTTGTGTAGTCAAATAAATGCTCATTTAGGCTTCAGGAGGTCAACCTGAACAAAATACATGTTGAAATGTGTGCATAAATCCTTTGGTTTAGGTGTGACACTCATTTTAAGTTTTTATTGCTTTAAATGCACTTTCAGGCCTAGTTGAGCACGTTTTGTGACTTTGAATGTACCTTCATAGGAATGAGTTGTGTAGTCAAAAAAATGCTCATTTAGGCTTCAGGAGGTCAACCTGAACTAAATACATGTTGAAATGTGTGCATAAGTCCTTTGGTTTTGGCGTGACACTCATTTTCAGTTTTTATTGCTTTAAATGCACTTTCAGTCCGAGTTGAGCCCGTTTTTTTACTTTGAATGTTCCTTCATAGGAATGAGTTGTGTAGTCAAATTAATGCTCATTTAGGCTTCAGGAGGTCAACCTGAACTAAATACATGTTGAAATGTGTGCATAAGGCCTTTGGTTTAGGCGTGACACTCATTTTGAGTTTTTATTGCTTTAAATGCACTTTCAGTCCGAGTTGAGCCGTTTTTTTACTTTGAATGTATCTTAAAAGGAATAAGTTGTGTAGTCAAATTAATGCTCATTTAGGCTTCAGAATGTCAACCTGAACTAAATACATGTTGAAATGTGTGCATAAGTCCTTTGGTTTAGGCGTGACACTCATTTTGAGTTTTTATTGCTTTAAATGCACTTTCAGGCCTAGTTGAGCACGTTTTGTGACTTTGAATGTACCTTCATAGGAATGAGTTGTGTAATCAAATTAATGCTCATTTAGGCTTCAGGAGGTCAACCTGAACTAAATACATGTTGAAATGTGTGCATAAGTCCTTTGGTTTAGGCGTGACACACATTTTCAGTTTTTATTGCTTTAAATGCACTTTCAGTCCGAGTTGAGCCCGTTTTTTTACTTTGAATGTTCCTTCATAGGAATAAGTTGTGTAGTCAAATTAATGCTCATTTAGGCTTCAGGAGGTCAACCTGAACTAAATACATGTTGAAATGTGTGCATAAGGCCTTTGCTTTAGGCGCGACACTCATTTTGAGTTTTTATTGCTTTAAATGCATTTTCAGGCCGAGTAGAGCACGTTTTTTTACTTTGAATGTATCTTCATAGGAATAAGTTGTGTAGTCAAATTAATGCTCATTTAGGCTTCAGGACGTCAACCTGAACTAAATACATGTTGAAATGTGTGCATAAGTCCTTTGGTTTAGGCGTGACACTCATTTTCAGTTTTTATTGCTTTAAATGCACTTTCAGTCCGAGTTGAGCCCGTTTTTTTACTTTGAATGTATCTTCATAGGAATAAGTTGTGTAGTCAAATTAATGGTGATTTAGGCTTCAGGAGGTCAACCTGAACTAAATACATGTTGAAATGTGTGCATAAGTCCTTTGGTTTAGGCGTGACACTCATTTTGAGTTTTTATTGCTTTAAATGCACTTTCAGGCCTAGTTGAGCACGTTTTGTGACTTTGAATGTACCTTCATAGGAATGAGTTGTGTAGTCAAATTAATGCTCATTTAGGCTTCAGGAGGTCAACCTGAACTAAATACATGTTGAAATGTGTGCATAAGTCCTTTGGTTTAGGTGTGACACTCATTTTGAGTTTTTATTGCTTTAAATGCATTTTCAGGCCGAGTAGAGCACGTTTCTGACTTTGAATGTGTCTTCATAGGAATGAGTTGTGTGATCAAATTAATGGTGATTTAGGATTCAGGAGGTCAACCTGAACTAAATACATGTTGAAATGTGTGCATAAGTCCTTTCGTTTAGGCGTGACACTCATTTTGAGTTTTTATTGCTTTAAATGCACTTTCAGGCCTAGTTGAGCACGTTTTGTGACTTTGAATGTACCTTCATAGGAATGAGTTGTGTAGTCAAATTAATGCTCATTTAGGCTTCAGGAGGTCAACCTGAACTAAATACATGTTGAAATGTGTGCATAAGTCCTTTGGTTTAGGTGTGACACTCATTTTGAGTTTTTATTGCTTTAAATGCATTTTCAGGCCGAGTAGAGCACGTTTCTGAGTTTGAATGTGTCTTCATAGGAATGAGTTGTGTGATCAAATTAATGGTGATTTAGGCTTCAGGAGGTCAACCTGAACTAAATACATGTTGAAATGTATGCATAAGTCCTTTGGTTTAGGCGTGACACTCATTTTGAGTTTTTATTGCTTTAAATGCACTTTCAGGCCTAGTTGAGCACGTTTTGTGACTTTGAATGTACCTTCATAGGAATGAGTTGTGTAGTCAAATAAATGCTCATTTAGGCTTCAGGAGGTCAACCTGAACAAAATACATGTTGAAATGTGTGCATAAATCCTTTGGTTTAGGTGTGACACTCATTTTAAGTTTTTATTGCTTTAAATGCACTTTCAGGCCTAGTTGAGCACGTTTTGTGACTTTGAATGTACCTTCATAGGAATGAGTTGTGTAGTCAAAAAAATGCTCATTTAGGCTTCAGGAGGTCAACCTGAACTAAATACATGTTGAAATGTGTGCATAAGTCCTTTGGTTTTGGCGTGACACTCATTTTCAGTTTTTATTGCTTTAAATGCACTTTCAGTCCGAGTTGAGCCCGTTTTTTTACTTTGAATGTTCCTTCATAGGAATGAGTTGTGTAGTCAAATTAATGCTCATTTAGGCTTCAGGAGGTCAACCTGAACTAAATACATGTTGAAATGTGTGCATAAGGCCTTTGGTTTAGGCGTGACACTCATTTTGAGTTTTTATTGCTTTAAATGCATTTTCAGGCCGAGTAGAGCACGTTTCTGAGTTTGAATATATCTTCATAGGAATGAGTTCTGTGATCAAATTAATGCTCATTTAGGCTTCAGAATGTCAACCTGAACTAAATATATGTTGAAATGTGTGCATAAGTCCTTTGGTTTAGGCGTGACACTCATTTTGAGTTTTTATTGCTTTAAATGCACTTTCAGGCCTAGTTGAGCACGTTTTGTGACTTTTAATGTATCTTCATAGGAATGAGTTGTGTAGTCAAATTAATGGTGATTTAGGCTTCAGGAGGTCAACCTGAACTAAATACATGTTGAAATGTGTGCATAAGTCCTTTGGTTTAGGCGTGACACTCATTTTCAGTTTTTATTGCTTTAAATGCACTTTCAGTCCGAGTTGAGCCCGTTTTTTTACTTTGAATGTTCCTTCATAGGAATGAGTTGTATAGTCAAATTAATGCTCTTTTAGGCTTCAGGAGGTCAACCTGAACTAAATACATGTTGAAATGTGTGCATAAGGCCTTTGGTTTAGGCGTGACACTCATTTTGAGTTTTTATTGCTTTAAATGCATTTTCAGGCCGAGTAGAGCACGTTTTTTTACTTTGAATGTATCTTCATAGGAATAAGTTGTGTAGTCAAATTAATGCTCATTTAGGCTTCAGGACGTCAACCTGAACTAAATACATGTTTAAATGTGTGCATAAGTCCTTTGGTTTAGGCGTGACACTCATTTTGAGTTTTTATTGCTTTAAATGCACTTTCAGTCCGAGTTGAGCCCGTTTTTTTACTTTGAATGTATCTTCATAGGAATAAGTTGTGTAGTCAAATTAATGGTGATTTAGGCTTCAGGAGGTCAACCTAAACTAAATACATGTTGAAATGTGTGCATAAGTCCTTTCGTTTAGGCGTGACACTCATTTTGAGTTTTTATTGCTTTAAATGCACTTTCAGGCCTAGTTGAGCACGTTTTGTGACTTTGAATGTACCTTCATAGGAATGAGTTGTGTAGTCAAATTAATGCTCATTTAGGCTTCAGGAGGTCAACCTGAACTAAATACATGTTGAAATGTGTGCATAAGTCCTTTGGTTTAGGTGTGACACTCATTTTGAGTTTTTATTGCTTTAAATGCATTTTCAGGCCGAGTAGAGCACGTTTCTGAGTTTGAATGTGTCTTCATAGGAATGAGTTGTGTGATCAAATTAATGGTGATTTAGGCTTCAGGAGGTCAACCTGAACTAAATACATGTTGAAATGTGTGCATAAGTCCTTTGGTTTAGGCGTGACACTCATTTTCAGTTTTTATTGCTTTAAATACACTTTCAGGCCTAGTTGAGCACGTTTTGTGACTTTGAATGTACCTTCATAGGAATGAGTTGTGTAGTCAAATAAATGCTCATTTAGGCTTCAGGAGGTCAACCTGAACAAAATACATGTTGAAATGTGTGCATAAGTCCTTTGGTTTAGGCGTGACACTCATTTTCAGTTTTTATTGCTTTAAATGCACTTTCAGTCCGAGTTGAGCCCGTTTTTTTACTTTGAATGTATCTTCATAGGATTAAGTTGTGTAGTCAAATTAATGGTGATTTAGGCTTCAGGAGGTCAACCTGAACTAAATACATGTTGAAATGTGTGCATAAGTCCTTTGGTTTAGGCGTGACACTCATTTTCAGTTTTTATTGCTTTAAATACACTTTCAGGCCTAGTTGAGCACGTTTTGTGACTTTGAATGTACCTTCATAGGAATGAGTTGTGTAGTCAAATAAATGCTCATTTAGGCTTCAGGAGGTCAACCTGAACAAAATACATGTTGAAATGTGTGCATAAGTCCTTTGGTTTAGGCGTGACACTCATTTTCAGTTTTTATTGCTTTAAATGCACTTTCAGTCCGAGTTGAGCCCGTTTTTTTACTTTGAATGTATCTTCATAGGATTAAGTTGTGTAGTCAAATTAATGGTGATTTAGGCTTCAGGAGGTCAACCTGAACTAAATACATGTTGAAATGTGTGCATAAGTCCTTTGGTTTAGGCGTGACACTCATTTTCAGTTTTTATTGCTTTAAATGCACTTTCAGGCCTAGTTGAGCACGTTTTGTGACTTTGAATGTACCTTCATAGGAATGAGTTGTGTAGTCAAATAAATGCTCATTTAGGCTTCAGGAGGTCAACCTGAACAAAATACATGTTGAAATGTGTGCATAAATCCTTTGGTTTAGGTGTGACACTCATTTTGAGTTTTTATTGCTTTAAATGCACTTTCAGGCCTACTTGAGCACGTTTTGTGACTTTGAATGTACC
Organism: Hippocampus zosterae; assembly: GCF_025434085.1. Taxonomy (NCBI): domain Eukaryota; kingdom Metazoa; phylum Chordata; class Actinopteri; order Syngnathiformes; family Syngnathidae; genus Hippocampus; species Hippocampus zosterae. Next base: position 1,137,752 of record NC_067459.1, on the reverse strand, counting down.
TTCATAGGAATGAGTTGTGTAGTCAAATAAATGCTCATTTAGGCTTCAGGAGGTCAACCTGAAATAAATACATGTTGAAATGTGTGCATAAGTCCTTTGGTTTTGGCGTGACACTCATTTTCAGTTTTTATTGCTTTAAATGCACTTTCAGTCCGAGTTGAGCCCGTTTTTTTACTTTGAATGTTCCTTCATAGGAATGAGTTGTGTAGTCAAATTAATGCTCATTTAGGCTTCAGGAGGTCAACCTGAACTAAATACATGTTGAAATGTGTGCATAAGGCCTTTGGTTTAGGCGTGACACTCATTTTGAGTTTTTATTGCTTTAAATGCATTTTCAGGCCGAGTAGAGCACGTTTTTTTACTTTGAATGTATCTTCATAGGAATAAGTTGTGTAGTCAAATTAATGCTCATTTAGGCTTCAGGACGTCAACCTGAACTAAATACATGTTGAAATGTGTGCATAAGTCCTTTGGTTTAGGCGTGACACTCATTTTGAGTTTTTATTGCTTTAAATGCACTTTCAGGCCTAGTTGAGCACGTTTTGTGACTTTGAATGTACCTTCATAGGAATGAGTTGTGTAGTCAAATTAATGCTCATTTAGGCTTCAGGAGGTCAACCTGAACTAAATACATGTTGAAATGTGTGCATAAGTCATTTGGTCTAGGCGTGACACTCATTATGAACCATTGATGAAAATAAGTTTTATTTTTAAAAAAGCCAAAAAATGTGAAAGGGACGAAATTACAAATGTCCTGCGTGTTTCACATAGAGTACATACAGGCCAGCGATCCCGCTCCCTCTCTTTCTTTGTGACACACACGCTTCCGAGCGCGCCAGCACGCAGCAAGCACACACACAAACGCACGCACACACACTCACACAAACGTACGCACAGACGAGCACGTATCGTAAACAACACACCAACGATGATTTAGATCAAAGAAACACTCACACATGTATGGGCACACGATCACGCGCGCGCAAACACACACACAAACTCATGAGAGGCACACACATCCGCACACGCTACGCATGTAAACAACATTTGGACACTGATTGAAGATCAAAGACTAACCCACGTGGAAGACTGAAAGATGCACAGACAATCACCTAGGCTTTGCATCTTTTCACCTCCCCCTGCTCTCACACCACGTGGGCTAGATCCACTCGGGCTGTCATTGGTGGACGTCGTCGGTGTCAGAACAAATCAAGTGCAAGCAAAAGTTAAAACCTCTGAGTAATTCGTCATTTTTATCCGAATACAGTACTTTTTTTGGGGGGGGGGGGGGGGGGTGCGCAAACACACACACACGCACGCACCCACACAAACACACACAAACACACGCACACACTTACACACTCTCACACACGCACGCACACATACACTAGCAGGCATCGGAAACAACACTTTAGACGTTGAAATGTGTGCAGACGTCCTTTGGTTTAGGCATGACACTCAATTTTAGTTTTTATTGATTCAAATGCATTTTCAGACAGAGCAGGGCACTTACTGACTTTGAATGTATCTTCATGGGAATGAGTTGTGTGATCAAATTAATGCTCATTTAGGCTTCAGGAGGTCAACCTAAACTAAATACATGTTGAAATGTGTGCATAAGTCCTTTGATTTAGGCGTGACACTCATTTTGAGATTTTATTGCTTTAAATGCACTTTCAGGCCTAGTTGAGCACGTTTTGTGACTTTGAATGTACCTTCATAGGAATGAGTTGTATAGACAAAACAATGCTCATTTAGGCTTCAGAATGTCAACCTGAACTAAATACATGTTGAAATGTGTGTATAAGTCCTTTGGTTTAGGCGTGACACTCAATTTGAGTTTTTATTGCTTTAAATGCATTTTCAGGCCGAGTAGAGCACGTTTTTTTACTTTGAATGTATCTTCATAGGAATGAGTTGTGTAGTCAAATTAATGGTGATTTAGGCTTCAGGAGGTCAACCTGAACTAAATACATGTTGAAATGTGTGCATAAGTCCTTTGGTTTAGGCGTGACACTCATTTTGAGTTTTTATTGCTTTAAATGCATTTTCAGGCCGAGTAGAGCACGTTTCTGAGTTTGAATATATCTTCATAGGAATGAGTTCTGTGATCAAATTAATGCTCATTTAGGCTTCAGAATGTCAACCTGAACTAAATATATGTTGAAATGTGTGCATAAGTCCTTTGGTTTAGGCGTGACACTCATTTTGAGTTTTTATTGCTTTAAATGCACTTTCAGGCCTAGTTGAGCACGTTTTGTGACTTTTAATGTATCTTCATAGGAATGAGTTGTGTAGTCAAATTAATGGTGATTTAGGCTTCAGGAGGTCAACCTGAACTAAATACATGTTGAAATGTGTGCATAAGTCCTTTGGTTTAGGCGTGACACTCATTTTGAGTTTTTATTGCTTTAAATGCATTTTCAGGCCGAGTAGAGCACGTTTCTGAGTTTGAATACAGTATATCTTCATAGGAATGAGTTCTGTGATCAAATTAATGCTCATTTAGGCTTCAGAATGTCAACCTGAACTAAATACATGTTGAAATGTGTGCATAAGTCCTTTGGTTTAGGCGTGACACTCATTTTGAGTTTTTATTGCTTTAAATGCATTTTCAGGCCGAGTAGAGCACGTTTCTGAGTTTGAATATATCTTCATAGGAATGAGTTCTGTGATCAAATTAATGCTCATTTAGGCTTCAGAATGTCAACCTGAACTAAATATATGTTGAAATGTGTGCATAAGTCCTTTGATTTAGGCGTGACACTCATTTTGAGTTTTTATTGCTTTAAATGCACTTTCAGGCCTAGTTGAGCACGTTTTGTGACTTTTAATGTACCTTCATAGGAATGAGTTGTGTAGTCAAATTATACTCATTTAGGCTTCAGGAGGTCAACCTGAACTAAATACATGTTGAAATGTGTGCATAAGTCCTTTGGTTTAGGCGTGACACTCATTTTCAGTTTTTATTGCTTTAAATGCACTTTCAGTCCGAGTTGAGCCCGTTTTTTTACTTTGAATGTTCCTTCATAGGAATGAGTTGTATAGTCAAATTAATGCTCTTTTAGGCTTCAGGAGGTCAACCTGAACTAAATACATGTTGAAATGTGTGCATAAGGCCTTTGGTTTAGGCGTGACACTCATTTTGAGTTTTTATTGCTTTAAATGCATTTTCAGGCCGAGTAGAGCACGTTTTTTTACTTTGAATGTATCTTCATAGGAATAAGTTGTGTAGTCAAATTAATGCTCATTTAGGCTTCAGGACGTCAACCTGAACTAAATACATGTTTAAATGTGTGCATAAGTCCTTTGGTTTAGGCGTGACACTCATTTTGAGTTTTTATTGCTTTAAATGCACTTTCAGTCCGAGTAGAGCACGTTTTTTTACTTTGAATGTATCTTCATAGGAATAAGTTGTGTAGTCAAATTAATGCTCATTTAGGCTTCAGGAGGTCAACCTGAACTAAATACCTGTTGAAATGTGTGCATAAGTCCTTTGGTTTAGGTGTGACACTCATTTTGAGTTTTTATTGCTTTAAATGCATTTTCAGGCCGAGTAGAGCACGTTTCTGAGTTTGAATGTGTCTTCATAGGAATGAGTTGTGTGATCAAATTAATGGTGATTTAGGCTTCAGGAGGTCAACCTGAACTAAATACATGTTGAAATGTATGCATAAGTCCTTTGGTTTAGGTGTGACACTCATTTTGAGATTTTATTGCTTTAAATGCACTTTCAGGCCTAGTTGAGCACGTTTTGTGACTTTGAATGTACCTTCATAGGAATGAGTTGTGTAGTCAAAAAAATGCTCATTTAGGCTTCAGGAGGTCAACCTGAACTAAATACATGTTGAAATGTGTGCATAAGTCCTTTGGTTTTGGCGTGACACTCATTTTCAGTTTTTATTGCTTTAAATGCACTTTCAGTCCGAGTTGAGCCCGTTTTTTTACTTTGAATGTTCCTTCATAGGAATGAGTTGTGTAGTCAAATAAATGCTCATTTAGGCTTCAGGAGGTCAACCTGAACAAAATACATGTTGAAATGTGTGCATAAATCCTTTGGTTTAGGTGTGACACTCATTTTAAGTTTTTATTGCTTTAAATGCACTTTCAGGCCTAGTTGAGCACGTTTTGTGACTTTGAATGTACCTTCATAGGAATGAGTTGTGTAGTCAAAAAAATGCTCATTTAGGCTTCAGGAGGTCAACCTGAACTAAATACATGTTGAAATGTGTGCATAAGTCCTTTGGTTTTGGCGTGACACTCATTTTCAGTTTTTATTGCTTTAAATGCACTTTCAGTCCGAGTTGAGCCCGTTTTTTTACTTTGAATGTTCCTTCATAGGAATGAGTTGTGTAGTCAAATTAATGCTCATTTAGGCTTCAGGAGGTCAACCTGAACTAAATACATGTTGAAATGTGTGCATAAGGCCTTTGGTTTAGGCGTGACACTCATTTTGAGTTTTTATTGCTTTAAATGCACTTTCAGTCCGAGTTGAGCCGTTTTTTTACTTTGAATGTATCTTAAAAGGAATAAGTTGTGTAGTCAAATTAATGCTCATTTAGGCTTCAGAATGTCAACCTGAACTAAATACATGTTGAAATGTGTGCATAAGTCCTTTGGTTTAGGCGTGACACTCATTTTGAGTTTTTATTGCTTTAAATGCACTTTCAGGCCTAGTTGAGCACGTTTTGTGACTTTGAATGTACCTTCATAGGAATGAGTTGTGTAATCAAATTAATGCTCATTTAGGCTTCAGGAGGTCAACCTGAACTAAATACATGTTGAAATGTGTGCATAAGTCCTTTGGTTTAGGCGTGACACACATTTTCAGTTTTTATTGCTTTAAATGCACTTTCAGTCCGAGTTGAGCCCGTTTTTTTACTTTGAATGTTCCTTCATAGGAATAAGTTGTGTAGTCAAATTAATGCTCATTTAGGCTTCAGGAGGTCAACCTGAACTAAATACATGTTGAAATGTGTGCATAAGGCCTTTGCTTTAGGCGCGACACTCATTTTGAGTTTTTATTGCTTTAAATGCATTTTCAGGCCGAGTAGAGCACGTTTTTTTACTTTGAATGTATCTTCATAGGAATAAGTTGTGTAGTCAAATTAATGCTCATTTAGGCTTCAGGACGTCAACCTGAACTAAATACATGTTGAAATGTGTGCATAAGTCCTTTGGTTTAGGCGTGACACTCATTTTCAGTTTTTATTGCTTTAAATGCACTTTCAGTCCGAGTTGAGCCCGTTTTTTTACTTTGAATGTATCTTCATAGGAATAAGTTGTGTAGTCAAATTAATGGTGATTTAGGCTTCAGGAGGTCAACCTGAACTAAATACATGTTGAAATGTGTGCATAAGTCCTTTGGTTTAGGCGTGACACTCATTTTGAGTTTTTATTGCTTTAAATGCACTTTCAGGCCTAGTTGAGCACGTTTTGTGACTTTGAATGTACCTTCATAGGAATGAGTTGTGTAGTCAAATTAATGCTCATTTAGGCTTCAGGAGGTCAACCTGAACTAAATACATGTTGAAATGTGTGCATAAGTCCTTTGGTTTAGGTGTGACACTCATTTTGAGTTTTTATTGCTTTAAATGCATTTTCAGGCCGAGTAGAGCACGTTTCTGACTTTGAATGTGTCTTCATAGGAATGAGTTGTGTGATCAAATTAATGGTGATTTAGGATTCAGGAGGTCAACCTGAACTAAATACATGTTGAAATGTGTGCATAAGTCCTTTGGTTTAGGCGTGACACTCATTTTGAGTTTTTATTGCTTTAAATGCACTTTCAGGCCTAGTTGAGCACGTTTTGTGACTTTGAATGTACCTTCATAGGAATGAGTTGTGTAGTCAAATTAATGCTCATTTAGGCTTCAGGAGGTCAACCTGAACTAAATACATGTTGAAATGTGTGCATAAGTCCTTTGGTTTAGGTGTGACACTCATTTTGAGTTTTTATTGCTTTAAATGCATTTTCAGGCCGAGTAGAGCACGTTTCTGAGTTTGAATGTGTCTTCATAGGAATGAGTTGTGTGATCAAATTAATGGTGATTTAGGCTTCAGGAGGTCAACCTGAACTAAATACATGTTGAAATGTATGCATAAGTCCTTTGGTTTAGGCGTGACACTCATTTTGAGTTTTTATTGCTTTAAATGCACTTTCAGGCCTAGTTGAGCACGTTTTGTGGCTTTGAATGTACCTTCATAGGAATGAGTTGTGTAGTCAAATAAATGCTCATTTAGGCTTCAGGAGGTCAACCTGAACAAAATACATGTTGAAATGTGTGCATAAATCCTTTGGTTTAGGTGTGACACTCATTTTAAGTTTTTATTGCTTTAAATGCACTTTCAGGCCTAGTTGAGCACGTTTTGTGACTTTGAATGTACCTTCATAGGAATGAGTTGTGTAGTCAAAAAAATGCTCATTTAGGCTTCAGGAGGTCAACCTGAACTAAATACATGTTGAAATGTGTGCATAAGTCCTTTGGTTTTGGCGTGACACTCATTTTCAGTTTTTATTGCTTTAAATGCACTTTCAGTCCGAGTTGAGCCCGTTTTTTTACTTTGAATGTTCCTTCATAGGAATGAGTTGTGTAGTCAAATTAATGCTCATTTAGGCTTCAGGAGGTCAACCTGAACTAAATACATGTTGAAATGTGTGCATAAGGCCTTTGGTTTAGGCGTGACACTCATTTTGAGTTTTTATTGCTTTAAATGCATTTTCAGGCCGAGTAGAGCACGTTTCTGAGTTTGAATATATCTTCATAGGAATGAGTTCTGTGATCAAATTAATGCTCATTTAGGCTTCAGAATGTCAACCTGAACTAAATATATGTTGAAATGTGTGCATAAGTCCTTTGGTTTAGGCGTGACACTCATTTTGAGTTTTTATTGCTTTAAATGCACTTTCAGGCCTAGTTGAGCACGTTTTGTGACTTTTAATGTATCTTCATAGGAATGAGTTGTGTAGTCAAATTAATGGTGATTTAGGCTTCAGGAGGTCAACCTGAACTAAATACATGTTGAAATGTGTGCATAAGTCCTTTGGTTTAGGCGTGACACTCATTTTGAGTTTTTATTGCTTTAAATGCATTTTCAGGCCGAGTAGAGCACGTTTCTGAGTTTGAATATATCTTCATAGGAATGAGTTCTGTGATCAAATTAATGCTCATTTAGGCTTCAGAATGTCAACCTGAACTAAATACATGTTGAAATGTGTGCATAAGTCCTTTGGTTTAGGCGTGACACTCATTTTGAGTTTTTATTGCTTTAAATGCATTTTCAGGCCGAGTAGAGCACGTTTCTGAGTTTGAATATATCTTCATAGGAATGAGTTCTGTGATCAAATTAATGCTCATTTAGGCTTCAGAATGTCAACCTGAACTAAATATATGTTGAAATGTGTGCATAAGTCCTTTGATTTAGGCGTGACACTCATTTTGAGTTTTTATTGCTTTAAATGCACTTTCAGGCCTAGTTGAGCACGTTTTGTGACTTTTAATGTACCTTCATAGGAATGAGTTGTGTAGTCAAATTATACTCATTTAGGCTTCAGGAGGTCAACCTGAACTAAATACATGTTGAAATGTGTGCATAAGTCCTTTGGTTTAGGCGTGACACTCATTTTCAGTTTTTATTGCTTTAAATGCACTTTCAGTCCGAGTTGAGCCCGTTTTTTTACTTTGAATGTTCCTTCATAGGAATGAGTTGTATAGTCAAATTAATGCTCTTTTAGGCTTCAGGAGGTCAACCTGAACTAAATACATGTTGAAATGTGTGCATAAGGCCTTTGGTTTAGGCGTGACACTCATTTTGAGTTTTTATTGCTTTAAATGCATTTTCAGGCCGAGTAGAGCACGTTTTTTTACTTTGAATGTATCTTCATAGGAATAAGTTGTGTAGTCAAATTAATGCTCATTTAGGCTTCAGGACGTCAACCTGAACTAAATACATGTTTAAATGTGTGCATAAGTCCTTTGGTTTAGGCGTGACACTCATTTTGAGTTTTTATTGCTTTAAATGCACTTTCAGTCCGAGTAGAGCACGTTTTTTTACTTTGAATGTATCTTCATAGGAATAAGTTGTGTAGTCAAATTAATGCTCATTTAGGCTTCAGGAGGTCAACCTGAACTAAATACCTGTTGAAATGTGTGCATAAGTCCTTTGGTTTAGGTGTGACACTCATTTTGAGTTTTTATTGCTTTAAATGCATTTTCAGGCCGAGTAGAGCACGTTTCTGAGTTTGAATGTGTCTTCATAGGAATGAGTTGTGTGATCAAATTAATGGTGATTTAGGCTTCAGGAGGTCAACCTGAACTAAATACATGTTGAAATGTATGCATAAGTCCTTTGGTTTAGGTGTGACACTCATTTTGAGATTTTATTGCTTTAAATGCACTTTCAGGCCTAGTTGAGCACGTTTTGTGACTTTGAATGTACCTTCATAGGAATGAGTTGTGTAGTCAAAAAAATGCTCATTTAGGCTTCAGGAGGTCAACCTGAACTAAATACATGTTGAAATGTGTGCATAAGTCCTTTGGTTTTGGCGTGACACTCATTTTCAGTTTTTATTGCTTTAAATGCACTTTCAGTCCGAGTTGAGCCCGTTTTTTTACTTTGAATGTTCCTTCATAGGAATGAGTTGTGTAGTCAAATAAATGCTCATTTAGGCTTCAGGAGGTCAACCTGAACAAAATACATGTTGAAATGTGTGCATAAATCCTTTGGTTTAGGTGTGACACTCATTTTAAGTTTTTATTGCTTTAAATGCACTTTCAGGCCTAGTTGAGCACGTTTTGTGACTTTGAATGTACCTTCATAGGAATGAGTTGTGTAGTCAAAAAAATGCTCATTTAGGCTTCAGGAGGTCAACCTGAACTAAATACATGTTGAAATGTGTGCATAAGTCCTTTGGTTTTGGCGTGACACTCATTTTCAGTTTTTATTGCTTTAAATGCACTTTCAGTCCGAGTTGAGCCCGTTTTTTTACTTTGAATGTTCCTTCATAGGAATGAGTTGTGTAGTCAAATTAATGCTCATTTAGGCTTCAGGAGGTCAACCTGAACTAAATACATGTTGAAATGTGTGCATAAGGCCTTTGGTTTAGGCGTGACACTCATTTTGAGTTTTTATTGCTTTAAATGCACTTTCAGTCCGAGTTGAGCCGTTTTTTTACTTTGAATGTATCTTAAAAGGAATAAGTTGTGTAGTCAAATTAATGCTCATTTAGGCTTCAGAATGTCAACCTGAACTAAATACATGTTGAAATGTGTGCATAAGTCCTTTGGTTTAGGCGTGACACTCATTTTGAGTTTTTATTGCTTTAAATGCACTTTCAGGCCTAGTTGAGCACGTTTTGTGACTTTGAATGTACCTTCATAGGAATGAGTTGTGTAATCAAATTAATGCTCATTTAGGCTTCAGGAGGTCAACCTGAACTAAATACATGTTGAAATGTGTGCATAAGTCCTTTGGTTTAGGCGTGACACACATTTTCAGTTTTTATTGCTTTAAATGCACTTTCAGTCCGAGTTGAGCCCGTTTTTTTACTTTGAATGTTCCTTCATAGGAATAAGTTGTGTAGTCAAATTAATGCTCATTTAGGCTTCAGGAGGTCAACCTGAACTAAATACATGTTGAAATGTGTGCATAAGGCCTTTGCTTTAGGCGCGACACTCATTTTGAGTTTTTATTGCTTTAAATGCATTTTCAGGCCGAGTAGAGCACGTTTTTTTACTTTGAATGTATCTTCATAGGAATAAGTTGTGTAGTCAAATTAATGCTCATTTAGGCTTCAGGACGTCAACCTGAACTAAATACATGTTGAAATGTGTGCATAAGTCCTTTGGTTTAGGCGTGACACTCATTTTCAGTTTTTATTGCTTTAAATGCACTTTCAGTCCGAGTTGAGCCCGTTTTTTTACTTTGAATGTATCTTCATAGGAATAAGTTGTGTAGTCAAATTAATGGTGATTTAGGCTTCAGGAGGTCAACCTGAACTAAATACATGTTGAAATGTGTGCATAAGTCCTTTGGTTTAGGCGTGACACTCATTTTGAGTTTTTATTGCTTTAAATGCACTTTCAGGCCTAGTTGAGCACGTTTTGTGACTTTGAATGTACCTTCATAGGAATGAGTTGTGTAGTCAAATTAATGCTCATTTAGGCTTCAGGAGGTCAACCTGAACTAAATACATGTTGAAATGTGTGCATAAGTCCTTTGGTTTAGGTGTGACACTCATTTTGAGTTTTTATTGCTTTAAATGCATTTTCAGGCCGAGTAGAGCACGTTTCTGACTTTGAATGTGTCTTCATAGGAATGAGTTGTGTGATCAAATTAATGGTGATTTAGGATTCAGGAGGTCAACCTGAACTAAATACATGTTGAAATGTGTGCATAAGTCCTTTCGTTTAGGCGTGACACTCATTTTGAGTTTTTATTGCTTTAAATGCACTTTCAGGCCTAGTTGAGCACGTTTTGTGACTTTGAATGTACCTTCATAGGAATGAGTTGTGTAGTCAAATTAATGCTCATTTAGGCTTCAGGAGGTCAACCTGAACTAAATACATGTTGAAATGTGTGCATAAGTCCTTTGGTTTAGGTGTGACACTCATTTTGAGTTTTTATTGCTTTAAATGCATTTTCAGGCCGAGTAGAGCACGTTTCTGAGTTTGAATGTGTCTTCATAGGAATGAGTTGTGTGATCAAATTAATGGTGATTTAGGCTTCAGGAGGTCAACCTGAACTAAATACATGTTGAAATGTATGCATAAGTCCTTTGGTTTAGGCGTGACACTCATTTTGAGTTTTTATTGCTTTAAATGCACTTTCAGGCCTAGTTGAGCACGTTTTGTGGCTTTGAATGTACCTTCATAGGAATGAGTTGTGTAGTCAAATAAATGCTCATTTAGGCTTCAGGAGGTCAACCTGAACAAAATACATGTTGAAATGTGTGCATAAATCCTTTGGTTTAGGTGTGACACTCATTTTAAGTTTTTATTGCTTTAAATGCACTTTCAGGCCTAGTTGAGCACGTTTTGTGACTTTGAATGTACCTTCATAGGAATGAGTTGTGTAGTCAAAAAAATGCTCATTTAGGCTTCAGGAGGTCAACCTGAACTAAATACATGTTGAAATGTGTGCATAAGTCCTTTGGTTTTGGCGTGACACTCATTTTCAGTTTTTATTGCTTTAAATGCACTTTCAGTCCGAGTTGAGCCCGTTTTTTTACTTTGAATGTTCCTTCATAGGAATGAGTTGTGTAGTCAAATTAATGCTCATTTAGGCTTCAGGAGGTCAACCTGAACTAAATACATGTTGAAATGTGTGCATAAGGCCTTTGGTTTAGGCGTGACACTCATTTTGAGTTTTTATTGCTTTAAATGCATTTTCAGGCCGAGTAGAGCACGTTTCTGAGTTTGAATATATCTTCATAGGAATGAGTTCTGTGATCAAATTAATGCTCATTTAGGCTTCAGAATGTCAACCTGAACTAAATATATGTTGAAATGTGTGCATAAGTCCTTTGGTTTAGGCGTGACACTCATTTTGAGTTTTTATTGCTTTAAATGCACTTTCAGGCCTAGTTGAGCACGTTTTGTGACTTTTAATGTATCTTCATAGGAATGAGTTGTGTAGTCAAATTAATGGTGATTTAGGCTTCAGGAGGTCAACCTGAACTAAATACATGTTGAAATGTGTGCATAAGTCCTTTGGTTTAGGCGTGACACTCATTTTGAGTTTTTATTGCTTTAAATGCATTTTCAGGCCGAGTAGAGCACGTTTCTGAGTTTGAATATATCTTCATAGGAATGAGTTCTGTGATCAAATTAATGCTCATTTAGGCTTCAGAATGTCAACCTGAACTAAATACATGTTGAAATGTGTGCATAAGTCCTTTGGTTTAGGCGTGACACTCATTTTCAGTTTTTATTGCTTTAAATGCACTTTCAGTCCGAGTTGAGCCCGTTTTTTTACTTTGAATGTTCCTTCATAGGAATGAGTTGTATAGTCAAATTAATGCTCTTTTAGGCTTCAGGAGGTCAACCTGAACTAAATACATGTTGAAATGTGTGCATAAGGCCTTTGGTTTAGGCGTGACACTCATTTTGAGTTTTTATTGCTTTAAATGCATTTTCAGGCCGAGTAGAGCACGTTTTTTTACTTTGAATGTATCTTCATAGGAATAAGTTGTGTAGTCAAATTAATGCTCATTTAGGCTTCAGGACGTCAACCTGAACTAAATACATGTTTAAATGTGTGCATAAGTCCTTTGGTTTAGGCGTGACACTCATTTTGAGTTTTTATTGCTTTAAATGCACTTTCAGTCCGAGTTGAGCCCGTTTTTTTACTTTGAATGTATCTTCATAGGAATAAGTTGTGTAGTCAAATTAATGGTGATTTAGGCTTCAGGAGGTCAACCTAAACTAAATACATGTTGAAATGTGTGCATAAGTCCTTTCGTTTAGGCGTGACACTCATTTTGAGTTTTTATTGCTTTAAATGCACTTTAAGGCCTAGTTGAGCACGTTTTGTGACTTTGAATGTACCTTCATAGGAATGAGTTGTGTAGTCAAATTAATGCTCATTTAGGCTTCAGGAGGTCAACCTGAACTAAATACATGTTGAAATGTGTGCATAAGTCCTTTGGTTTAGGTGTGACACTCATTTTGAGTTTTTATTGCTTTAAATGCATTTTCAGGCCGAGTAGAGCACGTTTCTGAGTTTGAATGTGTCTTCATAGGAATGAGTTGTGTGATCAAATTAATGGTGATTTAGGCTTCAGGAGGTCAACCTGAACTAAATACATGTTGAAATGTATGCATAAGTCCTTTGGTTTAGGCGTGACACTCATTTTGAGTTTTTATTGCTTTAAATGCACTTTCAGGCCTAGTTGAGCACGTTTTGTGACTTTGAATGTACCTTCATAGGAATGAGTTGTGTAGTCAAATAAATGCTCATTTAGGCTTCAGGAGGTCAACCTGAACAAAATACATGTTGAAATGTGTGCATAAATCCTTTGGTTTAGGTGTGACACTCATTTTAAGTTTTTATTGCTTTAAATGCACTTTCAGGCCTAGTTGAGCACGTTTTGTGACTTTGAATGTACCTTCATAGGAATGAGTTGTGTAGTCAAAAAAATGCTCATTTAGGCTTCAGGAGGTCAACCTGAACTAAATACATGTTGAAATGTGTGCATAAGTCCTTTGGTTTTGGCGTGACACTCATTTTCAGTTTTTATTGCTTTAAATGCACTTTCAGTCCGAGTTGAGCCCGTTTTTTTACTTTGAATGTTCCTTCATAGGAATGAGTTGTGTAGTCAAATTAATGCTCATTTAGGCTTCAGGAGGTCAACCTGAACTAAATACATGTTGAAATGTGTGCATAAGGCCTTTGGTTTAGGCGTGACACTCATTTTGAGTTTTTATTGCTTTAAATGCACTTTCAGTCCGAGTTGAGCCCGTTTTTTTACTTTGAATGTATCTTCATAGGAATAAGTTGTGTAGTCAAATTAATGGTGATTTAGGCTTCAGGAGGTCAACCTAAACTAAATACATGTTGAAATGTGTGCATAAGTCCTTTCGTTTAGGCGTGACACTCATTTTGAGTTTTTATTGCTTTAAATGCACTTTAAGGCCTAGTTGAGCACGTTTTGTGACTTTGAATGTACCTTCATAGGAATGAGTTGTGTAGTCAAATTAATGCTCATTTAGGCTTCAGGAGGTCAACCTGAACTAAATACATGTTGAAATGTGTGCATAAGTCCTTTGGTTTAGGTGTGACACTCATTTTGAGTTTTTATTGCTTTAAATGCATTTTCAGGCCGAGTAGAGCACGTTTCTGAGTTTGAATGTGTCTTCATAGGAATGAGTTGTGTGATCAAATTAATGGTGATTTAGGCTTCAGGAGGTCAACCTGAACTAAATACATGTTGAAATGTATGCATAAGTCCTTTGGTTTAGGCGTGACACTCATTTTGAGTTTTTATTGCTTTAAATGCACTTTCAGGCCTAGTTGAGCACGTTTTGTGACTTTGAATGTACCTTCATAGGAATGAGTTGTGTAGTCAAATAAATGCTCATTTAGGCTTCAGGAGGTCAACCTGAACAAAATACATGTTGAAATGTGTGCATAAATCCTTTGGTTTAGGTGTGACACTCATTTTAAGTTTTTATTGCTTTAAATGCACTTTCAGGCCTAGTTGAGCACGTTTTGTGACTTTGAATGTACCTTCATAGGAATGAGTTGTGTAGTCAAAAAAATGCTCATTTAGGCTTCAGGAGGTCAACCTGAACTAAATACATGTTGAAATGTGTGCATAAGTCCTTTGGTTTTGGCGTGACACTCATTTTCAGTTTTTATTGCTTTAAATGCACTTTCAGTCCGAGTTGAGCCCGTTTTTTTACTTTGAATGTTCCTTCATAGGAATGAGTTGTGTAGTCAAATTAATGCTCATTTAGGCTTCAGGAGGTCAACCTGAACTAAATACATGTTGAAATGTGTGCATAAGGCCTTTGGTTTAGGCGTGACACTCATTTTGAGTTTTTATTGCTTTAAATGCACTTTCAGTCCGAGTTGAGCCGTTTTTTTACTTTGAATGTATCTTCATAGGAATAAGTTGTGTAGTCAAATTAATGCTCATTTAGGCTTCAGAATGTCAACCTGAACTAAATACATGTTGAAATGTGTGCATAAGTCCTTTGGTTTAGGCGTGACACTCATTTTGAGTTTTTATTGCTTTAAATGCACTTTCAGGCCTAGTTGAGCACGTTTTGTGACTTTGAATGTACCTTCATAGGAATGAGTTGTGTAGTCAAATTAATGCTCATTTAGGCTTCAGGAGGTCAACCTGAACTAAATACATGTTGAAATGTGTGCATAAGTCCTTTGGTTTAGGCGTGACACACATTTTCAGTTTTTATTGCTTTAAATGCACTTTCAGTCCGAGTTGAGCCCGTTTTTTTACTTTGAATGTTCCTTCATAGGAATAAGTTGTGTAGTCAAATTAATGCTCATTTAGGCTTCAGGAGGTCAACCTGAACTAAATACATGTTGAAATGTGTGCATAAGGCCTTTGCTTTAGGCGCGACACTCATTTTGAGTTTTTATTGCTTTAAATGCATTTTCAGGCCGAGTAGAGCACGTTTTTTTACTTTGAATGTATCTTCATAGGAATAAGTTGTGTAGTCAAATTAATGCTCATTTAGGCTTCAGGACGTCAACCTGAACTAAATACATGTTGAAATGTGTGCATAAGTCCTTTGGTTTAGGCGTGACACTCATTTTCAGTTTTTATTGCTTTAAATGCACTTTCAGGCCTAGTTGAGCACGTTTTGTGACTTTGAATGTATCTTCATAGGAATGAGTTGTGTAGTCAAATTAATGCTCATTTAGGCTTCAGGAGGTCAACCTGAACTAAATACATGTTGAAATGTGTGCATAAGTCCTTTGGTTTAGGCGTGACACTCATTTTGAGTTTTTATTGCTTTAAATGCACTTTCAGGCCTAGTTGAGCACGTTTTGTGACTTTGAATGTACCTTCATAGGAATGAGTTGTGTAGTCAAATAAATGCTCATTTAGGCTTCAGGAGGTCAACCTGAACAAAATACATGTTGAAATGTGTGCATAAATCCTTTGGTTTAGGTGTGACACTCATTTTAAGTTTTTATTGCTTTAAATGCACTTTCAGGCCTAGTTGAGCACGTTTTGTGACTTTGAATGTACCTTCATAGGAATGAGTTGTGTAGTCAAAAAAATGCTCATTTAGGCTTCAGGAGGTCAACCTGAACTAAATACATGTTGAAATGTGTGCATAAGTCCTTTGGTTTTGGCGTGACACTCATTTTCAGTTTTTATTGCTTTAAATGCACTTTCAGTCCGAGTTGAGCCCGTTTTTTTACTTTGAATGTTCCTTCATAGGAATGAGTTGTGTAGTCAAATTAATGCTCATTTAGGCTTCAGGAGGTCAACCTGAACTAAATACATGTTGAAATGTGTGCATAAGGCCTTTGGTTTAGGCGTGACACTCATTTTGAGTTTTTATTGCTTTAAATGCACTTTCAGTCCGAGTTGAGCCGTTTTTTTACTTTGAATGTATCTTAAAAGGAATAAGTTGTGTAGTCAAATTAATGCTCATTTAGGCTTCAGAATGTCAACCTGAACTAAATACATGTTGAAATGTGTGCATAAGTCCTTTGGTTTAGGCGTGACACTCATTTTGAGTTTTTATTGCTTTAAATGCACTTTCAGGCCTAGTTGAGCACGTTTTGTGACTTTGAATGTACCTTCATAGGAATGAGTTGTGTAATCAAATTAATGCTCATTTAGGCTTCAGGAGGTCAACCTGAACTAAATACATGTTGAAATGTGTGCATAAGTCCTTTGGTTTAGGCGTGACACACATTTTCAGTTTTTATTGCTTTAAATGCACTTTCAGTCCGAGTTGAGCCCGTTTTTTTACTTTGAATGTTCCTTCATAGGAATAAGTTGTGTAGTCAAATTAATGCTCATTTAGGCTTCAGGAGGTCAACCTGAACTAAATACATGTTGAAATGTGTGCATAAGGCCTTTGGTTTAGGCGTGACACACATTTTCAGTTTTTATTGCTTTAAATGCACTTTCAGTCCGAGTTGAGCCCGTTTTTTTACTTTGAATGTTCCTTCATAGGAATAAGTTGTGTAGTCAAATTAATGCTCATTTAGGCTTCAGGAGGTCAACCTGAACTAAATACATGTTGAAATGTGTGCATAAGGCCTTTGCTTTAGGCGCGACACTCATTTTGAGTTTTTATTGCTTTAAATGCATTTTCAGGCCGAGTAGAGCACGTTTTTTTACTTTGAATGTATCTTCATAGGAATAAGTTGTGTAGTCAAATTAATGCTCATTTAGGCTTCAGGACGTCAACCTGAACTAAATACATGTTGAAATGTGTGCATAAGTCCTTTGGTTTAGGCGTGACACTCATTTTCAGTTTTTATTGCTTTAAATGCACTTTCAGGCCTAGTTGAGCACGTTTTGTGACTTTGAATGTATCTTCATAGGAATGAGTTGTGTAGTCAAATTAATGCTCATTTAGGCTTCAGGAGGTCAACCTGAACTAAATACATGTTGAAATGTGTGCATAAGTCCTTTGGTTTAGGCGTGACACTCATTTTGAGTTTTTATTGCTTTAAATGCACTTTCAGGCCTAGTTGAGCACGTTTTGTGACTTTGAATGTACCTTCATAGGAATGAGTTGTGTAGTCAAATAAATGCTCATTTAGGCTTCAGGAGGTCAACCTGAACAAAATACATGTTGAAATGTGTGCATAAATCCTTTGGTTTAGGTGTGACACTCATTTTAAGTTTTTATTGCTTTAAATGCACTTTCAGGCCTAGTTGAGCACGTTTTGTGACTTTGAATGTACCTTCATAGGAATGAGTTGTGTAGTCAAAAAAATGCTCATTTAGGCTTCAGGAGGTCAACCTGAACTAAATACATGTTGAAATGTGTGCATAAGTCCTTTGGTTTTGGCGTGACACTCATTTTCAGTTTTTATTGCTTTAAATGCACTTTCAGTCCGAGTTGAGCCCGTTTTTTTACTTTGAATGTTCCTTCATAGGAATGAGTTGTGTAGTCAAATTAATGCTCATTTAGGCTTCAGGAGGTCAACCTGAACTAAATACATGTTGAAATGTGTGCATAAGGCCTTTGGTTTAGGCGTGACACTCATTTTGAGTTTTTATTGCTTTAAATGCACTTTCGGTCCGAGTTGAGCCGTTTTTTTACTTTGAATGTATCTTAAAAGGAATAAGTTGTGTAGTCAAATTAATGCTCATTTAGGCTTCAGAATGTCAACCTGAACTAAATACATGTTGAAATGTGTGCATAAGTCCTTTGGTTTAGGCGTGACACTCATTTTGAGTTTTTATTGCTTTAAATGCACTTTCAGGCCTAGTTGAGCACGTTTTGTGACTTTGAATGTACCTTCATAGGAATGAGTTGTGTAATCAAATTAATGCTCATTTAGGCTTCAGGAGGTCAACCTGAACTAAATACATGTTGAAATGTGTGCATAAGTCCTTTGGTTTAGGCGTGACACACATTTTCAGTTTTTATTGCTTTAAATGCACTTTCAGTCCGAGTTGAGCCCGTTTTTTTACTTTGAATGTTCCTTCATAGGAATAAGTTGTGTAGTCAAATTAATGCTCATTTAGGCTTCAGGAGGTCAACCTGAACTAAATACATGTTGAAATGTGTGCATAAGGCCTTTGCTTTAGGCGCGACACTCATTTTGAGTTTTTATTGCTTTAAATGCATTTTCAGGCCGAGTAGAGCACGTTTTTTTACTTTGAATGTATCTTCATAGGAATAAGTTGTGTAGTCAAATTAATGCTCATTTAGGCTTCAGGACGTCAACCTGAACTAAATACATGTTGAAATGTGTGCATAAGTCCTTTGGTTTAGGCGTGACACTCATTTTCAGTTTTTATTGCTTTAAATGCACTTTCAGTCCGAGTTGAGCCCGTTTTTTTACTTTGAATGTATCTTCATAGGAATAAGTTGTGTAGTCAAATTAATGGTGATTTAGGCTTCAGGAGGTCAACCTGAACTAAATACATGTTGAAATGTGTGCATAAGTCCTTTGGTTTAGGCGTGACACTCATTTTGAGTTTTTATTGCTTTAAATGCACTTTCAGGCCTAGTTGAGCACGTTTTGTGACTTTGAATGTACCTTCATAGGAATGAGTTGTGTAGTCAAATTAATGCTCATTTAGGCTTCAGGAGGTCAACCTGAACTAAATACATGTTGAAATGTGTGCATAAGTCCTTTGGTTTAGGTGTGACACTCATTTTGAGTTTTTATTGCTTTAAATGCATTTTCAGGCCGAGTAGAGCACGTTTCTGACTTTGAATGTGTCTTCATAGGAATGAGTTGTGTGATCAAATTAATGGTGATTTAGGATTCAGGAGGTCAACCTGAACTAAATACATGTTGAAATGTGTGCATAAGTCCTTTCGTTTAGGCGTGACACTCATTTTGAGTTTTTATTGCTTTAAATGCACTTTCAGGCCTAGTTGAGCACGTTTTGTGACTTTGAATGTACCTTCATAGGAATGAGTTGTGTAGTCAAATTAATGCTCATTTAGGCTTCAGGAGGTCAACCTGAACTAAATACATGTTGAAATGTGTGCATAAGTCCTTTGGTTTAGGTGTGACACTCATTTTGAGTTTTTATTGCTTTAAATGCATTTTCAGGCCGAGTAGAGCACGTTTCTGAGTTTGAATGTGTCTTCATAGGAATGAGTTGTGTGATCAAATTAATGGTGATTTAGGCTTCAGGAGGTCAACCTGAACTAAATACATGTTGAAATGTATGCATAAGGCCTTTGGTTTAGGCGTGACACTCATTTTGAGTTTTTATTGCTTTAAATGCACTTTCAGGCCTAGTTGAGCACGTTTTGTGACTTTGAATGTACCTTCATAGGAATGAGTTGTGTAGTCAAATAAATGCTCATTTAGGCTTCAGGAGGTCAACCTGAACAAAATACATGTTGAAATGTGTGCATAAATCCTTTGGTTTAGGTGTGACACTCATTTTAAGTTTTTATTGCTTTAAATGCACTTTCAGGCCTAGTTGAGCACGTTTTGTGACTTTGAATGTACCTTCATAGGAATGAGTTGTGTAGTCAAAAAAATGCTCATTTAGGCTTCAGGAGGTCAACCTGAACTAAATACATGTTGAAATGTGTGCATAAGTCCTTTGGTTTTGGCGTGACACTCATTTTCAGTTTTTATTGCTTTAAATGCACTTTCAGTCCGAGTTGAGCCCGTTTTTTTACTTTGAATGTTCCTTCATAGGAATGAGTTGTGTAGTCAAATTAATGCTCATTTAGGCTTCAGGAGGTCAACCTGAACTAAATACATGTTGAAATGTGTGCATAAGGCCTTTGGTTTAGGCGTGACACTCATTTTGAGTTTTTATTGCTTTAAATGCATTTTCAGGCCGAGTAGAGCACGTTTCTGAGTTTGAATATATCTTCATAGGAATGAGTTCTGTGATCAAATTAATGCTCATTTAGGCTTCAGAATGTCAACCTGAACTAAATATATGTTGAAATGTGTGCATAAGTCCTTTGGTTTAGGCGTGACACTCATTTTGAGTTTTTATTGCTTTAAATGCAATTTCAGGCCTAGTTGAGCACGTTTTGTGACTTTTAATGTATCTTCATAGGAATGAGTTGTGTAGTCAAATTAATGGTGATTTAGGCTTCAGGAGGTCAACCTGAACTAAATACATGTTGAAATGTGTGCATAAGTCCTTTGGTTTAGGCGTGACACTCATTTTGAGTTTTTATTGCTTTAAATGCATTTTCAGGCCGAGTAGAGCACGTTTCTGAGTTTGAATATATCTTCATAGGAATGAGTTCTGTGATCAAATTAATGCTCATTTAGGCTTCAGAATGTCAACCTGAACTAAATACATGTTGAAATGTGTGCATAAGTCCTTTGGTTTAGGCGTGACACTCATTTTGAGTTTTTATTGCTTTAAATGCATTTTCAGGCCGAGTAGAGCACGTTTCTGAGTTTGAATATATCTTCATAGGAATGAGTTCTGTGATCAAATTAATGCTCATTTAGGCTTCAGAATGTCAACCTGAACTAAATATATGTTGAAATGTGTGCATAAGTCCTTTGGTTTAGGCGTGACACTCATTTTGAGTTTTTATTGCTTTAAATGCACTTTCAGGCCTAGTTGAGCACGTTTTGTGACTTTTAATGTACCTTCATAGGAATGAGTTGTGTAGTCAAATTATACTCATTTAGGCTTCAGGAGGTCAACCTGAACTAAATACATGTTGAAATGTGTGCATAAGTCCTTTGGTTTAGGCGTGACACTCATTTTCAGTTTTTATTGCTTTAAATGCACTTTCAGTCCGAGTTGAGCCCGTTTTTTTACTTTGAATGTTCCTTCATAGGAATGAGTTGTATAGTCAAATTAATGCTCTTTTAGGCTTCAGGAGGTCAACCTGAACTAAATACATGTTGAAATGTGTGCATAAGGCCTTTGGTTTAGGCGTGACACTCATTTTGAGTTTTTATTGCTTTAAATGCATTTTCAGGCCGAGTAGAGCACGTTTTTTTACTTTGAATGTATCTTCATAGGAATAAGTTGTGTAGTCAAATTAATGCTCATTTAGGCTTCAGGACGTCAACCTGAACTAAATACATGTTTAAATGTGTGCATAAGTCCTTTGGTTTAGGCGTGACACTCATTTTGAGTTTTTATTGCTTTAAATGCACTTTCAGTCCGAGTTGAGCCCGTTTTTTTACTTTGAATGTATCTTCATAGGAATAAGTTGTGTAGTCAAATTAATGGTGATTTAGGCTTCAGGAGGTCAACCTAAACTAAATACATGTTGAAATGTGTGCATAAGTCCTTTCGTTTAGGCGTGACACTCATTTTGAGTTTTTATTGCTTTAAATGCACTTTCAGGCCTAGTTGAGCACGTTTTGTGACTTTGAATGTACCTTCATAGGAATGAGTTGTGTAGTCAAATTAATGCTCATTTAGGCTTCAGGAGGTCAACCTGAACTAAATACATGTTGAAATGTGTGCATAAGTCCTTTGGTTTAGGTGTGACACTCATTTTGAGTTTTTATTGCTTTAAATGCATTTTCAGGCCGAGTAGAGCACGTTTCTGAGTTTGAATGTGTCTTCATAGGAATGAGTTGTGTGATCAAATTAATGGTGATTTAGGCTTCAGGAGGTCAACCTGAACTAAATACATGTTGAAATGTATGCATAAGTCCTTTGGTTTAGGCGTGACACTCATTTTGAGTTTTTATTGCTTTAAATGCACTTTCAGGCCTAGTTGAGCACGTTTTGTGACTTTGAATGTACCTTCATAGGAATGAGTTGTGTAGTCAAATAAATGCTCATTTAGGCTTCAGGAGGTCAACCTGAACAAAATACATGTTGAAATGTGTGCATAAATCCTTTGGTTTAGGTGTGACACTCATTTTAAGTTTTTATTGCTTTAAATGCACTTTCAGGCCTAGTTGAGCACGTTTTGTGACTTTGAATGTACCTTCATAGGAATGAGTTGTGTAGTCAAAAAAATGCTCATTTAGGCTTCAGGAGGTCAACCTGAACTAAATACATGTTGAAATGTGTGCATAAGTCCTTTGGTTTTGGCGTGACACTCATTTTCAGTTTTTATTGCTTTAAATGCACTTTCAGTCCGAGTTGAGCCCGTTTTTTTACTTTGAATGTTCCTTCATAGGAATGAGTTGTGTAGTCAAATTAATGCTCATTTAGGCTTCAGGAGGTCAACCTGAACTAAATACATGTTGAAATGTGTGCATAAGGCCTTTGGTTTAGGCGTGACACTCATTTTGAGTTTTTATTGCTTTAAATGCACTTTCAGTCCGAGTTGAGCCGTTTTTTTACTTTGAATGTATCTTCATAGGAATAAGTTGTGTAGTCAAATTAATGCTCATTTAGGCTTCAGAATGTCAACCTGAACTAAATACATGTTGAAATGTGTGCATAAGTCCTTTGGTTTAGGCGTGACACTCATTTTGAGTTTTTATTGCTTTAAATGCACTTTCAGGCCTAGTTGAGCACGTTTTGTGACTTTGAATGTACCTTCATAGGAATGAGTTGTGTAGTCAAATTAATGCTCATTTAGGCTTCAGGAGGTCAACCTGAACTAAATACATGTTGAAATGTGTGCATAAGTCCTTTGGTTTAGGCGTGACACACATTTTCCGTTTTTATTGCTTTAAATGCACTTTCAGTCCGAGTTGAGCCCGTTTTTTTACTTTGAATGTTCCTTCATAGGAATAAGTTGTGTAGTCAAATTAATGCTCATTTAGGCTTCAGGAGGTCAACCTGAACTAAATACATGTTGAAATGTGTGCATAAGGCCTTTGCTTTAGGCGCGACACTCATTTTGAGTTTTTATTGCTTTAAATGCATTTTCAGGCCGAGTAGAGCACGTTTTTTTACTTTGAATGTATCTTCATAGGAATAAGTTGTGTAGTCAAATTAATGCTCATTTAGGCTTCAGGACGTCAACCTGAACTAAATACATGTTGAAATGTGTGCATAAGTCCTTTGGTTTAGGCGTGACACTCATTTTCAGTTTTTATTGCTTTAAATGCACTTTCAGGCCTATTTGAGAACGTTTTGTGACTTTGAATGTATCTTCATAGGAATAAGTTGTGTAGTCAAATTAATGCTCATTTAGGCTTCAGGAGTTCAACCTGAACTAAATACATGTTGAAATGTGTGCATAAGTCCTTTGGTTTAGGTGTGACACTCATTTTGAGTTTTTATTGCTTTAAATGCATTTTCAGGCCGAGTAGAGCACGTTTCTGACTTTGAATGTGTCTTCATAGGAATGAGTTGTGTGATCAAATTAATGGTGATTTAGGATTCAGGAGGTCAACCTGAACTAAATACATGTTGAAATGTGTGCATAAGTCCTTTCGTTTAGGCGTGACACTCATTTTGAGTTTTTATTGCTTTAAATGCACTTTCAGGCCTAGTTGAGCACGTTTTGTGACTTTGAATGTACCTTCATAGGAATGAGTTGTGTAGTCAAATTAATGCTCATTTAGGCTTCAGGAGGTCAACCTGAACTAAATACATGTTGAAATGTGTGCATAAGTCCTTTGGTTTAGGTGTGACACTCATTTTGAGTTTTTATTGCTTTAAATGCATTTTCAGACCGAGTAGAGCACGTTTCTGAGTTTGAATGTGTCTTCATAGGAATGAGTTGTGTGATCAAATTAATGGTGATTTAGGCTTCAGGAGGTCAACCTGAACTAAATACATGTTGAAATGTATGCATAAGTCCTTTGGTTTAGGCGTGACACTCATTTTGAGTTTTTATTGCTTTAAATGCACTTTCAGGCCTAGTTGAGCACGTTTTGTGACTTTGAATGTACCTTCATAGGAATGAGTTGTGTAGTCAAATAAATGCTCATTTAGGCTTCAGGAGGTCAACCTGAACAAAATATATGTTGAAATGTGTGCATAAATCCTTTGGTTTAGGTGTGACACTCATTTTAAGTTTTTATTGCTTTAAATGCACTTTCAGGCCTAGTTGAGCACGTTTTGTGACTTTGAATGTACCTTCATAGGAATGAGTTGTGTAGTCAAAAAAATGCTCATTTAGGCTTCAGGAGGTCAACCTGAACTAAATACATGTTGAAATGTGTGCATAAGTCCTTTGGTTTTGGCGTGACACTCATTTTCAGTTTTTATTGCTTTAAATGCACTTTCAGTCCGAGTTGAGCCCGTTTTTTTACTTTGAATGTTCCTTCATAGGAATGAGTTGTGTAGTCAAATTAATGCTCATTTAGGCTTCAGGAGGTCAACCTGAACTAAATACATGTTGAAATGTGTGCATAAGGCCTTTGGTTTAGGCGTGACACTCATTTTGAGTTTTTATTGCTTTAAATGCACTTTCAGTCCGAGTTGAGCCGTTTTTTTACTTTGAATGTATGTTCATAGGAATAAGTTGTGTAGTCAAATTAATGCTCATTTAGGCTTCAGGATGTCAACCTGAACTAAATACATGTTGAAATGTGTGCATAAGTCCTTTGGTTTAGGCGTGACACTCATTTTGAGTTTTTATTGCTTTAAATGCACTTTCAGGCCTAGTTGAGCACGTTTTGTGACTTTGAATGTACCTTCATAGGAATGAGTTGTGTAGTCAAATTAATGCTCATTTAGGCTTCAGGAGGTCAACCTGAACTAAATACATGTTGAAATGTGTGCATAAGTCCTTTGGTTTAGGCGTGACACACATTTTCAGTTTTTATTGCTTTAAATGCACTTTCAGTCCGAGTTGAGCCCGTTTTTTTACTTTGAATGTTCCTTCATAGGAATAAGTTGTGTAGTCAAATTAATGCTCATTTAGGCTTCAGGAGGTCAACCTGAACTAAATACATGTTGAAATGTGTGCATAAGGCCTTTGCTTTAGGCGCGACACTCATTTTGAGTTTTTATTGCTTTAAATGCATTTTCAGGCCGAGTAGAGCACGTTTTTTTACTTTGAATGTATCTTCATAGGAATAAGTTGTGTAGTCAAATTAATGCTCATTTAGGCTTCAGGACGTCAACCTGAACTAAATACATGTTGAAATGTGTGCATAAGTCCTTTGGTTTAGGCGTGACACTCATTTTCAGTTTTTATTGCTTTAAATGCACTTTCAGTCCGAATTGAGCCCGTTTTTTTACTTTGAATGTTCCTTCATAGGAATAAGTTGTGTAGTCCAATTAATGCTCATTTAGGCTTCAGGAGGTCAACCTGAACTAAATACATGTTGAAATGTGTGCATAAGGCCTTTGCTTTAGGCGCGACACTCATTTTGAGTTTTTATTGCTTTAAATGCACTTTCAGGCCTAGTTGAGCACGTTTTGTGACTTTGAATGTACCTTCATAGGAATGAGTTGTGTAGTCAAATTAATGCTCATTTAGGCTTCAGGACGTCAACCTGAACTAAATACATGTTGAAATGTGTGCATAAGTCCTTTGGTTTAGGCGTGACACTCATTTTGAGTTTTTATTGCTTTAAATGCATTTTCAGGCCGAGTAGACCACGTTTCTGAGTTTGAATGTGTCTTCATAGGAATGAGTTGTGTGATCAAATTAATGGTGATTTAGGATTCAGGAGGTCAACCTGAACTAAATACATGTTGAAATGTATGCATAAGTCCTTTGGTTTAGGCGTGACACTCATTTTGAGTTTTTATTGCTTTAAATGCACTTTCAGGCCTAGTTGAGCACGTTTTGTGACTTTGAATGTACCTTCATAGGAATGAGTTGTGTAGTCAAATAAATGCTCATTTAGGCTTCAGGAGGTCAACCTGAACAAAATACATGTTGAAATGTGTGCATAAATCCTTTGGTTTAGGTGTGACACTCATTTTGAGTTTTTATTGCTTTAAATGCACTTTCAGGCCTAGTTGAGCACGTTTTGTGACTTTGAATGTACCTTCATAGGAATGAGTTGTGTAGTCAAATAAATGCTCATTTAGGCTTCAGGAGGTCAACCTGAACTAAATACATGTTGAAATGTGTGCATAAGTCCTTTGGTTTAGGCGTGACACTCATTATTGAGTTTTTTATTGCTTTAAATGCACTTTCAGGCCTAGTTGAGCACGTTTTGTGACTTTGAATGTACCTTCATAGGAATGAGTTGTGTAGTCAAATTAATGCTCATTTAGGCTTCAGGAGGTCAACCTGAACTAAATACATGTTGAAATGTGTGCATAAGTCCTTTGATTTAGGCGTGACACTCATTTTCAGTTTTTATTGCTTCAAATGCACTTTCAGTCCGAGTTGAGCCCGTTTTTTTACTTTGAATGTATCTTCATAGGATTAAGTTGTGTAGTCAAATTAATGGTGATTTAGGCTTCAGGAGGTCGACCTGAACTAAATACATGTTGAAATGTGTGCATAAGTCCTTTGGTTTAGGCGTGACACTCATTTTCAGTTTTTATTGCTTTAAATACACTTTCAGGCCTAGTTGAGCACGTTTTGTGACTTTGAATGTACCTTCATAGGAATGAGTTGTGTAGTCAAATAAATGCTCATTTAGGCTTCAGGAGGTCAACCTGAACAAAATACATGTTGAAATGTGTGCATAAATCCTTTGGTTTAGGTGTGACACTCATTTTGAGTTTTTATTGCTTTAAATGCACTTTCAGGCCTAGTTGAGCACGTTTTGTGACTTTGAATGTACCTTCATAGGAATGAGTTGTGTAGTCAAATAAATGCTCATTTAGGCTTTAGGAGGTCAACCTGAACTAAATACATGTTGAAATGTGTGCATAAGTCCTTTGGTTTTGGCGTGACACTCATTTTCAGTTTTTATTGCTTTAAATGCACTTTCAGTCCGAGTTGAGCCCGTTTTTTTACTTTGAATGTTCCTTCATAGGAATGAGTTGTGTAGTCAAATTAATGCTCATTTAGGCTTCAGGAGGTCAACCTGAACTAAATACATGTTGAAATGTGTGCATAAGGCCTTTGGTTTAGGCGTGACACTCATTTTGAGTTTTTATTGCTTTAAATGCATTTTCAGGCCGAGTAGAGCACGTTTTTTTACTTTGAATGTATCTTCATAGGAATAAGTTGTGTAGTCAAATTAATGCTCATTTAGGCTTCAGGACGTCAACCTGAACTAAATACATGTTGAAATGTGTGCATATGTCCTTTGGTTTAGGCGTGACACTCATTTTCAGTTTTTATTGCTTTAAATGCATTTTCAGGCCGAGTAGAGCACGTTTTTTTACTTTGAATGTATCTTCATAGGAATAAGTTGTGTAGTCAAATTAATGGTGATTTAGGCTTCAGGAGGTCAACCTGAACTAAATACATGTTGAAATGTGTGCATAAGTCCTTTGGTTTAGGCGTGACACTCATTTTGAGTTTTTATTGCTTTAAATGCACTTTCAGGCCTAGTTGAGCACGTTTTGTGACTTTGAATGTACCTTCATAGGAATGAGTTGTGTAGTCAAATTAATGCTCATTTAGGCTTCAGGAGGTCAACCTGAACTAAATACATGTTGAAATGTGTGCATAAGTCCTTTGGTTTAGGCGTGACACTCATTTTCAGTATTTTTGCTTTAAATGTACTTTCAGTCCGAGTTGAGCCCGTTTTTTTACTTTGAATGTTCCTTCATAGGAATGAGTTGTGTAGTCAAACTAATGCTTATTTAGGCTTCAGGAGGTCAACCTGAACTAAATACATGTTGAAATGTGTGCATAATAAGTCCTTTGTTTTAGGCGTGACACTCATTTTGAGTTTTTATTGCTTTAAATGCACTTTCAGTCCGAGTTGAGCCCGTTTTTTTACTTTGAATGTTCCTTCATAGGAATGAGTTGTGTAGTCAAATTAATGCTCATTTAGGCTTCAGGAGGTCAACCTGAACTAAATACATGTTGAAATGTGTGCATAAGTCCTTTGGTTTAGGCGTGACACTCATTTTCAGTTTTTATTGCTTTAAATGCATTTTCAGTCCGAGTTGAGCCCGTTTTTTTACTTTGAATGTATCTTCATAGGATTAATTTGTGTAGTCAAATTAATGGTGATTTAGGCTTCAGGAGATCAACCTGAACTAAATACATGTTGAAATGTGTGCATAAGTCCTTTGGTTTAGGCGTGACACTCATTTTGAGTTTTT
The DNA here is from genome assembly GCF_025434085.1 of Hippocampus zosterae. Classification (NCBI taxonomy): domain Eukaryota; kingdom Metazoa; phylum Chordata; class Actinopteri; order Syngnathiformes; family Syngnathidae; genus Hippocampus; species Hippocampus zosterae. The sequence continues at coordinate 1,109,566 of NC_067459.1, read as the reverse complement.
ATTGCTTTAAATGCACTTTCAGGCCTAGTTGAGCACGTTTTGTGACTTTGAATGTACCTTCATAGGAATGAGTTGTGTAGTCAAATTAATGCTCATTTAGGCTTCAGGAGGTCAACCTGAACTACATACATGTTGAAATGTGTGCATAAGTCCTTTGGTTTAGGCGTGACACTCATTTTCAGTTTTTATTGCTTTAAATGCACTTTCAGTCCGAGTTGAGCCCGTTTTTTTACTTTGAATGTTCCTTCATAGGAATGAGTTGTGTAGTCAAATTAATGCTCATTTAGGCTTCAGGAGGTCAACCTGAACTAAATAAATGTTGAAATGTGTGCATAAGTCATTTGGTCTAGGCGTGACACTCATTATGAACCATTGATGAAATAAGTTTTATTTTTAAAAAAGCCAAAAAATGTGAAAGGGACGAAATTACAAATGTCCTGTGTGTTTCACATAGAGTACATAGAGGCCAGCGATCCCGCTCCCTCTCTTTCTCTGTGACACACACGCTTCCGAGCGCGCCAGCACGCAGCAAGCACACACACAAACGCACGCACACACACTCACACAAACGTACGCACAGACGAGCACGTATCGTAAACAACACACCAACGATGATTTAGATCAAAGAAACACTCACACATGTATGGGCACACGATCACGCGCGCGCAAACACACACACAAACTCATGAGAGGCACACACATCCGCACACGCTACGCATGTAAACAACATTTGGACACTGATTGAAGATCAAAGACTAACCCACGTGGAAGACTGAAAGATGCACAGCCAATCACCTAGGCTTTGCATCTTTTCACCTCCCCCTGCTCTCACACCACGTGGGCTAGATCCACTCGGGCTGTCATTGGTGGACGTCGTCGGTGTCAGAACAAATCAAGTGCAAGCAAAAGTTAAAACCTCTGAGTAATTCGTCATTTTTATGCGAATACAGTACTTTTTTTGGGGGGGGGTGCGCACAACACACACACACACGCACGCACCCACACAAACACACACAAACACACGCACACACTTACACACTCTCACACACGCACGCACACATACACTAGCAGGCATCGGAAACAACACTTTAGACGTTGAAATGTGTGCAGACGTCCTTTGGTTTGAGTTCTGTGATCAAATTAATGCTCATTTAGGCTTCAGAATGTCAACCTGAACTAAATACATGTTGAAATGTGTGCATAAGTCCTTTGGTTTAGGCGTGACACTCATTTTGAGTTTTTATTGCTTTAAATGCACTTTCAGGCCTAGTTGAGCACGTTTTGTGACTTTTAATGTACCTTCATAGGAATGAGTTGTGTAGTCAAATTATACTCATTTAGGCTTCAGGAGGTCAACCTGAACTAAATACATGTTGAAATTTGTGCATAAGTCTATTGGTTTAGGTGTGACACTCATTTTCAGTTTTTATTGCTTTAAATGCACTTTCAGTCCGAGTTGAGCCCGTTTTTTTACTTTGAATGTTCCTTCATAGGAATGAGTTGTATAGTCAAATTAATGCTCATTTAGGCTTCAGGAGGTCAACCTGAACTAAATACATGTCGAAATGTGTGCATAAGGCCTTTGGTTTAGGCGTGACACTCATTTTGAGTTTTTATTGCTTTAAATGCATTTTCAGGCCGAGTAGAGCACGTTTTTTTACTTTGAATGTATCTTCATAGGAATAAGTTGTGTAGTCAAATTAATGCTCATTTAGGCTTCAGGACGTCAACCTGAACTAAATACATGTTGAAATGTGTGCATAAGTCCTTTGGTTTAGGCGTGACACTCATTTTCAGTTTTTATTGCTTTAAATGCATTTTCAGGCCGAGTAGAGCACGTTTTTTTACTTTGAATGTATCTTCATAGGAATAAGTTGTGTAGTCAAATTAATGGTGATTTAGGCTTCAGGAGGTCAACCTGAACTAAATACATGTTGAAATGTGTGCATAAGTCCTTTGGTTTAGGCGTGACACTCATTTTGAGTTTTTATTGCTTTAAATGCACTTTCAGGCCTAGTTGAGCACGTTTTGTGACTTTGAATGTACCTTCATAGGAATGAGTTGTGTAGTCAAATTAATGCTCATTTAGGCTTCAGGAGGTCAACCTGAACTAAATACATGTTGAAATGTGTGCATAAGTCCTTTGGTTTAGGCGTGACACTCATTTTCAGTATTTTTGCTTTAAATGTACTTTCAGTCCGAGTTGAGCCCGTTTTTTTACTTTGAATGTTCCTTCATAGGAATGAGTTGTGTAGTCAAACTAATGCTTATTTAGGCTTCAGGAGGTCAACCTGAACTAAATACATGTTGAAATGTGTGCATAAGGCCTTTGGTTTAGGCGTGACACTCATTTTGAGTTTTTATTGCTTTAAATGCATTTTCAGGCCGAGTAGAGCACGTTTTTTTACTTTGAATGTATCTTCATAGGAATAAGTTGTGTAGTCAAATTAATGCTCATTTAGGCTTCAGGACGTCAATCTGAACTAAATACATGTTGAAATGTGTGCATAAGTCCTTTGGTTTAGGCGTGACACTCATTTTGAGTTTTTATTGCTTTAAATGCATTTTCAGGCCGAGTAGAGCACGTTTTTTTACTTTGAATGTATCTTCATAGGAATAAGTTGTGTAGTCAAATTAATGCTCATTTAGGCTTCAGGACGTCAACCTGAACTAAATACATGTTGAAATGTGTGCATAAGTCCTTTGGTTTAGGCGTGACACTCATTTTCAGTTTTTATTGCTTTAAATGCATTTTCAGGCCGAGTAGAGCACGTTTTTTTACTTTGAATGTATCTTCATAGGAATAAGTTGTGTAGTCAAATTAATGGTGATTTAGGCTTCAGGAGGTCAACCTGAACTAAATACATGTTGAAATGTGTGCATAAGTCCTTTGGTTTAGGCGTGACACTCATTTTGAGTTTTTATTGCTTTAAATGCACTTTCAGGCTTAGTTGAGCACGTTTTGTGACTTTGAATGTACCTTCATAGGAATGAGTTGTGTAGTCAAATTAATGCTCATTTAGGCTTCAGGAGGTCAACCTGAACTAAATACATGTTGAAATGTGTGCATAAGTCCTTTGGTTTAGGCGTGACACTCATTTTCAGTATTTTTGCTTTAAATGTACTTTCAGTCCGAGTTGAGCCCGTTTTTTTACTTTGAATGTTCCTTCATAGGAATGAGTTGTGTAGTCAAACTAATGCTTATTTAGGCTTCAGGAGGTCAACCTGAACTAAATACATGTTGAAATGTGTGCATAATAAGTCCTTTGTTTTAGGCGTGACACTCATTTTGAGTTTTTATTGCTTTAAATGCACTTTCAGTCCGAGTTGAGCCCGTTTTTTTACTTTGAATGTTCCTTCATAGGAATGAGTTGTGTAGTCAAATTAATGCTCATTTAGGCTTCAGGAGGTCAACCTGAACTAAATACATGTTGAAATGTGTGCATAAGTCCTTTGGTTTAGGCGTGACACTCATTTTCAGCTTTTATTGCTTTAAATGCATTTTCAGTCCGAGTTGAGCCCGTTTTTTTACTTTGAATGTATCTTCATAGGATTAATTTGTGTAGTCAAATTAATGGTGATTTAGGCTTCAGGAGATCAACCTGAACTAAATACATGTTGAAATGTGTGCATAAGTCCTTTGGTTTAGGCGTGACACTCATTTTGAGTTTTTATTGCTTTAAATGCACTTTCAGGCCTAGTTGAGCACGTTTTGTGACTTTGAATGTACCTTCATAGGAATGAGTTGTGTAGTCAAATTAATGCTCATTTAGGCTTCAGGAGGTCAACCTGAACTACATACATGTTGAAATGTGTGCATAAGTCCTTTGGTTTAGGCGTGACACTCATTTTCAGTTTTTATTGCTTTAAATGCACTTTCAGTCCGAGTTGAGCCCGTTTTTTTACTTTGAATGTTCCTTCATAGGAATGAGTTGTGTAGTCAAATTAATGCTCATTTAGGCTTCAGGAGGTCAACCTGAACTAAATAAATGTTGAAATGTGTGCATAAGTCATTTGGTCTAGGCGTGACACTCATTATGAACCATTGATGAAATAAGTTTTATTTTTAAAAAAGCCAAAAAATGTGAAAGGGACGAAATTACAAATGTCCTGTGTGTTTCACATAGAGTACATAGAGGCCAGCGATCCCGCTCCCTCTCTTTCTCTGTGACACACACGCTTCCGAGCGCGCCAGCACGCAGCAAGCACACACACAAACGCACGCACACACACTCACACAAACGTACGCACAGACGAGCACGTATCGTAAACAACACACCAACGATGATTTAGATCAAAGAAACACTCACACATGTATGGGCACACGATCACGCGCGCGCAAACACACACACAAACTCATGAGAGGCACACACATCCGCACACGCTACGCATGTAAACAACATTTGGACACTGATTGAAGATCAAAGACTAACCCACGTGGAAGACTGAAAGATGCACAGCCAATCACCTAGGCTTTGCATCTTTTCACCTCCCCCTGCTCTCACACCACGTGGGCTAGATCCACTCGGGCTGTCATTGGTGGACGTCGTCGGTGTCAGAACAAATCAAGTGCAAGCAAAAGTTAAAACCTCTGAGTAATTCGTCATTTTTATGCGAATACAGTACTTTTTTTGGGGGGGGGGGTGCGCACAACACACACACACACGCACGCACCCACACAAACACACACAAACACACGCACACACTTACACACTCTCACACACGCACGCACACATACACTAGCAGGCATCGGAAACAACACTTTAGACGTTGAAATGTGTGCAGACGTCCTTTGGTTTGAGTTCTGTGATCAAATTAATGCTCATTTAGGCTTCAGAATGTCAACCTGAACTAAATACATGTTGAAATGTGTGCATAAGTCCTTTGGTTTAGGCGTGACACTCATTTTGAGTTTTTATTGCTTTAAATGCACTTTCAGGCCTAGTTGAGCACGTTTTGTGACTTTTAATGTACCTTCATAGGAATGAGTTGTGTAGTCAAATTATACTCATTTAGGCTTCAGGAGGTCAACCTGAACTAAATACATGTTGAAATTTGTGCATAAGTCTATTGGTTTAGGTGTGACACTCATTTTCAGTTTTTATTGCTTTAAATGCACTTTCAGTCCGAGTTGAGCCCGTTTTTTTACTTTGAATGTTCCTTCATAGGAATGAGTTGTATAGTCAAATTAATGCTCATTTAGGCTTCAGGAGGTCAACCTGAACTAAATACATGTCGAAATGTGTGCATAAGGCCTTTGGTTTAGGCGTGACACTCATTTTGAGTTTTTATTGCTTTAAATGCATTTTCAGGCCGAGTAGAGCACGTTTTTTTACTTTGAATGTATCTTCATAGGAATAAGTTGTGTAGTCAAATTAATGCTCATTTAGGCTTCAGGACGTCAACCTGAACTAAATACATGTTGAAATGTGTGCATAAGTCCTTTGGTTTAGGCGTGACACTCATTTTCAGTTTTTATTGCTTTAAATGCATTTTCAGGCCGAGTAGAGCACGTTTTTTTACTTTGAATGTATCTTCATAGGAATAAGTTGTGTAGTCAAATTAATGGTGATTTAGGCTTCAGGAGGTCAACCTGAACTAAATACATGTTGAAATGTGTGCATAAGTCCTTTGGTTTAGGCGTGACACTCATTTTGAGTTTTTATTGCTTTAAATGCACTTTCAGGCCTAGTTGAGCACGTTTTGTGACTTTGAATGTACCTTCATAGGAATGAGTTGTGTAGTCAAATTAATGCTCATTTAGGCTTCAGGAGGTCAACCTGAACTAAATACATGTTGAAATGTGTGCATAAGTCCTTTGGTTTAGGCGTGACACTCATTTTCAGTATTTTTGCTTTAAATGTACTTTCAGTCCGAGTTGAGCCCGTTTTTTTACTTTGAATGTTCCTTCATAGGAATGAGTTGTGTAGTCAAACTAATGCTTATTTAGGCTTCAGGAGGTCAACCTGAACTAAATACATGTTGAAATGTGTGCATAAGGCCTTTGGTTTAGGCGTGACACTCATTTTGAGTTTTTATTGCTTTAAATGCATTTTCAGGCCGAGTAGAGCACGTTTTTTTACTTTGAATGTATCTTCATAGGAATAAGTTGTGTAGTCAAATTAATGCTCATTTAGGCTTCAGGACGTCAACCTGAACTAAATACATGTTGAAATGTGTGCATAAGTCCTTTGGTTTAGGCGTGACACTCATTTTGAGTTTTTATTGCTTTAAATGCATTTTCAGGCCGAGTAGAGCACGTTTTTTTACTTTGAATGTATCTTCATAGGAATAAGTTGTGTAGTCAAATTAATGCTCATTTAGGCTTCAGGACGTCAACCTGAACTAAATACATGTTGAAATGTGTGCATAAGTCCTTTGGTTTAGGCGTGACACTCATTTTCAGTTTTTATTGCTTTAAATGCATTTTCAGGCCGAGTAGAGCACGTTTTTTTACTTTGAATGTATCTTCATAGGAATAAGTTGTGTAGTCAAATTAATGGTGATTTAGGCTTCAGGAGGTCAACCTGAACTAAATACATGTTGAAATGTGTGCATAAGTCCTTTGGTTTAGGCGTGACACTCATTTTGAGTTTTTATTGCTTTAAATGCACTTTCAGGCTTAGTTGAGCACGTTTTGTGACTTTGAATGTACCTTCATAGGAATGAGTTGTGTAGTCAAATTAATGCTCATTTAGGCTTCAGGAGGTCAACCTGAACTAAATACATGTTGAAATGTGTGCATAAGTCCTTTGGTTTAGGCGTGACACTCATTTTCAGTATTTTTGCTTTAAATGTACTTTCAGTCCGAGTTGAGCCCGTTTTTTTACTTTGAATGTTCCTTCATAGGAATGAGTTGTGTAGTCAAACTAATGCTTATTTAGGCTTCAGGAGGTCAACCTGAACTAAATACATGTTGAAATGTGTGCATAAGTCCTTTGTTTTAGGCGTGACACTCATTTTGAGTTTTTATTGCTTTAAATGCACTTTCAGTCCGAGTTGAGCCCGTTTTTTTACTTTGAATGTTCCTTCATAGGAATGAGTTGTGTAGTCAAATTAATGCTCATTTAGGCTTCAGGAGGTCAACCTGAACTAAATACATGTTGAAATGTGTGCATAAGTCCTTTGGTTTAGGCGTGACACTCATTTTCAGCTTTTATTGCTTTAAATGCATTTTCAGTCCGAGTTGAGCCCGTTTTTTTACTTTGAATGTATCTTCATAGGATTAATTTGTGTAGTCAAATTAATGGTGATTTAGGCTTCAGGAGATCAACCTGAACTAAATACATGTTGAAATGTGTGCATAAGTCCTTTGGTTTAGGCGTGACACTCATTTTGAGTTTTTATTGCTTTAAATGCACTTTCAGGCCTAGTTGAGCACGTTTTGTGACTTTGAATGTACCTTCATAGGAATGAGTTGTGTAGTCAAATTAATGCTCATTTAGGCTTCAGGAGGTCAACCTGAACTACATACATGTTGAAATGTGTGCATAAGTCCTTTGGTTTAGGCGTGACACTCATTTTCAGTTTTTATTGCTTTAAATGCACTTTCAGTCCGAGTTGAGCCCGTTTTTTTACTTTGAATGTTCCTTCATAGGAATGAGTTGTGTAGTCAAATTAATGCTCATTTAGGCTTCAGGAGGTCAACCTGAACTAAATAAATGTTGAAATGTGTGCATAAGTCATTTGGTCTAGGCGTGACACTCATTATGAACCATTGATGAAATAAGTTTTATTTTTAAAAAAGCCAAAAAATGTGAAAGGGACGAAATTACAAATGTCCTGTGTGTTTCACATAGAGTACATAGAGGCCAGCGATCCCGCTCCCTCTCTTTCTCTGTGACACACACGCTTCCGAGCGCGCCAGCACGCAGCAAGCACACACACAAACGCACGCACACACACTCACACAAACGTACGCACAGACGAGCACGTATCGTAAACAACACACCAACGATGATTTAGATCAAAGAAACACTCACACATGTATGGGCACACGATCACGCGCGCGCAAACACACACACAAACTCATGAGAGGCACACACATCCGCACACGCTACGCATGTAAACAACATTTGGACACTGATTGAAGATCAAAGACTAACCCACGTGGAAGACTGAAAGATGCACAGCCAATCACCTAGGCTTTGCATCTTTTCACCTCCCCCTGCTCTCACACCACGTGGGCTAGATCCACTCGGGCTGTCATTGGTGGACGTCGTCGGTGTCAGAACAAATCAAGTGCAAGCAAAAGTTAAAACCTCTGAGTAATTCGTCATTTTTATGCGAATACAGTACTTTTTTGGGGGGGGGGGGTGCGCACAACACACACACACACGCACGCACCCACACAAACACACACAAACACACGCACACACTTACACACTCTCACACACGCACGCACACATACACTAGCAGGCATCGGAAACAACACTTTAGACGTTGAAATGTGTGCAGACGTCCTTTGGTTTGAGTTCTGTGATCAAATTAATGCTCATTTAGGCTTCAGAATGTCAACCTGAACTAAATACATGTTGAAATGTGTGCATAAGTCCTTTGGTTTAGGCGTGACACTCATTTTGAGTTTTTATTGCTTTAAATGCACTTTCAGGCCTAGTTGAGCACGTTTTGTGACTTTTAATGTACCTTCATAGGAATGAGTTGTGTAGTCAAATTATACTCATTTAGGCTTCAGGAGGTCAACCTGAACTAAATACATGTTGAAATTTGTGCATAAGTCTATTGGTTTAGGTGTGACACTCATTTTCAGTTTTTATTGCTTTAAATGCACTTTCAGTCCGAGTTGAGCCCGTTTTTTTACTTTGAATGTTCCTTCATAGGAATGAGTTGTATAGTCAAATTAATGCTCATTTAGGCTTCAGGAGGTCAACCTGAACTAAATACATGTTGAAATGTGTGCATAAGGCCTTTGGTTTAGGCGTGACACTCATTTTGAGTTTTTATTGCTTTAAATGCATTTTCAGGCCGAGTAGAGCACGTTTTTTTACTTTGAATGTATCTTCATAGGAATAAGTTGTGTAGTCAAATTAATGCTCATTTAGGCTTCAGGACGTCAACCTGAACTAAATACATGTTGAAATGTGTGCATAAGTCCTTTGGTTTAGGCGTGACACTCATTTTCAGTTTTTATTGCTTTAAATGCACTTTCAGTCCGAGTTGAGCCCGTTTTTTTACTTTGAATGTATCTTCATAGGATTAAGTTGTGTAGTCAAATTAATGGTGATTTAGGCTTCAGGAGGTCAACCTGAACTAAATACATGTTGAAATGTGTGCATAAGTCCTTTGGTTTAGGCGTGACACTCATTTTGAGTTTTTATTGCTTTAAATGCACTTTCAGGCCTAGTTGAGCACGTTTTGTGACTTTGAATGTACCTTCATAGGAATGAGTTGTGTAGTCAAATTAATGCTCATTTAGGCTTCAGGAGGTCAACCTGAACTAAATACATGTTGAAATGTGTGCATAAGTCCTTTGGTTTAGGCGTGACACTCATTTTGAGTTTTTATTGCTTTAAATGCACTTTCAGGCCTAGTTGAGCACGTTTTGTGACTTTGAATGTACCTTCATAGGAATGAGTTGTGTAGTCAAATTAATGCTCATTTAGGCTTCAGGAGGTCAACCTGAACTACATACATGTTGAAATGTGTGCATAAGTCCTTTGGTTTAGGCGTGACACTCATTTTCAGTTTTTATTGCTTTAAATGCACTTTCAGTCCGAGTTGAGTCCGTTTTTTTACTTTGAATGTTCCTTCATAGGAATGAGTTGTGTAGTCAAATTAATGCTCATTTAGGCTTCAGGAGGTCAACCTGAACTAAATAAATGTTGAAATGTGTGCATAAGTCATTTGGTCTAGGCGTGACACTCATTATGAACCATTGATGAAATAAGTTTTATTTTTAAAAAAGCCAAAAAATGTGAAAGGGACGAAATTACAAATGTCCTGTGTGTTTCACATAGAGTACATAGAGGCCAGCGATCCCGCTCCCTCTCTTTCTCTGTGACACACACGCTTCCGAGCGCGCCAGCACGCAGCAAGCACACACACAAACGCACGCACACACACTCACACAAACGTACGCACAGACGAGCACGTATCGTAAACAACACACCAACGATGATTTAGATCAAAGAAACACTCACACATGTATGGGCACACGATCACGCGCGCGCAAACACACACACAAACTCATGAGAGGCACACACATCCGCACACGCTACGCATGTAAACAACATTTGGACACTGATTGAAGATCAAAGACTAACCCACGTGGAAGACTGAAAGATGCACAGCCAATCACCTAGGCTTTGCATCTTTTCACCTCCCCCTGCTCTCACACCACGTGGGCTAGATCCACTCGGGCTGTCATTGGTGGACGTCGTCGGTGTCAGAACAAATCAAGTGCAAGCAAAAGTTAAAACCTCTGAGTAATTCGTCATTTTTATGCGAATACAGTACTTTTTTTGGGGGGGGGGGTGCGCACAACACACACACACACGCACGCACCCACACAAACACACACAAACACACGCACACACTTACACACTCTCACACACGCACGCACACATACACTAGCAGGCATCGGAAACAACACTTTAGACGTTGAAATGTGTGCAGACGTCCTTTGGTTTGAGTTCTGTGATCAAATTAATGCTCATTTAGGCTTCAGAATGTCAACCTGAACTAAATACATGTTGAAATGTGTGCATAAGTCCTTTGGTTTAGGCGTGACACTCATTTTGAGTTTTTATTGCTTTAAATGCACTTTCAGGCCTAGTTGAGCACGTTTTGTGACTTTTAATGTACCTTCATAGGAATGAGTTGTGTAGTCAAATTATACTCATTTAGGCTTCAGGAGGTCAACCTGAACTAAATACATGTTGAAATTTGTGCATAAGTCTATTGGTTTAGGTGTGACACTCATTTTCAGTTTTTATTGCTTTAAATGCACTTTCAGTCCGAGTTGAGCCCGTTTTTTTACTTTGAATGTTCCTTCATAGGAATGAGTTGTATAGTCAAATTAATGCTCATTTAGGCTTCAGGAGGTCAACCTGAACTAAATACATGTTGAAATGTGTGCATAAGGCCTTTGGTTTAGGCGTGACACTCATTTTGAGTTTTTATTGCTTTAAATGCATTTTCAGGCCGAGTAGAGCACGTTTTTTTACTTTGAATGTATCTTCATAGGAATAAGTTGTGTAGTCAAATTAATGCTCATTTAGGCTTCAGGACGTCAACCTGAACTAAATACATGTTGAAATGTGTGCATAAGTCCTTTGGTTTAGGCGTGACACTCATTTTCAGTTTTTATTGCTTTAAATGCACTTTCAGTCCGAGTTGAGCCCGTTTTTTTACTTTGAATGTATCTTCATAGGAATAAGTTGTGTAGTCAAATTAATGCTCATTTAGGCTTCAGAATGTCAACCTGAACTAAATACATGTTGAAATGTGTGCATAAGTCCTTTGGTTTAGGCGTGACACTCATTTTCAGTTTTTATTGCTTTAAATGCACTTTCAGTCCGAGTTGAGCACGTTTTGTGACTTTGAATGTACCTTCATAGGAATAAGTTGTGTAGTCAAATTAATGGTGATTTAGGCTTCAGGAGGTCAACCTGAACTAAATACATGTTGAAATGTGTGCATAAGTCCTTTGGTTTAGGCGTGACACTCATTTTGAGTTTTTATTGCTTTAAATGCACTTTCAGGCCTAGTTGAGCACGTTTTGTGACTTTGAATGTACCTTCATAGGAATGAGTTGTGTAGTCAAATTAATGCTCATTTAGGCTTCAGGAGGTCAACCTGAACTAAATACATGTTGAAATGTGTGCATAAGTCCTTTGGTTTAGGCGTGACACTCATTTTCAGTTTTTATTGCTTTAAATGCACTTTCAGTCCGAGTTGAGCCCGTTTTTTTACTTTGAATGTTTCTTCATAGGAATAAGTTGTGTAGTCAAATTAATGGTGATTTAGGCTTCAGGAGGTCAACCTGAACTAAATACATGTTGAAATGTGTGCATAAGTCCTTTGGTTTAGGCGTGACACTCATTTTCAGTTTTTATTGCTTTAAATGCACTTTCAGTCCGAGTTGAGCCCGTTTTTTTACTTTGAATGTATCTTCATAGGAATAAGTTGTGTAGTCAAATTAATGGTGATTTAGGCTTCAGGAGGTCAACCTGAACTAAATACATGTTGAAATGTGTGCATAAGTCCTTTGGTTTAGGCGTGACACTCAATTTCAGTTTTTATTGCTTTAAATGCACTTTCAGTCCGAGTTGAGCCCGTTTTTTTACTTTGAATGTATCTTCATAGGATTAAGTTGTGTAGTCAAATTAATGGTGATTTAGGCTTCAGGAGGTCAACCTGAACTAAATACATGTTGAAATGTGTGCATAAGTCCTTTGGTTTAGGCGTGACACTCATTTTGAGTTTTTATTGCTTTAAATGCACTTTCAGGCCTAGTTGAGCACGTTTTGTGACTTTGAATGTACCTTCATAGGAATGAGTTGTGTAGTCAAATTAATGCTCATTTAGGCTTCAGGAGGTCAACCTGAACTAAATACATGTTGAAATGTGTGCATAAGTCCTTTGGTTTAGGCGTGACACTCATTTTCAGTTTTTATTGCTTTAAATGCACTTTCAGTCCGAATTGAGCCCGTTTTTTTACTTTGAATGTTCCTTGATAGGAATAAGTTGTGTAGTCAAATTAATGCTCATTTAGGCTTCAGGAGGTCAACCTGAACTAAATACATGTTGAAATGTGTGTATAAGTCCTTTGGTTTAGGCGTGACACTCAATTTGAGTTTTTATTGCTTTAAATGCATTTTCAGGCCGAGTAGAGCACGTTTCTGAGTTTGAATGTATCTTCATAGGATTAAGTTGTGTAGTCAAATTAATGGTGATTTAGGCTTCAGGAGGTCAACCTGAACTAAATACATGTTGAAATGTGTGCATAAGTCCTTTGGTTTAGGCGTGACACTTATTTTGAGTTTTTATTGCTTTAAATGCACTTTCAGGCCTAGTTGAGCACGTTTTGTGACTTTGAATGTACCTTCATAGGAATGAGTTGTGTAGTCAAATTAATGCTCATTTAGGCTTCAGGAGGTCAACCTGAACTAAATACATGTTGAAATGTGTGCATAAGTCCTTTGGTTTTGGCGTGACACTCATTTTCAGTTTTTATTGCTTTAAATGCACTTTCAGTCCGAGTTGAGCCCGTTTTTTTACTTTGAATGTATCTTCATAGGAATAAGTTGTGTAGTCAAATTAATGCTCATTTAGGCTTCAGAATGTCAACCTGAACTAAATACATGTTGAAATGTGTGCATAAGTCCTTTGGTTTAGGCGTGACACTCATTTTGAGTTTTTATTGCTTTAAATGCACTTTCAGGCCTAGTTGAGCACGTTTTGTGACTTTGAATGTACCTTCATAGGAATGAGTTGTGTAGTCAAATTAATGCTCATTTAGGCTTCAGGAGGTCAACCTGAACTAAATACATGTTGAAATGTGTGCATAAGTCCTTTGGTTTAGGCGTGACACTCATTTTCAGTTTTTATTGCTTTAAATGCACTTTCAGTCCGAGTTGAGCCCGTTTTTTTACTTTGAATGTTCCTTCATAGGAATGAGTTGTGTAGTCAAATTAATGCTCATTTAGGCTTCAGGAGGTCAACCTGAACTAAATACATGTTGAAATGTGTGCGTAAGGCCTTTGGTTTAGGCGCGACACTCATTTTGAGTTTTTATTGCTTTAAATGCATTTTCAGGCCGAGTAGAGCACGTTTTTTTACTTTGAATGTATCTTCATAGGAATAAGTTGTGTAGTCAAATTAATGCTCATTTAGGCTTCAGGACGTCAACCTGAACTAAATACATGTTGAAATGTGTGCATAAGTCCTTTGGTTTAGGCGTGACACTCATTTTCAGTTTTTATTGCTTTAAATGCACTTTCAGTCCGAGTTGAGCCCGTTTTTTTACTTTGAATGTATCTTCATAGGAATAAGTTGTGTAGTCAAATTAATGCTCATTTAGGCTTCAGAATGTCAACCTGAACTAAATACATGTTGAAATGTGTGCATAAGTCCTTTGGTTTAGGCGTGACACTCATTTTGAGTTTTTATTGCTTTAAATGCACTTTCAGGCCTAGTTGAGCACGTTTTGTGACTTTGAATGTACCTTCATAGGAATGAGTTGTGTAGTCAAATTAATGCTCATTTAGGCTTCAGGAGGTCAACCTGAACTAAATACATGTTGAAATGTGTGCATAAGTCCTTTGGTTTAGGCGTGACACTCATTTTCAGTTTTTATTGCTTTAAATGCACTTTCAGTCCGAGTTGAGCCCGTTTTTTTACTTTGAATGTTCCTTCATAGGAATGAGTTGTGTAGTCAAATTAATGCTCATTTAGGCTTCAGGAGGTCAACCTGAACTAAATACATGTTGAAATGTGTGCGTAAGGCCTTTGGTTTAGGCGCGACACTCATTTTGAGTTTTTATTGCTTTAAATGCATTTTCAGGCCGAGTAGAGCACGTTTTTTTACTTTGAATGTATCTTCATAGGAATAAGTTGTGTAGTCAAATTAATGCTCATTTAGGCTTCAGGACGTCAACCTGAACTAAATACATGTTGAAATGTGTGCATAAGTCCTTTGGTTTAGGCGTGACACTCATTTTCAGTTTTTATTGCTTTAAATGCACTTTCAGTCCGAGTTGAGCCCGTTTTTTTACTTTGAATGTATCTTCATAGGAATAAGTTGTGTAGTCAAATTAATGGTGATTTAGGCTTCAGGAGGTCAACCTGAACTAAATAAATGTTGAAATGTGTGCATAAGACTCATTTTCAGTTTTTATTGCTTTAAATGCACTTTCAGTCCGAGTTGAGCCCGTTTTTTTACTTTGAATGTATCTTCATAGGATTAAGTTGTGTAGTCAAATTAATGGTGATTTAGGCTTCAGGAGGTCAACCTGAACTAAATACATGTTGAAATGTGTGCATAAGTCCTTTGGTTTAGGCGTGACACTCATTTTGAGTTTTTATTGCTTTAAATGCACTTTCAGGCCTAGTTGAGCACGTTTTGTGACTTTGAATGTACCTTCATAGGAATGAGTTGTGTAGTCAAATTAATGCTCATTTAGGCTTCAAGAGGTCAACCTGAACTACATACATGTTGAAATGTGTGCATAAGTCCTTTGGTTTAGGCGTGACACTCATTTTCAGTTTTTATTGCTTTAAATTCACTTTCAGTCCGAGTTGAGCCCGTTTTTTTACTTTGAATGTTCCTTCATAGGAATAAGTTGTGTAGTCAAATTAATGCTCATTTAGGCTTCAGGAGGTCAACCTGAACTAAATACATGTTGAAATGTGTGCATAAGTCCTTTGGTTTAGGCGTGACACTCATTTTCAGTTTTTATTGCTTTAAATGCACTTTCAGTCCGAGTTGAGCCCGTTTTTTTACTTTGAATGTATCTTCATAGGAATAAGTTGTGTAGTCAAATTAATGGTGATTTAGGCTTCAGGAGGTCAACCTGAACTAAATACATGTTGAAATGTGTGCATAAGTCCTTTGGTTTAGGCGTGACACTCATTTTTGAGTTTTTTATTGCTTTAAATGCACTTTCAGGCCTAGTTGAGCACGTTTTGTGACTTTGAATGTACCTTCATAGGAATGAGTTGTGTTGTCAAATTAATGCTCATTTAGGCTTCAGGAGGTCAACCTGAACTAAATAAATGTTGAAATGTGTGCATAAGTCATTTGGTCTAGGCGTGACACTCATTATGAACCATTGATGAAATAAGTTTTATTTTTAAAAAAGCCAAAAAATGTGAAAGGGACGAAATTACAAATGTCCTGTGTGTTTCACATAGAGTACATACAGGCCAGCGATCCCGCTCCCTCTCTTTCTCTGTGACACACACGCTTCCGAGCGCGCCAGCACGCAGCAAGCACACACACAAACGCACGCACACACACTCACACAAACGTACGCACAGACGAGCACGTATCGTAAACAACACACCAACGATGATTTAGATCAAAGAAACACTCACACATGTATGGGCACACGATCACGCGCGCGCAAACACACATACAAACTCATGAGAGGCACACACATCCGCACGCGCTACGCATGTAAACAACATTTGGACACTGATTGAAGATCAAAGACTAACCCACGTGGAAGACTGAAAGATGCACAGCCAATCACCTAGGCTTTGCATCTTTTCACCTCCCCCTGCTCTCACACCACGTGGGCTAGATCCACTCGGGCTGTCATTGGTGGACGTCGTCGGTGTCAGAACAAATCAAGTGCAAGCAAAAGTTAAAACCTCTGAGTAATTCGTCATTTTTATCCGAATACAGTACTTTTTTGGGGGGGGGGGTGCGCACAACACACACACGCACGCACCCACACAAACACACACAAACACACGCACACACTTACACACTCTCACACACGCACGCACACATACACTAGCAGGCATCGGAAACAACACTTTAGACGTTGAAATGTGTGCAGACGTCCTTTGGTTTAGGCATGACACTCAATTTTAGTTTTTATTGATTCAAATGCATTTTCAGACAGAGCAGGGCACTTGCTGACTTTGAATGTATCTTCATGGGAATGAGTTGTGTGATCAAATTAATGCTCATTTAGGCTTCAGGAGGTCAACCTAAACTAAATACATGTTGAAATGTGTGCATAAGTCCTTTGATTTAGGCGTGAAACTCATTTTGAGATTTTATTGCTTTAAATGCACTTTCAGGCCTAGTTGAGCACGTTTTGTGACTTTGAATGTACCTTCATAGGAATGAGTTGTATAGACCAAATAATGCTCATTTAGGCTTCAGAATGTCAACCTGAACTAAATACATGTTGAAATGTGTGCATAAGTCCTTTGGTTTAGGCGTGACACTCATTTTGAGTTTTTATTGCTTTAAATGCACTTTCAGGCCTAGTTGAGCACGTTTTGTGACTTTTAATGTACCTTCATAGGAATGAGTTGTGTAGTCAAATTATACTCATTTAGGCTTCAGGAGGTCAACCTGAACTAAATACATGTTGAAATGTGTGCATAAGTCCTTTGGTTTAGGCGTGACACTCATTTTCAGTTTTTATTGCTTTAAATGCACTTTCAGTCCGAGTTGAGCCCGTTTTTTTACTTTGAATGTTCCTTCATAGGAATGAGTTGTGTAGTCAAATTAATGCTCATTTAGGCTTCAGGAGGTCAACCTGAACTAAATACATGTTGAAATGTGTGCATAAGGCCTTTGGTTTAGGCGTGACACTCATTTTGAGTTTTTATTGCTTTAAATGCATTTTCAGGCCGAGTAGAGCACGTTTTTTTACTTTGAATGTATCTTCATAGGAATAAGTTATGTAGTCAAATTAATGCTCATTTAGGCTTCAGGACGTCAACCTGAACTAAATACATGTTTAAATGTGTGCATAAGTCCTTTGGTTTAGGCGTGACACTCATTTTCAGTTTTTATTGCTTTAAATGCACTTTCAGTCCGAGTTGAGTCCGTTTTTTTACTTTGAATGTATCTTCATAGGATTAAGTTGTGTAGTCAAATTATTGGTGATTTAGGCTTCAGGAGGTCAACCTGAACTAAATACATGTTGAAATGTGTGCATAAGTCCTTTGGTTTAGGCGTGACACTCATTTTGAGTTTTTATTGCTTTAAATGCACTTTCAGGCCTAGTTGAGCACGTTTTGTGACTTTGAATGTACCTTCATAGGAATGAGTTGTGTAGTCAAATTAATGCTCATTTAGGCTTCAGGAGGTTAACCTGAACTAAATACATGTTGAAATGTGTGCATAAGTCCTTTGGTTTAGGCGTGACACTCATTTTCAGTTTTTATTGCTTTAAATGCACTTTCAGTCCGAATTGAGCCCGTTTTTTTACTTTGAATGTTCCTTCATAGGAATAAGTTGTGTAGTCAAATTAATGCTCATTTAGGCTTCAGGAGGTCAACCTGAACTAAATACATGTTGAAATGTGTGTATAAGTCCTTTGGTTTAGGCGTGACACTCATTTTCAGTTTTTATTGCTTTAAATGCACTTTCAGTCCGAATTGAGCCCGTTTTTTTACTTTGAATGTTCCTTGATAGGAATAAGTTGTGTAGTCAAATTAATGCTCATTTAGGCTTCAGGAGGTCAACCTGAACTAAATACATGTTGAAATGTGTGCATAAGTCGTTTGGTTTAGGCGTGACACTCATTTTCAGTTTTTATTGCTTTAAATGCACTTTCAGTCCGAGTTGAGCCCGTTTTTTTACTTTGAATGTATCTTCATAGGAATAAGTTGTGTAGTCAAATTAATGGTGATTTAGGCTTCAGGAGGTCAACCTGAACTAAATACATGTTGAAATGTGTGCATAAGTCCTTTGGTTTAGGCGTGACACTCATTTTGAGTTTTTATTGCCTTAAATGCACTTTCAGGCCTAGTTGAGCACGTTTTGTGACTTTGAATGTACCTTCATAGGAATGAGTTGTGTAGTCAAATTAATGCTCATTTAGGCTTCAGGAGGTCAACCTGAACTAAATACATGTTGAAATGTGTGCATAAGTCCTTTGGTTTAGGCGTGACACTCATTTTGAGTTTTTATTGCTTTAAATGCACTTTCAGGCCTAGTTGAGCACGTTTTGTGACTTTGAATGTACCTTCATAGGAATGAGTTGTGTAGTCAAATAAATGCTCATTTAGGCTTCAGGAGGTCAACCTGAACAAAATACATGTTGAAATGTGTGCATAAATCCTTTGGTTTAGGTGTGACACTCATCTTGAGTTTTTATTGCTTTAAATGCACTTTCAGGCCTAGTTGAGCACGTTTTGTGACTTTGAATGTACCTTCATAGGAATGAGTTGTGTAGTCAAATAAATGCTCATTTAGGCTTCAGGAGGTCAACCTGAACTAAATACATGTTGAAATGTGTGCATAAGTCCTTTGGTTTTGGCGTGACACTCATTTTCAGTTTTTATTGCTTTAAATGCACTTTCAGTCCGAGTTGAGCCCGTTTTTTTACTTTGAATGTTCCTTCATAGGAATGAGTTGTGTAGTCAAATTAATGCTCATTTAGGCTTCAGGAGGTCAACCTGAACTAAATACATGTTGAAATGTGTGCATAAGGCCTTTGGTTTAGGCGTGACACTCATTTTGAGTTTTTATTGCTTTAAATGCATTTTCAGGCCGAGTAGAGCACGTTTTTTTACTTTGAATGTATCTTCATAGGAATAAGTTGTGTAGTCAAATTAATGCTCATTTAGGCTTCAGGACGTCAACCTGAACTAAATACATGTTGAAATGTGTGCATAAGTCCTTTGGTTTAGGCGTGACACTCATTTTCAGTTTTTATTGCTTTAAATGCACTTTCAGTCCGAGTTGAGCCCGTTTTTTTACTTTGAATGTATCTTCATAGGAATAAGTTGTGTAGTCAAATTAATGGTGATTTAGGCTTCAGGACGTCAACCTGAACTAAATACATGTTGAAATGTGTGCATAAGTCCTTTGGTTTAGGCGTGACACTCATTTTCAGTTTTTATTGCTTTAAATGCACTTTCAGTCCGAGTTGAGCCGTTTTTTTACTTTGAATGTATCTTCATAGGAATAAGTTGTGTAGTCAAATTAATGCTCATTTAGGCTTCAGAATGTCAACCTGAACTAAATACATGTTGAAATGTGTGCATAAGTCCTTTGGTTTAGGCGTGACACTCATTTTGAGTTTTTATTGCTTTAAATGCACTTTCAGGCCTAGTTGAGCACGTTTTGTGACTTTGAATGTACCTTCATAGGAATGAGTTGTGTAGTCAAATTAATGCTCATTTAGGCTTCAGGAGGTCAACCTGAACTAAATACATGTTGAAATGTGTGCATAAGTCCTTTGGTTTAGGCGTGACACTCATTTTCAGTTTTTATTGCTTTAAATGCACTTTCAGTCCGAGTTGAGCCCGTTTTTTTACTTTGAATGTATCTTCATAGGATTAAGTTGTGTAGTCAAATTAATGGTGATTTAGGCTTCAGGAGGTCAACCTGAACTAAATACATGTTGAAATGTGTGCATAAGTCCTTTGGTTTAGGCGTGACACTCATTTTGAGTTTTTATTGCTTTAAATGCACTTTCAGGCCTAGTTGAGCACGTTTTGTGACTTTGAATGTACCTTCATAGGAATGAGTTGTGTAGTCAAATTAATGCTCATTTAGGCTTCAGGAGGTCAACCTGAACTAAATACATGTTGAAATGTGTGCATAAGTCCTTTGGTTTAGGCGTGACACTCATTTTCAGTTTTTATTGCTTTAAATGCACTTTCAGTCCGAGTTGAGCCCGTTTTTTTACTTTGAATGTTCCTTCATAGGAATGAGTTGTGTAGTCAAATTAATGCTCATTTAGGCTTCAGGACGTCAACCTGAACTAAATACATGTTGAAATGTGTGCATAAGTCCTTTGGTTTAGGCGTGACACTCATTTTCAGTTTTTATTGCTTTAAATGCACTTTCAGTCCGAGTTGAGCCCGTTTTTTTACTTTGAATGTATCTTCATAGGATTAAGTTGTGTAGTCAAATTAATGGTGATTTAGGCTTCAGGAGGTCAACCTGAACTAAATAAATGTTGAAATGTGTGCATAAGTCCTTTGGTTTAGGCGTGACACTCATTTTCAGTTTTTATTGCTTTAAATGCACTTTCAGTCCGAGTTGAGCCCGTTTTTTTACTTTGAATGTATCTTCATAGGATTAAGTTGTGTAGTCAAATTAATGGTGATTTAGGCTTCAGGAGGTCAACCTGAACTAAATAAATGTTGAAATGTGTGCATAAGTCCTTTGGTTTAGGCGTGACACTCATTTTCAGTTTTTATTGCTTTAAATGCACTTTCAGTCCGAGTTGAGCCCGTTTTTTTACTTTGAATGTATCTTCATAGGATTAAGTTGTGTAGTCAAATTAATGGTGATTTAGGCTTCAGGAGGTCAACCTGAACTAAATAAATGTTGAAATGTGTGCATAAGTCCTTTGGTTTAGGCGTGACACTCATTTTCAGTTTTTATTGCTTTAAATGCACTTTCAGTCCGAGTTGAGCCCGTTTTTTTACTTTGAATGTATCTTCATAGGATTAAGTTGTGTAGTCAAATTAATGGTGATTTAGGCTTCAGGAGGTCAACCTGAACTAAATACATGTTGAAATGTGTGCATAAGTCCTTTGGTTTAGGCGTGACACTCATTTTGAGTTTTTATTGCTTTAAATGCGCTTTCAGGCCTAGTTGAGCACGTTTTGTGACTTTGAATGTACCTTCATAGGAATGAGTTGTGTAGTCAAATTAATGCTCATTTAGGCTTCAGGAGGTCAACCTGAACTAAATACATGTTGAAATGTGTGCATAAGTCCTTTGGTTTAGGCGTGACACTCATTTTCAGTTTTTATTGCTTTAAATGCACTTTCAGTCCGAGTTGAGCCCGTTTTTTTACTTTGAATGTTCCTTCATAGGAATGAGTTGTGTAGTCAAATTAATGCTCATTTAGGCTTCAGGACGTCAACCTGAACTAAATACATGTTGAAATGTGTGCATAAGTCCTTTGGTTTAGGCGTGACACTCATTTTCAGTTTTTATTGCTTTAAATGCACTTTCAGTCCGAGTTGAGCCCGTTTTTTTACTTTGAATGTATCTTCATAGGAATGAGTTGTGTAGTCAAATTAATGCTCATTTAGGCTTCAGGAGGTCAACCTGAACTAAATACATGTTGAAATGTGTGCAGACGTCCTTTGGTTTAGGCATGACACTCAATTTTAGTTTTTATTGATTCAAATGCATTTTCAGACAGAGCAGGGCACTTGCTGACTTTGAATGTATCTTCATGGGAATGAGTTGTGTGATCAAATTAATGCTCATTTAGGCTTCAGGAGGTCAACCTAAACTAAATACATGTTGAAATGTGTGCATAAGTCCTTTGATTTAGGCGTGAAACTCATTTTGAGATTTTATTGCTTTAAATGCACTTTCAGGCCTAGTTGAGCACGTTTTGTGACTTTGAATGTACCTTCATAGGAATGAGTTGTATAGACCAAATAATGCTCATTTAGGCTTCAGAATGTCAACCTGAACTAAATACATGTTGAAATGTGTGCATAAGTCCTTTGGTTTAGGCGTGAAACTCATTTTGAGTTTTTATTGCTTTAAATGCACTTTCAGGCCTAGTTGAGCACGTTTTGTGACTTTTAATGTACCTTCATAGGAATGAGTTGTGTAGTCAAATTATACTCATTTAGGCTTCAGGAGGTCAACCTGAACTAAATACATGTTGAAATGTGTGCATAAGTCCTTTGGTTTAGGCGTGACACTCATTTTCAGTTTTTATTGCTTTAAATGCACTTTCAGTCCGAGTTGAGCCCGTTTTTTTACTTTGAATGTTCCTTCATAGGAATGAGTTGTGTAGTCAAATTAATGCTCATTTAGGCTTCAGGAGGTCAACCTGAACTAAATACATGTTGAAATGTGTGCATAAGGCCTTTGGTTTAGGCGTGACACTCATTTTGAGTTTTTATTGCTTTAAATGCATTTTCAGGCCGAGTAGAGCACGTTTTTTTACTTTGAATGTATCTTCATAGGAATAAGTTGTGTAGTCAAATTAATGCTCATTTAGGCTTCAGGACGTCAACCTGAACTAAATACATGTTGAAATGTGTGCATAAGTCCTTTGGTTTAGGCGTGACACTCATTTTCAGTTTTTATTGCTTTAAATGCACTTTCAGTCCGAGTTGAGCCCGTTTTTTTACTTTGAATGTTCCTTCATAGGAATGAGTTGTGTAGTCAAATTAATGCTCATTTAGGCTTCAGGAGGTCAACCTGAACTAAATACATGTTGAAATGTGTGTATAAGTCCTTTGGTTTAGGCGTGACACTCAATTTGAGTTTTTATTGCTTTAAATGCATTTTCAGGCCGAGTAGAGCACGTTTCTGAGTTTGAATGTATCTTCATAGGAATGAGTTGTGTGATCAAATTAATGCTCATTTAGGCTTCAGAATGTCAACCTGAACTAAATACATGTTGAAATGTGTGCATAAGTCCTTTGGTTTAGGCGTGACACTCATTTTGAGTTTTTATTGCTTTAAATGCACTTTCAGTCCGAGTTGAGCCCGTTTTTTTACTTTGAATGTATCTTCATAGGAATAAGTTGTGTAGTCAAATTAATGGTGATTTAGGCTTCAGGAGGTCAACCTGAACTAAATACATGTTGAAATGTGTGCATAAGTCCTTTGGTTTAGGCGTGACACTCATTTTGAGTTTTTATTGCTTTAAATGCACTTTCAGGCCTAGTTGAGCACGTTTTGTGACTTTGAATGTACCTTCATAGGAATGAGTTGTGTAGTCAAATTAATGCTCATTTAGGCTTCAGGAGGTCAACCTGAACTAAATACATGTTGAAATGTGTGCATAAGTCCTTTGGTTTAGGCGTGACACTCATTTTGAGTTTTTATTGCTTTAAATGCACTTTCAGGCCTAGTTGAGCACGTTTTGTGACTTTGAATGTACCTTCATAGGAATGAGTTGTGTAGTCAAATAAATGCTCATTTAGGCTTCAGGAGGTCAACCTGAACAAAATACATGTTGAAATGTGTGCATAAATCCTTTGGTTTAGGTGTGACACTCATCTTGAGTTTTTATTGCTTTAAATGCACTTTCAGGCCTAGTTGAGCACGTTTTGTGACTTTGAATGTACCTTCATAGGAATGAGTTGTGTAGTCAAATAAATGCTCATTTAGGCTTCAGGAGGTCAACCTGAACTAAATACATGTTGAAATGTGTGCATAAGTCCTTTGGTTTTGGCGTGACACTCATTTTCAGTTTTTATTGCTTTAAATGCACTTTTAGTCCGAGTTGAGCCCGTTTTTTTACTTTGAATGTTCCTTCATAGGAATGAGTTGTGTAGTCAAATTAATGCTCATTTAGGCTTCAGGAGGTCAACCTGAACTAAATACATGTTGAAATGTGTGCATAAGGCCTTTGGTTTAGGCGTGACACTCATTTTGAGTTTTTATTGCTTTAAATGCATTTTCAGGCCGAGTAGAGCACGTTTTTTTACTTTGAATGTATCTTCATAGGAATAAGTTGTGTAGTCAAATTAATGCTCATTTAGGCTTCAGGACGTCAACCTGAACTAAATACATGTTGAAATGTGTGCATAAGTCCTTTGGTTTAGGCGTGACACTCATTTTCAGTTTTTATTGCTTTAAATGCACTTTCAGTCCGAGTTGAGCCCGTTTTTTTACTTTGAATGTATCTTCATAGGAATAAGTTGTGTAGTCAAATTAATGGTGATTTAGGCTTCAGGACGTCAACCTGAACTAAATACATGTTGAAATGTGTGCATAAGTCCTTTGGTTTAGGCGTGACACTCATTTTCAGTTTTTATTGCTTTAAATGCACTTTCAGTCCGAGTTGAGCCGTTTTTTTACTTTGAATGTATCTTCATAGGAATAAGTTGTGTAGTCAAATTAATGCTCATTTAGGCTTCAGAATGTCAACCTGAACTAAATACATGTTGAAATGTGTGCATAAGTCCTTTGGTTTAGGCGTGACACTCATTTTGAGTTTTTATTGCTTTAAATGCACTTTCAGGCCTAGTTGAGCACGTTTTGTGACTTTGAATGTACCTTCATAGGAATGAGTTGTGTAGTCAAATTAATGCTCATTTAGGCTTCAGGAGGTCAACCTGAACTAAATACATGTTGAAATGTGTGCATAAGTCCTTTGGTTTAGGCGTGACACTCATTTTCAGTTTTTATTGCTTTAAATGCACTTTCAGTCCGAGTTGAGCCCGTTTTTTTACTTTGAATGTATCTTCATAGGATTAAGTTGTGTAGTCAAATTAATGGTGATTTAGGCTTCAGGAGGTCAACCTGAACTAAATACATGTTGAAATTTGTGCATAAGTCCTTTGGTTTAGGCGTGACACTCATTTTGAGTTTTTATTGCTTTAAATGCACTTTCAGGCCTAGTTGAGCACGTTTTGTGACTTTGAATGTACCTTCATAGGAATGAGTTGTGTAGTCAAATTAATGCTCATTTAGGCTTCAGGAGGTCAACCTGAACTAAATACATGTTGAAATGTGTGCATAAGTCCTTTGGTTTAGGCGTGACACTCATTTTCAGTTTTTATTGCTTTAAATGCACTTTCAGTCCGAGTTGAGCCCGTTTTTTTACTTTGAATGTTCCTTCATAGGAATGAGTTGTGTAGTCAAATTAATGCTCATTTAGGCTTCAGGACGTCAACCTGAACTAAATACATGTTGAAATGTGTGCATAAGTCCTTTGGTTTAGGCGTGACACTCATTTTCAGTTTTTATTGCTTTAAATGCACTTTCAGTCCGAGTTGAGCCCGTTTTTTTACTTTGAATGTATCTTCATAGGAATAAGTTTTGTAGTCAAATTAATGGTGATTTAGGCTTCAGGAGGTCAACCTGAACTAAATAAATGTTGAAATGTGTGCATAAGTCCTTTGGTTTAGGCGTGACACTCATTTTCAGTTTTTATTGCTTTAAATGCACTTTCAGTCCGAGTTGAGCCCGTTTTTTTACTTTGAATGTATCTTCATAGGATTAAGTTGTGTAGTCAAATTAATGGTGATTTAGGCTTCAGGAGGTCAACCTGAACTAAATAAATGTTGAAATGTGTGCATAAGTCCTTTGGTTTAGGCGTGACACTCATTTTCAGTTTTTATTGCTTTAAATGCACTTTCAGTCCGAGTTGAGCCCGTTTTTTTACTTTGAATGTATCTTCATAGGATTAAGTTGTGTAGTCAAATTAATGGTGATTTAGGCTTCAGGAGGTCAACCTGAACTAAATACATGTTGAAATGTGTGCATAAGTCCTTTGGTTTAGGCGTGACACTCATTTTGAGTTTTTATTGCTTTAAATGCGCTTTCAGGCCTAGTTGAGCACGTTTTGTGACTTTGAATGTACCTTCATAGGAATGAGTTGTGTAGTCAAATTAATGCTCATTTAGGCTTCAGGAGGTCAACCTGAACTAAATACATGTTGAAATGTGTGCATAAGTCCTTTGGTTTAGGCGTGACACTCATTTTCAGTTTTTATTGCTTTAAATGCACTTTCAGTCCGAGTTGAGCCCGTTTTTTTACTTTGAATGTTCCTTCATAGGAATGAGTTGTGTAGTCAAATTAATGCTCATTTAGGCTTCAGGACGTCAACCTGAACTAAATACATGTTGAAATGTGTGCATAAGTCCTTTGGTTTAGGCGTGACACTCATTTTCAGTTTTTATTGCTTTAAATGCACTTTCAGTCCGAGTTGAGCCCGTTTTTTTACTTTGAATGTATCTTCATAGGAATGAGTTGTGTAGTCAAATTAATGCTCATTTAGGCTTCAGGAGGTCAACCTGAACTAAATACATGTTGAAATGTGTGCAGACGTCCTTTGGTTTAGGCATGACACTCAATTTTAGTTTTTATTGATTCAAATGCATTTTCAGACAGAGCAGGGCACTTGCTGACTTTGAATGTATCTTCATGGGAATGAGTTGTGTGATCAAATTAATGCTCATTTAGGCTTCAGGAGGTCAACCTAAACTAAATACATGTTGAAATGTGTGCATAAGTCCTTTGATTTAGGCGTGAAACTCATTTTGAGATTTTATTGCTTTAAATGCACTTTCAGGCCTAGTTGAGCACGTTTTGTGACTTTGAATGTACCTTCATAGGAATGAGTTGTATAGACCAAATAATGCTCATTTAGGCTTCAGAATGTCAACCTGAACTAAATACATGTTGAAATGTGTGCATAAGTCCTTTGGTTTAGGCGTGAAACTCATTTTGAGTTTTTATTGCTTTAAATGCACTTTCAGGCCTAGTTGAGCACGTTTTGTGACTTTTAATGTACCTTCATAGGAATGAGTTGTGTAGTCAAATTATACTCATTTAGGCTTCAGGAGGTCAACCTGAACTAAATACATGTTGAAATGTGTGCATAAGTCCTTTGGTTTAGGCGTGACACTCATTTTCAGTTTTTATTGCTTTAAATGCACTTTCAGTCCGAGTTGAGCCCGTTTTTTTACTTTGAATGTTCCTTCATAGGAATGAGTTGTGTAGTCAAATTAATGCTCATTTAGGCTTCAGGAGGTCAACCTGAACTAAATACATGTTGAAATGTGTGCATAAGGCCTTTGGTTTAGGCGTGACACTCATTTTGAGTTTTTATTGCTTTAAATGCATTTTCAGGCCGAGTAGAGCACGTTTTTTTACTTTGAATGTATCTTCATAGGAATAAGTTGTGTAGTCAAATTAATGCTCATTTAGGCTTCAGGACGTCAACCTGAACTAAATACATGTTGAAATGTGTGCATAAGTCCTTTGGTTTAGGCGTGACACTCATTTTCAGTTTTTATTGCTTTAAATGCACTTTCAGTCCGAGTTGAGCCCGTTTTTTTACTTTGAATGTTCCTTCATAGGAATGAGTTGTGTAGTCAAATTAATGCTCATTTAGGCTTCAGGAGGTCAACCTGAACTAAATACATGTTGAAATGTGTGTATAAGTCCTTTGGTTTAGGCGTGACACTCAATTTGAGTTTTTATTGCTTTAAATGCATTTTCAGGCCGAGTAGAGCACGTTTCTGAGTTTGAATGTATCTTCATAGGAATGAGTTGTGTGATCAAATTAATGCTCATTTAGGCTTCAGAATGTCAACCTGAACTAAATACATGTTGAAATGTGTGCATAAGTCCTTTGGTTTAGGCGTGACACTCATTTTGAGTTTTTATTGCTTTAAATGCACTTTCAGTCCGAGTTGAGCCCGTTTTTTTACTTTGAATGTATCTTCATAGGAATAAGTTGTGTAGTCAAATTAATGGTGATTTAGGCTTCAGGAGGTCAACCTGAACTAAATACATGTTGAAATGTGTGCATAAGTCCTTTGGTTTAGGCGTGACACTCATTTTGAGTTTTTATTGCTTTAAATGCACTTTCAGGCCTAGTTGAGCACGTTTTGTGACTTTGAATGTACCTTCATAGGAATGAGTTGTGTAGTCAAATTAATGCTCATTTAGGCTTCAGGAGGTCAACCTGAACTAAATACATGTTGAAATGTGTGCATAAGTCCTTTGGTTTAGGCGTGACACTCATTTTGAGTTTTTATTGCTTTAAATGCACTTTCAGGCCTAGTTGAGCACGTTTTGTGACTTTGAATGTACCTTCATAGGAATGAGTTGTGTAGTCAAATAAATGCTCATTTAGGCTTCAGGAGGTCAACCTGAACAAAATACATGTTGAAATGTGTGCATAAATCCTTTGGTTTAGGTGTGACACTCATCTTGAGTTTTTATTGCTTTAAATGCACTTTCAGGCCTAGTTGAGCACGTTTTTTTACTTTGAATGTATCTTCATAGGAATAAGTTGTGTAGTCAAATTAATGCTCATTTAGGCTTCAGGACGTCAACCTGAACTAAATACATGTTGAAATGTGTGCATAAGTCCTTTGGTTTAGGCGTGACACTCATTTTCAGTTTTTATTGCTTTAAATGCACTTTCAGTCCGAGTTGAGCCCGTTTTTTTACTTTGAATGTATCTTCATAGGAATAAGTTGTGTAGTCAAATTAATGGTGATTTAGGCTTCAGGACGTCAACCTGAACTAAATACATGTTGAAATGTGTGCATAAGTCCTTTGGTTTAGGCGTGACACTCATTTTCAGTTTTTATTGCTTTAAATGCACTTTCAGTCCGAGTTGAGCCGTTTTTTTACTTTGAATGTATCTTCATAGGAATAAGTTGTGTAGTCAAATTAATGCTCATTTAGGCTTCAGAATGTCAACCTGAACTAAATACATGTTGAAATGTGTGCATAAGTCCTTTGGTTTAGGCGTGACACTCATTTTGAGTTTTTATTGCTTTAAATGCACTTTCAGGGCTAGTTGAGCACGTTTTGTGACTTTGAATGTACCTTCATAGGAATGAGTTGTGTAGTCAAATTAATGCTCATTTAGGCTTCAGGAGGTCAACCTGAACTAAATACATGTTGAAATGTGTGCATAAGTCCTTTGGTTTAGGCGTGACACTCATTTTCAGTTTTTATTGCTTTAAATGCACTTTCAGTCCGAGTTGAGCCCGTTTTTTTACTTTGAATGTATCTTCATAGGATTAAGTTGTGTAGTCAAATTAATGGTGATTTAGGCTTCAGGAGGTCAACCTGAACTAAATACATGTTGAAATGTGTGCATAAGTCCTTTGGTTTAGGCGTGACACTCATTTTCAGTTTTTATTGCTTTAAATGCACTTTCAGGCCTAGTTGAGCACGTTTTGTGACTTTGAATGTACCTTCATAGGAATGAGTTGTGTAGTCAAATAAATGCTCATTTAGGCTTCAGGAGGTCAACCTGAACAAAATACATGTTGAAATGTGTGCATAAATCCTTTGGTTTAGGTGTGACACTCATTTTGAGTTTTTATTGCTTTAAATGCACTTTCAGGCCTAGTTGAGCACGTTTTGTGACTTTGAATGTACCTTCATAGGAATGAGTTGTGTAGTCAAATAAATGCTCATTTAGGCTTCAGGAGGTCAACCTGAACTAAATACATGTTGAAATGTGTGCATAAGTCCTTTGGTTTTGGCGTGACACTCATTTTCAGTTTTTATTGCTTTAAATGCACTTTCAGTCCGAGTTGAGCCCGTTTTTTTACTTTGAATGTATCTTCATAGGATTAAGTTGTGTAGTCAAATTAATGGTGATTTAGGCTTCAGGAGGTCAACCTGAACTAAATACATGTTGAAATGTGTGCATAAGTCCTTTGGTTTAGGCGTGACACTCATTTTCAGTTTTTATTGCTTTAAATGCACTTTCAGAGGCCTAGTTGAGCACGTTTTGTGACTTTGAATGTACCTTCATAGGAATGAGTTGTGTAGTCAAATTAATGCTCATTTAGGGTTCAGGAGGTCAACCTGAACTAAATACATGTTGAAATGTGTGCATAAGGCCTTTGGTTTAGGCGTGACACTCATTTTGAGTTTTTATTGCTTTAAATGCATTTTCAAGCCGAGTAGAGCACGTTTTTTTACTTTGAATGTATCTTCATAGGAATAAGTTGTGTAGTCAAATTAATGCTCATTTAGGCTTCAGGACGTCAACCTGAACTAAATACATGTTGAAATGTGTGCATAAGTCCTTTGGTTTAGGCGTGACACTCATTTTCAGTTTTTATTGCTTTAAATGCACTTTCAGTCCGAGTTGAGCCCGTTTTTTTACTTTGAATGTATCTTCATAGGAATAAGTTGTGTAGTCAAATTAATGGTGATTTAGGCTTCAGGAGGTCAACCTGAACTAAATACATGTTGAAATGTGTGCATTAGTCCTTTGGTTTAGGCGTGACACTCATTTTGAGTTTTTATTGCTTTAAATGCACTTTCAGGCCTAGTTGAGCACGTTTTGTGACTTTGAATGTACCTTCATAGGAATGAGTTGTGTAGTCAAATTAATGCTCATTTAGGGTTCAGGAGGTCAACCTGAACTAAATACATGTTGAAATGTGTGCATAAGTCCTTTGGTTTAGGCGTGACACTCATTTTCAGTTTTTATTGCTTTAAATGCACTTTCAGTCCGAGTTGAGCCCGTTTTTTTACTTTGAATGTATCTTCATAGGAATAAGTTGTGTAGTCAAATTAATGCTCATTTAGGCTTCAGAATGTCAACCTGAACTAAATACATGTTGAAATGTGTGCATAAGTCCTTTGGTTTAGGCGTGACACTCATTTTGAGTTTTTATTGCTTTAAATGCACTTTCAGGCCTAGTTGAGCACGTTTTGTGACTTTGAATGTACCTTCATAGGAATGAGTTGTGTAGTCAAATTAATGCTCATTTAGGCTTCAGGAGGTCAACCTGAACTAAATACATGTTGAAATGTGTGCATAAGTCCTTTGGTTTAGGCGTGACACTCATTTTCAGTTTTTATTGCTTTAAATGCACTTTCAGTCCGAGTTGAGCCCGTTTTTTTACTTTGAATGTATCTTCATAGGATTAAGTTGTGTAGTCAAATTAATGGTGATTTAGGCTTCAGGAGGTCAACCTGAACTAAATACATGTTGAAATGTGTGCATAAGTCCTTTGGTTTAGGCGTGACACTCATTTTCAGTTTTTATTGCTTTAAATGCACTTTCAGGCCTAGTTGAGCACGTTTTGTGACTTTGAATGTACCTTCATAGGAATGAGTTGTGTAGTCAAATAAATGCTCATTTAGGCTTCAGGAGGTCAACCTGAACTAAATACATGTTGAAATGTGTGCATAAGTCCTTTGGTTTTGGCGTGACACTCATTTTCAGTTTCTATTGCTTTAAATGCACTTTCAGTCCGAGTTGAGCCCGTTTTTTTACTTTGAATGTATCTTCATAGGATTAAGTTGTGTAGTCAAATTAATGGTGATTTAGGCTTCAGGAGGTCAACCTGAACTAAATACATGTTGAAATGTGTGCATAAGTCCTTTGGTTTAGGCGTGACACTCATTTTCAGTTTTTATTGCTTTAAATGCACTTTCAGGCCTAGTTGAGCACGTTTTGTGACTTTGAATGTACCTTCATAGGAATGAGTTGTGTAGTCAAATTAATGCTCATTTAGGCTTCAGGAGGTCAACCTGAACAAAATACATGTTGAAATGTGTGCATAAATCCTTTGGTTTAGGTGTGACACTCATTTTGAGTTTTTATTGCTTTAAATGCACTTTCAGGCCTAGTTGAGCACGTTTTGTGACTTTGAATGTACCTTCATAGGAATGAGTTGTGTAGTCAAATTAATGCTCATTTAGGGTTCAGGAGGTCAACCTGAACTAAATACATGTTGAAATGTGTGCATAAGGCCTTTGGTTTAGGCGTGACACTCATTTTGAGTTTTTATTGCTTTAAATGCATTTTCAAGCCGAGTAGAGCACGTTTTTTTACTTTGAATGTATCTTCATAGGAATAAGTTGTGTAGTCAAATTAATGCTCATTTAGGCTTCAGGACGTCAACCTGAACTAAATACATGTTGAAATGTGTGCATAAGTCCTTTGGTTTAGGCGTGACACTCATTTTCAGTTTTTATTGCTTTAAATGCACTTTCAGTCCGAGTTGAGCCCGTTTTTTTACTTTGAATGTATCTTCATAGGAATAAGTTGTGTAGTCAAATTAATGGTGATTTAGGCTTCAGGAGGTCAACCTGAACTAAATACATGTTGAAATGTGTGCATAAGTCCTTTGGTTTAGGCGTGACACTCATTTTGAGTTTTTATTGCTTTAAATGCACTTTCAGGCCTAGTTGAGCACGTTTTGTGACTTTGAATGTACCTTCATAGGAATAAGTTGTGTAGTCAAATTAATGCTCATTTAGGCTTCAGGACGTCAACCTGAACTAAATACATGTTGAAATGTGTGCATAAGTCCTTTGGTTTAGGCGTGACACTCATTTTCAGTTTTTATTGCTTTAAATGCACTTTCAGTCCGAGTTGAGCCCGTTTTTTTACTTTGAATGTATCTTCATAGGAATAAGTTGTGTAGTCAAATTAATGGTGATTTAGGCTTCAGGAGGTCAACCTGAACTAAATAAATGTTGAAATGTGTGCATAAGTCCTTTGGTTTAGGCGTGACACTCATTTTCAGTTTTTATTGCTTTAAATGCACTTTCAGTCCGAGTTGAGCCCGTTTTTTTACTTTGAATGTATCTTCATAGGATTAAGTTGTGTAGTCAAATTAATGGTGATTTAGGCTTCAGGAGGTCAACCTGAACTAAATACATGTTGAAATGTGTGCATAAGTCCTTTGGTTTAGGCGTGACACTCATTTTGAGTTTTTATTGCTTTAAATGCACTTTCAGGCCTAGTTGAGCACGTTTTGTGACTTTGAATGTACCTTCATAGGAATGAGTTGTGTAGTCAAATTAATGCTCATTTAGGCTTCAGGAGGTCAACCTGAACTACATACATGTTGAAATGTGTGCATAAGTCCTTTGGTTTAGGCGTGACACTCATTTTGAGTTTTTATTGCTTTAAATGCGCTTTCAGGCCTAGTTGAGCACGTTTTGTGACTTTGAATGTACCTTCATAGGAATGAGTTGTGTAGTCAAATTAATGCTCATTTAGGCTTCAGGAGGTCAACCTGAACTAAATACATGTTGAAATGTGTGCATAAGTCCTTTGGTTTAGGCGTGACACTCATTTTCAGTTTTTATTGCTTTAAATGCACTTTCAGTCCGAGTTGAGCCCGTTTTTTTACTTTGAATGTTCCTTCATAGGAATGAGTTGTGTAGTCAAATTAATGCTCATTTAGGCTTCAGGACGTCAACCTGAACTAAATACATGTTGAAATGTGTGCATAAGTCCTTTGGTTTAGGCGTGACACTCATTTTCAGTTTTTATTGCTTTAAATGCACTTTCAGTCCGAGTTGAGCCCGTTTTTTTACTTTGAATGTATCTTCATAGGAATAAGTTGTGTAGTCAAATTAATGGTGATTTAGGCTTCAGGAGGTCAACCTGAACTAAATAAATGTTGAAATGTGTGCATAAGTCCTTTGGTTTAGGCGTGACACTCATTTTCAGTTTTTATTGCTTTAAATGCACTTTCAGTCCGAGTTGAGCCCGTTTTTTTACTTTGAATGTATCTTCATAGGATTAAGTTGTGTAGTCAAATTAATGGTGATTTAGGCTTCAGGAGGTCAACCTGAACTAAATACATGTTGAAATGTGTGCATAAGTCCTTTGGTTTAGGCGTGACACTCATTTTGAGTTTTTATTGCTTTAAATGCACTTTCAGGCCTAGTTGAGCACGTTTTGTGACTTTGAATGTACCTTCATAGGAATGAGTTGTGTAGTCAAATTAATGCTCATTTAGGCTTCAAGAGGTCAACCTGAACTACATACATGTTGAAATGTGTGCATAAGTCCTTTGGTTTAGGCGTGACACTCATTTTCAGTTTTTATTGCTTTAAATTCACTTTCAGTCCGAGTTGAGCCCGTTTTTTTACTTTGAATGTTCCTTCATAGGAATAAGTTGTGTAGTCAAATTAATGCTCATTTAGGCTTCAGGAGGTCAACCTGAACTAAATACATGTTGAAATGTGTGCATAAGTCCTTTGGTTTAGGCGTGACACTCATTTTCAGTTTTTATTGCTTTAAATGCACTTTCAGTCCGAGTTGAGCCCGTTTTTTTACTTTGAATGTATCTTCATAGGAATAAGATGTGTAGTCAAATTAATGGTGATTTAGGCTTCAGGAGGTCAACCTGAACTAAATACATGTTGAAATGTGTGCATAAGTCCTTTGGTTTAGGCGTGACACTCATTTTTGAGTTTTTTATTGCTTTAAATGCACTTTCAGGCCTAGTTGAGCACGTTTTGTGACTTTGAATGTACCTTCATAGGAATGAGTTGTGTTGTCAAATTAATGCTCATTTAGGCTTCAGGAGGTCAACCTGAACTAAATAAATGTTGAAATGTGTGCATAAGTCATTTGGTCTAGGCGTGACACTCATTATGAACCATTGATGAAATAAGTTTTATTTTTAAAAAAGCCAAAAAATGTGAAAGGGACGAAATTACAAATGTCCTGTGTGTTTCACATAGAGTACATACAGGCCAGCGATCCCGCTCCCTCTCTTTCTCTGTGACACACACGCTTCCGAGCGCGCCAGCACGCAGCAAGCACACACACAAACGCACGCACACACACTCACACAAACGTACGCACAGACGAGCACGTATCGTAAACAACACACCAACGATGATTTAGATCAAAGAAACACTCACACATGTATGGGCACACGATCACGCGCGCGCAAACACACACACAAACTCATGAGAGGCACACACATCCGCACACGCTACGCATGTAAACAACATTTGGACACTGATTGAAGATCAAAGACTAACCCACGTGGAAGACTGAAAGATGCACAGCCAATCACCTAGGCTTTGCATCTTTTCACCTCCCCCTGCTCTCACACCACGTGGGCTAGATCCACTCGGGCTGTCATTGGTGGACGTCGTCGGTGTCAGAACAAATCAAGTGCAAGCAAAAGTTAAAACCTCTGAGTAATTCGTCATTTTTATCCGAATACAGTACTTTTTTGGGGGGGGGGGGGTGCGCACAACACACACACGCACGCACCCACACAAACACACACAAACACACGCACACACTTACACACTCTCACACACGCACGCACACATACACTAGCAGGCATCGGAAACAACACTTTAGACGTTGAAATGTGTGCAGACGTCCTTTGGTTTAGGCATGACACTCAATTTTAGTTTTTATTGATTCAAATGCATTTTCAGACAGAGCAGGGCACTTGCTGACTTTGAATGTATCTTCATGGGAATGAGTTGTGTGATCAAATTAATGCTCATTTAGGCTTCAGGAGGTCAACCTAAACTAAATACATGTTGAAATGTGTGCATAAGTCCTTTGATTTAGGCGTGAAACTCATTTTGAGATTTTATTGCTTTAAATGCACTTTCAGGCCTAGTTGAGCACGTTTTGTGACTTTGAATGTACCTTCATAGGAATGAGTTGTATAGACCAAATAATGCTCATTTAGGCTTCAGAATGTCAACCTGAACTAAATACATGTTGAAATGTGTGCATAAGTCCTTTGGTTTAGGCGTGACACTCATTTTGAGTTTTTATTGCTTTAAATGCACTTTCAGGCCTAGTTGAGCACGTTTTGTGACTTTTAATGTACCTTCATAGGAATGAGTTGTGTAGTCAAATTATACTCATTTAGGCTTCAGGAGGTCAACCTGAACTAAATACATGTTGAAATGTGTGCATAAGTCCTTTGGTTTAGGCGTGACACTCATTTTCAATTTTTATTGCTTTAAATGCACTTTCAGTCCGAGTTGAGCCCGTTTTTTTACTTTGAATGTTCCTTCATAGGAATGAGTTGTGTAGTCAAATTAATGCTCTTTTAGGCAGGTCAACCTGAACTAAATACATGTTGAAATGTGTGCATAAGGCCTTTGGTTTAGGCGTGACACTCATTTTGAGTTTTTATTGCTTTAAATGCATTTTCAGGCCGAGTAGAGCACGTTTTTTTACTTTGAATGTATCTTCATAGGAATAAGTTGTGTAGTCAAATTAATGCTCATTTAGGCTTCAGGACGTCAACCTGAACTAAATACATGTTGAAATGTGTGCATAAGTCCTTTGGTTTAGGCGTGACACTCATTTTCAGTTTTTATTGCTTTAAATGCACTTTCAGTCCGAGTTGAGTCCGTTTTTTTACTTTGAATGTATCTTCATAGGATTAAGTTGTGTAGTCAAATTATTGGTGATTTAGGCTTCAGGAGGTCAACCTGAACTAAATACATGTTGAAATGTGTGCATAAGTCCTTTGGTTTAGGCGTGACACTCATTTTGAGTTTTTATTGCTTTAAATGCACTTTCAGGCCTAGTTGAGCACGTTTTGTGACTTTGAATGTACCTTCATAGGAATGAGTTGTGTAGTCAAATTAATGCTCATTTAGGCTTCAGGAGGTTAACCTGAACTAAATACATGTTGAAATGTGTGCATAATTCCTTTGGTTTAGGCGTGACACTCATTTTCAGTTTTTATTGCTTTAAATGCACTTTCAGTCCGAATTGAGCCCGTTTTTTTACTTTGAATGTTCCTTCATAGGAATAAGTTGTGTAGTCAAATTAATGCTCATTTAGGCTTCAGGAGGTCAACCTGAACTAAATACATGTTGAAATGTGTGTATAAGTCCTTTGGTTTAGGCGTGACACTCAATTTGAGTTTTTATTGCTTTAAATGCATTTTCAGGCCGAGTAGAGCACGTTTCTGAGTTTGAATGTATCTTCATAGGAATGAGTTGTGTGATCAAATTAATGCTCATTTAGGCTTCAGAATGTCAACCTGAACTAAATACATGTTGAAATGTGTGCATAAGTCCTTTGGTTTAGGCGTGACACTCATTTTGAGTTTTTATTGCTTTAAATGCACTTTCAGTCCGAGTTGAGCCCGTTTTTTTACTTTGAATGTATCTTCATAGGAATAAGTTGTGTAGTCAAATTAATGGTGATTTAGGCTTCAGGAGGTCAACCTGAACTAAATACATGTTGAAATGTGTGCATAAGTCCTTTGGTTTAGGCGTGACACTCATTTTGAGTTTTTATTGCTTTAAATGCACTTTCAGGCCTAGTTGAGCACGTTTTGTGACTTTGAATGTACCTTCATAGGAATGAGTTGTGTAGTCAAATTAATGCTCATTTAGGCTTCAGGAGGTCAACCTGAACTAAATACATGTTGAAATGTGTGCATAAGTCCTTTGGTTTAGGCGTGACACTCATTTTGAGTTTTTATTGCTTTAAATGCACTTTCAGGCCTAGTTGAGCACATTTTGTGACTTTGAATGTACCTTCATAGGAATGAGTTGTGTAGTCAAATAAATGCTCATTTAGGCTTCAGGAGGTCAACCTGAACAAAATACATGTTGAAATGTGTGCATAAATCCTTTGGTTTAGGTGTGACACTCATCTTGAGTTTTTATTGCTTTAAATGCACTTTCAGGCCTAGTTGAGCACGTTTTGTGACTTTGAATGTACCTTCATAGGAATGAGTTGTGTAGTCAAATAAATGCTCATTTAGGCTTCAGGAGGTCAACCTGAACTAAATACATGTTGAAATGTGTGCATAAGTCCTTTGGTTTAGGCGTGACACTCATTTTCAGTTTTTATTGCTTTAAATGCACTTTCAGTCCGAGTTGAGCCCGTTTTTTTACTTTGAATGTTCCTTCATAGGAATGAGTTGTGTAGTCAAATTAATGCTCATTTAGGCTTCAGGAGGTCAACCTGAACTAAATACATGTTGAAATGTGTGCATAAGGCCTTTGGTTTAGGCGTGACACTCATTTTGAGTTTTTATTGCTTTAAATGCATTTTCAGGCCGAGTAGAGCACGTTTTTTTACTTTGAATGTATCTTCATAGGAATAAGTTGTGTAGTCAAATTAATGCTCATTTAGGCTTCAGGACGTCAACCTGAACTAAATACATGTTGAAATGTGTGCATAAGTCCTTTGGTTTAGGCGTGACACTCATTTTCAGTTTTTATTGCTTTAAATGCACTTTCAGTCCGAGTTGAGTCCGTTTTTTTACTTTGAATGTATCTTCATAGGATTAAGTTGTGTAGTCAAATTATTGGTGATTTAGGCTTCAGGAGGTCAACCTGAACTAAATACATGTTGAAATGTGTGCATAAGTCCTTTGGTTTAGGCGTGACACTCATTTTCAGTTTTTATTGCTTTAAATGCACTTTCAGTCCGAATTGAGCCCGTTTTTTTACTTTGAATGTTCCTTCATAGGAATAAGTTGTGTAGTCAAATTAATGCTCATTTAGGCTTCAGGAGGTCAACCTGAACTAAATACATGTTGAAATGTGTGTATAAGTCCTTTGGTTTAGGCGTGACACTCAATTTGAGTTTTTATTGCTTTAAATGCATTTTCAGGCCGAGTAGAGCACGTTTCTGAGTTTGAATGTATCTTCATAGGAATGAGTTGTGTGATCAAATTAATGCTCATTTAGGCTTCAGAATGTCAACCTGAACTAAATACATGTTGAAATGTGTGCATAAGTC
This sequence comes from Hippocampus zosterae, assembly GCF_025434085.1. Lineage (NCBI taxonomy): Eukaryota > Metazoa > Chordata > Actinopteri > Syngnathiformes > Syngnathidae > Hippocampus > Hippocampus zosterae. Next base: position 1,070,960 of record NC_067459.1, on the reverse strand, counting down.
CTTTGGTTTAGGCGTGACACTCATTTTGAGTTTTTATTGCTTTAAATGCACTTTCAGGCTTAGTTGAGCACGTTTTGTGACTTTGAATGTACCTTCATAGGAATGAGTTGTGTAGTCAAATTAATGCTCATTTAGGCTTCAGTATGTCAACCTGAACTAAATACATGTTGAAATGTGTGCATAAGTCCTTTGGTTTAGGCGTGACACACATTTTCAGTTTTTATTGCTTTAAATGCACTTTCAGTCCGAGTTGAGCCCGTTTTTTTACTTTGAATGTTCCTTCATAGGAATAAGTTGTGTAGTCAAATTAATGCTCATTTAGGCTTCAGGAGGTCAACCTGAACTAAATACATGTTGAAATGTGTGCATAAGTCGTTTGGTTTAGGCGTGACACTCATTTTCAGTTTTTATTGCTTTAAATGCACTTTCAGTCCGAGTTGAGCCCGTTTTTTTACTTTGAATGTATCTTCATAGGAATAAGTTGTGTAGTCAAATTAATGGTGATTTAGGCTTCAGGAGGTCAACCTGAACTAAATACATGTTGAAATGTGTGCATAAGTCCTTTGGTTTAGGCGTGACACTCATTTTGAGTTTTTATTGCTTTAAATGCACTTTCAGGCCTAGTTGAGCACGTTTTGTGACTTTGAATGTACCTTCATAGGAATGAGTTGTGTAGTCAAATTAATGCTCATTTAGGCTTCAGGAGGTCAACCTGAACTAAATACATGTTGAAATGTGTGCATAAGTCCTTTGGTTTAGGCGTGACACTCATTTTGAGTTTTTATTGCTTTAAATGCACTTTCAGGCCTAGTTGAGCACGTTTTGTGACTTTGAATGTACCTTCATAGGAATGAGTTGTGTAGTCAAATAAATGCTCATTTAGGCTTCAGGAGGTCAACCTGAACAAAATACATGTTGAAATGTGTGCATAAATCCTTTGGTTTAGGTGTGACACTCATCTTGAGTTTTTATTGCTTTAAATGCACTTTCAGGCCTAGTTGAGCACGTTTTGTGACTTTGAATGTACCTTCATAGGAATGAGTTGTGTAGTCAAATAAATGCTCATTTAGGCTTCAGGAGGTCAACCTGAACTAAATACATGTTGAAATGTGTGCATAAGTCCTTTGGTTTTGGCGTGACACTCATTTTCAGTTTTTATTGCTTTAAATGCACTTTCAGTCCGAGTTGAGCCCGTTTTTTTACTTTGAATGTTCCTTCATAGGAATGAGTTGTGTAGTCAAATTAATGCTCATTTAGGCTTCAGGAGGTCAACCTGAACTAAATACATGTTGAAATGTGTGCATAAGGCCTTTGGTTTAGGCGTGACACTCATTTTGAGTTTTTATTGCTTTAAATGCATTTTCAGGCCGAGTAGAGCACGTTTTTTTACTTTGAATGTATCTTCATAGGAATAAGTTGTGTAGTCAAATTAATGCTCATTTAGGCTTCAGGACGTCAACCTGAACTAAATACATGTTGAAATGTGTGCATAAGTCCTTTGGTTTAGGCGTGACACTCATTTTCAGTTTTTATTGCTTTAAATGCACTTTCAGTCCGAGTTGAGCCGTTTTTTTACTTTGAATGTATCTTCATAGGAATAAGTTGTGTAGTCAAATTAATGCTCATTTAGGCTTCAGAATGTCAACCTGAACTAAATACATGTTGAAATGTGTGCATAAGTCCTTTGGTTTAGGCGTGACACTCATTTTGAGTTTTTATTGCTTTAAATGCACTTTCAGGCCTAGTTGAGCACGTTTTGTGACTTTGAATGTACCTTCATAGGAATGAGTTGTGTAGTCAAATTAATGCTCATTTAGGCTTCAGGAGGTCAACCTGAACTAAATACATGTTGAAATGTGTGCATAAGTCCTTTGGTTTAGGCGTGACACTCATTTTCAGTTTTTATTGCTTTAAATGCACTTTCAGTCCGAGTTGAGCCCGTTTTTTTACTTTGAATGTATCTTCATAGGATTAAGTTGTGTAGTCAAATTAATGGTGATTTAGGCTTCAGGAGGTCAACCTGAACTAAATACATGTTGAAATGTGTGCATAAGTCCTTTGGTTTAGGCGTGACACTCATTTTCAGTTTTTATTGCTTTAAATGCACTTTCAGGCCTAGTTGAGCACGTTTTGTGACTTTGAATGTACCTTCATAGGAATGAGTTGTGTAGTCAAATAAATGCTCATTTAGGCTTCAGGAGGTCAACCTGAACAAAATACATGTTGAAATGTGTGCATAAATCCTTTGGTTTAGGTGTGACACTCATTTTGAGTTTTTATTGCTTTAAATGCACTTTCAGGCCTAGTTGAGCACGTTTTGTGACTTTGAATGTACCTTCATAGGAATGAGTTGTGTAGTCAAATAAATGCTCATTTAGGCTTCAGGAGGTCAACCTGAACTAAATACATGTTGAAATGTGTGCATAAGTCCTTTGGTTTTGGCGTGACACTCATTTTCAGTTTTTATTGCTTTAAATGCACTTTCAGTCCGAGTTGAGCCCGTTTTTTTACTTTGAATGTATCTTCATAGGATTAAGTTGTGTAGTCAAATTAATGGTGATTTAGGCTTCAGGAGGTCAACCTGAACTAAATACATGTTGAAATGTGTGCATAAGTCCTTTGGTTTAGGCGTGACACTCATTTTCAGTTTTTATTGCTTTAAATGCACTTTCAGAGGCCTAGTTGAGCACGTTTTGTGACTTTGAATGTACCTTCATAGGAATGAGTTGTGTAGTCAAATTAATGCTCATTTAGGGTTCAGGAGGTCAACCTGAACTAAATACATGTTGAAATGTGTGCATAAGGCCTTTGGTTTAGGCGTGACACTCATTTTGAGTTTTTATTGCTTTAAATGCATTTTCAAGCCGAGTAGAGCACGTTTTTTTACTTTGAATGTATCTTCATAGGAATAAGTTGTGTAGTCAAATTAATGCTCATTTAGGCTTCAGGACGTCAACCTGAACTAAATACATGTTGAAATGTGTGCATAAGTCCTTTGGTTTAGGCGTGACACTCATTTTCAGTTTTTATTGCTTTAAATGCACTTTCAGTCCGAGTTGAGCCCGTTTTTTTACTTTGAATGTATCTTCATAGGAATAAGTTGTGTAGTCAAATTAATGCTCATTTAGGCTTCAGAATGTCAACCTGAACTAAATACATGTTGAAATGTGTGCATAAGTCCTTTGGTTTAGGCGTGACACTCATTTTGAGTTTTTATTGCTTTAAATGCACTTTCAGGCCTAGTTGAGCACGTTTTGTGACTTTGAATGTACCTTCATAGGAATAAGTTGTGTAGTCAAATTAATGGTGATTTAGGCTTCAGGAGGTCAACCTGAACTAAATACATGTTGAAATGTGTGCATTAGTCCTTTGGTTTAGGCGTGACACTCATTTTGAGTTTTTATTGCTTTAAATGCACTTTCAGGCCTAGTTGAGCACGTTTTGTGACTTTGAATGTACCTTCATAGGAATGAGTTGTGTAGTCAAATTAATGCTCATTTAGGGTTCAGGAGGTCAACCTGAACTAAATACATGTTGAAATGTGTGCATAAGTCCTTTGGTTTAGGCGTGACACTCATTTTCAGTTTTTATTGCTTTAAATGCACTTTCAGTCCGAGTTGAGCCCGTTTTTTTACTTTGAATGTATCTTCATAGGAATAAGTTGTGTAGTCAAATTAATGCTCATTTAGGCTTCAGAATGTCAACCTGAACTAAATACATGTTGAAATGTGTGCATAAGTCCTTTGGTTTAGGCGTGACACTCATTTTGAGTTTTTATTGCTTTAAATGCACTTTCAGGCCTAGTTGAGCACGTTTTGTGACTTTGAATGTACCTTCATAGGAATGAGTTGTGTAGTCAAATTAATGCTCATTTAGGCTTCAGGAGGTCAACCTGAACTAAATACATGTTGAAATGTGTGCATAAGTCCTTTGGTTTAGGCGTGACACTCATTTTCAGTTTTTATTGCTTTAAATGCACTTTCAGTCCGAGTTGAGCCCGTTTTTTTACTTTGAATGTATCTTCATAGGATTAAGTTGTGTAGTCAAATTAATGGTGATTTAGGCTTCAGGAGGTCAACCTGAACTAAATACATGTTGAAATGTGTGCATAAGTCCTTTGGTTTAGGCGTGACACTCATTTTCAGTTTTTATTGCTTTAAATGCACTTTCAGGCCTAGTTGAGCACGTTTTGTGACTTTGAATGTACCTTCATAGGAATGAGTTGTGTAGTCAAATAAATGCTCATTTAGGCTTCAGGAGGTCAACCTGAACAAAATACATGTTGAAATGTGTGCATAAATCCTTTGGTTTAGGTGTGACACTCATTTTGAGTTTTTATTGCTTTAAATGCACTTTCAGGCCTAGTTGAGCACGTTTTGTGACTTTGAATGTACCTTCATAGGAATGAGTTGTGTAGTCAAATAAATGCTCATTTAGGCTTCAGGAGGTCAACCTGAACTAAATACATGTTGAAATGTGTGCATAAGTCCTTTGGTTTTGGCGTGACACTCATTTTCAGTTTTTATTGCTTTAAATGCACTTTCAGTCCGAGTTGAGCCCGTTTTTTTACTTTGAATGTATCTTCATAGGATTAAGTTGTGTAGTCAAATTAATGGTGATTTAGGCTTCAGGAGGTCAACCTGAACTAAATACATGTTGAAATGTGTGCATAAGTCCTTTGGTTTAGGCGTGACACTCATTTTCAGTTTTTATTGCTTTAAATGCACTTTCAGGCCTAGTTGAGCACGTTTTGTGACTTTGAATGTACCTTCATAGGAATGAGTTGTGTAGTCAAATTAATGCTCATTTAGGGTTCAGGAGGTCAACCTGAACTAAATACATGTTGAAATGTGTGCATAAGGCCTTTGGTTTAGGCGTGACACTCATTTTGAGTTTTTATTGCTTTAAATGCATTTTCAAGCCGAGTAGAGCACGTTTTTTTACTTTGAATGTATCTTCATAGGAATAAGTTGTGTAGTCAAATTAATGCTCATTTAGGCTTCAGGACGTCAACCTGAACTAAATACATGTTGAAATGTGTGCATAAGTCCTTTGGTTTAGGCGTGACACTCATTTTCAGTTTTTATTGCTTTAAATGCACTTTCAGTCCGAGTTGAGCCCGTTTTTTTACTTTGAATGTATCTTCATAGGAATAAGTTGTGTAGTCAAATTAATGGTGATTTAGGCTTCAGGAGGTCAACCTGAACTAAATACATGTTGAAATGTGTGCATTAGTCCTTTGGTTTAGGCGTGACACTCATTTTGAGTTTTTATTGCTTTAAATGCACTTTCAGGCCTAGTTGAGCACGTTTTGTGACTTTGAATGTACCTTCATAGGAATGAGTTGTGTAGTCAAATTAATGCTCATTTAGGGTTCAGGAGGTCAACCTGAACTAAATACATGTTGAAATGTGTGCATAAGTCCTTTGGTTTAGGCGTGACACTCATTTTCAGTTTTTATTGCTTTAAATGCACTTTCAGTCCGAGTTGAGCCCGTTTTTTTACTTTGAATGTATCTTCATAGGAATAAGTTGTGTAGTCAAATTAATGCTCATTTAGGCTTCAGAATGTCAACCTGAACTAAATACATGTTGAAATGTGTGCATAAGTCCTTTGGTTTAGGCGTGACACTCATTTTGAGTTTTTATTGCTTTAAATGCACTTTCAGGCCTAGTTGAGCACGTTTTGTGACTTTGAATGTACCTTCATAGGAATGAGTTGTGTAGTCAAATTAATGCTCATTTAGGCTTCAGGAGGTCAACCTGAACTAAATACATGTTGAAATGTGTGCATAAGTCCTTTGGTTTAGGCGTGACACTCATTTTCAGTTTTTATTGCTTTAAATGCACTTTCAGTCCGAGTTGAGCCCGTTTTTTTACTTTGAATGTATCTTCATAGGATTAAGTTGTGTAGTCAAATTAATGGTGATTTAGGCTTCAGGAGGTCAACCTGAACTAAATACATGTTGAAATGTGTGCATAAGTCCTTTGGTTTAGGCGTGACACTCATTTTCAGTTTTTATTGCTTTAAATGCACTTTCAGGCCTAGTTGAGCACGTTTTGTGACTTTGAATGTACCTTCATAGGAATGAGTTGTGTAGTCAAATAAATGCTCATTTAGGCTTCAGGAGGTCAACCTGAACAAAATACATGTTGAAATGTGTGCATAAATCCTTTGGTTTAGGTGTGACACTCATTTTGAGTTTTTATTGCTTTAAATGCACTTTCAGGCCTAGTTGAGCACGTTTTGTGACTTTGAATGTACCTTCATAGGAATGAGTTGTGTAGTCAAATAAATGCTCATTTAGGCTTCAGGAGGTCAACCTGAACTAAATACATGTTGAAATGTGTGCATAAGTCCTTTGGTTTTGGCGTGACACTCATTTTCAGTTTTTATTGCTTTAAATGCACTTTCAGTCCGAGTTGAGCCCGTTTTTTTACTTTGAATGTATCTTCATAGGATTAAGTTGTGTAGTCAAATTAATGGTGATTTAGGCTTCAGGAGGTCAACCTGAACTAAATACATGTTGAAATGTGTGCATAAGTCCTTTGGTTTAGGCGTGACACTCATTTTCAGTTTTTATTGCTTTAAATGCACTTTCAGGCCTAGTTGAGCACGTTTTGTGACTTTGAATGTACCTTCATAGGAATGAGTTGTGTAGTCAAATTAATGCTCATTTCGGGTTCAGGAGGTCAACCTGAACTAAATACATGTTGAAATGTGTGCATAAGGCCTTTGGTTTAGGCGTGACACTCATTTTGAGTTTTTATTGCTTTAAATGCATTTTCAAGTAGAGTAGAGCACGTTTTTTTACTTTGAATGTATCTTCATAGGAATAAGTTGTGTAGTCAAATTAATGCTCATTTAGGCTTCAGGACGTCAACCTGAACTAAATACATGTTGAAATGTGTGCATAAGTCCTTTGGTTTAGGCGTGACACTCATTTTCAGTTTTTATTGCTTTAAATGCACTTTCAGTCCGAGTTGAGCCCGTTTTTTTACTTTGAATGTATCTTCATAGGAATAAGTTGTGTAGTCAAATTAATGGTGATTTAGGCTTCAGGAGGTCAACCTGAACTAAATACATGTTGAAATGTGTGCATAAGTCCTTTGGTTTAGGCGTGACACTCATTTTGAGTTTTTATTGCTTTAAATGCACTTTCAGGCCTAGTTGAGCACGTTTTGTGACTTTGAATGTACCTTCATAGGAATGAGTTGTGTAGTCAAATTAATGCTCATTTAGGGTTCAGGAGGTCAACCTGAACTAAATACATGTTGAAATGTGTGCATAAGTCCTTTGGTTTAGGCGTGACACTCATTTTCAGTTTTTATTGCTTTAAATGCACTTTCAGTCCGAGTTGAGCCCGTTTTTTTACTTTGAATGTATCTTCATAGGAATAAGTTGTGTAGTCAAATTAATGCTCATTTAGGCTTCAGAATGTCAACCTGAACTAAATACATGTTGAAATGTGTGCATAAGTCCTTTGGTTTAGGCGTGACACTCATTTTGAGTTTTTATTGCTTTAAATGCACTTTCAGGCCTAGTTGAGCACGTTTTGTGACTTTGAATGTACCTTCATAGGAATGAGTTGTGTAGTTAAATTAATGCTCATTTAGGCTTCAGGAGGTCAACCTGAACTAAATACATGTTGAAATGTGTGCATAAGTCCTTTGGTTTAGGCGTGACACTCATTTTGAGTTTTTATTGCTTTAAATGCACTTTCAGGCCTAGTTGAGCCCGTTTTTTTACTTTGAATGTTCCTTCATAGGAATGAGTTGTGTAGTCAAATTAATGCTCATTTAGGCTTCAGGAGGTCAACCTGAACTAAATACATGTTGAAATGTGTGCGTAAGGCCTTTGGTTTAGGCGCGACACTCATTTTGAGTTTTTATTGCTTTAAATGCATTTTCAGGCCGAGTAGAGCACGTTTTTTTACTTTGAATGTATCTTCATAGGAATAAGTTGTGTAGTCAAATTAATGCTCATTTAGGCTTCAGGACGTCAACCTGAACTAAATACATGTTGAAATGTGTGCATAAGTCCTTTGGTTTAGGCGTGACACTCATTTTCAGTTTTTATTGCTTTAAATGCACTTTCAGTCCGAGTTGAGCCCGTTTTTTTACTTTGAATGTATCTTCATAGGATTAAGTTGTGTAGTCAAATTAATGGTGATTTAGGCTTCAGGAGGTCAACCTGAACTAAATACATGTTGAAATGTGTGCATAAGTCCTTTGGTTTAGGCGTGACACTCATTTTGAGTTTTTATTGCTTTAAATGCACTTTCAGGCCTAGTTGAGCACGTTTTGTGACTTTGAATGTACCTTCATAGGAATGAGTTGTGTAGTCAAATTAATGCTCATTTAGGCTTCAGGAGGTCAACCTGAACTACATACATGTTGAAATGTGTGCATAAGTCCTTTGGTTTAGGCGTGACACTCATTTTGAGTTTTTATTGCTTTAAATGCGCTTTCAGGCCTAGTTGAGCACGTTTTGTGACTTTGAATGTACCTTCATAGGAATGAGTTGTGTAGTCAAATTAATGCTCATTTAGGCTTCAGGAGGTCAACCTGAACTAAATACATGTTGAAATGTGTGCATAAGTCCTTTGGTTTAGGCGTGACACTCATTTTCAGTTTTTATTGCTTTAAATGCACTTTCAGTCCGAGTTGAGCCCGTTTTTTTACTTTGAATGTTCCTTCATAGGAATGAGTTGTGTAGTCAAATTAATGCTCATTTAGGCTTCAGGACGTCAACCTGAACTAAATACATGTTGAAATGTGTGCATAAGTCCTTTGGTTTAGGCGTGACACTCATTTTCAGTTTTTATTGCTTTAAATGCACTTTCAGTCCGAGTTGAGCCCGTTTTTTTACTTTGAATGTATCTTCATAGGAATAAGTTGTGTAGTCAAATTAATGGTGATTTAGGCTTCAGGAGGTCAACCTGAACTAAATAAATGTTGAAATGTCTGCATAAGTCCTTTGGTTTAGGCGTGACACTCATTTTCAGTTTTTATTGCTTTAAATGCACTTTCAGTCCGAGTTGAGCCCGTTTTTTTACTTTGAATGTATCTTCATAGGATTAAGTTGTGTAGTCAAATTAATGGTGATTTAGGCTTCAGGAGGTCAACCTGAACTAAATACATGTGGAAATGTGTGCATAAGTCCTTTGGTTTAGGCGTGACACTCATTTTGAGTTTTTATTGCTTTAAATGCACTTTCAGGCCTAGTTGAGCACGTTTTGTGACTTTGAATGTACCTTCATAGGAATGAGTTGTGTAGTCAAATTAATGCTCATTTAGGCTTCAAGAGGTCAACCTGAACTACATACATGTTGAAATGTGTGCATAAGTCCTTTGGTTTAGGCGTGACACTCATTTTCAGTTTTTATTGCTTTAAATGCACTTTCAGTCCGAGTTGAGCCCGTTTTTTTACTTTGAATGTTCCTTCATAGGAATAAGTTGTGTAGTCAAATTAATGCTCATTTAGGCTTCAGGAGGTCAACCTGAACTAAATACATGTTGAAATGTGTGCATAAGTCCTTTGGTTTAGGCGTGACACTCATTTTCAGTTTTTATTGCTTTAAATGCACTTTCAGTCCGAGTTGAGCCCGTTTTTTTACTTTGAATGTATCTTCATAGGAATAAGTTGTGTAGTCAAATTAATGGTGATTTAGGCTTCAGGAGGTCAACCTGAACTAAATACATGTTGAAATGTGTGCATAAGTCCTTTGGTTTAGGCGTGACACTCATTTTTGAGTTTTTTATTGCTTTAAATGCACTTTCAGGCCTAGTTGAGCACGTTTTGTGACTTTGAATGTACCTTCATAGGAATGAGTTGTGTTGTCAAATTAATGCTCATTTAGGCTTCAGGAGGTCAACCTGAACTAAATAAATGTTGAAATGTGTGCATAAGTCATTTGGTCTAGGCGTGACACTCATTATGAACCATTGATGAAATAAGTTTTATTTTTAAAAAAGCCAAAAAATGTGAAAGGGACGAAATTACAAATGTCCTGTGTGTTTCACATAGAGTACATACAGGCCAGCGATCCCGCTCCCTCTCGTTCTCTGTGACACACACGCTTCCGAGCGCGCCAGCACGCAGCAAGCACACACACAAACGCACGCACGCACACACACTCACACAAACGTACGCACAGACGAGCACGTATCGTAAACAACACACCAACGATGATTTAGATCAAAGAAACACTCACACGTGTATGGGCACACGATCACGCGCGCGCAAACACACACACAAACTCATGAGAGGCATACACATCCGCACACGCTACGCATGTAAACAACATTTGGACACTGATTGAAGATCAAAGACTAACCCACGTGGAAGACTGAAAGATGCACAGCCAATCACCTAGGCTTTGCATCTTTTCACCTCCCCCTGCTCTCACACCACGTGGGCTAGATCCACTCGGGCTGTCATTGGTGGACGTCGTCGGTGTCAGAACAAATCAAGTGCAAGCAAAAGTTAAAACCTCTGAGTAATTCGTCATTTTTATCCGAATACAGTACTTTTTTTGGGGGGGGGGTGCGCACAACACACACACGCACGCACCCACACAAACACACACAAACACACGCACACACTTACACACTCTCACACACGCACGCACACATACACTAGCAGGCATCGGAAACAACACTTTAGACGTTGAAATGTGTGCAGACGTCCTTTGGTTTAGGCATGACACTCAATTTTAGTTTTTATTGATTCAAATGCATTTTCAGACAGAGCAGGGCACTTGCTGACTTTGAATGTATCTTCATGGGAATGAGTTGTGTGATCAAATTAATGCTCATTTAGGCTTCAGGAGGTCAACCTAAACTAAATACATGTTGAAATGTGTGCATAAGTCCTTTGATTTAGGCGTGAAACTCATTTTGAGATTTTATTGCTTTAAATGCACTTTCAGGCCTAGTTGAGCACGTTTTGTGACTTTGAATGTACCTTCATAGGAATGAGTTGTATAGACCAAATAATGCTCATTTAGGCTTCAGAATGTCAACCTGAACTAAATACATGTTGAAATGTGTGCATAAGTCCTTTGGTTTAGGCGTGACACTCATTTTGAGTTTTTATTGCTTTAAATGCACTTTCAGGCCTAGTTGAGCACGTTTTGTGACTTTTAATGTACCTTCATAGGAATGAGTTGTGTAGTCAAATTATACTCATTTAGGCTTCAGGAGGTCAACCTGAACTAAATACATGTTGAAATGTGTGCATAAGTCCTTTGGTTTAGGCGTGACACTCATTTTCAGTTTTTATTGCTTTAAATGCACTTTCAGTCCGAGTTGAGCCCGTTTTTTTACTTTGAATGTTCCTTCATAGGAATGAGTTGTGTAGTCAAATTAATGCTCATTTAGGCTGAACTAAATACATGTTGAAATGTGTGCATAAGGCCTTTGGTTTAGGCGTGACACTCATTTTGAGTTTTTATTGCTTTAAATGCATTTTCAGGCCGAGTAGAGCACGTTTTTTTACTTTGAATGTATCTTCATAGGAATAAGTTGTGTAGTCAAATTAATGCTCATTTAGGCTTCAGGACGTCAACCTGAACTAAATACATGTTGAAATGTGTGCATAAGTCCTTTGGTTTAGGCGTGACACTCATTTTCAGTTTTTATTGCTTTAAATGCACTTTCAGTCCGAGTTGAGTCCGTTTTTTTACTTTGAATGTATCTTCATAGGATTAAGTTGTGTAGTCAAATTATTGGTGATTTAGGCTTCAGGAGGTCAACCTGAACTAAATACATGTTGAAATGTGTGCATAAGTCCTTTGGTTTAGGCGTGACACTCATTTTGAGTTTTTATTGCTTTAAATGCACTTTCAGGCCTAGTTGAGCACGTTTTGTGACTTTGAATGTACCTTCATAGGAATGAGTTGTGTAGTCAAATTAATGCTCATTTAGGCTTCAGGAGGTTAACCTGAACTAAATACATGTTGAAATGTGTGCATAATTCCTTTGGTTTAGGCGTGACACTCATTTTCAGTTTTTATTGCTTTAAATGCACTTTCAGTCCGAATTGAGCCCGTTTTTTTACTTTGAATGTTCCTTCATAGGAATAAGTTGTGTAGTCAAATTAATGCTCATTTAGGCTTCAGGAGGTCAACCTGAACTAAATACATGTTGAAATGTGTGTATAAGTCCTTTGGTTTAGGCGTGACACTCAATTTGAGTTTTTATTGCTTTAAATGCATTTTCAGGCCGAGTAGAGCACGTTTCTGAGTTTGAATGTATCTTCATAGGAATGAGTTGTGTGATCAAATTAATGCTCATTTAGGCTTCAGAATGTCAACCTGAACTAAATACATGTTGAAATGTGTGCATAAGTCCTTTGGTTTAGGCGTGACACTCATTTTGAGTTTTTATTGCTTTAAATGCACTTTCAGTCTTAGTTGAGCACGTTTTGTGACTTTGAATGTACCTTCATAGGAATGAGTTGTGTAGTCAAATTAATGCTCATTTAGGCTTCAGGAGGTCAACCTGAACTAAATACATGTTGAAATGTGTGCATAAGTCCTTTGGTTTAGGCGTGACACACATTTTCAGTTTTTATTGCTTTAAATGCACTTTCAGTCCGAGTTGAGCCCGTTTTTTTACTTTGAATGTTCCTTCATAGGAATAAGTTGTGTAGTCAAATTAATGCTCATTTAGGCTTCAGGAGGTCAACCTGAACTAAATACATGTTGAAATGTGTGCATAAGTCGTTTGGTTTAGGCGTGACACTCATTTTCAGTTTTTATTGCTTTAAATTCACTTTCAGTCCGAGTTGAGCCCGTTTTTTTACTTTGAATGTATCTTCATAGGAATAAGTTGTGTAGTCAAATTAATGGTGATTTAGGCTTCAGGAGGTCAACCTGAACTAAATACATGTTGAAATGTGTGCATAAGTCCTTTGGTTTAGGCGTGACACTCATTTTGAGTTTTTATTGCTTTAAATGCACTTTCAGGCCTAGTTGAGCACGTTTTGTGACTTTGAATGTACCTTCATAGGAATGAGTTGTGTAGTCAAATTAATGCTCATTTAGGCTTCAGGAGGTCAACCTGAACTAAATACATGTTGAAATGTGTGCATAAGTCCTTTGGTTTAGGCGTGACACTCATTTTGAGTTTTTATTGCTTTAAATGCACTTTCAGGCCTAGTTGAGCACGTTTTGTGACTTTGAATGTACCTTCATAGGAATGAGTTGTGTAGTCAAATAAATGCTCATTTAGGCTTCAGGAGGTCAACCTGAACAAAATACATGTTGAAATGTGTGCATAAATCCTTTGGTTTAGGTGTGACACTCATCTTGAGTTTTTATTGCTTTAAATGCACTTTCAGGCCTAGTTGAGCACGTTTTGTGACTTTGAATGTACCTTCATAGGAATGAGTTGTGTAGTCAAATAAATGCTCATTTAGGCTTCAGGAGGTCAACCTGAACTAAATACATGTTGAAATGTGTGCATAAGTCCTTTGGTTTAGGCGTGACACTCATTTTCAGTTTTTATTGCTTTAAATGCACTTTCAGTCCGAGTTGAGCCCGTTTTTTTACTTTGAATGTTCCTTCATAGGAATGAGTTGTGTAGTCAAATTAATGCTCATTTAGGCTTCAGGAGGTCAACCTGAACTAAATACATGTTGAAATGTGTGCATAAGGCCTTTGGTTTAGGCGTGACACTCATTTTGAGTTTTTATTGCTTTAAATGCATTTTCAGGCCGAGTAGAGCACGTTTTTTTACTTTGAATGTATCTTCATAGGAATAAGTTGTGTAGTCAAATTAATGCTCATTTAGGCTTCAGGACGTCAACCTGAACTAAATACATGTTGAAATGTGTGCATAAGTCCTTTGGTTTAGGCGTGACACTCATTTTCAGTTTTTATTGCTTTAAATGCACTTTCAGTCCGAGTTGAGTCCGTTTTTTTACTTTGAATGTATCTTCATAGGATTAAGTTGTGTAGTCAAATTATTGGTGATTTAGGCTTCAGGAGGTCAACCTGAACTAAATACATGTTGAAATGTGTGCATAAGTCCTTTGGTTTAGGCGTGACACTCATTTTCAGTTTTTATTGCTTTAAATGCACTTTCAGTCCGAATTGAGCCCGTTTTTTTACTTTGAATGTTCCTTCATAGGAATAAGTTGTGTAGTCAAATTAATGCTCATTTAGGCTTCAGGAGGTCAACCTGAACTAAATACATGTTGAAATGTGTGTATAAGTCCTTTGGTTTAGGCGTGACACTCAATTTGAGTTTTTATTGCTTTAAATGCATTTTCAGGCCGAGTAGAGCACGTTTCTGAGTTTGAATGTATCTTCATAGGAATGAGTTGTGTGATCAAATTAATGCTCATTTAGGCTTCAGAATGTCAACCTGAACTAAATACATGTTGAAATGTGTGCATAAGTCCTTTGGTTTAGGCGTGACACTCATTTTGAGTTTTTATTGCTTTAAATGCACTTTCAGGCTTAGTTGAGCACGTTTTGTGACTTTGAATGTACCTTCATAGGAATGAGTTGTGTAGTCAATGAGTTGTGTAGTCAAATTAATGCTCATTTAGGCTTCAGTAGGTCAACCTGAACTAAATACATGTTGAAATGTGTGCATAAGTCCTTTGGTTTAGGCGTGACACACATTTTCAGTTTTTATTGCTTTAAATGCACTTTCAGTCCGAGTTGAGCCCGTTTTTTTACTTTGAATGTTCCTTCATAGGAATAAGTTGTGTAGTCAAATCAATGCTCATTTAGGCTTCAGGAGGTCAACCTGAACTAAATACATGTTGAAATGTGTGCATAAGTCGTTTGGTTTAGGCGTGACACTCATTTTCAGTTTTTATTGCTTTAAATGCACTTTCAGTCCGAGTTGAGCCCGTTTTTTTACTTTGAATGTATCTTCATAGGAATAAGTTGTGTAGTCAAATTAATGGTGATTTAGGCTTCAGGAGGTCAACCTGAACTAAATACATGTTGAAATGTGTGCATAAGTCCTTTGGTTTAGGCGTGACACTCATTTTGAGTTTTTATTGCTTTAAATGCACTTTCAGGCCTAGTTGAGCACGTTTTGTGACTTTGAATGTACCTTCATAGGAATGAGTTGTGTAGTCAAATTAATGCTCATTTAGGCTTCAGGAGGTCAACCTGAACTAAATACATGTTGAAATGTGTGCATAAGTCCTTTGGTTTAGGCGTGACACTCATTTTGAGTTTTTATTGCTTTAAATGCACTTTCAGGCCTAGTTGAGCACGTTTTGTGACTTTGAATGTACCTTCATAGGAATGAGTTGTGTAGTCAAATAAATGCTCATTTAGACTTCAGGAGGTCAACCTGAACAAAATACATGTTGAAATGTGTGCATAAATCCTTTGGTTTAGGTGTGACACTCATCTTGAGTTTTTATTGCTTTAAATGCACTTTCAGGCCTAGTTGAGCACGTTTTGTGACTTTGAATGTACCTTCATAGGAATGAGTTGTGTAGTCAAATAAATGCTCATTTAGGCTTCAGGAGGTCAACCTGAACTAAATACATGTTGAAATGTGTGCATAAGTCCTTTGGTTTTGGCGTGACACTCATTTTCAGTTTTTATTGCTTTAAATGCACTTTCAGTCCGAGTTGAGCCCGTTTTTTTACTTTGAATGTTCCTTCATAGGAATGAGTTGTGTAGTCAAATTAATGCTCATTTAGGCTTCAGGAGGTCAACCTGAACTAAATACATGTTGAAATGTGTGCATAAGGCCTTTGGTTTAGGCGTGACACTCATTTTGAGTTTTTATTGCTTTAAATGCATTTTCAGGCCGAGTAGAGCACGTTTTTTTACTTTGAATGTATCTTCATAGGAATAAGTTGTGTAGTCAAATTAATGCTCATTTAGGCTTCAGGACGTCAACCTGAACTAAATACATGTTGAAATGTGTGCATAAGTCCTTTGGTTTAGGCGTGACACTCATTTTCAGTTTTTATTGCTTTAAATGCACTTTCAGTCCGAGTTGAGCCCGTTTTTTTACTTTGAATGTATCTTCATAGGAATAAGTTGTGTAGTCAAATTAATGGTGATTTAGGCTTCAGGACGTCAACCTGAACTAAATACATGTTGAAATGTGTGCATAAGTCCTTTGGTTTAGGCGTGACACTCATTTTCAGTTTTTATTGCTTTAAATGCACTTTCAGTCCGAGTTGAGCCCGTTTTTTTACTTTGAATGTATCTTCATAGGAATAAGTTGTGTAGTCAAATTAATGGTGATTTAGGCTTCAGGAGGTCAACCTGAACTAAATACATGTTGAAATGTGTGCATAAGTCCTTTGGTTTAGGCGTGACACTCATTTTGAGTTTTTATTGCTTTAAATGCACTTTCAGGCCTAGTTGAGCACGTTTTGTGACTTTGAATGTACCTTCATAGGAATGAGTTGTGTAGTCAAATTAATGCTCATTTAGGCTTCAGGAGGTCAACCTGAACTAAATACATGTTGAAATGTGTGCATAAGTCCTTTGGTTTAGGCGTGACACTCATTTTCAGTTTTTATTGCTTTAAATGCACTTTCAGTCCGAGTTGAGCCCGTTTTTTTACTTTGAATGTATCTTCATAGGATTAAGTTGTGTAGTCAAATTAATGGTGATTTAGGCTTCAGGAGGTCAACCTGAACTAAATACAGTACATGTTGAAATGTGTGCATAAGTCCTTTGGTTTAGGCGTGACACTCATTTTCAGTTTTTATTGCTTTAAATGCACTTTCAGGCCTAGTTGAGCACGTTTTGTGACTTTGAATGTACCTTCATAGGAATGAGTTGTGTAGTCAAATAAATGCTCATTTAGGCTTCAGGAGGTCAACCTGAACAAAATACATGTTGAAATGTGTGCATAAATCCTTTGGTTTAGGTGTGACACTCATTTTGAGTTTTTATTGCTTTAAATGCACTTTCAGGCCTAGTTGAGCACGTTTTGTGACTTTGAATGTACCTTCATAGGAATGAGTTGTGTAGTCAAATAAATGCTCATTTAGGCTTCAGGAGGTCAACCTGAACTAAATACATGTTGAAATGTGTGCATAAGTCCTTTGGTTTTGGCGTGACACTCATTTTCAGTTTTTATTGCTTTAAATGCACTTTCAGTCCGAGTTGAGCCCGTTTTTTTACTTTGAATGTATCTTCATAGGATTAAGTTGTGTAGTCAAATTAATGGTGATTTAGGCTTCAGGAGGTCAACCTGAACTAAATACATGTTGAAATGTGTGCATAAGTCCTTTGGTTTAGGCGTGACACTCATTTTCAGTTTTTATTGCTTTAAATGCACTTTCAGGCCTAGTTGAGCACGTTTTGTGACTTTGAATGTACCTTCATAGGAATGAGTTGTGTAGTCAAATTAATGCTCATTTAGGGTTCAGGAGGTCAACCTGAACTAAATACATGTTGAAATGTGTGCATAAGTCCTTTGGTTTAGGCGTAACACTCATTTTCAGTTTTTATTGCTTTAAATGCACTTTCAGTCCGAGTTGAGCCCGTTTTTTTACTTTGAATGTATCTTCATAGGAATAAGTTGTGTAGTCAAATTAATGGTGATTTAGGCTTCAGGAGGTCAACCCGAACTAAATACATGTTAAAATGTGTGCATAAGGCCTTTGGTTTAGGCGTGACACTCATTTTCAGTTTTTATTGCTTTAAATGCACTTTCAGGCCTAGTTGAGCACGTTTTGTGACTTTGAATGTACCTTCATAGGAATGAGTTGTGTAGTCAAATAAATGCTCATTTAGGCTTCAGGAGGTCAACCTGAACTAAATACATGTTGAAATGTGTGCATAAGTCCTTTGGTTTAGGCGTGACACTCATTTTGAGTTTTTATTGCTTTAAATGCATTTTCAAGCCGAGTAGAGCACGTTTTTTTACTTTGAATGTATCTTCATAGGAATAAGTTGTGTAGTCAAATTAATGCTCATTTAGGCTTCAGGACGTCAACCTGAACTAAATACATGTTGAAATGTGTGCATAAGTCCTTTGGTTTAGGCGTGACACTCATTTTCAGTTTTTATTGCTTTAAATGCACTTTCAGTCCGAGTTGAGCCCGTTTTTTTACTTTGAATGTATCTTCATAGGAATAAGTTGTGTAGTCAAATTAATGGTGATTTAGGCTTCAGGAGGTCAACCTGAACTAAATACATGTTGAAATGTGTGCATAAGTCCTTTGGTTTAGGCGTGACACTCATTTTGAGTTTTTATTGCTTTAAATGCACTTTCAGGCCAAGTTGAGCACGTTTTGTGACTTTGAATGTACCTTCATAGGAATGAGTTGTGTAGTCAAATTAATGCTCATTTAGGGTTCAGGAGGTCAACCTGAACTAAATACATGTTGAAATGTGTGCATAAGTCCTTTGGTTTAGGCGTGACACTCATTTTCAGTTTTTATTGCTTTAAATGCACTTTCAGTCCGAGTTGAGCCCGTTTTTTTACTTTGAATGTATCTTCATAGGAATAAGTTGTGTAGTCAAATTAATGCTCATTTAGGCTTCAGAATGTCAACCTGAACTAAATACATGTTGAAATGTGTGCATAAGTCCTTTGGTTTAGGCGTGACACTCATTTTGAGTTTTTATTGCTTTAAATGCACTTTCAGGCCTAGTTGAGCACGTTTTGTGACTTTGAATGTACCTTCATAGGAATGAGTTGTGTAGTTAAATTAATGCTCATTTAGGCTTCAGGAGGTCAACCTGAACTAAATACATGTTGAAATGTGTGCATAAGTCCTTTGGTTTAGGCGTGACACTCATTTTGAGTTTTTATTGCTTTAAATGCACTTTCAGGCCTAGTTGAGCCCGTTTTTTTACTTTGAATGTTCCTTCATAGGAATGAGTTGTGTAGTCAAATTAATGCTCATTTAGGCTTCAGGAGGTCAACCTGAACTAAATACATGTTGAAATGTGTGCGTAAGGCCTTTGGTTTAGGCGCGACACTCATTTTGAGTTTTTATTGCTTTAAATGCATTTTCAGGCCGAGTAGAGCACGTTTTTTTACTTTGAATGTATCTTCATAGGAATAAGTTGTGTAGTCAAATTAATGCTCATTTAGGCTTCAGGACGTCAACCTGAACTAAATACATGTTGAAATGTGTGCATAAGTCCTTTGGTTTAGGCGTGACACTCATTTTCAGTTTTTATTGCTTTAAATGCACTTTCAGTCCGAGTTGAGCCCGTTTTTTTACTTTGAATGTATCTTCATAGGAATAAGTTGTGTAGTCAAATTAATGGTGATTTAGGCTTCAGGAGGTCAACCTGAACTAAATAAATGTTGAAATGTGTGCATAAGTCCTTTGGTTTAGGCGTGACACTCATTTTCAGTTTTTATTGCTTTAAATGCACTTTCAGTCCGAGTTGAGCCCGTTTTTTTACTTTGAATGTATCTTCATAGGATTAAGTTGTGTAGTCAAATTAATGGTGATTTAGGCTTCAGGAGGTCAACCTGAACTAAATACATGTTGAAATGTGTGCATAAGTCCTTTGGTAAGGCGTGACACTCATTTTGAGTTTTTATTGCTTTAAATGCACTTTCAGGCCTAGTTGAGCACGTTTTGTGACTTTGAATGTACCTTCATAGGAATGAGTTGTGTAGTCAAATTAATGCTCATTTAGGCTTCAGGAGGTCAACCTGAACTACATACATGTTGAAATGTGTGCATAAGTCCTTTGGTTTAGGCGTGACACTCATTTTCAGTTTTTATTGCTTTAAATGCACTTTCAGTCCGAGTTGAGCCCGTTTTTTTACTTTGAATGTTCCTTCATAGGAATAAGTTGTGTAGTCAAATTAATGCTCATTTAGGCTTCAGGAGGTCAACCTGAACTAAATACATGTTGAAATGTGTGCATAAGTCCTTTGGTTTAGGCGTGACACTCATTTTCAGTTTTTATTGCTTTAAATGCACTTTCAGTCCGAGTTGAGCCCGTTTTTTTACTTTGAATGTATCTTCATAGGAATAAGTTGTGTAGTCAAATTAATGGTGATTTAGGCTTCAGGAGGTCAACCTGAACTAAATACATGTTGAAATGTGTGCATAAGTCCTTTGGTTTAGGCGTGACACTCATTTTTGAGTTTTTTATTGCTTTAAATGCACTTTCAGGCCTAGTTGAGCACGTTTTGTGACTTTGAATGTACCTTCATAGGAATGAGTTGTGTTGTCAAATTAATGCTCATTTAGGCTTCAGGAGGTCAACCTGAACTAAATAAATGTTGAAATGTGTGCATAAGTCATTTGGTCTAGGCGTGACACTCATTATGAACCATTGATGAAATAAGTTTTATTTTTAAAAAAGCCAAAAAATGTGAAAGGGACGAAATTACAAATGTCCTGTGTGTTTCACATAGAGTACATACAGGCCAGCGATCCCGCTCCCTCTCTTTCTCTGTGACACACACGCTTCCGAGCGCGCCAGCACGCAGCAAGCACACACACAAACGCACGCACGCACACACACTCACACAAACGTACGCACAGACGAGCACGTATCGTAAACAACACACCAACGATGATTTAGATCAAAGAAACACTCACACATGTATGGGCACACGATCACGCGCGCGCAAACACACACACAAACTCATGAGAGGCATACACATCCGCACACGCTACGCATGTAAACAACATTTGGACACTGATTGAAGATCAAAGACTAACCCACGTGGAAGACTGAAAGATGCACAGCCAATCACCTAGGCTTTGCATCTTTTCACCTCCCACTGCTCTCACACCACGTGGGCTAGATCCACTCGGGCTGTCATTGGTGGACGTCGTCGGTGTCAGAACAAATCAAGTGCAAGCAAAAGTTAAAACCTCTGAGTAATTCGTCATTTTTATCCGAATACAGTACTTTTTTTGGGGGGGGGGGTGCGCACAACACACACACGCACGCACCCACACAAACACACACAAACACACGCACACACTTACACACTCTCACACACGCACGCACACATACACTAGCAGGCATCGGAAACAACACTTTAGACGTTGAAATGTGTGCAGACGTCCTTTGGTTTAGGCATGACACTCAATTTTAGTTTTTATTGATTCAAATGCATTTTCAAACAGAGCAGGGCACTTGCTGACTTTGAATGTATCTTCATGGGAATGAGTTGTGTGATCAAATTAATGCTCATTTAGGCTTCAGGAGGTCAACCTAAACTAAATACATGTTGAAATGTGTGCATAAGTCCTTTGATTTAGGCGTGAAACTCATTTTGAGATTTTATTGCTTTAAATGCACTTTCAGGCCTAGTTGAGCACGTTTTGTGACGTTGAATGTACCTTCATAGGAATGAGTTGTATAGACCAAATAATGCTCATTTAGGCTTCAGAATGTCAACCTGAACTAAATACATGTTGAAATGTGTGTATAAGTCCTTTGGTTTAGGCGTGACACTCAATTTGAGTTTTTATTGCTTTAAATGCATTTTCAGGCCGAGTAGAGCACGTTTCTGAGTTTGAATGTATCTTCATAGGAATGAGTTGTGTGATCAAATTAATGCTCATTTAGGCTTCAGAATGTCAACCTGAACTAAATACATGTTGAAATGTGTGCATAAGTCCTTTGGTTTAGGCGTGACACTCATTTTGAGTTTTTATTGCTTTAAATGCACTTTCAGTCCGAGTTGAGCCCGTTTTTTTACTTTGAATGTTCCTTCATAGGAATGAGTTGTGTAGTCAAATTAATGCTCATTTAGGCTTCAGGAGGTCAACCTGAACTAAATACATGTTGAAATGTGTGCATAAGGCCTTTGGTTTAGGCGTGACACTCATTTTGAGTTTTTATTGCTTTAAATGCACTTTCAGTCCGAGTTGAGCCCGTTTTTTTACTTTGAATGTTCCTTCATAGGAATGAGTTGTGTAGTCAAATTAATGCTCATTTAGGCTTCAGGAGGTCAACCTGAACTAAATACATGTTGAAATGTGTGCATAAGGCCTTTGGTTTAGGCGTGACACTCATTTTGAGTTTTTATTGCTTTAAATGCATTTTCAGGCCGAGTAGAGCACGTTTTTTTACTTTGAATGTATCTTCATAGGAATAAGTTGTGTAGTCAAATTAATGCTCATTTAGGCTTCAGGACGTCAACCTGAACTAAATACATGTTGAAATGTGTGCATAAGTCCTTTGGTTTAGGCGTGACACTCATTTTCAGTTTTTATTGCTTTAAATGCACTTTCAGTCCGAGTTGAGTCCGTTTTTTTACTTTGAATGTATCTTCATAGGATTAAGTTGTGTAGTCAAATTATTGGTGATTTAGGCTTCAGGAGGTCAACCTGAACTAAATACATGTTGAAATGTGTGCATAAGTCCTTTGGTTTAGGCGTGACACTCATTTTGAGTTTTTATTGCTTTAAATGCACTTTCACGCCTAGTTGAGCACGTTTTGTGACTTTGAATGTACCTTCATAGGAATGAGTTGTGTAGTCAAATTAATGCTCATTTAGGCTTCAGGAGGTTAACCTGAACTAAATACATGTTGAAATGTGTGCATAAGTCCTTTGGTTTAGGCGTGACACTCATTTTCAGTTTTTATTGCTTTAAATGCACTTTCAGTCCGAGTTGAGCCCGTTTTTTTACTTTGAATGTTCCTTCATAGGAATAAGTTGTGTAGTCAAATTAATGCTCATTTAGGCTTCAGGAGGTCAACCTGAACTAAATACATGTTGAAATGTGTGCATAAGTCCTTTGGTTTAGGCGTGACACTCATTTTGAGTTTTTATTGCTTTAAATGCACTTTCAGGCCTAGTTGAGCACGTTTTGTGACTTTGAATGTACCTTCATAGGAATGAGTTGTGTAGTCAAATAAATGCTCATTTAGGCTTCAGGAGGTCAACCTGAACTAAATACATGTTGAAATGTGTGCATAAGTCCTTTGGTTTAGGTGTGACACTCATTTTGAGTTTTTATTGCTTTAAATGCATTTTCAGGCCGAGTAGAGCACGTTTCTGAGTTTGAATGTGTCTTCATAGGAATGAGTTGTGTGATCAAATTAATGGTGATTTAGGCTTCAGGAGGTCAACCTGAACTAAATACATGTTGAAATGTGTGCATAAGTCCTTTGGTTTAGGCGTGACACTCATTTTGAGTTTTTATTGCTTTAAATGCACTTTCAGGCCTAGTTGAGCACGTTTTGTGACTTTGAATGTACCTTCATAGGAATGAGTTGTGTAGTCAAATAAATGCTCATTTAGGCTTCAGGAGGTCAACCTGAACTAAATACATGTTGAAATGTGTGCATAAATCCTTTGGTTTAGGTGTGACACTCAATTTGTGTTTTTATTGCTTTAAATGCATTTTCAGGCCGAGTAGAGCACGTTTTTTTACTTTGAATGTATCTTCAAAGGAATGGGATGTGTAGTCAAATTAATGCTCATTTAGGCTTCAGGAGGTCAAGCTGAACAAAATACATGTTGAAATGTGTGCATAAATCCTTTGGTTTAGGTGTGACACTCATTTTGAGTTTTTATTGCATCAAATGCACTTTCAGGCCTAGTTGAGCACGTTTTGTGACTTTGAATGTACCTTCATAGGAATGAGTTGTGTAGTCAAATAAATGCTCATTTAGGCTTCAGGAGGTCAACCTGAACTAAATACATGTTGAAATGTGTGCATAAGTCCTTTGGTTTTGGTATGACACTCATTTTGAGTTTTTATTGCTTTAAATGCACTTTCAGGCCTAGTTGAGCACGTTTTGTGACTTTGAATGTACCTTCATAGGAATGAGTTGTGGAGTCAAATAAATGCTCATTTAGGCTTTAGGAGGTCAACCTGAACTAAATACATGTTGAAATGTGTGCATAAGGCCTTTGGTTTAGGCGTGACACTCATTTTGAGTTTTTATTGCTTTAAATGCATTTTCAGGCCGAGTAGAGCACGTTTTTTTACATTGAATGTATCTTCATAGGAATAAGTTGTGTAGTCAAATTAATGCTCATTTAGGCTTCAGAATGTCAACCTGAACTAAATACATGTTGAAATGTGTGCATAAGTCCTTTGGTTTAGGCGTGACACTCATTTTGAGTTTTTATTGCTTTAAATGCATTTTCAGGCCGAGTAGAGCACGTTTCTGAGTTTGAATGTATCTTCATAGGAATGAGTTGTGTACCCCCCGGTACCTCCAGCCGCTACTATTTCCGCGGGCCGCGTTCCAACACTATTCACCCCGGCCAAGAGGCCTCTTCCCCGGCCACACTCGCCGCCGGGCCGGCCCGCACCCCGCCATTGAGACTGCATGGGAATTATTATTTTTTTATCTCTCAACCTGTCCAAGAGGCCTGCTGCCCGCCGCAATCGCCGCCGGGCCGGCCCGCACCCCGCCATTGAGACTGCACGGGAATTATTATTTTTTTTAACTCGGCCGCCGGGCCGGGGCGGGCTTCGCCCCCGGTACCTCCAGCCGCTACTATTTCCGCGGGCCGCGTTCCAACACTATTAACCCCGGCCAAGAGGCCTCTTCCCCGGCCACACTCGTCCTCCGGGCCGGCCCGCACCCCGCCATTGAGACTGCACGGGAATTATTATTTTTTTATCTCTCAACCTGTCCAAGAGGCCTGCTGCCCGCCGCAATCGCCGCCGGGCCGGCCCGCACCCTGCCATTGAGACTGAACGGGAATTATTTATTTTTTCAACTTGGCCGCCGGGCCGGGGCGGGCATCACCCCCGGTACCTCCAGCCGCTACTATTTCCGCGGGCCGCGTTCCAACACTATTCACCCCGGCCAAGAGGCCTCTTCCCCGGCCACACTCGTCCGCCGGGCCGGCCCGCACCCCGCCATTGAGACTGCACGGGAATTATTATTTTTTTATCTCTCAACCTGTCCAAGAGGCCTGCTGCCCGCCGCACTCGCCGCCGGGCAGGCCCGCACCCCGCCATTGAGACTGCACGGGAATTATTATTTTTTTATCTCTCAACCTGTCCACGAGGCCTGCTGCCCGCTGCACTCGCCGCCGGGCCGGCCCGCACCCCGCCATTGAGACTGCATGGGAATTATTATTTTTTTATCTCTCAACCTGTCCAAGAGGCCTGCTGCCCGCCGCAATCGCCGCCGGGCCGGCCCGCACCCCGCCATTGAGACTGAACGGGGATTATTATTTTTTTTAACTCGGCCGCCGGGCCGGGGCGGGCTTCGCCCCCGGTACCTCCAGCCGCTTCTATTTACGCGCGCCGCGTTCCAACATATTCACCCCGGCCAAGAGGCCTCTTCCCCGGCCACACTCGTCCGCCGGGCCGGCCCGATCCCCGCCATTGAGACTGCACGGGAATTATTATTTTTTTATCTCTCAACCTGTACAAGAGGCCTGCTGCACGCCGCACTCGCCGCCGGGCCGGCCCGCACCCCGCCATTGAGACTGCATGGGAATTATTATTTTTTTATCTCTCAACCTGTCCAAGAGAACTGCTGCCCGCCGCAGTCGCCGCCGGGCCGGCCCGCACCCCGCCATTGAGACTGAACGGAATTATTATTTTTTTTAACTCGGCCGCCGGGCCGGGGCGGGCTTCGCCCCCGGTACCTCCAGACGCTACTATTTCCGCGGGCCGCGTTCCAACACTATTAACCCCGGCCAAGAGGCCTCTTCCCCGGCCACACTCGGCCACCGGGCCGGCCCGCACCCTGCCATTGAGACTGAACGGGATTATTTATTTTTTTAACTTGGCCGCCGGGCCGGGGCGGGCTTCGCCCCCGGTACCTCCAGCCGCTACTATTTACGCGCGCCGCGTTCCAACATATTCACCCCGGCCAAGAGGCCTCTTCCCCGGCCACACTCGTCCGCCGGGCCGGCCCGCACCCCGCCGTTGAGACTGCACGGGAATTCTTATTTTTTTATCTCTCAACCTGTCCAAGAGGCCTGCTGCCCGCCGCACTCTCCGCCGGGCCGGCCCGCACCCCGCCATTGAGACTGCATGGGAATTATTATTTTTTTATCTCTCAACCTGTCCAAGAGAACTGCTGCCCGCCGCAATCGCCGCCGGGCCGGCCGCACCCCGCCATTGAGACTGAACGGAATTATTTATTTTTTTAACTTGGCCGCCGGGCCGGGGCGGGCTTCGCCCCCGGTACCTCCAGCCGCTACTATTTCCGCGGGCCGCGTTCCAACACTATTCACCCCGGCCAAGAGGCCTCTTCCCCGGCCACACTCGTCCGCCGGGCCGGCCCGCACCCCGCCATTGAGACTGCTTGGGAATTATTATTTTTTTATCTCTCAACCTGTCCAAGAGGCCTGCTGCCCGCCTCACTCGCCGCCGGGCCGGCCCGCACCCCGCCATTGAGACTGCATGGGAATTATTATTTTTTTATCTCTCAACCTATCCAAGAGAACTGCTGCCCGCCGCAATCGCCGCCGGGCCGGCCCGCACCCCGCCATTGAGACTGAACGGAATTATTGTTTTTTTTAACTCGGCCGCCGGGCCGGGGCTGGCTTCGCCCCAGGTACCTCCAGACGCTACTATTTCCGCGGGCCGCGTTCCAACACTATTAACCCCGGCCAAGAGGCCTCTTCCCCGGCCACACTCGGCCACCGGGCCGGCCCGCACCCTGCCATTGAGACTGAAGGGATTATTTATTTTTTTAACTTGGCCGCCGGGCCGGGGCGGGCTTCGCCCCCGGTACCTCCAGCCGCTACTATTTCCGCGGGCCGCGTTCCAACACTATTCACCCCGGCCAAGAGCCCTCTTCCCCGGCCACACTCGTCCGCCGGGCCGGCCCGCACCCCGCCATTGAGACTGCATGGGAATTATTATTTTTTTATCTCTCAACCTGTCCAAGAGGCCTGCTGCCCGCCGCAATCGCCGCCGGGCCGGCCCGCACCCTGCCATTGAGACTGAACGGGGATTATTTATTTTTTTAACTTGGCCGCCGGCCCGGGGCGGGCATCGACCCCGGTACCTCCAGCCGCTACTATTTCCGCGGGCCGTGTTCCAACACTATTCACCCCGGCCAAGAGGCCTATTCCCCGGCCCGCACCCCGCCATTGAGACTGCATGGGAATTATTATTTTTTTATCTCTCAACCTGTCCAAGAGGCCTGCTGCCCGCCGCAATCGCCGCCGGGCCGGCCCGCACCCTGCCATTGAGACTGAACGGGGATTATTTATTTTTTTAACTTGGCCGCCGGGCCGGGGCGGGCATCGCCCCCGGTACCTCCAGCCGCTACTATTTCCGCGGGCCGTGTTCCAACACTATTCACCCCGGCCAAGAGGCCTATTCCCCGGCCCGCACCCCAACATTGAGACTGCACGGGAATTATTATTTTTTTTATCTCTCAACCTGTCCAAGAGGCCTGCTGCCCGCCGCACTCGCCGCCGGGCCGGCCCGCACCCCGCCATTGAGACTGAACGGGGATTATTATTTTTTTAAACTCGGCCGCCGGGCCGGGGCGGGCTTCGCCCCCGGTACCTCCAGCCGCTTCTATTTACGCGCGCCGCGTTCCAACATATTCACCCCGGCCAAGAGGCCTCTTCCCCGGCCACACTCGTCCGCCGGGCCGGCCCGCACCCCGCCATTGAGACTGCACGGGAATTATTATTTTTTTATCTCTCAACCTGTCCAAGAGGCCTGCTGCCCGCCGCACTCGCCGCCGGGCCGGCCCGCACCCCGCCATTGAGACTGCATGGGAATTATTATTTTTTTATCTCTCAACCTGTCCAAGAGAACTGCTGCCCGCCGCAATCGCCGCCGGGCCGGCCGCACCCCGCCATTGAGACTGAACGGAATTATTTATTTTTTTAACTTGGCCACCGCGCCGGGGCGGGCTTCGCCCCCGGTACCTCCAGACGCTACTATTTCCGCGGGCCGCGTTCCAACACTATTCACCCCGGCCAAGAGGCCTCTTCCCCGGCCACACTCGTCCGCCGGGCCGGCCCGCACCCCGCCATTGAGACTGCATGGGAATTATTATTTTTTTATCTCTCAACCTGTCCAAGAGGCCTGCTGCCCGCCGCAATCGCCGCCGGGCCGGCCCGCACCCTGCCATTGAGACTGAACGGGGATTATTTATTTTTTTAACTTGGCCGCCGGGCCGGGGCGGGCATCGCCCCCGGTACCTCCAGCCGCTACTATTTCCGCGGGCCGTGTTCCAACACTATTCACCCCGGCCAAGAGGCCTATTCCCCGGCCCGCACCCCGCCATTGAGACTGCATGGGAATTATTATTTTTTTATCTCTCAACCTGTCCAAGAGGCCTGCTGCCCGCCGCAATCGCCGCCGGGCCGGCCCGCACCCTGCCATTGAGACTGAACGTGTATTATTTATTTTTTTAACTTGGCCGCCGGGCCGGGGCGGGCATCGCCCCCGGTACCTCCAGCCGCTACTATTTCCGCGGGCCGTGTTCCAACACTATTCACCCCGGCCAAGAGGCCTATTCCCCGGCCCGCACCCCGCCATTGAGACTGCACGGGAATTATTATTTTTTTTATCTCTCAACCTGTTCAAGAGGCCTGCTGCCCGCCGCACTCGCCGCCGGGCCGGCCTGCACCCCGCCATTGAGACTGCACGGGAATTATTATTTTTTTATCTCTCAACCGGTCCAAGAGGCCTGCTGCCCGCCGCACTCGCCGCCGGGCCGGCCCGCACCCCGCCATTGAGACTGCATGGGAATTATTATTTTTTTATCTCTTAACCTGTCCAAGAGAACTGCTGCCCGCCGCAATCGCCGCCGGGCCGGCCCGCACCCCGCCATTGAGACTGAACGGGGATTATTATTTTTTTTAACTCGGCCGCCGGGCCGGGGCGGGCTTCGCCCCCGGTACCTCCAGCCGCTTCTATTTACGCGCGCCGAGTTCCAACATATTCACCCCAGCCAAGAGGCCTCTTCCCCGGCCACACTCGTCCGCCGGGCCGGCCCGCACCCCGCCATTGAGACTGCACGGGAATTATTATTTTTTTATCTCTCAACCTGTCCAAGAGGCCTGCTGCCCGCCGCACTCGCCGCCGGGCCGGCCCGCACCCCGCCATTGAGACTGCATGGGAATTATTATTTTTTTATCTCTCAACCTGTCCAAGAGGCCTGCTGCCCGCCGCAATCGCCGCCGGGCCGGCCCGCACCCCGCCATTGAGACTGAACGGAATTATTTATTTTTTTAACTTGGCCGCCGGGCCGGGGCGGGCTTCGCCCCCGGTACCTCCAGCCGCTACTATTTCCGCGGGCCGCGTTCCAACACTATTCACCCCGGCCAAGAGGCCTCTTCCCCGGCCACACTCGGCCACCGGGCCGGCCCGCACCCCGCCATTGAGACTGCATGGGAATTATTATTTTTTTATCTCTCAACCTGTCCAAGAGGCCTGCTGCCCGCCGCACTCGCCGCCGGGCCGGCCCGCACCCCGCCATTGAGACTGCATGGGAATTATTATTTTTTTATCTCTCAACCTATCCAAGAGAACTGCTGCCCGCCGCAATCGCCGCCGGGCCGGCCCGCACCCCGCCATTGAGACTGAACGGAATTATTATTTTTTTTAACTCGGCCGCCGGGCCGGGGCGGGCATCGCCCCCGGTACCTCCAGCCGCTACTATTTCCGCGGGCCGTGTTCCAACACTATTCACCCCGGCCAAGAGGCCTATTCCCCGGCCCGCACCCCAACATTGAGACTGCATGGGAATTATTTTTTTTTTTATCTCTCAACCTGTCCAAGAGGCCTGCTGCCCGCCGCACTCGCCGCCGGGCCGGCCCGCACCCCGCCATTGAGACTGAACGGGGATTATTATTTTTTTAAACTCGGCCGCCGGGCCGGGGCGGGCTTCGCCCCCGGTACCTCCAGCCGCTTCTATTTACGCGCGCCGCGTTCCAACATATTCACCCCGGCCAAGAGGCCTCTTCCCCGGCCACACTCGTCCGCCGGGCCGGCCCGCACCCCGCCATTGAGACTGCACGGGAATTATTATTTTTTTATCTCTCAACCTGTCCAAGAGGCCTGCTGCCCGCCGCACTCGCCGCCGGGCCGGCCCGCACCCCGCCATTGAGACTGCATGGGAATTATTATTTTTTTATCTCTCAACCTGTCCAAGAGAACTGCTGCCCGCCGCAATCGCCGCCGGGCCGGCCGCACCCCGCCATTGAGACTGAACGGAATTATTTATTTTTTTAACTTGGCCACCGCGCTGGGGCGGGCTTCGCCCCCGGTACCTCCAGCCGCTACTATTTCCGCGGGCCGCGTTCCAACACTATTCACCCCGGCCAAGAGGCCTCTTCCCCGGCCACACTCGTCCGCCGGGCCGGCCCGCACCCCGCCATTGAGACTGCATGGGAATTATTATTTTTTTATCTCTCAACCTGTCCAAGAGGCCTGCTGCCCGCCGCAATCGCCGCCGGGCCGGCCCGCACCCTGCCATTGAGACTGAACGGGGATTATTTATTTTTTTAACTTGGCCGCCGGCCCGGGGCGGGCATCGCCCCCGGTACCTCCAGCCGCTACTATTTCCGCGGGCCGTGTTCCAACACTATTCACCCCTGCCAAGAGGCCTATTCCCCGGCCCGCACCCCGCCATTGAGACTGCATGGGAATTATTATTTTTTTATCTCTCAACCTGTCCAAGAGGCCTGCTGCCCGCCGCACTCGCCGCCGGGCCGGCCCGCACCCCGCCATTGAGACTGCATGGGAATTATTATTTTTTTATCTCTCAACCTGTCCAAGAAAACTGCTGCCCGCCGCAATCGCCGCCGGGCCGGCCCGCACCCCGCCATTGAGACTGAACGGGGATTATTATTTTTTTTTAACTCGGCCGCCGGGCCGGGGCGGGCTTCGCCCCCGGTACCTCCAGCCGCTTCTATTTACGCGCGCCGAGTTCCAACATATTCACCCCGGCCAAGAGGCCTCTTCCCCGGCCACACTCGTCCGCCGGGCCGGCCCGCACCCCGCCATTGAGACTGCACGGGAATTATTATTTTTTTATCTCTCAACCTGTCCAAGAG
Organism: Hippocampus zosterae; assembly: GCF_025434085.1. Taxonomy (NCBI): domain Eukaryota; kingdom Metazoa; phylum Chordata; class Actinopteri; order Syngnathiformes; family Syngnathidae; genus Hippocampus; species Hippocampus zosterae. The sequence goes on along the minus strand of NC_067459.1, from coordinate 1,040,054 downwards.
GCCTGCTGCCCGCCGCAATCGCCGCCGGGCCGGCCCGCACCCCGCCATTGAGACTGCATGGGAATTATTATTTTTTTATCTCTCAACCTGTCCAAGAGAACTGCTGCCCGCCGCAATCGCCGCCGGGCCGGCCCGCACCCCGCCATTGAGACTGAACGGAATTATTATTTTTTTTAACTCGGCCGCCGGGCCGGGGCGGACTTCGCCCCCGGTACCTCCAGAAGCTACTATTTCCGCGGGCCGCGTTCCAACACTATTAACCCCGTTCAAGAGGCCTCTTCCCCGGCCCGCACCCCGCCATTGAGACTGCATGGGAATTATTATTTTTTTATCTCTCAACCTGTCCAAGAGGCCTGCTGCCCGCCGCAATCGCCGCCGGGCCGGCCCGCACCCTGCCATTGAGACTGAACGTGTATTATTTATTTTTTTAACTTGGCCGCCGGGCCGGGGCGGGCATCGCCCCCGGTACCTCCAGCCGCTACTATTTCCGCGGGCCGTGTTCCAACACTATTCACCCCGGCCAAGAGGCCTATTCCCCGGCCCGCACCCCGCCATTGAGACTGCACGGGAATTATTATTTTTTTAACTTGGCCGCCGGGCCGGGGCGGGCTTCGCCCCCGGTACCTCCAGCCGCTTCTATTTACGCGCGCCGAGTTCCAACATATTCACCCCGGCCAAGAGGCCTCTTCCCCGGCCACACTCGTCCGCCGGGCCGGCCCGCACCCCGCCATTGAGACTGCACGGGAATTATTATTTTTTTATCTCTCAACCTGTCCAAGAGAACTGCTGCCCGCCGCAATCGCCGCCGGGCAGGCCCGCACCCCGCCATTGAGACTGCACGGGAATTATTATTTTTTTATCTCTCAACCTGTCCAAGAGGCCTCTTCCCCGGCCACACTCGTCCGCCGGGCCGGCCCGCACCCCGCCATTGAGACTGCACGGGAATTATTATTTTTTTATCTCTCAACCTGTCCAAGAGGCCGGCTGCCCGCCGCACTCGCCGCCGGGCAGGCCCGCACCCCGCCATTGAGACTGCACGGGAATTATTATTTTTTTATCTCTCAACCTGTCCAAGAGGCCTCTTCCCCGGCCACACTCGTCCGCCGGGCCGGCCCGCACCCCGCCATTGAGACTGCACGGGAATTATTTATTTTTTTTATCTCTCAACCTGTCCAAGAGGCCTGCTGCCCGCCGCACTCGCCGCCGGGCCGGCCCGCACCCCGCCATTGAGACTGCACGGGAATTATTATTTTTTTTATCTCTCAAACTGTCCAAGAGGCCTGCTGCCCGCCGCAATCGCCGCCGGGCCGGCCCGACTGAACGGGGATTATTATTTTTTTATCTCTCAACCTGTCCAAGAGGCCTGCTGCCCGCCGCACTCGCCGCTGGGCCGGCCCGCACCCCGCCATTGAGACTGCATTGGAATTATTATTTTTTTATCTCTCAACCTGTCCAAGAGGCCTGCTACCCGCCGCAATCGCCGCCGGGCCGGCCCGCACCCTGCCATTGAGACTGAACAGGGATTATTTATTTTTTTAACTTGGCCGCCGGGCCGGGGCGGGCATCGCCCCCGGTACCTCCAGCCGCTACTATTTCCGCGGGCCGCGTTCCAACACTATTCACCCCGGCCAAGAGGCCTCTTCCCCGGCCACACTCGTCCGCCGGGCCGGCCCGCACCCCGCCATTGAGACTGAACGGGATTATTATTTTTTTTAACTCGGCCGCCGGGCCGGGGCGGGCTTCGCCCCCGGTACCTCCAGCCGCTACTATTTCCGCGGGCCGCGTTCCAACACTATTAACCCCGGCCAAGAGGCCTCTTCCCCGGCCACACTCGTCCTCCGGGCCGGCCCGCACCCCGCCATTGAGACTACACGGGAATTATTTTTTTTTTTATCTCTCAAACTGTCCAAGAGGCCTGCTGCCCGCCGCACTCGCCGCAGGGGCCGGCCCGCACCCTGCCATTGAGACTGAACGGGGATTATTTATTTTTTTAGCTTGGCCGCCGGGCCGGGGCGGGCATCGCCCCCGGTACCTCCAGCCGCTACTATTTCCGCGGGCCGCGTTCCAACACTATTCACCCCGGCCAAGAGGCCTATTCCCCGGCCCGCACCCCGCCATTGAGACTGCACGGGAATTATTATTTTTTTATCTCTCAACCTGTCCAAGAGGCCTGCTGCCCGCCGCACTCGCCGCCGGGCAGGCCCGCACCAGGCCATTGAGACTGCACGGGAATTATTATTTTTTTATCTCTCAACCTGTCCAAGAGGCCTGCTGCCCACCGCACTCGCCGCCGGGCCGGCCCGCACCCCGCCATTGAGACTGAACGGGGATTATTATTTTTTTATCTCTCAACCTGTCCAAGAGGCCTGCTGCCCGCCGCAATCGCCGCCGGGCCGGCCCGACTGAACGGGGATTATTATTTTTTTATCTCTCAACCTGTCCAAGAGGCCTGCTGCCCGCCGCAATCGCCGCCGGGCCGGCCCGCACCCCGCCATTGAGACTGAACGGGGATTATTATTTTTTTTATCTCTCAACCTGTCCAAGAGGCCTGCTGCCCGCCGCACTCGCCGCCGGGCCGGCCCGCACCCCGCCATTGAGACTGAACGGGGATTTTTTTTTTTTTTAACTCGGCCTCCGGGCCGGGGCGGGCTTCGCCCCCGGTACCTCCAGCCGCTTCTATTTACGCGCGCCGCGTTCCAACATATTCACCCCGGCCAAGAGGCCTATTCCCCGGCCCGCACCCCGCCATTGAGACTGCATGGGAATTATTATTTTTTTATCTCTCAACCTGTCCAAGAGGCCTGCTGCCCGCCGCAATCGCCGCCGGGCCGGCCCGCACCCTGCCATTGAGACTGAACGGGGATTATTTATTTTTTTAACTTGGCCGCCGGGCCGGGGCGGGCATCGCCCCCGGTACCTCCAGCCGCTACTATTTCCGCGGGCCGTGTTCCAACACCATTCACCCCGGCCAAGAGGCCTATTCCCCGGCCACACTCCTCCGCCGGGCCGGCCCGCACCCCGCCATTGAGACTGCACGGGAATTATTATTTTTTTATCTCTCAACCTGTCCAAGAGGCCTGCTGCCCGCCGCACTCGCCGCCGGGCCGGCCCGCACCCCGCCATTGAGACTGAACGGGGATTATTATTTTTTTTAACTCGGCCTCCGGGCCGGGGCGGGCTTCGCCCCCGGTACCTCCAGCCGCTTCTATTTACGCGCGCGTTCCAACATATTCACCCCGGCCAAGAGGCCTCTTCCCCGGCCACACTCGTCCGCCGGGCCGGCCCGCACCCCGCCATTGAGATTGCACGGGAATTATTATTTTTTTATCTCCCAACCTGTCCAAGAGGCCTGCTGCCCGCCGCAATCGCCGCCGGGCCGGCCCGCACCCTGCCATTGAGACTGAACGGGGATTATTTATTTTTTTAACTTGGCCGCCGGCCCGGGGCGGGCATCGCCCCCGGTACCTCCAGCCGCTACTATTTCCGCGGGCCGTGTTCCAACACTATTCACCCCGGCCAAGAGGCCTCTTCCCCGGCCCGCACCCCGCCATTGAGACTGCATGGGAATTATTATTTTTTTATCTCTCAACCTGTCCAAGAGGCCTGCTGCCCGCCGCAATCGCCGCCGGGCCGGCCCGCACCCTGCCATTGAGACTGAACGGGATTATTTATTTTTTTAACTTGGCCGCCGGGCCGGGGCGGGCATCGCCCCCGGTACCTCCAGCCGCTACTATTTCCGCGGGCCGTGTTCCAACACTATTCACCCCGGCCAAGAGGCCTATTCCCCGGCCCGCACCCCGCCATTGAGACTGCACGGGAATTATTATTTTTTTATCTCTCAACCTGTCCAAGAGGCCTGCTGCCCGCCGCACTCGCCGCCGGGCCGGCCCGCACCCTGCCATTGAGACTGAACGGGGATTATTTATTTTTTTAACTCGGCCTCCGGGCCGGGGCGGGCTTCGCCCCCGGTACCTCCAGCCGCTTCTATTTACGCGCGCCGCGTTCCAACATATTCACCCCGGCCAAGAGGCCTATTCCCCGGCCCACACCCCGCCATTGAGACTGCATGGGAATTATTATTTTTTTATCTCTCAACCTGTCCAAGAGGCCTGCTGCCCGCCGCACTCGCCGCCGGGCCGGCCCTCACCCCGCCATTGAGACTGAACGGGGATTATTATTTTTTTTAACTGGGCCGCCGGGCCGGGGCGGGCATCGCCCCCGGTACCTCCAGCCGCTACTATTTCCGCGGGCCGTGTTCCAACACTATTCACCCCGGCCAAGAGGCCTATTCCCCGGCCCGCACCCCGCCATTGAGACTGCACGGGAATTATTATTTTTTTATCTCTCAACCTGTCCAAGAGGCCTGCTGCCCGCCGCACTCGCCGCCGGGCCGGCCCGCACCCCGCCATTGAGACTGCATGGGAATTATTATTTTTTTATCTCTCAACCTGTCCAAGAGAACTGCTGCCCGCCGCAGTCGCCGCCGGGCCGGCCGCACCCCGCCATTGAGACTGAATGGAATTATTTATTTTTTTAACTTGGCCGCCGGGGCGGGCTTCGCCCCCGGTACCTCCAGCCGCTACTATTTCCGCGGGCCGCGTTCCAACACTATTCACCCCGGCCAAGAGGCCTCTTCCACGGCCACACTCGTCCGCCGGGCCGGCCCGCACCCCGCCATTGAGACTGCATGGGAATTATTATTTTTTTATCTCTCAACCTGTCCAAGAGGCCTGCTGCCCGCCGCACTCGCCGCCGGGCCGGCCCGCACCCCGCCATTGAGACTGCATGGGAATTATTATTTTTTTATCTCTCAACCTATCCAAGAGAACTGCTGCCCGCCGCAATCGCCGCCGGGCCGGCCCGCACCCCGCCATTGAGACTGAACGGAATTATTATTTTTTTTAACTCGGCCGCCGGGCCGGGGCGGGCTTCGCCCCAGGTACCTCCAGACGCTACTATTTCCGCGGGCCGCGTTCCAACACTATTAACCCCGGCCAAGAGGCCTCTTCCCCGGCCACACTCGGCCACCGGGCCGGCCCGCACCCTGCCATTGAGACTGAAGGGATTATTTATTTTTTTAACTTGGCCGCCGGGCCGGGGCGGGCTTCGCCCCCGGTACCTCCAGCCGCTACTATTTCCGCGGGCCGCGTTCCAACACTATTCACCCCGGCCAAGAGGCCTCTTCCCCGGCCACACTCGTCCGCCGGGCCGGCCCGCACCCCGCCATTGAGACTGCATGGGAATTCTTATTTTTTTATCTCTCAACCTGTCCAAGAGGCCTGCTGCCCGCCGCAATCGCCGCCGGGCCGGCCCGCACCCTGCCATTGAGACTGAACGGGGATTATTTATTTTTTTAACTTGGCCGCCGGCCCGGGGCGGGCATCGCCCCCGGTACCTCCAGCCGCTACTATTTCCGCCGGCCGTGTTCCAACACTATTCACCCCGGCCAAGAGGCCTATTCCCCGGCCCGCACCCCGCCATTGAGACTGCATGGGAATTATTATTTTTTTATCTCTCAACCTGTCCAAGAGGCCTGCTGCCCGCCGCAATCGCCGCCGGGCCGGCCCGCACCCTGCCATTGAGACTGAACGTGTATTATTTATTTTTTTAACTTGGCCGCCGGGCCGGGGCGGGCATCTCCCCCGGTACCTCCAGCCGCTACTATTTCCGCGGGCCGTGTTCCAACACTATTCACCCCGGCCAAGAGGCCTATTCCCCGGCCCGCACCCCGCCATTGAGACTGCACGGGAATTATTATTTTTTTAACTTGGCCGCCGGGCCGGGGCGGGCTTCGCCCCCGGTACCTCCAGCCGCTTCTATTTACGCGCGCCGAGTTCCAACATATTAGCCCCGGCCAAGAGGCCTCTTCCCCGGCCACACTCGTCCGCCGGGCCGGCCCGCACCCCGCCATTGAGACTGCACGGGAATTATTATTTTTTTATCTCTCAACCTGTCCAAGAGGCCTGCTGCCCGCCGCACTCGCCGCCGGGCCGGCCCGCACCCCGCCATTGAGACTGCATGGGAATTATTATTTTTTTATCTCTCAACCTGTCCAAGAGAACTGCTGCCCGCCGCAATCGCCGCCGGGCCGGCCCGCACCCCGCCATTGAGACTGAACGGAATTATTATTTTTTTTAACTCGGCCGCCGGGCCGGGGCGGTCTTCGCCCCCGGTACCTCCAGACGCTACTATTTCCGCGGGCCGCGTTCCAACACTATTAACCCCGTTCAAGAGGCCTCTTCCCCGGCCACACTCGGCCACCGGGCCGGCCCGCACCCTGCCATTGAGACTGAAGGGATTATTTATTTTTTTAACTTGGCCGCCGGGCCGGGGCGGGCTTCGCCCCCGGTACCTCCAGCCGCTACTATTTCCGCGGGCCGCGTTCCAACACTATTCACCCCGGCCAAGAGGCCTCTTCCCCGGCCACACTCGTCCGCCGGGCCGGCCCGCACCCTGCCATTGAGACTGCATGGGAATTATTATTTTTTTATCCCTCAACCTGTCCAAGAGGCCTGCTGCCCGCCGCAATCGCCGCCGGGCCGGCCCGCACCCTGCCATTGAGACTGAACGGGGATTATTTATTTTTTTAACTTGGCCGCCGGGCCGGGGCGGGCTTCGCCCCTGGTACCTCCAGCCGCTACTATTTCCGCGGGCCGCGTTCCAACACTATTCACACCGGCCAAGAGGCCTCTTCCCCGGCCACACTCGTCCGCCGGGCCGGCCCGCACCCCGCCATTGAGACTGCACGGGAATTATTATTTTTTTATCTCTCAACCTGTCCAAGAGGCCGGCTGCCCGCCGCACTCGCCGCCGGGCAGGCCCGCACCCCGCCATTGAGACTGCACGGGAATTATTATTTTTTTATCTCTCAACCTGTCCAAGAGGCCTGCTGCCCGCCGCAATCGCCGCCGGGCCGGCCCGCACCCTGCCATTGAGACTGAACGGGGATTATTTATTTTTTTAACTTGGCCGCCGGCCCGGGGCGGGCATCGCCCCCGGTACCTCCAGCCGCTACTATTTCCGCCGGCCGTGTTCCAACACTATTCACCCCGGCCAAGAGGCCTATTCCCCGGCCCGCACCCCGCCATTGAGACTGCATGGGAATTATTATTTTTTTATCTCTCAACCTGTCCAAGAGGCCTGCTGCCCGCCGCAATCGCCGCCGGGCCGGCCCGCACCCTGCCATTGAGACTGAACGTGTATTATTTATTTTTTTAACTTGGCCGCCGGGCCGGGGCGGGCATCTCCCCCGGTACCTCCAGCCGCTACTATTTCCGCGGGCCGTGTTCCAACACTATTCACCCCGGCCAAGAGGCCTATTCCCCGGCCCGCACCCCGCCATTGAGACTGCACGGGAATTATTATTTTTTTAACTTGGCCGCCGGGCCGGGGCGGGCTTCGCCCCCGGTACCTCCAGCCGCTTCTATTTACGCGCGCCGAGTTCCAACATATTAGCCCCGGCCAAGAGGCCTCTTCCCCGGCCACACTCGTCCGCCGGGCCGGCCCGCACCCCGCCATTGAGACTGCACGGGAATTATTATTTTTTTATCTCTCAACCTGTCCAAGAGGCCTGCTGCCCGCCGCACTCGCCGCCGGGCCGGCCCGCACCCCGCCATTGAGACTGCATGGGAATTATTATTTTTTTATCTCTCAACCTGTCCAAGAGAACTGCTGCCCGCCGCAATCGCCGCCGGGCCGGCCCGCACCCCGCCATTGAGACTGAACGGAATTATTATTTTTTTTAACTCGGCCGCCGGGCCGGGGCGGTCTTCGCCCCCGGTACCTCCAGACGCTACTATTTCCGCGGGCCGCGTTCCAACACTATTAACCCCGTTCAAGAGGCCTCTTCCCCGGCCACACTCGGCCACCGGGCCGGCCCGCACCCTGCCATTGAGACTGAAGGGATTATTTATTTTTTTAACTTGGCCGCCGGGCCGGGGCGGGCTTCGCCCCCGGTACCTCCAGCCGCTACTATTTCCGCGGGCCGCGTTCCAACACTATTCACCCCGGCCAAGAGGCCTCTTCCCCGGCCACACTCGTCCGCCGGGCCGGCCCGCACCCTGCCATTGAGACTGCATGGGAATTATTATTTTTTTATCCCTCAACCTGTCCAAGAGGCCTGCTGCCCGCCGCAATCGCCGCCGGGCCGGCCCGCACCCTGCCATTGAGACTGAACGGGGATTATTTATTTTTTTAACTTGGCCGCCGGGCCGGGGCGGGCTTCGCCCCTGGTACCTCCAGCCGCTACTATTTCCGCGGGCCGCGTTCCAACACTATTCACACCGGCCAAGAGGCCTCTTCCCCGGCCACACTCGTCCGCCGGGCCGGCCCGCACCCCGCCATTGAGACTGCACGGGAATTATTATTTTTTTATCTCTCAACCTGTCCAAGAGGCCGGCTGCCCGCCGCACTCGCCGCCGGGCAGGCCCGCACCCCGCCATTGAGACTGCACGGGAATTATTATTTTTTTATCTCTCAACCTGTCCAAGAGGCCTCTTCCCCGGCCACACTCGTCCGCCGGGCCGGCCCGCACCCCGCCATTGAGACTGCACGGGAATTATTTTTTTTTTTATCTCTCAACCTGTCCAAGAGGCCTGCTGCCCGCCGCACTCGCCGCCGGGCCGGCCCGCACCCCGCCATTGAGACTGCACGGGAATTATTATTTTTTTTATCTCTCAAACTGTCCAAGAGGCCTGCTGCCCGCCGCAATCGCCGCCGGGCCGGCCCGACTGAACGGGGATTATTATTTTTTTATCTCTCAACCTGTCCAAGAGGCCTGCTGCCCGCCGCACTCGCCGCTGGGCCGGCCCGCACCCCGCCATTGAGACTGCATTGGAATTATTATTTTTTTATCTCTCAACCTGTCCAAGAGGCCTGCTACCCGCCGCAATCGCCGCCGGGCCGGCCCGCACCCTGCCATTGAGACTGAACAGGGATTATTTATTTTTTTAACTTGGCCGCCGGGCCGGGGCGGGCATCGCCCCCGGTACCTCCAGCCGCTACTATTTCCGCGGGCCGCGTTCCAACACTATTCACCCCGGCCAAGAGGCCTCTTCCCCGGCCACACTCGTCCGCCGGGCCGGCCCGCACCCCGCCATTGAGACTGAACGGGATTATTATTTTTTTTAACTCGGCCGCCGGGCCGGGGCGGGCTTCGCCCCCGGTACCTCCAGCCGCTACTATTTCCGCGGGCCGCGTTCCAACACTATTAACCCCGGCCAAGAGGCCTCTTCCCCGGCCACACTCGTCCTCCGGGCCGGCCCGCACCCCGCCATTGAGACTACACGGGAATTATTTTTTTTTTTATCTCTCAAACTGTCCAAGAGGCCTGCTGCCCGCCGCACTCGCCGCAGGGGCCGGCCCGCACCCTGCCATTGAGACTGAACGGGGATTATTTATTTTTTTAGCTTGGCCGCCGGGCCGGGGCGGGCATCGCCCCCGGTACCTCCAGCCGCTACTATTTCCGCGGGCCGCGTTCCAACACTATTCACCCCGGCCAAGAGGCCTATTCCCCGGCCCGCACCCCGCCATTGAGACTGCACGGGAATTATTATTTTTTTATCTCTCAACCTGTCCAAGAGGCCTGCTGCCCGCCGCACTCGCCGCCGGGCATGCCCGCACCAGGCCATTGAGACTGCATGGGAATTATTATTTTTTTATCTCTCAACCTGTCCAAGAGGCCTGCTGCCCACCGCACTCGCCGCCGGGCCGGCCCGCACCCCGCCATTGAGACTGAACGGGGATTATTATTTTTTTATCTCTCAACCTGTCCAAGAGGCCTGCTGCCCGCCGCAATCGCCGCCGGGCCGGCCCGACTGAACGGGGATTATTATTTTTTTATCTCTCAACCTGTCCAAGAGGCCTGCTGCCCGCCGCAATCGCCGCCGGGCCGGCCCGCACCCCGCCATTGAGACTGAACGGGGATTATTATTTTTTTTAACTCGGCCGCCGGGCCGGGGCGGGCTTCGCCCCCGGTACCTCCAGCCGCTACTATTTCCGCGGGCCGCGTTCCAACACTATTAACCCCGGCCAAGAGGCCTATTCCCCGGCCCGCACATCGCCATTGAGACTGCACGGGAATTATTATTTTTTTATCTCTCAACCTGTCCAAGAGGCCTGCTGCCCGCCGCACTCGCCGCCGGGCAGGCCCGCACCCCGCCATTGAGACTGCACGGGAATTATTATTTTTTTATCTCTCAACCTGTCCAAGAGGCCTGCTGCCCGCCGCAATCGCCGCCGGGACGGCCCGCACCCCGCCATTGAGACTGAACGGGGATTATTTTTTTTTTTATCTCTCAACCTGTCCAAGAGGCCTGCTGCCCGCCGCACTCGCCGCCGGGCCGGCCCGCACCCCGCCATTGAGACTGAACGGGGATTATTATTTTTTTTAACTCGGCCTCCGGGCCGGGGCGGGCTTCGCCCCCGGTACCTCCAGCCGCTTCTATTTACGCGCGCCGCGTTCCAACATATTCACCCCGGCCAAGAGGCCTATTCCCCGGCCCGCACCCCGCCATTGAGACTGCATGGGAATTATTATTTTTTTATCTCTCAACCTGTCCAAGAGGCCTGCTGCCCGCCGCAATCGCCGCCGGGCCGGCCCGCACCCTGCCATTGAGACTGAACGGGGATTATTTATTTTTTTAACTTGGCCGCCGGGCCGGGGCGGGCATCGCCCCCGGTACCTCCAGCCGCTACTATTTCCGCGGGCCGTGTTCCAACACCATTCACCCCGGCCAAGAGGCCTATTCCCCGGCCACACTCCTCCGCCGGGCCGGCCCGCACCCCGCCATTGAGACTGCACGGGAATGATTATTTTTTTATCTCTCAACCTGTCCAAGAGGGCTGCTGCCCGCCGCACTCGCCGCCGGGCTGGCCCGCACCCCGCCATTGAGACTGAACGGGGATTATTATTTTTTTTAACTCGGCCTCCGGGCCGGGGCGGGCTTCGCCCCCGGTACCTCCAGCCGCTTCTATTTACGCGCGCGTTCCAACATATTCACCCCGGCCAAGAGGCCTCTTCCCCGGCCACACTCGTCCGCCGGGCCGGCCCGCACCCCGCCATTGAGATTGCACGGGAATTATTATTTTTTTATCTCCCAACCTGTCCAAGAGGCCTGCTGCCCGCCGCAATCGCCGCCGGGCCGGCCCGCACCCTGCCATTGAGACTGAACGGGAATTATTATTTTTTTATCTCTCAACCTGTCCAAGAGGCCTGCTGCCCGCCGCACTCGCCGCCGGGCCGGCCCGCACCCCGCCATTGAGACTGAACGGGGATTATTATTTTTTTTAACTCGGCCTCCGGGCCGGGGCGGGCTTCGCCCCCGGTACCTCCAGCCGCTTCTATTTACGCGCGCCGCGTTCCAACATATTCACCCCGGCCAAGAGGCCTCTTCCACGGCCACACTCGTCCGCCGGGCCGGCCCGCACCCCGCCATTGAGACTGCACGGGAATTATTATTTTTTTATCTCTCAACCTGTCCAAGAGGCCTGCTGCCCGCCGCACTCGCCGCCGGGCCGGCCCGCACCCCGCCATTGAGACTGAACGGGGATTATTATTTTTTTTAACTCGGCCTTCGGGCCGGGGCGGGCTTCGCCCCCGGTACCTCCAGCCGCTTCTATTTACGCGCGCCGCGTTCCAACATATTCACCCCGGCCAAGAGGCCTCTTCCCCGGCCACACTCGTCCGCCGGGCCGGCCCGCACCCCGCCATTGAGACTGCACGGGAATTATTATTTTTTTATCTCTCAACCTGTCCAAGAGGCCTGCTGCCCGCCGCACTCGCCGCCGGGCCGGCCCGCACCCTGCCATTGAGACTGAACGGGGATTATTTATTTTTTTAACTTGGCCGCCGGCCCGGGGCGGGCATCCCCCCCGGTACCTCCAGCCGCTACTATTTCCGCGGGCCGTGTTCCAACACTATTCACCCCGGCCAAGAGGCCTATTCCCCGGCCCGCACCCCGCCATTGAGACTGCATGGGAATTATTATTTTTTTATCTCTCAACCTGTCCAAGAGACCTGCTGCCCGCCGCAATCGCCGCCGGGCCGGCCCGCACCCTGCCATTGAGACTGAACGGGGATTATTTATTTTTTTAACTCGGTCTCCGGGCCGGGGCGGGCTTCGCCCCCGGTACCTCCAGCCGCTTCTATTTACGCGCGCCGCGTTCCAACATATTCACCCCGGCCAAGAGGCCTATTCCCCGGCCCACACCCCGCCATTGAGACTGCATGGGAATTATTATTTTTTTATCTCTCAACCTGTCCAAGAGGCCTGCTGCCCGCCGCACTCGCCGCCGGGCCGGCCCGCACCCCGCCATTGAGACTGAACGGGGATTATTATTTTTTTTAACTGGGCCGCCGGGCCGGGGCGGGCATCGCCCCCGGTACCTCCAGCCGCTACTATTTCCGCGGGCCGTGTTCCAACACTATTCACCCCGGCCAAGAGGCCTATTCCCCGGCCCGCACCCCGCCATTGAGACTGCACGGGAATTATTATTTTTTTATCTCTCAACCTGTCCAAGAGGCCTGCTGCCCGCCGCACTCGCCGCCGGGCCGGCCCGCACCCCGCCATTGAGACTGCATGGGAATTATTATTTTTTTATCTCTCAACCTGTCCAAGAGAACTGCTGCCCGCCGCAGTCGCCGCCGGGCCGGCCCGCACCCCGCCATTGAGACTGAACGGAATTATTATTTTTTTTAACTCGGCCGCCGGGCCGGGGCGGGCTTCGCCCCCGGTACCTCCAGACGCTACTATTTCCGCGGGCCGCGTTCCAACACTATTAACCCCGGCCAAGAGGCCTCTTCCCCGGCCACACTCGGCCACCGGGCCGGCCCGCACCCTGCCATTGAGACTGAACGGGATTATTTATTTTTTTAACTTGGCCGCCGGGCCGGGGCGGGCTTCGCCCCCGGTACCTCCAGCCGCTATTATTTACGCGCGCCGCGTTCCAACATATTCACCCCGGCCAATAGGCCTCTTCCCCGGCCACACTCGTCCGCCGGGCCGGCCCGCACCCCGCCGTTGAGACTGCACGGGAATTATTATTTTTTTATCTCTCAACCTGTCCAAGAGGCCTGCTGCCCGCCGCACTCGCCGCCGGGCCGGCCCGTACCCCGCCATTGAGACTGCATGGGAATTATTATTTTTTTATCTCTCAACCTGTCCAAGAGAACTGCTGCCCGCCGCAATCGCCGCCGGGCCGGCCGCACCCCGCCATTGAGACTGAACGGAATTATTTATTTTTTTAACTTGGCCGCCGGGGCGGGCTTCGCCCCCGGTACCTCCAGCCGCTACTATTTCCGCGGGCCGCGTTCCAACACTATTCACCCCGGCCAAGAGGCCTCTTCCACGGCCACACTCGTCCGCCGGGCCGGCCCGCACCCCGCCATTGAGACTGCATGGGAATTATTATTTTTTTATCTCTCAACCTGTCCAAGAGGCCTGCTGCCCGCCGCACTCGCCGCCGGGCCGGCCCGCACCCCGCCATTGAGACTGCATGGGAATTATTATTTTTTTATCTCTCAACCTATCCAAGAGAACTGCTGCCCGCCGCAATCGCCGCCGGGCCGGCCCGCACCCCGCCATTGAGACTGAACGGAATTATTATTTTTTTTAACTCGGCCGCCGGGCCGGGGCGGGCTTCGCCCCAGGTACCTCCAGACGCTACTATTTCCGCGGGCCGCGTTCCAACACTATTAACCCCGGCCAAGAGGCCTCTTCCCCGGCCACACTCGGCCACCGGGCCGGCCCGCACCCTGCCATTGAGACTGAAGGGATTATTTATTTTTTTAACTTGGCCGCCGGGCCGGGGCGGGCTTCGCCCCCGGTACCTCCAGCCGCTACTATTTCCGCGGGCCGCGTTCCAACACTATTCACCCCGGCCAAGAGGCCTCTTCCCCGGCCACACTCGTCCGCCGGGCCGGCCCGCACCCCGCCATTGAGACTGCATGGGAATTCTTATTTTTTTATCTCTCAACCTGTCCAAGAGGCCTGCTGCCCGCCGCAATCGGCGCCGGGCCGGCCCGCACCCTGCCATTGAGACTGAACGGGGATTATTTATTTTTTTAACTTGGCCGCCGGCCCGGGGCGGGCATCGCCCCCGGTACCTCCAGCCGCTACTATTTCCGCCGGCCGTGTTCCAACACTATTCACCCCGGCCAAGAGGCCTATTCCCCGGCCCGCACCCCGCCATTGAGACTGCATGGGAATTATTATTTTTTTATCTCTCAACCTGTCCAAGAGGCCTGCTGCCCGCCGCAATCGCCGCCGGGCCGGCCCGCACCCTGCCATTGAGACTGAACGTGTATTATTTATTTTTTTAACTTGGCCGCCGGGCCGGGGCGGGCATCGCCCCCGGTACCTCCAGCCGCTACTATTTCCGCGGGCCGTGTTCCAACACTATTCACCCCGGCCAAGAGGCCTATTCCCCGGCCCGCACCCCGCCATTGAGACTGCACGGGAATTATTATTTTTTTAACTTGGCCGCCGGGCCGGGGCGGGCTTCGCCCCCGGTACCTCCAGCCGCTTCTATTTACGCGCGCCGAGTTCCAACATATTAGCCCCGGCCAAGAGGCCTCTTCCCCGGCCACACTCGTCCGCCGGGCCGGCCCGCACCCCGCCATTGAGACTGCACGGGAATTATTATTTTTTTATCTCTCAACCTGTCCAAGAGGCCTGCTGCCCGCCGCACTCGCCGCCGGGCCGGCCCGCACCCCGCCATTGAGACTGCATGGGAATTATTATTTTTTTATCTCTCAACCTGTCCAAGAGGCCTGCTGCCCGCCGCAATCGCCGCCGGGCCGGCCCGCACCCCGCCATTGAGACTGCACGGGAATTATTATTTTTTTTATCTCTCAAACTGTCCAAGAGGCCTGCTGCCCGCCGCAATCGCCGCCGGGCCGGCCCGACTGAACGGGGATTATTATTTTTTTATCTCTCAACCTGTCCAAGAGGCCTGCTGCCCGCCGCACTCGCCGCTGGGCCGGCCCGCACCCCGCCATTGAGACTGCATTGGAATTATTATTTTTTTATCTCTCAACCTGTCCAAGAGGCCTGCTACCCGCCGCAATCGCCGCCGGGCCGGCCCGCACCCTGCCATTGAGACTGAACAGGGATTATTTATTTTTTTAACTTGGCCGCCGGGCCGGGGCGGGCATCGCCCCCGGTACCTCCAGCCGCTACTATTTCCGCGGGCCGCGTTCCAACACTATTCACCCCGGCCAAGAGGCCTCTTCCCCGGCCACACTCGTCCTCCGGGCCGGCCCGCACCCCGCCATTGAGACTGAACGGGATTATTATTTTTTTTAACTCGGCCGCCGGGCCGGGGCGGGCTTCGCCCCCGGTACCTCCAGCCGCTACTATTTCCGCGGGCCGCGTTCCAACACTATTAACCCCGGCCAAGAGGCCTCTTCCCCGGCCACACTCGTCCTCCGGGCCGGCCCGCACCCCGCCATTGAGACTACACGGGAATTATTATTTTTTTTATCTCTCAAACTGTCCAAGAGGCCTGCTGCCCGCCGCACTCGCCGCAGGGGCCGGCCCGCACCCTGCCATTGAGACTGAACGGGGATTATTTATTTTTTTAGCTTGGCCGCCGGGCCGGGGCGGGCATCGCCCCCGGTACCTCCAGCCGCTACTATTTCCGCGGGCCGCGTTCCAACACTATTCACCCCGGCCAAGAGGCCTATTCCCCGGCCCGCACCCCGCCATTGAGACTGCACGGGAATTATTATTTTTTTATCTCTCAACCTGTCCAAGAGGCCTGCTGCCCGCCGCACTCGCCGCCGGGCAGGCCCGCACCAGGCCATTGAGACTGCACGGGAATTATTATTTTTTTATCTCTCAACCTGTCCAAGAGGCCTGCTGCCCACCGCACTCGCCGCCGGGCCGGCCCGCACCCCGCCATTGAGACTGAACGGGGATTATTATTTTTTTATCTCTCAACCTGTCCAAGAGGCCTGCTGCCCGCCGCAATCGCCGCCGGGCCGGCCCGACTGAACGGGGATTATTATTTTTTTATCTCTCAACCTGTCCAAGAGGCCTGCTGCCCGCCGCAATCGCCGCCGGGCCGGCCCGCACCCCGCCATTGAGACTGAACGGGGATTATTATTTTTTTTAACTCGGCCGCCGGGCCGGGGCGGGCTTCGCCCCCGGTACCTCCAGCCGCTACTATTTCCGCGGGCCGCGTTCCAACACTATTAACCCCGGCCAAGAGGCCTATTCCCCGGCCCGCACATCGCCATTGAGACTGCACGGGAATTATTATTTTTTTATCTCTCAACCTGTCCAAGAGGCCTGCTGCCCGCCGCACTCGCCGCCGGGCAGGCCCGCACCCCGCCATTGAGACTGCACGGGAATTATTATTTTTTTATCTCTCAACCTGTCCAAGAGGCCTGCTGCCCGCCGCAATCGCCGCCGGGCCGGCCCGCACCCCGCCATTGAGACTGAACGGGGATTATTATTTTTTTTATCTCTCAACCTGTCCAAGAGGCCTGCTGCCCGCCGCACTCGCCGCCGGGCCGGCCCGCACCCCGCCATTGAGACTGAACGGGGATTATTATTTTTTTTAACTCGGCCTCCGGGCCGGGGCGGGCTTCGCCCCCGGTACCTCCAGCCGCTTCTATTTACGCGCGCCGCGTTCCAACATATTCACCCCGGTCAAGAGGCCTCTTCCCCGGCCACACTCGTCCGCCGGGCCGGCCCGCACCCCGCCATTGAGACTGCACGGGAATTATTATTTTTTTATCTCTCAACCTGTCCAAGAGGCCTGCTGCCCGCCGCACTCGCCGCCGGGCCGGCCCGCACCCCGCCATTGAGACTGAACGGGGATTATTATTTTTTTTATCTCTCAACCTGTCCAAGAGGCCTGCTGCCCGCCGCAATCGCCGCCGGGCCGGCCCGCACCCTGCCATTGAGACTGAACGGGATTATTTATTTTTTTAACTTGGCCGCCGGGCCGGGGCGGGCATCGCCCCCGGTACCTCCAGCCGCTACTATTTCCGCGGGCCGTGTTCCAACACTATTCACCCCGGCCAAGAGGCCTATTCCCCGGCCCGCACCCCGCCATTGAGACTGCACGGGAATTATTATTTTTTTATCTCTCAACCTGTCCAAGAGGCCTGCTGCCCGCCGCACTCGCCGCCGGGCCGGCCCGCACTCTGCCATTGAGACTGAACGGGGATTATTTATTTTTTTAACTCGGCCTCCGGGCCGGGGCGGGCTTCGCCCCCGGTACCTCCAGCCGCTTCTATTTACGCGCGCCGCGTTCCAACATATTCACCCCGGCCAAGAGGCCTATTCCCCGGCCCGCACCCCGCCATTGAGACTGCACGGGAATTATTATTTTTTTATCTCTCAACCTGTCCAAGAGGCCTGCTGCCCGCCGCACTCGCCGCCGGGCCGGCCCGCACCCTGCCATTGAGACTGAACGGGGATTATTTATTTTTTTAACTTGGCCGCCGGCCCGGGGCGGGCATCGCCCTCGGTACCTCCAGCCGCTACTATTTCCGCGGGCCGTGTTCCAACACTATTCACCCCGGCCAAGAGGCCTATTCCCCGGCCCGCACCCCGCCATTGAGACTGCATGGGAATTATTATTTTTTTATCTCTCAACCTGTCCAAGAGGCCTGCTGCCCGCCGCAATCGCCGCCGGGCCGGCCCGCACCCTGCCATTGAGACTGAACGGGAATTATTATTTTTTTATCTCTCAACCTGTCCAAGAGGCCTGCTGCCCGCCGCACTCGCCGCCGGGCCGGCCCGCACCCCGCCATTGAGACTGAACGGGGATTATTATTTTTTTTAACTCGGCCTCCGGGCCGGGGCGGGCTTCGCCCCCGGTACCTCCAGCCGCTTCTATTTACGCGCGCCGCGTTCCAACATATTCACCCCGGCCAAGAGGCCTCTTCCCCGGCCACACTCGTCCGCCGGGCCGGCCCGCACCCCGCCATTGAGACTGCACGGGAATTATTATTTTTTTATCTCTCAACCTGTCCAAGAGGCCTGCTGCCCGCCGCACTCGCCGCCGGGCCGGCCCGCACCCCGCCATTGAGACTGAACGGGGATTATTATTTTTTTTAACTCGGCCTTCGGGCCGGGGCGGGCTTCGCCCCCGGTACCTCCAGCCGCTTCTATTTACGCGCGCCGCGTTCCAACATATTCACCCCGGCCAAGAGGCCTCTTCCCCGGCCACACTCGTCCGCCGGGCCGGCCCGCACCCCGCCATTGAGACTGCACGGGAATTATTATTTTTTTATCTCTCAACCTGTCCAAGAGGCCTGCTGCCCGCCGCACTCGCCGCCGGGCCGGCCCGCACCCTGCCATTGAGACTGAACGGGGATTATTTATTTTTTTAACTTGGCCGCCGGCCCGGGGCGGGCATCGCCCCCGGTACCTCCAGCCGCTACTATTTCCGCGGGCCGTGTTCCAACACTATTCACCCCGGCCAAGAGGCCTATTCCCCGGCCCGCACCCCGCCATTGAGACTGCACGGGAATTATTATTTTTTTATCTCTCAACCTGTCCAAGAGGCCTGCTGCCCGCCGCACTCGCCGCCGGGCCGGCCCGCACCCCGCCATTGAGACTCAACGGGGATTATTATTTTTTTTAACTCGGCCTCCGGGCCGGGGCGGGCTTCGCCCCCGGTACCTCCAGCCGCTTCTATTTACGCGCGCCGCGTTCCAACATATTCACCCCGGCCAAGAGGCCTCTTCCCCGGCCACACTCGTCCGCCTGGCCGGCCCGCACCCCGCCATTGAGACTGCACGGGAATTATTATTTTTTTATCTCTCAACCTGTCCAAGAGGCCTGCTGCCCGCCGCAACCGCCGCCGGGCCGGCACGCACCCTGCCATTGAGACTGAACGGGGATTATTTATTTTTTTAACTTGGCCGCCGGCCCGGGGCGGGCATCGCCCCCGGTACCTCCAGCCGCTACTATTTCCGCGGGCCGTGTTCCAACACTATTCACCCCGGCCAAGAGGCCTATTCCCCGGCCCGCACCCCGCCATTGAGACTGCATGGGAATTATTATTTTTTTATCTCTCAACCTGTCCAAGAGGCCTGCTGCCCGCCCCGCACCCTGCCATTGAGACTGAACGTGTATTATTTATTTTTTTAACTTGGCCGCCGGGCCGGGGCGGGCATCGCCCCCGGTACCTCCAGCCGCTACTATTTCCGCGGGCCGTGTTCCAACACTATTCACCCCGGCCAAGAGGCCTATTCCCCGGCCCGCACCCCGCCATTGAGACTGCACGGGAATTATTATTTTTTTAACTTGGCCGCCGGGCCGGGGCGGGCTTCGCCCCCGGTACCTCCAGCCGCTTCTATTTACGCGCGCCGAGTTCCAACATATTAGCCCCGGCCAAGAGGCCTCTTCCCCGGCCACACTCGTCCGCCGGGCCGGCCCGCACCCCGCCATTGAGACTGCACGGGAATTATTATTTTTTTATCTCTCAACCTGTCCAAGAGGCCTGCTGCCCGCCGCACTCGCCGCCGGGCCGGCCCGCACCCCGCCATTGAGACTGCATGGGAATTATTATTTTTTTATCTCTCAACCTGTCCAAGAGAACTGCTGCCCGCCGCAATCGCCGCCGGGCCGGCCCGCACCCCGCCATTGAGACTGAACGGAATTATTATTTTTTTTAACTCGGCCGCCGGGCCGGGGCGGGCTTCGCCCCCGGTACCTCCAGACGCTACTATTTCCGCGGGCCGCGTTCCAACACTATTAACCCCGTTCAAGAGGCCTCTTCCCCGGCCACACTCGGCCACCGGGCCGGCCCGCACCCTGCCATTGAGACTGAAGGGATTATTTATTTTTTTAACTTGGCCGCCGGGCCGGGGCGGGCTTCGCCCCCGGTACCTCCAGCCGCTACTATTTCCGCGGGCCGCGTTCCAACACTATTCACCCCGGCCAAGAGGCCTCTTCCCCGGCCACACTCGTCCGCCGGGCCGGCCCGCACCCCGCCATTGAGACTGCATGGGAATTATTATTTTTTTATCCCTCAACCTGTCCAAGAGGCCTGCTGCCCGCCGCAATCGCCGCCGGGCCGGCCCGCACCCTGCCATTGAGACTGAACGGGGATTATTTATTTTTTTAACTTGGCCGCCGGGCCGGGGCGGGCTTCGCCCCCGGTACCTCCAGCCGCTACTATTTCCGCGGGCCGCGTTCCAACACTATTCACACCGGCCAAGAGGCCTCTTCCCCGGCCACACTCGTCCGCCGGGCCGGCCCGCACCCCGCCATTGAGACTGCACGGGAATTATTATTTTTTTATCTCTCAACCTGTCCAAGAGGCCGGCTGCCCGCCGCACTCGCCGCCGGGCAGGCCCGCACCCCGCCATTGAGACTGCACGGGAATTATTATTTTTTTATCTCTCAACCTGTCCAAGAGGCCTCTTCCCCGGCCACACTCGTCCGCCGGGCCGGCCCGCACCCCGCCATTGAGACTGCACGGGAATTATTATTTTTTTTATCTCTCAACCTGTCCAAGAGGCCTGCTGCCCGCCGCACTAGCCGCCGGGCCGGCCCGCACCCCGCCATTGAGACTGCACGGGAATTATTTTTTTTTTTATCTCTCAAACTGTCCAAGAGGCCTGCTGCCCGCCGCAATCGCCGCCGGGCCGGCCCGACTGAACGGGGATTATTATTTTTTTATCTCTCAACCTGTCCAAGAGGCCTGCTGCCCGCCGCACTCGCCGCTGGGCCGGCCCGCACCCCGCCATTGAGACTGCATTGGAATTATTATTTTTTTATCTCTCAACCTGTCCAAGAGGCCTGCTACCCGCCGCAATCGCCGCCGGGCCGGCCCGCACCCTGCCATTGAGACTGAACAGGGATTATTTATTTTTTTAACTTGGCCGCCGGGCCGGGGCGGGCATCGCCCCCGGTACCTCCAGCCGCTACTATTTCCGCGGGCCGCGTTCCAACACTATTCACCCCGGCCAAGAGGCCTCTTCCCCGGCCACACTCGTCCGCCGGGCCGGCCCGCACCCCGCCATTGAGACTGAACGGGATTATTATTTTTTTTAACTCGGCCGCCGGGCCGGGGCGGGCTTCGCCCCCGGTACCTCCAGCCGCTACTATTTCCGCGGGCCGCGTTCCAACACTATTAACCCCGGCCAAGAGGCCTCTTCCCCGGCCACACTCGTCCTCCGGGCCGGCCCGCACCCCGCCATTGAGACTACACGGGAATTATTATTTTTTTTATCTCTCAAACTGTCCAAGAGGCCTGCTGCCCGCCGCACTCGCCGCAGGGGCCGGCCCGCACCCTGCCATTGAGACTGAACGGGGATTATTTATTTTTTTAACTTGGCCGCCGGGCCGGGGCGGGCATCGCCCCCGGTACCTCCAGCCGCTACTATTTCCGCGGGCCGCGTTCCAACACTATTCACCCCGCCCAAGAGGCCTATTCCCCGGCCCGCACCCCGCCATTGAGACTGCACGGGAATTATTATTTTTTTATCTCTCAACCTGTCCAAGAGGCCTGCTGCCCGCCGCACTCGCCGCCGGGCAGGCCCGCACCAGGCCATTGAGACTGCACGGGAATTATTATTTTTTTATCTCTCAACCTGTCCAAGAGGCCTGCTGCCCACCGCACTCGCCGCCGGGCCGGCCCGCACCCCGCCATTGAGACTGAACGGGGATTATTATTTTTTTATCTCTCAACCTGTCCAAGAGGCCTGCTGCCCGCCGCAATCGCCGCCGGGCCGGCCCGACTGAACGGGGATTATTATTTTTTTATCTCTCAACCTGTCCAAGAGGCCTGCTGCCCGCCGCAATCGCCGCCGGGCCGGCCCGCACCCCGCCATTGAGACTGAACGGGGATTATTATTTTTTTTAACTCGGCCGCCGGGCCGGGGCGGGCTTCGCCCCCGGTACCTCCAGCCGCTACTATTTCCGCGGGCCGCGTTCCAACACTATTAACCCCGGCCAAGAGGCCTATTCCCCGGCCCGCACATCGCCATTGAGACTGCACGGGAATTATTATTTTTTTATCTCTCAACCTGTCCAAGAGGCCTGCTGCCCGCCGCACTCGCCGCCGGGCAGGCCCGCACCCCGCCATTGAGACTGCACGGGAATTATTATTTTTTTTTCTCTCAACCTGTCCAAGAGGCCTGCTGCCCGCCGCAATCGCCGCCGGGCCGGCCCGCACCCCGCCATTGAGACTGAACGGGGATTATTATTTTTTTTATCTCTCAACCTGTCCCAGAGGCCTGCTGCCCGCCGCACTCGCCGCCGGGCCGGCCCGCACCCCGCCATTGAGACTGAACGGGGATTATTATTTTTTTTAACTCGGCCTCCGGCCCGGGGCGGGCTTCGCCCCCGGTACCTCCAGCCGCTTCTATTTACGCGCGCCGCGTTCCAACATATTCAGCCCGGCCAAGAGGCCTATTCCCCGGCCCGCACCCCGCCATTGAGACTGCATGGGAATTATTATTTTTTTATCTCTCAACCTGTCCAAGAGGCCTGCTGCCCGCCGCACTCGCCGCCGGGCCGGCCCGCACCTCGCCATTGAGACTGAACGGGGATTATTATTTTTTTTAACTCGGCCTTCGGGCCGGGGCGGGCTTCGCCCCCGGTACCTCCAGCCGCTTCTATTTACGCGCGCCGCGTTCCAACATATTCACCCCGGCCAAGAGGCCTATTCCCCGGCCACACTCCTCCGCCGGGCCGGCCCGCACCCCGCCATTGAGACTGCACGGGAATTATTATTTTTTTATCTCTCAACCTGTCCAAGAGGCCTGCTGCCCGCCGCACTCGCCGCCGGGCCGGCCCGCACCCCGCCATTGAGACTGAACGGGGATTATTATTTTTT
The DNA here is from genome assembly GCF_025434085.1 of Hippocampus zosterae. Lineage (NCBI taxonomy): Eukaryota > Metazoa > Chordata > Actinopteri > Syngnathiformes > Syngnathidae > Hippocampus > Hippocampus zosterae. The sequence goes on along the minus strand of NC_067459.1, from coordinate 1,017,245 downwards.
TTAACTCGGCCTCCGGGCCGGGGCGGGCTTCGCCCCCGGTACCTCCAGCCGCTTCTATTTACGCGCGCGTTCCAACATATTCACCCCGGCCAAGAGGCCTCTTCCCCGGCCACACTCGTCCGCCGGGCCGGCCCGCACCCTGCCATTGAGACTGAACGGGGATTATTTATTTTTTTAACTTGGCCGCCGGGCCGGGGCGGGCTTCGCCCCCGGTACCTCCAGCCGCTACTATTTCCGCGGGCCGCGTTCCAACACTATTCACACCGGCCAAGAGGCCTCTTCCCCGGCCACACTCGTCCGCCGGGCCGGCCCGCACCCCGCCATTGAGACTGCACGGGAATTATTATTTTTTTATCTCTCAACCTGTCCAAGAGGCCTGCTGCCCGCCGCACTCGCCGCCGGGCCGGCCCGCACCCCGCCATTGAGACTGCATGGGAATTATTATTTTTTTATCTCTCAACCTGTCCAAGAGAACTGCTGCCCGCCGCAATCGCCGCCGGGCCGGCCCGCACCCCGCCATTGAGACTGAACGGAATTATTTTTTTTTTTAACTCGGCCGCCGGGCCGGGGCGGGCTTCGCCCCCGGTACCTCCAGACGCTACTATTTCCGCGGGCCGCGTTCCAACACTATTAACCCCGTTCAAGAGGCCTCTTCCCCGGCCACACTCGGCCACCGGGCCGGCCCGCACCCTGCCATTGAGACTGAAGGGATTATTTATTTTTTTAACTTGGCCGCCGGGCCGGGGCGGGCTTCGCCCCCGGTACCTCCAGCCGCTACTATTTCCGCGGGCCGCGTTCCAACACTATTCACCCCGGCCAAGAGGCCTCTTCCCCGGCCACACTCGTCCGCCGGGCCGGCCCGCACCCCGCAATTGAGACTGCATGGGAATTATTATTTTTTTATCCCTCAACCTGTCCAAGAGGCCTGCTGCCCGCCGCAATCGCCGCCGGGCCGGCCCGCACCCTGCCATTGAGACTGAACGGGGATTATTTATTTTTTTAACTTGGCCGCCGGGCCGGGGCGGGCTTCGCCCCCGGTACCTCCAGCCGCTACTATTTCCGCGGGCCGCGTTCCAACACTATTCACACCGGCCAAGAGGCCTCTTCCCCGGCCACACTCGTCCGCCGGGCCGGCCCGCACCCCGCCATTGAGACTGCACGGGAATTATTATTTTTTTATCTCTCAACCTGTCCAAGGGGCCGGCTGCCCGCCGCACTCGCCGCCGGGCAGGCCCGCACCCCGCCATTGAGACTGCACGGGAATTATTATTTTTTTATCTCTCAACCTGTCCAAGAGGCCTCTTCCCCGGCCACACTCGTCCGCCGGGCCGGCCCGCACCCCGCCATTGAGACTGCACGGGAATTATTTTTTTTTTTATCTCTCAACCTGTCCAAGAGGCCTGCTGCCCGCCGCACTAGCCGCCGGGCCGGCCCGCACCCCGCCATTGAGACTGCACGGGAATTTTTTTTTTTTTTATCTCTCAAACTGTCCAAGAGGCCTGCTGCCCGCCGCAATCGCCGCCGGGCCGGCCCGACTGAACGGGGATTATTATTTTTTTATCTCTCAACCTGTCCAAGAGGCCTGCTGCCCGCCGCACTCGCCGCTGGGCCGGCCCGCACCCCGCCATTGAGACTGCATTGGAATTATTATTTTTTTATCTCTCAACCTGTCCAAGAGGCCTGCTACCCGCCGCAATCGCCGCCGGGCCGGCCCGCACCCTGCCATTGAGACTGAACAGGGATTATTTATTTTTTTAACTTGGCCGCCGGGCCGGGGCGGGCATCGCCCCCGGTACCTCCAGCCGCTACTATTTCCGCGGGCCGCGTTCCAACACTATTCACCCCGGCCAAGAGGCCTCTTCCCCGGCCACACTCGTCCGCCGGGCCGGCCCGCACCCCGCCATTGAGACTGAACGGGATTATTATTTTTTTTAACTCGGCCGCCGGGCCGGGGCGGGCTTCGCCCCCGGTACCTCCAGCCGCTACTATTTCCGCGGGCCGCGTTCCAACACTATTAACCCCGGCCAAGAGGCCTCTTCCCCGGCCACACTCGTCCTCCGGGCCGGCCCGCACCCCGCCATTGAGACTACACGGGAATTATTTTTTTTTTTATCTCTCAAACTGTCCAAGAGGCCTGCTGCCCGCCGCACTCGCCGCAGGGGCCGGCCCGCACCCTGCCATTGAGACTGAACGGGGATTATTTATTTTTTTAACTTGGCCGCCGGGCCGGGGCGGGCATCGCCCCCGGTACCTCCAGCCGCTACTATTTCCGCGGGCCGCGTTCCAACACTATTCACCCCGCCCAAGAGGCCTATTCCCCGGCCCGCACCCCGCCATTGAGACTGCACGGGAATTATTATTTTTTTATCTCTCAACCTGTCCAAGAGGCCTGCTGCCCGCCGCACTCGCCGCCGGGCAGGCCCGCACCAGGCCATTGAGACTGCACGGGAATTATTATTTTTTTATCTCTCAACCTGTCCAAGAGGCCTGCTGCCCACCGCACTCGCCGCCGGGCCGGCCCGCACCCCGCCATTGAGACTGAACGGGGATTATTATTTTTTTATCTCTCAACCTGTCCAAGAGGCCTGCTGCCCGCCGCAATCGCCGCCGGGCCGGCCCGACTGAACGGGGATTATTATTTTTTTATCTCTCAACCTGTCCAAGAGGCCTGCTGCCCGCCGCAATCGCCGCCGGGCCGGCCCGCACCCCGCCATTGAGACTGAACGGGGATTATTATTTTTTTTAACTCGGCCGCCGGGCCGGGGCGGGCTTCGCCCCCGGTACCTCCAGCCGCTACTATTTCCGCGGGCCGCGTTCCAACACTATTAACCCCGGCCAAGAGGCCTATTCCCCGGCCCGCACATCGCCATTGAGACTGCACGGGAATTATTATTTTTTTATCTCTCAACCTGTCCAAGAGGCCTGCTGCCCGCCGCACTCGCCGCCGGGCAGGCCCGCACCCCGCCATTGAGACTGCACGGGAATTATTATTTTTTTTTCTCTCAACCTGTCCAAGAGGCCTGCTGCCCGCCGCAATCGCCGCCGGGCCGGCCCGCACCCCGCCATTGAGACTGAACGGGGATTATTATTTTTTTTATCTCTCAACCTGTCCAAGAGGCCTGCTGCCCGCCGCACTCGCCGCCGGGCCGGCCCGCACCCCGCCATTGAGACTGAACGGGGATTATTATTTTTTTTAACTCGGCCTCCGGGCCGGGGCGGGCTTCGCCCCCGGTACCTCCAGCCGCTTCTATTTACGCGCGCCGCGTTCCAACATATTCAGCCCGGCCAAGAGGCCTATTCCCCGGCCCGCACCCCGCCATTGAGACTGCATGGGAATTATTATTTTTTTATCTCTCAACCTGTCCAAGAGGCCTGCTGCCCGCCGCACTCGCCGCCGGGCCGGCCCGCTCCCCGCCATTGAGACTGAACGGGGATTATTATTTTTTTTAACTCGGCCTTCGGGCCGGGGCGGGCTTCGCCCCCGGTACCTCCAGCCGCTTCTATTTACGCGCGCCGCGTTCCAACATATTCACCCCGGCCAAGAGGCCTATTCCCCGGCCACACTCCTCCGCCGGGCCGGCCCGCACCCCGCCATTGAGACTGCACGGGAATTATTATTTTTTTATCTCTCAACCTGTCCAAGAGGCCTGCTGCCCGCCGCACTCGCCGCCGGGCCGGCCCGCACCCCGCCATTGAGACTGAACGGGGATTATTATTTTTTTTAACTCGGCCTCCGGGCCGGGGCGGGCTTCGCCCCCGGTACCTCCAGCCGCTTCTATTTACGCGCGCGTTCCAACATATTCACCCCGGCCAAGAGGCCTCTTCCCCGGCCACACTCGTCCGCCGGGCCGGCCCGCACCCCGCCATTGAGATTGCACGGGAATTATTATTTTTTTATCTCCCAACCTGTCCAAGAGGCCTGCTGCCCGCCGCAATCGCCGCCGGGCCGGCCCGCACCCTGCCATTGAGACTGAACGGGGATTATTTATTTTTTTAACTTGGCCGCCGGCCCGGGGCGGGCATCGCCCCCGGTACCTCCAGCCGCTACTATTTCCGCGGGCCGTGTTCCAACACTATTCACCCCGGCCAAGAGGCCTCTTCCCCGGCCCGCACCCCGCCATTGAGACTGCATGGGAATTATTATTTTTTTATCTCTCAACCTGTCCAAGAGGCCTGCTGCCCGCCGCAATCGCCGCCGGGCCGGCCCGCACCCTGCCATTGAGACTGAACGGGATTATTTATTTTTTTAACTTGGCCGCCGGGCCGGGGCGGGCATCGCCCCCGGTACCTCCAGCCGCTACTATTTCCGCGGGCCGTATTTCCAACACTATTCACCCCGGCCAAGAGGCCTATTCCCCGGCCCGCACCCCGCCATTGAGACTGCACGGGAATTATTATTTTTTTATCTCTCAACCTGTCCAAGAGGCCTGCTGCCCGCCGCAGTCGCCGCCGGGCCGGCCCGCACCCTGCCATTGAGACTGAACGGGGATTATTTATTTTTTTAACTCGGCCTCCGGGCCGGGGCGGGCTTCGCCCCCGGTACCTCCAGCCGCTTCTATTTACGCGCGCCGCGTTCCAACATATTCACCCCGGCCAAGAGGCCTATTCCCCGGCCCGCACCCCGCCATTGAGACTGCACGGGAATTATTATTTTTTTATCTCTCAACCTGTCCAAGAGGCCTGCTGCCCGCCGCACTCGCCGCCGGGCCGGCCCGCACCCTGCCATTGAGACTGAACGGGGATTATTTATTTTTTTAACTTGGCCGCCGGCCCGGGGCGGGCATCGCCCCCGGTACCTCCAGCCGCTACTATTTCCGCGGGCCGTGTTCCAACACTATTCACCCCGGCCAAGAGGCCTATTCCCCGGCCCGCACCCCGCCATTGAGACTGCATGGGAATTATTATTTTTTTATCTCTCAACCTGTCCAAGAGGCCTGCTGCCCGCCGCAATCGCCGCCGGGCCGGCCCGCACCCTGCCATTGAGACTGAACGGGAATTATTATTTTTTTATCTCTCAACCTGTCCAAGAGGCCTGCTGCCCGCCGCACTCGCCGCCGGGCCGGCCCGCACCCCGCCATTGAGACTGAACGGGGATTATTATTTTTTTTAACTCGGCCTCCGGGCCGGGGCGGGCTTCGCCCCCGGTACCTCCAGCCGCTTCTATTTACGCGCGCCGCGTTCCAACATATTCACCCCGGCCAAGAGGCCTCTTCCCCGGCCACACTCGTCCGCCGGGCCGGCCCGCACCCCGCCATTGAGACTGCACGGGAATTATTATTTTTTTATCTCTCAACCTGTCCAAGAGGCCTGCTGCCCGCCGCACTCGCCGCCGGGCCGGCCCGCACCCCGCCATTGAGACTGAACGGGGATTATTTATTTTTTTAACTTGGCCGCCGGCCCGGGGCGGGCATCGCCCCCGGTACCTCCAGCCGCTACTATTTACGCGGGCCGTGTTCCAACACTATTCACCCCGGCCAAGAGGCCTATTCCCCGGCCCGCACCCCGCCATTGAGACTGCATGGGAATTATTATTTTTTTATCTCTCAACCTGTCCAAGAGGCCTGCTGCCCGCCGCAATCGCCGCCGGGCCGGCCCGCACCCTGCCATTGAGACTGAACGGGGATTATTTATTTTTTTAAATTGGCCGCCGGCCCGGGGCGGGCATCGCCCCCGGTACCTCCAGCCGCTACTATTTCCGCGGGCCGTGTTCCAACACTATTCACCCCGGCCAAGAGGCCTATTCCCCGGCCCGCACCCCGCCATTGAGACTGCACGGGAATTATTATTTTTTTATCTCTCAACCTGTCCAAGAGGCCTGCTGCCCGCCGCAATCGCCGCCGGGCCGGCCCGCACCCCGCCATTGAGACTGCATGGGAATTATTATTTTTTTTATCTCTCAACCTGTCCAAGAGGCCTGCTGCCCGCCGCAATCGCCGCCGGGCCAGCCCGCACCCCGCCATTGAGACTGAACGGGGATTATTTATTTTTTTTAACTTGGCCGCCGGGCCGGGGCGGGCATCGCCCCCGGTACCTCCAGCCGCTACTATTTCCACGGGCCGTGTTCCAACACTATTCACCCCGGCCAAGAGGCCTCTTCCCCGGCCCGCACCCCGCCATTGAGACTGTATGGGAATTATTATTTTTTTTTCTCTCAACCTGTCCAAGAGGCCTGCTGCCCGCCGCAATCGCCGCCGGGCCGGCCCGCACCCCGCCATTGAGACTGAAAGGGGATTATTATTTTTTTTAACTCTGCCTCCGGGCCGGGGCGGGCTTCGCCCCCGGTACCTCCAGCCGCTTCTATTTACGCGCGCCGCGTTCCAACGTATTCACCCCGGCCAAGAGGCCTATTCCCCGGCCCGCACCCCGCCATTGAGACTGCATGGGAATTATTATTTTTTTATCTCTCAACCTGTCCAAGAGGCCTGCTGCCCGCCGCAATCTCCGCCGGGCCGGCCCGCACCCTGCCATTGAGACTGAACGGGGATTATTTATTTTTTTAACTTGGCCGCCGGGCCGGGGCGGGCATCGCCCCCGGTACCTCCAGCCGCTACTATTTCCGCGGGCCGTGTTCCAACACTATTCACCCTGGCCAAGAGGCCTATTCCCCGGCCCGCACCCCGCCATTGAGACTGCATGGGAATTATTATTTTTTTATCTCTCAACCTGTCCAAGAGGCCTGCTGCCCGCCGCAATCGCCGCCGGGCCGGCCCGCACCCCGCCATTGAGACTGAACGGGGATTATTATTTTTTTTAACTCGGCCTCCGGGCCGGGGCGGGCTTCGCCCCCGGTACCTCCAGCCGCTTCTGTTTACGCGCGGCGCGTTCCAACATATTCACCCCGGCCAAGAGGCCTCTTCCCCGGCCACACTCGTCCGCCGGGCCGGCCCGCACCCCGCCATTGAGACTGCACGGGAGTTATTATTTTTTTATCTCTCAACCTGTCCAAGAGGCCTGCTGCCCGCCGCAATCGCCGCCGGGCCGGCCCGCACCCTGCCATTGAGACTGAACGGGGATTATTTATTTTTTTAACTTGGCCGCCGGCCCGGGGCGGGCATCGCCCCCGGTACCTCCAGCCGCTACTATTTCCGCGGGCCGTGTTCCAACACTATTCACCCCGGCCAAGAGGCCTATTCCCCGGCCCGCACCTCGCCATTGAGACTGCATGGGAATTATTATTTTTTTATCTCTCAACCTGTCCAAGAGGCCTGCTGCCCGCCGCAATCGCCGCCGGTCCGGCCCGCACCCTGCCATTGAGACTGAACGGGGATTATTTATTTTTTTAACTTGGCCGCCGGCCCGGGGCGGGCATCGCCCCCGGTACCTCCAGCCGCTACTATTTCCGCGGGCCGTGTTCCAACACTATTCACCCCGGCCAAGAGGCCTATTCCCCGGCCCGCACCCCGCCATTGAGACTGTATGGGAATTATTATTTTTTTATCTCTCAACCTGTCCAAGAGGCCTGCTGCCCGCCGCAATCGCCGCCTGGCCGGCCCGCACCCTGCCATTGAGACTGAACGGGGATTATTTATTTTTTTAACTTGGCCGCCGGGCCGGGGCGGGCATCGCCCCCGGTACCTCCAGCCGCTACTATTTCCGCGGGCCGTGTTCCAACACTATTCACCCCGGCCAAGAGGCCTATTCCCCGGCCCGCACCCCGCCATTGAGACTGCATGGGAATTATTATTTTTTTATCTCTCAACCTGTCCAAGAGGCCTGCTGCCCGCCGCAATCGCCGCCGGGCCGGCCCGCACCCTGCCATTGAGACTGAACGGGGATTATTTATTTTTTTAACTTGGCCGCCGGGCCGGGGCGGGCATCGCCCCCGGTACCTCCAGCCGCTACTATTTCCGCGGGCCGTGTTCCAACACTATTCACCCCGGCCAAGAGGCCTATTCCCCGGCCCGCACCCCGCCATTGAGACAGTACGGGAATTATTATTTTTTTATCTCTCAACCTGTCCAAGAGGCCTGCTGCCCGCCGCACTCGCCGCCGGGCCGGCCCGCACCCCGCCATTGAGACTGAACGGGGATTTTTTTTTTTTTTTACTCGGCCTCCGGGCCGGGGCGGGCTTCGCCCCCGGTACCTCAAGCCGCTTCTATTTACGCGCGCCGCGTTCCAACATATTCACCCCGGCCAAGAGGCCTCTTCCCCGGCCACACTCGTCCGCCGGGCCGGCCCGCACCCCGCCATTGAGACTGCACGGGAATTATTATTTTTTTATCTCTCAACCTGTCCAAGAGGCCTGCTGCCCGCCGCAATCGCCGCCGGGCCGGCCCGCACCCTGCCATTGAGACTGAACGGGGATTATTTATTTTTTTAACTTGGCCGCCGGCCCGGGGCGGGCATCGCCCCCGGTACCTCCAGCCGCTACTATTTCCGCGGGCCGTGTTCCAACACTATTCACCCCGGCCAAGAGGCCTATTCCCCGGCCCGCACCCCGCCATTGAGACTGCATGGGAATTATTATTTTTTTATCTCTCAACCTGTCAAAGAGAACTGCTGCCCGCCGCAATCGCCGCCGGGCCGGCCCGCACCCTGCCATTGAGACTGAACGGGGATTATTTATTTTTTTTAACTTGGCCGCCGGGCCGGGGCGGGCATCGCCCCCGGTACCTCCAGCCGCTACTATTTCCGCGGGCCGTGTTCCAACACTATTCACCCCGGCCAAGAGGCCTATTCCCCGGCCCGCACCCCGCCATTGAGACTGCACGGGAATTATTATTTTTTTATCTCTCAACCTGTCCAAGAGGCCTGCTGCCCGCCGCACTCGCCGCCGGGCCGGCCCGCACCCCGCCATTGAGACTGAACGGGGATTATTATTTTTTTTAACTCGGCCTCCGGGCCGGGGCGGGCTTCGCCCCCGGTACCTCCAGCCGCTTCTATTTACGCGCGCCGCGTTCCAACATATTCACCCCGGCCAAGAGGCCTCTTCCCCGGCCACACTCGTCCGCCGGGCCGGCCCGCACCCCGCCATTGAGACTGCACGGGAATTATTATTTTTTTATCTCTCAACCTGTCCAAGAGGCCTGCTGCCCGCCGCAATCGCCGCCGGGCCGGCCCTCACCCTGCCATTGAGACTGAACGGGGATTATTTATTTTTTTAACTTGGCCGCCGGCCCGGGGCGGGCATCGCCCCCGGTACCTCCAGCCGCTACTATTTCCGGGGGCCGTGTTCCAACACTATTCACCCCGGCCAAGAGGCCTATTCCCCGGCCCGCACCCCGCCATTGAGACTGCATGGGAATTATTATTTTTTTATCTCTCAACCTGTCCAAGAGGCCTGCTGCCCGCCGCAATCGCCGCCGGGCCGGCCCGCACCCTGCCATTGAGACTGAACGGGGATTATTTATTTTTTTAACTCGGCCTCCGGGCCGGGGCGGGCTTCGCCCCCGGTACCTCCAGCCGCTTCTATTTACGCGCGCCGCGTTCCAACATATTCACCCCGGCCAAGAGGCCTATTCCCCGGCCCACACCCCGCCATTGAGACTGCATGGGAATTATTATTTTTTTATCTCTCAACCTGTCCAAGAGGCCTGCTGCCCGCCGCAATCGCCGCCGGGCCGGCCCGCACCCTGCCATTGAGACTGAACGGGGATTATTTATTTTTTTAACTTGGCCGCCGTGCCGGGGCGGGCATCGCCCCCGGTACCTCCAGCCGCTACTATTTCCGCGGGCCGTGTTCCAACACTATTCACCCCGGCCAAGAGGCCTATTCCCCGGCCCGCACCCCGCCATTGAGACTGCATGGGAATTATTATTTTTTTATCTCTCAACCTGTCCAAGAGGCCTGCTGCCCGCCGCAATCGCCGCCGGGCCGGCCCGCACCCTGCCATTGAGACTGAACGGGAATTATTATTTTTTTATCTCTCAACCTGTCCAAGAGGCCTGCTGCCCGCCGCACTCGCCGCCGGGCCGGCCCGCACCCCGCCATTGAGACTGAACGGGGATTATTATTTTTTTTAACTCGGCCTCCGGGCCGGGGCGGGCTTCGCCCCCGGTACCTCCAGCCGCTTCTATTTACGCGCGCCGCGTTCCAACATATTCACCCCGGCCAAGAGGCCTCTTCCCCGGCCACACTCGTCCGCCGGGCCGGCCCGCACCCCGCCATTGAGACTGCACGGGAATTATTATTTTTTTATCTCTCAACCTGTCCAAGAGGCCTGCTGCCCGCCGCACTCGCCGCCGGGCCGGCCCGCACCCCGCCATTGAGACTGAACGGGGATTATTATTTTTTTTAACTCGGCCTTCGGGCCGGGGCGGGCTTCGCCCCCGGTACCTCCAGCCGCTTCTATTTACGCGTGCCGCGTTCCAACATATTCACCCCGGCCAAGAGGCCTCTTCCCCGGCCACACTCGTCCGCCGGGCCGGCCCGCACCCCGCCATTGAGACTGCACGGGAATTATTATTTTTATATCTCTCAACCTGTCCAAGAGGCCTGCTGCCCGCCGCAATCGCCGCCGGGCCGGCCCGCACCCTGCCATTGAGACTGAACGGGGATTATTTATTTTTTTAACTTGGCCGCCGGCCCGGGGCGGGCATCGCCCCCGGTACCTCCAGCCGCTACTATTTCCGCGGGCCGTGTTCCAACACTATTCACCCCGGCCAAGAGGCCTATTCCCCGGCCGGCACCCCGCCATTGAGACTGCACGGGAATTATTATTTTTTTATCTCTCAACCTGTCCAAGAGGCCTGCTGCCCGCCGCAATCGCCGCCGGGCCTGCCCGCACCCCGCCATTGAGACTGCATGGGAATTATTATTTTTTTATCTCTCAACCTGTCCAAGAGGCCTGCTGCCCGCCGCAATCGCCGCCGGGCCGGCCCGCACCCCGCCATTGAGACTGAAAGGGGATTATTATTTTTTTTAACTCGGCCTCCGGGCCGGGGCGGGCTTCGCCCCCGGTACCTCCAGCCGCTTCTATTTACGCGCGCCGCGTTCCAACATATTCACCCCGGCCAAGAGGCCTATTCCCCGGCCCGCACCCCGCCATTGAGACTGCATGGGAATTATTATTTTTTTATCTCTCAACCTGTCCAAGAGGCCTGCTGCCCGGCGCAATCGCCGCCGGGCCGGCCCGCACCCTGCCATTGAGACTGAACGGGGATTATTTATTTTTTTAACTTGGCCGCCGGGCCGGGGCGGCCATCGCCCCCGGTACCTCCAGCCGCTACTATTTCCGCGGGCCGTGTTCCAACACTATTCACCCTGGCCAAGAGTCCTATTCCCCGGCCCGCACCCCGCCATTGAGACTGCATGGGAATTATTATTTTTTTATCTCTCAACCTGTCCAAGAGGCCTGCTGCCCGCCGCAATCGCCGCCGGGCCGGCCCGCACCCCGCCATTGAGACTGAACGGGGATTATTTTTTTTTTTAACTCGGCCTCCGGGCCGGGGCGGGCTTCGCCCCCGGTACCTCCAGCCGCTTCTGTTTACGCGCGGCGCGTTCCAACATATTCACCCCGGCCAAGAGGCCTCTTCCCCGGCCACACTCGTCCGCCGGGCCGGCCCGCACCCCGCCATTGAGACTGCACGGGAGTTATTATTTTATTATCTCTCAACCTGTCCAAGAGGCCTGCTGTCCGCCGCAATCGCCGCCGGGCCGGCCCGCACCCTGCCATTGAGACTGAACGGGGATTATTTATTTTTTTAACTTGGCCGCCGGCCCGGGGCGGGCATCGCCCCCGGTACCTCCAGCCGCTACTATTTCCGCGGGCCATGTTCCAACACTATTCACCCCGGCCAAGAGGCCTATTCCCCGGCCTGCACCCCGCCATTGAGACTGCATGGGAATTATTATTTTTTTATCTCTCAACCTGTCCAAGAGGCCTGCTGCCCGCCGCAATCGCCGCCGGGCCGGCCCGCACCCTGCCATTGAGACTGAACGGGGATTATTTATTTTTTTAACTTGGCCGCCGGCCCGGGGCGGGCATCGCCCCCGGTACCTCCAGCCGCTACTATTTCCGCGGGCCGTGTTCCAACACTATTCACCCCGGCCAAGAGGCCCATTCCCCGGCCCGCACCCCGCCATTGAGACTGCATGGGAATTATTATTTTTTTATCTCTCAACCTGTCCAAGAGGCCTGCTGCCCGCCGCAATCGCCGCCGGGCCGGCCCGCACCCTGCCATTGAGACTGAACGGGGATTATTTATTTTTTTAACTTGGCCGCCGGCCCGGGGCGGGCATCGCCCCCGGTACCTCCAGCCGCTACTATTTCCGCGGGCCGTGTTCCAACACTATTCACCCCGGCCAAGAGGCCTATTCCCCGGCCCACACCCCGCCATTGAGACTGCATGGGAATTATTATTTTTTTATCTCTCAACCTGTCCAAGAGGCCTGCTGCCCGCAACAATCGCCGCCGGGCCGGCCCGCACCCTGCCATTGAGACTGAACGGGGATTATTTATTTTTTTAACTTGGCCGCCGGGCCGGGGCGGGCATCGCCCCCGGTACCTCCAGCCGCTACTATTTCTGCGGGCCGTGTTCCAACACTATTCACCCCGGCCAAGAGGCCTATTCCCCGGCCTGCACCCCGCCATTGAGACAGTACGGGAATTATTATTTTTTTATCTCTCAACCTGTCCAAGAGGCCTGCTGCCCGCCGCACTCGCCGCCGGGCCGGCCCGCACCCCGCCATTGAGACTGAACGGGGATTATTTATTTTTTTAACTTGGCCGCCGGGCCGGGGCGGGCATCGCCCCCGGTAGCTCCAGCCGCTACTATTTCCGCGGGCCGTGTTCCAACACTATTCACCCCGGCCAAGAGGCCTATTCCCCGGCCCGCACCCCGCCATTGAGACTGCATGGGAATTATTATTTTTTTATCTCTCAACCTGTCAAAGAGAACTGCTGCCCGCAACAATCGCCGCCGGGCCGGCCCGCACCCTGCCATTGAGACTGAACGGGGATTATTTATTTTTTTTAACTTGGCCGCCGGGCCGGGGCGGGCATCGCCCCCGGTACCTCCAGCCGCTACTATTTCCGCGGGCCGTGTTCCAACACTATTCACCCCGGCCAAGAGGCCTATTCCCCGGCCCGCACCCCGCCATTGAGACTGCACGGGAATTATTATTTTTTTATCTCTCAACCTGTCCAAGAGGCCTGCTGCCCGCCGCACTCGCCGCCGGGCCGGCCCGCACCCCGCCATTGAGACTGAACGGGGATTATTATTTTTTTTAACTCGGCCTCCGGGCCGGGGCGGGCTTCGCCCCCGGTACCTCCAGCCGCTTCTATTTACGCGCGCCGCGTTCCAACATATTCACCCCGGCCAAGAGGCCTCTTCCCCGGCCACACTCGTCCGCCGGGCCGGCCCGCACCCCGCCATTTAGACCGCACGGGAGTTATTATTTTTTTATCTCTCAACCTGTCCAAGAGGCCTGCTGCCCGCCGCAATCGCCGCCGGGCCGGCCCGCACCCTGCCATTGAGACTGAACGGGGATTATTTATTTTTTTAACTTGGCCGCCGGCCCGGGGCGGGCATCGCCCCCGGTACCTCCAGCCGCTACTATTTCCGCGGGCCGTGTTCCAACACTATTCACCCCGGCCAAGAGGCCTATTCCCCGGCCCGCACCCCGCCATTGAGACTGCATGGGAATTATTATTTTTTTATCTCTCAACCTGTCCAAGAGGCCTGCTGCCCGCCGCAATCGCCGCCGGGCCGGCCCGCACCCTGCCATTGAGACTGAACGGGGATTATTTATTTTTTTAACTTGGCCGCCGGCCCGGGGCGGGCATCGCCCCCGGTACCTCCAGCCGCTACTATTTCCGCGGGCCGTGTTCCAACACTATTCACCCCAGCCAAGAGGCCCATTCCCCGGCCCGCACCCCGCCATTGAGACTGCATGGGAATTATTATTTTTTTATCTCTCAACCTGTCCAAGAGGCCTGCTGCCCGCCGCAATCGCCGCCGGGCCGGCCCGCACCCTGCCATTGAGACTGAACGGGGATTATTTATTTTTTTAACTTGGCCGCCGGCCCGGGGCGGGCATCGCCCCCGGTACCTCCAGCCGCTACTATTTACGCGGGCCGTGTTCCAACACTATTCACCCCGGCCAAGAGGCCTATTCCCCGGCCCGCACCCCGCCATTGAGACTGCATGGGAATTATTATTTTTTTATCTCTCAACCTGTCCAAGAGGCCTGCTGCCCGCCGCAATCGCCGCCGGGCCGGCCCGCACCCTGCCATTGAGACTGAACGGGGATTATTTATTTTTTTAACTTGGCCGCCGGGCCGGGGCGGGCATCGCCCCCGGTACCTCCAGCCGCTACTATTTCCGCGGGCCGTGTTCCAACACTATTCACCCCGGCCAAGAGGCCTATTCCCCGGCCCGCACCCCGCCATTGAGACAGTACGGGAATTATTATTTTTTTATCTCTCAACCTGTCCAAGAGGCCTGCTGCCCGCCGCAATCGCCGCCGGGCCGGCCCGCACCCTGCCATTGAGACTGAACGGGGATTATTTATTTTTTTTAACTCGGCCTCCGGGCCGGGGCGGGCTTCGCCCCCGGTACCTCCAGCCGCTTCTGTTTACGCGCGGCGCGTTCCAACATATTCACCCCGGCCAAGAGGCCTCTTCCCCGGCCACACTCGTCCGCCGGGCCGGCCCGCACCCCGCCATTGAGACTGCACGGGAGTTATTATTTTTTTATCTCTCAACCTGTCCAAGAGGCCTGCTGCCCGCCGCAATCGCCGCCGGGCCGGCCCGCACCCTGCCATTGAGACTGAACGGGGATTATTTATTTTTTTAACTTGGCCGCCGGCCCGGGGCGGGCATCGCCCCCGGTACCTCCAGCCGCTACTATTTCCGCGGGCCATGTTCCAACACTATTCACCCCGGCCAAGAGGCCTATTCCCCGGCCCGCACCCCGCCATTGAGACTGCATGGGAATTATTATTTTTTTATCTCTCAACCTGTCCAAGAGGCCTGCTGCCCGCCGCAATCGCCGCCGGGCCGGCCCGCACCCTGCCATTGAGACTGAACGGGGATTATTTATTTTTTTAACTTGGCCGCCGGGCCGGGGCGGGCATCGCCCCCGGTACCTCCAGCCGCTACTATTTCCGCGGGCCGTGTTCCAACACTATTCACCCCGGCCAAGAGGCCTATTCCCCGGCCCGCACCCCGCCATTGAGACTGCATGGGAATTATTATTTTTTTATCTCTCAACCTGTCCAAGAGGCCTGCTGCCCGCCGCAATCGCCGCCGGGCCGGCCCGCACCCTGCCATTGAGACTGAACGGGGATTATTTATTTTTTTAACTTGGCCGCCGGGCCGGGGCGGGCATCGCCCCCGGTACCTCCAGCCGCTACTATTTCCGCGGGCCGTGTTCCAACACTATTCACCCCGGCCAAGAGGCCTATTCCCCGGCCCGCACCCCGCCATTGAGACAGTACGGGAATTATTATTTTTTTATCTCTCAACCTGTCCAAGAGGCCTGCTGCCCGCCGCAATCGCCGCCGGGCCGGCCCGCACCCTGCCATTGAGACTGAACGGGGATTATTTATTTTTTTTAACTCGGCCTCCGGGCCGGGGCGGGCTTCGCCCCCGGTACCTCCAGCCGCTTCTGTTTACGCGCGGCGCGTTCCAACATATTCACCCCGGCCAAGAGGCCTCTTCCCCGGCCACACTCGTCCGCCGGGCCGGCCCGCACCCCGCCATTGAGACTGCACGGGAGTTATTATTTTTTTATCTCTCAACCTGTCCAAGAGGCCTGCTGCCCGCCGCAATCGCCGCCGGGCCGGCCCGCACCCTGCCATTGAGACTGAACGGGGATTATTTATTTTTTTAACTTGGCCGCCGGCCCGGGGCGGGCATCGCCCCCGGTACCTCCAGCCGCTACTATTTCCGCGGGCCATGTTCCAACACTATTCACCCCGGCCAAGAGGCCTATTCCCCGGCCCGCACCCCGCCATTGAGACTGCATGGGAATTATTATTTTTTTATCTCTCAACCTGTCCAAGAGGCCTGCTGCCCGCCGCAATCGCCGCCGGGCCGGCCCGCACCCCGCCATTGAGACTGCACGGGAATTATTATTTTTTTTAACTCGGCCGCCGGGCCGGGGCGGGCTTCGCCCCCGGTACCTCCAGCCGCTACTATTTCCGCGGGCCGCGTTCCAACACTATTAACCCCGGCCAAGAGGCCTCTTCCCCGGCCACACTCGTCCTCCGGGCCGGCCCGCACCCCGCCATTGAGACTGCACGGGAATTATTATTTTTTTATCTCTCAACCTGTCCAAGAGGCCTGCTGCCCGCCGCAATCGCCGCCGGGCCGGCCCGCACCCTGCCATTGAGACTGAACGGGAATTATTTATTTTTTCAACTTGGCCGCCGGGCCGGGGCGGGCATCACCCCCGGTACCTCCAGCCGCTACTATTTCCGCGGGCCGCGTTCCAACACTATTCACCCCGGCCAAGAGGCCTCTTCCCCGGCCACACTCGTCCGCCGGGCCGGCCCGCACCCCGCCATTGAGACTGCACGGGAGTTATTATTTTTTTATCTCTCAACCTGTCCAAGAGGCCTGCTGCCCGCCGCAATCGCCGCCGGGCCGGCCCGCACCCTGCCATTGAGACTGAACGGGGATTATTTATTTTTTTAACTTGGCCGCCGGCCCGGGGCGGGCATCGCCCCCGGTACCTCCAGCCGCTACTATTTCCGCGGGCCATGTTCCAACACTATTCACCCCGGCCAAGAGGCCTATTCCCCGGCCCGCACCCCGCCATTGAGACTGCATGGGAATTATTATTTTTTTATCTCTCAACCTGTCCAAGAGGCCTGCTGCCCGCCGCAATCGCCGCCGGGCCGGCCCGCACCCTGCCATTGAGACTGAACGGGGATTATTTATTTTTTTAACTTGGCCGCCGGCCCGGGGCGGGCATCGCCCCCGGTACCTCCAGCCGCTACTATTTCCGCGGGCCGTGTTCCAACACTATTCACCCCGGCCAAGAGGCCCATTCCCCGGCCCGCACCCCGCCATTGAGACTGCATGGGAATTATTATTTTTTTATCTCTCAACCTGTCCAAGAGGCCTGCTGCCCGCCGCAATCGCCGCCGGGCCGGCCCGCACCCTGCCATTGAGACTGAACGGGGATTATTTATTTTTTTAACTTGGCCGCCGGCCCGGGGCGGGCATCGCCCCCGGTACCTCCAGCCGCTACTATTTCCGCGGGCCGTGTTCCAACACTATTCACCCCGGCCAATAGGCCTATTCCCCGGCCCGCACCCCGCCATTGAGACTGCATGGGAATTATTATTTTTTTATCTCTCAACCTGTCCAAGAGGCCTGCTGCCCGCAACAATCGCCGCCGGGCCGGCCCGCACCCTGCCATTGAGACTGAACGGGGATTATTTATTTTTTTAACTTGGCCGCCGGGCCGGGGCGGGCATCGCCCCCGGTACCTCCAGCCGCTACTATTTCCGCGGGCCGTGTTCCAACACTATTCACCCCGGCCAAGAGGCCTATTCCCCGGCCTGCACCCCGCCATTGAGACAGTACGGGAATTATTATTTTTTTATCTCTCAACCTGTCCAAGAGGCCTGCTGCCCGCCGCACTCGCCGCCGGGCCGGCCCGCACCCCGCCATTGAGACTGAACGGGGATTATTTATTTTTTTAACTTGGCCGCCGGGCCGGGGCGGGCATCGCCCCCGGTAGCTCCAGCCGCTACTATTTCCGCGGGCCGTGTTCCAACACTATTCACCCCGGCCAAGAGGCCTATTCCCCGGCCCGCACCCCGCCATTGAGACTGCATGGGAATTATTATTTTTTTATCTCTCAACCTGTCCAAGAGGCCTGCTGCCCGCAACAATCGCCGCCGGGCCGGCCCGCACCCTGCCATTGAGACTGAACGGGGATTATTTATTTTTTTAACTTGGCCGCCGGGCCGGGGCGGGCATCGCCCCCGGTACCTCCAGCCGCTACTATTTCTGCGGGCCGTGTTCCAACACTATTCACCCCGGCCAAGAGGCCTATTCCCCGGCCTGCACCCCGCCATTGAGACAGTACGGGAATTATTATTTTTTTATCTCTCAACCTGTCCAAGAGGCCTGCTGCCCGCCGCACTCGCCGCCGGGCCGGCCCGCACCCCGCCATTGAGACTGAACGGGGATTATTTATTTTTTTAACTTGGCCGCCGGGCCGGGGCGGGCATCGCCCCCGGTAGCTCCAGCCGCTACTATTTCCGCGGGCCGTGTTCCAACACTATTCACCCCGGCCAAGAGGCCTATTCCCCGGCCCGCACCCCGCCATTGAGACTGCATGGGAATTATTATTTTTTTATCTCTCAACCTGTCAAAGAGAACTGCTGCCCGCAACAATCGCCGCCGGGCCGGCCCGCACCCTGCCATTGAGACTGAACGGGGATTATTTATTTTTTTTAACTTGGCCGCCGGGCCGGGGCGGGCATCGCCCCCGGTACCTCCAGCCGCTACTATTTCCGCGGGCCGTGTTCCAACACTATTCACCCCGGCCAAGAGGCCTATTCCCCGGCCCGCACCCCGCCATTGAGACTGCACGGGAATTATTATTTTTTTATCTCTCAACCTGTCCAAGAGGCCTGCTGCCCGCCGCACTCGCCGCCGGGCCGGCCCGCACCCCGCCATTGAGACTGAACGGGGATTATTATTTTTTTTAACTCGGCCTCCGGGCCGGGGCGGGCTTCGCCCCCGGTACCTCCAGCCGCTTCTATTTACGCGCGCCGCGTTCCAACATATTCACCCCGGCCAAGAGGCCTCTTCCCCGGCCACACTCGTCCGCCGGGCCGGCCCGCACCCCGCCATTGAGACCGCACGGGAGTTATTATTTTTTTATCTCTCAACCTGTCCAAGAGGCCTGCTGCCCGCCGCAATCGCCGCCGGGCCGGCCCGCACCCTGCCATTGAGACTGAACGGGGATTATTTATTTTTTTAACTTGGCCGCCGACCCGGGGCGGGCATCGCCCCCGGTACCTCCAGCCGCTACTATTTCCGCGGGCCGTGTTCCAACACTATTCACCCCGGCCAAGAGGCCTATTCCCCGGCCCGCACCCCGCCATTGAGACTGCATGGGAATTATTATTTTTTTATCTCTCAACCTGTCCAAGAGGCCTGCTGCCCGCCGCAATCGCCGCCGGGCCGGCCCGCACCCTGCCATTGAGACTGAACGGGGATTATTTATTTTTTTAACTTGGCCGCCGGCCCGGGGCGGGCATCGCCCCCGGTACCTCCAGCCGCTACTATTTCCGCGGGCCGTGTTCCAACACTATTCACCCCAGCCAAGAGGCCCATTCCCCGGCCCGCACCCCGCCATTGAGACTGCATGGGAATTATTATTTTTTTATCTCTCAACCTGTCCAAGAGGCCTGCTGCCCGCCGCACTCGCCGCCGGGCCGGCCCGCACCCCGCCATTGAGACTGAACGGGGATTATTATTTTTTTTAACTCGGCCTCCGGGCCGGGGCGGGCTTCGCCCCCGGTACCTCCAGCCGCTTCTATTTACGCGCGCCGCGTTCCAACATATTCACCCCGGCCAAGAGGCCTCTTCCCCGGCCACACTCGTCCGCCGGGCCGGCCCGCACCCCGCCATTGAGACCGCACGGGAGTTATTATTTTTTTATCTCTCAACCTGTCCAAGAGGCCTGCTGCCCGCCGCAATCGCCGCCGGGCCGGCCCGCACCCTGCCATTGAGACTGAACGGGGATTATTTATTTTTTTAACTTGGCCGCCGGCCCGGGGCGGGCATCGCCCCCGGTACCTCCAGCCGCTACTATTTCCGCGGGCCGTGTTCCAACACTATTCACCCCGGCCAAGAGGCCTATTCCCCGGCCCGCACCCCGCCATTGAGACTGCATGGGAATTATTATTTTTTTATCTCTCAACCTGTCCAAGAGGCCTGCTGCCCGCCGCAATCGCCGCCGGGCCGGCCCGCACCCTGCCATTGAGACTGAACGGGGATTATTTATTTTTTTAACTTGGCCGCCGGCCCGGGGCGGGCATCGCCCCCGGTACCTCCAGCCGCTACTATTTCCGCGGGCCGTGTTCCAACACTATTCACCCCAGCCAAGAGGCCCATTCCCCGGCCCGCACCCCGCCATTGAGACTGCATGGGAATTATTATTTTTTTATCTCTCAACTTGTCCAAGAGGCCTGCTGCCCGCCGCAATCGCCGCCGGGCCGGCCCGCACCCTGCCATTGAGACTGAACGGGGATTATTTATTTTTTTAACTTGGCCGCCGGCCCGGGGCGGGCATCGCCCCCGGTACCTCCAGCCGCTACTATTTACGCGGGCCGTGTTCCAACACTATTCACCCCGGCCAAGAGGCCTATTCCCCGGCCCGCACCCCGCCATTGAGACTGCATGGGAATTATTATTTTTTTATCTCTCAACCTGTCCAAGAGGCCTGCTGCCCGCCGCAATCGCCGCCGGGCCGGCCCGCACCCTGCCATTGAGACTGAACGGGGATTATTTATTTTTTTAACTTGGCCGCCGGGCCGGGGCGGGCATCGCCCCCGGTACCTCCAGCCGCTACTATTTCCGCGGGCCGTGTTCCAACACTATTCACCCCGGCCAAGAGGCCTATTCCCCGGCCCGCACCCCGCCATTGAGACAGTACGGGAATTATTATTTTTTTATCTCTCAACCTGTCCAAGAGGCCTGCTGCCCGCCGCAATCGCCGCCGGGCCGGCCCGCACCCTGCCATTGAGACTGAACGGGGATTATTTATTTTTTTTAACTCGGCCTCCGGGCCGGGGCGGGCTTCGCCCCCGGTACCTCCAGCCGCTTCTGTTTACGCGCGGCGCGTTCCAACATATTCACCCCGGCCAAGAGGCCTCTTCCCCGGCCACACTCGTCCGCCGGGCCGGCCCGCACCCCGCCATTGAGACTGCACGGGAGTTATTATTTTTTTATCTCTCAACCTGTCCAAGAGGCCTGCTGCCCGCCGCAATCGCCGCCGGGCCGGCCCGCACCCTGCCATTGAGACTGAACGGGGATTATTTATTTTTTTAACTTGGCCGCCGGCCCGGGGCGGGCATCGCCCCCGGTACCTCCAGCCGCTACTATTTCCGCGGGCCATGTTCCAACACTATTCACCCCGGCCAAGAGGCCTATTCCCCGGCCCGCACCCCGCCATTGAGACTGCATGGGAATTATTATTTTTTTATCTCTCAACCTGTCCAAGAGGCCTGCTGCCCGCCGCAATCGCCGCCGGGCCGGCCCGCACCCTGCCATTGAGACTGAACGGGGATTATTTATTTTTTTAACTTGGCCGCCGGGCCGGGGCGGGCATCGCCCCCGGTACCTCCAGCCGCTACTATTTCCGCGGGCCGTGTTCCAACACTATTCACCCCGGCCAAGAGGCCTATTCCCCGGCCCGCACCCCGCCATTGAGACTGCATGGGAATTATTATTTTTTTATCTCTCAACCTGTCCAAGAGGCCTGCTGCCCGCCGCAATCGCCGCCGGGCCGGCCCGCACCCTGCCATTGAGACTGAACGGGGATTATTTATTTTTTTAACTTGGCCGCCGGGCCGGGGCGGGCATCGCCCCCGGTACCTCCAGCCGCTACTATTTCCGCGGGCCGTGTTCCAACACTATTCACCCCGGCCAAGAGGCCTATTCCCCGGCCCGCACCCCGCCATTGAGACAGTACGGGAATTATTATTTTTTTATCTCTCAACCTGTCCAAGAGGCCTGCTGCCCGCCGCAATCGCCGCCGGGCCGGCCCGCACCCTGCCATTGAGACTGAACGGGGATTATTTATTTTTTTTAACTCGGCCTCCGGGCCGGGGCGGGCTTCGCCCCCGGTACCTCCAGCCGCTTCTGTTTACGCGCGGCGCGTTCCAACATATTCACCCCGGCCAATAGGCCTATTCCCCGGCCCGCACCCCGCCATTGAGACTGCATGGGAATTATTATTTTTTTATCTCTCAACCTGTCCAAGAGGCCTGCTGCCCGCAACAATCGCCGCCGGGCCGGCCCGCACCCTGCCATTGAGACTGAACGGGGATTATTTATTTTTTTAACTTGGCCGCCGGGCCGGGGCGGGCATCGCCCCCGGTACCTCCAGCCGCTACTATTTCCGCGGGCCGTGTTCCAACACTATTCACCCCGGCCAAGAGGCCTATTCCCCGGCCTGCACCCCGCCATTGAGACAGTACGGGAATTATTATTTTTTTATCTCTCAACCTGTCCAAGAGGCCTGCTGCCCGCCGCACTCGCCGCCGGGCCGGCCCGCACCCCGCCATTGAGACTGAACGGGGATTATTTATTTTTTTAACTTGGCCGCCGGGCCGGGGCGGGCATCGCCCCCGGTAGCTCCAGCCGCTACTATTTCCGCGGGCCGTGTTCCAACACTATTCACCCCGGCCAAGAGGCCTATTCCCCGGCCCGCACCCCGCCATTGAGACTGCATGGGAATTATTATTTTTTTATCTCTCAACCTGTCAAAGAGAACTGCTGCCCGCAACAATCGCCGCCGGGCCGGCCCGCACCCTGCCATTGAGACTGAACGGGGATTATTTATTTTTTTTAACTTGGCCGCCGGGCCGGGGCGGGCATCGCCCCCGGTACCTCCAGCCGCTACTATTTCCGCGGGCCGTGTTCCAACACTATTCACCCCGGCCAAGAGGCCTATTCCCCGGCCCGCACCCCGCCATTGAGACTGCATGGGAATTATTATTTTTTTATCTCTCAACCTGTCCAAGAGGCCTGCTGCCCGCCGCAATCGCCGCCGGGCCGGCCCGCACCCCGCCATTGAGACTGAAAGGGGATTATTATTTTTTTTAACTCGGCCTCCGGGCCGGGGCGGGCTTCGCCCCCGGTACCTCCAGCCGCTTCTATTTACGCGCGCCGCGTTCCAACATATTCACCCCGGCCAAGAGGCCTATTCCCCGGCCCGCACCCCGCCATTGAGACTGCATGGGAATTATTATTTTTTTATCTCTCAACCTGTCCAAGAGGCCTGCTGCCCGCCGCAATCGCCGCCGGGCCGGCCCGCACCCTGCCATTGAGACTGAACGGGGATTATTTATTTTTTTAACTTGGCCGCCGGCCCGGGGCGGGCATCGCCCCCGGTACCTCCAGCCGCTACTATTTCCGCGGGCCGTGTTCCAACACTATTCACCCTGGCCAAGAGGCCTATTCCCCGGCCCGCACCCCGCCATTGAGACTGCATGGGAATTATTATTTTTTTATCTCTCAACCTGTCCAAGAGGCCTGCTGCCCGCCGCAATCGCCGCCGGGCCGGCCCGCACCCTGCCATTGAGACTGAACGGGGATTATTTATTTTTTTAACTTGGCCGCCGGCCCGGGGCGGGCATCGCCCCCGGTACCTCCAGCCGCTACTATTTCCGCGGGCCGTGTTCCAACACTATTCACCCCGGCCAAGAGGCCTATTCCCCGGCCCGCACCCCGCCATTGAGACTGTATGGGAATTATTATTTTTTTATCTCTCAACCTGTCCAAGAGGCCTGCTGCCCGCCGCAATCGCCGCCGGGCCGGCCCGCACCCTGCCATTGAGACTGAACGGGGATTATTTATTTTTTTAACTTGGCCGCCGGGCCGGGGCGGGCATCGCCCCCGGTACCTCCAGCCGCTACTATTTCCGCGGGCCGTGTTCCAACACTATTCACCCCGGCCAAGAGGCCTATTCCCCGGCCCGCACCCCGCCATTGAGACTGCACGGGAATTATTATTTTTTTAACTTGGCCGCCGGGCCGGGGCGGGCTTCGCCCCCGGTACCTCCAGCCGCTTCTATTTACGCGCGCCGAGTTCCAACATATTAGCCCCGGCCAAGAGGCCTCTTCCCCGGCCACACTCGTCCGCCGGGCCGGCCCGCACCCCGCCATTGAGACTGCACGGGAATTATTATTTTTTTATCTCTCAACCTGTCCAAGAGGCCTGCTGCCCGCCGCACTCGCCGCCGGGCCGGCCCGCACCCCGCCATTGAGACTGCATGGGAATTATTATTTTTTTATCTCTCAACCTGTCCAAGAGAACTGCTGCCCGCCGCAATCGCCGCCGGGCCGGCCCGCACCCCGCCATTGAGACTGAACGGAATTATTATTTTTTTTAACTCGGCGGCCGGGCCGGGGCGGGCTTCGCCCCCGGTACCTCCAGACGCTACTATTTCCGCGGGCCGCGTTCCAACACTATTAACCCCGTTCAAGAGGCCTCTTCCCCGGCCACACTCGGCCACCGGGCCGGCCCGCACCCTGCCATTGAGACTGATGGGATTATTTTTTTTTTTAACTTGGCCGCCGGGCCGGGGCGGGCTTCGCCCCCGGTACCTCCAGCCGCTACTATTTCCGCGGGCCGCGTTCCAACACTATTCACCCCGGCCAAGAGGCCTCTTCCCCGGCCACACTCGTCCGCCGGGCCGGCCCGCACCCCGCCTTTGAGACTGCATGGGAATTATTATTTTTTTATCCCTCAACCTGTCCAAGAGGCCTGCTGCCCGCCGCAATCGCCGCCGGGCCGGCCCGCACCCTGCCATTGAGACTGAACGGGAATTATTATTTTTTTATCTCTCAACCTGTCCAAGAGGCCGGCTGCCCGCCGCACTCGCCGCCGGGCAGGCCCGCACCCCGCCATTGAGACTGCACGGGAATTATTATTTTTTTATCTCTCAACCTGTCCAAGAGGCCTCTTCCCCGGCCACACTCGTCCGCCGGGCCGGCCCGCACCCCGCCATTGAGACTGCAAGGGAATTATTATTTTTTTTATCTCTCAACCTGTCCAAGAGGCCTGCTGCCCGCCGAACTCGCCGCCGGGCCGGCCCGCACCCCGCCATTGAGACTGCACGGGAATTATTATTTTTTTTATCTCTCAAACTGTCGAAGAGGCCTGCTGCCCGCCGCAATCGCCGCCGGGCCGGCCCGACTGAACGGGGATTATTATTTTTTTATCTCTCAACCTGTCCAAGAGGCCTGCTGCCCGCCGCACTCGCCGCTGGGCCGGCCCGCACCCCGCCATTGAGACTGCATTGGAATTATTATTTTTTTATCTCTCAACCTGTCCAAGAGGCCTGCTACCCGCCGCAATCGCCGCCGGGCCGGCCCGCACCCTGCCATTGAGACTGAACAGGGATTATTTATTTTTTTAACTTGGCCGCCGGGCCGGGGCGGGCATCGCCCCCGGTACCTCCAGCCGCTACTATTTCCGCGGGCCGCGTTCCAACACTATTCACCCCGGCCAAGAGGCCTCTTCCCCGGCCACACTCGTCCGCCGGGCCGGCCCGCACCCCGCCATTGAGACTGAACGGGATTATTATTTTTTTTAACTCGGCCGCCGGGCCGGGGCGGGCTTCGCCCCCGGTACCTCCAGCCGCTACTATTTCCGCGGGCCGCGTTCCAACACTATTAACCCCGGCCAAGAGGCCTCTTCCCCGGCCACACTCGTCCTCTGGGCCGGCCCGCACCCCGCCATTGAGACTACACGGGAATTATTTTTTTTTTTATCTCTCAAACTGTCCAAGAGGCCTGCTGCCCGCCGCACTCGCCGCCGGGCCGGCCCGCACCCTGCCATTGAGACTGAACGGGGATTATTTATTTTTTTAACTTGGCCGCCGGGCCGGGGCGGGCATCGCCCCCGGTACCTCCAGCCGCTACTATTTCCGCGGGCTGCGTTCCAACACTATTCACCCCGGCCAAGAGGCCTATTCCCCGGCCCGCACCCCGCCATTGAGACTTCACGGGAATTATTATTTTTTTAACTCTCAACCTGTCCAAGAGGCCTGCTGCCCGCCGCACTCGCCGCCGGGCAGGCCCGCACCAGGCCATTGAGACTGCACGGGAATTATTATTTCTTTATCTCTCAACCTTTCCAAGAGGCCTGCTGCCCACCGCACTCGCCGCCGGGCCGGCCCGCACCCCGCCATTGAGACTGAACGGGGATTATTATTTTTTTATCTCTCAACCTGTCCAAGAGGCCTGCTGCCCGCCGCAATCGCCGCCGGGCCGGCCCGACTGAACGGGGATTATTATTTTTTTATCTCTCAACCTGTCCAAGAGGCCTGCTGCCCGCCGCAATCGCCGCCGGGCCGGCCCGCACCCCGCCATTGAGACTGAACGGGGATTTTTTTTTTTTTTAACTCGGCCGCCGGGCCGGGGCGGGCTTCGCCCCCGGTACCTCCAGCCGCTACTATTTCCGCGGGCCGCGTTCCAACACTATTAACCCCGGCCAAGAGGCCTATTCCCCGGCCCGCACATCGCCATTGAGACTGCACGGGAATTATTATTTTTTTATCTCTCAACCTGTCCAAGAGGCCTGCTGCCCGCCGCACTCGCCGCCGGGCAGGCCCGCACCCCGCCATTGAGACTGAACGGGGATTATTTATTTTTTTAACTTGGCCGCCGGGCCGGGGCGGGCATCGCCCCCGGTACCTCCAGCCGCTACTATTTCCGCGGGCCGTGTTCCAACACCATTCACCCCGGCCAAGAGGCCTATTCCCCGGCCACACTCCTCCGCCGGGCCGGCCCGCACCCCGCCATTGAGACTGCACGGGAATTATTATTTTTTTATCTCTCAACCTGTCCAAGAGGCCTGCTGCCCGCCGCACTCGCCGCCGGGCCGGCCCGCACCCCGCCATTGAGACTGAACGGGGATTATTATTTTTTTTAACTCGGCCTCCGGGCCGGGGCGGGCTTCGCCCCCGGTACCTCCAGCCGCTTCTATTTACGCGCGCGCGTTCCAACATATTCACCCCGGCCAAGAGGCCTCTTCCCCGGCCACACTCGTCCGCCGGGCCGGCCCGCACCCCGCCATTGAGATTGCACGGGAATTATTATTTTTTTATCTCCCAACCTGTCCAAGAGGCCTGCTGCCCGCCGCAATCGCCGCCGGGCCGGCCCGCACCCTGCCATTGAGACTGAACGGGATTATTTATTTTTTTAACTTGGCCGCCGGGCCGGGGCGGGCATCGCCCCCGGTACCTCCAGCCGCTACTATTTCCGCGGGCCGTGTTCCAACACTATTCACCCCGGCCAAGAGGCCTATTCCCCGGCCCGCACCCCGCCATTGAGACTGCACGTGAATTATTATTTTTTTATCTCTCAACCTGTCCAAGAGGCCTGCTGCCCGCCGCACTCGCCGCCGGGCCGGCCCGCACCCTGCCATTGAGACTGAACGGGATTATTTATTTTTTTAACTCGGCCTCCGGGCCGGGGCGGGCTTCGCCCCCGGTACCTCCAGCCACTTCTATTTACGCGCGCCGCGTTCCAACATATTCACCCCGGCCAAGAGGCCTATTCCCCGGCCCACACCCCGCCATTGAGACTGCATGGGAATTATTATTTTTTTATCTCTCAACCTGTCCAAGAGGCCTGCTGCCCGCCGCACTCGCCGCCGGGCCGGCCCGCACCCTGCCATTGAGACTGAACGGGATTATTTATTTTTTTAACTCGGCCTCCGGGCCGGGGCGGGCTTCGCCCCCGGTACCTCCAGCCACTTCTATTTACGCGCGCCGCGTTCCAACATATTCACCCCGGCCAAGAGGCCTATTCCCCGGCCCGCACCCCGCCATTGAGACTGCACGGGAATTATTATTTTTTTATCTCTCAACCTGTCCAAGAGGCCTGCTGCCCGCCGCACTCGCCGCCGGGCCGGCCCACACCCTGCCATTGAGACTGAACGGGGATTATTTATTTTTTTAACTTGGCCGCCGGCCCGGGGCGGGCATCGCCCCCGGTACCTCCAGCCGCTACTATTTCCGCGGGCCGTGTTCCAACACTATTCACCCCGGCCAAGAGGCCTATTCCCCGGCCCGCACCCCGCCATTGAGACTGCATGGGAATTATTATTTTTTTATCTCTCAACCTGTCCAAGAGGCCTGCTGCCCGCCGCAATCGCCGCCGGGCCGGCCCGCACCCTGCCATTGAGACTGAACGGGAATTATTATTTTTTTATCTCTCAACCTGTCCAAGAGGCCTGCTGCCCGCCGCACTCGCCGCCGGGCCGGCCCGCACCCCGCCATTGAGACTGAACGGGGATTATTATTTTTTTTAACTCGGCCTCCGGGCCGGGGCGGGCTTCGCCCCCGGTACCTCCAGCCGCTTCTATTTACGCGCGCCGCGTTCCAACATATTCACCCCGGCCAAGAGGCCTCTTCCCTGGCCACACTCGTCCGCCGGGCCGGCCCGCACCCCGCCCTTGAGACTGCACGGGAATTATTATTTTTTTATCTCTCAACCTGTCCAAGAGGCCTGCTGCCCGCCGCACTCGCCACCGGGCCGGCCCGCAACCCGCCATTGAGACTGAAGGGGATTATTATTTTTTTTAACTCGGCCTTCGGGCCGGGGCGGGCTTCGCCCCCGGTACCTCCAGCCGCTTCTATTTACGCGCGCCGCGTTCCAACATATTCACCCCGGCCAAGAGGCCTCTTCCCCGGCCACACTCGTCCGCCGGGCCGGCCCGCACCCCGCCATTGAGACTGCACGGGAATTATTATTTTTATATCTCTCAACCTGTCCAAGAGGCCTGCTGCCCGCCGCAATCGCCGCCGGGCCGGCCCGCACCCTGCCATTGAGACTGAACGGGGATTATTTATTTTTTTAACTTGGCCGCCGGCCCGGGGCGGGCATCGCCCCCGGTACCTCCAGCCGCTACTATTTCCGCGGGCCGTGTTCCAACACTATTCACCCCGGCCAAGAGGCCTATTCCCCGGCCGGCACCCCGCCATTGAGACTGCACGGGAATTATTATTTTTTTATCTCTCAACCTGTCCAAGAGGCCTGCTGCCCGCCGCAATCGCCGCCGGGCCGGCCCGCACCCCGCCATTGAGACTGCATGGGAATTATTATTTTTTTATCTCTCAACCTGTCCAAGAGGCCTGCTGCCCGCCGCAATCGCCGCCGGGCCGGCCCGCACCCCGCCATTGAGACTGAACGGGGATTATTTATTTTTTTTAACTTGGCCGCCGGGCCGGGGCGGGCATCGCCCCCGGTACCTCCAGCCGCTACTATTTCCACGGGCCGTGTTCCAACACTATTCACCCCGGCCAAGAGGCCTATTCCCCGGCCCGCACCCCGCCATTGAGACTGCATGGGAATTATTATTTTTTTATCTCTCAACCTGTCCAAGAGGCCTGCTGCCCGCCGCAATCGCCGCCGGGCCGGCCCGCACCCTGCCATTGAGACTGAACGGGGATTATTTATTTTTTTAACTTGGCCGCCGGCCCGGGGCGGGCATCGCCCCCGGTACCTCCAGCCGCTACTATTTCCGCGGGCCGTGTTCCAACACTATTCACCCCGGCCAAGAGGCCTATTCCCCGGCCCGCACCCCGCCATTGAGACTGCATGGGAATTATTATTTTTTTATCTCTCAACCTGTCCAAGAGGCCTGCTGCCCGCCGCACTCGCCGCCGGGCCGGCCCGCACCCCGCCATTGAGACTGAACGGGGATTATTATTTTTTTTAACTCGGCCTCCGGGCCGGGGCAGGCTTCGACCCCGGTACCTCCAGCCGCTTCTATTTACGCACGCCGCGTTCCAACATATTCACCCCGGCCAAGAGGCCTCTTCCCCGGCCACACTCGTCCGCCGGGCCGGCCCGCACCCCGCCATTGAGACTGCACGGGAATTATTATTTTTTTATCTCTCAACCTGTCCAAGAGGCCTGCTGCCCGCCGCACTCGCCGCCGGGCCGGCCCGCACCCCGCCATTGAGACTGAACGGGGATTATTATTTTTTTTAACTCGGCCTCCGGGCCGGGGCGGGCTTCGCCCCCGGTACCTCCAGCCGCTTCTATTTACGCGCGCCGCGTTCCAACATATTCACCCCGGCAAAGAGGCCTCTTCCCCGGCCACACTCGTCCGCCGGGCCGGCCCGCACCCCGCCATTGAGACTGCACGGGATTTATTATTTTTTTATCTCTCAACCTGTCCAAGAGGCCTGCTGCCCGCCGCAATCGCCGCCGGGCCGGCCCGCACCCTGCCATTGAGACTGAACGGGGATTATTTATTTTTTTAACTTGGCCACCGGCCCGGGACGGGCATCGCCCCCGGTACCTCCAGCCGCTACTATTTCCGCGGGCCGTGTTCCAACACTATTCACCCCGGCCAAGAGGCCTATTCCCCGGCCCGCACCCCGCCATTGAAACTGCATGGGAATTATTATTTTTTTATCTCTCAACCTGTCCAAGAGGCCTGCTGCCCGCCGCAATCGCCGCCGGGCCGGCCCGCACCCTGCCATTGAGACTGAACGGGATTATTTATTTTTTTAACTCGGCCTCCGGGCCGGGGCGGGCTTCGCCCCCGGTACCTCCAGCCACTTCTATTTACGCGCGCCTCGTTCCAACATATTCACCCCGGCCAAGAGGCCTATTCCCCGGCCCGCACCCCGCCATTGAGACTGCACGGGAATTATTATTTTTTTATCTCTCAACCTGTCCAAGAGGCTTGCTGCCCGCCGCACTCGCCGCCGGGCCGGCCCGCACCCCGCCATTGAGACTGAACGGGGATTTTTTTTTTTTTTAACTTGGCCGCCGGCCCGGGGCGGGCATCGCCCCCCGGTACCTCCAGCCGCTACTATTTCCGCGGGCCGTGTTCCAACACTATTCACCCCGGCCAAGAGGCCTATTCCCCGGCCCGCACCCCGCCATTGAAACTGCATGGGAATTATTATTTTTTTATCTCTCAACCTGTCCAAGAGGCCTGCTGCCCGCCGCACTCGCCGCCGGGCCGGCCCGCACCCCGCCATTGAGACTGAACGGGGATTATTATTTTTTTTAACTCGGCCTCCGGGCCGGGGCGGGCTTCGCCCCCGGTACCTCCAGCCGCTTCTATTTACGCGCGCCGCGTTCCAACATATTCACCCCGGCCAAGAGGCCTATTCCCCGGCCCGCACCCCGCCATTGAGACTGCACGGGAATTATTATTTTTTTATCTCTCAACCTGTCCAAGAGGCCTGCTGCCCGCCGCACTCGCCGCCGGGCCGGCCCGCACCCCGCCATTGAGACTGAACGGGGATTATTATTTTTTTTAACTCGGCCTCCGGGCCGGGGCGGGCTTCGCCCCCGGTACCTCCAGCCGCTTCTATTTACGCGTGCCGCGTTCCAACATATTCACCCCGGCCAAGAGGCCTATTCCCCGGCCCGCACCCCGCCATTGAGACTGCATGGGAATTAATATTTTTTTATCTCTCAACCTGTCCAAGAGGCCTGCTGCCCGCCGCAATTGCCGCCGGGCCGGCCCGCACCCTGCCATTGAGACTGAACGGGAATTATTATTTTTTTATCTCTCAACCTGTCCAAGAGGCCTGCTGCCCGCCGCACTCGCCGCCGGGCCGGCCCGCACCCTGCCATTGAGACTGAACGGGGATTATTTATTTTTTTAACTTGGCCGCCGGGCCGGGGCGGGCATCGCCCCCGGTACCTCCAGCCGCTACTATTTCCGCGGGCCGTGTTCCAACACTATTCACCCCGGCCAAGAGGCCTATTCCCCGGCCCGCACCCCGCCATTGAGACTGCATGGGAATTATTGTTTTTTTATCTCTCAACCTGTCCAAGAGGCCTGCTGCCCGCCGCAATCGCCGCCGGGCCGGCCCGCACCCTGCCATTGAGACTGAACGGGATTATTTATTTTTTTAACTTGGCCGCCGGGCCGGGGCGGGCATCGCCCCCGGTACCTCCAGCCGCTACTATTTCCGCGGGCCGTGTTCCAACACTATTCACCACGGCCAAGAGGCCTATTCCCCGGCCCGCACCCCGCCATTGAGACTGCACGGGAATTATTATTTTTTTATCTCTCAACCTGTCCAAGAGGCCTGCTGCCCGCCGCACTCGCCGCCGGGCCGGCCCGCACCCCGCCATTGAGACTGAACGGGGATTATTATTTTTTTTAACTCGGCCTCCGGGCCGGGGCGGGCTTCGCCCCCGGTACCTCCAGCCGCTTCTATTTACGCGCGCCGCGTTCCAACATATTCACCCCGGCCAAGAGGCCTATTCCCCGGCCCGCACCCCGCCATTGAGACTGCATGGGAATTATTATTTTTTTATCTCTCAACCTGTCCAAGAGGCCTGCTGCCCGCCGCACTCGCCGCCGGGCCGGCCCGCACCCCGCCATTGAGACTGAACGGGGATTATTATTTTTTTTAACTCGGCCTCCGGGCCGGGGCGGGCTTCGCCCCCGGTACCTCCAGCCGCTTCTATTTACGCGCGCCGTGTTCCAACATATTCACCCCGGCCAAGAGGCCTCTTCCCCGGCCACACTCGTCCGCCGGGCCGGCCCGCACCCCGCCATTGAGACTGCACGGGAATTATTATTTTTTTATCTCTCAACCTGTCCAAGAGGCCTGCTGCCCGCCGCACTCGCCGCCGGGCCGGCCCGCACCCCGCCATTGATACTGAACGGGGATTATTATTTTTTTTAACTCGGCCTCCGGGCCGGGGCGGGCTTCGCCCCCGGTACCTCCAGCCGCTTCTATTTACGCGCGCCGCGTTCCAACATATTCACCCCGGCCAAGAGGCCTCTTCCCCGGCCACACTCGTCCGCCGGGCCGGCCCGCACCCCGCCGTTGAGACTGCACGGGAATTATTATTTTTTTATCTCTCAACCTGTCCAAGAGGCCTGCTGCCCGCCGCACTCGCCGCCGGGCCGGACCGCACCCCGCCATTGAGACTGAACGGGATTATTATTTTTTTTAACTCGGCCTCCGGGCCGGGGCGGGCTTCGCCCCCGGTACCTCCAGCCGCTTCTATTTACGCGCGCCGCGTTCCAACATATTCACCCCGGCCAAGAGGCCTATTCCCCGGCCCGCACCCCGCCATTGAGACTGCATGGGAATTATTATTTTTTTATCTCTCAACCTGTCCAAGAGGCCTGCTGCCCGCCGCAATCGCCGCCGGGCCGGCCCGCACCCTGCCATTGAGACTGAACGGGATTATTTATTTTTTTAACTTGGCCGCCGGGCCGGGGCGGGCATCGCCCCCGGTACCTCCAGCCGCTACTATTTCCGCGGGCCGTGTTCCAACACTATTCACCCCGGCCAAGAGGCCTATTCCCCGGCCCGCACCCCGCCATTGAGACTGCACGGGAATTATTATTTTTTTATCTCTCAACCTGTCCAAGAGGCCTGCTGCCCGCCGCACTCGCCGCCGGGCCGGCCCGCACCCCGCCATTGAGACTGAACGGGGATTATTATTTTTTTTAACTCGGCCTCCGGGCCGGGGCGGGCTTCGCCCCCGGTACCTCCAGCCGCTTCTATTTACGCGCGCCGCGTTCCAACATATTCACCCCGGCCAAGAGGCCTATTCCCCGGCCCGCACCCCGCCATTGAGACTGCAAGGGAATTATTATTTTTTTAGCTCTCAACCTGTCCAAGAGGCCTGCTGCCCGCCGCAATTGCCGCCGGGCCGGCCCGCACCCTGCCATTGAGACTGAACGGGAATTATTATTTTTTTATCTCTCAACCTGTCCAAGAGGCCTGCTGCCCGCCGCAATCGCCGCCGGGCCGGCCCGCACCCTGCCATTGAGACTGAACGGGATTATTTATTTTTTTAACTCGGCCTCCGGGCCGGGGCGGGCTTCGCCCCCGGTACCTCCAGCCGCTTCTATTTACGCGCGCCGCGTTCCAACATATTCACCCCGGCCAAGAGGCCTATTCCCCGGCCCACACCCCGCCATTGAGACTGCATGGGAATTATTATTTTTTTATCTCTCAACCTGTCCAAGAGGCCTGCTGCCCGCCGCAATTGCCGCCGGGCCGGCCCGCACCCTGCCATTGAGACTGAACGGGAATTATTATTTTTTTATCTCTCAACCTGTCCAAGAGGCCTGCTGCCCGCCGCAATCGCCGCCGGGCCGGCCCGCACCCTGCCATTGAGACTGAACGGGGATTATTTATTTTTTTAACTTGGCCGCCGGGCCAGGGCGGGCATCGCCCCCGGTACCTCCAGCCGCTACTATTTCCGCGGGCCGTGTTCCAACACTATTCACCCCGGCCAAGAGGCCTATTCCCCGGCCCGCACCCCGCCATTGAGACTGCACGGGAATTATTATTTTTTTATCTCTCAACCTGTCCAAGAGGCCTGCTGCCCGCCGCACTCGCTGCCGGGCCGGCCCGCACCCCGCCATTGAGACTGAACGGGGATTATTATTTTTTTTAACTCGGCCTCCGGGCCGGGGCGGGCTTCGCCCCCGGTACCTCCAGCCGCTTCTATTTACGCGCGCCGCGTTCCAACATATTCACCCCGGCCAAGAGGCCTATTCCCCGGCCCGCACCCCGCCATTGAGACTGCATGGGAATTATTATTTTTTTATCTCTCAACCTGTCCAAGAGGCCTGCTGCCCGCCGCAATCGCCGCCGGGCCGGCCCGCACCATGCCATTGAGACTGAACGGGATTATTTATTTTTTTAACTTGGCCGCCGGGCCGGGGCGGGCATCGCCCCCGGTACCTCCAGCCGCTACTATTTCCGCGGGCCGTGTTCCAACACTATTCACCCCGGCCAAGAGGCCTATTCCCCGGCCCGCACCCCGCCATTGAGACTGCACGGGAATTATTATTTTTTTATCTCTCAACCTGTCCAAGAGGCCTGCTGCCCGCCGCACTCGCCGCCGGGCCGGCCCGCACCCCGCCATTGAGACTGAACGGGGATTATTATTTTTTTTAACTCGGCCTCCGGGCCGGGGCGGGCTTCGCCCCCGGTACCTCCAGCCGCTTCTATTTAGGCGCGCCGCGTTCCAACATATTCACCCCGGCCAAGAGGCCTATTCCCCGGCCCGCACCCCGCCATTGAGACTGCAAGGGAATTATTATTTTTTTATCTCTCAACCTGTCCAAGAGGCCTGCTGCCCGCCGCAATTGCCGCCGGGCCGGCCCGCACCCTGCCATTGAGACTGAACGGGAATTATTATTTTTTTATCTCTCAACCTGTCCAAGAGGCCTGCTGCCCGCCGCAATCGCCGCAGGGCCGGCCCGCACCCTGCCATTGAGACTGAACGGGGATTTTTTTTTTTTTAAATTGGCCGCCGGGCCGGGGCGGGCATCGCCCCCGGTACCTCCAGCCGCTACTATTTCCGCGGGCCGTGTTCCAACACTATTCACCCCGGCCAAGAGGCCTATTCCCCGGCCCGCACCCCGCCATTGAAACTGCATGGGAATTATTATTTTTTTATCTCTCAACCTGTCCAAGAGGCCTGCTGCCCGCCGCACTCGCCGCCGGGCCGGCCCGCACCCCGCCATTGAGACTGAACGGGGATTATTATTTTTTTTAACTCGGCCTCCGGGCCGGGGCGGGCTTCGCCCCCGGTACCTCCAGCCGCTTCTATTTACGCGCGCCGCGTTCCAACATATTCACCCCGGCCAAGAGGCCTATTCCCCGGCCCGCACCCCGCCATTGAGACTGCACGGGAATTATTATTTTTTTATCTCTCAACCTGTCCAAGAGGCCTGCTGCCCGCCTCACTCGCCGCCGGGCCGGCCCGCACCCCGCCATTGAGACTGAACGGGGATTATTATTTTTTTTAACTCGGCCTCCGGGCCGGGGCGGGCTTCGCCCCCGGTACCTCCAGCCGCTTCTATTTACGCGCGCCGCGTTCCAACATATTCACCCCGGCCAAGAGGCCTATTCCCCGGCCCGCACCCCGCCATTGAGACTGCATGGGAATTATTATTTTTTTATCTCTCAACCTGTCCAAGAGGCCTGCTGCCCGCCGCAATTGCCGCCGGGCCGGCCCGCACCCTGCCATTGAGACTGAACGGGAATTATTATTTTTTTATCTCTCAACCTGTCCAAGAGGCCTGCTGCCCGCCGCACTCGCCGCCGGGCCGGCCCGCACCCTGCCATTGAGACTGAACGGGGATTATTTATTTTTTTAACTTGGCCGCCGGGCCGGGGCGGGCATCGCCCCCGGTACCTCCAGCCGCTACTATTTCCGCGGGCCGTGTTCCAACACTATTCACCCCGGCCAAGAGGCCTATTCCCCGGCCCGCACCCCGCCATTGAGACTGCATGGGAATTATTATTTTTTTATCTCTCAACCTGTCCAAGAGGCCTGCTGCCCGCCGCAATCGCCGCCGGGCCGGCCCGCACCCTGCCATTGAGACTGAACGGGATTATTTATTTTTTTAACTTGGCCGCCGGGCCGGGGCGGGCATCGCCCCCGGTACCTCCAGCCGCTACTATTTCCGCGGGCCGTGTTCCAACACTATTCACCCCGGCCAAGAGGCCTATTCCCCGGCCCGCACCCCGCCATTGAGACTGCACGGGAATGATTATTTTTTTATCTCTCAACCTGTCCAAGAGGCCTGCTGCCCGCCGCACTCGCCGCCGGGCCGGCCCGCACCCCGCCATTGAGACTGAACGGGGATTATTATTTTTTTTAACTCGGCCTCCGGGCCGGGGCGGGCTTGCCCCCGGTACCTCCAGCCGCTTCTATTTACGCGCGCCGCGTTCCAACATATTCACCCGGCCAAGAGGCCTATTCCCCGGCCCGCACCCCGCCATTGAGACTGCATGGGAATTATTATTTTTTTATCTCTCAACCTGTCCAAGAGGCCTGCTGCCCGCCGCAATCGCCGCCGGGCCGGCCCGCACCCTGCCATTGAGACTGAACGGGATTATTTATTTTTTTAACTTGGCCGCCGGGCCGGGGCGGGCATCGCCCCCGGTACCTCCAGCCGCTACTATTTCCGCGGGCCGTGTTCCAACACTATTCACCCCGGCCAAGAGGCCTATTCCCCGGCCCGCACCCCGCCATTGAGACTGCACGGGAATTATTATTTTTTTATCTCTCAACCTGTCCAAGAGGCCTGCTGCCCGCCGCACTCGCCGCCGGGCCGGCCCGCACCCCGCCATTGAGACTGAACGGGGATTATTATTTTTTTTAACTCGGCCTCCGGGCCGGGGCGGGCTTCGCCCCCGGTACCTCCAGCCGCTTCTATTTACGCGCGCCGCGTTCCAAAATATTCACCCCGGCCAAGAGGCCTATTCCCCGGCCCGCACCCCGCCATTGAGACTGCATGGGAATTATTATTTTTTTATCTCTCAACCTGTCCAAGAGGCCTGCTGCCCGCCGCAATTGCCGCCGGGCCGGCCCGCACCCTGCCATTGAGACTGAACGGGAATTATTATTTTTTTATCTCTCAACCTGTCCAAGAGGCCTGCTGCCCGCCGCAATCGCCGCTGGGCCGGCCTGCACCCTGCCATTGAGACTGAACGGGATTATTTATTTTTTTAACTTGGCCGCCGGGCCGGGGCGGGCATCGCCCCCGGTACCTCCAGCCGCTACTATTTCCGCGGGCCGTGTTCCAACACTATTCACCCCGGCCAAGAGGCCTATTCCCCGGCCCGCACCCCGCCATTGAGACTGCACGGGAATTATTATTTTTTTATCTCTCAACCTGTCCAAGAGGCCTGCTGCCGCCGCACTCGCCGCCGGGCCGGCCCGCACCCCGCCATTGAGACTGAACGGGGATTATTATTTTTTTTAACTCGGCCTCCGGGCCGGGGCGGGCTTCGCCCCCGGTACCTCCAGCCGCTTCTAATTACGCGCGCCGCGTTCCAACATATTCACCCCGGCCAAGAGGCCTATTCCCCGGCCCGCACCCCGCCATTGAGACTGCATGGGAATTATTATTTTTTTATCTCTCAACCTGTCCAAGAGGCCTGCTGCCCGCCGCACTCCCCGCCGGGCCGGCCCGCACCCTGCCATTGAGACTGAACGGGGATTATTTATTTTTTTAACTTGGCCGCCGGGCCGGGGCGGGCATCGCCCCCGGTACCTCCAGCCGCTACTATTTACGCGGGCCGTGTTCCAACACTATTCACCCCGGCCAAGAGGCCTATTCCCCGGCCCGCACCCCGCCATTGAGACTGCATGGGAATTATTTTTTTTTTATCTCTCAACCTGTCCAAGAGGCCTGCTGCCCGCCGCAATCGCCGCCGGGCCGGCCCGCACCCTGCCATTGAGACTGAACGGGATTATTTATTTTTTTAACTTGGCCGCCGGGCCGGGGCGGGCATCGCCCCCGGTACCTCCAGCCGCTACTATTTCCGCGGGCCGTGTTCCAACACTATTCACCCCGGCCAAGAGGCCTATTCCCCGGCCCGCACCCCGCCATTGAGACTGCACGGGAATTATTATTTTTTTATCTCTCAACCTGTCCAAGAGGCCTGCTGCCCACCGCACTCGCCGCCGGGCCGGCCCGCACCCCTCCATTGAGACTGCATGGGAATTATTATTTTTTTATCTCTCAACCTGTCCAAGAGGCCTGCTGCCCGCCGCAATTGCCGCCGGGCCGGCCCGCACCCTGCCATTGAGACTGAACGGGAATTATTATTTTTTTATCTCTCAACCTGTCCAAGAGGCCTGCTGCCCGCCGCAATCGCCGCTGGGCCGGCCCGCACCCTGCCATTGAGACTGAACGGGGATTATTTATTTTTTTAACTTGGCCGCCGGGCCGGGGCGGGCATCGCCCCCGGTACCTCCAGCCGCTACTATTTCCGCGGGCCGTGTTCCAACACTATTCACCCCGGCCAAGAGGCCTATTCCCCGGCCCGCACCCCGCCATTGAGACTGCACGGGAATTATTATTTTTTTATCTCTCAACCTGTCCAAGAGGCCTGCTGCCCGCCGCACTCGCCGCCGGGCCGGCCCGCACCCCGCCATTGAGACTGAACGGGGATTATTATTTTTTTTAACTCGGCCTCCGGGCCGGGGCGGGCTTCGCCCCCGGTACCTCCAGCCGCTTCTAATTACGCGCGCCGCGTTCCAACATATTCACCCCGGCCAAGAGGCCTATTCCCCGGCCCGCACCCCGCCATTGAGACTGCATGGGAATTATTATTTTTTTATCTCTCAACCTGTCCAAGAGGCCTGCTGCCCGCCGCACTCGCCGCCGGGCCGGCCCGCACCCTGCCATTGAGACTGAACGGGGATTATTTATTTTTTTAACTCGGCCTCCGGGCCGGGGCGGGCTTCGCCCCCGGTACCTCCAGCCGCTTCTATTTACGCGCGCCGCGTTCCAACATATTCACCCCGGCCAAGAGGCCTATTCCCCGTCCCGCACCCCGCCATTGAGACTGCATGGGAATTATTATTTTTTTATCTCTCAACCTGTCCAAGAGGCCTGCTGCCCGCCGCAATTGCCGCCGGGCCGGCCCGCACCCTGCCATTGAGACTGAACGGGAATTATTATTTTTTTATCTCTCAACCTGTCCAAGAGGCCTGCTGCCCGCCGCAATCGCCGCTGGGCCGGCCTGCACCCTGCCATTGAGACTGAACGGGATTATTTATTTTTTTAACTTGGCCGCCGGGCCGGGGCGGGCATCGCCCCCGGTACCTCCAGCCGCTACTATTTCCGCGGGCCGTGTTCCAACACTATTCACCCCGGCCAAGAGGCCTATTCCCCGGCCCGCACCCCGCCATTGAGACTGCACGGGAATTATTATTTTTTTATCTCTCAACCTGTCCAAGAGGCCTGCTGCCCGCCGCACTCGCCGCCGGGCCGGCCCGCACCCCGCCATTGAGACTGAACGGGGATTATTATTTTTTTTAACTCGGCCTCCGGGCCGGGGCGGGCTTCGCCCCCGGTACCTCCAGCCGCTTCTAATTACGCGCGCCGCGTTCCAACATATTCACCCCGGCCAATAGGCCTATTCCCCGGCCCGCACCCCGCCATTGAGACTGCATGGGAATTATTATTTTTTTATCTCTCAACCTGTCCAAGAGGCCTGCTGCCCGCCGCACTCCCCGCCGGGCCGGCCCGCACCCTGCCATTGAGACTGAACGGGGATTATTTATTTTTTTAACTTGGCCGCCGGGCCGGGGCGGGCATCGCCCCCGGTACCTCCAGCCGCTACTATTTCCGCGGGCCGTGTTCCAACACTATTCACCCCGGCCAAGAGGCCTATTCCCCGGCCCGCACCCCGCCATTGAGACTGCACGGGAATTATTATTTTTTTATCTCTCAACCTGTCCAAGAGGCCTGCTGCCCGCCGCACTCGCCGCCGGGCCGGCCCGCACCCCGCCATTGAGACTGAACGGGGATTATTATTTTTTTTAACTCGGCCTCCGGGCCGGGGCGGGCTTCGCCCCCGGTACCTCCAGCCGCTTCTATTTACGCGCGCCGCGTTCCAACATATTCACCCCGGCCAAGAGGCCTATTCCCCGGGCCGCACCCCGCCATTGAGACTGCATGGGAATTATTATTTTTTTATCTCTCAACCTGTCCAAGAGGCCTGCTGCCCGCCGCAATCGCCGCCGGGCCGGCCCGCACCCTGCCATTGAGACTGAACGGGATTATTTATTTTTTTAACTTGGCCGCCGGGCCGGGGCGGGCATCGCCCCCGGTACCTCCAGCCGCTACTATTTCCGCGGGCCGTGTTCCAACACTATTCACCCCGGCCAAGAGGCCTATTCCCCGGCCCGCACCCCGCCATTGAGACTGCACGGGAATGATTATTTTTTTATCTCTCAACCTGTCCAAGAGGCCTGCTGCCCGCCGCACTCGCCGCCGGGCCGGCCCGCACCCCGCCATTGAGACTGAACGGGGATTATTATTTTTTTTAACTCGGCCTCCGGGCCGGGGCGGGCTTCGCCCCCGGTACCTCCAGCCGCTTCTATTTACGCGCGCCTCGTTCCAACATATTCACCCCGGCCAAGAGGCCTCTTCCCCGGCCACACTCGTCCGCCGGGCCGGCCCGCACCCCGCCATTGAGACTGCACGGGAATTATTATTTTTTTATCTCTCAACCTGTCCAAGAGGCCTGCTGCCCGCCGCACTCGCCGCCGGGCCGGCCCGCACCCCGCCATTGAGACTGAACGGGGATTATTATTTTTTTTAACTCGGCCTCCGGGCCGGGGCGGGCTTCTCCCCCGGTACCTCCAGCCGCTTCTATTTACGCGCGCCGCGTTCCAACATATTCACCCCGGCCAAGAGGCCTCTTCCCCGGCCACACTCGTCCGCCGGGCCGGCCCGCACCCCGCCGTTGAGACTGCACGGGAATTATTATTTTTTTATCTCTCAACCTGACCAAGAGGCCTGCTGCCCGCCGCACTCGCCGCCGGGCCGGCCCGCACCCCGCCATTGAGACTGAACGGGGATTATTATTTTTTTTAACTCGGCCTCCGGGCCGGGGCGGGCTTGCCCCCGGTACCTCCAGCCGCTTCTATTTACGCGCGCCGCGTTCCAACATATTCACCCCGGCCAAGAGGCCTATTCCCCGGCCCGCACCCCGCCATTGAGACTGCATGGGAATTATTATTTTTTTATCTCTCAACCTGTCCAAGAGGCCTGCTGCCCGCCGCAATCGCCGCCGGGCCGGCCCGCACCCTGCCATTGAGACTGAACGGGATTATTTATTTTTTTAACTTGGCCGCCGGGCCGGGGCGGGCATCGCCCCCGGTACCTCCAGCCGCTACTATTTCCGCGGGCCGTGTTCCAACACTATTCACCCCGGCCAAGAGGCCTATTCCCCGGCCCGCACCCCGCCATTGAGACTGCACGGGAATTATTATTTTTTTATCTCTCAACCTGTCCAAGAGGCCTGCTGCCCGCCGCAATTGCCGCCGGGCCGGCCCGCACCCTGCCATTGAGACTGAACGGGAATTATTATTTTTTTATCTCTCAACCTGTCCAAGAGGCCTGCTGCCCGCCGCACTCGCCGCCGGGCCGGCCCGCACCCTGCCATTGAGACTGAACGGGGATTATTTATTTTTTTAACTTGGCCGCCGGGCCGGGGCGGGCATCGCCCCCGGTACCTCCAGCCGCTACTATTTCCGCGGGCCGTGTTCCAACACTATTCACCCCGGCCAAGAGGCCTATTCCCCGGCCCGCACCCCGCCATTGAGACTGCATGGGAATTATTATTTTTTTATCTCTCAACCTGTCCAAGAGGCCTGCTGCCCGCCGCAATCGCCGCCGGGCCGGCCCGCACCCTGCCATTGAGACTGAACGGGATTATTTATTTTTTTAACTTGGCCGCCGGGCCGGGGCGGGCATCGCCCCCGGTACCTCCAGCCGCTACTATTTCCGCGGGCCGTGTTCCAACACTATTCACCCCGGCCAAGAGGCCTATTCCCCGGCCCGCACCCCGCCATTGAGACTGCACGGGAATTATTATTTTTTTATCTCTCAACCTGTCCAAGAGGCCTGCTGCCCGCCGCACTCGCCGCCGGGCCGGCCCGCACCCCGCCATTGAGACTGAACGGGGATTATTATTTTTTTTAACTCGGCCTCCGGGCCGGGGCGGGCTTGCCCCCGGTACCTCCAGCCGCTTCTATTTACGCGCGCCGCGTTCCAACATATTCACCCCGGCCAAGAGGCCTATTCCCCGGCCCGCACCCCGCCATTGAGACTGCATGGGAATTATTATTTTTTTATCTCTCAACCTGTCCAAGAGGCCTGCTGCCCGCCGCAATCGCCGCCGGGCCGGCCCGCACCCTGCCATTGAGACTGAACGGGATTATTTATTTTTTTAACTTGGCCGCCGGGCCGGGGCGGGCATCGCCCCCGGTACCTCCAGCCGCTACTATTTCCGCGGGCCGTGTTCCAACACTATTCACCCCGGCCAAGAGGCCTATTCCCCGGCCCGCACCCCGCCATTGAGACTGCACGGGAATTATTATTTTTTTATCTCTCAACCTGTCCAAGAGGCCTGCTGCCCGCCGCACTCGCCGCCGGGCCGGCCCGCACCCCGCCATTGAGACTGAACGGGGATTATTATTTTTTTTAACTCGGCCTCCGGGCCGGGGCGGGCTTCGCCCCCGGTACCTCCAGCCGCTTCTATTTACGCGCGCCGCGTTCCAACATATTCACCCCGGCCAAGAGGCCTATTCCCCGGCCCGCACCCCGCCATTGAGACTGCATGGGAATTATTATTTTTTTATCTCTCAACCTGTCCAAGAGGCCTGCTGCCCGCCGCAATTGCCGCCGGGCCGGCCCGCACCCTGCCATTGAGACTGAACGGGAATTATTATTTTTTTATCTCTCAACCTGTCCAAGAGGCCTGCTGCCCGCCGCAATCGCCGCTGGGCCGGCCTGCACCCTGCCATTGAGACTGAACGGGATTATTTATTTTTTTAACTTGGCCGCCGGGCCGGGGCGGGCATCGCCCCCGGTACCTCCAGCCGCTACTATTTCCGCGGGCCGTGTTCCAACACTATTCACCCCGGCCAAGAGGCCTATTCCCCGGCCCGCACCCCGCCATTGAGACTGCACGGGAATTATTATTTTTTTATCTCTCAACCTGTCCAAGAGGCCTGCTGCCCGCCGCACTCGCCGCCGGGCCGGCCCGCACCCCGCCATTGAGACTGAACGGGGATTATTATTTTTTTTAACTCGGCCTCCGGGCCGGGGCGGGCTTCGCCCCCGGTACCTCCAGCGGCTTCTAATTACGCGCGCCGCGTTCCAACATATTCACCCCGGCCAAGAGGCCTATTCCCCGGCCCGGACCCCGCCATTGAGACTGCATGGGAATTATTATTTTTTTATCTCTCAACCTGTCCAAGAGGCCTGCTGCCCGCCGCACTCCCCGCCGGGCCGGCCCGCACCCTGCCATTGAGACTGAACGGGGATTATTTATTTTTTTAACTTGGCCGCCGGGCCGGGGCGGGCATCGCCCCCGGTACCTCCAGCCGCTACTATTTACGCGGGCCGTGTTCCAACACTATTCACCCCGGCCAAGAGGCCTATTCCCCGGCCCGCACCCCGCCATTGAGACTGCATGGGAATTATTTTTTTTTTATCTCTCAACCTGTCCAAGAGGCCTGCTGCCCGCCGCAATCGCCGCCGGGCCGGCCCGCACCCTGCCATTGAGACTGAACGGGATTATTTATTTTTTTAACTTGGCCGCCGGGCCGGGGCGGGCATCGCCCCCGGTACCTCCAGCCGCTACTATTTCCGCGGGCCGTGTTCCAACACTATTCACCCCGGCCAAGAGGCCTATTCCCCGGCCCGCACCCCGCCATTGAGACTGCACGGGAATTATTATTTTTTTATCTCTCAACCTGTCCAAGAGGCCTGCTGCCCACCGCACTCGCCGCCGGGCCGGCCCGCACCCCTCCATTGAGACTGCATGGGAATTATTATTTTTTTATCTCTCAACCTGTCCAAGAGGCCTGCTGCCCGCCGCAATTGCCGCCGGGCCGGCCCGCACCCTGCCATTGAGACTGAACGGGAATTATTATTTTTTTATCTCTCAACCTGTCCAAGAGGCCTGCTGCCCGCCGCAATCGCCGCTGGGCCGGCCCGCACCCTGCCATTGAGACTGAACGGGGATTATTTATTTTTTTAACTTGGCCGCCGGGCCGGGGCGGGCATCGCCCCCGGTACCTCCAGCCGCTACTATTTCCGCGGGCCGTGTTCCAACACTATTCACCCCGGCCAAGAGGCCTATTCCCCGGCCCGCACCCCGCCATTGAGACTGCACGGGAATTATTATTTTTTTATCTCTCAACCTGTCCAAGAGGCCTGCTGCCCGCCGCACTCGCCGCCGGGCCGGCCCGCACCCCGCCATTGAGACTGAACGGGGATTATTATTTTTTTTAACTCGGCCTCCGGGCTGGGGCGGGCTTCGCCCCCGGTACCTCCAGCCGCTTCTAATTACGCGCGCCGCGTTCCAACATATTCACCCCGGCCAAGAGGCCTATTCCCCGGCCCGCACCCCGCCATTGAGACTGCATGGGAATTATTATTTTTTTATCTCTCAACCTGTCCAAGAGGCCTGCTGCCCGCCGCACTCGCCGCCGGGCCGGCCCGCACCCTGCCATTGAGACTGAACGGGGATTATTTATTTTTTTAACTCGGCCTCCGGGCCGGGGCGGGCTTCGCCCCCGGTACCTCCAGCCGCTTCTATTTACGCGCGCCGCGTTCCAACATATTCACCCCGGCCAAGAGGCCTATTCCCCGTCCC
The DNA here is from genome assembly GCF_025434085.1 of Hippocampus zosterae. NCBI lineage: Eukaryota > Metazoa > Chordata > Actinopteri > Syngnathiformes > Syngnathidae > Hippocampus > Hippocampus zosterae. The sequence goes on along the minus strand of NC_067459.1, from coordinate 972,437 downwards.
GCACCCCGCCATTGAGACTGCATGGGAATTATTATTTTTTTATCTCTCAACCTGTCCAAGAGGCCTGCTGCCCGCCGCAATTGCCGCCGGGCCGGCCCGCACCCTGCCATTGAGACTGAACGGGAATTATTATTTTTTTATCTCTCAACCTGTCCAAGAGGCCTGCTGCCCGCCGCAATCGCCGCTGGGCCGGCCTGCACCCTGCCATTGAGACTGAACGGGATTATTTATTTTTTTAACTTGGCCGCCGGGCCGGGGCGGGCATCGCCCCCGGTACCTCCAGCCGCTACTATTTCCGCGGGCCGTGTTCCAACACTATTCACCCCGGCCAAGAGGCCTATTCCCCGGCCCGCACCCCGCCATTGAGACTGCACGGGAATTATTATTTTTTTATCTCTCAACCTGTCCAAGAGGCCTGCTGCCCGCCGCACTCGCCGCCGGGCCGGCCCGCACCCCGCCATTGAGACTGAACGGGGATTATTATTTTTTTTAACTCGGCCTCCGGGCCGGGGCGGGCTTCGCCCCCGGTACCTCCAGCCGCTTCTAATTACGCGCGCCGCGTTCCAACATATTCACCCCGGCCAATAGGCCTATTCCCCGGCCCGCACCCCGCCATTGAGACTGCATGGGAATTATTATTTTTTTATCTCTCAACCTGTCCAAGAGGCCTGCTGCCCGCCGCACTCCCCGCCGGGCCGGCCCGCACCCTGCCATTGAGACTGAACGGGGATTATTTATTTTTTTAACTTGGCCGCCGGGCCGGGGCGGGCATCCCCCCCGGTACCTCCAGCCGCTACTATTTCCGCGGGCCGTGTTCCAACACTATTCACCCCGGCCAAGAGGCCTATTCCCCGGCCCGCACCCCGCCATTGAGACTGCACGGGAATTATTATTTTTTTATCTCTCAACCTGTCCAAGAGGCCTGCTGCCCGCCGCACTCGCCGCCGGGCCGGCCCGCACCCCGCCATTGAGACTGAACGGGGATTATTATTTTTTTTAACTCAGCCTCCGGGCCGGGGCGGGCTTCGCCCCCGGTACCTCCAGCCGCTTCTATTTACGCGCGCCGCGTTCCAACATATTCACCCCGGCCAAGAGGCCTATTCCCCGGGCCGCACCCCGCCATTGAGACTGCATGGGAATTATTATTTTTTTATCTCTCAACCTGTCCAAGAGGCCTGCTGCCCGCCGCAATCGCCGCCGGGCCGGCCCGCACCCTGCCATTGAGACTGAACGGGATTATTTATTTTTTTAACTTGGCCGCCGGGCCGGGGCGGGCATCGCCCCCGGTACCTCCAGCCGCTACTATTTCCGCGGGCCGTGTTCCAACACTATTCACCCCGGCCAAGAGGCCTATTCCCCGGCCCGCACCCCGCCATTGAGACTGCACGGGAATGATTATTTTTTTATCTCTCAACCTGTCCAAGAGGCCTGCTGCCCGCCGCACTCGCCGCCGGGCCGGCCCGCACCCCGCCATTGAGACTGAACGGGGATTATTATTTTTTTTAACTCGGCCTCCGGGCCGGGGCGGGCTTCGCCCCCGGTACCTCCAGCCGCTTCTATTTACGCGCGCCGCGTTCCAACATATTCACCCCGGCCAAGAGGCCTCTTCCCCGGCCACACTCGTCCGCCGGGCCGGCCCGCACCCCGCCATTGAGACTGCACGGGAATTATTATTTTTTTATCTCTCAACCTGTCCAAGAGGCCTGCTGCCCGCCGCACTCGCCGCCGGGCCGGCCCGCACCCCGCCATTGAGACTGAACGGGGATTATTATTTTTTTTAACTCGGCCTCCGGGCCGGGGCGGGCTTCTCCCCCGGTACCTCCAGCCGCTTCTATTTACGCGCGCCGCGTTCCAACATATTCACCCCGGCCAAGAGGCCTCTTCCCCGGCCACACTCGTCCGCCGGGCCGGCCCGCACCCCGCCGTTGAGACTGCACGGGAATTATTATTTTTTTATCTCTCAACCTGACCAAGAGGCCTGCTGCCCGCCGCACTCGCCGCCGGGCCGGCCCGCACCCCGCCATTGAGACTGAACGGGGATTATTATTTTTTTTAACTCGGCCTCCGGGCCGGGGCGGGCTTGCCCCCGGTACCTCCAGCCGCTTCTATTTACGCGCGCCGCGTTCCAACATATTCACCCCGGCCAAGAGGCCTATTCCCCGGCCCGCACCCCGCCATTGAGACTGCATGGGAATTATTATTTTTTTATCTCTCAACCTGTCCAAGAGGCCTGCTGCCCGCCGCAATCGCCGCCGGGCCGGCCCGCACCCTGCCATTGAGACTGAACGGGATTATTTATTTTTTTAACTTGGCCGCCGGGCCGGGGCGGGCATCGCCCCCGGTACCTCCAGCCGCTACTATTTCCGCGGGCCGTGTTCCAACACTATTCACCCCGGCCAAGAGGCCTATTCCCCGGCCCGCACCCCGCCATTGAGACTGCACGGGAATGATTATTTTTTTATCTCTCAACCTGTCCAAGAGGCCTGCTGCCCGCCGCACTCGCCGCCGGGCCGGCCCGCACCCCGCCATTGAGACTGAACGGGGATTATTATTTTTTTTAACTCGGCCTCCGGGCCGGGGCGGGCTTCGCCCCCGGTACCTCCAGCCGCTTCTATTTACGCGCGCCGCGTTCCAACATATTCACCCCGGCCAAGAGGCCTCTTCCCCGGCCACACTCGTCCGCCGGGCCGGCCCGCACCCCGCCATTGAGACTGCACGGGAATTATTATTTTTTTATCTCTCAACCTGTCCAAGAGGCCTGCTGCCCGCCGCACTCGCCGCCGGGCCGGCCCGCACCCCGCCATTGAGACTGAACGGGGATTATTATTTTTTTTAACTCGGCCTCCGGGCCGGGGCGGGCTTCTCCCCCGGTACCTCCAGCCGCTTCTATTTACGCGCGCCGCGTTCCAACATATTCACCCCGGCCAAGAGGCCTCTTCCCCGGCCACACTCGTCCGCCGGGCCGGCCCGCACCCCGCCGTTGAGACTGCACGGGAATTATTATTTTTTTATCTCTCAACCTGACCAAGAGGCCTGCTGCCCGCCGCACTCGCCGCCGGGCCGGCCCGCACCCCGCCATTGAGACTGAACGGGGATTATTATTTTTTTTAACTCGGCCTCCGGGCCGGGGCGGGCTTGCCCCCGGTACCTCCAGCCGCTTCTATTTACGCGCGCCGCGTTCCAACATATTCACCCCGGCCAAGAGGCCTATTCCCCGGCCCGCACCCCGCCATTGAGACTGCATGGGAATTATTATTTTTTTATCTCTCAACCTGTCCAAGAGGCCTGCTGCCCGCCGCAATCGCCGCCGGGCCGGCCCGCACCCTGCCATTGAGACTGAACGGGATTATTTATTTTTTTAACTTGGCCGCCGGGCCGGGGCGGGCATCGCCCCCGGTACCTCCAGCCGCTACTATTTCCGCGGGCCGTGTTCCAACACTATTCACCCCGGCCAAGAGGCCTATTCCCCGGCCCGCACCCCGCCATTGAGACTGCACGGGAATTATTATTTTTTTATCTCTCAACCTGTCCAAGAGGCCTGCTGCCCGCCGCAATTGCCGCCGGGCCGGCCCGCACCCTGCCATTGAGACTGAACGGGAATTATTATTTTTTTATCTCTCAACCTGTCCAAGAGGCCTGCTGCCCGCCGCACTCGCCGCCGGGCCGGCCCGCACCCTGCCATTGAGACTGAACGGGGATTATTTATTTTTTTAACTTGGCCGCCGGGCCGGGGCGGGCATCGCCCCCGGTACCTCCAGCCGCTACTATTTCCGCGGGCCGTGTTCCAACACTATTCACCCCGGCCAAGAGGCCTATTCCCCGGCCCGCACCCCGCCATTGAGACTGCATGGGAATTATTATTTTTTTATCTCTCAACCTGTCCAAGAGGCCTGCTGCCCGCCGCAATCGCCGCCGGGCCGGCCCGCACCCTGCCATTGAGACTGAACGGGATTATTTATTTTTTTAACTTGGCCGCCGGGCCGGGGCGGGCATCGCCCCCGGTACCTCCAGCCGCTACTATTTCCGCGGGCCGTGTTCCAACACTATTCACCCCGGCCAAGAGGCCTATTCCCCGGCCCGCACCCCGCCATTGAGACTGCACGGGAATTATTATTTTTTTATCTCTCAACCTGTCCAAGAGGCCTGCTGCCCGCCGCACTCGCCGCCGGACCGGCCCGCACCCCGCCATTGAGACTGAACGGGGATTATTATTTTTTTTAACTCGGCCTCCGGGCCGGGGCGGGCTTGCCCCCGGTACCTCCAGCCGCTTCTATTTACGCGCGCCGCGTTCCAACATATTCACCCCGGCCAAGAGGCCTATTCCCCGGCCCGCACCCCGCCATTGAGACTGCATGGGAATTATTATTTTTTTATCTCTCAACCTGTCCAAGAGGCCTGCTGCCCGCCGCAATCGCCGCCGGGCCGGCCCGCACCCTGCCATTGAGACTGAACGGGATTATTTATTTTTTTAACTTGGCCGCCGGGCCGGGGCGGGCATCGCCCCCGGTACCTCCAGCCGCTACTATTTCCGCGGGCCGTGTTCCAACACTATTCACCCCGGCCAAGAGGCCTATTCCCCGGCCCGCACCCCGCCATTGAGACTGCACGGGAATTATTATTTTTTTATCTCTCAACCTGTCCAAGAGGCCTGCTGCCCGCCGCACTCGCCGCCGGGCCGGCCCGCACCCCGCCATTGAGACTGAACGGGGATTATTTTTTTTTTTAACTCGGCCTCCGGGCCGGGGCGGGCTTCGCCCCCGGTACCTCCAGCCGCTTCTATTTACGCGCGCCGCGTTCCAACATATTCACCCCGGCCAAGAGGCCTATTCCCCGGCCCGCACCCCGCCATTGAGACTGCATGGGAATTATTATTTTTTTATCTCTCAACCTGTCCAAGAGGCCTGCTGCCCGCCGCAATTGCCGCCGGGCCGGCCCGCACCCTGCCATTGAGACTGAACGGGAATTATTATTTTTTTATCTCTCAACCTGTCCAAGAGGCCTGCTGCCCGCCGCAATCGCCGCTGGGCCGGCCTGCACCCTGCCATTGAGACTGAACGGGATTATTTATTTTTTTAACTTGGCCGCCGGGCCGGGGCGGGCATCGCCCCCGGTACCTCCAGCCGCTACTATTTCCGCGGGCCGTGTTCCAACACTATTCACCCCGGCCAAGAGGCCTATTCCCCGGCCCGCACCCCGCCATTGAGACTGCACGGGAATTATTATTTTTTTATCTCTCAACCTGTCCAAGAGGCCTGCTGCCCGCCGCACTCGCCGCCGGGCCGGCCCGCACCCCGCCATTGAGACTGAACGGGGATTATTATTTTTTTTAACTCGGCCTCCGGGCCGGGGCGGGCTTCGCCCCCGGTACCTCCAGCCGCTTCTAATTACGCGCGCCGCGTTCCAACATATTCACCCCGGCCAAGAGGCCTATTCCCCGGCCCGCACCCCGCCATTGAGACTGCATGGGAATTATTATTTTTTTATCTCTCAACCTGTCCAAGAGGCCTGCTGCCCGCCGCACTCCCCGCCGGGCCGGCCCGCACCCTGCCATTGAGACTGAACGGGGATTATTTATTTTTTTAACTTGGCCGCCGGGCCGGGGCGGGCATCGCCCCCGGTACCTCCAGCCGCTACTATTTACGCGGGCCGTGTTCCAACACTATTCACCCCGGCCAAGAGGCCTATTCCCCGGCCCGCACCCCGCCATTGAGACTGCATGGGAATTATTTTTTTTTTATCTCTCAACCTGTCCAAGAGGCCTGCTGCCCGCCGCAATCGCCGCCGGGCCGGCCCGCACCCTGCCATTGAGACTGAACGGGATTATTTATTTTTTTAACTTGGCCGCCGGGCCGGGGCGGGCATCGCCCCCGGTACCTCCAGCCGCTACTATTTCCGCGGGCCGTGTTCCAACACTATTCACCCCGGCCAAGAGGCCTATTCCCCGGCCCGCACCCCGCCATTGAGACTGCACGGGAATTATTATTTTTTTATCTCTCAACCTGTCCAAGAGGCCTGCTGCCCACCGCACTCGCCGCCGGGCCGGCCCGCACCCCTCCATTGAGACTGCATGGGAATTATTATTTTTTTATCTCTCAACCTGTCCAAGAGGCCTGCTGCCCGCCGCAATTGCCGCCGGGCCGGCCCGCACCCTGCCATTGAGACTGAACGGGATTATTTATTTTTTTAACTCGGCCTCCGGGCCGGGGCGGGCTTCGCCCCCGGTACCTCCAGCCACTTCTATTTACGCGCGCCTCGTTCCAACATATTCACCCCGGCCAAGAGGCCTATTCCCCGGCCCGCACCCCGCCATTGAGACTGCACGGGAATTATTATTTTTTTATCTCTCAACCTGTCCAAGAGGCTTGCTGCCCGCCGCACTCGCCGCCGGGCCGGCCCGCACCCCGCCATTGAGACTGAACGGGGATTTTTTTTTTTTTTAACTTGGCCGCCGGCCCGGGGCGGGCATCGCCCCCCGGTACCTCCAGCCGCTACTATTTCCGCGGGCCGTGTTCCAACACTATTCACCCCGGCCAAGAGGCCTATTCCCCGGCCCGCACCCCGCCATTGAAACTGCATGGGAATTATTATTTTTTTATCTCTCAACCTGTCCAAGAGGCCTGCTGCCCGCCGCACTCGCCGCCGGGCCGGCCCGCACCCCGCCATTGAGACTGAACGGGGATTATTATTTTTTTTAACTCGGCCTCCGGGCCGGGGCGGGCTTCGCCCCCGGTACCTCCAGCCGCTTCTATTTACGCGCGCCGCGTTCCAACATATTCACCCCGGCCAAGAGGCCTATTCCCCGGCCCGCACCCCGCCATTGAGACTGCACGGGAATTATTATTTTTTTATCTCTCAACCTGTCCAAGAGGCCTGCTGCCCGCCGCACTCGCCGCCGGGCCGGCCCGCACCCCGCCATTGAGACTGAACGGGGATTATTATTTTTTTTAACTCGGCCTCCGGGCCGGGGCGGGCTTCGCCCCCGGTACCTCCAGCCGCTTCTATTTACGCGCGCCGCGTTCCAACATATTCACCCCGGCCAAGAGGCCTATTCCCCGGCCCGCACCCCGCCATTGAGACTGCATGGGAATTAATATTTTTTTATCTCTCAACCTGTCCAAGAGGCCTGCTGCCCGCCGCAATTGCCGCCGGGCCGGCCCGCACCCTGCCATTGAGACTGAACGGGAATTATTATTTTTTTATCTCTCAACCTGTCCAAGAGGCCTGCTGCCCGCCGCACTCGCCGCCGGGCCGGCCCGCACCCTGCCATTGAGACTGAACGGGGATTATTTATTTTTTTAACTTGGCCGCCGGGCCGGGGCGGGCATCGCCCCCGGTACCTCCAGCCGCTACTATTTCCGCGGGCCGTGTTCCAACACTATTCACCCCGGCCAAGAGGCCTATTCCCCGGCCCGCACCCCGCCATTGAGACTGCATGGGAATTATTGTTTTTTTATCTCTCAACCTGTCCAAGAGGCCTGCTGCCCGCCGCAATCGCCGCCGGGCCGGCCCGCACCCTGCCATTGAGACTGAACGGGATTATTTATTTTTTTAACTTGGCCGCCGGGCCGGGGCGGGCATCGCCCCCGGTACCTCCAGCCGCTACTATTTCCGCGGGCCGTGTTCCAACACTATTCACCACGGCCAAGAGGCCTATTCCCCGGCCCGCACCCCGCCATTGAGACTGCACGGGAATTATTATTTTTTTATCTCTCAACCTGTCCAAGAGGCCTGCTGCCCGCCGCACTCGCCGCCGGGCCGGCCCGCACCCCGCCATTGAGACTGAACGGGGATTATTATTTTTTTTAACTCGGCCTCCGGGCCGGGGCGGGCTTCGCCCCCGGTACCTCCAGCCGCTTCTATTTACGCGCGCCGCGTTCCAACATATTCACCCCGGCCAAGAGGCCTATTCCCTGGCCCGCACCCCGCCATTGAGACTGCATGGGAATTATTATTTTTTTATCTCTCAACCTGTCCAAGAGGCCTGCTGCCCGCCGCACTCGCCGCCGGGCCGGCCCGCACCCCGCCATTGAGACTGAACGGGGATTATTATTTTTTTTAACTCGGCCTCCGGGCCGGGGCGGGCTTCGCCCCCGGTACCTCCAGCCGCTTCTATTTACGCGCGCCGTGTTCCAACATATTCACCCCGGCCAAGAGGCCTCTTCCCCGGCCACACTCGTCCGCCGGGCCGGCCCGCACCCCGCCATTGAGACTGCACGGGAATTATTATTTTTTTATCTCTCAACCTGTCCAAGAGGCCTGCTGCCCGCCGCACTCGCCGCCGGGCCGGCCCGCACCCCGCCATTGATACTGAACGGGGATTATTATTTTTTTTAACTCGGCCTCCGGGCCGGGGCGGGCTTCGCCCCCGGTACCTCCAGCCGCTTCTATTTACGCGCGCCGCGTTCCAACATATTCACCCCGGCCAAGAGGCCTCTTCCCCGGCCACACTCGTCCGCCGGGCCGGCCCGCACCCCGCCGTTGAGACTGCACGGGAATTATTATTTTTTTATCTCTCAACCTGTCCAAGAGGCCTGCTGCCCGCCGCACTCGCCGCCGGGCCGGACCGCACCCCGCCATTGAGACTGAACGGGATTATTATTTTTTTTAACTCGGCCTCCGGGCCGGGGCGGGCTTCGCCCCCGGTACCTCCAGCCGCTTCTATTTACGCGCGCCGCGTTCCAACATATTCACCCCGGCCAAGAGGCCTATTCCCCGGCCCGCACCCCGCCATTGAGACTGCATGGGAATTATTATTTTTTTATCTCTCAACCTGTCCAAGAGGCCTGCTGCCCGCCGCAATCGCCGCCGGGCCGGCCCGCACCCTGCCATTGAGACTGAACGGGATTATTTATTTTTTTAACTTGGCCGCCGGGCCGGGGCGGGCATCGCCCCCGGTACCTCCAGCCGCTACTATTTCCGCGGGCCGTGTTCCAACACTATTCACCCCGGCCAAGAGGCCTATTCCCCGGCCCGCACCCCGCCATTGAGACTGCACGGGAATTATTATTTTTTTATCTCTCAACCTGTCCAAGAGGCCTGCTGCCCGCCGCACTCGCCGCCGGGCCGGCCCGCACCCCGCCATTGAGACTGAACGGGGATTATTATTTTTTTTAACTCGGCCTCCGGGCCGGGGCGGGCTTCGCCCCCGGTACCTCCAGCCGCTTCTATTTACGCGCGCCGCGTTCCAACATATTCACCCCGGCCAAGAGGCCTATTCCCCGGCCCGCACCCCGCCATTGAGACTGCAAGGGAATTATTATTTTTTTAGCTCTCAACCTGTCCAAGAGGCCTGCTGCCCGCCGCAATTGCCGCCGGGCCGGCCCGCACCCTGCCATTGAGACTGAACGGGAATTATTATTTTTTTATCTCTCAACCTGTCCAAGAGGCCTGCTGCCCGCCGCAATCGCCGCCGGGCCGGCCCGCACCCTGCCATTGAGACTGAACGGGATTATTTATTTTTTTAACTCGGCCTCCGGGCCGGGGCGGGCTTCGCCCCCGGTACCTCCAGCCGCTTCTATTTACGCGCGCCGCGTTCCAACATATTCACCCCGGCCAAGAGGCCTATTCCCCGGCCCACACCCCGCCATTGAGACTGCATGGGAATTATTATTTTTTTATCTCTCAACCTGTCCAAGAGGCCTGCTGCCCGCCGCAATTGCCGCCGGGCCGGCCCGCACCCTGCCATTGAGACTGAACGGGAATTATTATTTTTTTATCTCTCAACCTGTCCAAGAGGCCTGCTGCCCGCCGCAATCGCCGCCGGGCCGGCCCGCACCCTGCCATTGAGACTGAACGGGGATTATTTATTTTTTTAACTTGGCCGCCGGGCCAGGGCGGGCATCGCCCCCGGTACCTCCAGCCGCTACTATTTCCGCGGGCCGTGTTCCAACACTATTCACCCCGGCCAAGAGGCCTATTCCCCGGCCCGCACCCCGCCATTGAGACTGCACGGGAATTATTATTTTTTTATCTCTCAACCTGTCCAAGAGGCCTGCTGCCCGCCGCACTCGCTGCCGGGCCGGCCCGCACCCCGCCATTGAGACTGAACGGGGATTATTATTTTTTTTAACTCGGCCTCCGGGCCGGGGCGGGCTTCGCCCCCGGTACCTCCAGCCGCTTCTATTTACGCGCGCCGCGTTCCAACATATTCACCCCGGCCAAGAGGCCTATTCCCCGGCCCGCACCCCGCCATTGAGACTGCATGGGAATTATTATTTTTTTATCTCTCAACCTGTCCAAGAGGCCTGCTGCCCGCCGCAATCGCCGCCGGGCCGGCCCGCACCATGCCATTGAGACTGAACGGGATTATTTATTTTTTTAACTTGGCCGCCGGGCCGGGGCGGGCATCGCCCCCGGTACCTCCAGCCGCTACTATTTCCGCGGGCCGTGTTCCAACACTATTCACCCCGGCCAAGAGGCCTATTCCCCGGCCCGCACCCCGCCATTGAGACTGCACGGGAATTATTATTTTTTTATCTCTCAACCTGTCCAAGAGGCCTGCTGCCCGCCGCACTCGCCGCCGGGCCGGCCCGCACCCCGCCATTGAGACTGAACGGGGATTATTATTTTTTTTAACTCGGCCTCCGGGCCGGGGCGGGCTTCGCCCCCGGTACCTCCAGCCGCTTCTATTTAGGCGCGCCGCGTTCCAACATATTCACCCCGGCCAAGAGGCCTATTCCCCGGCCCGCACCCCGCCATTGAGACTGCAAGGGAATTATTATTTTTTTATCTCTCAACCTGTCCAAGAGGCCTGCTGCCCGCCGCAATTGCCGCCGGGCCGGCCCGCACCCTGCCATTGAGACTGAACGGGAATTATTATTTTTTTATCTCTCAACCTGTCCAAGAGGCCTGCTGCCCGCCGCAATCGCCGCAGGGCCGGCCCGCACCCTGCCATTGAGACTGAACGGGGATTTTTTTTTTTTTAAATTGGCCGCCGGGCCGGGGCGGGCATCGCCCCCGGTACCTCCAGCCGCTACTATTTCCGCGGGCCGTGTTCCAACACTATTCACCCCGGCCAAGAGGCCTATTCCCCGGCCCGCACCCCGCCATTGAAACTGCATGGGAATTATTATTTTTTTATCTCTCAACCTGTCCAAGAGGCCTGCTGCCCGCCGCACTCGCCGCCGGGCCGGCCCGCACCCCGCCATTGAGACTGAACGGGGATTATTATTTTTTTTAACTCGGCCTCCGGGCCGGGGCGGGCTTCGCCCCCGGTACCTCCAGCCGCTTCTATTTACGCGCGCCGCGTTCCAACATATTCACCCCGGCCAAGAGGCCTATTCCCCGGCCCGCACCCCGCCATTGAGACTGCACGGGAATTATTATTTTTTTATCTCTCAACCTGTCCAAGAGGCCTGCTGCCCGCCTCACTCGCCGCCGGGCCGGCCCGCACCCCGCCATTGAGACTGAACGGGGATTATTATTTTTTTTAACTCGGCCTCCGGGCCGGGGCGGGCTTCGCCCCCGGTACCTCCAGCCGCTTCTATTTACGCGCGCCGCGTTCCAACATATTCACCCCGGCCAAGAGGCCTATTCCCCGGCCCGCACCCCGCCATTGAGACTGCATGGGAATTATTATTTTTTTATCTCTCAACCTGTCCAAGAGGCCTGCTGCCCGCCGCAATTGCCGCCGGGCCGGCCCGCACCCTGCCATTGAGACTGAACGGGAATTATTATTTTTTTATCTCTCAACCTGTCCAAGAGGCCTGCTGCCCGCCGCACTCGCCGCCGGGCCGGCCCGCACCCTGCCATTGAGACTGAACGGGGATTATTTATTTTTTTAACTTGGCCGCCGGGCCGGGGCGGGCATCGCCCCCGGTACCTCCAGCCGCTACTATTTCCGCGGGCCGTGTTCCAACACTATTCACCCCGGCCAAGAGGCCTATTCCCCGGCCCGCACCCCGCCATTGAGACTGCATGGGAATTATTATTTTTTTATCTCTCAACCTGTCCAAGAGGCCTGCTGCCCGCCGCAATCGCCGCCGGGCCGGCCCGCACCCTGCCATTGAGACTGAACGGGATTATTTATTTTTTTAACTTGGCCGCCGGGCCGGGGCGGGCATCGCCCCCGGTACCTCCAGCCGCTACTATTTCCGCGGGCCGTGTTCCAACACTATTCAACCCGGCCAAGAGGCCTATTCCCCGGCCCGCACCCCGCCATTGAGACTGCACGGGAATTATTATTTTTTTATCTCTCAACCTGTCCAAGAGGCCTGCTGCCCGCCGCACTCGCCGCCGGGCCGGCCCGCACCCCGCCATTGAGACTGAACGGGGATTATTATTTTTTTTAACTCGGCCTCCGGGCCGGGGCGGGCTTGCCCCCGGTACCTCCAGCCGCTTCTATTTACGCGCGCCGCGTTCCAACATATTCACCCGGCCAAGAGGCCTATTCCCCGGCCCGCACCCCGCCATTGAGACTGCATGGGAATTATTATTTTTTTATCTCTCAACCTGTCCAAGAGGCCTGCTGCCCGCCGCAATCGCCGCCGGGCCGGCCCGCACCCTGCCATTGAGACTGAACGGGATTATTTATTTTTTTAACTTGGCCGCCGGGCCGGGGCGGGCATCGCCCCCGGTACCTCCAGCCGCTACTATTTCCGCGGGCCGTGTTCCAACACTATTCACCCCGGCCAAGAGGCCTATTCCCCGGCCCGCACCCCGCCATTGAGACTGCACGGGAATTATTATTTTTTTATCTCTCAACCTGTCCAAGAGGCCTGCTGCCCGCCGCACTCGCCGCCGGGCCGGCCCGCACCCCGCCATTGAGACTGAACGGGGATTATTATTTTTTTTAACTCGGCCTCCGGGCCGGGGCGGGCTTCGCCCCCGGTACCTCCAGCCGCTTCTATTTACGCGCGCCGCGTTCCAAAATATTCACCCCGGCCAAGAGGCCTATTCCCCGGCCCGCACCCCGCCATTGAGACTGCATGGGAATTATTATTTTTTTATCTCTCAACCTGTCCAAGAGGCCTGCTGCCCGCCGCAATTGCCGCCGGGCCGGCCCGCACCCTGCCATTGAGACTGAACGGGAATTATTATTTTTTTATCTCTCAACCTGTCCAAGAGGCCTGCTGCCCGCCGCAATCGCCGCTGGGCCGGCCTGCACCCTGCCATTGAGACTGAACGGGATTATTTATTTTTTTAACTTGGCCGCCGGGCCGGGGCGGGCATCGCCCCCGGTACCTCCAGCCGCTACTATTTCCGCGGGCCGTGTTCCAACACTATTCACCCCGGCCAAGAGGCCTATTCCCCGGCCCGCACCCCGCCATTGAGACTGCACGGGAATTATTATTTTTTTATCTCTCAACCTGTCCAAGAGGCCTGCTGCCCGCCGCACTCGCCGCCGGGCCGGCCCGCACCCCGCCATTGAGACTGAACGGGGATTATTATTTTTTTTAACTCGGCCTCCGGGCCGGGGCGGGCTTCGCCCCCGGTACCTCCAGCCGCTTCTAATTACGCGCGCCGCGTTCCAACATATTCACCCCGGCCAAGAGGCCTATTCCCCGGCCCGCACCCCGCCATTGAGACTGCATGGGAATTATTATTTTTTTATCTCTCAACCTGTCCAAGAGGCCTGCTGCCCGCCGCACTCCCCGCCGGGCCGGCCCGCACCCTGCCATTGAGACTGAACGGGGATTATTTATTTTTTTAACTTGGCCGCCGGGCCGGGGCGGGCATCGCCCCCGGTACCTCCAGCCGCTACTATTTACGCGGGCCGTGTTCCAACACTATTCACCCCGGCCAAGAGGCCTATTCCCCGGCCCGCACCCCGCCATTGAGACTGCATGGGAATTATTTTTTTTTTATCTCTCAACCTGTCCAAGAGGCCTGCTGCCCGCCGCAATCGCCGCCGGGCCGGCCCGCACCCTGCCATTGAGACTGAACGGGATTATTTATTTTTTTAACTTGGCCGCCGGGCCGGGGCGGGCATCGCCCCCGGTACCTCCAGCCGCTACTATTTCCGCGGGCCGTGTTCCAACACTATTCACCCCGGCCAAGAGGCCTATTCCCCGGCCCGCACCCCGCCATTGAGACTGCACGGGAATTATTATTTTTTTATCTCTCAACCTGTCCAAGAGGCCTGCTGCCCACCGCACTCGCCGCCGGGCCGGCCCGCACCCCTCCATTGAGACTGCATGGGAATTATTATTTTTTTATCTCTCAACCTGTCCAAGAGGCCTGCTGCCCGCCGCAATTGCCGCCGGGCCGGCCCGCACCCTGCCATTGAGACTGAACGGGAATTATTATTTTTTTATCTCTCAACCTGTCCAAGAGGCCTGCTGCCCGCCGCAATCGCCGCTGGGCCGGCCCGCACCCTGCCATTGAGACTGAACGGGGATTATTTATTTTTTTAACTTGGCCGCCGGGCCGGGGCGGGCATCGCCCCCGGTACCTCCAGCCGCTACTATTTCCGCGGGCCGTGTTCCAACACTATTCACCCCGGCCAAGAGGCCTATTCCCCGGCCCGCACCCCGCCATTGAGACTGCACGGGAATTATTATTTTTTTATCTCTCAACCTGTCCAAGAGGCCTGCTGCCCGCCGCACTCGCCGCCGGGCCGGCCCGCACCCCGCCATTGAGACTGAACGGGGATTATTATTTTTTTTAACTCGGCCTCCGGGCCGGGGCGGGCTTCGCCCCCGGTACCTCCAGCCGCTTCTAATTACGCGCGCCGCGTTCCAACATATTCACCCCGGCCAAGAGGCCTATTCCCCGGCCCGCACCCCGCCATTGAGACTGCATGGGAATTATTATTTTTTTATCTCTCAACCTGTCCAAGAGGCCTGCTGCCCGCCGCACTCGCCGCCGGGCCGGCCCGCACCCTGCCATTGAGACTGAACGGGGATTATTTATTTTTTTAACTCGGCCTCCGGGCCGGGGCGGGCTTCGCCCCCGGTACCTCCAGCCGCTTCTATTTACGCGCGCCGCGTTCCAACATATTCACCCCGGCCAAGAGGCCTATTCCCCGTCCCGCACCCCGCCATTGAGACTGCATGGGAATTATTATTTTTTTATCTCTCAACCTGTCCAAGAGGCCTGCTGCCCGCCGCAATTGCCGCCGGGCCGGCCCGCACCCTGCCATTGAGACTGAACGGGAATTATTATTTTTTTATCTCTCAACCTGTCCAAGAGGCCTGCTGCCCGCCGCAATCGCCGCTGGGCCGGCCTGCACCCTGCCATTGAGACTGAACGGGATTATTTATTTTTTTAACTTGGCCGCCGGGCCGGGGCGGGCATCGCCCCCGGTACCTCCAGCCGCTACTATTTCCGCGGGCCGTGTTCCAACACTATTCACCCCGGCCAAGAGGCCTATTCCCCGGCCCGCACCCCGCCATTGAGACTGCACGGGAATTATTATTTTTTTATCTCTCAACCTGTCCAAGAGGCCTGCTGCCCGCCGCACTCGCCGCCGGGCCGGCCCGCACCCCGCCATTGAGACTGAACGGGGATTATTATTTTTTTTAACTCGGCCTCCGGGCCGGGGCGGGCTTCGCCCCCGGTACCTCCAGCCGCTTCTAATTACGCGCGCCGCGTTCCAACATATTCACCCCGGCCAATAGGCCTATTCCCCGGCCCGCACCCCGCCATTGAGACTGCATGGGAATTATTATTTTTTTATCTCTCAACCTGTCCAAGAGGCCTGCTGCCCGCCGCACTCCCCGCCGGGCCGGCCCGCACCCTGCCATTGAGACTGAACGGGGATTATTTATTTTTTTAACTTGGCCGCCGGGCCGGGGCGGGCATCGCCCCCGGTACCTCCAGCCGCTACTATTTCCGCGGGCCGTGTTCCAACACTATTCACCCCGGCCAAGAGGCCTATTCCCCGGCCCGCACCCCGCCATTGAGACTGCACGGGAATTATTATTTTTTTATCTCTCAACCTGTCCAAGAGGCCTGCTGCCCGCCGCACTCGCCGCCGGGCCGGCCCGCACCCCGCCATTGAGACTGAACGGGGATTATTATTTTTTTTAACTCGGCCTCCGGGCCGGGGCGGGCTTCGCCCCCGGTACCTCCAGCCGCTTCTATTTACGCGTGCCGCGTTCCAACATATTCACCCCGGCCAAGAGGCCTATTCCCCGGGCCGCACCCCGCCATTGAGACTGCATGGGAATTATTATTTTTTTATCTCTCAACCTGTCCAAGAGGCCTGCTGCCCGCCGCAATCGCCGCCGGGCCGGCCCGCACCCTGCCATTGAGACTGAACGGGATTATTTATTTTTTTAACTTGGCCGCCGGGCCGGGGCGGGCATCGCCCCCGGTACCTCCAGCCGCTACTATTTCCGCGGGCCGTGTTCCAACACTATTCACCCCGGCCAAGAGGCCTATTCCCCGGCCCGCACCCCGCCATTGAGACTGCACGGGAATGATTATTTTTTTATCTCTCAACCTGTCCAAGAGGCCTGCTGCCCGCCGCACTCGCCGCCGGGCCGGCCCGCACCCCGCCATTGAGACTGAACGGGGATTATTATTTTTTTTAACTCGGCCTCCGGGCCGGGGCGGGCTTCGCCCCCGGTACCTCCAGCCGCTTCTATTTACGCGCGCCGCGTTCCAACATATTCACCCCGGCCAAGAGGCCTCTTCCCCGGCCACACTCGTCCGCCGGGCCGGCCCGCACCCCGCCATTGAGACTGCACGGGAATTATTATTTTTTTATCTCTCAACCTGTCCAAGAGGCCTGCTGCCCGCCGCACTCGCCGCCGGGCCGGCCCGCACCCCGCCATTGAGACTGAACGGGGATTATTATTTTTTTTAACTCGGCCTCCGGGCCGGGGCGGGCTTCTCCCCCGGTACCTCCAGCCGCTTCTATTTACGCGCGCCGCGTTCCAACATATTCACCCCGGCCAAGAGGCCTCTTCCCCGGCCACACTCGTCCGCCGGGCCGGCCCGCACCCCGCCGTTGAGACTGCACGGGAATTATTATTTTTTTATCTCTCAACCTGACCAAGAGGCCTGCTGCCCGCCGCACTCGCCGCCGGGCCGGCCCGCACCCCGCCATTGAGACTGAACGGGGATTATTATTTTTTTTAACTCGGCCTCCGGGCCGGGGCGGGCTTGCCCCCGGTACCTCCAGCCGCTTCTATTTACGCGCGCCGCGTTCCAACATATTCACCCCGGCCAAGAGGCCTATTCCCCGGCCCGCACCCCGCCATTGAGACTGCATGGGAATTATTATTTTTTTATCTCTCAACCTGTCCAAGAGGCCTGCTGCCCGCCGCAATCGCCGCCGGGCCGGCCCGCACCCTGCCATTGAGACTGAACGGGATTATTTATTTTTTTAACTTGGCCGCCGGGCCGGGGCGGGCATCGCCCCCGGTACCTCCAGCCGCTACTATTTCCGCGGGCCGTGTTCCAACACTATTCACCCCGGCCAAGAGGCCTATTCCCCGGCCCGCACCCCGCCATTGAGACTGCACGGGAATTATTATTTTTTTATCTCTCAACCTGTCCAAGAGGCCTGCTGCCCGCCGCAATTGCCGCCGGGCCGGCCCGCACCCTGCCATTGAGACTGAACGGGAATTATTATTTTTTTATCTCTCAACCTGTCCAAGAGGCCTGCTGCCCGCCGCACTCGCCGCCGGGCCGGCCCGCACCCTGCCATTGAGACTGAACGGGGATTATTTATTTTTTTAACTTGGCCGCCGGGCCGGGGCGGGCATCGCCCCCGGTACCTCCAGCCGCTACTATTTCCGCGGGCCGTGTTCCAACACTATTCACCCCGGCCAAGAGGCCTATTCCCCGGCCCGCACCCCGCCATTGAGACTGCATGGGAATTATTATTTTTTTATCTCTCAACCTGTCCAAGAGGCCTGCTGCCCGCCGCAATCGCCGCCGGGCCGGCCCGCACCCTGCCATTGAGACTGAACGGGATTATTTATTTTTTTAACTTGGCCGCCGGGCCGGGGCGGGCATCGCCCCCGGTACCTCCAGCCGCTACTATTTCCGCGGGCCGTGTTCCAACACTATTCACCCCGGCCAAGAGGCCTATTCCCCGGCCCGCACCCCGCCATTGAGACTGCACGGGAATTATTATTTTTTTATCTCTCAACCTGTCCAAGAGGCCTGCTGCCCGCCGCACTCGCCGCCGGGCCGGCCCGCACCCCGCCATTGAGACTGAACGGGGATTATTATTTTTTTTAACTCGGCCTCCGGGCCGGGGCGGGCTTGCCCCCGGTACCTCCAGCCGCTTCTATTTACGCGCGCCGCGTTCCAACATATTCACCCCGGCCAAGAGGCCTATTCCCCGGCCCGCACCCCGCCATTGAGACTGCATGGGAATTATTATTTTTTTATCTCTCAACCTGTCCAAGAGGCCTGCTGCCCGCCGCAATCGCCGCCGGGCCGGCCCGCACCCTGCCATTGAGACTGAACGGGATTATTTATTTTTTTAACTTGGCCGCCGGGCCGGGGCGGGCATCGCCCCCGGTACCTCCAGCCGCTACTATTTCCGCGGGCCGTGTTCCAACACTATTCACCCCGGCCAAGAGGCCTATTCCCCGGCCCGCACCCCGCCATTGAGACTGCACGGGAATTATTATTTTTTTATCTCTCAACCTGTCCAAGAGGCCTGCTGCCCGCCGCACTCGCCGCCGGGCCGGCCCGCACCCCGCCATTGAGACTGAACGGGGATTATTATTTTTTTTAACTCGGCCTCCGGGCCGGGGCGGGCTTCGCCCCCGGTACCTCCAGCCGCTTCTATTTACGCGCGCCGCGTTCCAACATATTCACCCCGGCCAAGAGGCCTATTCCCCGGCCCGCACCCCGCCATTGAGACTGCATGGGAATTATTATTTTTTTATCTCTCAACCTGTCCAAGAGGCCTGCTGCCCGCCGCAATTGCCGCCGGGCCGGCCCGCACCCTGCCATTGAGACTGAACGGGAATTATTATTTTTTTATCTCTCAACCTGTCCAAGAGGCCTGCTGCCCGCCGCAATCGCCGCTGGGCCGGCCTGCACCCTGCCATTGAGACTGAACGGGATTATTTATTTTTTTAACTTGGCCGCCGGGCCGGGGCGGGCATCGCCCCCGGTACCTCCAGCCGCTACTATTTCCGCGGGCCGTGTTCCAACACTATTCACCCCGGCCAAGAGGCCTATTCCCCGGCCCGCACCCCGCCATTGAGACTGCACGGGAATTATTATTTTTTTATCTCTCAACCTGTCCAAGAGGCCTGCTGCCCGCCGCACTCGCCGCCGGGCCGGCCCGCACCCCGCCATTGAGACTGAACGGGGATTATTATTTTTTTTAACTCGGCCTCCGGGCCGGGGCGGGCTTCGCCCCCGGTACCTCCAGCGGCTTCTAATTACGCGCGCCGCGTTCCAACATATTCACCCCGGCCAAGAGGCCTATTCCCCGGCCCGCACCCCGCCATTGAGACTGCATGGGAATTATTATTTTTTTATCTCTCAACCTGTCCAAGAGGCCTGCTGCCCGCCGCACTCCCCGCCGGGCCGGCCCGCACCCTGCCATTGAGACTGAACGGGGATTATTTATTTTTTTAACTTGGCCGCCGGGCCGGGGCGGGCATCGCCCCCGGTACCTCCAGCCGCTACTATTTACGCGGGCCGTGTTCCAACACTATTCACCCCGGCCAAGAGGCCTATTCCCCGGCCCGCACCCCGCCATTGAGACTGCATGGGAATTATTTTTTTTTTATCTCTCAACCTGTCCAAGAGGCCTGCTGCCCGCCGCAATCGCCGCCGGGCCGGCCCGCACCCTGCCATTGAGACTGAACGGGATTATTTATTTTTTTAACTTGGCCGCCGGGCCGGGGCGGGCATCGCCCCCGGTACCTCCAGCCGCTACTATTTCCGCGGGCCGTGTTCCAACACTATTCACCCCGGCCAAGAGGCCTATTCCCCGGCCCGCACCCCGCCATTGAGACTGCACGGGAATTATTATTTTTTTATCTCTCAACCTGTCCAAGAGGCCTGCTGCCCACCGCACTCGCCGCCGGGCCGGCCCGCACCCCTCCATTGAGACTGCATGGGAATTATTATTTTTTTATCTCTCAACCTGTCCAAGAGGCCTGCTGCCCGCCGCAATTGCCGCCGGGCCGGCCCGCACCCTGCCATTGAGACTGAACGGGAATTATTATTTTTTTATCTCTCAACCTGTCCAAGAGGCCTGCTGCCCGCCGCAATCGCCGCTGGGCCGGCCCGCACCCTGCCATTGAGACTGAACGGGGATTATTTATTTTTTTAACTTGGCCGCCGGGCCGGGGCGGGCATCGCCCCCGGTACCTCCAGCCGCTACTATTTCCGCGGGCCGTGTTCCAACACTATTCACCCCGGCCAAGAGGCCTATTCCCCGGCCCGCACCCCGCCATTGAGACTGCACGGGAATTATTATTTTTTTATCTCTCAACCTGTCCAAGAGGCCTGCTGCCCGCCGCACTCGCCGCCGGGCCGGCCCGCACCCCGCCATTGAGACTGAACGGGGATTATTATTTTTTTTAACTCGGCCTCCGGGCCGGGGCGGGCTTCGCCCCCGGTACCTCCAGCCGCTTCTAATTACGCGCGCCGCGTTCCAACATATTCACCCCGGCCAAGAGGCCTATTCCCCGGCCCGCACCCCGCCATTGAGACTGCATGGGAATTATTATTTTTTTATCTCTCAACCTGTCCAAGAGGCCTGCTGCCCGCCGCACTCGCCGCCGGGCCGGCCCGCACCCTGCCATTGAGACTGAACGGGGATTATTTATTTTTTTAACTCGGCCTCCGGGCCGGGGCGGGCTTCGCCCCCGGTACCTCCAGCCGCTTCTATTTACGCGCGCCGCGTTCCAACATATTCACCCCGGCCAAGAGGCCTATTCCCCGTCCCGCACCCCGCCATTGAGACTGCATGGGAATTATTATTTTTTTATCTCTCAACCTGTCCAAGAGGCCTGCTGCCCGCCGCAATTGCCGCCGGGCCGGCCCGCACCCTGCCATTGAGACTGAACGGGAATTATTATTTTTTTATCTCTCAACCTGTCCAAGAGGCCTGCTGCCCGCCGCAATCGCCGCTGGGCCGGCCTGCACCCTGCCATTGAGACTGAACGGGATTATTTATTTTTTTAACTTGGCCGCCGGGCCGGGGCGGGCATCGCCCCCGGTACCTCCAGCCGCTACTATTTCCGCGGGCCGTGTTCCAACACTATTCACCCCGGCCAAGAGG
Source organism: Hippocampus zosterae (assembly GCF_025434085.1). Taxonomy (NCBI): domain Eukaryota; kingdom Metazoa; phylum Chordata; class Actinopteri; order Syngnathiformes; family Syngnathidae; genus Hippocampus; species Hippocampus zosterae. Next base: position 951,280 of record NC_067459.1, on the reverse strand, counting down.
CCTATTCCCCGGCCCGCACCCCGCCATTGAGACTGCACGGGAATTATTATTTTTTTATCTCTCAACCTGTCCAAGAGGCCTGCTGCCCGCCGCACTCGCCGCCGGGCCGGCCCGCACCCCGCCATTGAGACTGAACGGGGATTATTATTTTTTTTAACTCGGCCTCCGGGCCGGGGCGGGCTTCGCCCCCGGTACCTCCAGCCGCTTCTAATTACGCGCGCCGCGTTCCAACATATTCACCCCGGCCAATAGGCCTATTCCCCGGCCCGCACCCCGCCATTGAGACTGCATGGGAATTATTATTTTTTTATCTCTCAACCTGTCCAAGAGGCCTGCTGCCCGCCGCACTCCCCGCCGGGCCGGCCCGCACCCTGCCATTGAGACTGAACGGGGATTATTTATTTTTTTAACTTGGCCGCCGGGCCGGGGCGGGCATCGCCCCCGGTACCTCCAGCCGCTACTATTTCCGCGGGCCGTGTTCCAACACTATTCACCCCGGCCAAGAGGCCTATTCCCCGGCCCGCACCCCGCCATTGAGACTGCACGGGAATTATTATTTTTTTATCTCTCAACCTGTCCAAGAGGCCTGCTGCCCGCCGCACTCGCCGCCGGGCCGGCCCGCACCCCGCCATTGAGACTGAACGGGGATTATTATTTTTTTTAACTCAGCCTCCGGGCCGGGGCGGGCTTCGCCCCCGGTACCTCCAGCCGCTTCTATTTACGCGCGCCGCGTTCCAACATATTCACCCCGGCCAAGAGGCCTATTCCCCGGGCCGCACCCCGCCATTGAGACTGCATGGGAATTATTATTTTTTTATCTCTCAACCTGTCCAAGAGGCCTGCTGCCCGCCGCAATCGCCGCCGGGCCGGCCCGCACCCTGCCATTGAGACTGAACGGGATTATTTATTTTTTTAACTTGGCCGCCGGGCCGGGGCGGGCATCGCCCCCGGTACCTCCAGCCGCTACTATTTCCGCGGGCCGTGTTCCAACACTATTCACCCCGGCCAAGAGGCCTATTCCCCGGCCCGCACCCCGCCATTGAGACTGCACGGGAATGATTATTTTTTTATCTCTCAACCTGTCCAAGAGGCCTGCTGCCCGCCGCACTCGCCGCCGGGCCGGCCCGCACCCCGCCATTGAGACTGAACGGGGATTATTATTTTTTTTAACTCGGCCTCCGGGCCGGGGCGGGCTTCGCCCCCGGTACCTCCAGCCGCTTCTATTTACGCGCGCCGCGTTCCAACATATTCACCCCGGCCAAGAGGCCTCTTCCCCGGCCACACTCGTCCGCCGGGCCGGCCCGCACCCCGCCATTGAGACTGCACGGGAATTATTATTTTTTTATCTCTCAACCTGTCCAAGAGGCCTGCTGCCCGCCGCACTCGCCGCCGGGCCGGCCCGCACCCCGCCATTGAGACTGAACGGGGATTATTATTTTTTTTAACTCGGCCTCCGGGCCGGGGCGGGCTTCTCCCCCGGTACCTCCAGCCGCTTCTATTTACGCGCGCCGCGTTCCAACATATTCACCCCGGCCAAGAGGCCTCTTCCCCGGCCACACTCGTCCGCCGGGCCGGCCCGCACCCCGCCGTTGAGACTGCACGGGAATTATTATTTTTTTATCTCTCAACCTGACCAAGAGGCCTGCTGCCCGCCGCACTCGCCGCCGGGCCGGCCCGCACCCCGCCATTGAGACTGAACGGGGATTATTATTTTTTTTAACTCGGCCTCCGGGCCGGGGCGGGCTTGCCCCCGGTACCTCCAGCCGCTTCTATTTACGCGCGCCGCGTTCCAACATATTCACCCCGGCCAAGAGGCCTATTCCCCGGCCCGCACCCCGCCATTGAGACTGCATGGGAATTATTATTTTTTTATCTCTCAACCTGTCCAAGAGGCCTGCTGCCCGCCGCAATCGCCGCCGGGCCGGCCCGCACCCTGCCATTGAGACTGAACGGGATTATTTATTTTTTTAACTTGGCCGCCGGGCCGGGGCGGGCATCGCCCCCGGTACCTCCAGCCGCTACTATTTCCGCGGGCCGTGTTCCAACACTATTCACCCCGGCCAAGAGGCCTATTCCCCGGCCCGCACCCCGCCATTGAGACTGCACGGGAATTATTATTTTTTTATCTCTCAACCTGTCCAAGAGGCCTGCTGCCCGCCGCAATTGCCGCCGGGCCGGCCCGCACCCTGCCATTGAGACTGAACGGGAATTATTATTTTTTTATCTCTCAACCTGTCCAAGAGGCCTGCTGCCCGCCGCACTCGCCGCCGGGCCGGCCCGCACCCTGCCATTGAGACTGAACGGGGATTATTTATTTTTTTAACTTGGCCGCCGGGCCGGGGCGGGCATCGCCCCCGGTACCTCCAGCCGCTACTATTTCCGCGGGCCGTGTTCCAACACTATTCACCCCGGCCAAGAGGCCTATTCCCCGGCCCGCACCCCGCCATTGAGACTGCATGGGAATTATTATTTTTTTATCTCTCAACCTGTCCAAGAGGCCTGCTGCCCGCCGCAATCGCCGCCGGGCCGGCCCGCACCCTGCCATTGAGACTGAACGGGATTATTTATTTTTTTAACTTGGCCGCCGGGCCGGGGCGGGCATCGCCCCCGGTACCTCCAGCCGCTACTATTTCCGCGGGCCGTGTTCCAACACTATTCACCCCGGCCAAGAGGCCTATTCCCCGGCCCGCACCCCGCCATTGAGACTGCACGGGAATTATTATTTTTTTATCTCTCAACCTGTCCAAGAGGCCTGCTGCCCGCCGCACTCGCCGCCGGGCCGGCCCGCACCCCGCCATTGAGACTGAACGGGGATTATTATTTTTTTTAACTCGGCCTCCGGGCCGGGGCGGGCTTGCCCCCGGTACCTCCAGCCGCTTCTATTTACGCGCGCCGCGTTCCAACATATTCACCCCGGCCAAGAGGCCTATTCCCCGGCCCGCACCCCGCCATTGAGACTGCATGGGAATTATTATTTTTTTATCTCTCAACCTGTCCAAGAGGCCTGCTGCCCGCCGCAATCGCCGCCGGGCCGGCCCGCACCCTGCCATTGAGACTGAACGGGATTATTTATTTTTTTAACTTGGCCGCCGGGCCGGGGCGGGCATCGCCCCCGGTACCTCCAGCCGCTACTATTTCCGCGGGCCGTGTTCCAACACTATTCACCCCGGCCAAGAGGCCTATTCCCCGGCCCGCACCCCGCCATTGAGACTGCACGGGAATTATTATTTTTTTATCTCTCAACCTGTCCAAGAGGCCTGCTGCCCGCCGCACTCGCCGCCGGGCCGGCCCGCACCCCGCCATTGAGACTGAACGGGGATTATTATTTTTTTTAACTCGGCCTCCGGGCCGGGGCGGGCTTCGCCCCCGGTACCTCCAGCCGCTTCTATTTACGCGCGCCGCGTTCCAACATATTCACCCCGGCCAAGAGGCCTATTCCCCGGCCCGCACCCCGCCATTGAGACTGCATGGGAATTATTATTTTTTTATCTCTCAACCTGTCCAAGAGGCCTGCTGCCCGCCGCAATTGCCGCCGGGCCGGCCCGCACCCTGCCATTGAGACTGAACGGGAATTATTATTTTTTTATCTCTCAACCTGTCCAAGAGGCCTGCTGCCCGCCGCAATCGCCGCTGGGCCGGCCTGCACCCTGCCATTGAGACTGAACGGGATTATTTATTTTTTTAACTTGGCCGCCGGGCCGGGGCGGGCATCGCCCCCGGTACCTCCAGCCGCTACTATTTCCGCGGGCCGTGTTCCAACACTATTCACCCCGGCCAAGAGGCCTATTCCCCGGCCCGCACCCCGCCATTGAGACTGCACGGGAATTATTATTTTTTTATCTCTCAACCTGTCCAAGAGGCCTGCTGCCCGCCGCACTCGCCGCCGGGCCGGCCCGCACCCCGCCATTGAGACTGAACGGGGATTATTATTTTTTTTAACTCGGCCTCCGGGCCGGGGCGGGCTTCGCCCCCGGTACCTCCAGCCGCTTCTAATTACGCGCGCCGCGTTCCAACATATTCACCCCGGCCAAGAGGCCTATTCCCCGGCCCGCACCCCGCCATTGAGACTGCATGGGAATTATTATTTTTTTATCTCTCAACCTGTCCAAGAGGCCTGCTGCCCGCCGCACTCCCCGCCGGGCCGGCCCGCACCCTGCCATTGAGACTGAACGGGGATTATTTATTTTTTTAACTTGGCCGCCGGGCCGGGGCGGGCATCGCCCCCGGTACCTCCAGCCGCTACTATTTACGCGGGCCGTGTTCCAACACTATTCACCCCGGCCAAGAGGCCTATTCCCCGGCCCGCACCCCGCCATTGAGACTGCATGGGAATTATTTTTTTTTTATCTCTCAACCTGTCCAAGAGGCCTGCTGCCCGCCGCAATCGCCGCCGGGCCGGCCCGCACCCTGCCATTGAGACTGAACGGGATTATTTATTTTTTTAACTTGGCCGCCGGGCCGGGGCGGGCATCGCCCCCGGTACCTCCAGCCGCTACTATTTCCGCGGGCCGTGTTCCAACACTATTCACCCCGGCCAAGAGGCCTATTCCCCGGCCCGCACCCCGCCATTGAGACTGCACGGGAATTATTATTTTTTTATCTCTCAACCTGTCCAAGAGGCCTGCTGCCCACCGCACTCGCCGCCGGGCCGGCCCGCACCCCTCCATTGAGACTGCATGGGAATTATTATTTTTTTATCTCTCAACCTGTCCAAGAGGCCTGCTGCCCGCCGCAATTGCCGCCGGGCCGGCCCGCACCCTGCCATTGAGACTGAACGGGAATTATTATTTTTTTATCTCTCAACCTGTCCAAGAGGCCTGCTGCCCGCCGCAATCGCCGCTGGGCCGGCCCGCACCCTGCCATTGAGACTGAACGGGGATTATTTATTTTTTTAACTTGGCCGCCGGGCCGGGGCGGGCATCGCCCCCGGTACCTCCAGCCGCTACTATTTCCGCGGGCCGTGTTCCAACACTATTCACCCCGGCCAAGAGGCCTATTCCCCGGCCCGCACCCCGCCATTGAGACTGCACGGGAATTATTATTTTTTTATCTCTCAACCTGTCCAAGAGGCCTGCTGCCCGCCGCACTCGCCGCCGGGCCGGCCCGCACCCCGCCATTGAGACTGAACGGGGATTATTATTTTTTTTAACTCGGCCTCCGGGCCGGGGCGGGCTTCGCCCCCGGTACCTCCAGCCGCTTCTAATTACGCGCGCCGCGTTCCAACATATTCACCCCGGCCAAGAGGCCTATTCCCCGGCCCGCACCCCGCCATTGAGACTGCATGGGAATTATTATTTTTTTATCTCTCAACCTGTCCAAGAGGCCTGCTGCCCGCCGCACTCGCCGCCGGGCCGGCCCGCACCCTGCCATTGAGACTGAACGGGGATTATTTATTTTTTTAACTCGGCCTCCGGGCCGGGGCGGGCTTCGCCCCCGGTACCTCCAGCCGCTTCTATTTACGCGCGCCGCGTTCCAACATATTCACCCCGGCCAAGAGGCCTATTCCCCGTCCCGCACCCCGCCATTGAGACTGCATGGGAATTATTATTTTTTTATCTCTCAACCTGTCCAAGAGGCCTGCTGCCCGCCGCAATTGCCGCCGGGCCGGCCCGCACCCTGCCATTGAGACTGAACGGGAATTATTATTTTTTTATCTCTCAACCTGTCCAAGAGGCCTGCTGCCCGCCGCAATCGCCGCTGGGCCGGCCTGCACCCTGCCATTGAGACTGAACGGGATTATTTATTTTTTTAACTTGGCCGCCGGGCCGGGGCGGGCATCGCCCCCGGTACCTCCAGCCGCTACTATTTCCGCGGGCCGTGTTCCAACACTATTCACCCCGGCCAAGAGGCCTATTCCCCGGCCCGCACCCCGCCATTGAGACTGCACGGGAATTATTATTTTTTTATCTCTCAACCTGTCCAAGAGGCCTGCTGCCCGCCGCACTCGCCGCCGGGCCGGCCCGCACCCCGCCATTGAGACTGAACGGGGATTATTATTTTTTTTAACTCGGCCTCCGGGCCGGGGCGGGCTTCGCCCCCGGTACCTCCAGCCGCTTCTAATTACGCGCGCCGCGTTCCAACATATTCACCCCGGCCAATAGGCCTATTCCCCGGGCCGCACCCCGCCATTGAGACTGCATGGGAATTATTATTTTTTTATCTCTCAACCTGTCCAAGAGGCCTGCTGCCCGCCGCAATCGCCGCCGGGCCGGCCCGCACCCTGCCATTGAGACTGAACGGGATTATTTATTTTTTTAACTTGGCCGCCGGGCCGGGGCGGGCATCGCCCCCGGTACCTCCAGCCGCTACTATTTCCGCGGGCCGTGTTCCAACACTATTCACCCCGGCCAAGAGGCCTATTCCCCGGCCCGCACCCCGCCATTGAGACTGCACGGGAATGATTATTTTTTTATCTCTCAACCTGTCCAAGAGGCCTGCTGCCCGCCGCACTCGCCGCCGGGCCGGCCCGCACCCCGCCATTGAGACTGAACGGGGATTATTATTTTTTTTAACTCGGCCTCCGGGCCGGGGCGGGCTTCGCCCCCGGTACCTCCAGCCGCTTCTATTTACGCGCGCCGCGTTCCAACATATTCACCCCGGCCAAGAGGCCTCTTCCCCGGCCACACTCGTCCGCCGGGCCGGCCCGCACCCCGCCATTGAGACTGCACGGGAATTATTATTTTTTTATCTCTCAACCTGTCCAAGAGGCCTGCTGCCCGCCGCACTCGCCGCCGGGCCGGCCCGCACCCCGCCATTGAGACTGAACGGGGATTATTATTTTTTTTAACTCGGCCTCCGGGCCGGGGCGGGCTTCTCCCCCGGTACCTCCAGCCGCTTCTATTTACGCGCGCCGCGTTCCAACATATTCACCCCGGCCAAGAGGCCTCTTCCCCGGCCACACTCGTCCGCCGGGCCGGCCCGCACCCCGCCGTTGAGACTGCACGGGAATTATTATTTTTTTATCTCTCAACCTGACCAAGAGGCCTGCTGCCCGCCGCACTCGCCGCCGGGCCGGCCCGCACCCCGCCATTGAGACTGAACGGGGATTATTATTTTTTTTAACTCGGCCTCCGGGCCGGGGCGGGCTTGCCCCCGGTACCTCCAGCCGCTTCTATTTACGCGCGCCGCGTTCCAACATATTCACCCCGGCCAAGAGGCCTATTCCCCGGCCCGCACCCCGCCATTGAGACTGCATGGGAATTATTATTTTTTTATCTCTCAACCTGTCCAAGAGGCCTGCTGCCCGCCGCAATCGCCGCCGGGCCGGCCCGCACCCTGCCATTGAGACTGAACGGGATTATTTATTTTTTTAACTTGGCCGCCGGGCCGGGGCGGGCATCGCCCCCGGTACCTCCAGCCGCTACTATTTCCGCGGGCCGTGTTCCAACACTATTCACCCCGGCCAAGAGGCCTATTCCCCGGCCCGCACCCCGCCATTGAGACTGAACGGGGATTATTATTTTTTTTAACTCGGCCTCCGGGCCGGGGCGGGCTTCGCCCCCGGTACCTCCAGCCGCTTCTATTTACGCGCGCCGCGTTCCAACATATTCACCCCGGCCAAGAGGCCTATTCCCCGGCCCGCACCCCGCCATTGAGACTGCATGGGAATTATTATTTTTTTATCTCTCAACCTGTCCAAGAGGCCTGCTGCCCGCCGCAATTGCCGCCGGGCCGGCCCGCACCCTGCCATTGAGACTGAACGGGAATTATTATTTTTTTATCTCTCAACCTGTCCAAGAGGCCTGCTGCCCGCCGCAATCGCCGCTGGGCCGGCCTGCACCCTGCCATTGAGACTGAACGGGATTATTTATTTTTTTAACTTGGCCGCCGGGCCGGGGCGGGCATCGCCCCCGGTACCTCCAGCCGCTACTATTTCCGCGGGCCGTGTTCCAACACTATTCACCCCGGCCAAGAGGCCTATTCCCCGGCCCGCACCCCGCCATTGAGACTGCACGGGAATTATTATTTTTTTATCTCTCAACCTGTCCAAGAGGCCTGCTGCCCGCCGCACTCGCCGCCGGGCCGGCCCGCACCCCGCCATTGAGACTGAACGGGGATTATTATTTTTTTTAACTCGGCCTCCGGGCCGGGGCGGGCTTCGCCCCCGGTACCTCCAGCCGCTTCTAATTACGCGCGCCGCGTTCCAACATATTCACCCCGGCCAAGAGGCCTATTCCCCGGCCCGCACCCCGCCATTGAGACTGCATGGGAATTATTATTTTTTTATCTCTCAACCTGTCCAAGAGGCCTGCTGCCCGCCGCACTCCCCGCCGGGCCGGCCCGCACCCTGCCATTGAGACTGAACGGGGATTATTTATTTTTTTAACTTGGCCGCCGGGCCGGGGCGGGCATCGCCCCCGGTACCTCCAGCCGCTACTATTTCCGCGGGCCGTGTTCCAACACTATTCACCCCGGCCAAGAGGCCTATTCCCCGGCCCGCACCCCGCCATTGAGACTGCATGGGAATTATTTTTTTTTTATCTCTCAACCTGTCCAAGAGGCCTGCTGCCCGCCGCAATCGCCGCCGGGCCGGCCCGCACCCTGCCATTGAGACTGAACGGGATTATTTATTTTTTTAACTTGGCCGCCGGGCCGGGGCGGGCATCGCCCCCGGTACCTCCAGCCGCTACTATTTCCGCGGGCCGTGTTCCAACACTATTCACCCCGGCCAAGAGGCCTATTCCCCGGCCCGCACCCCGCCATTGAGACTGCACGGGAATTATTATTTTTTTATCTCTCAACCTGTCCAAGAGGCCTGCTGCCCACCGCACTCGCCGCCGGGCCGGCCCGCACCCCGCCATTGAGACTGCATGGGAATTATTATTTTTTTATCTCTCAACCTGTCCAAGAGGCCTGCTGCCCGCCGCAATTGCCGCCGGGCCGGCCCGCACCCTGCCATTGAGACTGAACGGGAATTATTATTTTTTTATCTCTCAACCTGTCCAAGAGGCCTGCTGCCCGCCGCAATCGCCGCTGGGCCGGCCCGCACCCTGCCATTGAGACTGAACGGGGATTATTTATTTTTTTAACTTGGCCGCCGGGCCGGGGCGGGCATCGCCCCCGGTACCTCCAGCCGCTACTATTTCCGCGGGCCGTGTTCCAACACTATTCACCCCGGCCAAGAGGCCTATTCCCCGGCCCGCACCCCGCCATTGAGACTGCACGGGAATTATTATTTTTTTATCTCTCAACCTGTCCAAGAGGCCTGCTGCCCGCCGCACTCGCCGCCGGGCCGGCCCGCACCCCGCCATTGAGACTGAACGGGGATTATTATTTTTTTTAACTCGGCCTCCGGGCCGGGGCGGGCTTCGCCCCCGGTACCTCCAGCCGCTTCTAATTACGCGCGCCGCGTTCCAACATATTCACCCCGGCCAAGAGGCCTATTCCCCGGCCCGCACCCCGCCATTGAGACTGCATGGGAATTATTATTTTTTTATCTCTCAACCTGTCCAAGAGGCCTGCTGCCCGCCGCACTCGCCGCCGGGCCGGCCCGCACCCTGCCATTGAGACTGAACGGGGATTATTTATTTTTTTAACTCGGCCACCGGGCCGGGGCGGGCTTCGCCCCCGGTACCTCCAGCCGCTTCTATTTACGCGCGCCGCGTTCCAACATATTCACCCCGGCCAAGAGGCCTATTCCCCGTCCCGCACCCCGCCATTGAGACTGCATGGGAATTATTATTTTTTTATCTCTCAACCTGTCCAAGAGGCCTGCTGCCCGCCGCAATTGCCGCCGGGCCGGCCCGCACCCTGCCATTGAGACGAACGGGAATTATTATTTTTTTATCTCTCAACCTGTCCAAGAGGCCTGCTGCCCGCCGCAATCGCCGCTGGGCCGGCCTGCACCCTGCCATTGAGACTGAACGGGATTATTTATTTTTTTAACTTGGCCGCCGGGCCGGGGCGGGCATCGCCCCCGGTACCTCCAGCCGCTACTATTTCCGCGGGCCGTGTTCCAACACTATTCACCCCGGCCAAGAGGCCTATTCCCCGGCCCGCACCCCGCCATTGAGACTGCACGGGAATTATTATTTTTTTATCTCTCAACCTGTCCAAGAGGCCTGCTGCCCGCCGCACTCGCCGCCGGGCCGGCCCGCACCCCGCCATTGAGACTGAACGGGGATTATTATTTTTTTTAACTCGGCCTCCGGGCCGGGGCGGGCTTCGCCCCCGGTACCTCCAGCCGCTTCTAATTACGCGCGCCGCGTTCCAACATATTCACCCCGGCCAATAGGCCTATTCCCCGGCCCGCACCCCGCCATTGAGACTGCATGGGAATTATTATTTTTTTATCTCTCAACCTGTCCAAGAGGCCTGCTGCCCGCCGCACTCCCCGCCGGGCCGGCCCGCACCCTGCCATTGAGACTGAACGGGGATTATTTATTTTTTTAACTTGGCCGCCGGGCCGGGGCGGGCATCGCCCCCGGTACCTCCAGCCGCTACTATTTCCGCGGGCCGTGTTCCAACACTATTCACCCCGGCCAAGAGGCCTATTCCCCGGCCCGCACCCCGCCATTGAGACTGCACGGGAATTATTATTTTTTTATCTCTCAACCTGTCCAAGAGGCCTGCTGCCCGCCGCACTCGCCGCCGGGCCGGCCCGCACCCCGCCATTGAGACTGAACGGGGATTATTATTTTTTTTAACTCGGCCTCCGGGCCGGGGCGGGCTTCGCCCCCGGTACCTCCAGCCGCTTCTATTTACGCGCGCCGCGTTCCAACATATTCACCCCGGCCAAGAGGCCTATTCCCCGGGCCGCACCCCGCCATTGAGACTGCATGGGAATTATTATTTTTTTATCTCTCAACCTGTCCAAGAGGCCTGCTGCCCGCCGCAATCGCCGCCGGGCCGGCCCGCACCCTGCCATTGAGACTGAACGGGATTATTTATTTTTTTAACTTGGCCGCCGGGCCGGGGCGGGCATCGCCCCCGGTACCTCCAGCCGCTACTATTTCCGCGGGCCGTGTTCCAACACTATTCACCCCGGCCAAGAGGCCTATTCCCCGGCCCGCACCCCGCCATTGAGACTGCACGGGAATGATTATTTTTTTATCTCTCAACCTGTCCAAGAGGCCTGCTGCCCGCCGCACTCGCCGCCGGGCCGGCCCGCACCCCGCCATTGAGACTGAACGGGGATTATTATTTTTTTTAACTCGGCCTCCGGGCCGGGGCGGGCTTCGCCCCCGGTACCTCCAGCCGCTTCTATTTACGCGCGCCGCGTTCCAACATATTCACCCCGGCCAAGAGGCCTCTTCCCCGGCCACACTCGTCCGCCGGGCCGGCCCGCACCCCGCCATTGAGACTGCACGGGAATTATTATTTTTTTATCTCTCAACCTGTCCAAGAGGCCTGCTGCCCGCCGCACTCGCCGCCGGGCCGGCCCGCACCCCGCCATTGAGACTGAACGGGGATTATTATTTTTTTTAACTCGGCCTCCGGGCCGGGGCGGGCTTCTCCCCCGGTACCTCCAGCCGCTTCTATTTACGCGCGCCGCGTTCCAACATATTCACCCCGGCCAAGAGGCCTCTTCCCCGGCCACACTCGTCCGCCGGGCCGGCCCGCACCCCGCCGTTGAGACTGCACGGGAATTATTATTTTTTTATCTCTCAACCTGTCCAAGAGGCCTGCTGCCCGCCGCACTCGCCGCCGGGCCGGCCCGCACCCCGCCATTGAGACTGAACGGGGATTATTATTTTTTTTAACTAGGCCTCCGGGCCGGGGCGGGCTTCGCCCCCGGTACCTCCAGCCGCGTCTATTTACGCGCGCCGCGTTCCAACATATTCACCCCGGCCAAGAGGCCTATTCCCCGGCCCGCACCCCGCCATTGAGACTGCACGGGAATTATTATTTTTTTATCTCTCAACCTGTCCAAGAGGCCTGCTGCCCGCCGCACTCGCCGCCGGGCCGGCCCGCACCCCGCCATTGAGACTGAACGGGGATTATTATTTTTTTTAACTGGGCCTCCGGGCCGGGGCGGGCTTCGCCCCCGGTACCTCCAGCCGCTTCTATTTACGCGCGCCGCGTTCCAACATATTCACCCCGGCCAAGAGGCCTATTCCCCGGCCCGCACCCCGCCATTGAGACTGCATGGGAATTATTATTTTTTTATCTCTCAACCTGTCCAAGAGGCCTGCTGCCCGCCGCAATCGCCGCCGGGCCGGCCCGCACCCTGCCATTGAGACTGAACGGGAATTATTATTTTTTTATCTCTCAACCTGTCCAAGAGGCCTGCTGCCCGCCGCACTCGCCGCCGGGCCGGCCCGCACCCCGCCATTGAGACTGCATGGGAATTATTATTTTTTTATCTCTCAACCTGTCCAAGAGGCCTGCTGCCCGCCGCAATCGCCGCCGGGCCGGCCCGCACCCTGCCATTGAGACTGAACGGGGATTATTTATTTTTTTAACTTGGCCGCCGGGGCCGGGGCGGGCATCGCCCCCGGTACCTCCAGCCGCTACTATTCCCGCGGGCCGTGTTCCAACACTATTCACCCCGGCCAAGAGGCCTATTCCCCGGCCCGCACCCCGCCATTGAGACTGCACGGGAATTATTATTTTTTTATCTCTCAACCTGTCCAAGAGGCCTGCTGCCCGCCGCACTCGCCGCCGGGCCGGCCCGCACCCCGCCATTGAGACTGCACGGGGATTATTATTTTTTTTAACTCGGCCTCCGGGCCGGGGCGGGCTTCGCCCCCGGTACCTCCAGCCGCTACTATTTACGCGAGCCGCGTTCCAACATATTCACCCCGGCCAAGAGGCCTATTCCCCGGCCCGCACCCCGCCATTGAGACTGCATGGGAATTATTATTTTTTTATCTCTCAACCTGTCCAAGAGGCCTGCTGCCCGCCGCAATCGCCGCCGGGCCGGCCCGCACCCTGCCATTGAGACTGAACGGGGATTATTTATTTTTTTAACTTGGCCGCCGGGCCCGGGCGGGCATCGCCCCCGGTACCTCCAGCCGCTACTATTTCCGCGGGCCGTGTTCCAACACTATTCACCCCTGCCAAGAGGCCTATTCCCCGGCCCGCACCCCGCCATTGAGACTGCACGGGAATTAGTATTTTTTTATCTCTCAACCTGTCCAAGAGGCCTGCTGCCCGCCGCACTCGCCGCCGGGCCGGCCCGCACCCCGCCATTGAGACTGAACGGGGATTATTTTTTTTTTTAACTCGGCCTCCGGGCCGGGGCGGGCTTCGCCCCCGGTACCTCCAGCCGCTTCTATTTACGCGCGCCGCCTTCCAACATATTCACCCCGGCCAAGAGGCCTATTCCCCGGCCCGCAACCCGCCATTGAGACTGCACGGGAATTATTATTTTTTTATCTCTCAACCTGTCCAAGAGGCCTGCTGCCCGCCGCACTCGCCGCCGGGCCGGCCCGCACCCCGCCATTGAGACTGAACGGGGATTATTATTTTTTTTAACTCGGCCTCCGGGCCGGGGCGGGCTTCGCCCCCGGTACCTCCAGCCGCTTCTATTTACGCGCGCCGCGTTCCAACATATTCACCCCGGCCAAGAGGCCTATTCCCCGGCCCGCACCCCGCCATTGAGACTGCATGGGAATTATTATTTTTTTATCTCTCAACCTGTCCAAGAGGCCTGCTGCCCGCCGCAATCGCCGCCGGGCCGGCCCGCACCCTGCCATTGAGACTGAACGGGATTATTTATTTTTTTAACTTGGCCGCCGGGCCGGGGCGGGCATCGCCCCCGGTACCTCCAGCCGCTACTATTTCCGCGGGCCGTGTTCCAACACTATTCACCCCGGCCAAGAGGCCTATTCCCCGGCCCGCACCCCGCCATTGAGACTGCACGGGAATTATTATTTTTTTATCTCTCAACCTGTCCAAGAGGCCTGCTGCCCGCCGCAATCGCCGCCGGGCCGGCCCGCACCCCGCCATTGAGACTGAACGGGGATTATTATTTTTTTTAACTCGGCCTCCGGGCCGGGGCGGGCTTCGCCCCCGGTACCTCCAGCCGCTTCTATTTACGCGCGCCGCGTTCCAACATATTCACCCCGGCCAAGAGGCCTATTCCCCGGCCCGCACCCCGCCATTGAGACTGCACGGGAATTATTATTTTTTTATCTCTCAACCTGTCCAAGAGGCCTGCTGCCCGCCGCACTCGCCGCCGGGCCGGCCCGCACCCCGCCATTGAGACTGAACGGGGATTATTATTTTTTTTAACTCGGCCTCCGGGCCGGGGCGGGCTTCGCCCCCGGTACCTCCAGCCGCCTCTATTTACGCGCGCCGCGTTCCAACATATTCACCCCGGCCAAGAGGCCTATTCCCCGGCCCGCACCCCGCCATTGAGACTGCATGGGAATTATTATTTTTTTATCTCTCAACCTGTCCAAGAGGCCTGCTGCCCGCCGCAATTGCCGCCGGGCCGGCCCGCACCCTGCCATTGAGACTGAACGGGAATTATTATTTTTTTATCTCTCAACCTGTCCAAGAGGCCTGCTGCCCGCCGCAATCGCCGCCGGGCCGGCCCGCACCCTGCCATTGAGACTGAACGGGGATTATTTATTTTTTTAACTTGGCCGCCGGGCCGGGGCGGGCATCGCCCCCGGTACCTCCAGCCGCTACTATTTCCGCGGGCCGTGTTCCAACACTATTCACCCCGGCCAAGAGGCCTATTCCCCGGCCCGCACCCCGCCATTGAGACTGCATGGGAATTATTATTTTTTTATCTCTCAACCTGTCCAAGAGGCCTGCTGCCCGCCGCACTCGCCGCCGGGCCGGCCCGCACCCCGCCATTGAGACTGAACGGGGATTATTATTTTTTTTAACTCGGCCTCCGGGCCGGGGCGGGCTTCGCCCCCGGTACCTCCAGCCGCTTCTATTTACGCGCGCCGCGTTCCAACATATTCACCCCGGCCAAGAGGCCTATTCCCCGGCCCGCACCCCGCCATTGAGACTGCACGGGAATTATTATTTTTTTATCTCTCAACCTGTCCAAGAGGCCTGCTGCCCGCCGCAATCGCCGCCGGGCCGGCCCGCACCCCGCCATTGAGACTGCACGGGAATTATTATTTTTTTATCTCTCAACCTGTCCAAGAGGCCTGCTGCCCGCCGCACTCGCCGCCGGGCCGGCCCGCACCCTGCCATTGAGACTGAACGGGATTATTTTTTTTTTTAACTGGGCCTCCGGGCCGGGGCGGGCTTCGCCCCCGGTACCTCCAGCCGCTTCTATTTACGCGCGCCGCGTTCCAACATATTCACCCCGGCCAAGAGGCCTATTCCCCGGCCCGCACCCCGCCATTGAGACTGCATGGGAATTATTATTTTTTTATCTCTCAACCTGTCCAAGAGGCCTGCTGCCCGCACCCTGCCATTGAGACTGAACGGGAATTATTATTTTTTTATCTCTCAACCTGTCCAAGAGGCCTGCTGCCCGCCGCACTCGCCGCCGGGCCGGCCCGCACCCTGCCATTGAGACTGAACGGGGATTATTTATTTTTTTAACTTGGCCGCCGGCCCGGGGCGGGCATCGCCCCCGGTACCTCCAGCCTCTACTATTTCCGCGGGCCGTGTTCCAACACTATTCACCCCGGCCAAGAGGCCTATTCCCCGGCCCGCACCCCGCCATTGAGACTGCACGGGAATTATTATTTTTTTATCTCTCAACCTGTCCAAGAGGCCTGCTGCCCGCCGCAATCGCCGCCGGGCCGGCCCGCACCCTGCCATTGAGACTGAACGGGGATTATTTATTTTTTTAACTTGGCCGCCGGGCCGGGGCGGGCATCGCCCCCGGTACCTCCAGCCGCTACTATTCCCGCGGGCCGTGTTCCAACACTATTCACCCCGGCCAAGAGGCCTATTCCCCGGCCCGCACCCCGCCATTGAGACTGCACGGGAATTATTATTTTTTTATCTCTCAACCTGTCCAAGAGGCCTGCTGCCCGCCGCACTCGCCGCCGGGCCGGCCCGCACCCCGCCATTGAGACTGAACGGGGATTATTATTTTTTTTAACTCGGCCTCCGGGCCGGGGCGGGCTTCGCCCCCGGTACCTCCAGCCGCTACTATTTACGCGAGCCGCGTTCCAACATATTCACCCCGGCCAAGAGGCCTATTCCCCGGCCCGCACCCCGCCATTGAGACTGCATGGGAATTATTATTTTTTTATCTCTCAACCTGTCCAAGAGGCCTGCTGCCCGCCGCAATCGCCGCCGGGCCGGCCCGCACCCTGCCATTGAGACTGAACGGGAATTATTATTTTTTTATCTCTCAACCTGTCCAAGAGGCCTGCTGCCCGCCGCACTCGCCGCCGGGCCGGCCCGCACCCTGCCATTGAGACTAAACGGGGATTATTTATTTTTTTAACTTGGCCGCCGGCCCGGGGCGGGCATCCTCCCCGGTACCTCCAGCCGCTACTATTTCCGCGGGCCGTGTTCCAACACTATTCACCCCGGCCAAGAGGCCTATTCCCCGGCCCGCACCCCGCCATTGAGACTGCACGGGAATTATTATTTTTTTATCTCTCAACCTGTCCAAGAGGCCTGCTGCCCGCCGCAATCGCCGCCGGGCCGGCCCGCACCCTGCCATTGAGACTGAACGGGGATTATTTATTTTTTTAACTTGGCCGCCGTGCCCGGGCGGGCATCGCCCCCGGTACCTCCAGCCGCTACTATTTCCGCGGGCCGTGTTCCAACACTATTCACCCCGGCCAAGAGGCCTATTCCCCGGCCCGCACCCCGCCATTGAGACTGCACGGGAATTATTATTTTTTTATCTCTCAACCTGTCCAAGAGGCCTGCTGCCCGCCGCACTCGCCGCCGGGCCGGCCCGCACCCCGCCATTGAGACTGAACGGGGATTATTATTTTTTTTAACTCGGCCTCCGGGCCGGGGCGGGCTTCGCCCCCGGTACCTCCAGCCGCTTCTAATTACGCGCGCCGCGTTCCAACATATTCACCCCGGCCAAGAGGCCTATTCCCCGGCCCGCACCCCGCCATTGAGACTGCATGGGAATTATTATTTTTTTATCTCTCAACCTGTCCAAGAGGCCTGCTGCCCGCCGCACTCCCCGCCGGGCCGGCCCGCACCCTGCCATTGAGACTGAACGGGGATTATTTTTTTTTTTAACTTGGCCGCCGGGCCGGGGCGGGCATCGCCCCCGGTACCTCCAGC
Source organism: Hippocampus zosterae (assembly GCF_025434085.1). Taxonomy (NCBI): domain Eukaryota; kingdom Metazoa; phylum Chordata; class Actinopteri; order Syngnathiformes; family Syngnathidae; genus Hippocampus; species Hippocampus zosterae. Next base: position 934,156 of record NC_067459.1, on the reverse strand, counting down.
CGCTACTATTTACGCGGGCCGTGTTCCAACACTATTCACCCCGGCCAAGAGGCCTATTCCCCGGCCCGCACCCCGCCATTGAGACTGCATGGGAATTATTTTTTTTTTATCTCTCAACCTGTCCAAGAGGCCTGCTGCCCGCCGCAATCGCCGCCGGGCCGGCCCGCACCCTGCCATTGAGACTGAACGGGATTATTTATTTTTTTAACTTGGCCGCCGGGCCGGGGCGGGCATCGCCCCCGGTACCTCCAGCCGCTACTATTTCCGCGGGCCGTGTTCCAACACTATTCACCCCGGCCAAGAGGCCTATTCCCCGGCCCGCACCCCGCCATTGAGACTGCACGGGAATTATTATTTTTTTATCTCTCAACCTGTCCAAGAGGCCTGCTGCCCACCGCACTCGCCGCCGGGCCGGCCCGCACCCCTCCATTGAGACTGCATGGGAATTATTATTTTTTTATCTCTCAACCTGTCCAAGAGGCCTGCTGCCCGCCGCAATTGCCGCCGGGCCGGCCCGCACCCTGCCATTGAGACTGAACGGGAATTATTATTTTTTTATCTCTCAACCTGTCCAAGAGGCCTGCTGCCCGCCGCAATCGCCGCTGGGCCGGCCCGCACCCTGCCATTGAGACTGAACGGGGATTATTTATTTTTTTAACTTGGCCGCCGGGCCGGGGCGGGCATCGCCCCCGGTACCTCCAGCCGCTACTATTTCCGCGGGCCGTGTTCCAACACTATTCACCCCGGCCAAGAGGCCTATTCCCCGGCCAGCACCCCGCCATTGAGACTGCACGGGAATTATTATTTTTTTATCTCTCAACCTGTCCAAGAGGCCTGCTGCCCGCCGCACTCGCCGCCGGGCCGGCCCGCACCCCGCCATTGAGACTGAACGGGGATTATTATTTTTTTTAACTCGGCCTCCGGGCCGGGGCGGGCTTCGCCCCCGGTACCTCCAGCCGCTTCTAATTACGCGCGCCGCGTTCCAACATATTCACCCCGGCCAAGAGGCCTATTCCCCGGCCCGCACCCCGCCATTGAGACTGCATGGGAATTATTATTTTTTTATCTCTCAACCTGTCCAAGAGGCCTGCTGCCCGCCGCACTCGCCGCCGGGCCGGCCCGCACCCTGCCATTGAGACTGAACGGGGATTATTTATTTTTTTAACTCGGCCTCCGGGCCGGGGCGGGCTTCGCCCCCGGTACCTCCAGCCGCTTCTATTTACGCGCGCCGCGTTCCAACATATTCACCCCGGCCAAGAGGCCTATTCCCCGTCCCGCACCCCGCCATTGAGACTGCATGGGAATTATTATTTTTTTATCTCTCAACCTGTCCAAGAGGCCTGCTGCCCGCCGCAATTGCCGCCGGGCCGGCCCGCACCCTGCCATTGAGACTGAACGGGAATTATTATTTTTTTATCTCTCAACCTGTCCAAGAGGCCTGCTGCCCGCCGCAATCGCCGCTGGGCCGGCCTGCACCCTGCCATTGAGACTGAACGGGATTATTTATTTTTTTAACTTGGCCGCCGGGCCGGGGCGGGCATCGCCCCCGGTACCTCCAGCCGCTACTATTTCCGCGGGCCGTGTTCCAACACTATTCACCCCGGCCAAGAGGCCTATTCCCCGGCCCGCACCCCGCCATTGAGACTGCACGGGAATTATTATTTTTTTATCTCTCAACCTGTCCAAGAGGCCTGCTGCCCGCCGCACTCGCCGCCGGGCCGGCCCGCACCCCGCCATTGAGACTGAACGGGGATTATTATTTTTTTTAACTCGGCCTCCGGGCCGGGGCGGGCTTCGCCCCCGGTACCTCCAGCCGCTTCTAATTACGCGCGCCGCGTTCCAACATATTCACCCCGGCCAATAGGCCTATTCCCCGGGCCGCACCCCGCCATTGAGACTGCATGGGAATTATTATTTTTTTATCTCTCAACCTGTCCAAGAGGCCTGCTGCCCGCCGCAATCGCCGCCGGGCCGGCCCGCACCCTGCCATTGAGACTGAACGGGATTATTTATTTTTTTAACTTGGCCGCCGGGCCGGGGCGGGCATCGCCCCCGGTACCTCCAGCCGCTACTATTTCCGCGGGCCGTGTTCCAACACTATTCACCCCGGCCAAGAGGCCTATTCCCCGGCCCGCACCCCGCCATTGAGACTGCACGGGAATGATTATTTTTTTATCTCTCAACCTGTCCAAGAGGCCTGCTGCCCGCCGCACTCGCCGCCGGGCCGGCCCGCACCCCGCCATTGAGACTGAACGGGGATTATTATTTTTTTTAACTCGGCCTCCGGGCCGGGGCGGGCTTCGCCCCCGGTACCTCCAGCCGCTTCTATTTACGCGCGCCGCGTTCCAACATATTCACCCCGGCCAAGAGGCCTCTTCCCCGGCCACACTCGTCCGCCGGGCCGGCCCGCACCCCGCCATTGAGACTGCACGGGAATTATTATTTTTTTATCTCTCAACCTGTCCAAGAGGCCTGCTGCCCGCCGCACTCGCCGCCGGGCCGGCCCGCACCCCGCCATTGAGACTGAACGGGGATTATTATTTTTTTTAACTCGGCCTCCGGGCCGGGGCGGGCTTCTCCCCCGGTACCTCCAGCCGCTTCTATTTACGCGCGCCGCGTTCCAACATATTCACCCCGGCCAAGAGGCCTCTTCCCCGGCCACACTCGTCCGCCGGGCCGGCCCGCACCCCGCCGTTGAGACTGCACGGGAATTATTATTTTTTTATCTCTCAACCTGACCAAGAGGCCTGCTGCCCGCCGCACTCGCCGCCGGGCCGGCCCGCACCCCGCCATTGAGACTGAACGGGGATTATTATTTTTTTTAACTCGGCCTCCGGGCCGGGGCGGGCTTGCCCCCGGTACCTCCAGCCGCTTCTATTTACGCGCGCCGCGTTCCAACATATTCACCCCGGCCAAGAGGCCTATTCCCCGGCCCGCACCCCGCCATTGAGACTGCATGGGAATTATTATTTTTTTATCTCTCAACCTGTCCAAGAGGCCTGCTGCCCGCCGCAATCGCCGCCGGGCCGGCCCGCACCCTGCCATTGAGACTGAACGGGATTATTTATTTTTTTAACTTGGCCGCCGGGCCGGGGCGGGCATCGCCCCCGGTACCTCCAGCCGCTACTATTTCCGCGGGCCGTGTTCCAACACTATTCACCCCGGCCAAGAGGCCTATTCCCCGGCCCGCACCCCGCCATTGAGACTGCACGGGAATTATTATTTTTTTATCTCTCAACCTGTCCAAGAGGCCTGCTGCCCGCCGCACTCGCCGCCGGGCCGGCCCGCACCCCGCCATTGAGACTGAACGGGGATTATTATTTTTTTTAACTCGGCCTCCGGGCCGGGGCGGGCTTCGCCCCCGGTACCTCCAGCCGCTTCTATTTACGCGCGCCGCGTTCCAACATATTCACCCCGGCCAAGAGGCCTATTCCCCGGCCCGCACCCCGCCATTGAGACTGCATGGGAATTATTATTTTTTTATCTCTCAACCTGTCCAAGAGGCCTGCTGCCCGCCGCAATTGCCGCCGGGCCGGCCCGCACCCTGCCATTGAGACTGAACGGGAATTATTATTTTTTTATCTCTCAACCTGTCCAAGAGGCCTGCTGCCCGCCGCAATCGCCGCTGGGCCGGCCTGCACCCTGCCATTGAGACTGAACGGGATTATTTATTTTTTTAACTTGGCCGCCGGGCCGGGGCGGGCATCGCCCCCGGTACCTCCAGCCGCTACTATTTCCGCGGGCCGTGTTCCAACACTATTCACCCCGGCCAAGAGGCCTATTCCCCGGCCCGCACCCCGCCATTGAGACTGCACGGGAATTATTATTTTTTTATCTCTCAACCTGTCCAAGAGGCCTGCTGCCCGCCGCACTCGCCGCCGGGCCGGCCCGCACCCCGCCATTGAGACTGAACGGGGATTATTATTTTTTTTAACTCGGCCTCCGGGCCGGGGCGGGCTTCGCCCCCGGTACCTCCAGCCGCTTCTAATTACGCGCGCCGCGTTCCAACATATTCACCCCGGCCAAGAGGCCTATTCCCCGGCCCGCACCCCGCCATTGAGACTGCATGGGAATTATTATTTTTTTATCTCTCAACCTGTCCAAGAGGCCTGCTGCCCGCCGCACTCCCCGCCGGGCCGGCCCGCACCCTGCCATTGAGACTGAACGGGGATTATTTATTTTTTTAACTTGGCCGCCGGGCCGGGGCGGGCATCGCCCCCGGTACCTCCAGCCGCTACTATTTCCGCGGGCCGTGTTCCAACACTATTCACCCCGGCCAAGAGGCCTATTCCCCGGCCCGCACCCCGCCATTGAGACTGCATGGGAATTATTTTTTTTTTATCTCTCAACCTGTCCAAGAGGCCTGCTGCCCGCCGCAATCGCCGCCGGGCCGGCCCGCACCCTGCCATTGAGACTGAACGGGATTATTTATTTTTTTAACTTGGCCGCCGGGCCGGGGCGGGCATCGCCCCCGGTACCTCCAGCCGCTACTATTTCCGCGGGCCGTGTTCCAACACTATTCACCCCTGCCAAGAGGCCTATTCCCCGGCCCGCACCCCGCCATTGAGACTGCACGGGAATTATTATTTTTTTATCTCTCAACCTGTCCAAGAGGCCTGCTGCCCACCGCACTCGCCGCCGGGCCGGCCCGCACCCCGCCATTGAGACTGCATGGGAATTATTATTTTTTTATCTCTCAACCTGTCCAAGAGGCCTGCTGCCCGCCGCAATTGCCGCCGGGCCGGCCCGCACCCTGCCATTGAGACTGAACGGGAATTATTATTTTTTTATCTCTCAACCTGTCCAAGAGGCCTGCTGCCCGCCGCAATCGCCGCTGGGCCGGCCCGCACCCTGCCATTGAGACTGAACGGGGATTATTTATTTTTTTAACTTGGCCGCCGGGCCGGGGCGGGCATCGCCCCCGGTACCTCCAGCCGCTACTATTTCCGCGGGCCGTGTTCCAACACTATTCACCCCGGCCAAGAGGCCTATTCCCCGGCCCGCACCCCGCCATTGAGACTGCACGGGAATTATTATTTTTTTATCTCTCAACCTGTCCAAGAGGCCTGCTGCCCGCCGCACTCGCCGCCGGGCCGGCCCGCACCCCGCCATTGAGACTGAACGGGGATTATTATTTTTTTTAACTCGGCCTCCGGGCCGGGGCGGGCTTCGCCCCCGGTACCTCCAGCCGCTTCTAATTACGCGCGCCGCGTTCCAACATATTCACCCCGGCCAAGAGGCCTATTCCCCGGCCCGCACCCCGCCATTGAGACTGCATGGGAATTATTATTTTTTTATCTCTCAACCTGTCCAAGAGGCCTGCTGCCCGCCGCACTCGCCGCCGGGCCGGCCCGCACCCTGCCATTGAGACTGAACGGGGATTATTTATTTTTTTAACTCGGCCACCGGGCCGGGGCGGGCTTCGCCCCCGGTACCTCCAGCCGCTTCTATTTACGCGCGCCGCGTTCCAACATATTCACCCCGGCCAAGAGGCCTATTCCCCGTCCCGCACCCCGCCATTGAGACTGCATGGGAATTATTATTTTTTTATCTCTCAACCTGTCCAAGAGGCCTGCTGCCCGCCGCAATTGCCGCCGGGCCGGCCCGCACCCTGCCATTGAGACGAACGGGAATTATTATTTTTTTATCTCTCAACCTGTCCAAGAGGCCTGCTGCCCGCCGCAATCGCCGCTGGGCCGGCCTGCACCCTGCCATTGAGACTGAACGGGATTATTTATTTTTTTAACTTGGCCGCCGGGCCGGGGCGGGCATCGCCCCCGGTACCTCCAGCCGCTACTATTTCCGCGGGCCGTGTTCCAACACTATTCACCCCGGCCAAGAGGCCTATTCCCCGGCCCGCACCCCGCCATTGAGACTGCACGGGAATTATTATTTTTTTATCTCTCAACCTGTCCAAGAGGCCTGCTGCCCGCCGCACTCGCCGCCGGGCCGGCCCGCACCCCGCCATTGAGACTGAACGGGGATTATTATTTTTTTTAACTCGGCCTCCGGGCCGGGGCGGGCTTCGCCCCCGGTACCTCCAGCCGCTTCTAATTACGCGCGCCGCGTTCCAACATATTCACCCCGGCCAATAGGCCTATTCCCCGGCCCGCACCCCGCCATTGAGACTGCATGGGAATTATTATTTTTTTATCTCTCAACCTGTCCAAGAGGCCTGCTGCCCGCCGCACTCCCCGCCGGGCCGGCCCGCACCCTGCCATTGAGACTGAACGGGGATTATTTATTTTTTTAACTTGGCCGCCGGGCCGGGGCGGGCATCGCCCCCGGTACCTCCAGCCGCTACTATTTCCGCGGGCCGTGTTCCAACACTATTCACCCCGGCCAAGAGGCCTATTCCCCGGCCCGCACCCCGCCATTGAGACTGCACGGGAATTATTATTTTTTTATCTCTCAACCTGTCCAAGAGGCCTGCTGCCCGCCGCACTCGCCGCCGGGCCGGCCCGCACCCCGCCATTGAGACTGAACGGGGATTATTATTTTTTTTAACTCGGCCTCCGGGCCGGGGCGGGCTTCGCCCCCGGTACCTCCAGCCGCTTCTATTTACGCGCGCCGCGTTCCAACATATTCACCCCGGCCAAGAGGCCTATTCCCCGGGCCGCACCCCGCCATTGAGACTGCATGGGAATTATTATTTTTTTATCTCTCAACCTGTCCAAGAGGCCTGCTGCCCGCCGCAATCGCCGCCGGGCCGGCCCGCACCCTGCCATTGAGACTGAACGGGATTATTTATTTTTTTAACTTGGCCGCCGGGCCGGGGCGGGCATCGCCCCCGGTACCTCCAGCCGCTACTATTTCCGCGGGCCGTGTTCCAACACTATTCACCCCGGCCAAGAGGCCTATTCCCCGGCCCGCACCCCGCCATTGAGACTGCACGGGAATGATTATTTTTTTATCTCTCAACCTGTCCAAGAGGCCTGCTGCCCGCCGCACTCGCCGCCGGGCCGGCCCGCACCCCGCCATTGAGACTGAACGGGGATTATTATTTTTTTTAACTCGGCCTCCGGGCCGGGGCGGGCTTCGCCCCCGGTACCTCCAGCCGCTTCTATTTACGCGCGCCGCGTTCCAACATATTCACCCCGGCCAAGAGGCCTCTTCCCCGGCCACACTCGTCCGCCGGGCCGGCCCGCACCCCGCCATTGAGACTGCACGGGAATTATTATTTTTTTATCTCTCAACCTGTCCAAGAGGCCTGCTGCCCGCCGCACTCGCCGCCGGGCCGGCCCGCACCCCGCCATTGAGACTGAACGGGGATTATTATTTTTTTTAACTCGGCCTCCGGGCCGGGGCGGGCTTCTCCCCCGGTACCTCCAGCCGCTTCTATTTACGCGCGCCGCGTTCCAACATATTCACCCCGGCCAAGAGGCCTCTTCCCCGGCCACACTCGTCCGCCGGGCCGGCCCGCACCCCGCCGTTGAGACTGCACGGGAATTATTATTTTTTTATCTCTCAACCTGTCCAAGAGGCCTGCTGCCCGCCGCACTCGCCGCCGGGCCGGCCCGCACCCCGCCATTGAGACTGAACGGGGATTATTATTTTTTTTAACTAGGCCTCCGGGCCGGGGCGGGCTTCGCCCCCGGTACCTCCAGCCGCGTCTATTTACGCGCGCCGCGTTCCAACATATTCACCCCGGCCAAGAGGCCTATTCCCCGGCCCGCACCCCGCCATTGAGACTGCACGGGAATTATTATTTTTTTATCTCTCAACCTGTCCAAGAGGCCTGCTGCCCGCCGCACTCGCCGCCGGGCCGGCCCGCACCCCGCCATTGAGACTGAACGGGGATTATTATTTTTTTTAACTGGGCCTCCGGGCCGGGGCGGGCTTCGCCCCCGGTACCTCCAGCCGCTTCTATTTACGCGCGCCGCGTTCCAACATATTCACCCCGGCCAAGAGGCCTATTCCCCGGCCCGCACCCCGCCATTGAGACTGCATGGGAATTATTATTTTTTTATCTCTCAACCTGTCCAAGAGGCCTGCTGCCCGCCGCAATCGCCGCCGGGCCGGCCCGCACCCTGCCATTGAGACTGAACGGGAATTATTATTTTTTTATCTCTCAACCTGTCCAAGAGGCCTGCTGCCCGCCGCACTCGCCGCCGGGCCGGCCCGCACCCTGCCATTGAGACTGAACGGGGATTATTTATTTTTTTAACTTGGCCGCCGGCCCGGGGCGGGCATCGCCCCCGGTACCTCCAGCCTCTACTATTTCCGCGGGCCGTGTTCCAACACTATTCACCCCGGCCAAGAGGCCTATTCCCCGGCCCGCACCCCGCCATTGAGACTGCACGGGAATTATTATTTTTTTATCTCTCAACCTGTCCAAGAGGCCTGCTGCCCGCCGCAATCGCCGCCGGGCCGGCCCGCACCCTGCCATTGAGACTGAACGGGGATTATTTATTTTTTTAACTTGGCCGCCGGGGCCGGGGCGGGCATCGCCCCCGGTACCTCCAGCCGCTACTATTCCCGCGGGCCGTGTTCCAACACTATTCACCCCGGCCAAGAGGCCTATTCCCCGGCCCGCACCCCGCCATTGAGACTGCACGGGAATTATTATTTTTTTATCTCTCAACCTGTCCAAGAGGCCTGCTGCCCGCCGCACTCGCCGCCGGGCCGGCCCGCACCCCGCCATTGAGACTGCACGGGGATTATTATTTTTTTTAACTCGGCCTCCGGGCCGGGGCGGGCTTCGCCCCCGGTACCTCCAGCCGCTACTATTTACGCGAGCCGCGTTCCAACATATTCACCCCGGCCAAGAGGCCTATTCCCCGGCCCGCACCCCGCCATTGAGACTGCATGGGAATTATTATTTTTTTATCTCTCAACCTGTCCAAGAGGCCTGCTGCCCGCCGCAATCGCCGCCGGGCCGGCCCGCACCCTGCCATTGAGACTGAACGGGGATTATTTATTTTTTTAACTTGGCCGCCGGGCCCGGGCGGGCATCGCCCCCGGTACCTCCAGCCGCTACTATTTCCGCGGGCCGTGTTCCAACACTATTCACCCCTGCCAAGAGGCCTATTCCCCGGCCCGCACCCCGCCATTGAGACTGCACGGGAATTAGTATTTTTTTATCTCTCAACCTGTCCAAGAGGCCTGCTGCCCGCCGCACTCGCCGCCGGGCCGGCCCGCACCCCGCCATTGAGACTGAACGGGGATTATTATTTTTTTTAACTCGGCCTCCGGGCCGGGGCGGGCTTCGCCCCCGGTACCTCCAGCCGCTTCTATTTACGCGCGCCGCCTTCCAACATATTCACCCCGGCCAAGAGGCCTATTCCCCGGCCCGCAACCCGCCATTGAGACTGCACGGGAATTATTATTTTTTTATCTCTCAACCTGTCCAAGAGGCCTGCTGCCCGCCGCACTCGCCGCCGGGCCGGCCCGCACCCCGCCATTGAGACTGAACGGGGATTATTATTTTTTTTAACTCGGCCTCCGGGCCGGGGCGGGCTTCGCCCCCGGTACCTCCAGCCGCTTCTATTTACGCGCGCCGCGTTCCAACATATTCACCCCGGCCAAGAGGCCTATTCCCCGGCCCGCACCCCGCCATTGAGACTGCATGGGAATTATTATTTTTTTATCTCTCAACCTGTCCAAGAGGCCTGCTGCCCGCCGCAATCGCCGCCGGGCCGGCCCGCACCCTGCCATTGAGACTGAACGGGATTATTTATTTTTTTAACTTGGCCGCCGGGCCGGGGCGGGCATCGCCCCCGGTACCTCCAGCCGCTACTATTTCCGCGGGCCGTGTTCCAACACTATTCACCCCGGCCAAGAGGCCTATTCCCCGGCCCGCACCCCGCCATTGAGACTGCACGGGAATTATTATTTTTTTATCTCTCAACCTGTCCAAGAGGCCTGCTGCCCGCCGCAATCGCCGCCGGGCCGGCCCGCACCCCGCCATTGAGACTGAACGGGGATTATTATTTTTTTTAACTCGGCCTCCGGGCCGGGGCGGGCTTCGCCCCCGGTACCTCCAGCCGCTTCTATTTACGCGCGCCGCGTTCCAACATATTCACCCCGGCCAAGAGGCCTATTCCCCGGCCCTCACCCCGCCATTGAGACTGCACGGGATTTATTATTTTTTTATCTCTCAACCTGTCCAAGAGGCCTGCTGCCCGCCGCACTCGCCGCCGGGCCGGCCCGCACCCCGCCATTGAGACTGAACGGGGATTATTATTTTTTTTAACTCGGCCTCCGGGCCGGGGCGGGCTTCGCCCCCGGTACCTCCAGCCGCCTCTATTTACGCGCGCCGCGTTCCAACATATTCACCCCGGCCAAGAGGCCTATTCCCCGGCCCGCACCCCGCCATTGAGACTGCATGGGAATTATTATTTTTTTATCTCTCAACCTGTCCAAGAGGCCTGCTGCCCGCCGCAATTGCCGCCGGGCCGGCCCGCACCCTGCCATTGAGACTGAACGGGAATTATTATTTTTTTATCTCTCAACCTGTCCAAGAGGCCTGCTGCCCGCCGCAATCGCCGCCGGGCCGGCCCGCACCCTGCCATTGAGACTGAACGGGGATTATTTATTTTTTTAACTTGGCCGCCGGGCCGGGGCGGGCATCGCCCCCGGTACCTCCAGCCGCTACTATTTCCGCGGGCCGTGTTCCAACACTATTCACCCCGGCCAAGAGGCCTATTCCCCGGCCCGCACCCCGCCATTGAGACTGCATGGGAATTATTATTTTTTTATCTCTCAACCTGTCCAAGAGGCCTGCTGCCCGCCGCACTCGCCGCCGGGCCGGCCCGCACCCCGCCATTGAGACTGAACGGGGATTATTATTTTTTTTAACTCGGCCTCCGGGCCGGGGCGGGCTTCGCCCCCGGTACCTCCAGCCGCTTCTATTTACGCGCGCCGCGTTCCAACATATTCACCCCGGCCAAGAGGCCTATTCCCCGGCCCGCACCCCGCCATTGAGACTGCACGGGAATTATTATTTTTTTATCTCTCAACCTGTCCAAGAGGCCTGCTGCCCGCCGCAATCGCCGCCGGGCCGGCCCGCACCCCGCCATTGAGACTGCACGGGAATTATTATTTTTTTATCTCTCAACCTGTCCAAGAGGCCTGCTGCCCGCCGCACTCGCCGCCGGGCCGGCCCGCACCCTGCCATTGAGACTGAACGGGATTATTTTTTTTTTTAACTGGGCCTCCGGGCCGGGGCGGGCTTCGCCCCCGGTACCTCCAGCCGCTTCTATTTACGCGCGCCGCGTTCCAACATATTCACCCCGGCCAAGAGGCCTATTCCCCGGCCCGCACCCCGCCATTGAGACTGCATGGGAATTATTATTTTTTTATCTCTCAACCTGTCCAAGAGGCCTGCTGCCCGCACCCTGCCATTGAGACTGAACGGGAATTATTATTTTTTTATCTCTCAACCTGTCCAAGAGGCCTGCTGCCCGCCGCACTCGCCGCCGGGCCGGCCCGCACCCTGCCATTGAGACTGAACGGGGATTATTTATTTTTTTAACTTGGCCGCCGGCCCGGGGCGGGCATCGCCCCCGGTACCTCCAGCCTCTACTATTTCCGCGGGCCGTGTTCCAACACTATTCACCCCGGCCAAGAGGCCTATTCCCCGGCCCGCACCCCGCCATTGAGACTGCACGGGAATTATTATTTTTTTATCTCTCAACCTGTCCAAGAGGCCTGCTGCCCGCCGCAATCGCCGCCGGGCCGGCCCGCACCCTGCCATTGAGACTGAACGGGGATTATTTATTTTTTTAACTTGGCCGCCGGGCCGGGGCGGGCATCGCCCCCGGTACCTCCAGCCGCTACTATTCCCGCGGGCCGTGTTCCAACACTATTCACCCCGGCCAAGAGGCCTATTCCCCGGCCCGCACCCCGCCATTGAGACTGCACGGGAATTATTATTTTTTTATCTCTCAACCTGTCCAAGAGGCCTGCTGCCCGCCGCACTCGCCGCCGGGCCGGCCCGCACCCCGCCATTGAGACTGAACGGGGATTATTATTTTTTTTAACTCGGCCTCCGGGCCGGGGCGGGCTTCGCCCCCGGTACCTCCAGCCGCTACTATTTACGCGAGCCGCGTTCCAACATATTCACCCCGGCCAAGAGGCCTATTCCCCGGCCCGCACCCCGCCATTGAGACTGCATGGGAATTATTATTTTTTTATCTCTCAACCTGTCCAAGAGGCCTGCTGCCCGCCGCAATCGCCGCCGGGCCGGCCCGCACCCTGCCATTGAGACTGAACGGGAATTATTATTTTTTTATCTCTCAACCTGTCCAAGAGGCCTGCTGCCCGCCGCACTCGCCGCCGGGCCGGCCCGCACCCTGCCATTGAGACTAAACGGGGATTATTTATTTTTTTAACTTGGCCGCCGGCCCGGGGCGGGCATCCTCCCCGGTACCTCCAGCCGCTACTATTTCCGCGGGCCGTGTTCCAACACTATTCACCCCGGCCAAGAGGCCTATTCCCCGGCCCGCACCCCGCCATTGAGACTGCACGGGAATTATTATTTTTTTATCTCTCAACCTGTCCAAGAGGCCTGCTGCCCGCCGCAATCGCCGCCGGGCCGGCCCGCACCCTGCCATTGAGACTGAACGGGGATTATTTATTTTTTTAACTTGGCCGCCGTGCCCGGGCGGGCATCGCCCCCGGTACCTCCAGCCGCTACTATTTCCGCGGGCCGTGTTCCAACACTATTCACCCCGGCCAAGAGGCCTATTCCCCGGCCCGCACCCCGCCATTGAGACTGCACGGGAATTATTATTTTTTTATCTCTCAACCTGTCCAAGAGGCCTGCTGCCCGCCGCACTCGCCGCCGGGCCGGCCCGCACCCCGCCATTGAGACTGAACGGGGATTATTATTTTTTTTAACTCGGCCTCCGGGCCGGGGCGGGCTTCGCCCCCGGTACCTCCAGCCGCTTCTAATTACGCGCGCCGCGTTCCAACATATTCACCCCGGCCAAGAGGCCTATTCCCCGGCCCGCACCCCGCCATTGAGACTGCATGGGAATTATTATTTTTTTATCTCTCAACCTGTCCAAGAGGCCTGCTGCCCGCCGCACTCCCCGCCGGGCCGGCCCGCACCCTGCCATTGAGACTGAACGGGGATTATTTATTTTTTTAACTTGGCCGCCGGGCCGGGGCGGGCATCGCCCCCGGTACCTCCAGCCGCTACTATTTACGCGGGCCATGTTCCAACACTATTCACCCCGGCCAAGAGGCCTATTCCCCGGCCCGCACCCCGCCATTGAGACTGCATGGGAATTATTTTTTTTTTATCTCTCAACCTGTCCAAGAGGCCTGCTGCCCGCCGCAATCGCCGCCGGGCCGGCCCGCACCCTGCCATTGAGACTGAACGGGATTATTTATTTTTTTAACTTGGCCGCCGGGCCGGGGCGGGCATCGCCCCCGGTACCTCCAGCCGCTACTATTTCCGCGGGCCGTGTTCCAACACTATTCACCCCGGCCAAGAGGCCTATTCCCCGGCCCGCACCCCGCCATTGAGACTGCACGGGAATTATTATTTTTTTATCTCTCAACCTGTCCAAGAGGCCTGCTGCCCACCGCAATCGCCGCCGGGCCGGCCCGCACCCTGCCATTGAGACTGAACGGGATTATTTATTTTTTTAACTTGGCCGCCGGGCCGGGGCGGGCATCGCCCCCGGTACCTCCAGCCGCTACTATTTCCGCGGGCCGTGTTCCAACACTATTCACCCCGGCCAAGAGGCCTATTCCCCGGCCCGCACCCCGCCATTGAGACTGCACGGGAATGATTATTTTTTTATCTCTCAACCTGTCCAAGAGGCCTGCTGCCCGCCGCACTCGCCGCCGGGCCGGCCCGCACCCCGCCATTGAGACTGAACGGGGATTATTATTTTTTTTAACTCGGCCTCCGGGCCGGGGCGGGCTTCGCCCCCGGTACCTCCAGCCGCTTCTATTTACGCGCGCCGCGTTCCAACATATTCACCCCGGCCAAGAGGCCTCTTCCCCGGCCACACTCGTCCGCCGGGCCGGCCCGCACCCCGCCATTGAGACTGCACGGGAATTATTATTTTTTTATCTCTCAACCTGTCCAAGAGGCCTGCTGCCCGCCGCACTCGCCGCCGGGCCGGCCCGCACCCCGCCATTGAGACTGAACGGGGATTATTATTTTTTTTAACTCGGCCTCCGGGCCGGGGCGGGCTTCTCCCCCGGTACCTCCAGCCGCTTCTATTTACGCGCGCCGCGTTCCAACATATTCACCCCGGCCAAGAGGCCTCTTCCCCGGCCACACTCGTCCGCCGGGCCGGCCCGCACCCCGCCGTTGAGACTGCACGGGAATTATTATTTTTTTATCTCTCAACCTGACCAAGAGGCCTGCTGCCCGCCGCACTCGCCGCCGGGCCGGCCCGCACCCCGCCATTGAGACTGAACGGGGATTATTATTTTTTTTAACTCGGCCTCCGGGCCGGGGCGGGCTTGCCCCCGGTACCTCCAGCCGCTTCTATTTACGCGCGCCGCGTTCCAACATATTCACCCCGGCCAAGAGGCCTATTCCCCGGCCCGCACCCCGCCATTGAGACTGCATGGGAATTATTATTTTTTTATCTCTCAACCTGTCCAAGAGGCCTGCTGCCCGCCGCAATCGCCGCCGGGCCGGCCCGCACCCTGCCATTGAGACTGAACGGGATTATTTATTTTTTTAACTTGGCCGCCGGGCCGGGGCGGGCATCGCCCCCGGTACCTCCAGCCGCTACTATTTCCGCGGGCCGTGTTCCAACACTATTCACCCCGGCCAAGAGGCCTATTCCCCGGCCCGCACCCCGCCATTGAGACTGCACGGGAATTATTATTTTTTTATCTCTCAACCTGTCCAAGAGGCCTGCTGCCCGCCGCACTCGCCGCCGGGCCGGCCCGCACCCCGCCATTGAGACTGAACGGGGATTATTATTTTTTTTAACTCGGCCTCCGGGCCGGGGCGGGCTTCGCCCCCGGTACCTCCAGCCGCTTCTATTTACGCGCGCCGCGTTCCAACATATTCACCCCGGCCAAGAGGCCTATTCCCCGGCCCGCACCCCGCCATTGAGACTGCATGGGAATTATTATTTTTTTATCTCTCAACCTGTCCAAGAGGCCTGCTGCCCGCCGCAATTGCCGCCGGGCCGGCCCGCACCCTGCCATTGAGACTGAACGGGAATTATTATTTTTTTATCTCTCAACCTGTCCAAGAGGCCTGCTGCCCGCCGCAATCGCCGCTGGGCCGGCCTGCACCCTGCCATTGAGACTGAACGGGATTATTTATTTTTTTAACTTGGCCGCCGGGCCGGGGCGGGCATCGCCCCCGGTACCTCCAGCCGCTACTATTTCCGCGGGCCGTGTTCCAACACTATTCACCCCGGCCAAGAGGCCTATTCCCCGGCCCGCACCCCGCCATTGAGACTGCACGGGAATTATTATTTTTTTATCTCTCAACCTGTCCAAGAGGCCTGCTGCCCGCCGCACTCGCCGCCGGGCCGGCCCGCACCCCGCCATTGAGACTGAACGGGATTATTATTTTTTTTAACTCGGCCTCCGGGCCGGGGCGGGCTTCGCCCCCGGTACCTCCAGCCGCTTCTAATTACGCGCGCCGCGTTCCAACATATTCACCCCGGCCAAGAGGCCTATTCCCCGGCCCGCACCCCGCCATTGAGACTGCATGGGAATTTTTATTTTTTTATCTCTCAACCTGTCCAAGAGGCCTGCTGCCCGCCGCACTCCCCGCCGGGCCGGCCCGCACCCTGCCATTGAGACTGAACGGGGATTATTTATTTTTTTAACTTGGCCGCCGGGCCGGGGCGGGCATCGCCCCCGGTACCTCCAGCCGCTACTATTTCCGCGGGCCGTGTTCCAACACTATTCACCCCGGCCAAGAGGCCTATTCCCCGGCCCGCACCCCGCCATTGAGACTGCATGGGAATTATTTTTTTTTTATCTCTCAACCTGTCCAAGAGGCCTGCTGCCCGCCGCAATCGCCGCCGGGCCGGCCCGCACCCTGCCATTGAGACTGAACGGGATTATTTATTTTTTTAACTTGGCCGCCGGGCCGGGGCGGGCATCGCCCCCGGTACCTCCAGCCGCTACTATTTCCGCGGGCCGTGTTCCAACACTATTCACCCCGGCCAAGAGGCCTATTCCCCGGCCCGCACCCCGCCATTGAGACTGCACGGGAATTATTATTTTTTTATCTCTCAACCTGTCCAAGAGGCCTGCTGCCCACCGCACTCGCCGCCGGGCCGGCCCGCACCCCGCCATTGAGACTGCATGGGAATTATTATTTTTTTATCTCTCAACCTGTCCAAGAGGCCTGCTGCCCGCCGCAATTGCCGCCGGGCCGGCCCGCACCCTGCCATTGAGACTGAACGGGAATTATTATTTTTTTATCTCTCAACCTGTCCAAGAGGCCTGCTGCCCGCCGCAATCGCCGCTGGGCCGGCCCGCACCCTGCCATTGAGACTGAACGGGGATTATTTATTTTTTTAACTTGGCCGCCGGGCCGGGGCGGGCATCGCCCCCGGTACCTCCAGCCGCTACTATTTCCGCGGGCCGTGTTCCAACACTATTCACCCCGGCCAAGAGGCCTATTCCCCGGCCCGCACCCCGCCATTGAGACTGCACGGGAATTATTATTTTTTTATCTCTCAACCTGTCCAAGAGGCCTGCTGCCCGCCGCACTCGCCGCCGGGCCGGCCCGCACCCCGCCATTGAGACTGAACGGGGATTATTATTTTTTTTAACTCGGCCTCCGGGCCGGGGCGGGCTTCGCCCCCGGTACCTCCAGCCGCTTCTAATTACGCGCGCCGCGTTCCAACATATTCACCCCGGCCAAGAGGCCTATTCCCCGGCCCGCACCCCGCCATTGAGACTGCATGGGAATTATTATTTTTTTATCTCTCAACCTGTCCAAGAGGCCTGCTGCCCGCCGCACTCGCCGCCGGGCCGGCCCGCACCCTGCCATTGAGACTGAACGGGGATTATTTATTTTTTTAACTCGGCCACCGGGCCGGGGCGGGCTTCGCCCCCGGTACCTCCAGCCGCTTCTATTTACGCGCGCCGCGTTCCAACATATTCACCCCGGCCAAGAGGCCTATTCCCCGTCCCGCACCCCGCCATTGAGACTGCATGGGAATTATTATTTTTTTATCTCTCAACCTGTCCAAGAGGCCTGCTGCCCGCCGCAATTGCCGCCGGGCCGGCCCGCACCCTGCCATTGAGACGAACGGGAATTATTATTTTTTTATCTCTCAACCTGTCCAAGAGGCCTGCTGCCCGCCGCAATCGCCGCTGGGCCGGCCTGCACCCTGCCATTGAGACTGAACGGGATTATTTATTTTTTTAACTTGGCCGCCGGGCCGGGGCGGGCATCGCCCCCGGTACCTCCAGCCGCTACTATTTCCGCGGGCCGTGTTCCAACACTATTCACCCCGGCCAAGAGGCCTATTCCCCGGCCCGCACCCCGCCATTGAGACTGCACGGGAATTATTATTTTTTTATCTCTCAACCTGTCCAAGAGGCCTGCTGCCCGCCGCACTCGCCGCCGGGCCGGCCCGCACCCCGCCATTGAGACTGAACGGGGATTATTATTTTTTTTAACTCGGCCTCCGGGCCGGGGCGGGCTTCGCCCCCGGTACCTCCAGCCGCTTCTAATTACGCGCGCCGCGTTCCAACATATTCACCCCGGCCAATAGGCCTATTCCCCGGCCCGCACCCCGCCATTGAGACTGCATGGGAATTATTATTTTTTTATCTCTCAACCTGTCCAAGAGGCCTGCTGCCCGCCGCACTCCCCGCCGGGCCGGCCCGCACCCTGCCATTGAGACTGAACGGGGATTATTTATTTTTTTAACTTGGCCGCCGGGCCGGGGCGGGCATCGCCCCCGGTACCTCCAGCCGCTACTATTTCCGCGGGCCGTGTTCCAACACTATTCACCCCGGCCAAGAGGCCTATTCCCCGGCCCGCACCCCGCCATTGAGACTGCACGGGAATTATTATTTTTTTATCTCTCAACCTGTCCAAGAGGCCTGCTGCCCGCCGCACTCGCCGCCGGGCCGGCCCGCACCCCGCCATTGAGACTGAACGGGGATTATTATTTTTTTTAACTCGGCCTCCGGGCCGGGGCGGGCTTCGCCCCCGGTACCTCCAGCCGCTTCTATTTACGCGCGCCGCGTTCCAACATATTCACCCCGGCCAAGAGGCCTATTCCCCGGGCCGCACCCCGCCATTGAGACTGCATGGGAATTATTATTTTTTTATCTCTCAACCTGTCCAAGAGGCCTGCTGCCCGCCGCAATCGCCGCCGGGCCGGCCCGCACCCTGCCATTGAGACTGAACGGGATTATTTATTTTTTTAACTTGGCCGCCGGGCCGGGGCGGGCATCGCCCCCGGTACCTCCAGCCGCTACTATTTCCGCGGGCCGTGTTCCAACACTATTCACCCCGGCCAAGAGGCCTATTCCCCGGCCCGCACCCCGCCATTGAGACTGCACGGGAATGATTATTTTTTTATCTCTCAACCTGTCCAAGAGGCCTGCTGCCCGCCGCACTCGCCGCCGGGCCGGCCCGCACCCCGCCATTGAGACTGAACGGGGATTATTATTTTTTTTAACTCGGCCTCCGGGCCGGGGCGGGCTTCGCCCCCGGTACCTCCAGCCGCTTCTATTTACGCGCGCCGCGTTCCAACATATTCACCCCGGCCAAGAGGCCTCTTCCCCGGCCACACTCGTCCGCCGGGCCGGCCCGCACCCCGCCATTGAGACTGCACGGGAATTATTATTTTTTTATCTCTCAACCTGTCCAAGAGGCCTGCTGCCCGCCGCACTCGCCGCCGGGCCGGCCCGCACCCCGCCATTGAGACTGAACGGGGATTATTATTTTTTTTAACTCGGCCTCCGGGCCGGGGCGGGCTTCTCCCCCGGTACCTCCAGCCGCTTCTATTTACGCGCGCCGCGTTCCAACATATTCACCCCGGCCAAGAGGCCTCTTCCCCGGCCACACTCGTCCGCCGGGCCGGCCCGCACCCCGCCGTTGAGACTGCACGGGAATTATTATTTTTTTATCTCTCAACCTGTCCAAGAGGCCTGCTGCCCGCCGCACTCGCCGCCGGGCCGGCCCGCACCCCGCCATTGAGACTGAACGGGGATTATTATTTTTTTTAACTAGGCCTCCGGGCCGGGGCGGGCTTCGCCCCCGGTACCTCCAGCCGCGTCTATTTACGCGCGCCGCGTTCCAACATATTCACCCCGGCCAAGAGGCCTATTCCCCGGCCCGCACCCCGCCATTGAGACTGCACGGGAATTATTATTTTTTTATCTCTCAACCTGTCCAAGAGGCCTGCTGCCCGCCGCACTCGCCGCCGGGCCGGCCCGCACCCCGCCATTGAGACTGAACGGGGATTATTATTTTTTTTAACTGGGCCTCCGGGCCGGGGCGGGCTTCGCCCCCGGTACCTCCAGCCGCTTCTATTTACGCGCGCCGCGTTCCAACATATTCACCCCGGCCAAGAGGCCTATTCCCCGGCCCGCACCCCGCCATTGAGACTGCATGGGAATTATTATTTTTTTATCTCTCAACCTGTCCAAGAGGCCTGCTGCCCGCCGCAATCGCCGCCGGGCCGGCCCGCACCCTGCCATTGAGACTGAACGGGAATTATTATTTTTTTATCTCTCAACCTGTCCAAGAGGCCTGCTGCCCGCCGCACTCGCCGCCGGGCCGGCCCGCACCCTGCCATTGAGACTGAACGGGGATTATTTATTTTTTTAACTTGGCCGCCGGCCCGGGGCGGGCATCGCCCCCGGTACCTCCAGCCTCTACTATTTCCGCGGGCCGTGTTCCAACACTATTCACCCCGGCCAAGAGGCCTATTCCCCGGCCCGCACCCCGCCATTGAGACTGCACGGGAATTATTATTTTTTTATCTCTCAACCTGTCCAAGAGGCCTGCTGCCCGCCGCAATCGCCGCCGGGCCGGCCCGCACCCTGCCATTGAGACTGAACGGGGATTATTTATTTTTTTAACTTGGCCGCCGGGGCCGGGGCGGGCATCGCCCCCGGTACCTCCAGCCGCTACTATTCCCGCGGGCCGTGTTCCAACACTATTCACCCCGGCCAAGAGGCCTATTCCCCGGCCCGCACCCCGCCATTGAGACTGCACGGGAATTATTATTTTTTTATCTCTCAACCTGTCCAAGAGGCCTGCTGCCCGCCGCACTCGCCGAGTGCCGCCGGGCCGGCCCGCACCCCGCCATTGAGACTGCACGGGGATTATTATTTTTTTTAACTCGGCCTCCGGGCCGGGGCGGGCTTCGCCCCCGGTACCTCCAGCCGCTACTATTTACGCGAGCCGCGTTCCAACATATTCACCCCGGCCAAGAGGCCTATTCCCCGGCCCGCACCCCGCCATTGAGACTGCATGGGAATTATTATTTTTTTATCTCTCAACCTGTCCAAGAGGCCTGCTGCCCGCCGCAATCGCCGCCGGGCCGGCCCGCACCCTGCCATTGAGACTGAACGGGGATTATTTATTTTTTTAACTTGGCCGCCGGGCCCGGGCGGGCATCGCCCCCGGTACCTCCAGCCGCTACTATTTCCGCGGGCCGTGTTCCAACACTATTCAACCCTGCCAAGAGGCCTATTCCCCGGCCCGCACCCCGCCATTGAGACTGCACGGGAATTAGTATTTTTTTATCTCTCAACCTGTCCAAGAGGCCTGCTGCCCGCCGCACTCGCCGCCGGGCCGGCCCGCACCCCGCCATTGAGACTGAACGGGGATTATTATTTTTTTTAACTCGGCCTCCGGGCCGGGGCGGGCTTCGCCCCCGGTACCTCCAGCCGCTTCTATTTACGCGCGCCGCCTTCCAACATATTCACCCCGGCCAAGAGGCCTATTCCCCGGCCCGCACCCCGCCATTGAGACTGCACGGGAATTATTATTTTTTTATCTCTCAACCTGTCCAAGAGGCCTGCTGCCCGCCGCACTCGCCGCCGGGCCGGCCCGCACCCCGCCATTGAGACTGAACGGGGATTATTATTTTTTTTAACTCGGCCTCCGGGCCGGGGCGGGCTTCGCCCCCGGTACCTCCAGCCGCTTCTATTTACGCGCGCCGCGTTCCAACATATTCACCCCGGCCAAGAGGCCTATTCCCCGGCCCGCACCCCGCCATTGAGACTGCATGGGAATTATTATTTTTTTATCTCTCAACCTGTCCAAGAGGCCTG
Source organism: Hippocampus zosterae (assembly GCF_025434085.1). Classification (NCBI taxonomy): domain Eukaryota; kingdom Metazoa; phylum Chordata; class Actinopteri; order Syngnathiformes; family Syngnathidae; genus Hippocampus; species Hippocampus zosterae. Next base: position 912,955 of record NC_067459.1, on the reverse strand, counting down.
CTGCCCGCCGCAATCGCCGCCGGGCCGGCCCGCACCCTGCCATTGAGACTGAACGGGATTATTTATTTTTTTAACTTGGCCGCCGGGCCGGGGCGGGCATCGCCCCCGGTACCTCCAGCCGCTACTATTTCCGCGGGCCGTGTTCCAACACTATTCACCCCGGCCAAGAGGCCTATTCCCCGGCCCGCACCCCGCCATTGAGACTGCACGGGAATTATTATTTTTTTATCTCTCAACCTGTCCAAGAGGCCTGCTGCCCGCCGCAATCGCCGCCGGGCCGGCCCGCACCCCGCCATTGAGACTGAACGGGGATTATTATTTTTTTTAACTCGGCCTCCGGGCCGGGGCGGGCTTCGCCCCCGGTACCTCCAGCCGCTTCTATTTACGCGCGCCGCGTTCCAACATATTCACCCCGGCCAAGAGGCCTATTCCCCGGCCCGCACCCCGCCATTGAGACTGCACGGGAATTATTATTTTTTTATCTCTCAACCTGTCCAAGAGGCCTGCTGCCCGCCGCACTCGCCGCCGGGCCGGCCCGCACCCCGCCATTGAGACTGAACGGGGATTATTATTTTTTTTAACTCGGCCTCCGGGCCGGGGCGGGCTTCGCCCCCGGTACCTCCAGCCGCCTCTATTTACGCGCGCCGCGTTCCAACATATTCACCCCGGCCAAGAGGCCTATTCCCCGGCCCGCACCCCGCCATTGAGACTGCATGGGAATTATTATTTTTTTATCTCTCAACCTGTCCAAGAGGCCTGCTGCCCGCCGCAATTGCCGCCGGGCCGGCCCGCACCCTGCCATTGAGACTGAACGGGAATTATTATTTTTTTATCTCTCAACCTGTCCAAGAGGCCTGCTGCCCGCCGCAATCGCCGCCGGGCCGGCCCGCACCCTGCCATTGAGACTGAACGGGGATTATTTATTTTTTTAACTTGGCCGCCGGGCCGGGGCGGGCATCGCCCCCGGTACCTCCAGCCGCTACTATTTCCGCGGGCCGTGTTCCAACACTATTCACCCCGGCCAAGAGGCCTATTCCCCGGCCCGCACCCCGCCATTGAGACTGCATGGGAATTATTATTTTTTTATCTCTCAACCTGTCCAAGAGGCCTGCTGCCCGCCGCACTCGCCGCCGGGCCGGCCCGCACCCCGCCATTGAGACTGAACGGGGATTATTATTTTTTTTAACTCGGCCTCCGGGCCGGGGCGGGCTTCGCCCCCGGTACCTCCAGCCGCTTCTATTTACGCGCGCCGCGTTCCAACATATTCACCCCGGCCAAGAGGCCTATTCCCCGGCCCGCACCCCGCCATTGAGACTGCACGGGAATTATTATTTTTTTATCTCTCAACCTGTCCAAGAGGCCTGCTGCCCGCCGCAATCGCCGCCGGGCCGGCCCGCACCCCGCCATTGAGACTGCACGGGAATTATTATTTTTTTATCTCTCAACCTGTCCAAGAGGCCTGCTGCCCGCCGCACTCGCCGCCGGGCCGGCCCGCACCCTGCCATTGAGACTGAACGGGATTATTTTTTTTTTTAACTGGGCCTCCGGGCCGGGGCGGGCTTCGCCCCCGGTACCTCCAGCCGCTTCTATTTACGCGCGCCGCGTTCCAACATATTCACCCCGGCCAAGAGGCCTATTCCCCGGCCCGCACCCCGCCATTGAGACTGCATGGGAATTATTATTTTTTTATCTCTCAACCTGTCCAAGAGGCCTGCTGCCCGCACCCTGCCATTGAGACTGAACGGGAATTATTATTTTTTTATCTCTCAACCTGTCCAAGAGGCCTGCTGCCCGCCGCACTCGCCGCCGGGCCGGCCCGCACCCTGCCATTGAGACTGAACGGGGATTATTTATTTTTTTAACTTGGCCGCCGGCCCGGGGCGGGCATCGCCCCCGGTACCTCCAGCCTCTACTATTTCCGCGGGCCGTGTTCCAACACTATTCACCCCGGCCAAGAGGCCTATTCCCCGGCCCGCACCCCGCCATTGAGACTGCACGGGAATTATTATTTTTTTATCTCTCAACCTGTCCAAGAGGCCTGCTGCCCGCCGCAATCGCCGCCGGGCCGGCCCGCACCCTGCCATTGAGACTGAACGGGGATTATTTATTTTTTTAACTTGGCCGCCGGGCCGGGGCGGGCATCGCCCCCGGTACCTCCAGCCGCTACTATTCCCGCGGGCCGTGTTCCAACACTATTCACCCCGGCCAAGAGGCCTATTCCCCGGCCCGCACCCCGCCATTGAGACTGCACGGGAATTATTATTTTTTTATCTCTCAACCTGTCCAAGAGGCCTGCTGCCCGCCGCACTCGCCGCCGGGCCGGCCCGCACCCCGCCATTGAGACTGAACGGGGATTATTATTTTTTTTAACTCGGCCTCCGGGCCGGGGCGGGCTTCGCCCCCGGTACCTCCAGCCGCTACTATTTACGCGAGCCGCGTTCCAACATATTCACCCCGGCCAAGAGGCCTATTCCCCGGCCCGCACCCCGCCATTGAGACTGCATGGGAATTATTATTTTTTTATCTCTCAACCTGTCCAAGAGGCCTGCTGCCCGCCGCAATCGCCGCCGGGCCGGCCCGCACCCTGCCATTGAGACTGAACGGGAATTATTATTTTTTTATCTCTCAACCTGTCCAAGAGGCCTGCTGCCCGCCGCACTCGCCGCCGGGCCGGCCCGCACCCTGCCATTGAGACTAAACGGGGATTATTTATTTTTTTAACTTGGCCGCCGGCCCGGGGCGGGCATCCTCCCCGGTACCTCCAGCCGCTACTATTTCCGCGGGCCGTGTTCCAACACTATTCACCCCGGCCAAGAGGCCTATTCCCCGGCCCGCACCCCGCCATTGAGACTGCACGGGAATTATTATTTTTTTATCTCTCAACCTGTCCAAGAGGCCTGCTGCCCGCCGCAATCGCCGCCGGGCCGGCCCGCACCCTGCCATTGAGACTGAACGGGGATTATTTATTTTTTTAACTTGGCCGCCGTGCCCGGGCGGGCATCGCCCCCGGTACCTCCAGCCGCTACTATTTCCGCGGGCCGTGTTCCAACACTATTCACCCCTGCCAAGAGGCCTATTCCCCGGCCCGCACCCCGCCATTGAGACTGCACGGGAATTAGTATTTTTTTATCTCTCAACCTGTCCAAGAGGCCTGCTGCCCGCCGCACTCGCCGCCGGGCCGGCCCGCACCCCGCCATTGAGACTGAACGGGGATTATTATTTTTTTTAACTCGGCCTCCGGGCCGGGGCGGGCTTCGCCCCCGGTACCTCCAGCCGCTTCTATTTACGCGCGCCGCCTTCCAACATATTCACCCCGGCCAAGAGGCCTATTCCCCGGCCCGCACCCCGCCATTGAGACTGCACGGGAATTATTATTTTTTTATCTCTCAACCTGTCCAAGAGGCCTGCTGCCCGCCGCACTCGCCGCCGGGCCGGCCCGCACCCCGCCATTGAGACTGAACGGGGATTATTATTTTTTTTAACTCGGCCTCCGGGCCGGGGCGGGCTTCGCCCCCGGTACCTCCAGCCGCCTCTATTTACGCGCGCCGCGTTCCAACATATTCACCCCGGCCAAGAGGCCTATTCCCCGGCCCGCACCCCGCCATTGAGACTGCATGGGAATTATTATTTTTTTATCTCTCAACCTGTCCAAGAGGCCTGCTGCCCGCCGCAATTGCCGCCGGGCCGGCCCGCACCCTGCCATTGAGACTGAACGGGAATTATTATTTTTTTATCTCTCAACCTGTCCAAGAGGCCTGCTGCCCGCCGCAATCGCCGCCGGGCCGGCCCGCACCCTGCCATTGAGACTGAACGGGGATTATTTATTTTTTTAACTTGGCCGCCGGGCCGGGGCGGGCATCGCCCCCGGTACCTCCAGCCGCTACTATTTCCGCGGGCCGTGTTCCAACACTATTCACCCCGGCCAAGAGGCCTATTCCCCGGCCCGCACCCCGCCATTGAGACTGCATGGGAATTATTATTTTTTTATCTCTCAACCTGTCCAAGAGGCCTGCTGCCCGCCGCACTCGCCGCCGGGCCGGCCCGCACCCCGCCATTGAGACTGAACGGGGATTATTATTTTTTTTAACTCGGCCTCCGGGCCGGGGCGGGCTTCGCCCCCGGTACCTCCAGCCGCTTCTATTTACGCGCGCCGCGTTCCAACATATTCACCCCGGCCAAGAGGCCTATTCCCCGGCCCGCACCCCGCCATTGAGACTGCACGGGAATTATTATTTTTTTATCTCTCAACCTGTCCAAGAGGCCTGCTGCCCGCCGCAATCGCCGCCGGGCCGGCCCGCACCCCGCCATTGAGACTGCACGGGAATTATTATTTTTTTATCTCTCAACCTGTCCAAGAGGCCTGCTGCCCGCCGCACTCGCCGCCGGGCCGGCCCGCACCCTGCCATTGAGACTGAACGGGATTATTTTTTTTTTTAACTGGGCCTCCGGGCCGGGGCGGGCTTCGCCCCCGGTACCTCCAGCCGCTTCTATTTACGCGCGCCGCGTTCCAACATATTCACCCCGGCCAAGAGGCCTATTCCCCGGCCCGCACCCCGCCATTGAGACTGCATGGGAATTATTATTTTTTTATCTCTCAACCTGTCCAAGAGGCCTGCTGCCCGCACCCTGCCATTGAGACTGAACGGGAATTATTATTTTTTTATCTCTCAACCTGTCCAAGAGGCCTGCTGCCCGCCGCACTCGCCGCCGGGCCGGCCCGCACCCTGCCATTGAGACTGAACGGGGATTATTTATTTTTTTAACTTGGCCGCCGGCCCGGGGCGGGCATCGCCCCCGGTACCTCCAGCCTCTACTATTTCCGCGGGCCGTGTTCCAACACTATTCACCCCGGCCAAGAGGCCTATTCCCCGGCCCGCACCCCGCCATTGAGACTGCACGGGAATTATTATTTTTTTATCTCTCAACCTGTCCAAGAGGCCTGCTGCCCGCCGCAATCGCCGCCGGGCCGGCCCGCACCCTGCCATTGAGACTGAACGGGGATTATTTATTTTTTTAACTTGGCCGCCGGGCCGGGGCGGGCATCGCCCCCGGTACCTCCAGCCGCTACTATTCCCGCGGGCCGTGTTCCAACACTATTCACCCCGGCCAAGAGGCCTATTCCCCGGCCCGCACCCCGCCATTGAGACTGCACGGGAATTATTATTTTTTTATCTCTCAACCTGTCCAAGAGGCCTGCTGCCCGCCGCACTCGCCGCCGGGCCGGCCCGCACCCCGCCATTGAGACTGAACGGGGATTATTATTTTTTTTAACTCGGCCTCCGGGCCGGGGCGGGCTTCGCCCCTGGTACCTCCAGCCGCTACTATTTACGCGAGCCGCGTTCCAACATATTCACCCCGGCCAAGAGGCCTATTCCCCGGCCCGCACCCCGCCATTGAGACTGCATGGGAATTATTATTTTTTTATCTCTCAACCTGTCCAAGAGGCCTGCTGCCCGCCGCAATCGCCGCCGGGCCGGCCCGCACCCTGCCATTGAGACTGAACGGGAATTATTATTTTTTTATCTCTCAACCTGTCCAAGAGGCCTGCTGCCCGCCGCACTCGCCGCCGGGCCGGCCCGCACCCTGCCATTGAGACTAAACGGGGATTATTTATTTTTTTAACTTGGCCGCCGGCCCGGGGCGGGCATCCTCCCCGGTACCTCCAGCCGCTACTATTTCCGCGGGCCGTGTTCCAACACTATTCACCCCGGCCAAGAGGCCTATTCCCCGGCCCGCACCCCGCCATTGAGACTGCACGGGAATTATTATTTTTTTATCTCTCAACCTGTCCAAGAGGCCTGCTGCCCGCCGCAATCGCCGCCGGGCCGGCCCGCACCCTGCCATTGAGACTGAACGGGGATTATTTATTTTTTTAACTTGGCCGCCGTGCCCGGGCGGGCATCGCCCCCGGTACCTCCAGCCGCTACTATTTCCGCGGGCCGTGTTCCAACACTATTCACCCCTGCCAAGAGGCCTATTCCCCGGCCCGCACCCCGCCATTGAGACTGCACGGGAATTAGTATTTTTTTATCTCTCAACCTGTCCAAGAGGCCTGCTGCCCGCCGCACTCGCCGCCGGGCCGGCCCGCACCCCGCCATTGAGACTGAACGGGGATTATTATTTTTTTTAACTCGGCCTCCGGGCCGGGGCGGGCTTCGCCCCCGGTACCTCCAGCCGCTTCTATTTACGCGCGCCGCCTTCCAACATATTCACCCCGGCCAAGAGGCCTATTCCCCGGCCCGCACCCCGCCATTGAGACTGCACGGGAATTATTATTTTTTTATCTCTCAACCTGTCCAAGAGGCCTGCTGCCCGCCGCACTCGCCGCCGGGCCGGCCCGCACCCCGCCATTGAGACTGAACGGGGATTATTATTTTTTTTAACTCGGCCTCCGGGCCGGGGCGGGCTTCGCCCCCGGTAGCTCCAGCCGCTTCTATTTACGCGCGCCGCGTTCCAACATATTCACCCCGGCCAAGAGGCCTATTCCCCGGCCCGCACCCCGCCATTGAGACTGCATGGGAATTATTATTTTTTTATCTCTCAACCTGTCCAAGAGGCCTGCTGCCCGCCGCAATTGCCGCCGGGCCGGCCCGCACCCTGCCATTGAGACTGAACGGGAATTATTATTTTTTTATCTCTCAACCTGTCCAAGAGGCCTGCTGCCCGCCGCAATCGCCGCCGGGCCGGCCCGCACCCTGCCATTGAGACTGAACGGGGATTATTTATTTTTTTAACTTGGCCGCCGGGCCGGGGCGGGCATCGCCCCCGGTACCTCCAGCCGCTACTATTTCCGCGGGCCGTGTTCCAACACTATTCACCCCGGCCAAGAGGCCTATTCCCCGGCCCGCACCCCGCCATTGAGACTGCATGGGAATTATTATTTTTTTATCTCTCAACCTGTCCAAGAGGCCTGCTGCCCGCCGCACTCGCCGCCGGGCCGGCCCGCACCCCGCCATTGAGACTGAACGGGGATTATTATTTTTTTTAACTCGGCCTCCGGGCCGGGGCGGGCTTCGCCCCCGGTACCTCCAGCCGCTTCTATTTACGCGCGCCGCGTTCCAACATATTCACCCCGGCCAAGAGGCCTATTCCCCGGCCCGCACCCCGCCATTGAGACTGCATGGGAATTATTATTTTTTTATCTCTCAACCTGTCCAAGAGGCCTGCTGCCCGCCGCACTCGCCGCCTGGCCGGCCCGCACCCGGCCATTGAGACTGAACGGGGATTATTATTTTTTTTAACTCGGCCTCCGGGCCGGGGCGGGCTTCGCCCCCGGTACCTCCAGCCGCTTCTATTTACGCGCGCCCCGTTCCAACATATTCACCCCGGCCAAGAGGCCTATTCCCCGGCCCGCACCCCGCCATTGAGACTGCATGGGAATTATTATTTTTTTATCTCTCAACCTGTCCAAGAGGCCTGCTGCCCGCCGCACTCGCCGCCGGGCCGGCCCGCACCCTGCCATTGAGACTAAACGGGGATTATTTATTTTTTTAACTTGGCCGCCGGCCCGGGGCGGGCATCCTCCCCGGTACCTCCAGCCGCTACTATTTCCGCGGGCCGTGTTCCAACACTATTCACCCCGGCCAAGAGGCCTATTCCCCGGCCCGCACCCCGCCATTGAGACTGCACGGGAATTATTATTTTTTTATCTCTCAACCTGTCCAAGAGGCCTGCTGCCCGCCGCAATCGCCGCCGGGCCGGCCCGCACCCTGCCATTGAGACTGAACGGGGATTATTTATTTTTTTAACTTGGCCGCCGGGCCGGGGCGGGCATCGCCCCCGGTACCTCCAGCCGCTACTATTTCCGCGGGCCGTGTTCCAACACTATTCACCCCGGCCAAGAGGCCTATTCCCCGGCCCGCACCCCGCCATTGAGACTGCACGGGAATTATTATTTTTTTATCTCTCAACCTGTCCAAGAGGCCTGCTGCCCGCCGCAATCGCCGCCGGGCCGGCCCGCACCCCGCCATTGAGACTGCACGGGAATTATTATTTTTTTATCTCTCAACCTGTCCAAGAGGCCTGCTGCCCGCCGCACTCGCCGCCGGGCCGGCCCGCACCCTGCCATTGAGACTGAACGGGATTATTTTTTTTTTTAACTGGGCCTCCGGGCCGGGGCGGGCTTCGCCCCCGGTACCTCCAGCCGCTTCTATTTACGCGCGCCGCGTTCCAACATATTCACCCCGGCCAAGAGGCCTATTCCCCGGCCCGCACCCCGCCATTGAGACTGCATGGGAATTATTATTTTTTTATCTCTCAACCTGTCCAAGAGGCCTGCTGCCCGCACCCTGCCATTGAGACTGAACGGGAATTATTATTTTTTTATCTCTCAACCTGTCCAAGAGGCCTGCTGCCCGCCGCACTCGCCGCCGGGCCGGCCCGCACCCTGCCATTGAGACTGAACGGGGATTATTTATTTTTTTAACTTGGCCGCCGGCCCGGGGCGGGCATCGCCCCCGGTACCTCCAGCCGCTACTATTTCCGCGGGCCGTGTTCCAACACTATTCACCCCGGCCAAGAGGCCTATTCCCCGGCCCGCACCCCGCCATTGAGACTGCACGGGAATTATTATTTTTTTTATCTCTCAACCTGTCCAAGAGGCCTGCTGCCCGCCGCAATCGCCGCCGGGCCGGCCCGCACCCTGCCATTGTGACTGAACGGGGATTATTTATTTTTTTAACTTGGCCGCCGGGCCGGGGCGGGCATCGCCCCCGGTACCTCCAGCCGCTACTATTCCCGCGGGCCGTGTTCCAACACTATTCACCCCGGCCAAGAGGCCTATTCCCCGGCCCGCACCCCGCCATTGAGACTGCACGGGAATTATTATTTTTTTATCTCTCAACCTGTCCAAGAGGCCTGCTGCCCGCCGCACTCGCCGCCGGGCCGGCCCGCACCCCGCCATTGAGACTGAACGGGGATTATTTTTTTTTTTAACTCGGCCTCCGGGCCGGGGCGGGCTTCGCCCCCGGTACCTCCAGCCGCTACTATTTACGCGCGCCGCGTTCCAACATATTCACCCCGGCCAAGAGGCCTATTCCCCGGCCCGCACCCCGCCATTGAGACTGCATGGGAATTATTATTTTTTTATCTCTCAACCTGTCCAAGAAGCCTGCTGCCCGCCGCAATCGCCGCCGGGCCGGCCCGCACCCTGCCATTGAGACTGAACGGGAATTATTATTTTTTTATCTCTCAACCTGTCCAAGAGGCCTGCTGCCCGCCGCACTCGCCGCCGGGCCGGCCCGCACCCTGCCATTGAGACTAAACGGGGATTATTTATTTTTTTAACTTGGCCGCCGGCCCGGGGCGGGCATCCTCCCCGGTACCTCCAGCCGCTACTATTTCCGCGGGCCGTGTTCCAACACTATTCACCCCGGCCAAGAGGCCTATTCCCCGGCCCGCACCCCGCCATTGAGACTGCACGGGAATTATTATTTTTTTATCTCTCAACCTGTCCAAGAGGCCTGCTGCCCGCCGCAATCGCCGCCGGGCCGGCCCGCACCCTGCCATTGAGACTGAACGGGGATTATTTAATTTTTTAACTTGGCCTCCGGGCCGGGGCGGGCATCGCCCCCGGTACCTCCAGCCGCTACTATTTCCGCGGGCCGTGTTCCAACACTATTCACCCCGGCCAAGAGGCCTATTCCCCGGCCCGCACCCCGCCATTGAGACTGCACGGGAATTATTATTTTTTTATCTCTCAACCTGTCCAAGAGGCCTGCTGCCCGCCGCAATCGCCGCCGGGCCGGCCCGCACCCCGCCATTGAGACTGCACGGGAATTATTATTTTTTTATCTCTCAACCTGTCCAAGAGGCCTGCTGCCCGCCGCACTCGCCGCCGGGCCGGCCCGCACCCCGCCATTGAGACTGAACGGGGATTATTATTTTTTTTAACTCGGCCTCCGGGCCGGGGCGGGCTTCGCCCCCGGTAGCTCCAGCCGCTACTATTTCCGCGGGCCGTGTTCCAACACTATTCACCCCGGCCAAGAGGCCTATTCCCCGGCCCGCACCCCGCCATTGAGACTGCACGGGAATTATTATTTTTTTATCTCTCAACCTGTCCAAGAGGCCTGCTGCCCGCCGCAATCGCCGCCGGGCCGGCCCGCACCCTGCCATTGAGACTGAACGGGGATTATTTATTTTTTTAACTTGGCCGCCGGGCCGGGGCGGGCATCGCCCCCGGTACCTCCAGCCGCTACTATTTCCGCGGGCCGTGTTCCAACACTATTCACCCCGGCCAAGAGGCCTATTCCCCGGCCCGCACCCCGCCATTGAGACTGCACGGGAATTATTATTTTTTTATCTCTCAACCTGTCCAAGAGGCCTGCTGCCCGCCGCAATCGCCGCCGGGCCGGCCCGCACCCCGCCATTGAGACTGCACGGGAATTATTATTTTTTTATCTCTCAACCTGTCCAAGAGGCCTGCTGCCCGCCGCACTCGCCGCCGGGCCGGCCCGCACCCTGCCATTGAGACTGAACGGGATTATTTTTTTTTTTAACTGGGCCTCCGGGCCGGGGCGGGCTTCGCCCCCGGTACCTCCAGCCGCTTCTATTTACGCGCGCCGCGTTCCAACATATTCACCCCGGCCAAGAGGCCTATTCCCCGGCCCGCACCCCGCCATTGAGACTGCATGGGAATTATTATTTTTTTATCTCTCAACCTGTCCAAGAGGCCTGCTGCCCGCACCCTGCCATTGAGACTGAACGGGAATTATTATTTTTTTATCTCTCAACCTGTCCAAGAGGCCTGCTGCCCGCCGCACTCGCCGCCGGGCCGGCCCGCACCCTGCCATTGAGACTGAACGGGGATTATTTATTTTTTTAACTTGGCCGCCGGCCCGGGGCGGGCATCGCCCCCGGTACCTCCAGCCGCTACTATTTCCGCGGGCCGTGTTCCAACACTATTCACCCCGGCCAAGAGGCCTATTCCCCGGCCCGCACCCCGCCATTGAGACTGCACGGGAATTATTATTTTTTTTATCTCTCAACCTGTCCAAGAGGCCTGCTGCCCGCCGCAATCGCCGCCGGGCCGGCCCGCACCCTGCCATTGTGACTGAACGGGGATTATTTATTTTTTTAACTTGGCCGCCGGGCCGGGGCGGGCATCGCCCCCGGTACCTCCAGCCGCTACTATTCCCGCGGGCCGTGTTCCAACACTATTCACCCCGGCCAAGAGGCCTATTCCCCGGCCCGCACCCCGCCATTGAGACTGCACGGGAATTATTATTTTTTTATCTCTCAACCTGTCCAAGAGGCCTGCTGCCCGCCGCACTCGCCGCCGGGCCGGCCCGCACCCCGCCATTGAGACTGAACGGGGATTATTATTTTTTTTAACTCGGCCTCCGGGCCGGGGCGGGCTTCGCCCCCGGTACCTCCAGCCGCTACTATTTACGCGCGCCGCGTTCCAACATATTCACCCCGGCCAAGAGGCCTATTCCCCGGCCCGCACCCCGCCATTGAGACTGCATGGGAATTATTATTTTTTTATCTCTCAACCTGTCCAAGAAGCCTGCTGCCCGCCGCAATCGCCGCCGGGCCGGCCCGCACCCTGCCATTGAGACTGAACGGGAATTATTATTTTTTTATCTCTCAACCTGTCCAAGAGGCCTGCTGCCCGCCGCACTCGCCGCCGGGCCGGCCCGCACCCTGCCATTGAGACTAAACGGGGATTATTTATTTTTTTAACTTGGCCGCCGGCCCGGGGCGGGCATCCTCCCCGGTACCTCCAGCCGCTACTATTTCCGCGGGCCGTGTTCCAACACTATTCACCCCGGCCAAGAGGCCTATTCCCCGGCCCGCACCCCGCCATTGAGACTGCACGGGAATTATTATTTTTTTATCTCTCAACCTGTCCAAGAGGCCTGCTGCCCGCCGCAATCGCCGCCGGGCCGGCCCGCACCCTGCCATTGAGACTGAACGGGGATTATTTAATTTTTTAACTTGGCCTCCGGGCCGGGGCGGGCATCGCCCCCGGTACCTCCAGCCGCTACTATTTCCGCGGGCCGTGTTCCAACACTATTCACCCCGGCCAAGAGGCCTATTCCCCGGCCCGCACCCCGCCATTGAGACTGCACGGGAATTATTATTTTTTTATCTCTCAACCTGTCCAAGAGGCCTGCTGCCCGCCGCAATCGCCGCCGGGCCGGCCCGCACCCCGCCATTGAGACTGCACGGGAATTATTATTTTTTTATCTCTCAACCTGTCCAAGAGGCCTGCTGCCCGCCGCACTCGCCGCCGGGCCGGCCCGCACCCTGCCATTGAGACTGAACGGGATTATTTTTTTTTTTAACTGGGCCTCCGGGCCGGGGCGGGCTTCGCCCCCGGTACCTCCAGCCGCTTCTATTTACGCGCGCCGCGTTCCAACATATTCACCCCGGCCAAGAGGCCTATTCCCCGGCCCGCACCCCGCCATTGAGACTGCATGGGAATTATTATTTTTTTATCTCTCAACCTGTCCAAGAGGCCTGCTGCCCGCACCCTGCCATTGAGACTGAACGGGAATTATTATTTTTTTATCTCTCAACCTGTCCAAGAGGCCTGCTGCCCGCCGCACTCGCCGCCGGGCCGGCCCGCACCCTGCCATTGAGACTGAACGGGGATTATTTATTTTTTTAACTTGGCCGCCGGCCCGGGGCGGGCATCGCCCCCGGTACCTCCAGCCGCTACTATTTCCGCGGGCCGTGTTCCAACACTATTCACCCCGGCCAAGAGGCCTATTCCCCGGCCCGCACCCCGCCATTGAGACTGCACGGGAATTATTATTTTTTTTATCTCTCAACCTGTCCAAGAGGCCTGCTGCCCGCCGCAATCGCCGCCGGGCCGGCCCGCACCCTGCCATTGTGACTGAACGGGGATTATTTATTTTTTTAACTTGGCCGCCGGGCCGGGGCGGGCATCGCCCCCGGTACCTCCAGCCGCTACTATTCCCGCGGGCCGTGTTCCAACACTATTCACCCCGGCCAAGAGGCCTATTCCCCGGCCCGCACCCCGCCATTGAGACTGCACGGGAATTATTATTTTTTTATCTCTCAACCTGTCCAAGAGGCCTGCTGCCCGCCGCACTCGCCGCCGGGCCGGCCCGCACCCCGCCATTGAGACTGAACGGGGATTATTATTTTTTTTAACTCGGCCTCCGGGCCGGGGCGGGCTTCGCCCCCGGTACCTCCAGCCGCTACTATTTACGCGCGCCGCGTTCCAACATATTCACCCCGGCCAAGAGGCCTATTCCCCGGCCCGCACCCCGCCATTGAGACTGCATGGGAATTATTATTTTTTTATCTCTCAACCTGTCCAAGAGGCCTGCTGCCCGCCGCAATCGCCGCCGGGCCGGCCCGCACCCTGCCATTGAGACTGAACGGGAATTATTATTTTTTTATCTCTCAACCTGTCCAAGAGGCCTGCTGCCCGCCGCACTCGCCGCCGGGCCGGCCCGCACCCTGCCATTGAGACTAAACGGGGATTATTTATTTTTTTAACTTGGCCGCCGGCCCGGGGCGGGCATCCTCCCCGGTACCTCCAGCCGCTACTATTTCCGCGGGCCGTGTTCCAACACTATTCACCCCGGCCAAGAGGCCTATTCCCCGGCCCGCACCCCGCCATTGAGACTGCACGGGAATTATTATTTTTTTATCTCTCAACCTGTCCAAGAGGCCTGCTGCCCGCCGCAATCGCCGCCGGGCCGGCCCGCACCCTGCCATTGAGACTGAACGGGGATTATTTATTTTTTTAACTTGGCCGCCGGGCCGGGGCGGGCATCGCCCCCGGTACCTCCAGCCGCTACTATTTCCGCGGGCCGTGTTCCAACACTATTCACCCCGGCCAAGAGGCCTATTCCCCGGCCCGCACCCCGCCATTGAGACTGCACGGGAATTATTATTTTTTTATCTCTCAACCTGTCCAAGAGGCCTGCTGCCCGCCGCACTCGCCGCCGGGCCGGCCCGCACCCCGCCATTGAGACTGAACGGGGATTATTATTTTTTTTAACTCGGCCTCCGGGCCGGGGCGGGCTTCGCCCCCGGTACCTCCAGCCGCTTCTATTTACGCGCGCCGCGTTCCAACATATTCACCCCGGCCAAGAGGCCTATTCCCCGGCCCGCACCCCGCCATTGAGACTGCACGGGAATTATTATTTTTTTATCTCTCAACCTGTCCAAGAGGCCTGCTGCCCGCCGCACTCGCCGCCGGGCCGGCCCGCACCCTGCCATTGAGACTGAACGGGGATTATTTATTTTTTTAACTTGGCCGCCGGCCCGGGGCGGGCATCGCCCCCGGTACCTCCAGCCTCTACTATTTCCGCGGGCCGTGTTCCAACACTATTCACCCCGGCCAAGAGGCCTATTCCCCGGCCCGCACCCCGCCATTGAGACTGCACGGGAATTATTATTTTTTTATCTCTCAACCTGTCCAAGAGGCCTGCTGCCCGCCGCAATCGCCGCCGGGCCGGCCCGCACCCTGCCATTGAGACTGAACGGGGATTATTTATTTTTTTAACTTGGCCGCCGGGCCGGGGCGGGCATCGCCCCCGGTACCTCCAGCCGCTACTATTCCCGCGGGCCGTGTTCCAACACTATTCACCCCGGCCAAGAGGCCTATTCCCCGGCCCGCACCCCGCCATTGAGACTGCACGGGAATTATTATTTTTTTATCTCTCAACCTGTCCAAGAGGCCTGCTGCCCGCCGCACTCGCCGCCGGGCCGGCCCGCACCCTGCCATTGAGACTGAACGGGAATTATTATTTTTTTATCTCTCAACCTGTCCAAGAGGCCTGCTGCCCGCCGCACTCGCCGCCGGGCCGGCCCGCACCCTGCCATTGAGACTAAACGGGGATTATTTATTTTTTTAACTTGGCCGCCGGCCCGGGGCGGGCATCCTCCCCGGTACCTCCAGCCGCTACTATTTCCGCGGGCCGTGTTCCAACACTATTCACCCCGGCCAAGAGGCCTATTCCCCGGCCCGCACCCCGCCATTGAGACTGCACGGGAATTATTATTTTTTTATCTCTCAACCTGTCCAAGAGGCCTGCTGCCCGCCGCAATCGCCGCCGGGCCGGCCCGCACCCTGCCATTGAGACTGAACGGGGATTATTTATTTTTTTAACTTGGCCGCCGTGCCCGGGCGGGCATCGCCCCCGGTACCTCCAGCCGCTACTATTTCCGCGGGCCGTGTTCCAACACTATTCACCCCTGCCAAGAGGCCTATTCCCCGGCCCGCACCCCGCCATTGAGACTGCACGGGAATTAGTATTTTTTTATCTCTCAACCTGTCCAAGAGGCCTGCTGCCCGCCGCACTCGCCGCCGGGCCGGCCCGCACCCCGCCATTGAGACTGAACGGGGATTATTATTTTTTTTAACTCGGCCTCCGGGCCGGGGCGGGCTTCGCCCCCGGTACCTCCAGCCGCTTCTATTTACGCGCGCCGCCTTCCAACATATTCACCCCGGCCAAGAGGCCTATTCCCCGGCCCGCACCCCGCCATTGAGACTGCACGGGAATTATTATTTTTTTATCTCTCAACCTGTCCAAGAGGCCTGCTGCCCGCCGCACTCGCCGCCGGGCCGGCCCGCACCCCGCCATTGAGACTGAACGGGGATTATTATTTTTTTTAACTCGGCCTCCGGGCCGGGGCGGGCTTCGCCCCCGGTACCTCCAGCCGCTTCTATTTACGCGCGCCGCGTTCCAACATATTCACCCCGGCCAAGAGGCCTATTCCCCGGCCCGCACCCCGCCATTGAGACTGCATGGGAATTATTATTTTTTTATCTCTCAACCTGTCCAAGAGGCCTGCTGCCCGCCGCAATTGCCGCCGGGCCGGCCCGCACCCTGCCATTGAGACTGAACGGGAATTATTATTTTTTTATCTCTCAACCTGTCCAAGAGGCCTGCTGCCCGCCGCAATCGCCGCCGGGCCGGCCCGCACCCTGCCATTGAGACTGAACGGGGATTATTTATTTTTTTAACTTGGCCGCCGGGCCGGGGCGGGCATCGCCCCCGGTACCTCCAGCCGCTACTATTTCCGCGGGCCGTGTTCCAACACTATTCACCCCGGCCAAGAGGCCTATTCCCCGGCCCGCACCCCGCCATTGAGACTGCATGGGAATTATTATTTTTTTTATCTCTCAACCTGTCCAAGAGGCCTGCTGCCCGCCGCACTCGCCGCCGGGCCGGCCCGCACCCCGCCATTGAGACTGAACGGGGATTATTATTTTTTTTAACTCGGCCTCCGGGCCGGGGCGGGCTTCGCCCCCGGTACCTCCAGCCGCTTCTATTTACGCGCGCCGCTTTCCAACATATTCACCCCGGCCAAGAGGCCTATTCCCCGGCCCGCACCCCGCCATTGAGACTGCATGGGAATTATTATTTTTTTATCTCTCAACCTGTCCAAGAGGCCTGCTGCCCGCCGCACTCGCCGCCTGGCCGGCCCGCACCCGGCCATTGAGACTGAACGGGGATTATTATTTTTTTTAACTCGGCCTCCGGGCCGGGGCGGGCTTCGCCCCCGGTACCTCCAGCCGCTTCTATTTACGCGCGCCCCGTTCCAACATATTCACCCCGGCCAAGAGGCCTATTCCCCGGCCCGCACCCCGCCATTGAGACTGCATGGGAATTATTATTTTTTTATCTCTCAACCTGTCCAAGAGGCCTGCTGCCCGCCGCACTCGCCGCCGGGCCGGCCCGCACCCTGCCATTGAGACTAAACGGGGATTATTTATTTTTTTAACTTGGCCGCCGGCCCGGGGCGGGCATCCTCCCCGGTACCTCCAGCCGCTACTATTTCCGCGGGCCGTGTTCCAACACTATTCACCCCGGCCAAGAGGCCTATTCCCCGGCCCGCACCCCGCCATTGAGACTGCACGGGAATTATTATTTTTTTATCTCTCAACCTGTCCAAGAGGCCTGCTGCCCGCCGCACTCGCCGCCAGCCGGCCCGCACCCCGCCATTGAGACTGAACGGGGATTATTATTTTTTTTAACTCGGCCTCCGGGCCGGGGCGGGCTTCGCCCCCGGTACCTCCAGCCGCTACTATTTACGCGAGCCGCGTTCCAACATATTCACCCCGGCCAAGAGGCCTATTCCCCGGCCCGCACCCCGCCATTGAGACTGCATGGGAATTATTATTTTTTTATCTCTCAACCTGTCCAAGAGGCCTGCTGCCCGCCGCAATCGCCGCCGGGCCGGCCCGCACCCTGCCATTGAGACTGAACGGGAATTATTATTTTTTTATCTCTCAACCTGTCCAAGAGGCCTGCTGCCCGCCGCACTCGCCGCCGGGCCGGCCCGCACCCTGCCATTGAGACTAAACGGGGATTATTTATTTTTTTAACTTGGCCGCCGGCCCGGGGCGGGCATCCTCCCCGGTACCTCCAGCCGCTACTATTTCCGCGGGCCGTGTTCCAACACTATTCACCCCGGCCAAGAGGCCTATTCCCCGGCCCGCACCCCGCCATTGAGACTGCACGGGAATTATTATTTTTTTATCTCTCAACCTGTCCAAGAGGCCTGCTGCCCGCCGCAATCGCCGCCGGGCCGGCCCGCACCCTGCCATTGAGACTGAACGGGGATTATTTATTTTTTTAACTTGGCCGCCGTGCCCGGGCGGGCATCGCCCCCGGTACCTCCAGCCGCTACTATTTCCGCGGGCCGTGTTCCAACACTATTCACCCCTGCCAAGAGGCCTATTCCCCGGCCCGCACCCCGCCATTGAGACTGCACGGGAATTAGTATTTTTTTATCTCTCAACCTGTCCAAGAGGCCTGCTGCCCGCCGCACTCGCCGCCGGGCCGGCCCGCACCCCGCCATTGAGACTGAACGGGGATTATTATTTTTTTTAACTCGGCCTCCGGGCCGGGGCGGGCTTCGCCCCCGGTACCTCCAGCCGCTTATATTTACGCGCGCCGCCTTCCAACATATTCACCCCGGCCAAGAGGCCTATTCCCCGGCCCGCACCCCGCCATTGAGACTGCACGGGAATTATTATTTTTTTATCTCTCAACCTGTCCAAGAGGCCTGCTGCCCGCCGCACTCGCCGCCGGGCCGGCCCGCACCCCGCCATTGAGACTGAACGGGGATTATTATTTTTTTTAACTCGGCCTCCGGGCCGGGGCGGGCTTCGCACCCGGTACCTCCAGCCGCTTCTATTTACGCGCGCCGCGTTCCAACATATTCACCCCGGCCAAGAGGCCTATTCCCCGGCCCGCACCCCGCCATTGAGACTGCATGGGAATTATTATTTTTTTATCTCTCAACCTGTCCAAGAGGCCTGCTGCCCGCCGCAATTGCCGCCGGGCCGGCCCGCACCCTGCCATTGAGACTGAACGGGAATTATTATTTTTTTATCTCTCAACCTGTCCAAGAGGCCTGCTGCCCGCCGCAATCGCCGCCGGGCCGGCCCGCACCCTGCCATTGAGACTGAACGGGGATTATTTATTTTTTTAACTTGGCCGCCGGGCCGGGGCGGGCATCGCCCCCGGTACCTCCAGCCGCTACTATTTCCGCGGGCCGTGTTCCAACACTATTCACCCCGGCCAAGAGGCCTATTCCCCGGCCCGCACCCCGCCATTGAGACTGCATGGGAATTATTATTTTTTTATCTCTCAACCTGTCCAAGAGGCCTGCTGCCCGCCGCACTCGCCGCCTGGCCGGCCCGCACCCGGCCATTGAGACTGAACGGGGATTATTATTTTTTTTAACTCGGCCTCCGGGCCGGGGCGGGCTTCGCCCCCGGTACCTCCAGCCGCTTCTATTTACGCGCGCCCCGTTCCAACATATTCACCCCGGCCAAGAGGCCTATTCCCCGGCCCGCACCCCGCCATTGAGACTGCATGGGAATTATTATTTTTTTATCTCTCAACCTGTCCAAGAGGCCTGCTGCCCGCCGCACTCGCCGCCGGGCCGGCCCGCACCCTGCCATTGAGACTAAACGGGGATTATTTATTTTTTTAACTTGGCCGCCGGCCCGGGGCGGGCATCCTCCCCGGTACCTCCAGCCGCTACTATTTCCGCGGGCCGTGTTCCAACACTATTCACCCCGGCCAAGAGGCCTATTCCCCGGCCCGCACCCCGCCATTGAGACTGCACGGGAATTATTATTTTTTTATCTCTCAACCTGTCCAAGAGGCCTGCTGCCCGCCGCAATCGCCGCCGGGCCGGCCCGCACCCTGCCATTGAGACTGAACGGGGATTATTTATTTTTTTAACTTGGCCGCCGGGCCGGGGCGGGCATCGCCCCCGGTACCTCCAGCCGCTACTATTTCCGCGGGCCGTGTTCCAACACTATTCACCCCGGCCAAGAGGCCTATTCCCCGGCCCGCACCCCGCCATTGAGACTGCACGGGAATTATTATTTTTTTATCTCTCAACCTGTCCAAGAGGCCTGCTGCCCGCCGCAATCGCCGCCGGGCCGGCCCGCACCCCGCCATTGAGACTGCACGGGAATTATTATTTTTTTATCTCTCAACCTGTCCAAGAGGCCTGCTGCCCGCCGCACTCGCCGCCGGGCCGGCCCGCACCCTGCCATTGAGACTGAACGGGATTATTTTTTTTTTTAACTGGGCCTCCGGGCCGGGGCGGGCTTCGCCCCCGGTACCTCCAGCCGCTTCTATTTACGCGCGCCGCGTTCCAACATATTCACCCCGGCCAAGAGGCCTATTCCCCGGCCCGCACCCCGCCATTGAGACTGCATGGGAATTATTATTTTTTTATCTCTCAACCTGTCCAAGAGGCCTGCTGCCCGCACCCTGCCATTGAGACTGAACGGGAATTATTATTTTTTTATCTCTCAACCTGTCCAAGAGGCCTGCTGCCCGCCGCACTCGCCGCCGGGCCGGCCCGCACCCTGCCATTGAGACTGAACGGGGATTATTTATTTTTTTAACTTGGCCGCCGGCCCGGGGCGGGCATCGCCCCCGGTACCTCCAGCCGCTACTATTTCCGCGGGCCGTGTTCCAACACTATTCACCCCGGCCAAGAGGCCTATTCCCCGGCCCGCACCCCGCCATTGAGACTGCACGGGAATTATTATTTTTTTTATCTCTCAACCTGTCCAAGAGGCCTGCTGCCCGCCGCAATCGCCGCCGGGCCGGCCCGCACCCTGCCATTGTGACTGAACGGGGATTATTTATTTTTTTAACTTGGCCGCCGGGCCGGGGCGGGCATCGCCCCCGGTACCTCCAGCCGCTACTATTCCCGCGGGCCGTGTTCCAACACTATTCACCCCGGCCAAGAGGCCTATTCCCCGGCCCGCACCCCGCCATTGAGACTGCACGGGAATTATTATTTTTTTATCTCTCAACCTGTCCAAGAGGCCTGCTGCCCGCCGCACTCGCCGCCGGGCCGGCCCGCACCCCGCCATTGAGACTGAACGGGGATTATTATTTTTTTTAACTCGGCCTCCGGGCCGGGGCGGGCTTCGCCCCCGGTACCTCCAGCCGCTACTATTTACGCGCGCCGCGTTCCAACATATTCACCCCGGCCAAGAGGCCTATTCCCCGGCCCGCACCCCGCCATTGAGACTGCATGGGAATTATTATTTTTTTATCTCTCAACCTGTCCAAGAGGCCTGCTGCCCGCCGCAATCGCCGCCGGGCCGGCCCGCACCCTGCCATTGAGACTGAACGGGAATTATTATTTTTTTATCTCTCAACCTGTCCAAGAGGCCTGCTGCCCGCCGCACTCGCCGCCGGGCCGGCCCGCACCCTGCCATTGAGACTAAACGGGGATTATTTATTTTTTTAACTTGGCCGCCGGCCCGGGGCGGGCATCCTCCCCGGTACCTCCAGCCGCTACTATTTCCGCGGGCCGTGTTCCAACACTATTCACCCCGGCCAAGAGGCCTATTCCCCGGCCCGCACCCCGCCATTGAGACTGCACGGGAATTATTATTTTTTTATCTCTCAACCTGTCCAAGAGGCCTGCTGCCCGCCGCAATCGCCGCCGGGCCGGCCCGCACCCTGCCATTGAGACTGAACGGGGATTATTTAATTTTTTAACTTGGCCTCCGGGCCGGGGCGGGCATCGCCCCCGGTACCTCCAGCCGCTACTATTTCCGCGGGCCGTGTTCCAACACTATTCACCCCGGCCAAGAGGCCTATTCCCCGGCCCGCACCCCGCCATTGAGACTGCACGGGAATTATTATTTTTTTATCTCTCAACCTGTCCAAGAGGCCTGCTGCCCGCCGCAATCGCCGCCGGGCCGGCCCGCACCCCGCCATTGAGACTGCACGGGAATTATTATTTTTTTATCTCTCAACCTGTCCAAGAGGCCTGCTGCCCGCCGCACTCGCCGCCGGGCCGGCCCGCACCCTGCCATTGAGACTGAACGGGATTATTTTTTTTTTTAACTGGGCCTCCGGGCCGGGGCGGGCTTCGCCCCCGGTACCTCCAGCCGCTTCTATTTACGCGCGCCGCGTTCCAACATATTCACCCCGGCCAAGAGGCCTATTCCCCGGCCCGCACCCCGCCATTGAGACTGCATGGGAATTATTATTTTTTTATCTCTCAACCTGTCCAAGAGGCCTGCTGCCCGCACCCTGCCATTGAGACTGAACGGGAATTATTATTTTTTTATCTCTCAACCTGTCCAAGAGGCCTGCTGCCCGCCGCACTCGCCGCCGGGCCGGCCCGCACCCTGCCATTGAGACTGAACGGGGATTATTTATTTTTTTAACTTGGCCGCCGGCCCGGGGCGGGCATCGCCCCCGGTACCTCCAGCCGCTACTATTTCCGCGGGCCGTGTTCCAACACTATTCACCCCGGCCAAGAGGCCTATTCCCCGGCCCGCACCCCGCCATTGAGACTGCACGGGAATTATTATTTTTTTTATCTCTCAACCTGTCCAAGAGGCCTGCTGCCCGCCGCAATCGCCGCCGGGCCGGCCCGCACCCTGCCATTGTGACTGAACGGGGATTATTTATTTTTTTAACTTGGCCGCCGGGCCGGGGCGGGCATCGCCCCCGGTACCTCCAGCCGCTACTATTCCCGCGGGCCGTGTTCCAACACTATTCACCCCGGCCAAGAGGCCTATTCCCCGGCCCGCACCCCGCCATTGAGACTGCACGGGAATTATTATTTTTTTATCTCTCAACCTGTCCAAGAGGCCTGCTGCCCGCCGCACTCGCCGCCGGGCCGGCCCGCACCCCGCCATTGAGACTGAACGGGGATTATTATTTTTTTTAACTCGGCCTCCGGGCCGGGGCGGGCTTCGCCCCCGGTACCTCCAGCCGCTACTATTTACGCGCGCCGCGTTCCAACATATTCACCCCGGCCAAGAGGCCTATTCCCCGGCCCGCACCCCGCCATTGAGACTGCATGGGAATTATTATTTTTTTATCTCTCAACCTGTCCAAGAGGCCTGCTGCCCGCCGCAATCGCCGCCGGGCCGGCCCGCACCCTGCCATTGAGACTGAACGGGAATTATTATTTTTTTATCTCTCAACCTGTCCAAGAGGCCTGCTGCCCGCCGCACTCGCCGCCGGGCCGGCCCGCACCCTGCCATTGAGACTAAACGGGGATTATTTATTTTTTTAACTTGGCCGCCGGCCCGGGGCGGGCATCCTCCCCGGTACCTCCAGCCGCTACTATTTCCGCGGGCCGTGTTCCAACACTATTCACCCCGGCCAAGAGGCCTATTCCCCGGCCCGCACCCCGCCATTGAGACTGCCCG
Source organism: Hippocampus zosterae (assembly GCF_025434085.1). NCBI lineage: Eukaryota > Metazoa > Chordata > Actinopteri > Syngnathiformes > Syngnathidae > Hippocampus > Hippocampus zosterae. The sequence goes on along the minus strand of NC_067459.1, from coordinate 890,301 downwards.
GGAATTATTATTTTTTTATCTCTCAACCTGTCCAAGAGGCCTGCTGCCCGCCGCAATCGCCGCCGGGCCGGCCCGCACCCTGCCATTGAGACTGAACGGGGATTATTTATTTTTTTAACTTGGCCGCCGGGCCGGGGCGGGCATCGCCCCCGGTACCTCCAGCCGCTACTATTTCCGCGGGCCGTGTTCCAACACTATTCACCCCGGCCAAGAGGCCTATTCCCCGGCCCGCACCCCGCCATTGAGACTGCACGGGAATTATTATTTTTTTATCTCTCAACCTGTCCAAGAGGCCTGCTGCCCGCCGCACTCGCCGCCGGGCCGGCCCGCACCCCGCCATTGAGACTGAACGGGGATTATTATTTTTTTTAACTCGGCCTCCGGGCCGGGGCGGGCTTCGCCCCCGGTACCTCCAGCCGCTTCTATTTACGCGCGCCGCGTTCCAACATATTCACCCCGGCCAAGAGGCCTATTCCCCGGCCCGCACCCCGCCATTGAGACTGCACGGGAATTATTATTTTTTTATCTCTCAACCTGTCCAAGAGGCCTGCTGCCCGCCGCACTCGCCGCCGGGCCGGCCCGCACCCCGCCATTGAGACTGAACGGGGATTATTATTTTTTTTTAACTCGGCCTCCGGGCCGGGGCGGGCTTCGCCCCCGGTACCTCCAGCCGCTTCTATTTACGCGCGCCGCGTTCCAACATATTCACCCCGGCCAAGAGGCCTATTCCCCGGCCCGCACCCCGCCATTGAGACTGCATGGGAATTATTATTTTTTTATCTCTCAACCTGTCCAAGAGGCCTGCTGCCCGCCGCAATCGCCGCCGGGCCGGCCCGCACCCTGCCATTGAGACTGAACGGGATTATTTATTTTTTTAACTTGGCCGCCGGGCCGGGGCGGGCATCGCCCCCGGTACCTCCAGCCGCTACTATTTCCGCGGGCCGTGTTCCAACACTATTCACCCCGGCCAAGAGGCCTATTCCCCGGCCCGCACCCCGCCATTGAGACTGCACGGGAATTATTATTTTTTTATCTCTCAACCTGTCCAAGAGGCCTGCTGCCCGCCGCAATCGCCGCCGGGCCGGCCCGCACACCGCCATTGAGACTGAACGGGGATTATTATTTTTTTTAACTCGGCCTCCGGGCCGGGGCGGGCTTCGCCCCCGGTACCTCCAGCCGCTTCTATTTACGCGCGCCGCGTTCCAACATATTCACGCCGGCCAAGAGGCCTATTCCCCGGCCCGCACCCCGCCATTGAGACTGCACGGGAATTATTATTTTTTTATCTCTCAACCTGTCCAAGAGGCCTGCTGCCCGCCGCACTCACCGCCGGGCCGGCCCGCACCCCGCCATTGAGACTGAACGGGGATTATTATTTTTTTTAACTCGGCCTCCGGGCCGGGGCGGGCTTCGCCCCCGGTACCTCCAGCCGCTTCTATTTACGCGCGCCGCGTTCCAACATATTCACCCCGGCCAAGAGGCCTATTCCCCGGCCCGCACCCCGCCATTGAGACTGCATGGGAATTATTATTTTTTTATCTCTCAACCTGTCCAAGAGGCCTGCTGCCCGCCGCAATTGCCGCCGGGCCGGCCCGCACCCTGCCATTGAGACTGAACGGGAATTATTATTTTTTTATCTCTCAACCTGTCCAAGAGGCCTGCTGCCCGCCGCAATCGCCGCCGGGCCGGCCCGCACCCTGCCATTGAGACTGAACGGGGATTATTTATTTTTTTAACTTGGCCGCCGGGGACGGGGCGGGCATCGCCCCCGGTACCTCCAGCCGCTACTATTTCCGCGGGCCGTGTTCCAACACTATTCACCCCGGCCAAGAGGCCTATTCCCCGGCCCGCACCCCGCCATTGAGACTGCACGGGAATTATTATTTTTTTATCTCTCAACCTGTCCAAGAGGCCTGCTGCCCGCCGCACTCGCCGCCGGGCCGGCCCGCACCCCGCCATTGAGACTGAACGGGGATTATTATTTTTTTTAACTCGGCCTCCGGGCCGGGGCGGGCTTCGCCCCCGGTACCTCCAGCCGCTTCTATTTACGCGCGCCGCGTTCCAACATATTCACCCCGGCCAAGAGGCCTATTCCCCGGCCCGCACCCCGCCATTGAGACTGCATGGGAATTATTATTTTTTATCTCTCAACCTGTCCAAGAGGCCTGCTGCCCGCCGCAATCGCCGCCGGGCCGGCCCGCACCCTGCCATTGTGACTGAACGGGGATTATTTATTTTTTTAACTTGGCCGCCGGGCCGGGGCGGGCATCGCCCCCGGTACCTCCAGCCGCTACTATTCCCGCGGGCCGTGTTCCAACACTATTCACCCCGGCCAAGAGGCCTATTCCCCGGCCCGCACCCCGCCATTGAGACTGCACGGGAATTATTATTTTTTTATCTCTCAACCTGTCCAAGAGGCCTGCTGCCCGCCGCACTCGCCGCCGGGCCGGCCCGCACCCCGCCATTGAGACTGAACGGGGATTATTATTTTTTTTAACTCGGCCTCCGGGCCGGGGCGGGCTTCGCCCCCGGTACCTCCAGCCGCTACTATTTACGCGCGCCGCGTTCCAACATATTCACCCCGGCCAAGAGGCCTATTCCCCGGCCCGCACCCCGCCATTGAGACTGCATGGGAATTATTATTTTTTTATCTCTCAACCTGTCCAAGAGGCCTGCTGCCCGCCGCAATCGCCGCCGGGCCGGCCCGCACCCTGCCATTGAGACTGAACGGGAATTATTATTTTTTTATCTCTCAACCTGTCCAAGAGGCCTGCTGCCCGCCGCACTCGCCGCCGGGCCGGCCCGCACCCTGCCATTGAGACTAAACGGGGATTATTTATTTTTTTAACTTGGCCGCCGGCCCGGGGCGGGCATCCTCCCCGGTACCTCCAGCCGCTACTATTTCCGCGGGCCGTGTTCCAACACTATTCACCCCGGCCAAGAGGCCTATTCCCCGGCCCGCACCCCGCCATTGAGACTGCACGGGAATTATTATTTTTTTATCTCTCAACCTGTCCAAGAGGCCTGCTGCCCGCCGCAATCGCCGCCGGGCCGGCCCGCACCCTGCCATTGAGACTGAACGGGGATTATTTAATTTTTTAACTTGGCCTCCGGGCCGGGGCGGGCATCGCCCCCGGTACCTCCAGCCGCTACTATTTCCGCGGGCCGTGTTCCAACACTATTCACCCCGGCCAAGAGGCCTATTCCCCGGCCCGCACCCCGCCATTGAGACTGCACGGGAATTATTATTTTTTTATCTCTCAACCTGTCCAAGAGGCCTGCTGCCCGCCGCAATCGCCGCCGGGCCGGCCCGCACCCCGCCATTGAGACTGCACGGGAATTATTATTTTTTTATCTCTCAACCTGTCCAAGAGGCCTGCTGCCCGCCGCACTCGCCGCCGGGCCGGCCCGCACCCTGCCATTGAGACTGAACGGGATTATTTTTTTTTTTAACTGGGCCTCCGGGCCGGGGCGGGCTTCGCCCCCGGTACCTCCAGCCGCTTCTATTTACGCGCGCCGCGTTCCAACATATTCACCCCGGCCAAGAGGCCTATTCCCCGGCCCGCACCCCGCCATTGAGACTGCATGGGAATTATTATTTTTTTATCTCTCAACCTGTCCAAGAGGCCTGCTGCCCGCACCCTGCCATTGAGACTGAACGGGAATTATTATTTTTTTATCTCTCAACCTGTCCAAGAGGCCTGCTGCCCGCCGCACTCGCCGCCGGGCCGGCCCGCACCCTGCCATTGAGACTGAACGGGGATTATTTATTTTTTTAACTTGGCCGCCGGCCCGGGGCGGGCATCGCCCCCGGTACCTCCAGCCGCTACTATTTCCGCGGGCCGTGTTCCAACACTATTCACCCCGGCCAAGAGGCCTATTCCCCGGCCCGCACCCCGCCATTGAGACTGCACGGGAATTATTATTTTTTTTATCTCTCAACCTGTCCAAGAGGCCTGCTGCCCGCCGCAATCGCCGCCGGGCCGGCCCGCACCCTGCCATTGTGACTGAACGGGGATTATTTATTTTTTTAACTTGGCCGCCGGGCCGGGGCGGGCATCGCCCCCGGTACCTCCAGCCGCTACTATTCCCGCGGGCCGTGTTCCAACACTATTCACCCCGGCCAAGAGGCCTATTCCCCGGCCCGCACCCCGCCATTGAGACTGCACGGAATTATTATTTTTTTATCTCTCAACCTGTCCAAGAGGCCTGCTGCCCGCCGCACTCGCCGCCGGGCCGGCCCGCACCCCGCCATTGAGACTGAACGGGGATTATTATTTTTTTTAACTCGGCCTCCGGGCCGGGGCGGGCTTCGCCCCCGGTACCTCCAGCCGCTACTATTTACGCGCGCCGCGTTCCAACATATTCACCCCGGCCAAGAGGCCTATTCCCCGGCCCGCACCCCGCCATTGAGACTGCATGGGAATTATTATTTTTTTATCTCTCAACCTGTCCAAGAGGCCTGCTGCCCGCCGCAATCGCCGCCGGGCCGGCCCGCACCCTGCCATTGAGACTGAACGGGAATTATTATTTTTTTATCTCTCAACCTGTCCAAGAGGCCTGCTGCCCGCCGCACTCGCCGCCGGGCCGGCCCGCACCCTGCCATTGAGACTAAACGGGGATTATTTATTTTTTTAACTTGGCCGCCGGCCCGGGGCGGGCATCCTCCCCGGTACCTCCAGCCGCTACTATTTCCGCGGGCCGTGTTCCAACACTATTCACCCCGGCCAAGAGGCCTATTCCCCGGCCCGCACCCCGCCATTGAGACTGCCCGGGAATTATTATTTTTTTATCTCTCAACCTGTCCAAGAGGCCTGCTGCCCGCCGCAATCGCCGCCGGGCCGGCCCGCACCCTGCCATTGAGACTGAACGGGGATTATTTATTTTTTTAACTTGGCCGCCGGGCCGGGGCGGGCATCGCCCCCGGTACCTCCAGCCGCTACTATTTCCGCGGGCCGTGTTCCAACACTATTCACCCCGGCCAAGAGGCCTATTCCCCGGCCCGCACCCCGCCATTGAGACTGCACGGGAATTATTATTTTTTTATCTCTCAACCTGTCCAAGAGGCCTGCTGCCCGCCGCACTCGCCGCCGGGCCGGCCCGCACCCCGCCATTGAGACTGAACGGGGATTATTATTTTTTTTAACTCGGCCTCCGGGCCGGGGCGGGCTTCGCCCCCGGTACCTCCAGCCGCTTCTATTTACGCGCGCCGCGTTCCAACATATTCACCCCGGCCAAGAGGCCTATTCCCCGGCCCGCACCCCGCCATTGAGACTGCACGGGAATTATTATTTTTTTATCTCTCAACCTGTCCAAGAGGCCTGCTGCCCGCCGCACTCGCCGCCGGGCCGGCCCGCACCCCGCCATTGAGACTGAACGGGGATTATTATTTTTTTTTAACTCGGCCTCCGGGCCGGGGCGGGCTTCGCCCCCGGTACCTCCAGCCGCTTCTATTTACGCGCGCCGCGTTCCAACATATTCACCCCGGCCAAGAGGCCTATTCCCCGGCCCGCACCCCGCCATTGAGACTGCATGGGAATTATTATTTTTTTATCTCTCAACCTGTCCAAGAGGCCTGCTGCCCGCCGCAATCGCCGCCGGGCCGGCCCGCACCCTGCCATTGAGACTGAACGGGATTATTTATTTTTTTAACTTGGCCGCCGGGCCGGGGCGGGCATCGCCCCCGGTACCTCCAGCCGCTACTATTTCCGCGGGCCGTGTTCCAACACTATTCACCCCGGCCAAGAGGCCTATTCCCCGGCCCGCACCCCGCCATTGAGACTGCACGGGAATTATTATTTTTTTATCTCTCAACCTGTCCAAGAGGCCTGCTGCCCGCCGCAATCGCCGCCGGGCCGGCCCGCACACCGCCATTGAGACTGAACGGGGATTATTATTTTTTTTAACTCGGCCTCCGGGCCGGGGCGGGCTTCGCCCCCGGTACCTCCAGCCGCTTCTATTTACGCGCGCCGCGTTCCAACATATTCACGCCGGCCAAGAGGCCTATTCCCCGGCCCGCACCCCGCCATTGAGACTGCACGGGAATTATTATTTTTTTATCTCTCAACCTGTCCAAGAGGCCTGCTGCCCGCCGCACTCACCGCCGGGCCGGCCCGCACCCCGCCATTGAGACTGAACGGGGATTATTATTTTTTTTAACTCGGCCTCCGGGCCGGGGCGGGCTTCGCCCCCGGTACCTCCAGCCGCTTCTATTTACGCGCGCCGCGTTCCAACATATTCACCCCGGCCAAGAGGCCTATTCCCCGGCCCGCACCCCGCCATTGAGACTGCATGGGAATTATTATTTTTTTATCTCTCAACCTGTCCAAGAGGCCTGCTGCCCGCCGCAATTGCCGCCGGGCCGGCCCGCACCCTGCCATTGAGACTGAACGGGAATTATTATTTTTTTATCTCTCAACCTGTCCAAGAGGCCTGCTGCCCGCCGCAATCGCCGCCGGGCCGGCCCGCACCCTGCCATTGAGACTGAACGGGGATTATTTATTTTTTTAACTTGGCCGCCGGGGACGGGGCGGGCATCGCCCCCGGTACCTCCAGCCGCTACTATTTCCGCGGGCCGTGTTCCAACACTATTCACCCCGGCCAAGAGGCCTATTCCCCGGCCCGCACCCCGCCATTGAGACTGCACGGGAATTATTATTTTTTTATCTCTCAACCTGTCCAAGAGGCCTGCTGCCCGCCGCACTCGCCGCCGGGCCGGCCCGCACCCCGCCATTGAGACTGAACGGGGATTATTATTTTTTTTAACTCGGCCTCCGGGCCGGGGCGGGCTTCGCCCCCGGTACCTCCAGCCGCTTCTATTTACGCGCGCCGCGTTCCAACATATTCACCCCGGCCAAGAGGCCTATTCCCCGGCCCGCACCCCGCCATTGAGACTGCATGGGAATTATTATTTTTTATCTCTCAACCTGTCCAAGAGGCCTGCTGCCCGCCGCAATCGCCGCCGGGCCGGCCCGCACCCTGCCATTGAGACTGAACGGGATTATTTATTTTTTTAACTTGGCCGCCGGGCCGGGGCGGGCATCGCCCCCGGTACCTCCAGCCGCTACTATTTCCGCGGGCCGTGTTCCAACACTATTCACCCCGGCCAAGAGGCCTATTCCCCGGCCCGCACCCCGCCATTGAGACTGCACGGGAATTATTATTTTTTTATCTCTCAACCTGTCCAAGAGGCCTGCTGCCCGCCGCACTCGCCGCCGGGCCGGCCCGCACCCCGCCATTGAGACTGAACGGGGATTATTATTTTTTTTAACTCGGCCTCCGGGCCGGGGCGGGCTTCGCCCCCGGTACCTCCAGCCGCTTCTATTTACGCGCGCCGCGTTCCAACATATTCACCCCGGCCAAGAGGCCTATTCCCCGGCCCGCACCCCGCCATTGAGACTGCACGGGAATTATTATTTTTTTATCTCTCAACCTGTCCAAGAGGCCTGCTGCCTGCCGCACTCGCCGCCGGGCCGGCCCGCACCCCGCCATTGAGACTGAACGGGGATTATTATTTTTTTTAACTCGGCCTCCGGGCCGGGGCGGGCTTCGCCCCCGGTACCTCCAGCCGCTTCTATTTACGCGCGCCCCGTTCCAACATATTCACCCCGGCCAAGAGGCCTATTCCCCGGCCCGCACCCCGCCATTGAGACTGCATGGGAATTATTATTTTTTTATCTCTCAACCTGTCCAAGAGGCCTGCTGCCTGCCGCACTCGCCGCCGGGCCGGCCCGCACCCCGCCATTGAGACTGAACGGGAATTATTATTTTTTTATCTCTCAACCTGTCCAAGAGGCCTGCTGCCCGCCGCAATCGCCGCCGGGCCGGCCCGCACCCTGCCATTGAGACTGAACGGGGATTATTTATTTTTTTAACTTGGCCGCCGGGCCGGGGCGGGCATCGCCCCCGGTACCTCCAGCCGCTACTATTTCCGCGGGCCGTGTTCCAACACTATTCACCCCGGCCAAGAGGCCTATTCCCCGGCCCGCACCCCGCCATTGAGACTGCATGGGAATTATTATTTTTTTATCTCTCAACCTGTCCAAGAGGCCTGCTGCCCGCCGCAATCGCCGCCGGGCCGGCCCGCACCCTGCCATTGAGACTGAACGGGATTATTTATTTTTTTAACTTGGCCGCCGGGCGGGGCGGGCATCGCCCCCGGTACCTCCAGCCGCTACTATTTCCGCGGGCCGTGTTCCAACACTATTCACCCCGGCCAAGAGGCCTATTCCCCGGCCCGCACCCCGCCATTGAGACTGCACGGGAATTATTATTTTTTTATCTCTCAACCTGTCCAAGAGGCCTGCTGCCCACCGCACTCGCCGCCGGGCCGGCCCGCACCCCGCCATTGAGACTGAACGGGGATTATTATTTTTTTTAATTCGGCCTCCGGGCCGGGGCGGGCTTCGCCCCCGGTACCTCCAGCCGCTTCTATTTACGCGCGCCGCGTTCCAACATATTCACCCCGGCCAAGAGGCCTATTCCCCGGCCCGCACCCCGCCATTGAGACTGCACGGGAATTATTATTTTTTTATCTCTCAACCTGTCCAAGAGGCCTGCTGCCCGCCGCAATCGCCGCCGGGCCGGCCCGCACCCTGCCATTGAGACTGAACGGGATTATTTATTTTTTTAACTTGGCCGCCGGGCCGGGGCGGGCATCGCCCCCGGTACCTCCAGCCGCTACTATTTCCGCGGGCCGTGTTCCAACACTATTCACCCCGGCCAAGAGGCCTATTCCCCGGCCCGCACCCCGCCATTGAGACTGCACGGGAATTATTATTTTTTTATCTGTCAACCTGTCCAAGAGGCCTGCTGCCCGCCGCAATCGCCGCCGGGCCGGCCCGCACCCCGCCATTGAGACTGAACGGGGATTATTATTTTTTTTAACTCGGCCTCCGGGCCGGGGCGGGCTTCGCCCCCGGTACCTCCAGCCGCTTCTATTTACGCGCGCCGCGTTCCAACATATTCACCCCGGCCAAGAGGCCTATTCCCCGGCCCGCACCCCGCCATTGAGACTGCACGGGAATTATTATTTTTTTATCTCTCAACCTGTCCAAGAGGCCTGCTGCCCGCCGCACTCGCCGCCGGGCCGGCCCGCAATCCGCCATTGAGACTGAACGGGGATTATTATTTTTTTTAACTCGGCCTCCGGGCCGGGGCGGGCTTCGCCCCCGGTACCTCCAGCCGCTTCTATTTACGCGCGCCGCGTTCCAACATATTCACCCCGGCCAAGAGGCCTATTCCCCGGCCCGCACCCCGCCATTGAGACTGCATGGGAATTATTATTTTTTTATCTCTCAACCTGTCCAAGAGGCCTGCTGCCCGCCGCAATTGCCGCCGGGCCGGCCCGCACCCTGCCATTGAGACTGAACGGGAATTATTATTTTTTTATCTCTCAACCTGTCCAAGAGGCCTGCTGCCCGCCGCAATCGCCGCCGGGCCGGCCCGCACCCTGCCATTGAGACTGAACGGGGATTATTTATTTTTTTAACTTGGCCGCCGGGCCCGGGCGGGCATCGCCCCCGGTACCTCCAGCCGCTACTATTTCCGCGGGCCGTGTTCCAACACTATTCACCCCGGCCAAGAGGCCTATTCCCCGGCCCGCACCCCGCCATTGAGACTGCATGGGAATTATTTTTTTTTTATCTCTCAACCTGTCCAAGAGGCCTGCTGCCCGCCGCAATCGCCGCCGGGCCGGCCCGCACCCTGCCATTGAGACTGAACGGGATTATTTATTTTTTTAACTTGGCCGCCGGGCCGGGGCGGGCATCGCCCCCGGTACCTCCAGCCGCTACTATTTCCGCGGGCCGTGTTCCAACACTATTCACCCCGGCCAAGAGGCCTATTCCCCGGCCCGCACCCCGCCATTGAGACTGCACGGGAATTATTATTTTTTTATCTCTCAACCTGTCCAAGAGGCCTGCTGCCCACCGCACTCGCCGCCGGGCCGGCCCGCACCCCGCCATTGAGACTGCATGGGAATTATTATTTTTTTATCTCTCAACCTGTCCAAGAGGCCTGCTGCCCGCCGCAATTGCCGCCGGGCCGGCCCGCACCCTGCCATTGAGACTGAACGGGAATTATTATTTTTTTATCTCTCAACCTGTCCAAGAGGCCTGCTGCCCGCCGCAATCGCCGCTGGGCCGGCCCGCACCCTGCCATTGAGACTGAACGGGGATTATTTATTTTTTTAACTTGGCCGCCGGGCCGGGGCGGGCATCGCCCCCGGTACCTCCAGCCGCTACTATTTCCGCGGGCCGTGTTCCAACACTATTCACCCCGGCCAAGAGGCCTATTCCCCGGCCCGCACCCCGCCATTGAGACTGCACGGGAATTATTATTTTTTTATCTCTCAACCTGTCCAAGAGGCCTGCTGCCCGCCGCACTCGCCGCCGGGCCGGCCCGCACCCCGCCATTGAGACTGAACGGGGATTATTATTTTTTTTAACTCGGCCTCCGGGCCGGGGCGGGCTTCGCCCCCGGTACCTCCAGCCGCTTCTAATTACGCGCGCCGCGTTCCAACATATTCACCCCGGCCAAGAGGCCTATTCCCCGGCCCGCACCCCGCCATTGAGACTGCATGGGAATTATTATTTTTTTATCTCTCAACCTGTCCAAGAGGCCTGCTGCCCGCCGCACTCGCCGCCGGGCCGGCCCGCACCCTGCCATTGAGACTGAACGGGGATTATTTATTTTTTTAACTCGGCCTCCGGGCCGGGGCGGGCTTCGCCCCCGGTACCTCCAGCCGCTTCTATTTACGCGCGCCGCGTTCCAACATATTCACCCCGGCCAAGAGGCCTATTCCCCGTCCCGCACCCCGCCATTGAGACTGCATGGGAATTATTATTTTTTTATCTCTCAACCTGTCCAAGAGGCCTGCTGCCCGCCGCAATTGCCGCCGGGCCGGCCCGCACCCTGCCATTGAGACTGAACGGGAATTATTATTTTTTTATCTCTCAACCTGTCCAAGAGGCCTGCTGCCCGCCGCAATCGCCGCTGGGCCGGCCTGCACCCTGCCATTGAGACTGAACGGGATTATTTATTTTTTTAACTTGGCCGCCGGGCCGGGGCGGGCATCGCCCCCGGTACCTCCAGCCGCTACTATTTCCGCGGGCCGTGTTCCAACACTATTCACCCCGGCCAAGAGGCCTATTCCCCGGCCCGCACCCCGCCATTGAGACTGCACGGGAATTATTATTTTTTTATCTCTCAACCTGTCCAAGAGGCCTGCTGCCCGCCGCACTCGCCGCCGGGCCGGCCCGCACCCCGCCATTGAGACTGAACGGGGATTATTATTTTTTTTAACTCGGCCTCCGGGCCGGGGCGGGCTTCGCCCCCGGTACCTCCAGCCGCTTCTAATTACGCGCGCCGCGTTCCAACATATTCACCCCGGCCAAGAGGCCTATTCCCCGGCCCGCACCCCGCCATTGAGACTGCATGGGAATTATTATTTTTTTATCTCTCAACCTGTCCAAGAGGCCTGCTGCCCGCCGCACTCCCCGCCGGGCCGGCCCGCACCCTGCCATTGAGACTGAACGGGGATTATTTATTTTTTTAACTTGGCCGCCGGGCCGGGGCGGGCATCGCCCCCGGTACCTCCAGCCGCTACTATTTCCGCGGGCCGTGTTCCAACACTATTCACCCCGGCCAAGAGGCCTATTCCCCGGCCCGCACCCCGCCATTGAGACTGCATGGGAATTATTTTTTTTTTATCTCTCAACCTGTCCAAGAGGCCTGCTGCCCGCCGCAATCGCCGCCGGGCCGGCCCGCACCCTGCCATTGAGACTGAACGGGATTATTTATTTTTTTAACTTGGCCGCCGGGCCGGGGCGGGCATCGCCCCCGGTACCTCCAGCCGCTACTATTTCCGCGGGCCGTGTTCCAACACTATTCACCCCGGCCAAGAGGCCTATTCCCCGGCCCGCACCCCGCCATTGAGACTGCACGGGAATTATTATTTTTTTATCTCTCAACCTGTCCAAGAGGCCTGCTGCCCACCGCACTCGCCGCCGGGCCGGCCCGCACCCCGCCATTGAGACTGCATGGGAATTATTATTTTTTTATCTCTCAACCTGTCCAAGAGGCCTGCTGCCCGCCGCAATTGCCGCCGGGCCGGCCCGCACCCTGCCATTGAGACTGAACGGGAATTATTATTTTTTTATCTCTCAACCTGTCCAAGAGGCCTGCTGCCCGCCGCAATCGCCGCTGGGCCGGCCCGCACCCTGCCATTGAGACTGAACGGGATTATTTATTTTTTTAACTTGGCCGCCGGGCCGGGGCGGGCATCGCCCCCGGTACCTCCAGCCGCTACTATTTCCGCGGGCCGTGTTCCAACACTATTCACCCCGGCCAAGAGGCCTATTCCCCGGCCCGCACCCCGCCATTGAGACTGCACGGGAATTATTATTTTTTTATCTCTCAACCTGTCCAAGAGGCCTGCTGCCCGCCGCACTCGCCGCCGGGCCGGCCCGCACCCCGCCATTGAGACTGAACGGGGATTATTATTTTTTTTAACTCGGCCTCCGGGCCGGGGCGGGCTTCGCCCCCGGTACCTCCAGCCGCTTCTAATTACGCGCGCCGCGTTCCAACATATTCACCCCGGCCAAGAGGCCTATTCCCCGGCCCGCACCCCGCCATTGAGACTGCATGGGAATTATTATTTTTTTATCTCTCAACCTGTCCAAGAGGCCTGCTGCCCGCCGCACTCGCCGCCGGGCCGGCCCGCACCCTGCCATTGAGACTGAACGGGGATTATTTATTTTTTTAACTCGGCCTCCGGGCCGGGGCGGGCTTCGCCCCCGGTACCTCCAGCCGCTTCTATTTACGCGCGCCGCGTTCCAACATATTCACCCCGGCCAAGAGGCCTATTCCCGTCCCGCACCCCGCCATTGAGACTGCATGGGAATTATTATTTTTTTATCTCTCAACCTGTCCAAGAGGCCTGCTGCCCGCCGCAATTGCCGCCGGGCCGGCCCGCACCCTGCCATTGAGACTGAACGGGAATTATTATTTTTTTATCTCTCAACCTGTCCAAGAGGCCTGCTGCCCGCCGCACTCCCCGCCGGGCCGGCCCGCACCCTGCCATTGAGACTGAACGGGGATTATTTATTTTTTTAACTTGGCCGCCGGGCCGGGGCGGGCATCGCCCCCGGTACCTCCAGCCGCTACTATTTCCGCGGGCCGTGTTCCAACACTATTCACCCCGGCCAAGAGGCCTATTCCCCGGCCCGCACCCCGCCATTGAGACTGCACGGGAATTATTATTTTTTTATCTCTCAACCTGTCCAAGAGGCCTGCTGCCCGCCGCACTCGCCGCCGGGCCGGCCCGCACCCCGCCATTGAGACTGAACGGGGATTATTATTTTTTTTAACTCGGCCTCCGGGCCGGGGCGGGCTTCGCCCCCGGTACCTCCAGCCGCTTCTATTTACGCGCGCCGCGTTCCAACATATTCACCCCGGCCAAGAGGCCTATTCCCCGGGCCGCACCCCGCCATTGAGACTGCATGGGAATTATTATTTTTTTATCTCTCAACCTGTCCAAGAGGCCTGCTGCCCGCCGCAATCGCCGCCGGGCCGGCCCGCACCCTGCCATTGAGACTGAACGGGATTATTTATTTTTTTAACTTGGCCGCCGGGCCGGGGCGGGCATCGCCCCCGGTACCTCCAGCCGCTACTATTTCCGCGGGCCGTGTTCCAACACTATTCACCCCGGCCAAGAGGCCTATTCCCCGGCCCGCACCCCGCCATTGAGACTGCACGGGAATGATTATTTTTTTATCTCTCAACCTGTCCAAGAGGCCTGCTGCCCGCCGCACTCGCCGCCGGGCCGGCCCGCACCCCGCCATTGAGACTGAACGGGGATTATTATTTTTTTTAACTCGGCCTCCGGGCCGGGGCGGGCTTCGCCCCCGGTACCTCCAGCCGCTTCTATTTACGCGCGCCGCGTTCCAACATATTCACCCCGGCCAAGAGGCCTCTTCCCCGGCCACACTCGTCCGCCGGGCCGGCCCGCACCCCGCCATTGAGACTGCACGGGAATTATTATTTTTTTATCTCTCAACCTGTCCAAGAGGCCTGCTGCCCGCCGCACTCGCCGCCGGGCCGGCCCGCACCCCGCCATTGAGACTGAACGGGGATTATTATTTTTTTTAACTCGGCCTCCGGGCCGGGGCGGGCTTCTCCCCCGGTACCTCCAGCCGCTTCTATTTACGCGCGCCGCGTTCCAACATATTCACCCCGGCCAAGAGGCCTCTTCCCCGGCCACACTCGTCCGCCGGGCCGGCCCGCACCCCGCCGTTGAGACTGCACGGGAATTATTATTTTTTTATCTCTCAACCTGTCCAAGAGGCCTGCTGCCCGCCGCACTCGCCGCCGGGCCGGCCCGCACCCCGCCATTGAGACTGAACGGGGATTATTATTTTTTTTAACTCGGCCTCCGGGCCGGGGCGGGCTTCGCCCCCGGTACCTCCAGCCGCGTCTATTTACGCGCGCCGCGTTCCAACATATTCACCCCGGCCAAGAGGCCTATTCCCCGGCCCGCACCCCGCCATTGAGACTGCACGGGAATTATTATTTTTTTATCTCTCAACCTGTCCAAGAGGCCTGCTGCCCGCCGCACTCGCCGCCGGGCCGGCCCGCACCCCGCCATTGAGACTGAACGGGGATTATTATTTTTTTTAACTGGGCCTCCGGGCCGGGGCGGGCTTCGCCCCCGGTACCTCCAGCCGCTTCTATTTACGCGCGCCGCGTTCCAACATATTCACCCCGGCCAAGAGGCCTATTCCCCGGCCCGCACCCCGCCATTGAGACTGCATGGGAATTATTATTTTTTTATCTCTCAACCTGTCCAAGAGGCCTGCTGCCCGCCGCAATCGCCGCCGGGCCGGCCCGCACCCTGCCATTGAGACTGAACGGGAATTATTATTTTTTTATCTCTCAACCTGTCCAAGAGGCCTGCTGCCCGCCGCACTCGCCGCCGGGCCGGCCCGCACCCTGCCATTGAGACTGAACGGGGATTATTTATTTTTTTAACTTGGCCGCCGGCCCGGGGCGGGCATCGCCCCCGGTACCTCCAGCCGCTACTATTTCCGCGGGCCGTGTTCCAACACTATTCACCCCGGGCCGGCGGCCAAGAGGCCTATTCCCCGGCCCGCACCCCGCCATTGAGACTGCACGGGAATTATTATTTTTTTATCTCTCAACCTGTCCAAGAGGCCTGCTGCCCGCCGCAATCGCCGCCGGGCCGGCCCGCACCCTGCCATTGAGACTGAACGGGGATTATTTATTTTTTTAACTTGGCCGCCGGGCCGGGGCGGGCATCGCCCCCGGTACCTCCAGCCGCTACTATTCCCGCGGGCCGTGTTCCAACACTATTCACCCCGGCCAAGAGGCCTATTCCCCGGCCCGCACCCCGCCATTGAGACTGCACGGGAATTATTATTTTTTTATCTCTCAACCTGTCCAAGAGGCCTGCTGCCCGCCGCACTCGCCGCCGGGCCGGCCCGCACCCCGCCATTGAGACTGAACGGGGATTATTATTTTTTTTAACTCGGCCTCCGGGCCGGGGCGGGCTTCGCCCCCGGTACCTCCAGCCGCTTCTATTTACGCGCGCCGCGTTCCAACATATTCACCCCGGCCAAGAGGCCTATTCCCCGGCCCGCACCCCGCCATTGAGACTGCATGGGAATTATTATTTTTTTATCTCTCAACCTGTCCAAGAGGCCTGCTGCCCGCCGCAATCGCCGCCGGGCCGGCCCGCACCCTGCCATTGAGACTGAACGGGATTATTTATTTTTTTAACTTGGCCGCCGGGCTGGGGCGGGCATCGCCCCCGGTACCTCCAGCCGCTACTATTTCCGCGGGCCGTGTTCCAACACTATTCACCCCGGCCAAGAGGCCTATTCCCCGGCCCGCACCCCGCCATTGAGACTGCACGGGAATTATTATTTTTTTATCTCTCAACCTGTCCAAGAGGCCTGCTGCCCGCCGCAATCGCCGCCGGGCCGGCCCGCACCCCGCCATTGAGACTGCACGGGAATTATTATTTTTTTATCTCTCAACCTGTCCAAGAGGCCTGCTGCCCGCCGCACTCGACGCCGGGCCGGCCCGCACCCCGCCATTGAGACTGAACGGGGATTATTATTTTTTTTAACTGGGCCTCCGGGCCGGGGCGGGCTTCGCCCCCGGTACCTCCAGCCGCTTCTATTTCCGCGGGCCGTGTTCCAACACTATTCACCCCGGCCAAGAGGCCTATTCCCCGGCCCGCACCCCGCCATTGAGACTGCATGGGAATTATTATTTTTTTATCTCTCAACCTGTCCAAGAGGCCTGCTGCCCGCCGCACTCGCCGCCGGGCCGGCCCGCACCCCGCCATTGAGACTGAACGGGGATTATTATTTTTTTTAACTCGGCCTCCGGGCCGGGGCGGGCTTCGCCCCCGGTACCTCCAGCCGCTTCTATTTACGCGCGCCGCGTTCCAACATATTCACCCCGGCCAAGAGGCCTATTCCCCGGCCCGCACCCCGCCATTGAGACTGCATGGGAATTATTATTTTTTTATCTCTCAACCTGTCCAAGAGGCCTGCTGCCCGCCGCACTCGCCGCCTGGCCGGCCCGCACCCGGCCATTGAGACTGAACGGGGATTATTATTTTTTTTAACTCGGCCTCCGGGCCGGGGCGGGCTTCGCCCCCGGTACCTCCAGCCGCTTCTATTTACGCGCGCCCCGTTCCAACATATTCACCCCGGCCAAGAGGCCTATTCCCCGGCCCGCACCCCGCCATTGAGACTGCATGGGAATTATTATTTTTTTATCTCTCAACCTGTCCAAGAGGCCTGCTGCCCGCCGCACTCGCCGCCGGGCCGGCCCGCACCCTGCCATTGAGACTAAACGGGGATTATTTATTTTTTTAACTTGGCCGCCGGCCCGGGGCGGGCATCCTCCCCGGTACCTCCAGCCGCTACTATTTCCGCGGGCCGTGTTCCAACACTATTCACCCCGGCCAAGAGGCCTATTCCCCGGCCCGCACCCCGCCATTGATACTGCACGGGAATTATTATTTTTTTATCTCTCAACCTGTCCAAGAGGCCTGCTGCCCGCCGCAATCGCCGCCGGGCCGGCCCGCACCCTGCCATTGAGACTGAACGGGGATTATTTATTTTTTTAACTTGGCCGCCGGGCCGGGGCGGGCATCGCCCCCGGTACCTCCAGCCGCTACTATTTCCGCGGGCCGTGTTCCAACACTATTCACCCCGGCCAAGAGGCCTATTCCCCGGCCCGCACCCCGCCATTGAGACTGCACGGGAATTATTATTTTTTTATCTCTCAACCTGTCCAAGAGGCCTGCTGCCCGCCGCAATCGCCGCCGGGCCGGCCCGCACCCCGCCATTGAGACTGCACGGGAATTATTATTTTTTTATCTCTCAACCTGTCCAAGAGGCCTGCTGCCCGCCGCACTCGCCGCCGGGCCGGCCCGCACCCTGCCATTGAGACTGAACGGGATTATTTTTTTTTTTAACTGGGCCTCCGGGCCGGGGCGGGCTTCGCCCCCGGTACCTCCAGCCGCTTCTATTTACGCGCGCCGCGTTCCAACATATTCACCCCGGCCAAGAGGCCTATTCCCCGGCCCGCACCCCGCCATTGAGACTGCATGGGAATTATTATTTTTTTATCTCTCAACCTGTCCAAGAGGCCTGCTGCCCGCACCCTGCCATTGAGACTGAACGGGAATTATTATTTTTTTATCTCTCAACCTGTCCAAGAGGCCTGCTGCCCGCCGCACTCGCCGCCGGGCCGGCCCGCACCCTGCCATTGAGACTGAACGGGGATTATTTATTTTTTTAACTTGGCCGCCGGCCCGGGGCGGGCATCGCCCCCGGTACCTCCAGCCGCTACTATTTCCGCGGGCCGTGTTCCAACACTATTCACCCCGGCCAAGAGGCCTATTCCCCGGCCCGCACCCCGCCATTGAGACTGCACGGGAATTATTATTTTTTTTATCTCTCAACCTGTCCAAGAGGCCTGCTGCCCGCCGCAATCGCCGCCGGGCCGGCCCGCACCCTGCCATTGTGACTGAACGGGGATTATTTATTTTTTTAACTTGGCCGCCGGGCCGGGGCGGGCATCGCCCCCGGTACCTCCAGCCGCTACTATTCCCGCGGGCCGTGTTCCAACACTATTCACCCCGGCCAAGAGGCCTATTCCCCGGCCCGCACCCCGCCATTGAGACTGCACGGGAATTATTATTTTTTTATCTCTCAACCTGTCCAAGAGGCCTGCTGCCCGCCGCACTCGCCGCCGGGCCGGCCCGCACCCCGCCATTGAGACTGAACGGGGATTATTATTTTTTTTAACTCGGCCTCCGGGCCGGGGCGGGCTTCGCCCCCGGTACCTCCAGCCGCTACTATTTACGCGCGCCGCGTTCCAACATATTCACCCCGGCCAAGAGGCCTATTCCCCGGCCCGCACCCCGCCATTGAGACTGCATGGGAATTATTATTTTTTTATCTCTCAACCTGTCCAAGAGGCCTGCTGCCCGCCGCAATCGCCGCCGGGCCGGCCCGCACCCTGCCATTGAGACTGAACGGGAATTATTATTTTTTTATCTCTCAACCTGTCCAAGAGGCCTGCTGCCCGCCGCACTCGCCGCCGGGCCGGCCCGCACCCTGCCATTGAGACTAAACGGGGATTATTTATTTTTTTAACTTGGCCGCCGGCCCGGGGCGGGCATCCTCCCCGGTACCTCCAGCCGCTACTATTTCCGCGGGCCGTGTTCCAACACTATTCACCCCGGCCAAGAGGCCTATTCCCCGGCCCGCACCCCGCCATTGAGACTGCACGGGAATTATTATTTTTTTATCTCTCAACCTGTCCAAGAGGCCTGCTGCCCGCCGCAATCGCCGCCGGGCCGGCCCGCACCCTGCCATTGAGACTGAACGGGGATTATTTAATTTTTTAACTTGGCCTCCGGGCCGGGGCGGGCATCGCCCCCGGTACCTCCAGCCGCTACTATTTCCGCGGGCCGTGTTCCAACACTATTCACCCCGGCCAAGAGGCCTATTCCCCGGCCCGCACCCCGCCATTGAGACTGCACGGGAATTATTATTTTTTTATCTCTCAACCTGTCCAAGAGGCCTGCTGCCCGCCGCAATCGCCGCCGGGCCGGCCCGCACCCCGCCATTGAGACTGCACGGGAATTATTATTTTTTTATCTCTCAACCTGTCCAAGAGGCCTGCTGCCCGCCGCACTCGCCGCCGGGCCGGCCCGCACCCTGCCATTGAGACTGAACGGGATTATTTTTTTTTTTAACTGGGCCTCCGGGCCGGGGCGGGCTTCGCCCCCGGTACCTCCAGCCGCTTCTATTTACGCGCGCCGCGTTCCAACATATTCACCCCGGCCAAGAGGCCTATTCCCCGGCCCGCACCCCGCCATTGAGACTGCATGGGAATTATTATTTTTTTATCTCTCAACCTGTCCAAGAGGCCTGCTGCCCGCACCCTGCCATTGAGACTGAACGGGAATTATTATTTTTTTATCTCTCAACCTGTCCAAGAGGCCTGCTGCCCGCCGCACTCGCCGCCGGGCCGGCCCGCACCCTGCCATTGAGACTGAACGGGGATTATTTATTTTTTTAACTTGGCCGCCGGCCCGGGGCGGGCATCGCCCCCGGTACCTCCAGCCGCTACTATTTCCGCGGGCCGTGTTCCAACACTATTCACCCCGGCCAAGAGGCCTATTCCCCGGCCCGCACCCCGCCATTGAGACTGCACGGGAATTATTATTTTTTTTATCTCTCAACCTGTCCAAGAGGCCTGCTGCCCGCCGCAATCGCCGCCGGGCCGGCCCGCACCCTGCCATTGTGACTGAACGGGGATTATTTATTTTTTTAACTTGGCCGCCGGGCCGGGGCGGGCATCGCCCCCGGTACCTCCAGCCGCTACTATTCCCGCGGGCCGTGTTCCAACACTATTCACCCCGGCCAAGAGGCCTATTCCCCGGCCCGCACCCCGCCATTGAGACTGCACGGGAATTATTATTTTTTTATCTCTCAACCTGTCCAAGAGGCCTGCTGCCCGCCGCACTCGCCGCCGGGCCGGCCCGCACCCCGCCATTGAGACTGAACGGGGATTATTATTTTTTTTAACTCGGCCTCCGGGCCGGGGCGGGCTTCGCCCCCGGTACCTCCAGCCGCTACTATTTACGCGCGCCGCGTTCCAACATATTCACCCCGGCCAAGAGGCCTATTCCCCGGCCCGCACCCCGCCATTGAGACTGCATGGGAATTATTATTTTTTTATCTCTCAACCTGTCCAAGAGGCCTGCTGCCCGCCGCAATCGCCGCCGGGCCGGCCCGCACCCTGCCATTGAGACTGAACGGGAATTATTATTTTTTTATCTCTCAACCTGTCCAAGAGGCCTGCTGCCCGCCGCACTCGCCGCCGGGCCGGCCCGCACCCTGCCATTGAGACTAAACGGGGATTATTTATTTTTTTAACTTGGCCGCCGGCCCGGGGCGGGCATCCTCCCCGGTACCTCCAGCCGCTACTATTTCCGCGGGCCGTGTTCCAACACTATTCACCCCGGCCAAGAGGCCTATTCCCCGGCCCGCACCCCGCCATTGAGACTGCCCGGGAATTATTATTTTTTTATCTCTCAACCTGTCCAAGAGGCCTGCTGCCCGCCGCAATCGCCGCCGGGCCGGCCCGCACCCTGCCATTGAGACTGAACGGGGATTATTTATTTTTTTAACTTGGCCGCCGGGCCGGGGCGGGCATCGCCCCCGGTACCTCCAGCCGCTACTATTTCCGCGGGCCGTGTTCCAACACTATTCACCCCGGCCAAGAGGCCTATTCCCCGGCCCGCACCCCGCCATTGAGACTGCACGGGAATTATTATTTTTTTATCTCTCAACCTGTCCAAGAGGCCTGCTGCCCGCCGCACTCGCCGCCGGGCCGGCCCGCACCCCGCCATTGAGACTGAACGGGGATTATTATTTTTTTTAACTCGGCCTCCGGGCCGGGGCGGGCTTCGCCCCCGGTACCTCCAGCCGCTTCTATTTACGCGCGCCGCGTTCCAACATATTCACCCCGGCCAAGAGGCCTATTCCCCGGCCCGCACCCCGCCATTGAGACTGCACGGGAATTATTATTTTTTTATCTCTCAACCTGTCCAAGAGGCCTGCTGCCCGCCGCACTCGCCGCCGGGCCGGCCCGCACCCCGCCATTGAGACTGAACGGGGATTATTATTTTTTTTTAACTCGGCCTCCGGGCCGGGGCGGGCTTCGCCCCCGGTACCTCCAGCCGCTTCTATTTACGCGCGCCGCGTTCCAACATATTCACCCCGGCCAAGAGGCCTATTCCCCGGCCCGCACCCCGCCATTGAGACTGCATGGGAATTATTATTTTTTTATCTCTCAACCTGTCCAAGAGGCCTGCTGCCCGCCGCAATCGCCGCCGGGCCGGCCCGCACCCTGCCATTGAGACTGAACGGGATTATTTATTTTTTTAACTTGGCCGCCGGGCCGGGGCGGGCATCGCCCCCGGTACCTCCAGCCGCTACTATTTCCGCGGGCCGTGTTCCAACACTATTCACCCCGGCCAAGAGGCCTATTCCCCGGCCCGCACCCCGCCATTGAGACTGCACGGGAATTATTATTTTTTTATCTCTCAACCTGTCCAAGAGGCCTGCTGCCCGCCGCAATCGCCGCCGGGCCGGCCCGCACACCGCCATTGAGACTGAACGGGGATTATTATTTTTTTTAACTCGGCCTCCGGGCCGGGGCGGGCTTCGCCCCCGGTACCTCCAGCCGCTTCTATTTACGCGCGCCGCGTTCCAACATATTCACGCCGGCCAAGAGGCCTATTCCCCGGCCCGCACCCCGCCATTGAGACTGCACGGGAATTATTATTTTTTTATCTCTCAACCTGTCCAAGAGGCCTGCTGCCCGCCGCACTCACCGCCGGGCCGGCCCGCACCCCGCCATTGAGACTGAACGGGGATTATTATTTTTTTTAACTCGGCCTCCGGGCCGGGGCGGGCTTCGCCCCCGGTACCTCCAGCCGCTTCTATTTACGCGCGCCGCGTTCCAACATATTCACCCCGGCCAAGAGGCCTATTCCCCGGCCCGCACCCCGCCATTGAGACTGCATGGGAATTATTATTTTTTTATCTCTCAACCTGTCCAAGAGGCCTGCTGCCCGCCACAATTGCCGCCGGGCCGGCCCGCACCCTGCCATTGAGACTGAACGGGAATTATTATTTTTTTATCTCTCAACCTGTCCAAGAGGCCTGCTGCCCGCCGCAATCGCCGCCGGGCCGGCCCGCACCCTGCCATTGAGACTGAACGGGGATTATTTATTTTTTTAACTTGGCCGCCGGGGACGGGGCGGGCATCGCCCCCGGTACCTCCAGCCGCTACTATTTCCGCGGGCCGTGTTCCAACACTATTCACCCCGGCCAAGAGGCCTATTCCCCGGCCCGCACCCCGCCATTGAGACTGCACGGGAATTATTATTTTTTTATCTCTCAACCTGTCCAAGAGGCCTGCTGCCCGCCGCACTCGCCGCCGGGCCGGCCCGCACCCCGCCATTGAGACTGAACGGGGATTATTATTTTTTTTAACTCGGCCTCTGGGCCGGGGCGGGCTTCGCCCCCGGTACCTCCAGCCGCTTCTATTTACGCGCGCCGCGTTCCAACATATTCACCCCGGCCAAGAGGCCTATTCCCCGGCCCGCACCCCGCCATTGAGACTGCATGGGAATTATTATTTTTTATCTCTCAACCTGTCCAAGAGGCCTGCTGCCCGCCGCAATCGCCGCCGGGCCGGCCCGCACCCTGCCATTGTGACTGAACGGGGATTATTTATTTTTTTAACTTGGCCGCCGGGCCGGGGCGGGCATCGCCCCCGGTACCTCCAGCCGCTACTATTCCCGCGGGCCGTGTTCCAACACTATTCACCCCGGCCAAGAGGCCTATTCCCCGGCCCGCACCCCGCCATTGAGACTGCACGGGAATTATTATTTTTTTATCTCTCAACCTGTCCAAGAGGCCTGCTGCCCGCCGCACTCGCCGCCGGGCCGGCCCGCACCCCGCCATTGAGACTGAACGGGGATTATTATTTTTTTTAACTCGGCCTCCGGGCCGGGGCGGGCTTCGCCCCCGGTACCTCCAGCCGCTACTATTTACGCGCGCCGCGTTCCAACATATTCACCCCGGCCAAGAGGCCTATTCCCCGGCCCGCACCCCGCCATTGAGACTGCATGGGAATTATTATTTTTTTATCTCTCAACCTGTCCAAGAGGCCTGCTGCCCGCCGCAATCGCCGCCGGGCCGGCCCGCACCCTGCCATTGAGACTGAACGGGAATTATTATTTTTTTATCTCTCAACCTGTCCAAGAGGCCTGCTGCCCGCCGCACTCGCCGCCGGGCCGGCCCGCACCCTGCCATTGAGACTAAACGGGGATTATTTATTTTTTTAACTTGGCCGCCGGCCCGGGGCGGGCATCCTCCCCGGTACCTCCAGCCGCTACTATTTCCGCGGGCCGTGTTCCAACACTATTCACCCCGGCCAAGAGGCCTATTCCCCGGCCCGCACCCCGCCATTGAGACTGCACGGGAATTATTATTTTTTTATCTCTCAACCTGTCCAAGAGGCCTGCTGCCCGCCGCAATCGCCGCCGGGCCGGCCCGCACCCTGCCATTGAGACTGAACGGGGATTATTTAATTTTTTAACTTGGCCTCCGGGCCGGGGCGGGCATCGCCCCCGGTACCTCCAGCCGCTACTATTTCCGCGGGCCGTGTTCCAACACTATTCACCCCGGCCAAGAGGCCTATTCCCCGGCCCGCACCCCGCCATTGAGACTGCACGGGAATTATTATTTTTTTATCTCTCAACCTGTCCAAGAGGCCTGCTGCCCGCCGCAATCGCCGCCGGGCCGGCCCGCACCCCGCCATTGAGACTGCACGGGAATTATTATTTTTTTATCTCTCAACCTGTCCAAGAGGCCTGCTGCCCGCCGCACTCGCCGCCGGGCCGGCCCGCACCCTGCCATTGAGACTGAACGGGATTATTTTTTTTTTTAACTGGGCCTCCGGGCCGGGGCGGGCTTCGCCCCCGGTACCTCCAGCCGCTTCTATTTACGCGCGCCGCGTTCCAACATATTCACCCCGGCCAAGAGGCCTATTCCCCGGCCCGCACCCCGCCATTGAGACTGCATGGGAATTATTATTTTTTTATCTCTCAACCTGTCCAAGAGGCCTGCTGCCCGCACCCTGCCATTGAGACTGAACGGGAATTATTATTTTTTTATCTCTCAACCTGTCCAAGAGGCCTGCTGCCCGCCGCACTCGCCGCCGGGCCGGCCCGCACCCTGCCATTGAGACTGAACGGGGATTATTTATTTTTTTAACTTGGCCGCCGGCCCGGGGCGGGCATCGCCCCCGGTACCTCCAGCCGCTACTATTTCCGCGGGCCGTGTTCCAACACTATTCACCCCGGCCAAGAGGCCTATTCCCCGGCCCGCACCCCGCCATTGAGACTGCACGGGAATTATTATTTTTTTTATCTCTCAACCTGTCCAAGAGGCCTGCTGCCCGCCGCAATCGCCGCCGGGCCGGCCCGCACCCTGCCATTGTGACTGAACGGGGATTATTTATTTTTTTAACTTGGCCGCCGGGCCGGGGCGGGCATCGCCCCCGGTACCTCCAGCCGCTACTATTCCCGCGGGCCGTGTTCCAACACTATTCACCCCGGCCAAGAGGCCTATTCCCCGGCCCGCACCCCGCCATTGAGACTGCACGGGAATTATTATTTTTTTATCTCTCAACCTGTCCAAGAGGCCTGCTGCCCGCCGCACTCGCCGCAGGGCCGGCCCGCACCCCGCCATTGAGACTGAACGGGGATTATTATTTTTTTTAACTCGGCCTCCGGGCCGGGGCGGGCTTCGCCCCCGGTACCTCCAGCCGCTACTATTTACGCGCGCCGCGTTCCAACATATTCACCCCGGCCAAGAGGCCTATTCCCCGGCCCGCACCCCGCCATTGAGACTGCATGGGAATTATTATTTTTTTATCTCTCAACCTGTCCAAGAGGCCTGCTGCCCGCCGCAATCGCCGCCGGGCCGGCCCGCACCCTGCCATTGAGACTGAACGGGAATTATTATTTTTTTATCTCTCAACCTGTCCAAGAGGCCTGCTGCCCGCCGCACTCGCCGCCGGGCCGGCCCGCACCCTGCCATTGAGACTAAACGGGGATTATTTATTTTTTTAACTTGGCCGCCGGCCCGGGGCGGGCATCCTCCCCGGTACCTCCAGCCGCTACTATTTCCGCGGGCCGTGTTCCAACACTATTCACCCCGGCCAAGAGGCCTATTCCCCGGCCCGCACCCCGCCATTGAGACTGCCCGGGAATTATTATTTTTTTATCTCTCAACCTGTCCAAGAGGCCTGCTGCCCGCCGCAATCGCCGCCGGGCCGGCCCGCACCCTGCCATTGAGACTGAACGGGGATTATTTATTTTTTTAACTTGGCCGCCGGGCCGGGGCGGGCATCGCCCCCGGTACCTCCAGCCGCTACTATTTCCGCGGGCCGTGTTCCAACACTATTCACCCCGGCCAAGAGGCCTATTCCCCGGCCCGCACCCCGCCATTGAGACTGCACGGGAATTATTATTTTTTTATCTCTCAACCTGTCCAAGAGGCCTGCTGCCCGCCGCACTCGCCGCCGGGCCGGCCCGCACCCCGCCATTGAGACTGAACGGGGATTATTATTTTTTTTAACTCGGCCTCCGGGCCGGGGCGGGCTTCGCCCCCGGTACCTCCAGCCGCTTCTATTTACGCGCGCCGCGTTCCAACATATTCACCCCGGCCAAGAGGCCTATTCCCCGGCCCGCACCCCGCCATTGAGACTGCACGGGAATTATTATTTTTTTATCTCTCAACCTGTCCAAGAGGCCTGCTGCCCGCCGCACTCGCCGCCGGGCCGGCCCGCACCCCGCCATTGAGACTGAACGGGGATTATTATTTTTTTTTAACTCGGCCTCCGGGCCGGGGCGGGCTTCGCCCCCGGTACCTCCAGCCGCTTCTATTTACGCGCGCCGCGTTCCAACATATTCACCCCGGCCAAGAGGCCTATTCCCCGGCCCGCACCCCGCCATTGAGACTGCATGGGAATTATTATTTTTTTATCTCTCAACCTGTCCAAGAGGCCTGCTGCCCGCCGCAATCGCCGCCGGGCCGGCCCGCACCCTGCCATTGAGACTGAACGGGATTATTTATTTTTTTAACTTGGCCGCCGGGCCGGGGCGGGCATCGCCCCCGGTACCTCCAGCCGCTACTATTTCCGCGGGCCGTGTTCCAACACTATTCACCCCGGCCAAGAGGCCTATTCCCCGGCCCGCACCCCGCCATTGAGACTGCACGGGAATTATTATTTTTTTATCTCTCAACCTGTCCAAGAGGCCTGCTGCCCGCCGCAATCGCCGCCGGGCCGGCCCGCACACCGCCATTGAGACTGAACGGGGATTATTATTTTTTTTAACTCGGCCTCCGGGCCGGGGCGGGCTTCGCCCCCGGTACCTCCAGCCGCTTCTATTTACCCGCGCCGCGTTCCAACATATTCACGCCGGCCAAGAGGCCTATTCCCCGGCCCGCACCCCGCCATTGAGACTGCACGGGAATTATTATTTTTTTATCTCTCAACCTGTCCAAGAGGCCTGCTGCCCGCCGCACTCACCGCCGGGCCGGCCCGCACCCCGCCATTGAGACTGAACGGGGATTATTATTTTTTTTAACTCGGCCTCCGGGCCGGGGCGGGCTTCGCCCCCGGTACCTCCAGCCGCTTCTATTTACGCGCGCCGCGTTCCAACATATTCACCCCGGCCAAGAGGCCTATTCCCCGGCCCGCACCCCGCCATTGAGACTGCATGGGAATTATTATTTTTTTATCTCTCAACCTGTCCAAGAGGCCTGCTGCCCGCCGCAATTGCCGCCGGGCCGGCCCGCACCCTGCCATTGAGACTGAACGGGAATTATTATTTTTTTATCTCTCAACCTGTCCAAGAGGCCTGCTGCCCGCCGCAATCGCCGCCGGGCCGGCCCGCACCCTGCCATTGAGACTGAACGGGGATTATTTATTTTTTTAACTTGGCCGCCGGGGACGGGGCGGGCATCGCCCCCGGTACCTCCAGCCGCTACTATTTCCGCGGGCCGTGTTCCAACACTATTCACCCCGGCCAAGAGGCCTATTCCCCGGCCCGCACCCCGCCATTGAGACTGCACGGGAATTATTATTTTTTTATCTCTCAACCTGTCCAAGAGGCCTGCTGCCCGCCGCACTCGCCGCCGGGCCGGCCCGCACCCCGCCATTGAGACTGAACGGGGATTATTATTTTTTTTAACTCGGCCTCCGGGCCGGGGCGGGCTTCGCCCCCGGTACCTCCAGCCGCTTCTATTTACGCGCGCCGCGTTCCAACATATTCACCCCGGCCAAGAGGCCTATTCCCCGGCCCGCACCCCGCCATTGAGACTGCATGGGAATTATTATTTTTTATCTCTCAACCTGTCCAAGAGGCCTGCTGCCCGCCGCAATCGCCGCCGGGCCGGCCCGCACCCTGCCATTGAGACTGAACGGGATTATTTATTTTTTTAACTTGGCCGCCGGGCCGGGGCGGGCATCGCCCCCGGTACCTCCAGCCGCTACTATTTCCGCGGGCCGTGTTCCAACACTATTCACCCCGGCCAAGAGGCCTATTCCCCGGCCCGCACCCCGCCATTGAGACTGCACGGGAATTATTATTTTTTTATCTCTCAACCTGTCCAAGAGGCCTGCTGCCCGCCGCACTCGCCGCCGGGCCGGCCCGCACCCCGCCATTGAGACTGAACGGGGATTATTATTTTTTTTAACTCGGCCTCCGGGCCGGGGCGGGCTTCGCCCCCGGTACCTCCAGCCGCTTCTATTTACGCGCGCCGCGTTCCAACATATTCACCCCGGCCAAGAGGCCTATTCCCCGGCCCGCACCCCGCCATTGAGACTGCACGGGAATTATTATTTTTTTATCTCTCAACCTGTCCAAGAGGCCTGCTGCCTGCCGCACTCGCCGCCGGGCCGGCCCGCACCCCGCCATTGAGACTGAACGGGGATTATTATTTTTTTTAACTCGGCCTCCGGGCCGGGGCGGGCTTCGCCCCCGGTACCTCCAGCCGCTTCTATTTACGCGCGCCCCGTTCCAACATATTCACCCCGGCCAAGAGGCCTATTCCCCGGCCCGCACCCCGCCATTGAGACTGCATGGGAATTATTATTTTTTTATCTCTCAACCTGTCCAAGAGGCCTGCTGCCTGCCGCACTCGCCGCCGGGCCGGCCCGCACCCCGCCATTGAGACTGAACGGGAATTATTATTTTTTTATCTCTCAACCTGTCCAAGAGGCCTGCTGCCCGCCGCAATCGCCGCCGGGCCGGCCCGCACCCTGCCATTGAGACTGAACGGGGATTATTTATTTTTTTAACTTGGCCGCCGGGCCGGGGCGGGCATCGCCCCCGGTACCTCCAGCCGCTACTATTTCCGCGGGCCGTGTTCCAACACTATTCACCCCGGCCAAGAGGCCTATTCCCCGGCCCGCACCCCGCCATTGAGACTGCATGGGAATTATTATTTTTTTATCTCTCAACCTGTCCAAGAGGCCTGCTGCCCGCCGCAATCGCCGCCGGGCCGGCCCGCACCCTGCCATTGAGACTGAACGGGATTATTTATTTTTTTAACTTGGCCGCCGGGCGGGGCGGGCATCGCCCCCGGTACCTCCAGCCGCTACTATTTCCGCGGGCCGTGTTCCAACACTATTCACCCCGGCCAAGAGGCCTATTCCCCGGCCCGCACCCCGCCATTGAGACTGCACGGGAATTATTATTTTTTTATCTCTCAACCTGTCCAAGAGGCCTGCTGCCCACCGCACTCGCCGCCGGGCCGGCCCGCACCCCGCCATTGAGACTGAACGGGGATTATTATTTTTTTTAATTCGGCCTCCGGGCCGGGGCGGGCTTCGCCCCCGGTACCTCCAGCCGCTTCTATTTACGCGCGCCGCGTTCCAACATATTCACCCCGGCCAAGAGGCCTATTCCCCGGCCCGCACCCCGCCATTGAGACTGCACGGGAATTATTATTTTTTTATCTCTCAACCTGTCCAAGAGGCCTGCTGCCCGCCGCAATCGCCGCCGGGCCGGCCCGCACCCTGCCATTGAGACTGAACGGGATTATTTATTTTTTTAACTTGGCCGCCGGGCCGGGGCGGGCATCGCCCCCGGTACCTCCAGCCGCTACTATTTCCGCGGGCCGTGTTCCAACACTATTCACCCCGGCCAAGAGGCCTATTCCCCGGCCCGCACCCCGCCATTGAGACTGCACGGGAATTATTATTTTTTTATCTGTCAACCTGTCCAAGAGGCCTGCTGCCCGCCGCAATCGCCGCCGGGCCGGCCCGCACCCCGCCATTGAGACTGAACGGGGATTATTATTTTTTTTAACTCGGCCTCCGGGCCGGGGCGGGCTTCGCCCCCGGTACCTCCAGCCGCTTCTATTTACGCGCGCCGCGTTCCAACATATTCACCCCGGCCAAGAGGCCTATTCCCCGGCCCGCACCCCGCCATTGAGACTGCACGGGAATTATTATTTTTTTATCTCTCAACCTGTCCAAGAGGCCTGCTGCCCGCCGCACTCGCCGCCGGGCCGGCCCGCAATCCGCCATTGAGACTGAACGGGGATTATTATTTTTTTTAACTCGGCCTCCGGGCCGGGGCGGGCTTCGCCCCCGGTACCTCCAGCCGCTTCTATTTACGCGCGCCGCGTTCCAACATATTCACCCCGGCCAAGAGGCCTATTCCCCGGCCCGCACCCCGCCATTGAGACTGCATGGGAATTATTATTTTTTTATCTCTCAACCTGTCCAAGAGGCCTGCTGCCCGCCGCAATTGCCGCCGGGCCGGCCCGCACCCTGCCATTGAGACTGAACGGGAATTATTATTTTTTTATCTCTCAACCTGTCCAAGAGGCCTGCTGCCCGCCGCAATCGCCGCCGGGCCGGCCCGCACCCTGCCATTGAGACTGAACGGGGATTATTTATTTTTTTAACTTGGCCGCCGGGCCCGGGCGGGCATCGCCCCCGGTACCTCCAGCCGCTACTATTTCCGCGGGCCGTGTTCCAACACTATTCACCCCGGCCAAGAGGCCTATTCCCCGGCCCGCACCCCGCCATTGAGACTGCATGGGAATTATTTTTTTTTTATCTCTCAACCTGTCCAAGAGGCCTGCTGCCCGCCGCAATCGCCGCCGGGCCGGCCCGCACCCTGCCATTGAGACTGAACGGGATTATTTATTTTTTTAACTTGGCCGCCGGGCCGGGGCGGGCATCGCCCCCGGTACCTCCAGCCGCTACTATTTCCGCGGGCCGTGTTCCAACACTATTCACCCCGGCCAAGAGGCCTATTCCCCGGCCCGCACCCCGCCATTGAGACTGCACGGGAATTATTATTTTTTTATCTCTCAACCTGTCCAAGAGGCCTGCTGCCCACCGCACTCGCCGCCGGGCCGGCCCGCACCCCGCCATTGAGACTGCATGGGAATTATTATTTTTTTATCTCTCAACCTGTCCAAGAGGCCTGCTGCCCGCCGCAATTGCCGCCGGGCCGGCCCGCACCCTGCCATTGAGACTGAACGGGAATTATTATTTTTTTATCTCTCAACCTGTCCAAGAGGCCTGCTGCCCGCCGCAATCGCCGCTGGGCCGGCCCGCACCCTGCCATTGAGACTGAACGGGGATTATTTATTTTTTTAACTTGGCCGCCGGGCCGGGGCGGGCATCGCCCCCGGTACCTCCAGCCGCTACTATTTCCGCGGGCCGTGTTCCAACACTATTCACCCCGGCCAAGAGGCCTATTCCCCGGCCCGCACCCCGCCATTGAGACTGCACGGGAATTATTATTTTTTTATCTCTCAACCTGTCCAAGAGGCCTGCTGCCCGCCGCACTCGCCGCCGGGCCGGCCCGCACCCCGCCATTGAGACTGAACGGGGATTATTATTTTTTTTAACTCGGCCTCCGGGCCGGGGCGGGCTTCGCCCCCGGTACCTCCAGCCGCTTCTAATTACGCGCGCCGCGTTCCAACATATTCACCCCGGCCAAGAGGCCTATTCCCCGGCCCGCACCCCGCCATTGAGACTGCATGGGAATTATTATTTTTTTATCTCTCAACCTGTCCAAGAGGCCTGCTGCCCGCCGCACTCGCCGCCAGGCCGGCCCGCACCCTGCCATTGAGACTGAACGGGGATTATTTATTTTTTTAACTCGGCCTCCGGGCCGGGGCGGGCTTCGCCCCCGGTACCTCCAGCCGCTTCTATTTACGCGCGCCGCGTTCCAACATATTCACCCCGGCCAAGAGGCCTATTCCCCGTCCCGCACCCCGCCATTGAGACTGCATGGGAATTATTATTTTTTTATCTCTCAACCTGTCCAAGAGGCCTGCTGCCCGCCGCAATTGCCGCCGGGCCGGCCCGCACCCTGCCATTGAGACTGAACGGGAATTATTATTTTTTTATCTCTCAACCTGTCCAAGAGGCCTGCTGCCCGCCGCAATCGCCGCTGGGCCGGCCTGCACCCTGCCATTGAGACTGAACGGGATTATTTATTTTTTTAACTTGGCCGCCGGGCCGGGGCGGGCATCGCCCCCGGTACCTCCAGCCGCTACTATTTCCGCGGGCCGTGTTCCAACACTATTCACCCCGGCCAAGAGGCCTATTCCCCGGCCCGCACCCCGCCATTGAGACTGCACGGGAATTATTATTTTTTTATCTCTCAACCTGTCCAAGAGGCCTGCTGCCCGCCGCACTCGCCGCCGGGCCGGCCCGCACCCCGCCATTGAGACTGAACGGGGATTATTATTTTTTTTAACTCGGCCTCCGGGCCGGGGCGGGCTTCGCCCCCGGTACCTCCAGCCGCTTCTAATTACGCGCGCCGCGTTCCAACATATTCACCCCGGCCAAGAGGCCTATTCCCCGGCCCGCACCCCGCCATTGAGACTGCATGGGAATTATTATTTTTTTATCTCTCAACCTGTCCAAGAGGCCTGCTGCCCGCCGCACTCCCCGCCGGGCCGGCCCGCACCCTGCCATTGAGACTGAACGGGGATTATTTATTTTTTTAACTTGGCCGCCGGGCCGGGGCGGGCATCGCCCCCGGTACCTCCAGCCGCTACTATTTCCGCGGGCCGTGTTCCAACACTATTCACCCCGGCCAAGAGGCCTATTCCCCGGCCCGCACCCCGCCATTGAGACTGCATGGGAATTATTTTTTTTTTATCTCTCAACCTGTCCAAGAGGCCTGCTGCCCGCCGCAATCGCCGCCGGGCCGGCCCGCACCCTGCCATTGAGACTGAACGGGATTATTTATTTTTTTAACTTGGCCGCCGGGCCGGGGCGGGCATCGCCCCCGGTACCTCCAGCCGCTACTATTTCCGCGGGCCGTGTTCCAACACTATTCACCCCGGCCAAGAGGCCTATTCCCCGGCCCGCACCCCGCCATTGAGACTGCACGGGAATTATTATTTTTTTATCTCTCAACCTGTCCAAGAGGCCTGCTGCCCACCGCACTCGCCGCCGGGCCGGCCCGCACCCCGCCATTGAGACTGCATGGGAATTATTATTTTTTTATCTCTCAACCTGTCCAAGAGGCCTGCTGCCCGCCGCAATTGCCGCCGGGCCGGCCCGCACCCTGCCATTGAGACTGAACGGGAATTATTATTTTTTTATCTCTCAACCTGTCCAAGAGGCCTGCTGCCCGCCGCAATCGCCGCTGGGCCGGCCCGCACCCTGCCATTGAGACTGAACGGGATTATTTATTTTTTTAACTTGGCCGCCGGGCCGGGGCGGGCATCGCCCCCGGTACCTCCAGCCGCTACTATTTCCGCGGGCCGTGTTCCAACACTATTCACCCCGGCCAAGAGGCCTATTCCCCGGCCCGCACCCCGCCATTGAGACTGCACGGGAATTATTATTTTTTTATCTCTCAACCTGTCCAAGAGGCCTGCTGCCCGCCGCACTCGCCGCCGGGCCGGCCCGCACCCCGCCATTGAGACTGAACGGGGATTATTATTTTTTTTAACTCGGCCTCCGGGCCGGGGCGGGCTTCGCCCCCGGTACCTCCAGCCGCTTCTAATTACGCGCGCCGCGTTCCAACATATTCACCCCGGCCAAGAGGCCTATTCCCCGGCCCGCACCCCGCCATTGAGACTGCATGGGAATTATTATTTTTTTATCTCTCAACCTGTCCAAGAGGCCTGCTGCCCGCCGCACTCGCCGCCGGGCCGGCCCGCACCCTGCCATTGAGACTGAACGGGGATTATTTATTTTTTTAACTCGGCCTCCGGGCCGGGGCGGGCTTCGCCCCCGGTACCTCCAGCCGCTTCTATTTACGCGCGCCGCGTTCCAACATATTCACCCCGGCCAAGAGGCCTATTCCCCGTCCCGCACCCCGCCATTGAGACTGCATGGGAATTATTATTTTTTTATCTCTCAACCTGTCCAAGAGGCCTGCTGCCCGCCGCAATTGCCGCCGGGCCGGCCCGCACCCTGCCATTGAGACTGAACGGGAATTATTATTTTTTTATCTCTCAACCTGTCCAAGAGGCCTGCTGCCCGCCGCAATCGCCGCTGGGCCGGCCTGCACCCTGCCATTGAGACTGAACGGGATTATTTATTTTTTTAACTTGGCCGCCGGGCCGGGGCGGGCATCGCCCCCGGTACCTCCAGCCGCTACTATTTCCGCGGGCCGTGTTCCAACACTATTCACCCCGGCCAAGAGGCCTATTCCCCGGCCCGCACCTCGCCATTGAGACTGCACGGGAATTATTATTTTTTTATCTCTCAACCTGTCCAAGAGGCCTGCTGCCCGCCGCACTCGCCGCCGGGCCGGCCCGCACCCCGCCATTGAGACTGAACGGGGATTATTATTTTTTTTAACTCGGCCTCCGGGCCGGGGCGGGCTTCGCCCCCGGTACCTCCAGCCGCTTCTAATTACGCGCGCCGCGTTCCAACATATTCACCCCGGCCAAGAGGCCTATTCCCCGGCCCGCACCCCGCCATTGAGACTGCATGGGAATTATTATTTTTTTATCTCTCAACCTGTCCAAGAGGCCTGCTGCCCGCCGCACTCCCCGCCGGGCCGGCCCGCACCCTGCCATTGAGACTGAACGGGGATTATTTATTTTTTTAACTTGGCCGCCGGGCCGGGGCGGGCATCGCCCCCGGTACCTCCAGCCGCTACTATTTCCGCGGGCCGTGTTCCAACACTATTCACCCCGGCCAAGAGGCCTATTCCCCGGCCCGCACCCCGCCATTGAGACTGCATGGGAATTATTTTTTTTTTATCTCTCAACCTGTCCAAGAGGCCTGCTGCCCGCCGCAATCGCCGCCGGGCCGGCCCGCACCCTGCCATTGAGACTGAACGGGATTATTTATTTTTTTAACTTGGCCGCCGGGCCGGGGCGGGCATCGCCCCCGGTACCTCCAGCCGCTACTATTTCCGCGGGCCGTGTTCCAACACTATTCACCCCGGCCAAGAGGCCTATTCCCCGGCCCGCACCCCGCCATTGAGACTGCACGGGAATTATTATTTTTTTATCTCTCAACCTGTCCAAGAGGCCTGCTGCCCACCGCACTCGCCGCCGGGCCGGCCCGCACCCCGCCATTGAGACTGCATGGGAATTATTATTTTTTTATCTCTCAACCTGTCCAAGAGGCCTGCTGCCCGCCGCAATTGCCGCCGGGCCGGCCCGCACCCTGCCATTGAGACTGAACGGGAATTATTATTTTTTTATCTCTCAACCTGTCCAAGAGGCCTGCTGCCCGCCGCAATCGCCGCTGGGCCGGCCCGCACCCTGCCATTGAGACTGAACGGGATTATTTATTTTTTTAACTTGGCCGCCGGGCCGGGGCGGGCATCGCCCCCGGTACCTCCAGCCGCTACTATTTCCGCGGGCCGTGTTCCAACACTATTCACCCCGGCCAAGAGGCCTATTCCCCGGCCCGCACCCCGCCATTGAGACTGCACGGGAATTATTATTTTTTTATCTCTCAACCTGTCCAAGAGGCCTGCTGCCCGCCGCACTCGCCGCCGGGCCGGCCCGCACCCCGCCATTGAGACTGAACGGGGATTATTATTTTTTTTAACTCGGCCTCCGGGCCGGGGCGGGCTTCGCCCCCGGTACCTCCAGCCGCTTCTAATTACGCGCGCCGCGTTCCAACATATTCACCCCGGCCAAGAGGCCTATTCCCCGGCCCGCACCCCGCCATTGAGACTGCATGGGAATTATTATTTTTTTATCTCTCAACCTGTCCAAGAGGCCTGCTGCCCGCCGCACTCGCCGCCGGGCCGGCCCGCACCCTGCCATTGAGACTGAACGGGGATTATTTATTTTTTTAACTCGGCCTCCGGGCCGGGGCGGGCTTCGCCCCCGGTACCTCCAGCCGCTTCTATTTACGCGCGCCGCGTTCCAACATATTCACCCCGGCCAAGAGGCCTATTCCCGTCCCGCACCCCGCCATTGAGACTGCATGGGAATTATTATTTTTTTATCTCTCAACCTGTCCAAGAGGCCTGCTGCCCGCCGCAATTGCCGCCGGGCCGGCCCGCACCCTGCCATTGAGACTGAACGGGAATTATTATTTTTTTATCTCTCAACCTGTCCAAGAGGCCTGCTGCCCGCCGCAATCGCCGCTGGGCCGGCCTGCACCCTGCCATTGAGACTGAACGGGATTATTTATTTTTTTAACTTGGCCGCCGGGCCGGGGCGGGCATCGCCCCCGGTACCTCCAGCCGCTACTATTTCCGCGGGCCGTGTTCCAACACTATTCACCCCGGCCAAGAGGCCTATTCCCCGGCCCGCACCCCGCCATTGAGACTGCACGGGAATTATTATTTTTTTATCTCTCAACCTGTCCAAGAGGCCTGCTGCCCGCCGCACTCGCCGCCGGGCCGGCCCGCACCCCGCCATTGAGACTGAACGGGGATTATTATTTTTTTTAACTCGGCCTCCGGGCCGGGGCGGGCTTCGCCCCCGGTACCTCCAGCCGCTTCTAATTACGCGCGCCGCGTTCCAACATATTCACCCCGGCCAATAGGCCTATTCCCCGGCCCGCACCCCGCCATTGAGACTGCATGGGAATTATTATTTTTTTATCTCTCAACCTGTCCAAGAGGCCTGCTGCCCGCCGCACTCCCCGCCGGGCCGGCCCGCACCCCGCCATTGAGACTGCACGGGAATTATTATTTTTTTATCTCTCAACCTGTCCAAGAGGCCTGCTGCCCGCCGCACTCGCCGCCGGGCCGGCCCGCACCCCGCCATTGAGACTGAACGGGGATTATTATTTTTTTTAACTCGGCCGCCGGGCCGGGGCGGGCTTCGCCCCCGGTACCTCCAGCCGCTACTATTCCCGCGGGCCGTGTTCCAACACTATTCACCCCGGCCAAGAGGCCTATTCCCCGGCCCGCACCCCGCCATTGAGACTGCACGGGAATTATTATTTTTTTATCTCTCAACCTGTCCAAGAGGCCTGCTGCCCGCCGCAATCGCCGCCGGGCCGGCCCGCACACCGCCATTGAGACTGAACGGGGATTATTATTTTTTTTAACTCGGCCTCCGGGCCGGGGCGGGCTTCGCCCCCGGTACCTCCAGCCGCTTCTATTTACGCGCGCCGCGTTCCAACATATTCACGCCGGCCAAGAGGCCTATTCCCCGGCCCGCACCCCGCCATTGAGACTGCACGGGAATTATTATTTTTTTATCTCTCAACCTGTCCAAGAGGCCTGCTGCCCGCCGCACTCACCGCCGGGCCGGCCCGCACCCCGCCATTGAGACTGAACGGGGATTATTATTTTTTTTAACTCGGCCTCCGGGCCGGGGCGGGCTTCGCCCCCGGTACCTCCAGCCGCTTCTATTTACGCGCGCCGCGTTCCAACATATTCACCCCGGCCAAGAGGCCTATTCCCCGGCCCGCACCCCGCCATTGAGACTGCATGGGAATTATTATTTTTTTATCTCTCAACCTGTCCAAGAGGCCTGCTGCCCGCCGCAATTGCCGCCGGGCCGGCCCGCACCCTGCCATTGAGACTGAACGGGAATTATTATTTTTTTATCTCTCAACCTGTCCAAGAGGCCTGCTGCCCGCCGCAATCGCCGCCGGGCCGGCCCGCACCCTGCCATTGAGACTGAACGGGGATTATTTATTTTTTTAACTTGGCCGCCGGGGACGGGGCGGGCATCGCCCCCGGTACCTCCAGCCGCTACTATTTCCGCGGGCCGTGTTCCAACACTATTCACCCCGGCCAAGAGGCCTATTCCCCGGCCCGCACCCCGCCATTGAGACTGCACGGGAATTATTATTTTTTTATCTCTCAACCTGTCCAAGAGGCCTGCTGCCCGCCGCACTCGCCGCCGGGCCGGCCCGCACCCCGCCATTGAGACTGAACGGGGATTATTATTTTTTTTAACTCGGCCTCCGGGCCGGGGCGGGCTTCGCCCCCGGTACCTCCAGCCGCTTCTATTTACGCGCGCCGCGTTCCAACATATTCACCCCGGCCAAGAGGCCTATTCCCCGGCCCGCACCCCGCCATTGAGACTGCATGGGAATTATTATTTTTTATCTCTCAACCTGTCCAAGAGGCCTGCTGCCCGCCGCAATCGCCGCCGGGCCGGCCCGCACCCTGCCATTGAGACTGAACGGGATTATTTATTTTTTTAACTTGGCCGCCGGGCCGGGGCGGGCATCGCCCCCGGTACCTCCAGCCGCTACTATTTCCGCGGGCCGTGTTCCAACACTATTCACCCCGGCCAAGAGGCCTATTCCCCGGCCCGCACCCCGCCATTGAGACTGCACGGGAATTATTATTTTTTTATCTCTCAACCTGTCCAAGAGGCCTGCTGCCCGCCGCACTCGCCGCCGGGCCGGCCCGCACCCCGCCATTGAGACTGAACGGGGATTATTATTTTTTTTAACTCGGCCTCCGGGCCGGGGCGGGCTTCGCCCCCGGTACCTCCAGCCGCTTCTATTTACGCGCGCCGCGTTCCAACATATTCACCCCGGCCAAGAGGCCTATTCCCCGGCCCGCACCCCGCCATTGAGACTGCACGGGAATTATTATTTTTTTATCTCTCAACCTGTCCAAGAGGCCTGCTGCCTGCCGCACTCGCCGCCGGGCCGGCCCGCACCCCGCCATTGAGACTGAACGGGGATTATTATTTTTTTTAACTCGGCCTCCGGGCCGGGGCGGGCTTCGCCCCCGGTACCTCCAGCCGCTTCTATTTACGCGCGCCCCGTTCCAACATATTCACCCCGGCCAAGAGGCCTATTCCCCGGCCCGCACCCCGCCATTGAGACTGCATGGGAATTATTATTTTTTTATCTCTCAACCTGTCCAAGAGGCCTGCTGCCTGCCGCACTCGCCGCCGGGCCGGCCCGCACCCCGCCATTGAGACTGAACGGGAATTATTATTTTTTTATCTCTCAACCTGTCCAAGAGGCCTGCTGCCCGCCGCAATCGCCGCCGGGCCGGCCCGCACCCTGCCATTGAGACTGAACGGGGATTATTTATTTTTTTAACTTGGCCGCCGGGCCGGGGCGGGCATCGCCCCCGGTACCTCCAGCCGCTACTATTTCCGCGGGCCGTGTTCCAACACTATTCACCCCGGCCAAGAGGCCTATTCCCCGGCCCGCACCCCGCCATTGAGACTGCATGGGAATTATTATTTTTTTATCTCTCAACCTGTCCAAGAGGCCTGCTGCCCGCCGCAATCGCCGCCGGGCCGGCCCGCACCCTGCCATTGAGACTGAACGGGATTATTTATTTTTTTAACTTGGCCGCCGGGCGGGGCGGGCATCGCCCCCGGTACCTCCAGCCGCTACTATTTCCGCGGGCCGTGTTCCAACACTATTCACCCCGGCCAAGAGGCCTATTCCCCGGCCCGCACCCCGCCATTGAGACTGCACGGGAATTATTATTTTTTTATCTCTCAACCTGTCCAAGAGGCCTGCTGCCCACCGCACTCGCCGCCGGGCCGGCCCGCACCCCGCCATTGAGACTGAACGGGGATTATTATTTTTTTTAATTCGGCCTCCGGGCCGGGGCGGGCTTCGCCCCCGGTACCTCCAGCCGCTTCTATTTACGCGCGCCGCGTTCCAACATATTCACCCCGGCCAAGAGGCCTATTCCCCGGCCCGCACCCCGCCATTGAGACTGCACGGGAATTATTATTTTTTTATCTCTCAACCTGTCCAAGAGGCCTGCTGCCCGCCGCAATCGCCGCCGGGCCGGCCCGCACCCTGCCATTGAGACTGAACGGGATTATTTATTTTTTTAACTTGGCCGCCGGGCCGGGGCGGGCATCGCCCCCGGTACCTCCAGCCGCTACTATTTCCGCGGGCCGTGTTCCAACACTATTCACCCCGGCCAAGAGGCCTATTCCCCGGCCCGCACCCCGCCATTGAGACTGCACGGGAATTATTATTTTTTTATCTGTCAACCTGTCCAAGAGGCCTGCTGCCCGCCGCAATCGCCGCCGGGCCGGCCCGCACCCCGCCATTGAGACTGAACGGGGATTATTATTTTTTTTAACTCGGCCTCCGGGCCGGGGCGGGCTTCGCCCCCGGTACCTCCAGCCGCTTCTATTTACGCGCGCCGCGTTCCAACATATTCACCCCGGCCAAGAGGCCTATTCCCCGGCCCGCACCCCGCCATTGAGACTGCACGGGAATTATTATTTTTTTATCTCTCAACCTGTCCAAGAGGCCTGCTGCCCGCCGCACTCGCCGCCGGGCCGGCCCGCAATCCGCCATTGAGACTGAACGGGGATTATTATTTTTTTTAACTCGGCCTCCGGGCCGGGGCGGGCTTCGCCCCCGGTACCTCCAGCCGCTTCTATTTACGCGCGCCGCGTTCCAACATATTCACCCCGGCCAAGAGGCCTATTCCCCGGCCCGCACCCCGCCATTGAGACTGCATGGGAATTATTATTTTTTTATCTCTCAACCTGTCCAAGAGGCCTGCTGCCCGCCGCAATTGCCGCCGGGCCGGCCCGCACCCTGCCATTGAGACTGAACGGGAATTATTATTTTTTTATCTCTCAACCTGTCCAAGAGGCCTGCTGCCCGCCGCAATCGCCGCCGGGCCGGCCCGCACCCTGCCATTGAGACTGAACGGGGATTATTTATTTTTTTAACTTGGCCGCCGGGCCCGGGCGGGCATCGCCCCCGGTACCTCCAGCCGCTACTATTTCCGCGGGCCGTGTTCCAACACTATTCACCCCGGCCAAGAGGCCTATTCCCCGGCCCGCACCCCGCCATTGAGACTGCATGGGAATTATTTTTTTTTTATCTCTCAACCTGTCCAAGAGGCCTGCTGCCCGCCGCAATCGCCGCCGGGCCGGCCCGCACCCTGCCATTGAGACTGAACGGGATTATTTATTTTTTTAACTTGGCCGCCGGGCCGGGGCGGGCATCGCCCCCGGTACCTCCAGCCGCTACTATTTCCGCGGGCCGTGTTCCAACACTATTCACCCCGGCCAAGAGGCCTATTCCCCGGCCCGCACCCCGCCATTGAGACTGCACGGGAATTATTATTTTTTTATCTCTCAACCTGTCCAAGAGGCCTGCTGCCCACCGCACTCGCCGCCGGGCCGGCCCGCACCCCGC
This sequence comes from Hippocampus zosterae, assembly GCF_025434085.1. Lineage (NCBI taxonomy): Eukaryota > Metazoa > Chordata > Actinopteri > Syngnathiformes > Syngnathidae > Hippocampus > Hippocampus zosterae. The sequence continues at coordinate 849,576 of NC_067459.1, read as the reverse complement.
CATTGAGACTGCATGGGAATTATTATTTTTTTATCTCTCAACCTGTCCAAGAGGCCTGCTGCCCGCCGCAATTGCCGCCGGGCCGGCCCGCACCCTGCCATTGAGACTGAACGGGAATTATTATTTTTTTATCTCTCAACCTGTCCAAGAGGCCTGCTGCCCGCCGCAATCGCCGCTGGGCCGGCCCGCACCCTGCCATTGAGACTGAACGGGGATTATTTATTTTTTTAACTTGGCCGCCGGGCCGGGGCGGGCATCGCCCCCGGTACCTCCAGCCGCTACTATTTCCGCGGGCCGTGTTCCAACACTATTCACCCCGGCCAAGAGGCCTATTCCCCGGCCCGCACCCCGCCATTGAGACTGCACGGGAATTATTATTTTTTTATCTCTCAACCTGTCCAAGAGGCCTGCTGCCCGCCGCACTCGCCGCCGGGCCGGCCCGCACCCCGCCATTGAGACTGAACGGGGATTATTATTTTTTTTAACTCGGCCTCCGGGCCGGGGCGGGCTTCGCCCCCGGTACCTCCAGCCGCTTCTAATTACGCGCGCCGCGTTCCAACATATTCACCCCGGCCAAGAGGCCTATTCCCCGGCCCGCACCCCGCCATTGAGACTGCATGGGAATTATTATTTTTTTATCTCTCAACCTGTCCAAGAGGCCTGCTGCCCGCCGCACTCGCCGCCGGGCCGGCCCGCACCCTGCCATTGAGACTGAACGGGGATTATTTATTTTTTTAACTCGGCCTCCGGGCCGGGGCGGGCTTCGCCCCCGGTACCTCCAGCCGCTTCTATTTACGCGCGCCGCGTTCCAACATATTCACCCCGGCCAAGAGGCCTATTCCCCGTCCCGCACCCCGCCATTGAGACTGCATGGGAATTATTATTTTTTTATCTCTCAACCTGTCCAAGAGGCCTGCTGCCCGCCGCAATTGCCGCCGGGCCGGCCCGCACCCTGCCATTGAGACTGAACGGGAATTATTATTTTTTTATCTCTCAACCTGTCCAAGAGGCCTGCTGCCCGCCGCAATCGCCGCTGGGCCGGCCTGCACCCTGCCATTGAGACTGAACGGGATTATTTATTTTTTTAACTTGGCCGCCGGGCCGGGGCGGGCATCGCCCCCGGTACCTCCAGCCGCTACTATTTCCGCGGGCCGTGTTCCAACACTATTCACCCCGGCCAAGAGGCCTATTCCCCGGCCCGCACCCCGCCATTGAGACTGCACGGGAATTATTATTTTTTTATCTCTCAACCTGTCCAAGAGGCCTGCTGCCCGCCGCACTCGCCGCCGGGCCGGCCCGCACCCCGCCATTGAGACTGAACGGGGATTATTATTTTTTTTAACTCGGCCTCCGGGCCGGGGCGGGCTTCGCCCCCGGTACCTCCAGCCGCTTCTAATTACGCGCGCCGCGTTCCAACATATTCACCCCGGCCAAGAGGCCTATTCCCCGGCCCGCACCCCGCCATTGAGACTGCATGGGAATTATTATTTTTTTATCTCTCAACCTGTCCAAGAGGCCTGCTGCCCGCCGCACTCCCCGCCGGGCCGGCCCGCACCCTGCCATTGAGACTGAACGGGGATTATTTATTTTTTTAACTTGGCCGCCGGGCCGGGGCGGGCATCGCCCCCGGTACCTCCAGCCGCTACTATTTCCGCGGGCCGTGTTCCAACACTATTCACCCCGGCCAAGAGGCCTATTCCCCGGCCCGCACCCCGCCATTGAGACTGCATGGGAATTATTTTTTTTTTATCTCTCAACCTGTCCAAGAGGCCTGCTGCCCGCCGCAATCGCCGCCGGGCCGGCCCGCACCCTGCCATTGAGACTGAACGGGATTATTTATTTTTTTAACTTGGCCGCCGGGCCGGGGCGGGCATCGCCCCCGGTACCTCCAGCCGCTACTATTTCCGCGGGCCGTGTTCCAACACTATTCACCCCGGCCAAGAGGCCTATTCCCCGGCCCGCACCCCGCCATTGAGACTGCACGGGAATTATTATTTTTTTATCTCTCAACCTGTCCAAGAGGCCTGCTGCCCACCGCACTCGCCGCCGGGCCGGCCCGCACCCCGCCATTGAGACTGCATGGGAATTATTATTTTTTTATCTCTCAACCTGTCCAAGAGGCCTGCTGCCCGCCGCAATTGCCGCCGGGCCGGCCCGCACCCTGCCATTGAGACTGAACGGGAATTATTATTTTTTTATCTCTCAACCTGTCCAAGAGGCCTGCTGCCCGCCGCAATCGCCGCTGGGCCGGCCCGCACCCTGCCATTGAGACTGAACGGGATTATTTATTTTTTTAACTTGGCCGCCGGGCCGGGGCGGGCATCGCCCCCGGTACCTCCAGCCGCTACTATTTCCGCGGGCCGTGTTCCAACACTATTCACCCCGGCCAAGAGGCCTATTCCCCGGCCCGCACCCCGCCATTGAGACTGCACGGGAATTATTATTTTTTTATCTCTCAACCTGTCCAAGAGGCCTGCTGCCCGCCGCACTCGCCGCCGGGCCGGCCCGCACCCCGCCATTGAGACTGAACGGGGATTATTATTTTTTTTAACTCGGCCTCCGGGCCGGGGCGGGCTTCGCCCCCGGTACCTCCAGCCGCTTCTAATTACGCGCGCCGCGTTCCAACATATTCACCCCGGCCAAGAGGCCTATTCCCCGGCCCGCACCCCGCCATTGAGACTGCATGGGAATTATTATTTTTTTATCTCTCAACCTGTCCAAGAGGCCTGCTGCCCGCCGCACTCGCCGCCGGGCCGGCCCGCACCCTGCCATTGAGACTGAACGGGGATTATTTATTTTTTTAACTCGGCCTCCGGGCCGGGGCGGGCTTCGCCCCCGGTACCTCCAGCCGCTTCTATTTACGCGCGCCGCGTTCCAACATATTCACCCCGGCCAAGAGGCCTATTCCCGTCCCGCACCCCGCCATTGAGACTGCATGGGAATTATTATTTTTTTATCTCTCAACCTGTCCAAGAGGCCTGCTGCCCGCCGCAATTGCCGCCGGGCCGGCCCGCACCCTGCCATTGAGACTGAACGGGAATTATTATTTTTTTATCTCTCAACCTGTCCAAGAGGCCTGCTGCCCGCCGCAATCGCCGCTGGGCCGGCCTGCACCCTGCCATTGAGACTGAACGGGATTATTTATTTTTTTAACTTGGCCGCCGGGCCGGGGCGGGCATCGCCCCCGGTACCTCCAGCCGCTACTATTTCCGCGGGCCGTGTTCCAACACTATTCACCCCGGCCAAGAGGCCTATTCCCCGGCCCGCACCCCGCCATTGAGACTGCACGGGAATTATTATTTTTTTATCTCTCAACCTGTCCAAGAGGCCTGCTGCCCGCCGCACTCGCCGCCGGGCCGGCCCGCACCCTGCCATTGAGACTGAACGGGGATTATTTATTTTTTTAACTTGGCCGCCGGGCCGGGGCGGGCATCGCCCCCGGTACCTCCAGCCGCTACTATTTCCGCGGGCCGTGTTCCAACACTATTCACCCCGGCCAAGAGGCCTATTCCCCGGCCCGCACCCCGCCATTGAGACTGAACGGGGATTATTATTTTTTTTAACTCGGCCTCCGGGCCGGGGCGGGCTTCGCCCCCGGTACCTCCAGCCGCTTCTAATTACGCGCGCCGCGTTCCAACATATTCACCCCGGCCAATAGGCCTATTCCCCGGCCCGCACCCCGCCATTGAGACTGCATGGGAATTATTATTTTTTTATCTCTCAACCTGTCCAAGAGGCCTGCTGCCCGCCGCACTCCCCGCCGGGCCGGCCCGCACCCTGCCATTGAGACTGAACGGGGATTATTTATTTTTTTAACTTGGCCGCCGGGCCGGGGCGGGCATCGCCCCCGGTACCTCCAGCCGCTACTATTTCCGCGGGCCGTGTTCCAACACTATTCACCCCGGCCAAGAGGCCTATTCCCCGGCCCGCACCCCGCCATTGAGACTGCACGGGAATTATTATTTTTTTATCTCTCAACCTGTCCAAGAGGCCTGCTGCCCGCCGCACTCGCCGCCGGGCCGGCCCGCACCCCGCCATTGAGACTGAACGGGGATTATTATTTTTTTTAACTCGGCCTCCGGGCCGGGGCGGGCTTCGCCCCCGGTACCTCCAGCCGCTTCTATTTACGCGCGCCGCGTTCCAACATATTCACCCCGGCCAAGAGGCCTATTCCCCGGGCCGCACCCCGCCATTGAGACTGCATGGGAATTATTATTTTTTTATCTCTCAACCTGTCCAAGAGGCCTGCTGCCCGCCGCAATCGCCGCCGGGCCGGCCCGCACCCTGCCATTGAGACTGAACGGGATTATTTATTTTTTTAACTTGGCCGCCGGGCCGGGGCGGGCATCGCCCCCGGTACCTCCAGCCGCTACTATTTCCGCGGGCCGTGTTCCAACACTATTCACCCCGGCCAAGAGGCCTATTCCCCGGCCCGCACCCCGCCATTGAGACTGCACGGGAATGATTATTTTTTTATCTCTCAACCTGTCCAAGAGGCCTGCTGCCCGCCGCACTCGCCGCCGGGCCGGCCCGCACCCCGCCATTGAGACTGAACGGGGATTATTATTTTTTTTAACTCGGCCTCCGGGCCGGGGCGGGCTTCGCCCCCGGTACCTCCAGCCGCTTCTATTTACGCGCGCCGCGTTCCAACATATTCACCCCGGCCAAGAGGCCTCTTCCCCGGCCACACTCGTCCGCCGGGCCGGCCCGCACCCCGCCATTGAGACTGCACGGGAATTATTATTTTTTTATCTCTCAACCTGTCCAAGAGGCCTGCTGCCCGCCGCACTCGCCGCCGGGCCGGCCCGCACCCCGCCATTGAGACTGAACGGGGATTATTATTTTTTTTAACTCGGCCTCCGGGCCGGGGCGGGCTTCTCCCCCGGTACCTCCAGCCGCTTCTATTTACGCGCGCCGCGTTCCAACATATTCACCCCGGCCAAGAGGCCTATTCCCCGGCCCGCACCCCGCCATTGAGACTGCACGGGAATTATTATTTTTTTATCTCTCAACCTGTCCAAGAGGCCTGCTGCCCGCCGCACTCGCCGCCGGGCCGGCCCGCACCCCGCCATTGAGACTGAACGGGGATTATTATTTTTTTTAACTGGGCCTCCGGGCCGGGGCGGGCTTCGCCCCCGGTACCTCCAGCCGCTTCTATTTACGCGCGCCGCGTTCCAACATATTCACCCCGGCCAAGAGGCCTATTCCCCGGCCCGCACCCCGCCATTGAGACTGCATGGGAATTATTATTTTTTTATCTCTCAACCTGTCCAAGAGGCCTGCTGCCCGCCGCAATCGCCGCCGGGCCGGCCCGCACCCTGCCATTGAGACTGAACGGGAATTATTATTTTTTTATCTCTCAACCTGTCCAAGAGGCCTGCTGCCCGCCGCACTCGCCGCCGGGCCGGCCCGCACCCTGCCATTGAGACTGAACGGGGATTATTTATTTTTTTAACTTGGCCGCCGGCCCGGGGCGGGCATCGCCCCCGGTACCTCCAGCCGCTACTATTTCCGCGGGCCGTGTTCCAACACTATTCACCCCGGGCCGGCGGCCAAGAGGCCTATTCCCCGGCCCGCACCCCGCCATTGAGACTGCACGGGAATTATTATTTTTTTATCTCTCAACCTGTCCAAGAGGCCTGCTGCCCGCCGCAATCGCCGCCGGGCCGGCCCGCACCCTGCCATTGAGACTGAACGGGGATTATTTATTTTTTTAACTTGGCCGCCGGGCCGGGGCGGGCATCGCCCCCGGTACCTCCAGCCGCTACTATTCCCGCGGGCCGTGTTCCAACACTATTCACCCCGGCCAAGAGGCCTATTCCCCGGCCCGCACCCCGCCATTGAGACTGCACGGGAATTATTATTTTTTTATCTCTCAACCTGTCCAAGAGGCCTGCTGCCCGCCGCACTCGCCGCCGGGCCGGCCCGCACCCCGCCATTGAGACTGAACGGGGATTATTATTTTTTTTAACTCGGCCTCCGGGCCGGGGCGGGCTTCGCCCCCGGTACCTCCAGCCGCTTCTATTTACGCGCGCCGCGTTCCAACATATTCACCCCGGCCAAGAGGCCTATTCCCCGGCCCGCACCCCGCCATTGAGACTGCATGGGAATTATTATTTTTTTATCTCTCAACCTGTCCAAGAGGCCTGCTGCCCGCCGCAATCGCCGCCGGGCCGGCCCGCACCCTGCCATTGAGACTGAACGGGATTATTTATTTTTTTAACTTGGCCGCCGGGCTGGGGCGGGCATCGCCCCCGGTACCTCCAGCCGCTACTATTTCCGCGGGCCGTGTTCCAACACTATTCACCCCGGCCAAGAGGCCTATTCCCCGGCCCGCACCCCGCCATTGAGACTGCACGGGAATTATTATTTTTTTATCTCTCAACCTGTCCAAGAGGCCTGCTGCCCGCCGCAATCGCCGCCGGGCCGGCCCGCACCCCGCCATTGAGACTGCACGGGAATTATTATTTTTTTATCTCTCAACCTGTCCAAGAGGCCTGCTGCCCGCCGCACTCGACGCCGGGCCGGCCCGCACCCCGCCATTGAGACTGAACGGGGATTATTATTTTTTTTAACTGGGCCTCCGGGCCGGGGCGGGCTTCGCCCCCGGTACCTCCAGCCGCTTCTATTTACGCGCGCCGCGTTCCAACATATTCACCCCGGCCAAGAGGCCTATTCCCCGGCCCGCACCCCGCCATTGAGACTGCATGGGAATTATTATTTTTTTATCTCTCAACCTGTCCAAGAGGCCTGCTGCCCGCACCCTGCCATTGAGACTGAACGGGAATTATTATTTTTTTATCTCTCAACCTGTCCAAGAGGCCTGCTGCCCGCCGCACTCGCCGCCGGGCCGGCCCGCACCCTGCCATTGAGACTGAACGGGGATTATTTATTTTTTTAACTTGGCCGCCGGCCCGGGGCGGGCATCGCCCCCGGTACCTCCAGCCTCTACTATTTCCGCGGGCCGTGTTCCAACACTATTCACCCCGGCCAAGAGGCCTATTCCCCGGCCCGCACCCCGCCATTGAGACTGCACGGGAATTATTATTTTTTTATCTCTCAACCTGTCCAAGAGGCCTGCTGCCCGCCGCAATCGCCGCCGGGCCGGCCCGCACCCTGCCATTGAGACTGAACGGGGATTATTTATTTTTTTAACTTGGCCGCCGGGCCGGGGCGGGCATCGCCCCCGGTACCTCCAGCCGCTACTATTCCCGCGGGCCGTGTTCCAACACTATTCACCCCGGCCAAGAGGCCTATTCCCCGGCCCGCACCCCGCCATTGAGACTGCACGGGAATTATTATTTTTTTATCTCTCAACCTGTCCAAGAGGCCTGCTGCCCGCCGCACTCGCCGCCGGGCCGGCCCGCACCCCGCCATTGAGACTGAACGGGGATTATTATTTTTTTTAACTCGGCCTCCGGGCCGGGGCGGGCTTCGCCCCCGGTACCTCCAGCCGCTTCTATTTACGCGCGCCGCGTTCCAACATATTCACCCCGGCCAAGAGGCCTATTCCCCGGCCCGCACCCCGCCATTGAGACTGCATGGGAATTATTATTTTTTTATCTCTCAACCTGTCCAAGAGGCCTGCTGCCCGCCGCAATCGCCGCCGGGCCGGCCCGCACCCTGCCATTGAGACTGAACGGGATTATTTATTTTTTTAACTTGGCCGCCGGGCTGGGGCGGGCATCGCCCCCGGTACCTCCAGCCGCTACTATTTCCGCGGGCCGTGTTCCAACACTATTCACCCCGGCCAAGAGGCCTATTCCCCGGCCCGCACCCCGCCATTGAGACTGCACGGGAATTATTATTTTTTTATCTCTCAACCTGTCCAAGAGGCCTGCTGCCCGCCGCAATCGCCGCCGGGCCGGCCCGCACCCCGCCATTGAGACTGCACGGGAATTATTATTTTTTTATCTCTCAACCTGTCCAAGAGGCCTGCTGCCCGCCGCACTCGACGCCGGGCCGGCCCGCACCCCGCCATTGAGACTGAACGGGGATTATTATTTTTTTTAACTGGGCCTCCGGGCCGGGGCGGGCTTCGCCCCCGGTACCTCCAGCCGCTTCTATTTACGCGCGCCGCGTTCCAACATATTCACCCCGGCCAAGAGGCCTATTCCCCGGCCCGCACCCCGCCATTGAGACTGCATGGGAATTATTATTTTTTTATCTCTCAACCTGTCCAAGAGGCCTGCTGCCCGCACCCTGCCATTGAGACTGAACGGGAATTATTATTTTTTTATCTCTCAACCTGTCCAAGAGGCCTGCTGCCCGCCGCACTCGCCGCCGGGCCGGCCCGCACCCTGCCATTGAGACTGAACGGGGATTATTTATTTTTTTAACTTGGCCGCCGGCCCGGGGCGGGCATCGCCCCCGGTACCTCCAGCCTCTACTATTTCCGCGGGCCGTGTTCCAACACTATTCACCCCGGCCAAGAGGCCTATTCCCCGGCCCGCACCCCGCCATTGAGACTGCACGGGAATTATTATTTTTTTATCTCTCAACCTGTCCAAGAGGCCTGCTGCCCGCCGCAATCGCCGCCGGGCCGGCCCGCACCCTGCCATTGAGACTGAACGGGGATTATTTATTTTTTTAACTTGGCCGCCGGGGCCGGGGCGGGCATCGCCCCCGGTACCTCCAGCCGCTACTATTCCCGCGGGCCGTGTTCCAACACTATTCACCCCGGCCAAGAGGCCTATTCCCCGGCCCGCACCCCGCCATTAAGACTGCACGGGAATTATTATTTTTTTATCTCTCAACCTGTCCAAGAGGCCTGCTGCCCGCCGCACTCGCCGCCGGGCCGGCCCGCACCCCGCCATTGAGACTGAACGGGGATTATTATTTTTTTTAACTCGGCCTCCGGGCCGGGGCGGGCTTCGCCCCCGGTACCTCCAGCCGCTACTATTTACGCGAGCCGCGTTCCAACATATTCACCCCGGCCAAGAGGCCTATTCCCCGGCCCGCACCCCGCCATTGAGACTGCATGGGAATTATTATTTTTTTATCTCTCAACCTGTCCAAGAGGCCTGCTGCCCGCCGCAATCGCCGCCGGGCCGGCCCGCACCCTGCCATTGAGACTGAACGGGAATTATTATTTTTTTATCTCTCAACCTGTCCAAGAGGCCTGCTGCCCGCCGCACTCGCCGCCGGGCCGGCCCGCACCCTGCCATTGAGACTAAACGGGGATTATTTATTTTTTTAACTTGGCCGCCGGCCCGGGGCGGGCATCCTCCCCGGTACCTCCAGCCGCTACTATTTCCGCGGGCCGTGTTCCCACACTATTCACCCCGGCCAAGAGGCCTATTCCCCGGCCCGCACCCCGCCATTGAGACTGCACGGGAATTATTATTTTTTTATCTCTCAACCTGTCCAAGAGGCCTGCTGCCCGCCGCAATCGCCGCCGGGCCGGCCCGCACCCTGCCATTGAGACTGAACGGGGATTATTTATTTTTTTAACTTGGCCGCCGGGCCCGGGCGGGCATCGCCCCCGGTACCTCCAGCCGCTACTATTTCCGCGGGCCGTGTTCCAACACTATTCACCCCTGCCAAGAGGCCTATTCCCCGGCCCGCACCCCGCCATTGAGACTGCACGGGAATTAGTATTTTTTTATCTCTCAACCTGTCCAAGAGGCCTGCTGCCCGCCGCACTCGCCGCCGGGCCGGCCCGCACCCCGCCATTGAGACTGAACGGGGATTATTATTTTTTTTAACTCGGCCTCCGGGCCGGGGCGGGCTTCGCCCCCGGTACCTCCAGCCGCTTCTATTTACGCGCGCCGCCTTCCAACATATTCACCCCGGCCAAGAGGCCTATTCCCCGGCCCGCACCCCGCCATTGAGACTGCACGGGAATTATTATTTTTTTATCTCTCAACCTGTCCAAGAGGCCTGCTGCCCGCCGCACTCGCCGCCGGGCCGGCCCGCACCCCGCCATTGAGACTGAACGGGGATTATTATTTTTTTTAACTCGGCCTCCGGGCCGGGGCGGGCTTCGCCCCCGGTACCTCCAGCCGCTTCTATTTACGCGCGCCGCGTTCCAACATATTCACCCCGGCCAAGAGGCCTATTCCCCGGCCCGCACCCCGCCATTGAGACTGCATGGGAATTATTATTTTTTTATCTCTCAACCTGTCCAAGAGGCCTGCTGCCCGCCGCAATCGCCGCCGGGCCGGCCCGCACCCTGCCATTGAGACTGAACGGGATTATTTATTTTTTTAACTTGGCCGCCGGGCCGGGGCGGGCATCGCCCCCGGTACCTCCAGCCGCTACTATTTCCGCGGGCCGTGTTCCAACACTATTCACCCCGGCCAAGAGGCCTATTCCCCGGCCCGCACCCCGCCATTGAGACTGCACGGGAATTATTATTTTTTTATCTCTCAACCTGTCCAAGAGGCCTGCTGCCCGCCGCACTCGCCGCCGGGCCGGCCCGCACCCCGCCATTGAGACTGAACGGGGATTATTATTTTTTTTAACTCGGCCTCCGGGCCGGGGCGGGCTTCGCCCCCGGTACCTCCAGCCGCTTCTATTTACGCGCGCCGCGTTCCAACATATTCACCCCGGCCAAGAGGCCTATTCCCCGGCCCGCACCCCGCCATTGAGACTGCACGGGAATTATTATTTTTTTATCTCTCAACCTGTCCAAGAGGCCTGCTGCCCGCCGCACTCGCCGCCGGGCCGGCCCGCACCCCGCCATTGAGACTGAACGGGGATTATTATTTTTTTTAACTCGGCCTCCGGGCCGGGGCGGGCTTCGCCCCCGGTACCTCCAGCCGCCTCTATTTACGCGCGCCGCGTTCCAACATATTCACCCCGGCCAAGAGGCCTATTCCCCGGCCCGCACCCCGCCATTGAGACTGCATGGGAATTATTATTTTTTTATCTCTCAACCTGTCCAAGAGGCCTGCTGCCCGCCGCACTCGCCGCCGGGCCGGCCCGCACCCCGCCATTGAGACTGAACGGGGATTATTATTTTTTTTAACTCGGCCTCCGGGCCGGGGCGGGCTTCGCCCCCGGTACCTCCAGCCGCCTCTATTTACGCGCGCCGCGTTCCAACATATTCACCCCGGCCAAGAGGCCTATTCCCCGGCCCGCACCCCGCCATTGAGACTGCATGGGAATTATTATTTTTTTATCTCTCAACCTGTCCAAGAGGCCTGCTGCCCGCCGCACTCGCCGCCGGGCCGGCCCGCACCCCGCCATTGAGACTGAACGGGGATTATTATTTTTTTTAACTCGGCCTCCGGGCCGGGGCGGGCTTCGCCCCCGGTACCTCCAGCCGCTTCTATTTACGCGCGCCGCGTTCCAACATATTCACCCCGGCCAAGAGGCCTATTCCCCGGCCCGCACCCCGCTATTGAGACTGCATGGGAATTATTATTTTTTTATCTCTCAACCTGTCCAAGAGGCCTGCTGCCCGCCGCACTCGCCGCCTGGCCGGCCCGCACCCCGCCATTGAGACTGAACGGGGATTATTATTTTTTTTAACTCGGCCTCCGGGCCGGGGCGGGCTTCGCCCCCGGTACCTCCAGCCGCTTCTATTTACGCGCGCCCCGTTCCAACATATTCACCCCGGCCAAGAGGCCTATTCCCCGGCCCGCACCCCGCCATTGAGACTGCATGGGAATTATTATTTTTTTATCTCTCAACCTGTCCAAGAGGCCTGCTGCCCGCCGCAATCGCCGCCGGGCCGGCCCGCACCCTGCCATTGAGACTGAACGGGATTATTTATTTTTTTAACTTGGCTGCCGGGCTGGGGCGGGCATCGCCCCCGGTACCTCCAGCCGCTACTATTTCCGCGGGCCGTGTTCCAACACTATTCACCCCGGCCAAGAGGCCTATTCCCCGGCCCGCACCCCGCCATTGAGACTGCACGGGAATTATTATTTTTTTATCTCTCAACCTGTCCAAGAGGCCTGCTGCCCGCCGCAATCGCCGCCGGGCCGGCCCGCACCCCGCCATTGAGACTGCACGGGAATTATTATTTTTTTATCTCTCAACCTGTCCAAGAGGCCTGCTGCCCGCCGCACTCGCCGCCGGGCCGGCCCGCACCCTGCCATTGAGACTGAACGGGATTATTTTTTTTTTTAACTGGGCCTCCGGGCCGGGGCGGGCTTCGCCCCCGGTACCTCCAGCCGCTTCTATTTACGCGCGCCGCGTTCCAACATATTCACCCCGGCCAAGAGGCCTATTCCCCGGCCCGCACCCCGCCATTGAGACTGCATGGGAATTATTATTTTTTTATCTCTCAACCTGTCCAAGAGGCCTGCTGCCCGCACCCTGCCATTGAGACTGAACGGGAATTATTATTTTTTTATCTCTCAACCTGTCCAAGAGGCCTGCTGCCCGCCGCACTCGCCGCCGGGCCGGCCCGCACCCTGCCATTGAGACTGAACGGGGATTATTTATTTTTTTAACTTGGCCGCCGGCCCGGGGCGGGCATCGCCCCCGGTACCTCCAGCCTCTACTATTTCCGCGGGCCGTGTTCCAACACTATTCACCCCGGCCAAGAGGCCTATTCCCCGGCCCGCACCCCGCCATTGAGACTGCACGGGAATTATTATTTTTTTATCTCTCAACCTGTCCAAGAGGCCTGCTGCCCGCCGCAATCGCCGCCGGGCCGGCCCGCACCCTGCCATTGAGACTGAACGGGGATTATTTATTTTTTTAACTTGGCCGCCGGGCCGGGGCGGGCATCGCCCCCGGTACCTCCAGCCGCTACTATTCCCGCGGGCCGTGTTCCAACACTATTCACCCCGGCCAAGAGGCCTATTCCCCGGCCCGCACCCCGCCATTGAGACTGCACGGGAATTATTATTTTTTTATCTCTCAACCTGTCCAAGAGGCCTGCTGCCCGCCGCACTCGCCGCCGGGCCGGCCCGCACCCCGCCATTGAGACTGAACGGGGATTATTATTTTTTTTAACTCGGCCTCCGGGCCGGGGCGGGCTTCGCCCCCGGTACCTCCAGCCGCTACTATTTACGCGAGCCGCGTTCCAACATATTCACCCCGGCCAAGAGGCCTATTCCCCGGCCCGCACCCCGCCATTGAGACTGCATGGGAATTATTATTTTTTTATCTCTCAACCTGTCCAAGAGGCCTGCTGCCCGCCGCAATCGCCGCCGGGCCGGCCCGCACCCTGCCATTGAGACTGAACGGGAATTATTATTTTTTTATCTCTCAACCTGTCCAAGAGGCCTGCTGCCCGCCGCACTCGCCGCCGGGCCGGCCCGCACCCTGCCATTGAGACTAAACGGGGATTATTTATTTTTTTAACTTGGCCGCCGGCCCGGGGCGGGCATCCTCCCCGGTACCTCCAGCCGCTACTATTTCCGCGGGCCGTGTTCCAACACTATTCACCCCGGCCAAGAGGCCTATTCCCCGGCCCGCACCCCGCCATTGAGACTGCACGGGAATTATTATTTTTTTATCTCTCAACCTGTCCAAGAGGCCTGCTGCCCGCCGCAATCGCCGCCGGGCCGGCCCGCACCCTGCCATTGAGACTGAACGGGGATTATTTATTTTTTTAACTTGGCCGCCGTGCCCGGGCGGGCATCGCCCCCGGTACCTCCAGCCGCTACTATTTCCGCGGGCCGTGTTCCAACACTATTCACCCCTGCCAAGAGGCCTATTCCCCGGCCCGCACCCCGCCATTGAGACTGCACGGGAATTAGTATTTTTTTATCTCTCAACCTGTCCAAGAGGCCTGCTGCCCGCCGCACTCGCCGCCGGGCCGGCCCGCACCCCGCCATTGAGACTGAACGGGGATTATTATTTTTTTTAACTCGGCCTCCGGGCCGGGGCGGGCTTCGCCCCCGGTACCTCCAGCCGCTTCTATTTACGCGCGCCGCCTTCCAACATATTCACCCCGGCCAAGAGGCCTATTCCCCGGCCCGCACCCCGCCATTGAGACTGCACGGGAATTATTATTTTTTTATCTCTCAACCTGTCCAAGAGGCCTGCTGCCCGCCGCACTCGCCGCCGGGCCGGCCCGCACCCCGCCATTGAGACTGAACGGGGATTATTATTTTTTTTAACTCGGCCTCCGGGCCGGGGCGGGCTTCGCCCCCGGTACCTCCAGCCGCTTCTATTTACGCGCGCCGCGTTCCAACATATTCACCCCGGCCAAGAGGCCTATTCCCCGGCCCGCACCCCGCCATTGAGACTGCATGGGAATTATTATTTTTTTATCTCTCAACCTGTCCAAGAGGCCTGCTGCCCGCCGCAATTGCCGCCGGGCCGGCCCGCACCCTGCCATTGAGACTGAACGGGAATTATTATTTTTTTATCTCTCAACCTGTCCAAGAGGCCTGCTGCCCGCCGCAATCGCCGCCGGGCCGGCCCGCACCCTGCCATTGAGACTGAACGGGGATTATTTATTTTTTTAACTTGGCCGCCGGGCCGGGGCGGGCATCGCCCCCGGTACCTCCAGCCGCTACTATTTCCGCGGGCCGTGTTCCAACACTATTCACCCCGGCCAAGAGGCCTATTCCCCGGCCCGCACCCCGCCATTGAGACTGCATGGGAATTATTATTTTTTTATCTCTCAACCTGTCCAAGAGGCCTGCTGCCCGCCGCACTCGCCGCCGGGCCGGCCCGCACCCCGCCATTGAGACTGAACGGGGATTATTATTTTTTTTAACTCGGCCTCCGGGCCGGGGCGGGCTTCGCCCCCGGTACCTCCAGCCGCTTCTATTTACGCGCGCCGCGTTCCAACATATTCACCCCGGCCAAGAGGCCTATTCCCCGGCCCGCACCCCGCCATTGAGACTGCATGGGAATTATTATTTTTTTATCTCTCAACCTGTCCAAGAGGCCTGCTGCCCGCCGCACTCGCCGCCTGGCCGGCCCGCACCCCGCCATTGAGACTGAACGGGGATTATTATTTTTTTTAACTCGGCCTCCGGGCCGGGGCGGGCTTCGCCCCCGGTACCTCCAGCCGCTTCTATTTACGCGCGCCCCGTTCCAACATATTCACCCCGGCCAAGAGGCCTATTCCCCGGCCCGCACCCCGCCATTGAGACTGCATGGGAATTATTATTTTTTTATCTCTCAACCTGTCCAAGAGGCCTGCTGCCCGCCGCACTCGCCGCCGGGCCGGCCCGCACCCTGCCATTGAGACTAAACGGGGATTATTTATTTTTTTAACTTGGCCGCCGGGCCGGGGCGGGCATCCTCCCCGGTACCTCCAGCCGCTACTATTTCCGCGGGCCGTGTTCCAACACTATTCACCCCGGCCAAGAGGCCTATTCCCCGGCCCGCACCCCGCCATTGAGACTGCACGGGAATTATTATTTTTTTATCTCTCAACCTGTCCAAGAGGCCTGCTGCCCGCCGCAATCGCCGCCGGGCCGGCCCGCACCCCGCCATTGAGACTGCACGGGAATTATTATTTTTTTATCTCTCAACCTGTCCAAGAGGCCTGCTGCCCGCCGCACTCGCCGCCGGGCCGGCCCGCACCCTGCCATTGAGACTGAACGGGATTATTTTTTTTTTTAACTGGGCCTCCGGGCCGGGGCGGGCTTCGCCCCCGGTACCTCCAGCCGCTTCTATTTACGCGCGCCGCGTTCCAACATATTCACCCCGGCCAAGAGGCCTATTCCCCGGCCCGCACCCCGCCATTGAGACTGCATGGGAATTATTATTTTTTTATCTCTCAACCTGTCCAAGAGGCCTGCTGCCCGCACCCTGCCATTGAGACTGAACGGGAATTATTATTTTTTTATCTCTCAACCTGTCCAAGAGGCCTGCTGCCCGCCGCACTCGCCGCCGGGCCGGCCCGCACCCTGCCATTGAGACTGAACGGGGATTATTTATTTTTTTAACTTGGCCGCCGGCCCGGGGCGGGCATCGCCCCCGGTACCTCCAGCCGCTACTATTTCCGCGGGCCGTGTTCCAACACTATTCACCCCGGCCAAGAGGCCTATTCCCCGGCCCGCACCCCGCCATTGAGACTGCACGGGAATTATTATTTTTTTTATCTCTCAACCTGTCCAAGAGGCCTGTTGCCCGCCGCAATCGCCGCCGGGCCGGCCCGCACCCTGCCATTGTGACTGAACGGGGATTATTTATTTTTTTAACTTGGCCGCCGGGCCGGGGCGGGCATCGCCCCCGGTACCTCCAGCCGCTACTATTCCCGCGGGCCGTGTTCCAACACTATTCACCCCGGCCAAGAGGCCTATTCCCCGGCCCGCACCCCGCCATTGAGACTGCACGGGAATTATTATTTTTTTATCTCTCAACCTGTCCAAGAGGCCTGCTGCCCGCCGCACTCGCCGCCGGGCCGGCCCGCACCCCGCCATTGAGACTGAACGGGGATTATTATTTTTTTTAACTCGGCCTCCGGGCCGGGGCGGGCTTCGCCCCCGGTACCTCCAGCCGCTACTATTTACGCGCGCCGCGTTCCAACATATTCACCCCGGCCAAGAGGCCTATTCCCCGGCCCGCACCCCGCCATTGAGACTGCATGGGAATTATTATTTTTTTATCTCTCAACCTGTCCAAGAGGCCTGCTGCCCGCCGCAATCGCCGCCGGGCCGGCCCGCACCCTGCCATTGAGACTGAACGGGAATTATTATTTTTTTATCTCTCAACCTGTCCAAGAGGCCTGCTGCCCGCCGCACTCGCCGCCGGGCCGGCCCGCACCCTGCCATTGAGACTAAACGGGGATTATTTATTTTTTTAACTTGGCCGCCGGCCCGGGGCGGGCATCCTCCCCGGTACCTCCAGCCGCTACTATTTCCGCGGGCCGTGTTCCAACACTATTCACCCCGGCCAAGAGGCCTATTCCCCGGCCCGCACCCCGCCATTGAGACTGCACGGGAATTATTATTTTTTTATCTCTCAACCTGTCCAAGAGGCCTGCTGCCCGCCGCAATCGCCGCCGGGCCGGCCCGCACCCTGCCATTGAGACTGAACGGGGATTATTTAATTTTTTAACTTGGCCTCCGGGCCGGGGCGGGCATCGCCCCCGGTACCTCCAGCCGCTACTATTTCCGCGGGCCGTGTTCCAACACTATTCACCCCGGCCAAGAGGCCTATTCCCCGGCCCGCACCCCGCCATTGAGACTGCACGGGAATTATTATTTTTTTATCTCTCAACCTGTCCAAGAGGCCTGCTGCCCGCCGCAATCGCCGCCGGGCCGGCCCGCACCCCGCCATTGAGACTGCACGGGAATTATTATTTTTTTATCTCTCAACCTGTCCAAGAGGCCTGCTGCCCGCCGCACTCGCCGCCGGGCCGGCCCGCACCCTGCCATTGAGACTGAACGGGATTATTTTTTTTTTTAACTGGGCCTCCGGGCCGGGGCGGGCTTCGCCCCCGGTACCTCCAGCCGCTTCTATTTACGCGCGCCGCGTTCCAACATATTCACCCCGGCCAAGAGGCCTATTCCCCGGCCCGCACCCCGCCATTGAGACTGCATGGGAATTATTATTTTTTTATCTCTCAACCTGTCCAAGAGGCCTGCTGCCCGCACCCTGCCATTGAGACTGAACGGGAATTATTATTTTTTTATCTCTCAACCTGTCCAAGAGGCCTGCTGCCCGCCGCACTCGCCGCCGGGCCGGCCCGCACCCTGCCATTGAGACTGAACGGGGATTATTTATTTTTTTAACTTGGCCGCCGGCCCGGGGCGGGCATCGCCCCCGGTACCTCCAGCCGCTACTATTTCCGCGGGCCGTGTTCCAACACTATTCACCCCGGCCAAGAGGCCTATTCCCCGGCCCGCACCCCGCCATTGAGACTGCACGGGAATTATTATTTTTTTATCTCTCAACCTGTCCAAGAGGCCTGCTGCCCGCCGCACTCGCCGCCGGGCCGGCCCGCACCCCGCCATTGAGACTGAACGGGGATTATTATTTTTTTTAACTCGGCCTCCGGGCCGGGGCGGGCTTCGCCCCCGGTACCTCCAGCCGCTACTATTTACGCGCGCCGCGTTCCAACATATTCACCCCGGCCAAGAGGCCTATTCCCCGGCCCGCACCCCGCCATTGAGACTGCATGGGAATTATTATTTTTTTATCTCTCAACCTGTCCAAGAGGCCTGCTGCCCGCCGCAATCGCCGCCGGGCCGGCCCGCACCCTGCCATTGAGACTGAACGGGAATTATTATTTTTTTATCTCTCAACCTGTCCAAGAGGCCTGCTGCCCGCCGCACTCGCCGCCGGGCCGGCCCGCACCCTGCCATTGAGACTAAACGGGGATTATTTATTTTTTTAACTTGGCCGCCGGCCCGGGGCGGGCATCCTCCCCGGTACCTCCAGCCGCTACTATTTCCGCGGGCCGTGTTCCAACACTATTCACCCCGGCCAAGAGGCCTATTCCCCGGCCCGCACCCCGCCATTGAGACTGCACGGGAATTATTATTTTTTTATCTCTCAACCTGTCCAAGAGGCCTGCTGCCCGCCGCAATCGCCGCCGGGCCGGCCCGCACCCTGCCATTGAGACTGAACGGGGATTATTTATTTTTTTAACTTGGCCGCCGGGCCGGGGCGGGCATCGCCCCCGGTACCTCCAGCCGCTACTATTTCCGCGGGCCGTGTTCCAACACTATTCACCCCGGCCAAGAGGCCTATTCCCCGGCCCGCACCCCGCCATTGAGACTGCACGGGAATTATTATTTTTTTATCTCTCAACCTGTCCAAGAGGCCTGCTGCCCGCCGCACTCGCCGCCGGGCCGGCCCGCACCCCGCCATTGAGACTGAACGGGGATTATTATTTTTTTTAACTCGGCCTCCGGGCCGGGGCGGGCTTCGCCCCCGGTACCTCCAGCCGCTTCTATTTACGCGCGCCGCGTTCCAACATATTCACCCCGGCCAAGAGGCCTATTCCCCGGCCCGCACCCCGCCATTGAGACTGCATGGGAATTATTATTTTTTTATCTCTCAACCTGTCCAAGAGGCCTGCTGCCCGCCGCAATCGCCGCCGGGCCGGCCCGCACCCTGCCATTGAGACTGAACGGGATTATTTATTTTTTTAACTTGGCCGCCGGGCCGGGGCGGGCATCGCCCCCGGTACCTCCAGCCGCTACTATTTCCGCGGGCCGTGTTCCAACACTATTCACCCCGGCCAAGAGGCCTATTCCCCGGCCCGCACCCCGCCATTGAGACTGCACGGGAATTATTATTTTTTTATCTCTCAACCTGTCCAAGAGGCCTGCTGCCCGCCGCAATCGCCGCCGGGCCGGCCCGCACACCGCCATTGAGACTGAACGGGGATTATTATTTTTTTTAACTCGGCCTCCGGGCCGGGGCGGGCTTCGCCCCCGGTACCTCCAGCCGCTTCTATTTACGCGCGCCGCGTTCCAACATATTCACGCCGGCCAAGAGGCCTATTCCCCGGCCCGCACCCCGCCATTGAGACTGCACGGGAATTATTATTTTTTTATCTCTCAACCTGTCCAAGAGGCCTGCTGCCCGCCGCACTCACCGCCGGGCCGGCCCGCACCCCGCCATTGAGACTGAACGGGGATTATTATTTTTTTTAACTCGGCCTCCGGGCCGGGGGCGGGCTTCGCCCCCGGTACCTCCAGCCGCTTCTATTTACGCGCGCCGCGTTCCAACATATTCACCCCGGCCAAGAGGCCTATTCCCCGGCCCGCACCCCGCCATTGAGACTGCATGGGAATTATTATTTTTTTATCTCTCAACCTGTCCAAGAGGCCTGCTGCCCGCCGCAATTGCCGCCGGGCCGGCCCGCACCCTGCCATTGAGACTGAACGGGAATTATTATTTTTTTATCTCTCAACCTGTCCAAGAGGCCTGCTGCCCGCCGCAATCGCCGCCGGGCCGGCCCGCACCCTGCCATTGAGACTGAACGGGGATTATTTATTTTTTTAACTTGGCCGCCGGGCCCGGGCGGGCATCGCCCCCGGTACCTCCAGCCGCTACTATTTCCGCGGGCCGTGTTCCAACACTATTCACCCCGGCCAAGAGGCCTATTCCCCGGCCCGCACCCCGCCATTGAGACTGCACGGGAATTATTATTTTTTTATCTCTCAACCTGTCCAAGAGGCCTGCTGCCCGCCGCACTCGCCGCCGGGCCGGCCCGCACCCCGCCATTGAGACTGAACGGGGATTATTATTTTTTTTAACTCGGCCTCCGGGCCGGGGCGGGCTTCGCCCCCGGTACCTCCAGCCGCTTCTATTTACGCGCGCCGCCTTCCAACATATTCACCCCGGCCAAGAGGCCTATTCCCCGGCCCGCACCCCGCCATTGAGACTGCACGGGAATTATTATTTTTTTATCTCTCAACCTGTCCAAGAGGCCTGCTGCCCGCCGCACTCACCGCCGGGCCGGCCCGCACCCCGCCATTGAGACTGAACGGGGATTATTATTTTTTTTAACTCGGCCTCCGGGCCGGGGGCGGGCTTCGCCCCCGGTACCTCCAGCCGCTTCTATTTACGCGCGCCGCGTTCCAACATATTCACCCCGGCCAAGAGGCCTATTCCCCGGCCCGCACCCCGCCATTGAGACTGCATGGGAATTATTATTTTTTTATCTCTCAACCTGTCCAAGAGGCCTGCTGCCCGCCGCAATTGCCGCCGGGCCGGCCCGCACCCTGCCATTGAGACTGAACGGGAATTATTATTTTTTTTATCTCTCAACCTGTCCAAGAGGCCTGCTGCCCGCCGCAATCGCCGCCGGGCCGGCCCGCACCCTGCCATTGAGACTGAACGGGGATTATTTATTTTTTTAACTTGGCCGCCGGGCCCGGGCGGGCATCGCCCCCGGTACCTCCAGCCGCTACTATTTCCGCGGGCCGTGTTCCAACACTACTCACCCCGGCCAAGAGGCCTATTCCCCGGCCCGCACCCCGCCATTGAGACTGCACGGGAATTATTATTTTTTTATCTCTCAACCTGTCCAAGAGGCCTGCTGCCCGCCGCACTCGCCGCCGGGCCGGCCCGCACCCCGCCATTGAGACTGAACGGGGATTATTATTTTTTTTAACTCGGCCTCCGGGCCGGGGCGGGCTTCGCCCCCGGTACCTCCAGCCGCTTCTATTTACGCGCGCCGCCTTCCAACATATTCACCCCGGCCAAGAGGCCTATTCCCCGGCCCGCACCCCGCCATTGAGACTGCACGGGAATTATTATTTTTTTATCTCTCAACCTGTCCAAGAGGCCTGCTGCCCGCCGCACTCGCCGCCGGGCCGGCCCGCACCCCGCCATTGAGACTGAACGGGGATTATTATTTTTTTTAACTCGGCCTCCGGGCCGGGGCGGGCTTCGCCCCTGGTACCTCCAGCCGCTTCTATTTACGCGCGCCGCGTTCCAACATATTCACCCCGGCCAAGAGGCCTATTCCCCGGCCCGCACCCCGCCATTGAGACTGCATGGGAATTATTATTTTTTTATCTCTCAACCTGTCCAAGAGGCCTGCTGCCCGCCGCAATCGCCGCCGGGCCGGCCCGCACCCTGCCATTGAGACTGAACGGGATTATTTATTTTTTTAACTTGGCCGCCGGGCCGGGGCGGGCATCGCCCCCGGTACCTCCAGCCGCTACTATTTCCGCGGGCCGCGTTCCAACACTATTCACCCCGGCCAAGAGGCCTATTCCCCGGCCCGCACCCCGCCATTGAGACTGCACGGGAATTATTATTTTTTTTATCTCTCAACCTGTCCAAGAGGCCTGCTGCCCGCCGCAATCGCCGCCGGGCCGGCCCGCACCCTGCCATTGAGACTGAACGGGATTATTTATTTTTTTAACTTGGCCGCCGGGCCGGGGCGGGCATCGCCCCCGGTACCTCCAGCCGCTACTATTTCCGCGGGCCGTGTTCCAACACTATTCACCCCGGCCAAGAGGCCTATTCCCCGGCCCGCACCCCGCCATTGAGACTGCACGGGAATTATTATTTTTTTTATCTCTCAACCTGTCCAAGAGGCCTGCTGCCCGCCGCAATCGCCGCCGGGCCGGCCCGCACCCCGCCATTGAGACTGAACGGGGATTATTATTTTTTTTAACTCGGCCTCCGGGCCGGGGCGGGCTTCGCCCCCGGTACCTCCAGCCGCTTCTATTTACGCGCGCCGCGTTCCAACATATTCACCCCGGCCAAGAGGCCTATTCCCCGGCCCGCACCCCGCCATTGAGACTGCATGGGAATTATTATTTTTTTATCTCTCAACCTGTCCAAGAGGCCTGCTGCCCGCCGCAATTGCCGCCGGGCCGGCCCGCACCCTGCCATTGAGACTGAACGGGAATTATTATTTTTTTATCTCTCAACCTGTCCAAGAGGCCTGCTGCCCGCCGCAATCGCCGCCGGGCCGGCCCGCACCCTGCCATTGAGACTGAACGGGGATTATTTATTTTTTTAACTTGGCCGCCGGGCCCGGGCGGGCATCGCCCCCGGTACCTCCAGCCGCTACTATTTCCGCGGGCCGTGTTCCAACACTATTCACCCCGGCCAAGAGGCCTATTCCCCGGCCCGCACCCCGCCATTGAGACTGCACGGGAATTATTATTTTTTTATCTCTCAACCTGTCCAAGAGGCCTGCTGCCCGCCGCACTCGCCGCCGGGCCGGCCCGCACCCCGCCATTGAGACTGAACGGGGATTATTATTTTTTTTAACTCGGCCTCCGGGCCGGGGCGGGCTTCGCCCCCGGTACCTCCAGCCGCTTCTATTTACGCGCGCCGCGTTCCAACATATTCACCCCGGCCAAGAGGCCTATTCCCCGGCCCGCACCCCGCCATTGAGACTGCACGGGAATTATTATTTTTTTATCTCTCAACCTGTCCAAGAGGCCTGCTGCCCGCCGCACTCGCCGCCGGGCCGGCCCGCACCCCGCCATTGAGACTGAACGGGGATTATTATTTTTTTTAACTCGGCCTCCGGGCCGGGGCGGGCTTCGCCCCCGGTACCTCCAGCCGCTTCTATTTACGCGCGCCGCGTTCCAACATATTCACCCCGGCCAAGAGGCCTATTCCCCGGCCCGCACCCCGCCATTGAGACTGCATGGGAATTATTATTTTTTTATCTCTCAACCTGTCCAAGAGGCCTGCTGCCCGCCGCAATCGCCGCCGGGCCGGCCCGCACCCTGCCATTGAGACTGAACGGGATTATTTATTTTTTTAACTTGGCCGCCGGGCCGGGGCGGGCATCGCCCCCGGTACCTCCAGCCGCTACTATTTCCGCGGGCCGTGTTCCAACACTATTCACCCCGGCCAAGAGGCCTATTCCCCGGCCCGCACCCCGCCATTGAGACTGCACGGGAATTATTATTTTTTTATCTCTCAACCTGTCCAAGAGGCCTGCTGCCCGCCGCAATCGCCGCCGGGCCGGCCCGCACCCCGCCATTGAGACTGAACGGGGATTATTATTTTTTTTAACTCGGCCTCCGGGCCGGGGCGGGCTTCGCCCCCGGTACCTCCAGCCTCTTCTATTTACGCGCGCCGCGTTCCAACATATTCACCCCGGCCAAGAGGCCTATTTCCCGGCCCGCACCCCGCCATTGAGACTGCACGGGAATTATTATTTTTTTATCTCTCAACCTGTCCAAGAGGCCTGCTGCCCGCCGCACTCGCCGCCGGGCCGGCCCGCACCCCGCCATTGAGACTGAACGGGGATTATTATTTTTTTTAACTTGGCCGCCGGGCCGGGGCGGGCATCGCCCCCGGTACCTCCAGCCGCTACTATTTCCGCGGGCCGTGTTCCAACACTATTCACCCCGGCCAAGAGGCCTATTCCCCGGCCCGCACCCCGCCATTGAGACTGCATGGGAATTATTATTTTTTTATCTCTCAACCTGTCCAAGAGGCCTGCTGCCCGCCGCAATTGCCGCCGGGCCGGCCCGCACCCTGCCATTGAGACTGAACGGGAATTATTATTTTTTTATCTCTCAACCTGTCCAAGAGGCCTGCTGCCCGCCGCAATCGCCGCCGGGCCGGCCCGCACCCTGCCATTGAGACTGAACGGGGATTATTTATTTTTTTAACTTGGCCGCCGGGCCCGGGCGGGCATCGCCCCCGGTACCTCCAGCCGCTACTATTTCCGCGGGCCGTGTTCCAACACTATTCACCCCGGCCAAGAGGCCTATTCCCCGGCCCGCACCCCGCCATTGAGACTGCACGGGAATTATTATTTTTTTATCTCTCAACCTGTCCAAGAGGCCTGCTGCCCGCCGCACTCGCCGCCGGGCCGGCCCGCACCCCGCCATTGAGACTGAACGGGGATTATTATTTTTTTTAACTCGGCCTCCGGGCCGGGGCGGGCTTCGCCCCCGGTACCTCCAGCCGCTTCTATTTACGCGCGCCGCGTTCCAACATATTCACCCCGGCCAAGAGGCCTATTCCCCGGCCCGCACCCCGCCATTGAGACTGCACGGGAATTATTATTTTTTTTATCTCTCAACCTGTCCAAGAGGCCTGCTGCCCGCCGCACTCGCCGCCGGGCCGGCCCGCACCCCGCCATTGAGACTGAACGGGGATTATTATTTTTTTTAACTCGGCCTCCGGGCCGGGGCGGGCTTCGCCCCCGGTACCTCCAGCCGCTTCTATTTACGCGCGCCGCGTTCCAACATATTCACCCCGGCCAAGAGGCCTATTCCCCGGCCCGCACCCCGCCATTGAGACTGCATGGGAATTATTATTTTTTTATCTCTCAACCTGTCCAAGAGGCCTGCTGCCCGCCGCAATCGCCGCCGGGCCGGCCCGCACCCTGCCATTGAGACTGAACGGGATTATTTATTTTTTTAACTTGGCCGCCGGGCCGGGGCGGGCATCGCCCCCGGTACCTCCAGCCGCTACTATTTCCGCGGGCCGTGTTCCAACACTATTCACCCCGGCCAAGAGGCCTATTCCCCGGCCCGCACCCCGCCATTGAGACTGCATGGGAATTATTATTTTTTTATCTCTCAACCTGTCCAAGAGGCCTGCTGCCCGCCGCAATTGCCGCCGGGCCGGCCCGCACCCTGCCATTGAGACTGAACGGGAATTATTATTTTTTTATCTCTCAACCTGTCCAAGAGGCCTGCTGCCCGCCGCAATCGCCGCCGGGCCGGCCCGCACCCTGCCATTGAGACTGAACGGGGATTATTTATTTTTTTAACTTGGCCGCCGGGCCCGGGCGGGCATCGCCCCCGGTACCTCCAGCCGCTACTATTTCCGCGGGCCGTGTTCCAACACTATTCACCCCGGCCAAGAGGCCTATTCCCCGGCCCGCACCCCGCCATTGAGACTGCACGGGAATTATTATTTTTTTATCTCTCAACCTGTCCAAGAGGCCTGCTGCCCGCCGCACTCGCCGCCGGGCCGGCCCGCACCCCGCCATTGAGACTGAACGGGGATTATTATTTTTTTTAACTCGGCCTCCGGGCCGGGGCGGGCTTCGCCCCCGGTACCTCCAGCCGCTTCTATTTACGCGCGCCGCGTTCCAACATATTCACCCCGGCCAAGAGGCCTATTCCCCGGCCCGCACCCCGCCATTGAGACTGCACGGGAATTATTATTTTTTTTATCTCTCAACCTGTCCAAGAGGCCTGCTGCCCGCCGCACTCGCCGCCGGGCCGGCCCGCACCCCGCCATTGAGACTGAACGGGGATTATTATTTTTTTTAACTCGGCCTCCGGGCCGGGGCGGGCTTCGCCCCCGGTACCTCCAGCCGCTTCTATTTACGCGCGCCGCGTTCCAACATATTCACCCCGGCCAAGAGGCCTATTCCCCGGCCCGCACCCCGCCATTGAGACTGCATGGGAATTATTATTTTTTTATCTCTCAACCTGTCCAAGAGGCCTGCTGCCCGCCGCAATCGCCGCCGGGCCGGCCCGCACCCTGCCATTGAGACTGAACGGGATTATTTATTTTTTTAACTTGGCCGCCGGGCCGGGGCGGGCATCGCCCCCGGTACCTCCAGCCGCTACTATTTCCGCGGGCCGTGTTCCAACACTATTCACCCCGGCCAAGAGGCCTATTCCCCGGCCCGCACCCCGCCATTGAGACTGCACGGGAATTATTATTTTTTTATCTCTCAACCTGTCCAAGAGGCCTGCTGCCCGCCGCAATCGCCGCCGGGCCGGCCCGCACCCCGCCATTGAGACTGAACGGGGATTATTATTTTTTTTAACTCGGCCTCCGGGCCGGGGCGGGCTTCGCCCCCGGTACCTCCAGCCGCTTCTATTTACGCGCGCCGCGTTCCAACATATTCACCCCGGCCAAGAGGCCTATTTCCCGGCCCGCACCCCGCCATTGAGACTGCACGGGAATTATTATTTTTTTATCTCTCAACCTGTCCAAGAGGCCTGCTGCCCGCCGCACTCGCCGCCGGGCCGGCCCGCACCCCGCCATTGAGACTGAACGGGGATTATTATTTTTTTTAACTCGGCCTCCGGGCCGGGGCGGGCTTCGCCCCCGGTACCTCCAGCCGCTTCTATTTACGCGCGCCGCGTTCCAACATATTCACCCCGGCCAAGAGGCCTATTCCCCGGCCCGCACCCCGCCATTGAGACTGCATGGGAATTATTATTTTTTTATCTCTCAACCTGTCCAAGAGGCCTGCTGCCCGCCGCAATTGCCGCCGGGCCGGCCCGCACCCTGCCATTGAGACTGAACGGGAATTATTATTTTTTTATCTCTCAACCTGTCCAAGAGGCCTGCTGCCCGCCGCAATCGCCGCCGGGCCGGCCCGCACCCTGCCATTGAGACTGAACGGGGATTATTTATTTTTTTAACTTGGCCGCCGGGCCGGGGCGGGCATCGCCCCCGGTACCTCCAGCCGCTACTATTTCCGCGGGCCGTGTTCCAACACTATTCACCCCGGCCAAGAGGCCTATTCCCCGGCCCGCACCCCGCCATTGAGACTGCACGGGAATTATTATTTTTTTATCTCTCAACCTGTCCAAGAGGCCTGCTGCCCGCCGCACTCGCCGCCGGGCCGGCCCGCACCCCGCCATTGAGACTGAACGGGGATTATTATTTTTTTTAACTCGGCCTCCGGGCCGGGGCGGGCTTCGCCCCCGGTACCTCCAGCCGCTTCTATTTACGCGCGCCGCGTTCCAACATATTCACCCCGGCCAAGAGGCCTATTCCCCGGCCCGCACCCCGCCATTGAGACTGCACGGGAATTATTATTTTTTTATCTCTCAACCTGTCCAAGAGGCCTGCTGCCCGCCGCACTCGCCGCCGGGCCGGCCCGCACCCCGCCATTGAGACTGAACGGGGATTATTATTTTTTTTAACTCGGCCTCCGGGCCGGGGCGGGCTTCGCCCCCGGTACCTCCAGCCGCTTCTATTTACGCGCGCCGCGTTCCAACATATTCACCCCGGCCAAGAGGCCTATTCCCCGGCCCGCACCCCGCCATTGAGACTGCATGGGAATTATTTTTTTTTTATCTCTCAACCTGTCCAAGAGGCCTGCTGCCCGCCGCAATCGCCGCCGGGCCGGCCCGCACCCTGCCATTGAGACTGAACGGGGATTATTTATTTTTTTAACTTGGCCGCCGGGCCGGGGCGGGCATCGCCCCCGGTACCTCCAGCCGCTACTATTTCCGCGGGCCGTGTTCCAACACTATTCACCCCGGCCAAGAGGCCTATTCCCCGGCCCGCACCCCGCCATTGAGACTGCACGGGAATTATTATTTTTTTATCTCTCAACCTGTCCAAGAGGCCTGCTGCCCGCCGCACTCGCCGCCGGGCCGGCCCGCACCCCGCCATTGAGACTGAACGGGGATTATTATTTTTTTTAACTCGGCCTCCGGGCCGGGGCGGGCTTCGCCCCCGGTACCTCCAGCCGCTTCTATTTACGCGCGCCGCGTTCCAACATATTCACCCCGGCCAAGAGGCCTATTCCCCGGCCCGCACCCCGCCATTGAGACTGCACGGGAATTATTATTTTTTTATCTCTCAACCTGTCCAAGAGGCCTGCTGCCCGCCGCACTCGCCGCCGGGCCGGCCCGCACCCCGCCATTGAGACTGAACGGGGATTATTATTTTTTTTAACTCGGCCTCCGGGCCGGGGCGGGCTTCGCCCCCGGTACCTCCAGCCGCTTCTATTTACGCGCGCCCCGTTCCAACATATTCACCCCGGCCAAGAGGCCTATTCCCCGGCCCGCACCCCGCCATTGAGACTGCATGGGAATTATTATTTTTTTATCTCTCAACCTGTCCAAGAGGCCTGCTGCCCGCCGCAATCGCCGCCGGGCCGGCCCGCACCCTGCCATTGAGACTGAACGGGATTATTTATTTTTTTAACTTGGCCGCCGGGCTGGGGCGGGCATCGCCCCCGGTACCTCCAGCCGCTACTATTTCCGCGGGCCGTGTTCCAACACTATTCACCCCGGCCAAGAGGCCTATTCCCCGGCCCGCACCCCGCCATTGAGACTGCACGGGAATTATTATTTTTTTATCTCTCAACCTGTCCAAGAGGCCTGCTGCCCGCCAATCGCCGCCGGGCCGGCCCGCACCCCGCCATTGAGACTGCACGGGAATTATTATTTTTTTATCTCTCAACCTGTCCAAGAGGCCTGCTGCCCGCCGCACTCGCCGCCGGGCCGGCCCGCACCCCGCCATTGAGACTGAACGGGGATTATTATTTTTTTTAACTGGGCCTCCGGGCCGGGGCGGGCTTCGCCCCCGGTACCTCCAGCCGCTTCTATTTACGAGCGCCGCGTTCCAACATATTCACCCCGGCCAAGAGGCCTATTCCCCGGCCCGCACCCCGCCATTGAGACTGCATGGGAATTATTATTTTTTTATCTCTCAACCTGTCCAAGAGGCCTGCTGCCCGCACCCTGCCATTGAGACTGCACGGGAATTATTATTTTTTTATCTCTCAACCTGTCCAAGAGGCCTGCTGCCCGCCAATCGCCGCCGGGCCGGCCCGCACCCCGCCATTGAGACTGCACGGGAATTATTATTTTTTTATCTCTCAACCTGTCCAAGAGGCCTGCTGCCCGCCGCACTCGCCGCCGGGCCGGCCCGCACCCTGCCATTGAGACTGAACGGGATTATTTATTTTTTTAACTTGGCCGCCGGGCTGGGGCGGGCATCGCCCCCGGTACCTCCAGCCGCTACTATTTCCGCGGGCCGTGTTCCAACACTATTCACCCCGGCCAAGAGGCCTATTCCCCGGCCCGCACCCCGCCATTGAGACTGCACGGGAATTATTATTTTTTTATCTCTCAACCTGTCCAAGAGGCCTGCTGCCCGCCAATCGCCGCCGGGCCGGCCCGCACCCCGCCATTGAGACTGCACGGGAATTATTATTTTTTTATCTCTCAACCTGTCCAAGAGGCCTGCTGCCCGCCGCACTCGCCGCCGGGCCGGCCCGCACCCCGCCATTGAGACTGAACGGGGATTATTATTTTTTTTAACTGGGCCTCCGGGCCGGGGCGGGCTTCGCCCCCGGTACCTCCAGCCGCTTCTATTTACGAGCGCCGCGTTCCAACATATTCACCCCGGCCAAGAGGCCTATTCCCCGGCCCGCACCCCGCCATTGAGACTGCATGGGAATTATTATTTTTTTATCTCTCAACCTGTCCAAGAGGCCTGCTGCCCGCACCCTGCCATTGAGACTGAACGGGAATTATTATTTTTTTATCTCTCAACCTGTCCAAGAGGCCTGCTGCCCGCCGCACTCGCCGCCGGGCCGGCCCGCACCCTGCCATTGAGACTGAACGGGATTATTTATTTTTTTAACTTGGCCGCCGGCCCGGGGCGGGCATCGCCCCCGGTACCTCCAGCCGCTACTATTTCCGCGGGCCGTGTTCCAACACTATTCACCCCGGCCAAGAGGCCTATTCCCCGGCCCGCACCCCGCCATTGAGACTGCACGGGAATTATTATTTTTTTTATCTCTCAACCTGTCCAAGAGGCCTGCTGCCCGCCGCAATCGCCGCCGGGCCGGCCCGCACCCTGCCATTGTGACTGAACGGGGATTATTTATTTTTTTAACTTGGCCGCCGGGCCGGGGCGGGCATCGCCCCCGGTACCTCCAGCCGCTTCTATTTACGCGCGCCGCGTTCCAACATATTCACCCCGGCCAAGAGGCCTATTCCCCGGCCCGCACCCCGCCATTGAGACTGCACGGGAATTATTATTTTTTTATCTCTCAACCTGTCCAAGAGGCCTGCTGCCCGCCGCACTCGCCGCCGGGCCGGCCAGCACCCCGCCATTGAGACTGAACGGGGATTATTATTTTTTTTAACTCGGCCTCCGGGCCGGGGCGGGCTTCGCCCCCGGTACCTCCAGCCGCTTCTATTTACGCGCGCCGCGTTCCAACATATTCACCCCGGCCAAGAGGCCTATTCCCCGGCCCGCACCCCGCCATTGAGACTGCATGGGAATTATTATTTTTTTATCTCTCAACCTGTCCAAGAGGCCTGCTGCCCGCCGCAATTGCCGCCGGGCCGGCCCGCACCCTGCCATTGAGACTGAACGGGAATTATTATTTTTTTATCTCTCAACCTGTCCAAGAGGCCTGCTGCCCGCCGCAATCGCCGCCGGGCCGGCCCGCACCCTGCCATTGAGACTGAACGGGGATTATTTATTTTTTTAACTTGGCCGCCGGGCCCGGGCGGGCATCGCCCCCGGTACCTCCAGCCGCTACTATTTCCGCGGGCCGTGTTCCAACACTATTCACCCCGGCCAAGAGGCCTATTCCCCGGCCCGCACCCCGCCATTGAGACTGCACGGGAATTATTATTTTTTTATCTCTCAACCTGTCCAAGAGGCCTGCTGCCCGCCGCACTCGCCGCCGGGCCGGCCCGCACCCCGCCATTGAGACTGAACGGGGATTATTATTTTTTTTAACTCGGCCTCCGGGCCGGGGCGGGCTTCGCCCCCGGTACCTCCAGCCGCTTCTATTTACGCGCGCCGCGTTCCAACATATTCACCCCGGCCAAGAGGCCTATTCCCCGGCCCGCACCCCGCCATTGAGACTGCACGGGAATTATTATTTTTTTATCTCTCAACCTGTCCAAGAGGCCTGCTGCCCGCCGCACTCGCCGCCGGGCCGGCCCGCACCCCGCCATTGAGACTGAACGGGGATTATTTATTTTTTTAACTTGGCCGCCGGGCCGGGGCGGGCATCGCCCCCGGTACCTCCAGCCGCTACTATTTCCGCGGGCCGTGTTCCAACACTATTCACCCCGGCCAAGAGGCCTATTCCGCGGCCCGCACCCCGCCATTGAGACTGCACGGGAATTATTATTTTTTTATCTCTCAACCTGTCCAAGAGGCCTGCTGCCCGCCGCACTCGCCGCCGGGCCGGCCCGCACCCCGCCATTGAGACTGAACGGGGATTATTATTTTTTTTAACTCGGCCTCCGGGCCGGGGCGGGCTTCGCCCCCGGTACCTCCAGCCGCTTCTATTTACGCGCGCCGCGTTCCAACATATTCACCCCGGCCAAGAGGCCTATTCCCCGGCCCGCACCCCGCCATTGAGACTGCACGGGAATTATTATTTTTTTATCTCTCAACCTGTCCAAGAGGCCTGCTGCCCGCCGCACTCGCCGCCGGGCCGGCCCGCACCCCGCCATTGAGACTGAACGGGGATTATTATTTTTTTTAACTCGGCCTCCGGGCCGGGGCGGGCTTCGCCCCCGGTACCTCCAGCCGCTTCTATTTACGCGCGCCGCGTTCCAACATATTCACCCCGGCCAAGAGGCCTATTCCCCGGCCCGCACCCCGCCATTGAGACTGCATGGGAATTATTATTTTTTTATCTCTCAACCTGTCCAAGAGGCCTGCTGCCCGCCGCAATCGCCGCCGGGCTTGCGCGCACCCTGCCATTGAGACTGAACGGGATTATTTATTTTTTTAACTTGGCCGCCGGGCCGGGGCGGGCATCGCCCCCGGTACCTCCAGCCGCTACTATTTCCGCGGGCCGTGTTCCAACACTATTCACCCCGGCCAAGAGGCCTATTCCCCGGCCCGCACCCCGCCATTGAGACTGCACGGGAATTATTATTTTTTTATCTCTCAACCTGTCCAAGAGGCCTGCTGCCCGCCGCACTCGCCGCCGGGCCGGCCCGCACCCCGCCATTGAGACTGAACGGGGATTATTATTTTTTTTTAACTCGGCCTCCGGGCGGGGCGGGCTTCGCCCCCGGTACCTCCAGCCGCTTCTATTTACGCGCGCCGCGTTCCAACATATTCACCCCGGCCAAGAGGCCTATTCCCCGGCCCGCACCCCGCCATTGAGACTGCACGGGAATTATTATTTTTTTATCTCTCAACCTGTCCAAGAGGCCTGCTGCCCGCCGCACTCGCCGCCGGGCCGGCCCGCACCCCGCCATTGAGACTGAACGGGGATTATTATTTTTTTTAACTCGGCCTCCGGGCCGGGGCGGGCTTCGCCCCCGGTACCTCCAGCCGCTTCTATTTACGCGCGCCGCGTTCCAACATATTCACCCCGGCCAAGAGGCCTATTCCCCGGCCCGCACCCCGCCATTGAGACTGCATGGGAATTATTATTTTTTTATCTCTCAACCTGTCCAAGAGGCCTGCTGCCCGCCGCAATCGCCGCCGGGCCGGCCCGCACCCTGCCATTGAGACTGAACGGGATTATTTATTTTTTTAACTTGGCCGCCGGGCCGGGGCGGGCATCGCCCCCGGTACCTCCAGCCGCTACTATTTCCGCGGGCCGTGTTCCAACACTATTCACCCCGGCCAAGAGGCCTATTCCCCGGCCCGCACCCCGCCATTGAGACTGCACGGGAATTATTATTTTTTTATCTCTCAACCTGTCCAAGAGGCCTGCTGCCCGCCGCAATCGCCGCCGGGCCGGCCCGCACCCCGCCATTGAGACTGAACGGGGATTATTATTTTTTTTAACTCGGCCTCCGGGCCGGGGCGGGCTTCGCCCCCGGTACCTCCAGCCGCTTCTATTTACGCGCGCCGCGTTCCAACATATTCACCCCGGCCAAGAGGCCTATTCCCCGGCCCGCACCCCGCCATTGAGACTGCACGGGAATTATTATTTTTTTATCTCTCAACCTGTCCAAGAGGCCTGCTGCCCGCCGCACTCGCCGCCGGGCCGGCCCGCACCCCGCCATTGAGACTGAACGGGGATTATTATTTTTTTTAACTCGGCCTCCGGGCCGGGGCGGGCTTCGCCCCCGGTACCTCCAGCCGCTTCTATTTACGCGCGCCGCGTTCCAACATATTCACCCCGGCCAAGAGGCCTATTCCCCGGCCCGCACCCCGCCATTGAGACTGCATGGGAATTATTATTTTTTTATCTCTCAACCTGTCCAAGAGGCCTGCTGCCCGCCGCAATTGCCGCCGGGCCGGCCCGCACCCTGCCATTGAGACTGAACGGGAATTATTATTTTTTTATCTCTCAACCTGTCCAAGAGGCCTGCTGCCCGCCGCAATCGCCGCCGGGCCGGCCCGCACCCTGCCATTGAGACTGAACGGGGATTATTATTTTTTTTAACTCGGCCGCCGGGCCCGGGCGGGCAACGCCCCCGGTACCTCCAGCCGCTTCTATTTACGCGCGCCGCGTTCCAACATATTCACCCCGGCCAAGAGGCCTATTCCCCGGCCCGCACCCCGCTATTGAGACTGCACGGGAATTATTATTTTTTTATCTCTCAACCTGTCCAAGAGGCCTGCTGCCCGCCGCACTCGCCGCCGGGCCGGCCCGCACCCCGCCATTGAGACTGAACGGGGATTATTATTTTTTTTAACTCGGCCTCCGGGCCGGGGCGGGCTTCGCCCCCGGTACCTCCAGCCGCTTCTATTTACGCGCGCCGCGTTCCAACATATTCACCCCGGCCAAGAGGCCTATTCCCCGGCCCGCACCCCGCCATTGAGACTGCACGGGAATTATTATTTTTTTATCTCTCAACCTGTCCAAGAGGCCTGCTGCCCGCCGCAATCGCCGCCGGGCCGGCCCGCACCCTGCCATTGAGACTGAACGGGGATTATTATTTTTTTTAACTCGGCCGCCGGGCCCGGGCGGGCAACGCCCCCGGTACCTCCAGCCGCTTCTATTTACGCGCGCCGCGTTCCAACATATTCACCCCGGCCAAGAGGCCTATTCCCCGGCCCGCACCCCGCCATTGAGACTGCACGGGAATTATTATTTTTTTATCTCTCAACCTGTCCAAGAGGCCTGCTGCCCGCCGCACTCGCCGCCGGGCCGGCCCGCACCCCGCCATTGAGACTGAACGGGGATTATTTATTTTTTTAACTTGGCCGCCGGGCCGGGGCGGGCATCGCCCCCGGTACCTCCAGCCGCTACTATTTCCGCGGGCCGTGTTCCAACACTATTCACCCCGGCCAAGAAGCCTATTCCCCGGCCCGCACCCCGCCATTGAGACTGCACGGGAATTATTATTTTTTTATCTCTCAACCTGTCCAAGAGGCCTGCTGCCCGCCGCACTCGCTGCCGGGCCGGCCCGCACCCCGCCATTGAGACTGAACGGGGATTATTTTTTTTAACTCGGCCTCCGGGCCGGGGCGGGCTTCGCCCCCGGTACCTCCAGCCGCTTCTATTTACGCGCGCCGCGTTCCAACATATTCACCCCGGCCAAGAGGCCTATTCCCCGGCCCGCACCCCGCCATTGAGACTGCATGGGAATTATTATTTTTTTATCTCTCAACCTGTCCAAGAGGCCTGCTGCCCGCCGCAATTGCCGCCGGGCCGGCCCGCACCCTGCCATTGAGACTGAACGGGAATTATTATTTTTTTATCTCTCAACCTGTCCAATAGGCCTGCTGCCCGCCGCAATCGCCGCCGGGCCGGCCCGCACCCTGCCATTGAGACTGAACGGGGATTATTTATTTTTTTAACTCGGCCTCCGGGCCGGGGCGGGCTTCGCCCCCGGTACCTCCAGCCGCTTCTATTTACGCGCGCCGCGTTCCAACATATTCACCCCGGCCAAGAGGCCTATTCCCCGGCCCGCACCCCGCCATTGAGACTGCATGGGAATTATTATTTTTTTATCTCTCAACCTGTCCAAGAGGCCTGCTGCCCGCCGCAATCGCCGCCGGGCCGGCCCGCACCCTGCCATTGAGACTGAACGGGATTATTTATTTTTTTAACTTGGCCGCCGGGCCGGGGCGGGAATCGCCCCCGGTACCTCCAGCCGCTACTATTTCCGCGGGCCGTGTTCCAACACTATTCACCCCGGCCAAGAGGCCTATTCCCCGGCCCGCACCCCGCCATTGAGACTGCACGGGAATTATTATTTTTTTATCTCTCAACCTGTCCAAGAGGCCTGCTGCCCACCGCACTCGCCGCCGGGCCGGCCCGCACCCCGCCATTGAGACTGAACGGGGATTATTATTTTTTTTAACTCGGCCTCCGGGCCGGGGCGGGCTTCGCCCCCGGTACCTCCAGCCGCTTCTATTTACGCGCGCCGCGTTCCAACATATTCACCCCGGCCAAGAGGCCTATTCCCCGGCCCGCACCCCGCCATTGAGACTGCATGGGAATTATTATTTTTTTATCTCTCAACCTGTCCAAGAGGCCTGCTGCCCGCCGCAATCGCCGCCGGGCTGGCCCGCACCCTGCCATTGAGACTGAACGGGATTATTTATTTTTTTAACTTGGCCGCCGGGCCGGGGCGGGCATCGCCCCCGGTACCTCCAGCCGCTACTATTTCCGCGGGCCGTGTTCCAACACTATTCACCCCGGCCAAGAGGCCTATTCCCCGGCCCGCACCCCGCCATTGAGACTGCATGGGAATTATTTTTTTTTTATCTCTCAACCTGTCCAAGAGGCCTGCTGCCCGCCGCAATCGCCGCCGGGCCGGCCCGCACCCTGCCACTGAGACTGAACGGGATTATTTATTTTTTTAACTTGGCCGCCGGGCCGGGGCGGGCATCGCCCCCGGTACCTCCAGCCGCTACTATTTCCGCGGGCCGTGTTCCAACACTATTCACCCCGGCCAAGAGGCCTATTCCCCGGCCCGCACCCCGCCATTGAGACTGCACGGGAATTATTATTTTTTTATCTCTCAACCTGTCCAAGAGGCCTGCTGCCCGCCGCAATCGCCGCCGGGCCGGCCCGCACCCCGCCATTGAGACTGAACGGGGATTATTATTTTTTTTAACTCGGCCTCCGGGCCGGGGAGGGCTTCGCCCCCGGTACCTCCAGCCGCTTCTATTTACGCGCGCCGCGTTCCAACATATTCACCCCGGCCAAGAGGCCTATTCCCCGGCCCGCACCCCGCCATTGAGACTGCACGGGAATTATTATTTTTTTATCTCTCAACCTGTCCAAGAGGCCTGCTGCCCGCAGCACTCGCCGCCGGGCCGGCCCGCACCCCGCCATTGAGACTGAACGGGAATTATTATTTTTTTATCTCTCAACCTGTCCAAGAGGCCTGCTGCCCGCCGCAATCGCCGCTGGGCCGGCCCGCACCCTGCCATTGAGACTGAACGGGGATTATTTATTTTTTTAACTTGGCCGCCGGGCCGGGGCGGGCATCGCCCCGGGTACCTCCAGCCGCTACTATTTCCGCGGGCCGTGTTCCAACACTATTCACCCCGGCCAAGAGGCCTATTCCCCGGCCCGCACCCCGCCATTGAGACTGCACGGGAATTATTATTTTTTTATCTCTCAACCTGTCCAAGAGGCCTGCTGCCCGCCGCACTCGCCGCCGGGCCGGCCCGCACCCCGCCATTGAGACTGAACGGGGATTATTATTTTTTTTAACTCGGCCTCCGGGCCGGGGCGGGCTTCGCCCCCGGTACCTCCAGCCGCTTCTATTTACGCGCGCCGCGTTCCAACATATTCACCCCGGCCAAGAGGCCTATTCCCCGTCCCGCACCCCGCCATTGAGACTGCACGGGAATTATTATTTTTTTATCTCTCAACCTGTCCAAGAGGCCTGCTGCCCGCCGCACTCGCCGCCGGGCCGGCCCGCACCCCGCCATTGAGACTGAACGGGGATTATTATTTTTTTTAACTCGGCCTCCGGGCCGGGGCGGGCTTCGCCCCCGGTACCTCCAGCCGCTTCTATTTACGCGCGCCGCGTTCCAACATATTCACCCCGGCCAAGAGGCCTATTCCCCGGCCCGCACCCCGCCATTGAGACTGCATGGGAATTATTATTTTTTTATCTCTCAACCTGTCCAAGAGGCCTGCTGCCCGCCGCAATCGCCGCCGGGCCGGCCCGCACCCTGCCATTGAGACTGAACGGGATTATTTATTTTTTTAACTTGGCCGCCGGGCCGGGGCGGGCATCGCCCCCGGTACCTCCAGCCGCTACTATTTCCGCGGGCCGTGTTCCAACACTATTCACCCCGGCCAAGAGGCCCATTCCCCGGCCCGCACCCCGCCATTGAGACTGCACGGGAATTATTATTTTTTTATCTCTCAACCTGTCCAAGAGGCCTGCTGCCCGCCGCAATCGCCGCCGGGCCGGCCCGCACCCCGCCATTGAGACTGAACGGGGATTATTAATTTTTTTAACTCGGCCTCCGGGCCGGGGCGGGCTTCGCCCCCGGTACCTGCAGCCGCTTCTATTTACGCGCGCCGCGTTTCAACATATTCACCCCGGCCAAGAGGCCTATTTCCCGGCCCGCACCCCGCCATTGAGACTGCACGGGAATTATTATTTTTTTATCTCTCAACCTGTCCAAGAGGCCTGCTGCCCGCCGCACTCGCCGCCGGGCCGGCCCGCACCCCGCCATTGAGACTGAACGGGGATTATTATTTTTTTTAACTCGGCCTCTGGGCCGGGGCGGGCTTCGCCCCCGGTACCTCCAGCCGCTTCTATTTACGCGCGCCGCGTTCCAACATATTCACCCCGGCCAAGAGGCCTATTCCCCGGCCCGCACCCCGCCATTGAGACTGCATGGGAATTATTATTTTTTTATCTCTCAACCTGTCCAAGAGGCCTGCTGCCCGCCGCAATTGCCGCCGGGCCGGCCCGCACCCTGCCATTGAGACTGAACGGGAATTATTATTTTTTTATCTCTCAACCTGTCCAAGAGGCCTGCTGCCCGCCGCAATCGCCGCCGGGCCGGCCCGCACCCTGCCATTGAGACTGAACGGGGATTATTTATTTTTTTAACTTGGCCGCCGGGCCGGGGCGGGCATCGCCCCCGGTACCTCCAGCCGCTACTATTTCCACGGGCCGTGTTCCAACACTATTCACCCCGGCCAAGAGGCCTATTCCCCGGCCCGCACCCCGCCATTGAGACTGCACGGGAATTATTATTTTTTTATCTCTCAACCTGTCCAAGAGGCCTGCTGCCCGCCGCACTCGCCGCCGGGCCGGCCCGCACCCCGCCATTGAGACTGAACGGGGATTATTATTTTTTTTAACTCGGCCTCCGGGCCGGGGCGGGCTTCGCCCCCGGTACCTCCAGCCGCTTCTATTTACGCGCGCCGCGTTCCAACATATTCACCCCGGCCAAGAGGCCTATTCCCCGGCCCGCACCCCGCCATTGAGACTGCACGGGAATTATTATTTTTTTATCTCTCAACCTGTCCAAGAGGCCTGCTGCCCGCCGCACTCGCCGCCGGGCCGGCCCGCACCCCGCCATTGAGACTGAACGGGGATTATTATTTTTTTTTAACTCGGCCTCCGGGCCGGGGCGGGCTTCGCCCCCGGTACCTCCAGCCGCTTCTATTTACGCGCGCCGCGTTCCAACATATTCACCCCGGCCAAGAGGCCTATTCCCCGGCCCGCACCCCGCCATTGAGACTGCACGGGAATTATTATTTTTTTATCTCTCAACCTGTCCAAGAGGCCTGCTGCCCGCCGCACTCGCCGCCGGGCCGGCCCGCACCCCGCCATTGAGACTGAACGGGGATTATTATTTTTTTTAACTCGGCCTCCGGGCCGGGGCGGGCTTCGCCCCCCGGTACCTCCAGCCGCTTCTATTTACGCGCGCCGCGTTCCAACATATTCACCCCGGCCAAGAGGCCTATTCCCCGGCCCGCACCCCGCCATTGAGACTGCATGGGAATTATTATTTTTTTATCTCTCAACCTGTCCAAGAGGCCTGCTGCCCGCCGCAATCGCCGCCGGGCCGGCCCGCACCCTGCCATTGAGACTGAACGGGATTATTTATTTTTTTAACTTGGCCGCCGGGCCGGGGCGGGCATCGCCCCCGGTACCTCCAGCCGCTACTATTTCCGCGGGCCGTGTTCCAACACTATTCACCCCGGCCAAGAGGCCTATTCCCCGGCCCGCACCCCGCCATTGAGACTGCACGGGAATTATTATTTTTTTATCTCTCAACCTGTCCAAGAGGCCTGCTGCCCGCCGCAATCGCCGCCGGGCCGGCCCGCACCCCGCCATTGAGACTGAACGGGGATTATTATTTTTTTTAACTCGGCCTCCGGGCCGGGGCGGGCTTCGCCCCCGGTACCTCCAGCCGCTTCTATTTACGCGCGCCGCGTTCCAACATATTCACCCCGGCCAAGAGGCCTATTCCCCGGCCCGCACCCCGCCATTGAGACTGCACGGGAATTATTATTTTTTTATCTCTCAACCTGTCCAAGAGGCCTGCTGCCCGCCGCACTCGCCGCCGGGCCGGCCCGCACCCGCCATTGAGACTGAACGGGGATTATTATTTTTTTTAACTCGGCCTCCGGGCCGGGGCGGGCTTCGCCCCCGGTACCTCCAGCCGCTTCTATTTACGCGCGCCGCGTTCCAACATATTCACCCCGGCCAAGAGGCCTATTCCCCGGCCCGCACCCCGCCATTGAGACTGCATGGGAATTATTATTTTTTTATCTCTCAACCTGTCCAAGAGGCCTGCTGCCCGCCGCAATTGCCGCCGGGCCGGCCCGCACCCTGCCATTGAGACTGAACGGGAATTATTATTTTTTTATCTCTCAACCTGTCCAAGAGGCCTGCTGCCCGCCGCACTCGCCGCCGGGCCGGCCCGCACCCCGCCATTGAGACTGAACGGGAATTATTATTTTTTTATCTCTCAACCTGTCCAAGAGGCCTGCTGCCCGCCGCACTCGCCGCCGGGCCGGCCCGCACCCCGCCATTGAGACTGAACGGGGATTATTATTTTTTTTAACTCGGCCTCCGGGCCGGGGCGGGCTTCGACCCCGGTACCTCCAGCCGCTTCTATTTACGCGCGCCGCGTTCCAACATATTCACCCCGGCCAAGAGGCCTATTCCCCGGCCCGCACCCCGCCATTGAGACTGCATGGGAATTATTATTTTTTTATCTCTCAACCTGTCCAAGAGGCCTGCTGCCCGCCGCAATCGCCGCCGGGCCGGCCCGCACCCTGCCATTGAGACTGAACGGGATTATTTATTTTTTTAACTTGGCCGCCGGGCCGGGGCGGGCATCGCCCCCGGTACCTCCAGCCGCTACTATTTCCGCGGGCGTGTTCCAACACTATTCACCCCGGCCAAGAGGCCTATTCCCCGGCCCGCACCCCGCCATTGAGACTGCACGGGTATTATTATTATTTTTATCTCTCAACCTGTCCAAGAGGCCTGCTGCCCGCCGCAATCGCCGCCGGGCCGGCCCGCACCCCGCCATTGAGACTGAACGGGGATTATTATTTTTTTTAACTCGGCCTCAGGGCCGGGGCGGGCTTCGCCCCCGGTACCTCCAGCCGCTTCTATTTACGCGCGCCGCGTTCCAACATATTCACCCCGGCCAAGAGGCCTATTTCCCGGCCCGCACCCCGCCATTGAGACTGCACGGGAATTATTATTTTTTTATCTCTCAACCTGTCCAAGAGGCCTGCTGCCCGCCGCAATCGCCGCCGGGCCGGCCCGCACCCTGCCATTGAGACTGAACGGGATTATTTATTTTTTTAACTTGGCCGCCGGGCCGGGGCGGGCATCGCCCCCGGTACCTCCAGCCGCTACTATTTCCGCGGGCCGTGTTCCAACACTATTCACCCCGGCCAAGAGGCCTATTCCCCGGCCCGCACCCCGCCATTGAGACTGCACGGGAATTATTATTTTTTTATCTCTCAACCTGTCCAAGAGGCCTGCTGCCCGCCGCAATCGCCGCCGGGCCGGCCCGCACCCCGCCATTGAGACTGAACGGGGATTATTATTTTTTTTAACTCGGCCTCCGGGCCGGGGCGGGCTTCGCCCCCGGTACCTCCAGCCGCTTCTATTTACGCGCGCCGCGTTCCAACATATTCACCCCGGCCAAGAGGCCTATTCCCCGGCCCGCACCCCGCCATTGAGACTGCACGGGAATTATTATTTTTTTATCTCTCAACCTGTCCAAGAGGCCTGCTGCCCGCCGCACTCGCCGCCGGGCCGGCCCGCACCCCGCCATTGAGACTGAACGGGGATTATTATTTTTTTTAACTCGCCCTCCGGGCCGGGGCGGGCTTCGCCCCCGGTACCTCCAGCCGCTTCTATTTACGCGCGCCGCGTTCCAACATATTCACCCCGGCCAAGAGGCCTATTCCCCGGCCAGCACCCCGCCATTGAGACTGCATGGGAATTATTATTTTTTTATCTCTCAACCTGTCCAAGAGGCCTGCTGCCCGCCGCAATTGCCGCCGGGCCGGCCCGCACCCTGCCATTGAGACTGAACGGGAATTATTATTTTTTTATCTCTCAACCCGTCCAAGAGGCCTGCTGCCCGCCGCAATCGCCGCCGGGCCGGCCCGCACCCTGCCATTGAGACTGAACGGGGATTATTTATTTTTTTAACTTGGCCGCCGGGCCCGGGCGGGCATCGCCCCCGGTACCTCCAGCCGCTACTATTTCCGCGGGCCGTGTTCCAACACTATTCACCTCGGCCAAGAGGCCTATTCCCCGGCCCGCACCCCGCCATTGAGACTGCACGGGAATTATTATTTTTTTATCTCTCAACCTGTCCAAGAGGCCTGCTGCCCGCCGCACTCGCCGCCGGGCCGGCCCGCACCCCGCCATTGATACTGAACGGGGATTATTATTTTTTTTAACTCGGCCTCCGGGCCGGGGCGGGCTTCGCCCCCGGTACCTCCAGCCGCTTCTATTTACGCGCGCCGCGTTCCAACATATTCACCCCGGCCAAGAGGCCTATTCCCCGGCCCGCACCCCGCCATTGAGACTGCACGGGAATTATTATTTTTTTATCTCTCAACCTGTCCAAGAGGCCTGCTGCCCGCCGCACTCGCCGCCGGGCCGGCCCGCACCCCGCCATTGAGACTGAACGGGGATTATTATTTTTTTTAACTCGGCCTCCGGGCCGGGGCGGGCTTCGCCCCCGGTACCTCCAGCCGCTTCTATTTACGCGCGCCGCGTTCCAACATATTCACCCCGGCCAAGAGGCCTATTCCCCGGCCCGCACCCCGCCATTGAGACTGCACGGGAATTATTATTTTTTTTATCTCTCAACCTGTCCAAGAGGCCTGCTGCCCGCCGCACTCGCCGCCGGGCCGGCCCGCACCCCGCCATTGAGACTGAACGGGGATTATTATTTTTTTTAACTCGCCCTCCGGGCCGGGGCGGGCTTCGCCCCCGGTACCTCCAGCCGCTTCTATTTACGCGCGCCGCGTTCCAACATATTCACCCCGGCCAAGAGGCCTATTCCCCGGCCAGCACCCCGCCATTGAGACTGCATGGGAATTATTATTTTTTTATCTCTCAACCTGTCCAAGAGGCCTGCTGCCCGCCGCAATTGCCGCCGGGCCGGCCCGCACCCTGCCATTGAGACTGAACGGGAATTATTATTTTTTTATCTCTCAACCTGTCCAAGAGGCCTGCTGCCCGCCGCAATCGCCGCCGGGCCGGCCCGCACCCTGCCATTGAGACTGAACGGGGATTATTTATTTTTTTAACTTGGCCGCCGGGCCCGGGCGGGCATCGCCCCCGGTACCTCCAGCCGCTACTATTTCCGCGGGCCGTGTTCCAACACTATTCACCCCGGCCAAGAGGCCTATTCCCCGGCCCGCACCCCGCCATTGAGACTGCACGGGAATTATTATTTTTTTATCTCTCAACCTGTCCAAGAGGCCTGCTGCCCGCCGCACTCGCCGCCGGGCCGGCCCGCACCCCGCCATTGAGACTGAACGGGGATTATTATTTTTTTTAACTCGGCCTCCGGGCCGGGGCGGGCTTCGCCCCCGGTACCTCCAGCCGCTTCTATTTACGCGCGCCGCGTTCCAACATATTCACCCCGGCCAAGAGGCCTATTCCCCGGCCCGCACCCCGCCATTGAGACTGCACGGGAATTATTATTTTTTTATCTCTCAACCTGTCCAAGAGGCCTGCTGCCCGCCGCACTTGCCGCCGGGCCGGCCCGCACCCCGCCATTGAGACTGAACGGGGATTATTATTTTTTTTAACTCGGCCTCCGGGCCGGGGCGGGCTTCGCCCCCGGTACCTCCAGCCGCTTCTATTTGCGCGCCGCGTTCCAACATATTCACCCCGGCCAAGAGGCCTATTCCCCGGCCCGCACCCCGCCATTGAGACTGCATGGGAATTATTATTTTTTTATCTCTCAACCTGTCCAAGAGGCCTGCTGCCCGCCGCAATCGCCGCCGGGCCGGCCCGCACCCTGCCATTGAGACTGAACGGGATTATTTATTTTTTTAACTTGGCCGCCGGGCCGGGGCGGGCATCGCCCCCGGTACCTCCAGCCGCTACTATTTCCGCGGGCCGTGTTCCAACACTATTCACCCCGGCCAAGAGGCCTATTCCCCGGCCCGCACCCCGCCATTGAGACTGCACGGGAATTATTATTTTTTTATCTCTCAACCTGTCCAAGAGGCCTGCTGCCCGCCGCAATCGCCGCCGGGCCGGCCCGCACCCCGCCATTGAGACTGAACGGGGATTATTATTTTTTTTAACTCGGCCTCCGGGCCGGGGCGGGCTTCGCCCCCGGTACCTCCAGCCGCTTCTATTTACGCGCGCCGCGTTCCAACATATTCACCCCGGCCAAGAGGCCTATTCCCCGGCCCGCACCCCGCCATTGAGACTGCATGGGAATTATTATTTTTTTATCTCTCAACCTGTCCAAGAGGCCTGCTGCCCGCCGCAATTGCCGCCGGGCCGGCCCGCACCCTGCCATTGAGACTGAACGGGAATTATTATTTTTTTATCTCTCAACCTGTCCAAGAGGCCTGCTGCCCGCCGCAATCGCCGCCGGGCCGGCCCGCACCCTGCCATTGAGACTGAACGGGGATTATTTATTTTTTTAACTTGGCCGCCGGGCCCGGGCGGGCATC
The DNA here is from genome assembly GCF_025434085.1 of Hippocampus zosterae. Classification (NCBI taxonomy): domain Eukaryota; kingdom Metazoa; phylum Chordata; class Actinopteri; order Syngnathiformes; family Syngnathidae; genus Hippocampus; species Hippocampus zosterae. The sequence continues at coordinate 805,532 of NC_067459.1, read as the reverse complement.
GCCCCCGGTACCTCCAGCCGCTACTATTTCCGCGGGCCGTGTTCCAACACTATTCACCCCGGCCAAGAGGCCTATTCCCCGGCCCGCACCCCGCCATTGAGACTGCACGGGAATTATTATTTTTTTATCTCTCAACCTGTCCAAGAGGCCTGCTGCCCGCCGCACTCGCCGCCGGGCCGGCCCGCACCCCGCCATTGAGACTGAACGGGGATTATTATTTTTTTTAACTCGGCCTCCGGGCCGGGGCGGGCTTCGCCCCCGGTACCTCCAGCCGCTTCTATTTACGCGCGCCGCGTTCCAACATATTCACCCCGGCCAAGAGGCCTATTCCCCGGCCCGCACCCCGCCATTGAGACTGCACGGGAATTATTATTTTTTTATCTCTCAACCTGTCCAAGAGGCCTGCTGCCCGCCGCACTCGCCGCCGGGCCGGCCCGCACCCCGCCATTGAGACTGAACGGGGATTATTATTTTTTTTAACTCGGCCTCCGGGCCGGGGCGGGCTTCGCCCCCGGTACCTCCAGCCGCTTCTATTTACGCGCGCCGCGTTCCAACATATTCACCCCGGCCAAGAGGCCTATTCCCCGGCCCGCACCCCGCCATTGAGACTGCATGGGAATTATTATTTTTTTATCTCTCAACCTGTCCAAGAGGCCTGCTGCCCGCCGCAATCGCCGCCGGGCCGGCCCGCACCCTGCCATTGAGACTGAACGGGATTATTTATTTTTTTAACTTGGCCGCCGGGCCGGGGCGGGCATCGCCCCCGGTACCTCCAGCCGCTACTATTTCCGCGGGCCGTGTTCCAACACTATTCACCCCGGCCAAGAGGCCTATTCCCCGGCCCGCACCCCGCCATTGAGACTGCACGGGAATTATTATTATTTTTATCTCTCAACCTGTCCAAGAGGCCTGCTGCCCGCCGCAATCGCCGCCGGGCCGGCCCGCACCCCGCCATTGAGACTGAACGGGGATTATTATTTTTTTTAACTCGGCCTCCGGGCCGGGGCGGGCTTCGCCCCCGGTACCTCCAGCCGCTTCTATTTACGCGCGCCGCGTTCCAACATATTCACCCCGGCCAAGAGGCCTATTTCCCGGCCCGCACCCCGCCATTGAGACTGCACGGGAATTATTATTTTTTTATCTCTCAACCTGTCCAAGAGGCCTGCTGCCCGCCGCACTCGCCTCCGGGCCGGCCCGCACCCCGCCATTGAGACTGAACGGGGATTATTATTTTTTTTAACTCGGCCTCCGGGCCGGGGCGGGCTTCGCCCCCGGTACCTCCAGCCGCTTCTATTTACGCGCGCCGCGTTCCAACATATTCACCCCGGCCAAGAGGCCTATTCCCCGGCCCGCACCCCGCCATTGAGACTGCATGGGAATTATTATTTTTTTATCTCTCAACCTGTCCAAGAGGCCTGCTGCCCGCCGCAATTGCCGCCGGGCCGGCCCGCACCCTGCCATTGAGACTGAACGGGAATTATTATTTTTTTATCTCTCAACCTGTCCAAGAGGCCTGCTGCCCGCCGCAATCGCCGCCGGGCCGGCCCGCACCCTGCCATTGAGACTGAACGGGGATTATTTATTTTTTTAACTTGGCCGCCGGGCCGGGGCGGGCATCGCCCCCGGTACCTCCAGCCGCTACTATTTCCGCGGGCCGTGTTCCAACACTATTCACCCCGGCCAAGAGGCCTATTTCCCGGCCCGCACCCCGCCATTGAGACTGCACGGGAATTATTATTTTTTTATCTCTCAACCTGTCCAAGAGGCCTGCTGCCCACCGCACTCGCCGCCGGGCCGGCCCGCACCCCGCCATTGAGACTGAACGGGGATTATTATTTTTTTTAACTCGGCCTCCGGGCCGGGGCGGGCTTCGCCGCCGGTACCTCCAGCCGCTTCTATTTACGCGCGCCGCGTTCCAACATATTCACCCCGGCCAAGAGGCCAATTCCCCGGCCCGCACCCCGCCATTGAGACTGCACGGGAATTATTATTTTTTTATCTCTCAACCTGTCCAAGAGGCCTGCTGCCCGCCGCACTCGCCGCCGGGCCGGCCCGCACCCCGCCATTGAGACTGAACGGGGATTATTATTTTTTTTAACTCGGCCTCCGGGCCGGGGCGGGCTTCGCCCCCGGTACCTCCAGCCGCTTCTATTTACGCGCGCCGCGTTCCAACATATTCACCCCGGCCAAGAGGCCTATTCCCCGGCCCGCACCCCGCCATTGAGACTGCATGGGAATTATTTTTTTTTTATCTCTCAACCTGTCCAAGAGGCCTGCTGCCCGCCGCAATCGCCGCCGGGCCGGCCCGCACCCTGCCATTGAGACTGAACTGGATTATTTATTTTTTTAACTTGGCCGCCGGGCCGGGGCGGGCATCGCCCCCGGTACCTCCAGCCGCTACTATTTCCGCGGGCCGTGTTCCAACACTATTCACCCCGGCCAAGAGGCCTATTCCCCGGCCCTCACCCCGCCATTGAGACTGCACGGGAATTATTATTTTTTTATCTCTCAACCTGTCCAAGAGGCCTGCTGCCCGCCGCAATCGCCGCCGGGCCGGCCCGCACCCCGCCATTGAGACTGAACGGGGATTATTATTTTTTTTAACTCGGCCTCCGGGCCGGGGCGGGCTTCGCCCCCGGTACCTCCAGCCGCTTCTATTTACGCGCGCCGCGTTCCAACATATTCACCCCGGCCAAGAGGCCTATTCCCCGGCCCGCACCCCGCCATTGAGACTGCACGGGAATTATTATTTTTTTATCTCTCAACCTGTCCAAGAGGCCTGCTGCCCGCCGCACTCGCCGCCGGGCCGGCCCGCACCCCGCCATTGAGACTGAACGGGGATTATTATTTTTTTTAACTCGGCCTCCGGGCCGGGGCGGGCTTCGTCCCCGGTACCTCCAGCCGCTTCTATTTACGCGCGCCGCGTTCCAACATATTCACCCCGGCCAAGAGGCCTATTCCCCGGCCCGCACCCCGCCATTGAGACTGCATGGGAATTATTATTTTTTTTATCTCTCAACCTGTCCAAGAGGCCTGCTGCCCGCCGCAATTGCCGCCGGGCCGGCCCGCACCCTGCCATTGAGACTGAACGGGAATTATTATTTTTTTATCTCTCAACCTGTCCAAGAGGCCTGCTGCCCGCCGCAATCGCCGCTGGGCCGGCCCGCACCCTGCCATTGAGACTGAACGGGGATTATTTATTTTTTTAACTTGGCCGCCGGGCCGGGGCGGGCATCGCCCCCGGTACCTCCAGCCGCTTCTATTTACGCGCGCCGCGTTCCAACATATTCACCCCGGCCAAGAGGCCTATTCCCCGGCCCGAACCCCGCCATTGAGACTGCATGGGAATTATTATTTTTTTATCTCTCAACCTGTCCAAGAGGCCTGCTGCCCGCCGCAATCGCCGCCGGGCCGGCCCGCACCCTGCCATTGAGACTGAACGGGATTATTTATTTTTTTAACTTGGCCGCCGGGCCGGGGCGGGCATCGCCCCCGGTACCTCCAGCCGCTACTATTTCCGCGGGCCGTGTTCCAACACTATTCACCCCGGCCAAGAGGCCTATTCCCCGGCCCGCACCCCGCCATTGAGACTGCACGGGAATTATTATTTTTTTATCTCTCAACCTGTCCAAGAGGCCTGCTGCCCGCCGCAATCGCCGCCGGGCCGGCCCGCACCCCGCCATTGAGACTGAACGGGATTATTATTTTTTTTAACTCGGCCTCCGGGCCGGGGCGGGCTTCGCCCCCGGTACCTCCAGCCGCTTCTATTTACGCGCGCCGCGTTCCAACATATTCACCCCGGCCAAGAGGCCTATTCCCCGGCCCGCACCCCGCCATTGAGACTGCACGGGAATTATTATTTTTTTATCTCTCAACCTGTCCAAGAGGCCTGCTGCCCGCCGCACTCGCCGCCGGGCCGGCCCGCACCCCGCCATTGAGACTGCACGGGAATTATTATTTTTTTATCTCTCAACCTGTCCAAGAGGCCTGCTGCCCGCCGCACTCGCCGCCGGGCCGGCCCGCACCCCGCCATTGAGACTGAACGGGGATTATTATTTTTTTTAACTCGGCCTCCGGGCCGGGGCGGGCTTCGCCCCCGGTACCTCCAGCCGCTTCTATTTACGCGCGCCGCGTTCCAACATATTCACCCCGGCCAAGAGGCCTATTCCCCGGCCCGCACCCCGCCATTGAGACTGCACGGGAATTATTATTTTTTTATCTCTCAACCTGTCCAAGAGGCCTGCTGCCCGCCGCACTTGCCGCCGGGCCGGCCCGCACCCCGCCATTGAGACTGAACGGGGATTATTATTTTTTTTAACTCGGCCTCCGGGCCGGGGCGGGCTTCGCCCCCGGTACCTCCAGCCGCTTCTATTTGCGCGCCGCGTTCCAACATATTCACCCCGGCCAAGAGGCCTATTCCCCGGCCCGCACCCCGCCATTGAGACTGCATGGGAATTATTATTTTTTTATCTCTCAACCTGTCCAAGAGGCCTGCTGCCCGCCGCAATCGCCGCCGGGCCGGCCCGCACCCTGCCATTGAGACTGAACGGGATTATTTATTTTTTTAACTTGGCCGCCGGGCCGGGGCGGGCATCGCCCCCGGTACCTCCAGCCGCTACTATTTCCGCGGGCCGTGTTCCAACACTATTCACCCCGGCCAAGAGGCCTATTCCCCGGCCCGCACCCCGCCATTGAGACTGCACGGGAATTATTATTTTTTTATCTCTCAACCTGTCCAAGAGGCCTGCTGCCCGCCGCAATCGCCGCCGGGCCGGCCCGCACCCCGCCATTGAGACTGAACGGGGATTATTATTTTTTTTAACTCGGCCTCCGGGCCGGGGCGGGCTTCGCCCCCGGTACCTCCAGCCGCTTCTATTTACGCGCGCCGCGTTCCAACATATTCACCCCGGCCAAGAGGCCTATTCCCCGGCCCGCACCCCGCCATTGAGACTGCATGGGAATTATTATTTTTTTATCTCTCAACCTGTCCAAGAGGCCTGCTGCCCGCCGCAATTGCCGCCGGGCCGGCCCGCACCCTGCCATTGAGACTGAACGGGAATTATTATTTTTTTATCTCTCAACCTGTCCAAGAGGCCTGCTGCCCGCCGCAATCGCCGCCGGGCCGGCCCGCACCCTGCCATTGAGACTGAACGGGGATTATTTATTTTTTTAACTTGGCCGCCGGGCCCGGGCGGGCATCGCCCCCGGTACCTCCAGCCGCTACTATTTCCGCGGGCCGTGTTCCAACACTATTCACCCCGGCCAAGAGGCCTATTCCCCGGCCCGCACCCCGCCATTGAGACTGCACGGGAATTATTATTTTTTTATCTCTCAACCTGTCCAAGAGGCCTGCTGCCCGCCGCACTCGCCGCCGGGCCGGCCCGCACCCCGCCATTGAGACTGAACGGGGATTATTATTTTTTTTAACTCGGCCTCCGGGCCGGGGCGGGCTTCGCCCCCGGTACCTCCAGCCGCTTCTATTTACGCGCGCCGCGTTCCAACATATTCACCCCGGCCAAGAGGCCTATTCCCCGGCCCGCACCCCGCCATTGAGACTGCACGGGAATTATTATTTTTTTATCTCTCAACCTGTCCAAGAGGCCTGCTGCCCGCCGCACTCGCCGCCGGGCCGGCCCGCACCCCGCCATTGAGACTGAACGGGGATTATTATTTTTTTTAACTCGGCCTCCGGGCCGGGGCGGGCTTCGCCCCCGGTACCTCCAGCCGCTTCTATTTACGCGCGCCGCGTTCCAACATATTCACCCCGGCCAAGAGGCCTATTCCCCGGCCCGCACCCCGCCATTGAGACTGCATGGGAATTATTATTTTTTTATCTCTCAACCTGTCCAAGAGGCCTGCTGCCCGCCGCAATCGCCGCCGGGCCGGCCCGCACCCTGCCATTGAGACTGAACGGGATTATTTATTTTTTTAACTTGGCCGCCGGGCCGGGGCGGGCATCGCCCCCGGTACCTCCAGCCGCTACTATTTCCGCGGGCCGTGTTCCAACACTATTCACCCCGGCCAAGAGGCCTATTCCCCGGCCCGCACCCCGCCATTGAGACTGCACGGGAATTATTATTATTTTTATCTCTCAACCTGTCCAAGAGGCCTGCTGCCCGCCGCAATCGCCGCCGGGCCGGCCCGCACCCCGCCATTGAGACTGAACGGGGATTATTATTTTTTTTAACTCGGCCTCCGGGCCGGGGCGGGCTTCGCCCCCGGTACCTCCAGCCGCTTCTATTTACGCGCGCCACGTTCCAACATATTCACCCCGGCCAAGAGGCCTATTTCCCGGCCCGCACCCCGCCATTGAGACTGCACGGGAATTATTATTTTTTTATCTCTCAACCTGTCCAAGAGGCCTGCTGCCCGCCGCACTCGCCTCCGGGCCGGCCCGCACCCCGCCATTGAGACTGAACGGGGATTATTATTTTTTTTAACTCGGCCTCCGGGCCGGGGCGGGCTTCGCCCCCGGTACCTCCAGCCGCTTCTATTTACGCGCGCCGCGTTCCAACATATTCACCCCGGCCAAGAGGCCTATTCCCCGGCCCGCACCCCGCCATTGAGACTGCATGGGAATTATTATTTTTTTATCTCTCAACCTGTCCAAGAGGCCTGCTGCCCGCCGCAATTGCCGCCGGGCCGGCCCGCACCCTGCCATTGAGACTGAACGGGAATTATTATTTTTTTATCTCTCAACCTGTCCAAGAGGCCTGCTGCCCGCCGCAATCGCCGCCGGGCCGGCCCGCACCCTGCCATTGAGAATGAACGGGGATTATTTATTTTTTTAACTTGGCCGCCGGGCCGGGGCGGGCATCGCCCCCGGTACCTCCAGCCGCTACTATTTCCGCGGGCCGTGTTCCAACACTATTCACCCCGGCCAAGAGGCCTATTTCCCGGCCCGCACCCCGCCATTGAGACTGCACGGGAATTATTATTTTTTTATCTCTCAACCTGTCCAAGAGGCCTGCTGCCCACCGCACTCGCCGCCGGGCCGGCCCGCACCCCGCCATTGAGACTGAACGGGGATTATTATTTTTTTTAACTCGGCCTCCGGGCCGGGGCGGGCTTCGCCGCCGGTACCTCCAGCCGCTTCTATTTACGCGCGCCGCGTTCCAACATATTCACCCCGGCCAAGAGGCCAATTCCCCGGCCCGCACCCCGCCATTGAGACTGCACGGGAATTATTATTTTTTTATCTCTCAACCTGTCCAAGAGGCCTGCTGCCCGCCGCACTCGCCGCCGGGCCGGCCCGCACCCCGCCATTGAGACTGAACGGGGATTATTATTTTTTTTAACTCGGCCTCCGGGCCGGGGCGGGCTTCGCCCCCGGTACCTCCAGCCGCTTCTATTTACGCGCGCCGCGTTCCAACATATTCACCCCGGCCAAGAGGCCTATTCCCCGGCCCGCACCCCGCCATTGAGACTGCATGGGAATTATTTTTTTTTTATCTCTCAACCTGTCCAAGAGGCCTGCTGCCCGCCGCAATCGCCGCCGGGCCGGCCCGCACCCTGCCATTGAGACTGAACTGGATTATTTATTTTTTTAACTTGGCCGCCGGGCCGGGGCGGGCATCGCCCCCGGTACCTCCAGCCGCTACTATTTCCGCGGGCCGTGTTCCAACACTATTCACCCCGGCCAAGAGGCCTATTCCCCGGCCCTCACCCCGCCATTGAGACTGCACGGGAATTATTATTTTTTTATCTCTCAACCTGTCCAAGAGGCCTGCTGCCCGCCGCAATCGCCGCCGGGCCGGCCCGCACCCCGCCATTGAGACTGAACGGGGATTATTATTTTTTTTAACTCGGCCTCCGGGCCGGGGCGGGCTTCGCCCCCGGTACCTCCAGCCGCTTCTATTTACGCGCGCCGCGTTCCAACATATTCACCCCGGCCAAGAGGCCTATTCCCCGGCCCGCACCCCGCCATTGAGACTGCACGGGAATTATTATTTTTTTATCTCTCAACCTGTCCAAGAGGCCTGCTGCCCGCCGCACTCGCCGCCGGGCCGGCCCGCACCCCGCCATTGAGACTGAACGGGGATTATTATTTTTTTTAACTCGGCCTCCGGGCCGGGGCGGGCTTCGTCCCCGGTACCTCCAGCCGCTTCTATTTACGCGCGCCGCGTTCCAACATATTCACCCCGGCCAAGAGGCCTATTCCCCGGCCCGCACCCCGCCATTGAGACTGCATGGGAATTATTATTTTTTTTATCTCTCAACCTGTCCAAGAGGCCTGCTGCCCGCCGCAATTGCCGCCGGGCCGGCCCGCACCCTGCCATTGAGACTGAACGGGAATTATTATTTTTTTATCTCTCAACCTGTCCAAGAGGCCTGCTGCCCGCCGCAATCGCCGCTGGGCCGGCCCGCACCCTGCCATTGAGACTGAACGGGGATTATTTATTTTTTTAACTTGGCCGCCGGGCCGGGGCGGGCATCGCCCCCGGTACCTCCAGCCGCTTCTATTTACGCGCGCCGCGTTCCAACATATTCACCCCGGCCAAGAGGCCTATTCCCCGGCCCGAACCCCGCCATTGAGACTGCATGGGAATTATTATTTTTTTATCTCTCAACCTGTCCAAGAGGCCTGCTGCCCGCCGCAATCGCCGCCGGGCCGGCCCGCACCCTGCCATTGAGACTGAACGGGATTATTTATTTTTTTAACTTGGCCGCCGGGCCGGGGCGGGCATCGCCCCCGGTACCTCCAGCCGCTACTATTTCCGCGGGCCGTGTTCCAACACTATTCACCCCGGCCAAGAGGCCTATTCCCCGGCCCGCACCCCGCCATTGAGACTGCACGGGAATTATTATTTTTTTATCTCTCAACCTGTCCAAGAGGCCTGCTGCCCGCCGCAATCGCCGCCGGGCCGGCCCGCACCCCGCCATTGAGACTGAACGGGATTATTATTTTTTTTAACTCGGCCTCCGGGCCGGGGCGGGCTTCGCCCCCGGTACCTCCAGCCGCTTCTATTTACGCGCGCCGCGTTCCAACATATTCACCCCGGCCAAGAGGCCTATTCCCCGGCCCGCACCCCGCCATTGAGACTGCACGGGAATTATTATTTTTTTATCTCTCAACCTGTCCAAGAGGCCTGCTGCCCGCCGCACTCGCCGCCGGGCCGGCCCGCACCCCGCCATTGAGACTGAACGGGGATTATTATTTTTTTTAACTCGGCCTCCGGGCCGGGGCGGGCTTCGCCCCCGGTACCTCCAGCCGCTTCTATTTACGCGCGCCGCGTTCCAACATATTCACCCCGGCCAAGAGGCCTATTCCCCGGCCCGCACCCCGCCATTGAGACTGCATGGGAATTATTATTTTTTTATCTCTCAACCTGTCCAAGAGGCCTGCTGCCCGCCGCAATTGCCGCCGGGCCGGCCCGCACCCTGCCATTGAGACTGAACGGGAATTATTATTTTTTTATCTCTCAACCTGTCCAAGAGGCCTGCTGCCCGCCGCAATCGCCGCCGGGCCGGCCCGCACCCCGCCATTGAGACTAACGGGGATTATTATTTTTTTTAACTCGGCCTCCGGGCCGGGGCGGGCTTCGCCCCCGGTACCTCCAGCCGCTTCTATTTACGCGCGCCGCGTTCCAACATATTCACCCCGGCCAAGAGGCCTATTCCCCGGCCCGCACCCCGCCATTGAGACTGCATGGGAATTATTATTTTTTATCTCTCAACCTGTCCAAGAGGCCTGCTGCCCGCCGCAATCGCCGCCGGGCCGGCCCGCACCCTGCCATTGAGACTGAACGGGATTATTTATTTTTTTAACTTGGCCGCCGGGCCGGGGCGGGCATCGCCCCCGGTACCTCCAGCCGCTACTATTTCCGCGGGCCGTGTTCCAACACTATTCACCCCGGCCAAGAGGCCTATTCCCCGGCCCGCACCCCGCCATTGAGACTGCACGGGAATTATTATTTTTTTATCTCTCAACCTGTCCAAGAGGCCTGCTGCCCGCCGCACTCGCCGCCGGGCCGGCCCGCACCCCGCCATTGAGACTGAACGGGGATTATTATTTTTTTTAACTCGGCCTCCGGGCCGGGGCGGGCTTCGCCCCCGGTACCTCCAGCCGCTTCTATTTACGCGCGCCGCGTTCCAACATATTCACCCCGGCCAAGAGGCCTATTCCCCGGCCCGCACCCCGCCATTGAGACTGCACGGGAATTATTATTTTTTTATCTCTCAACCTGTCCAAGAGGCCTGCTGCCTGCCGCACTCGCCGCCGGGCCGGCCCGCACCCCGCCATTGAGACTGAACGGGGATTATTATTTTTTTTAACTCGGCCTCCGGGCCGGGGCGGGCTTCGCCCCCGGTACCTCCAGCCGCTTCTATTTACGCGCGCCGCGTTCCAACATATTCACCCCGGCCAAGAGGCCTATTCCCCGGCCCGCACCCCGCCATTGAGACTGCATGGGAATTATTATTTTTTTATCTCTCAACCTGTCCAAGAGGCCTGCTGCCCGCCGCAATCGCCGCCGGGCCGGCCCGCACCCTGCCATTGAGACTGAACGGGGATTATTTATTTTTTTAACTTGGCCGCCGGGCCGGGGCGGGCATCGCCCCCGGTACCTCCAGCCGCTACTATTTCCGCGGGCCGTGTTCCAACACTATTCACCCCGGCCAAGAGGCCTATTCCCCGGCCCGCACCCCGCCATTGAGACTGCACGGGAATTATTATTTTTTTATCTCTCAACCTGTCCAAGAGGCCTGCTGCCCGCCGCACTCGCCGCCGGGCCGGCCCGCACCCCGCCATTGAGACTGAACGGGGATTATTATTTTTTTTAACTCGGCCTCCGGGCCGGGGCGGCTTCTCCCCCGGTACCTCCAGCCGCTTCTATTTACGCGCGCCGCGTTCCAACATATTCACCCCGGCCAAGAGGCCTATTCCCCGGCCCGCACCCCGCCATTGAGACTGCACGGGAATTATTATTTTTTTATCTCTCAACCTGTCCAAGAGGCCTGCTGCCCGCCGCACTCGCCGCCGGGCCGGCCCGCACCCCGCCATTGAGACTGAACGGGGATTATTATTTTTTTTAACTCGGCCTCCGGGCCGGGGCGGGCTTCGCCCCCGGTACCTCCAGCCGCTTCTATTTACGCGCGCCGCGTTCCAACATATTCACCCCGGCCAAGAGGCCTATTCCCCGGCCCGCACCCCGCCATTGAGACTGCATGGGAATTATTTTTTTTTTATCTCTCAACCTGTCCAAGAGGCCTGCTGCCCGCCGCAATCGCCGCCGGGCCGGCCCGCACCCCGCCATTGAGACTGAACGGGGATTATTATTTTTTTTAACTCGGCCTCCGGGCCGGGGCGGGCTTCGCCCCCGGTACCTCCAGCCGCTTCTATTTACGCGCGCCGCGTTCCAACATATTCACCCCGGCCAAGAGGCCTATTCCCCGGCCCGCACCCCGCCATTGAGACTGCACGGGAATTATTATTTTTTTATCTCTCAACCTGTCCAAGAGGCCTGCTGCCCGCCGCACTCGCCGCCGGGCCGGCCCGCACCCCGCCATTGAGACTGAACGGGGATTATTATTTTTTTTAACTCGGCCTCCGGGCCGGGGCGGGCTTCGCCCCCGGTACCTCCAGCCGCTTCTATTTACGCGCGCCGCGTTCCAACATATTCACCCCGGCCAAGAGGCCTATTCCCCGGCCCGCACCCCGCCATTGAGACTGCATGGGAATTATTATTTTTTTATCTCTCAACCTGTCCAAGAGGCCTGCTGCCCGCCGCAATTGCCGCCGGGCCGGCCCGCACCCTGCCATTGAGACTGAACGGGAATTATTATTTTTTTATCTCTCAACCTGTCCAAGAGGCCTGCTGCCCGCCGCAATCGCCGCTGGGCCGGCCCGCACCCTGCCATTGAGACTGAACGGGGATTATTTATTTTTTTAACTTGGCCGCCGGGCCGGGGCGGGCATCGCCCCCGGTACCTCCAGCCGCTACTATTTCCGCGGGCCGTGTTCCAACACTATTCACCCCGGCCAAGAGGCCTATTCCCCGGCCCGCACCCCGCCATTGAGACTGCACGGGAATTATTATTTTTTTATCTCTCAACCTGTCCAAGAGGCCTGCTGCCCGCCGCACTCGCCGCCGGGCCGGCCCGCACCCCGCCATTTAGACTGAACGGGGATTATTATTTTTTTTAACTCGGCCTCCGGGCCGGGCGGGCTTCGCCCCCGGTACCTCCAGCCGCTTCTATTTACGCGCGCCGCGTTCCAACATATTCACCCCGGCCAAGAGGCCTATTCCCCGGCCCGCACCCCGCCATTGAGACTGCACGGGAATTATTATTTTTTTATCTCTCAACCTGTCCAAGAGGCCTGCTGCCCGCTGCACTCGCCGCCGGGCCGGCCCGCACCCCGCCATTGAGACTGAACGGGGATTATTATTTTTTTTAACTCGCCCTCCGGGCCGGGGCGGGCTTCGCCCCCGGTACCTCCAGCCGCTTCTATTTACGCGCGCCGCGTTCCAACATATTCACCCCGGCCAAGAGGCCTATTCCCCGGCCCGCACCCCGCCATTGAGACTGCATGGGAATTATTATTTTTTTATCTCTCAACCTGTCCAAGAGGCCCGCTGCCCGCCGCAATTGCCGCCGGGCCGGCCCGCACCCTGCCATTGAGACTGAACGGGAATTATTATTTTTTTATCTCTCAACCTGTCCAAGAGGCCTGCTGCCCGCCGCAATCGCCGCCGGGCCGGCCCGCACCCTGCCATTGAGACTGAACGGGGATTATTATTTTTTTTAACTCGGCCTCCGGGCCGGGGCGGGCTTCGCCCCCGGTACCTCCAGCCGCTTCTATTTACGCGCGCCGCGTTCCAACATATTCACCCCGGCCAAGAGGCCTATTCCCCGGCCCGCACCCCGCCATTGAGACTGCATGGGAATTATTATTTTTTTATCTCTCAACCTGTCCAAGAGGCCTGCTGCCCGCCGCAATTGCCGCCGGGCCGGCCCGCACCCTGCCATTGAGACTGAACGGGAATTATTATTTTTTTATCTCTCAACCTGTCCAAGAGGCCTGCTGCCCGCCGCAATCGCCGCTGGGCCGGCCCGCACCCTGCCATTGAGACTGAACGGGGATTATTTATTTTTTTAACTTGGCCGCCGGGCCGGGGCGGGCATCGCCCCCGGTACCTCCAGCCGCTACTATTTCCGCGGGCCGTGTTCCAACACTATTCACCCCGGCCAAGAGGCCTATTCCCCGGCCCGCACCCCGCCATTGAGACTGCACGGGAATTATTATTTTTTTATCTCTCAACCTGTCCAAGAGGCCTGCTGCCCGCCGCACTCGCCGCCGGGCCGGCCCGCACCCCGCCATTGAGACTGAACGGGGATTATTATTTTTTTTAACTCGGCCTCCGGGCCGGGGCGGGCTTCGCCCCCGGTACCTCCAGCCGCTTCTATTTACGCGCGCCGCGTTCCAACATATTCACCCCGGCCAAGAGGCCTATTCCCCGGCCCGCACCCCGCCATTGAGACTGCATGGGAATTATTATTTTTTTATCTCTCAACCTGTCCAAGAGGCCTGCTGCCCGCCGCAATTGCCGCCGGGCCGGCCCGCACCCTGCCATTGAGACTGAACGGGAATTATTATTTTTTTATCTCTCAACCTGTCCAAGAGGCCTGCTGCCCGCCGCAATCGCCGCCGGGCCGGCCCGCACCCTGCCATTGAGACTGAACGGGGATTATTTATTTTTTTAACTTGGCCGCCGGGCCCGGGCGGGCATCGCCCCCGGTACCTCCAGCCGCTACTATTTCCGCGGGCCGTGTTCCAACACTATTCACCCCGCCAAAAGGCCTATTCCCCGGCCCGCACCCCGCCATTGAGACTGCACGGGAATTATTATTTTTTTATCTCTCAACCTGTCCAAGAGGCCTGCTGCCCGCCGCACTTGCCGCCGGGCCGGCCCGCACCCCGCCATTGAGACTGAACGGGGATTATTATTTTTTTTAACTCGGCCTCCGGGCCGGGGCGGGCTTCGCCCCCGGTACCTCCAGCCTCTTCTATTTACGCGCGCCGCGTTCCAACATATTCACCCCGGCCAAGAGGCCTATTCCCCGGCCCCCACCCCGCCATTGAGACTGCATGGGAATTATTATTTTTTTATCTCTCAACCTGTCCAAGAGGCCTGCTGCCCGCCGCAATTGCGGCCGGGCCGGCCCGCACCCTGCCATTGAGACTGAACGGGAATTATTATTTTTTTATCTCTCAACCTGTCCAAGAGGCCTGCTGCCCGCCGCAATCGCCGCCGGGCCGGCCCGCACCCTGCCATTGAGACTGAACGGGGATTATTTATTTTTTTAACTTGGCCGCCGGGCCCGGGCGGGCATCGCCCCCGGTACCTCCAGCCGCTACTATTTCCGCGGGCCGTGTTCCAACACTATTCACCCCGGCCAAGAGGCCTATTCCCCGCCCCGCACCCCGCCATTGAGACTGCACGGGAATTATTATTTTTTTATCTCTCAACCTGTCCAAGAGGCCTGCTGCCCACCGCACTCGCCGCCGGGCCGGCCCGCACCCCGCCATTGAGACTGAACGGGGATTATTATTTTTTTTAACTCGGCCTCCGGGCCGGGGCGGGCTTCGCCCCCGGTACCTCCAGCCGCTTCTATTTACGCGCGCCGCGTTCCAACATATTCACCCCGGCCAAGAGGCCTATTCCCCGGCCCGCACCCCGCCATTGAGACTGCACGGGAATTATTATTTTTTTATCTCTCAACCTGTCCAAGAGGCCTGCTGCCCGCCGCACTCGCCGCCGGGCCGGCCCGCACCCCGCCATTGAGACTGAACGGGGATTATTATTTTTTTTAACTCGGCCTCCGGGCCGGGGCGGGCTTCGCCCCCGGTACCTCCAGCCGCTTCTATTTACGCGCGCCGCGTTCCAACATATTCACCCCGGCCAAGAGGCCTATTCCCCGGCCCGCACCCCGCCATTGAGACTGCATGGGAATTATTTTTTTTTTATCTCTCAACCTGTCCAAGAGGCCTGCTGCCCGCCGCAATCGCCGCCGGGCCGGCCCGCACCCTGCCATTGAGACTGAACGGGGATTATTTATTTTTTTAACTTGGCCGCCGGGCCGGGGCGGGCATCGCCCCCGGTACCTCCAGCCGCTACTATTTCCGCGGGCCGTGTTCCAACACTATTCACCCCGGCCAAGAGGCCTATTCCCCGGCCCGCACCCCGCCATTGAGACTGCATGGGAATTATTATTTTTTTATCTCTCAACCTGTCCAAGAGGCCTGCTGCCCGCCGCACTCGCCGCCGGGCCGGCCCGCACCCCGCCATTGAGACTGAACGGGGATTATTATTTTTTTTAACTCGGCCTCCGGGCCGGGGCGGGCTTCGCCCCCGGTACCTCCAGCCGCTTCTATTTACGCGCGCCGCGTTCCAACATATTCACCCCGGCCAAGAGGCCTATTCCCCGGCCCGCACCCCGCCATTGAGACTGCATGGGAATTATTATTTTTTTATCTCTCAACCTGTCCAAGAGGCCTGCTGCCCGCCGCACTCGCCGCCTGGCCGGCCCGCACCCCGCCATTGAGACTGAACGGGGATTATTATTTTTTTTAACTCGGCCTCCGGGCCGGGGCGGGCTTCGCCCCCGGTACCTCCAGCCGCTTCTATTTACGCGCGCCCCGTTCCAACATATTCACCCCGGCCAAGAGGCCTATTCCCCGGCCCGCACCCCGCCATTGAGACTGCATGGGAATTATTATTTTTTTATCTCTCAACCTGTCCAAGAGGCCTGCTGCCCGCCGCAATCGCCGCCGGGCCGGCCCGCACCCTGCCATTGAGACTGAACGGGATTATTTATTTTTTTAACTTGGCCGCCGGGCTGGGGCGGGCATCGCCCCCGGTACCTCCAGCCGCTACTATTTCCGCGGGCCGTGTTCCAACACTATTCACCCCGGCCAAGAGGCCTATTCCCCGGCCCGCACCCCGCCATTGAGACTGCACGGGAATTATTATTTTTTTATCTCTCAACCTGTCCAAGAGGCCTGCTGCCCGCCGCAATCGCCGCCGGGCCGGCCCGCACCCCGCCATTGAGACTGCACGGGAATTATTATTTTTTTATCTCTCAACCTGTCCAAGAGGCCTGCTGCCCGCCGCACTCGCCGCCGGGCCGGCCCGCACCCTGCCATTGAGACTGAACGGGATTATTTTTTTTTTTTAACTGGGCCTCCGGGCCGGGGCGGGCTTCGCCCCCGGTACCTCCAGCCGCTTCTATTTACGCGCGCCGCGTTCCAACATATTCACCCCGGCCAAGAGGCCTATTCCCCGGCCCGCACCCCGCCATTGAGACTGCATGGGAATTATTATTTTTTTATCTCTCAACCTGTCCAAGAGGCCTGCTGCCCGCACCCTGCCATTGAGACTGAACGGGAATTATTATTTTTTTATCTCTCAACCTGTCCAAGAGGCCTGCTGCCCGCCGCACTCGCCGCCGGGCCGGCCCGCACCCTGCCATTGAGACTGAACGGGGATTATTTATTTTTTTAACTTGGCCGCCGGCCCGGGGCGGGCATCGCCCCCGGTACCTCCAGCCTCTACTATTTCCGCGGGCCGTGTTCCAACACTATTCACCCCGGCCAAGAGGCCTATTCCCCGGCCCGCACCCCGCCATTGAGACTGCACGGGAATTATTATTTTTTTATCTCTCAACCTGTCCAAGAGGCCTGCTGCCCGCCGCAATCGCCGCCGGGCCGGCCCGCACCC
Source organism: Hippocampus zosterae (assembly GCF_025434085.1). NCBI lineage: Eukaryota > Metazoa > Chordata > Actinopteri > Syngnathiformes > Syngnathidae > Hippocampus > Hippocampus zosterae. The sequence continues at coordinate 788,811 of NC_067459.1, read as the reverse complement.
TGCCATTGAGACTGAACGGGGATTATTTATTTTTTTAACTTGGCCGCCGGGCCGGGGCGGGCATCGCCCCCGGTACCTCCAGCCGCTACTATTCCCGCGGGCCGTGTTCCAACACTATTCACCCCGGCCAAGAGGCCTATTCCCCGGCCCGCACCCCGCCATTGAGACTGCACGGGAATTATTATTTTTTTATCTCTCAACCTGTCCAAGAGGCCTGCTGCCCGCCGCACTCGCCGCCGGGCCGGCCCGCACCCCGCCATTGAGACTGAACGGGGATTATTATTTTTTTTAACTCGGCCTCCGGGCCGGGGCGGGCTTCGCCCCCGGTACCTCCAGCCGCTACTATTTACGCGAGCCGCGTTCCAACATATTCACCCCGGCCAAGAGGCCTATTCCCCGGCCCGCACCCCGCCATTGAGACTGCATGGGAATTATTATTTTTTTATCTCTCAACCTGTCCAAGAGGCCTGCTGCCCGCCGCAATCGCCGCCGGGCCGGCCCGCACCCTGCCATTGAGACTGAACGGGAATTATTATTTTTTTATCTCTCAACCTGTCCAAGAGGCCTGCTGCCCGCCGCACTCGCCGCCGGGCCGGCCCGCACCCTGCCATTGAGACTAAACGGGGATTATTTATTTTTTTAACTTGGCCGCCGGCCCGGGGCGGGCATCCTCCCCGGTACCTCCAGCCGCTACTATTTCCGCGGGCCGTGTTCCAACACTATTCACCCCGGCCAAGAGGCCTATTCCCCGGCCCGCACCCCGCCATTGAGACTGCACGGGAATTATTATTTTTTTATCTCTCAACCTGTCCAAGAGGCCTGCTGCCCGCCGCAATCGCCGCCGGGCCGGCCCGCACCCCGCCATTGAGACTGCACGGGAATTATTATTTTTTTATCTCTCAACCTGTCCAAGAGGCCTGCTGCCCGCCGCACTCGACGCCGGGCCGGCCCGCACCCCGCCATTGAGACTGAACGGGGATTATTATTTTTTTTAACTGGGCCTCCGGGCCGGGGCGGGCTTCGCCCCCGGTACCTCCAGCCGCTTCTATTTACGCGCGCCGCGTTCCAACATATTCACCCCGGCCAAGAGGCCTATTCCCCGGCCCGCACCCCGCCATTGAGACTGCATGGGAATTATTATTTTTTTATCTCTCAACCTGTCCAAGAGGCCTGCTGCCCGCACCCTGCCATTGAGACTGAACGGGAATTATTATTTTTTTATCTCTCAACCTGTCCAAGAGGCCTGCTGCCCGCCGCAATCGCCGCCGGGCCGGCCCGCACCCTGCCATTGAGACTGAACGGGAATTATTATTTTTTTATCTCTCAACCTGTCCAAGAGGCCTGCTGCCCGCCGCACTCGCCGCCGGGCCGGCCCGCACCCTGCCATTGAGACTAAACGGGGATTATTTATTTTTTTAACTTGGCCGCCGGCCCGGGGCGGGCATCCTCCCCGGTACCTCCAGCCGCTACTATTTCCGCGGGCCGTGTTCCAACACTATTCACCCCGGCCAAGAGGCCTATTCCCCGGCCCGCACCCCGCCATTGAGACTGCACGGGAATTATTATTTTTTTATCTCTCAACCTGTCCAAGAGGCCTGCTGCCCGCCGCAATCGCCGCCGGGCCGGCCCGCACCCTGCCATTGAGACTGAACGGGATTATTTATTTTTTTAACTTGGCCGCCGGGCCGGGGCGGGCATCGCCCCCGGTACCTCCAGCCGCTACTATTTCCGCGGGCCGTGTTCCAACACTATTCACCCCGGCCAAGAGGCCTATTCCCCGGCCCGCACCCCGCCATTGAGACTGCACGGGAATTATTATTTTTTTATCTCTCAACCTGTCCAAGAGGCCTGCTGCCCGCCGCAATCGCCGCCGGGCCGGCCCGCACCCCGCCATTGAGACTGAACGGGGATTATTATTTTTTTTAACTCGGCCTCCGGGCCGGGGCGGGCTTCGCCCCCGGTACCTCCAGCCGCTTCTATTTACGCGCGCCGCGTTCCAACATATTCACCCCGGCCAAGAGGCCTATTCCCCGGCCCGCACCCCGCCATTGAGACTGCACGGGAATTATTATTTTTTTATCTCTCAACCTGTCCAAGAGGCCTGCTGCCCGCCGCACTCGCCGCCGGGCCGGCCCGCACCCCGCCATTGAGACTGAACGGGGATTATTATTTTTTTTAACTCGGCCTCCGGGCCGGGGCGGGCTTCGCCCCCGGTACCTCCAGCCGCCTCTATTTACGCGCGCCGCGTTCCAACATATTCACCCCGGCCAAGAGGCCTATTCCCCGGCCCGCACCCCGCCATTGAGACTGCATGGGAATTATTATTTTTTTATCTCTCAACCTGTCCAAGAGGCCTGCTGCCCGCCGCAATTGCCGCCGGGCCGGCCCGCACCCTGCCATTGAGACTGAACGGGAATTATTATTTTTTTATCTCTCAACCTGTCCAAGAGGCCTGCTGCCCGCCGCAATCGCCGCCGGGCCGGCCCGCACCCTGCCATTGAGACTGAACGGGGATTATTTATTTTTTTAACTTGGCCGCCGGGCCGGGGCGGGCATCGCCCCCGGTACCTCCAGCCGCTACTATTTCCGCGGGCCGTGTTCCAACACTATTCACCCCGGCCAAGAGGCCTATTCCCCGGCCCGCACCCCGCCATTGAGACTGCATGGGAATTATTATTTTTTTATCTCTCAACCTGTCCAAGAGGCCTGCTGCCCGCCGCACTCGCCGCCGGGCCGGCCCGCACCCCGCCATTGAGACTGAACGGGGATTATTATTTTTTTTAACTCGGCCTCCGGGCCGGGGCGGGCTTCGCCCCCGGTACCTCCAGCCGCTTCTATTTACGCGCGCCGCGTTCCAACATATTCACCCCGGCCAAGAGGCCTATTCCCCGGCCCGCACCCCGCCATTGAGACTGCATGGGAATTATTATTTTTTTATCTCTCAACCTGTCCAAGAGGCCTGCTGCCCGCCGCACTCGCCGCCTGGCCGGCAGGCACCCCGCCATTGAGACTGAACGGGGATTATTATTTTTTTTAACTCGGCCTCCGGGCCGGGGCGGGCTTCGCCCCCGGTACCTCCAGCCGCTTCTATTTACGCGCGCCCCGTTCCAACATATTCACCCCGGCCAAGAGGCCTATTCCCCGGCCCGCACCCCGCCATTGAGACTGCATGGGAATTATTATTTTTTTATCTCTCAACCTGTCCAAGAGGCCTGCTGCCCGCCGCAATCGCCGCCGGGCCGGCCCGCACCCTGCCATTGAGACTGAACGGGATTATTTATTTTTTTAACTTGGCCGCCGGGCTGGGGCGGGCATCGCCCCCGGTACCTCCAGCCGCTACTATTTCCGCGGGCCGTGTTCCAACACTATTCACCCCGGCCAAGAGGCCTATTCCCCGGCCCGCACCCCGCCATTGAGACTGCACGGGAATTATTATTTTTTTATCTCTCAACCTGTCCAAGAGGCCTGCTGCCCGCCGCAATCGCCGCCGGGCCGGCCCGCACCCCGCCATTGAGACTGCACGGGAATTATTATTTTTTTATCTCTCAACCTGTCCAAGAGGCCTGCTGCCCGCCGCACTCGCCGCCGGGCCGGCCCGCACCCTGCCATTGAGACTGAACGGGATTATTTTTTTTTTTAACTGGGCCTCCGGGCCGGGGCGGGCTTCGCCCCCGGTACCTCCAGCCGCTTCTATTTACGCGCGCCGCGTTCCAACATATTCACCCCGGCCAAGAGGCCTATTCCCCGGCCCGCACCCCGCCATTGAGACTGCATGGGAATTATTATTTTTTTATCTCTCAACCTGTCCAAGAGGCCTGCTGCCCGCACCCTGCCATTGAGACTGAACGGGAATTATTATTTTTTTATCTCTCAACCTGTCCAAGAGGCCTGCTGCCCGCCGCACTCGCCGCCGGGCCGGCCCGCACCCTGCCATTGAGACTGAACGGGGATTATTTATTTTTTTAACTTGGCCGCCGGCCCGGGGCGGGCATCGCCCCCGGTACCTCCAGCCTCTACTATTTCCGCGGGCCGTGTTCCAACACTATTCACCCCGGCCAAGAGGCCTATTCCCCGGCCCGCACCCCGCCATTGAGACTGCACGGGAATTATTATTTTTTTATCTCTCAACCTGTCCAAGAGGCCTGCTGCCCGCCGCAATCGCCGCCGGGCCGGCCCGCACCCTGCCATTCAGACTGAACGGGGATTATTTATTTTTTTAACTTGGCCGCCGGGCCGGGGCGGGCATCGCCCCCGGTACCTCCAGCCGCTACTATTCCCGCGGGCCGTGTTCCAACACTATTCACCCCGGCCAAGAGGCCTATTCCCCGGCCCGCACCCCGCCATTGAGACTGCACGGGAATTATTATTTTTTTATCTCTCAACCTGTCCAAGAGGCCTGCTGCCCGCCGCACTCGCCGCCGGGCCGGCCCGCACCCCGCCATTGAGACTGAACGGGGATTATTATTTTTTTTAACTCGGCCTCCGGGCCGGGGCGGGCTTCGCCCCCGGTACCTCCAGCCGCTACTATTTACGCGAGCCGCGTTCCAACATATTCACCCCGGCCAAGAGGCCTATTCCCCGGCCCGCACCCCGCCATTGAGACTGCATGGGAATTATTATTTTTTTATCTCTCAACCTGTCCAAGAGGCCTGCTGCCCGCCGCAATCGCCGCCGGGCCGGCCCGCACCCTGCCATTGAGACTGAACGGGAATTATTATTTTTTTATCTCTCAACCTGTCCAAGAGGCCTGCTGCCCGCCGCACTCGCCGCCGGGCCGGCCCGCACCCTGCCATTGAGACTAAACGGGGATTATTTATTTTTTTAACTTGGCCGCCGGCCCGGGGCGGGCATCCTCCCCGGTACCTCCAGCCGCTACTATTTCCGCGGGCCGTGTTCCAACACTATTCACCCCGGCCAAGAGGCCTATTCCCCGGCCCGCACCCCGCCATTGAGACTGCACGGGAATTATTATTTTTTTATCTCTCAACCTGTCCAAGAGGCCTGCTGCCCGCCGCAATCGCCGCCGGGCCGGCCCGCACCCTGCCATTGAGACTGAACGGGGATTATTTATTTTTTTAACTTGGCCGCCGTGCCCGGGCGGGCATCGCCCCCGGTACCTCCAGCCGCTACTATTTCCGCGGGCCGTGTTCCAACACTATTCACCCCTGCCAAGAGGCCTATTCCCCGGCCCGCACCCCGCCATTGAGACTGCACGGGAATTAGTATTTTTTTATCTCTCAACCTGTCCAAGAGGCCTGCTGCCCGCCGCACTCGCCGCCGGGCCGGCCCGCACCCCGCCATTGAGACTGAACGGGGATTATTTTTTTTTTTAACTCGGCCTCCGGGCCGGGGCGGGCTTCGCCCCCGGTACCTCCAGCCGCTTCTATTTACGCGCGCCGCCTTCCAACATATTCACCCCGGCCAAGAGGCCTATTCCCCGGCCCGCACCCCGCCATTGAGACTGCACGGGAATTATTATTTTTTTATCTCTCAACCTGTCCAAGAGGCCTGCTGCCCGCCGCACTCGCCGCCGGGCCGGCCCGCACCCCGCCATTGAGACTGAACGGGGATTATTATTTTTTTTAACTCGGCCTCCGGGCCGGGGCGGGCTTCGCTCCCGGTACCTCCAGCCGCTTCTATTTACGCGCGCCGCGTTCCAACATATTCACCCCGGCCAAGAGGCCTATTCCCCGGCCCGCACCCCGCCATTGAGACTGCATGGGAATTATTATTTTTTTATCTCTCAACCTGTCCAAGAGGCCTGCTGCCCGCCGCAATTGCCGCCGGGCCGGCCCGCACCCTGCCATTGAGACTGAACGGGAATTATTATTTTTTTATCTCTCAACCTGTCCAAGAGGCCTGCTGCCCGCCGCAATCGCCGCCGGGCCGGCCCGCACCCTGCCATTGAGACTGAACGGGGATTATTTATTTTTTTAACTTGGCCGCCGGGCCGGGGCGGGCATCGCCCCCGGTACCTCCAGCCGCTACTATTTCCGCGGGCCGTGTTCCAACACTATTCACCCCGGCCAAGAGGCCTATTCCCCGGCCCGCACCCCGCCATTGAGACTGCATGGGAATTATTATTTTTTTATCTCTCAACCTGTCCAAGAGGCCTGCTGCCCGCCGCACTCGCCGCCGGGCCGGCCCGCACCCGCCATTGAGACTGAACGGGGATTATTATTTTTTTTAACTCGGCCTCCGGGCCGGGGCGGGCTTCGCCCCCGGTACCTCCAGCCGCTTCTATTTACGCGCGCCGCGTTCCAACATATTCACCCCGGCCAAGAGGCCTATTCCCCGGCCCGCACCCCGCCATTGAGACTGCATGGGAATTATTATTTTTTTATCTCTCAACCTGTCCAAGAGGCCTGCTGCCCGCCGCACTCGCCGCCTGGCCGGCCCGCACCCCGCCATTGAGACTGAACGGGGATTATTATTTTTTTTAACTCGGCCTCCGGGCCGGGGCGGGCTTCGCCCCCGGTACCTCCAGCCGCTTCTATTTACGCGCGCCCCGTTCCAACATATTCACCCCGGCCAAGAGGCCTATTCCCCGGCCCGCACCCCGCCATTGAGACTGCATGGGAATTATTATTTTTTTATCTCTCAACCTGTCCAAGAGGCCTGCTGCCCGCCGCACTCGCCGCCGGGCCGGCCCGCACCCTGCCATTGAGACTAAACGGGGATTATTTATTTTTTTAACTTGGCCGCCGGCCCGGGGCGGGCATCCTCCCCGGTACCTCCAGCCGCTACTATTTCCGCGGGCCGTGTTCCAACACTATTCACCCCGGCCAAGAGGCCTATTCCCCGGCCCGCACCCCGCCATTGAGACTGCACGGGAATTATTATTTTTTTATCTCTCAACCTGTCCAAGAGGCCTGCTGCCCGCCGCAATCGCCGCCGGGCCGGCCCGCACCCTGCCATTGAGACTGAACGGGGATTATTTATTTTTTTAACTTGGCCGCCGGGCCGGGGCGGGCATCGCCCCCGGTACCTCCAGCCGCTACTATTTCCGCGGGCCGTGTTCCAACACTATTCACCCCGGCCAAGAGGCCTATTCCCCGGCCCGCACCCCGCCATTGAGACTGCACGGGAATTATTATTTTTTTATCTCTCAACCTGTCCAAGAGGCCTGCTGCCCGCCGCAATCGCCGCCGGGCCGGCCCGCACCCCGCCATTGAGACTGCACGGGAATTATTATTTTTTTATCTCTCAACCTGTCCAAGAGGCCTGCTGCCCGCCGCACTCGCCGCCGGGCCGGCCCGCACCCTGCCATTGAGACTGAACGGGATTATTTTTTTTTTTAACTGGGCCTCCGGGCCGGGGCGGGCTTCGCCCCCGGTACCTCCAGCCGCTTCTATTTACGCGCGCCGCGTTCCAACATATTCACCCCGGCCAAGAGGCCTATTCCCCGGCCCGCACCCCGCCATTGAGACTGCACGGGAATTATTATTTTTTTATCTCTCAACCTGTCCAAGAGGCCTGCTGCCCGCCGCACTCGCCGCCGGGCCGGCCCGCACCCCGCCATTGAGACTGAACGGGGATTATTATTTTTTTTAACTGGGCCTCCGGGCCGGGGCGGGCTTCGCCCCCGGTACCTCCAGCCGCTTCTATTTACGCGCGCCGCGTTCCAACATATTCACCCCGGCCAAGAGGCCTATTCCCCGGCCCGCACCCCGCCATTGAGACTGCATGGGAATTATTATTTTTTTATCTCTCAACCTGTCCAAGAGGCCTGCTGCCCGCCGCAATCGCCGCCGGGCCGGCCCGCACCCTGCCATTGAGACTGAACGGGAATTATTATTTTTTTATCTCTCAACCTGTCCAAGAGGCCTGCTGCCCGCCGCACTCGCCGCCGGGCCGGCCCGCACCCTGCCATTGAGACTGAACGGGGATTATTTATTTTTTTAACTTGGCCGCCGGCCCGGGGCGGGCATCGCCCCCGGTACCTCCAGCCGCTACTATTTCCGCGGGCCGTGTTCCAACACTATTCACCCCGGGCCGGCGGCCAAGAGGCCTATTCCCCGGCCCGCACCCCGCCATTGAGACTGCACGGGAATTATTATTTTTTTATCTCTCAACCTGTCCAAGAGGCCTGCTGCCCGCCGCAATCGCCGCCGGGCCGGCCCGCACCCTGCCATTGAGACTGAACGGTGATTATTTATTTTTTTAACTTGGCCGCCGGGCCGGGGCGGGCATCGCCCCCGGTACCTCCAGCCGCTACTATTCCCGCGGGCCGTGTTCCAACACTATTCACCCCGGCCAAGAGGCCTATTCCCCGGCCCGCACCCCGCCATTGAGACTGCACGGGAATTATTATTTTTTTATCTCTCAACCTGTCCAAGAGGCCTGCTGCCCGCCGCACTCGCCGCCGGGCCGGCCCGCACCCCGCCATTGAGACTGAACGGGGATTATTATTTTTTTTAACTCGGCCCTTCGCCCCCGGTACCTCCAGCCGCTTCTATTTACGCGCGCCGCGTTCCAACATATTCACCCCGGCCAAGAGGCCTATTCCCCGGCCCGCACCCCGCCATTGAGACTGCATGGGAATTATTCTTTTTTTATCTCTCAACCTGTCCAAGAGGCCTGCTGCCCGCCGCAATCGCCGCCGGGCCGGCCCGCACCCTGCCATTGAGACTGAACGGGATTATTTATTTTTTTAACTTGGCCGCCGGGCTGGGGCGGGCATCGCCCCCGGTACCTCCAGCCGCTACTATTTCCGCGGGCCGTGTTCCAACACTATTCACCCCGGCCAAGAGGCCTATTCCCCGGCCCGCACCCCGCCATTGAGACTGCACGGGAATTATTATTTTTTTATCTCTCAACCTGTCCAAGAGGCCTGCTGCCCGCCGCAATCGCCGCCGGGCCGGCCCGCACCCCGCCATTGAGACTGCACGGGAATTATTATTTTTTTATCTCTCAACCTGTCCAAGAGGCCTGCTGCCCGCCGCACTCGACGCCGGGCCGGCCCGCACCCCGCCATTGAGACTGAACGGGGATTATTATTTTTTTTAACTCGGCCTCCGGGCCGGGGCGGGCTTCGCCCCCGGTACCTCCAGCCGCTTCTATTTACGCGCGCCGCGTTCCAACATATTCACCCCGGCCAAGAGGCCTATTCCCCGGCCCGCACCCCGCCATTGAGACTGCATGGGAATTATTATTTTTTTATCTCTCAACCTGTCCAAGAGGCCTGCTGCCCGCCGCAATTGCCGCCGGGCCGGCCCGCACCCTGCCATTGAGACTGAACGGGAATTATTATTTTTTTATCTCTCAACCTGTCCAAGAGGCCTGCTGCCCGCCGCAATCGCCGCCGGGCCGGCCCGCACCCTGCCATTGAGACTGAACGGGGATTATTATTTTTTTTAACTCGGCCGCCGGGCCCGGGCGGGCATCGCCCCCGGTACCTCCAGCCGCTTCTATTTACGCGCGCCGCGTTCCAACATATTCACCCCGGCCAAGAGGCCTATTCCCCGGCCCGCACCCCGCCATTGAGACTGCACGGGAATTATTATTTTTTTATCTCTCAACCTGTCCAAGAGGCCTGCTGCCCGCCGCACTCGCCGCCGGGGCGGCCCGCACCCCGCCATTGAGACTGAACGGGGATTATTATTTTTTTTAACTCGGCCTCCGGGCCGGGGCGGGCTTCGCCCCCGGTACCTCCAGCCGCTTCTATTTACGCGCGCCGCGTTCCAACATATTCACCCCGGCCAAGAGGCCTATTCCCCGGCCCGCACCCCGCCATTGAGACTGCATGGGAATTATTATTTTTTTATCTCTCAACCTGTCCAAGAGGCCTGCTGCCCGCCGCAATTGCCGCCGGGCCGGCCCGCACCCTGCCATTGAGACTGAACGGGAATTATTATTTTTTTATCTCTCAACCTGTCCAAGAGGCCTGCTGCCCGCCGCAATCGCCGCCGGGCCGGCCCGCACCCTGCCATTGAGACTGAACGGGGATTATTTATTTTTTTAACTTGGCCGCCGGGCCCGGGCGGGCATCGCCCCCGGTACCTCCAGCCGCTACTATTTCCGCGGGCCGTGTTCCAACACTATTCACCCCGGCCAAGAGGCCTATTCCCCGGCCCGCACCCCGCCATTGAGACTGCACGGGAATTATTATTTTTTTATCTCTCAACCTGTCCAAGAGGCCTGCTGCCCGCCGCACTCGCCGCCGGGCCGGCCCGCACCCCGCCATTGAGACTGAACGGGGATTATTATTTTTTTTAACTCGGCCTCCGGGCCGGGGCGGGCTTCGCCCTCGGTACCTCCAGCCGCTTCTATTTACGCGCGCCGCGTTCCAACATATTCACCCCGGCCAAGAGGCCTATTCCCCGGCCCGCACCCCGCCATTGAGACTGCACGGGAATTATTATTTTTTTATCTCTCAACCTGTCCAAGAGGCCTGCTGCCCGCCGCACTCGCCGCCGGGCCGGCCCGCACCCCGCCATTGAGACTGAACGGGGATTATTATTTTTTTTAACTCGGCCTCCGGGCCGGGGCGGGCTTCGCCCCCGGTACCTCCAGCCGCTTCTATTTACGCGCGCCGCGTTCCAACATATTCACCCCGGCCAAGAGGCCTATTCCCCGGCCCGCACCCCGCCATTGAGACTGCATGGGAATTATTATTTTTTTATCTCTCAACCTGTCCAAGAGGCCTGCTGCCCGCCGCAATCGCCGCCGGGCCGGCCCGCACCCTGCCATTGAGACTGAACGGGATTATTTATTTTTTTAACTTGGCCGCCGCGCCGGGGCGGGCATCGCCCCCGGTACCTCCAGCCGCTACTATTTCCGCGGGCCGTGTTCCAACACTATTCACCCCGGCCAAGAGGCCTATTCCACGGCCCGCACCCCGCCATTGAGACTGCACGGGAATTATTATTTTTTTATCTCTCAACCTGTCCAAGAGGCCTGCTGCCCGCCGCAATCGCCGCCGGGCCGGCCCGCACCCCGCCATTGAGACTGAACGGGGATTATTATTTTTTTTAACTCGGCCTCCGGGCCGGGGCGGGCTTCGCCCCAGGTACCTCCAGCCGCTTCTATTTACGCGCGCCGCGTTCCAACATATTCACCCCGGCCAAGAGGCCTATTCCCCGGCCCGCACCCCGCCATTGAGACTGCATGGGAATTATTATTTTTTTATCTCTCAACCTGTCCAAGAGGCCTGCTGCCCGCCGCAATTGCCGCCGGGCCGGCCCGCACCCTGCCATTGAGACTGAACGGGAATTATTATTTTTTTATCTCTCAACCTGTCCAAGAGGCCTGCTGCCCGCCGCAATCGCCGCCGGGCCGGCCCGCACCCTGCCATTGAGACTGAACGGGGATTATTTATTTTTTTAACTTGGCCGCCGGGCCGGGGCGGTCATCGCCCCCGGTACCTCCAGCCGCTACTATTTCCGCGGGCCGTGTTCCAACACTATTCACCCCGGCCAAGAGGCCTATTCCGCGGCCCGCACCCCGCCATTGAGACTGCACGGGAATCATTATTTTTTTATCTCTCAACCTGTCCAAGAGGCCTGCTGCCCGCCGCACTCGCCGCCGGGCCGGCCCGCACCCCGCCATTGAGACTGGACGGGGATTATTATTTTTTTTAACTCGGCCTCCGGGCCGGGGCGGGCTTCGCCCCCGGTACCTCCAGCCGCTTCTATTTACGCGCGCCGCGTTCCAACATATTCACCCCGGCCAAGAGGCCTATTCCCCGGCCCGCACCCCGCCATTGAGACTGCACGGGAATTATTATTTTTTTATCTCTCAACCTGTCCAAGAGGCCTGCTGCCCGCCGCAATCGCCGCCGGGCCGGCCCGCACCCCGCCATTGAGACTGAACGGGGATTATTATTTTTTTTAACTCGGCCTCCGGGCCGGGGCGGGCTTCGCCCCAGGTACCTCCAGCCGCTTCTATTTACGCGCGCCGCGTTCCAACATATTCACCCCGGCCAAGAGGCCTATTCCCCGGCCCGCACCCCGCCATTGAGACTGCATGGGAATTATTATTTTTTTATCTCTCAACCTGTCCAAGAGGCCTGCTGCCCGCCGCAATTGCCGCCGGGCCGGCCCGCACCCTGCCATTGAGACTGAACGGGAATTATTATTTTTTTATCTCTCAACCTGTCCAAGAGGCCTGCTGCCCGCCGCAATCGCCGCCGGGCCGGCCCGCACCCTGCCATTGAGACTGAACGGGGATTATTTATTTTTTTAACTTGGCCGCCGGGCCGGGGCGGTCATCGCCCCCGGTACCTCCAGCCGCTACTATTTCCGCGGGCCGTGTTCCAACACTATTCACCCCGGCCAAGAGGCCTATTCCGCGGCCCGCACCCCGCCATTGAGACTGCACGGGAATTATTATTTTTTTATCTCTCAACCTGTCCAAGAGGCCTGCTGCCCGCCGCACTCGCCGCCGGGCCGGCCCGCACCCCGCCATTGAGACTGGACGGGGATTATTATTTTTTTTAACTCGGCCTCCGGGCCGGGGCGGGCTTCGCCCCCGGTACCTCCAGCCGCTTCTATTTACGCGCGCCGCGTTCCAACATATTCACCCCGGCCAAGAGGCCTATTCCCCGGCCCGCACCCCGCCATTGAGACTGCACGGGAATTATTATTTTTTTTATCTCTCAACCTGTCCAAGAGGCCTGCTGCCCGCCGCACTCGCCGCCGGGCCGGCCCGCACCCCGCCATTGAGACTGAACGGGGATTATTATTTTTTTTTAACTCGGCCTCCGGGCCGGGGCGGGCTTCGCCCCCGGTACCTCCAGCCGCTTCTATTTACGCGCGCCGCGTTCCAACATATTCACCCCGGCCAAGAGGCCTATTCCCCGGCCCGCACCCCGCCATTGAGACTGCACGTGAATTATTATTTTTTTATCTCTCAACCTGTCCAAGAGGCCTGCTGCCCGCCGCACTCGCCGCCGGGCCGGCCCGCACCCCGCCATTGAGACTGAACGGGGATTATTATTTTTTTTAACTCGGCCTCCGGGCCGGGGCGGGCTTCGCCCCCGGTACCTCCAGCCGCTTCTATTTACGCGCGCCGCGTTCCAACATATTCACCCCGGCCAAGAGGCCTATTCCCCGGCCCGCACCCCGCCATTGAGACTGCATGGGAATTATTATTTTTTTATCTCTCAACCTGTCCAAGAGGCCTGCTGCCCGCCGCAATCGCCGCCGGGCCGGCCCGCACCCTGCCATTGAGACTGAACGGGATTATTTATTTTTTTAACTGGCCGCCGGGCCGGGGCGGGCATCGCCCCCGGTACCTCCAGCCGCTACTATTTCCGCGGGCCGTGTTCCAACACTATTCACCCCGGCCAAGAGGCCTATTCCCCGGCCCGCACCCCGCCATTGAGACTGCACGGGAATTATTATTTTTTTATCTCTCAACCTGTCCAAGAGGCCTGCTGCCCGCCGCACTCGCCGCCGGGCCGGCCCGCACCCCGCCATTGAGACTGAACGGGGATTATTATTTTTTTTAACTCGGCCTCCGGGCGGGGCGGGCTTCGCCCCCGGTACCTCCAGCCGCTTCTATTTACGCGCGCCGCGTTCCAACATATTCACCCCGGCCAAGAGGCCTATTCCCCGGCCCGCACCCCGCCATTGAGACTGCATGGGAATTATTATTTTTTTATCTCTCAACCTGTCCAAGAGGCCTGCTGCCCGCCGCAATCGCCGCCGGGCCGGCCCGCACCCTGCCATTGAGACTGAACGGGATTATTTATTTTTTTAACTTGGCCGCCGGGCCGGGGCGGGCATCGCCCCCGGTACCTCCAGCCGCTACTATTTCCGCGGGCCGTGTTCCAACACTATTCACCCCGGCCAAGAGGCCTATTCCCCGGCCCGCACCCCGCCATTGAGACTGCACGGGAATTATTATTTTTTTATCTCTCAACCTGTCCAAGAGGCCTGCTGCCCGCCGCACTCGCCGCCGGGCCGGCCCGCACCCCGCCATTGAGACTGAACGGGGATTATTATTTTTTTTAACTCGGCCTCCGGGCGGGGCGGGCTTCGCCCCCGGTACCTCCAGCCGCTTCTATTTACGCGCGCCGCGTTCCAACATATTCACCCCGGCCAAGAGGCCTATTCCCCGGCCCGCACCCCGCCATTGAGACTGCACGGGAATTATTATTTTTTTATCTCTCAACCTGTCCAAGAGGCCTGCTGCCCGCCGCACTCGCCGCCGGGCCGGCCCGCACCCCGCCATTGAGACTGAACGGGGATTATTATTTTTTTAACTCGGCCTCCGGGCCGGGGCGGGCTTCGCCCCCGGTACCTCCAGCCGCTTCTATTTACGCGCGCCGCGTTCCAACATATTCACCCCGGCCAAGAGGCCTATTCCCCGGCCCGCACCCCGCCATTGAGACTGCATGGGAATTATTATTTTTTTATCTCTCAACCTGTCCAAGAGGCCTGCTGCCCGCCGCAATCGCCGCCGGGCCGGCCCGCACCCTGCCATTGAGACTGAACGGGATTATTTATTTTTTTAACTTGGCCGCCGGGCCGGGGCGGGCATCGCCCCCGGTACCTCCAGCCGCTACTATTTCCGCGGGCCGTGTTCCAACACTATTCACCCCGGCCAAGAGGCCTATTCCCCGGCCCGCACCCCGCCATTGAGACTGCACGGGAATTATTATTTTTTTATCTCTCAACCTGTCCAAGAGGCCTGCTGCCCGCCGCACTCGCCGCCGGGCCGGCCCGCACCCCGCCATTGAGACTGAACGGGGATTATTATTTTTTTTAACTCGGCCTCCGGGCGGGGCGGGCTTCGCCCCCGGTACCTCCAGCCGCTTCTATTTACGCGCGCCGCGTTCCAACATATTCACCCCGGCCAAGAGGCCTATTCCCCGGCCCGCACCCCGCCATTGAGACTGCACGGGAATTATTATTTTTTTATCTCTCAACCTGTCCAAGAGGCCTGCTGCCCGCCGCACTCGCCGCCGGGCCGGCCCGCACCCCGCCATTGAGACTGAACGGGGATTATTATTTTTTTAACTCGGCCTCCGGGCCGGGGCGGGCTTCGCCCCCGGTACCTCCAGCCGCTTCTATTTACGCGCGCCGCGTTCCAACATATTCACCCCGGCCAAGAGGCCTATTCCCCGGCCCGCACCCCGCCATTGAGACTGCATGGGAATTATTATTTTTTTATCTCTCAACCTGTCCAAGAGGCCTGCTGCCCGCCGCAATCGCCGCCGGGCCGGCCCGCACCCTGCCATTGAGACTGAACGGGATTATTTATTTTTTTAACTTGGCCGCCGGGCCGGGGCGGGCATCGCCCCCGGTACCTCCAGCCGCTACTATTTCCGCGGGCCGTGTTCCAACACTATTCACCCCGGCCAAGAGGCCTATTCCCCGGCCCGCACACCGCCATTGAGACTGCACGGGAATTATTATTTTTTTATCTCTCAACCTGTCCAAGAGGCCTGCTGCCCGCCGCAATCGCCGCCGGGCCGGCCCGCACCCCGCCATTGAGACTGGAACGGGGATTATTATTTTTTTTAACTCGGCCTCCGGGCCGGGGCGGGCTTCGCCCCCGGTACCTCCAGCCGCTTCTATTTACGCGCGCCGCGTTCCAACATATTCACCCCGGCCAAGAGGCCTATTCCCCGGCCCGCACCCCGCCATTGAGACTGCACGGGAATTATTATTTTTTTATCTCTCAACCTGTCCAAGAGGCCTGCTGCCCGCCGCACTCGCCGCCGGGCCGGCCCGCACCCCGCCATTGAGACTGAACGGGGATTATTATTTTTTTTAACTCGGCCTCCGGGCCGGGGCGGGCTTCGCCCCCGGTACCTCCAGCCGCTTCTATTTACGCGCGCCGCGTTCCAACATATTCACCCCGGCCAAGAGGCCTATTCCCCGGCCCGCACCCCGCCATTGAGACTGCATGGGAATTATTATTTTTTTATCTCTCAACCTGTCCAAGAGGCCTGCTGCCCGCCGCAATTGCCGCCGGGCCGGCCCGCACCCTGCCATTGAGACTGAACGGGAATTATTATTTTTTTATCTCTCAACCTGTCCAAGAGGCCTGCTGCCCGCCGCAATCGCCGCCGGGCCGGCCCGCACCCTGCCATTGAGACTGAACGGGGATTATTATTTTTTTTAACTCGGCCGCCGGGCCGGGGCGGGCATCGCCCCCGGTACCTCCAGCCGCTTCTATTTACGCGCGCCGCGTTCCAACATATTCACCCCGGCCAAGAGGCCTATTCCCCGGCCCGCACCCCGCCATTGAGACTGCACGGGAATTATTATTTTTTTATCTCTCAACCTGTCCAAGAGGCCTGCTGCCCGCCGCACTCGCCGCCGGGCCGGCCCGCACCCCGCCATTGAGACTGAACGGGGATTATTATTTTTTTTAACTCGGCCTCCGGGCCGGGGCGGGCTTCGCCCCCGGTACCTCCAGCCGCTTCTATTTACGCGCGCCGCGTTCCAACATATTCACCCCGGCCAAGAGGCCTATTCCCCGGCCCGCACCCCGCCATTGAGACTGCATGGGAATTATTATTTTTTTATCTCTCAACCTGTCCAAGAGGCCTGCTGCCCGCCGCAATTGCCGCCGGGCCGGCCCGCACCCTGCCATTGAGACTGAACGGGAATTATTATTTTTTTATCTCTCAACCTGTCCAAGAGGCCTGCTGCCCGCCGCAATCGCCGCCGGGCCGGCCCGCACCCTGCCATTGAGACTGAACGGGATTATTTATTTTTTTAACTTGGCCGCCGGGCCCGGGCGGGCATCGCCCCCGGTACCTCCAGCCGCTACTATTTCCGCGGGCCGTGTTCCAACACTATTCACCCCGGCCAAGAGGCCTATTCCCCGGCCCGCACCCCGCCATTGAGACTGCACGGGAATTATTATTTTTTTATCTCTCAACCTGTCCAAGAGGCCTGCTGCCCGCCGCACTCGCCGCCGGGCCGGCCCGCACCCCGCCATTGAGACTGAACGGGGATTATTATTTTTTTTAACTCGGCCTCCGGGCCGGGGCGGGCTTCGCCCCCGGTACCTCCAGCCGCTTCTATTTACGCGCGCCGCGTTCCAACATATTCACCCCGGCCAAGAGGCCTATTCCCCGGCCCGCACCCCGCCATTGAGACTGCACGGGAATTATTATTTTTTTATCTCTCAACCTGTCCAAGAGGCCTGCTGCCCGCCGCACTCGCCGCCGGGCCGGCCCGCACCCCGCCATTGAGACTGAACGGGGATTATTATTTTTTTTAACTCGGCCTCCGGGCCGGGGCGGGCTTCGCCCCCGGTACCTCCAGCCGCTTCTATTTACGCG
Organism: Hippocampus zosterae; assembly: GCF_025434085.1. Classification (NCBI taxonomy): domain Eukaryota; kingdom Metazoa; phylum Chordata; class Actinopteri; order Syngnathiformes; family Syngnathidae; genus Hippocampus; species Hippocampus zosterae. The sequence continues at coordinate 771,563 of NC_067459.1, read as the reverse complement.
CGCCGCGTTCCAACATATTCACCCCGGCCAAGAGGCCTATTCCCCGGCCCGCACCCCGCCATTGAGACTGCATGGGAATTATTATTTTTTTATCTCTCAACCTGTCCAAGAGGCCTGCTGCCCGCCGCACTCGCCGCCGGGCCGGCCCGCACCCCGCCATTGAGACTGAACGGGGATTATTATTTTTTTTAACTCGGCCTCCGGGCCGGGGCGGGCTTCGCCCCCGGTACCTCCAGCCGCTTCTATTTACGCGCGCCGCGTTCCAACATATTCACCCCGGCCAAGAGGCCTATTCCCCGGCCCGCACCCCGCCATTGAGACTGCACGGGAATTATTATTTTTTTATCTCTCAACCTGTCCAAGAGGCCTGCTGCCCGCCGCACTCGCCGCCGGGCCGGCCCGCACCCCGCCATTGAGACTGAACGGGGATTATTATTTTTTTTAACTCGGCCTCCGGGCCGGGGCGGGCTTCGCCCCCGGTACCTCCAGCCGCTTCTATTTACGCGGGCCGTGTTCCAACACTATTCACCCCGGCCAAGAGGCCTATTCCGCGGCCCGCACCCCGCCATTGAGACTGCACGGGAATTATTATTTTTTTATCTCTCAACCTGTCCAAGAGGCCTGCTGCCCGCCGCACTCGCCGCCGGGCCGGCCCGCACCCCGCCATTGAGACTGAACGGGGATTATTATTTTTTTTAACTCGGCCTCCGGGCCGGGGCGGGCTTCGCCCCCGGTACCTCCAGCCGCTTCTATTTACGCGCGCCGCGTTCCAACATATTCACCCCGGCCAAGAGGCCTATTCCCCGGCCCGCACCCCGCCATTGAGACTGCACGGGAATTATTATTTTTTTATCTCTCAACCTGTCCAAGAGGCCTGCTGCCCGCCGCAATCGCCGCCGGGCCGGCCCGCACCCTGCCATTGAGACTGAACGGGATTATTTATTTTTTTAACTTGGCCGCCGGGCCGGGGCGGGCATCGCCCCCGGTACCTCCAGCCGCTACTATTTCCGCGGGCCGTGTTCCAACACTATTCACCCCGGCCAAGAGGCCTATTCCCCGGCCCGCACCCCGCCATTGAGACTGCACGGGAATTATTATTTTTTTATCTCTCAACCTGTCCAAGAGGCCTGCTGCCCGCCGCAATCGCCGCCGGGCCGGCCCGCACCCCGCCATTGAGACTGAACGGGGATTATTATTTTTTTTAACTCGGCCTCCGGGCCGGGGCGGGCTTCGCCCCCGGTACCTCCAGCCGCTTCTATTTACGCGCGCCGCGTTCCAACATATTCACCCCGGCCAAGAGGCCTATTCCCCGGCCCGCAACCCGCCATTGAGACTGCACGGGAATTATTATTTTTTTAATCTCTCAACCTGTCCAAGAGGCCTGCTGCCCGCCGCACTCGCCGCCGGGCCGGCCCGCACCCCGCCATTGAGACTGAACGGGGATTATTATTTTTTTTAACTCGGCCTCCGGGCCGGGGCGGGCTTCGCCCCCGGTACCTCCAGCCGCTTCTATTTACGCGCGCCGCGTTCCAACATATTCACCCCGGCCAAGAGGCCTATTCCCCGGCCCGCACCCCGCCATTGAGACTGCATGGGAATTATTATTTTTTTATCTCTCAACCTGTCCAAGAGGTCTGCTGCCCGCCGCAATTGCCGCCGGGCCGGCCCGCACCCTGCCATTGAGACTGAACGGGAATTTTTATTTTTTTATCTCTCAACCTGTCCAAGAGGCCTGCTGCCCGCCGCAATCGCCGCCGGGCCGGCCCGCACCCTGCCATTGAGACTGAACGGGGATTATTTATTTTTTTAACTTGGCCGCCGGGCCCGGGCGGGCATCGCCCCCGGTACCTCCAGCCGCTACTATTTCCGCGGGCCGTGTTCCAACACTATTCACCCCGGCCAAGAGGCCTATTCCCCGGCCCGCACCCCGCCATTGAGACTGCACGGGAATTATTATTTTTTTATCTCTCAACCTGTCCAAGAGGCCTGCTGCCCGCCGCACTCGCCGCCGGGCCGGCCCGCACCCCGCCATTGAGACTGAACGGGGATTATTATTTTTTTTTAACTCGGCCTCCGGGCCGGGGCGGGCTTCGCCCCCGGTACCTCCAGCCGCTTCTATTTACGCGCGCCGCGTTCCAACATATTCACCCCGGCCAAGAGGCCTATTCCCCGGCCCGCACCCCGCCATTGAGACTGCACGGGAATTATTATTTTTTTATCTCTCAACCTGTCCAAGAGGCCTGCTGCCCGCCGCACTCGCCGCCGGGCCGGCCCGCACCCCGCCATTGAGACTGAACGGGGATTATTATTTTTTTTAACTCGGCCTCCGGGCCGGGGCGGGCTTCGCCCCCGGTACCTCCAGCCGCTTCTATTTACGCGCGCCGCGTTCCAACATATTCACCCCGGCCAAGAGGCCTATTCCCCGGCCCGCACCCCGCCATTGAGACTGCATGGGAATTATTATTTTTTTATCTCTCAACCTGTCCAAGAGGCCTGCTGCCCGCCGCAATCGCCGCCGGGCCGGCCCGCACCCTGCCATTGAGACTGAACGGGATTATTTATTTTTTTAACTTGGCCGCCGGGCCGGGGCGGGCATCGCCCCCGGTACCTCCAGCCGCTACTATTTCCGCGGGCCGTGTTCCAACACTATTCACCCCGGCCAAGAGGCCTATTCCCCGGCCCGCACCCCGCCATTGAGACTGCACGGGAATTATTATTTTTTTATCTCTCAACCTGTCCAAGAGGCCTGCTGCCCGCCGCACTCGCCGCCGGGCCGGCCCGCACCCCGCCATTGAGACTGAACGGGGATTATTATTTTTTTTAACTCGGCCTCCGGGCCGGGGCGGGCTTCGCCCCCGGTACCTCCAGCCGCTTCTATTTACGCGCGCCGCGTTCCAACATATTCACCCCGGCCAAGAGGCCTATTCCCCGGCCCGCACCCCGCCATTGAGACTGCACGGGAATTATTATTTTTTTATCTCTCAACCTGTCCAAGAGGCCTGCTGCCCGCCGCACTCGCCGCCGGGCCGGCCCGCACCCCGCCATTGAGACTGAACGGGGATTATTATTTTTTTTAACTCGGCCTCCGGGCCGGGGCGGGCTTCGCCCCCGGTACCTCCAGCCGCTTCTATTTACGCGCGCCGCGTTCCAACATATTCACCCCGGCCAAGAGGCCTATTCCCCGGCCCGCACCCCGCCATTGAGACTGCATGGGAATTATTATTTTTTTATCTCTCAACCTGTCCAAGAGGCCTGCTGCCCGCCGCAATCGCCGCCGGGCCGGCCCGCACCCTGCCATTGAGACTGAACGGGATTATTTATTTTTTTAACTTGGCCGCCGGGCCGGGGCGGGCATCGCCCCCGGTACCTCCAGCCGCTACTATTTCCGCGGGCCGTGTTCCAACACTATTCACCCCGGCCAAGAGGCCTATTCCCCGGCCCGCACCCCGCCATTGAGACTGCACGGGAATTATTATTTTTTTATCTCTCAACCTGTCCAAGAGGCCTGCTGCCCGCCGCACTCGCCGCCGGGCCGGCCCGCACCCCGCCATTGAGACTGAACGGGGATTATTATTTTTTTTAACTCGGCCTCCGGGCGGGGCGGGCTTCGCCCCCGGTACCTCCAGCCGCTTCTATTTACGCGCGCCGCGTTCCAACATATTCACCCCGGCCAAGAGGCCTATTCCCCGGCCCGCACCCCGCCATTGAGACTGCACGGGAATTATTATTTTTTTATCTCTCAACCTGTCCAAGAGGCCTGCTGCCCGCCGCACTCGCCGCCGGGCCGGCCCGCACCCCGCCATTGAGACTGAACGGGGATTATTATTTTTTTTAACTCGGCCTCCGGGCCGGGGCGGGCTTCGCCCCCGGTACCTCCAGCCGCTTCTATTTACGCGCGCCGCGTTCCAACATATTCACCCCGGCCAAGAGGCCTATTCCCCGGCCCGCACCCCGCCATTGAGACTGCATGGGAATTATTATTTTTTTATCTCTCAACCTGTCCAAGAGGCCTGCTGCCCGCCGCAATCGCCGCCGGGCCGGCCCGCACCCTGCCATTGAGACTGAACGGGATTATTTATTTTTTTAACTTGGCCGCCGGGCCGGGGCGGGCATCGCCCCCGGTACCTCCAGCCGCTACTATTTCCGCGGGCCGTGTTCCAACACTATTCACCCCGGCCAAGAGGCCTATTCCCCGGCCCGCACCCCGCCATTGAGACTGCACGGGAATTATTATTTTTTTATCTCTCAACCTGTCCAAGAGGCCTGCTGCCCGCCGCAATCGCCGCCGGGCCAGCCCGCACCCCGCCATTGAGACTGAACGGGGATTATTATTTTTTTTAACTCGGCCTCCGGGCCGGGGCGGGCTTCGCCCCCGGTACCTCCAGCCGCTTCTATTTACGCGCGCCGCGTTCCAACATATTCACCCCGGCCAAGAGGCCTATTCCCCGGCCCGCACCCCGCCATTGAGACTGCACGGGAATTATTATTTTTTTATCTCTCAACCTGTCCAAGAGGCCTGCTGCCCGCCGCACTCGCCGCCGGGCCGGCCCGCACCCCGCCATTGAGACTGAACGGGGATTATTATTTTTTTTAACTCGGCCTCCGGGCCGGGGCGGGCTTCGCCCCCGGTACCTCCAGCCGCTTCTATTTACGCGCGCCGCGTTCCAACATATTCACCCCGGCCAAGAGGCCTATTCCCCGGCCCGCACCCCGCCATTGAGACTGCATGGGAATTATTATTTTTTTATCTCTCAACCTGTCCAAGAGGCCTGCTGCCCGCCGCAATTGCCGCCGGGCCGGCCCGCACCCTGCCATTGAGACTGAACGGGAATTATTATTTTTTTATCTCTCAACCTGTCCAAGAGGCCTGCTGCCCGCCGCAATCGCCGCCGGGCCGGCCCGCACCCTGCCATTGAGACTGAACGGGGATTATTATTTTTTTTAACTCGGCCGCCGGGCCCGGGCGGGCATCGCCCCCGGTACCTCCAGCCGCTTCTATTTACGCGCGCCGCGTTCCAACATATTCACCCCGGCCAAGAGGCCTATTCCCCGGCCCGCACCCCGCCATTGAGACTGCACGGGAATTATTATTTTTTTATCTCTCAACCTGTCCAAGAGGCCTGCTGCCCGCCGCACTCGCCGCCGGGCCGGCCCGCACCCCGCCATTGAGACTGAACGGGGATTATTATTTTTTTTAACTCGGCCTCCGGGCCGGGGCGGGCTTCGCCCCCGGTACCTCCAGCCGCTTCTATTTACGCGCGCCGCGTTCCAACATATTCACCCCGGCCAAGAGGCCTATTCCCCGGCCCGCACCCCGCCATTGAGACTGCATGGGAATTATTATTTTTTTATCTCTCAACCTGTCCAAGAGGCCTGCTGCCCGCCGCAATTGCCGCCGGGCCGGCCCGCACCCTGCCATTGAGACTGAACGGGAATTATTATTTTTTTATCTCTCAACCTGTCCAAGAGGCCTGCTGCCCGCCGCAATCGCCGCCGGGCCGGCCCGCACCCTGCCATTGAGACTGAACGGGGATTATTTATTTTTTTTAACTTGGCCGCCGGGCCCGGGCGGGCATCGCCCCCGGTACCTCCAGCCGCTACTATTTCCGCGGGCCGTGTTCCAACACTATTCACCCCGGCCAAGAGGCCTATTCCCCGGCCCGCACCCCGCCATTGAGACTGCACGGGAATTATTATTTTTTTATCTCTCAACCTGTCCAAGAGGCCTGCTGCCCGCCGCACTCGCCGCTGGGCCGGCCCGCACACCCTGCCATTGAGACTGAACGGGGATTATTATTTTTTTTAACTCGGCCTCCGGGCCGGGGCGGGCTTCGCCCTCGGTACCTCCAGCCGCTTCTATTTACGCGCGCCGCGTTCCAACATATTCACCCCGGCCAAGAGGCCTATTCCCCGGCCCGCACCCCGCCATTGAGACTGCACGGGAATTATTATTTTTTTATCTCTCAACCTGTCCAAGAGGCCTGCTGCCCGCCGCACTCGCCGCCGGGCCGGCCCGCACCCCGCCATTGAGACTGAACGGGGATTATTATTTTTTTTAACTCGGCCTCCGGGCCGGGGCGGGCTTCGCCCCCGGTACCTCCAGCCGCTTCTATTTACGCGCGCCGCGTTCCAACATATTCACCCCGGCCAAGAGGCCTATTCCCCGGCCCGCACCCCGCCATTGAGACTGCATGGGAATTATTATTTTTTTATCTCTCAACCTGTCCAAGAGGCCTGCTGCCCGCCGCAATCGCCGCCGGGCCGGCCCGCACCCTGCCATTGAGACTGAACGGGATTATTTATTTTTTTAACTTGGCCGCCGGGCCGGGGCGGTTATCGCCCCCGGTACCTCCAGCCGCTACTATTTCCGCGGGCCGTGTTCCAACACTATTCACCCCGGCCAAGAGGCCTATTCCCCGGCCCGCACCCCGCCATTGAGACTGCACGGGAATTATTATTTTTTTATCTCTCAACCTGTCCAAGAGGCCTGCTGCCCGCCGCAATCGCCGCCGGGCCGGCCCGCACCCCGCCATTGAGACTGAACGGGGATTATTATTTTTTTTAACTCGGCCTCCGGGCCGGGGCGGGCTTCGCCCCCGGTACCTCCAGCCGCTTCTATTTACGCGCGCCGCGTTCCAACATATTCACCCCGGCCAAGAGGCCTATTCCCCGGCCCGCTCCCCTCCATTGAGACTGCATGGGAATTATTATTTTTTTATCTCTCAACCTGTCCAAGAGGCCTGCTGCCCGCCGCAATTGCCGCCGGGCCGGCCCGCACCCTGCCATTGAGACTGAACGGGAATTATTATTTTTTTATCTCTCAACCTGTCCAAGAGGCCTGCTGCCCGCCGCAATCGCCGCCGGGCCGGCCCGCACCCTGCCATTGAGACTGAACGGGGATTATTTATTTTTTTAACTTGGCCGCCGGGCCGGGGCGGGCATCGCCCCCGGTACCTCCAGCCGCTACTATTTCCGCGGGCCGTGTTCCAACACTATTCACCCCGGCCAAGAGGCCTATTCCGCGGCCCGCACCCCGCCATTGAGACTGCACGGGAATTATTATTTTTTTATCTCTCAACCTGTCCAAGAGGCCTGCTGCCCGCCGCACTCGCCGCCGGGCCGGCCCGCACCCCGCCATTGAGACTGAACGGGGATTATTATTTTTTTTAACTCGGCCTCCGGGCCGGGGCGGGCTTCGCCCCCGGTACCTCCAGCCGCTTCTATTTACGCGCGCCGCGTTCCAACATATTCACCCCGGCCAAGAGGCCTATTCCCCGGCCCGCACCCCGCCATTGAGACTGCACGGGAATTATTATTTTTTTATCTCTCAACCTGTCCAAGAGGCCTGCTGCCCGCCGCACTCGCCGCCGGGCCGGCCCGCACCCCGCCATTGAGACTGAACGGGGATTATTATTTTTTTTTAACTCGGCCTCCGGGCCGGGGCGGGCTTCGCCCCCGGTACCTCCAGCCGCTTCTATTTACGCGCGCCGCGTTCCAACATATTCACCCCGGCCAAGAGGCCTATTCCCCGGCCCGCACCCCGCCATTGAGACTGCACGGGAATTATTATTTTTTTATCTCTCAACCTGTCCAAGAGGCCTGCTGCCCGCCGCACTCGCCGCCGGGCCGGCCCGCACCCCGCCATTGAGACTGAACGGGGATTATTATTTTTTTTAACTCGGCCTCCGGGCCGGGGCGGGCTTCGCCCCCGGTACCTCCAGCCGCTTCTATTTACGCGCGCCGCGTTCCAACATATTCACCCCGGCCAAGAGGCCTATTCCCCGGCCCGCACCCCGCCATTGAGACTGCATGGGAATTATTATTTTTTTATCTCTCAACCTGTCCAAGAGGCCTGCTGCCCGCCGCAATCGCCGCCGGGCCGGCCCGCACCCTGCCATTGAGACTGAACGGGATTATTTATTTTTTTAACTTGGCCGCCGGGCCGGGGCGGTTATCGCCCCCGGTACCTCCAGCCGCTACTATTTCCGCGGGCCGTGTTCCAACACTATTCACCCCGGCCAAGAGGCCTATTCCCCGGCCCGCACCCCGCCATTGAGACTGCACGGGAATTATTATTTTTTTATCTCTCAACCTGTCCAAGAGGCCTGCTGCCCGCCGCAATCGCCGCCGGGCCGGCCCGCACCCCGCCATTGAGACTGAACGGGGATTATTATTTTTTTTAACTCGGCCTCCGGGCCGGGGCGGGCTTCGCCCCCGGTACCTCCAGCCGCTTCTATTTACGCGCGCCGCGTTCCAACATATTCACCCCGGCCAAGAGGCCTATTCCCCGGCCCGCTCCCCTCCATTGAGACTGCATGGGAATTATTATTTTTTTATCTCTCAACCTTTCCAAGAGGCCTGCTGCCCGCCGCAATCGCCGCCGGGCCGGCCCGCACCCTGCCATTGAGACTGAACGGGGATTATTATTTTTTTTAACTCGGCCGCCGTGCCCGGGCGGGCATCGCCCCCGGTACCTCCAGCCGCTTCTATTTACGCGCGCCGCGTTCCAACATATTCACCCCGGCCAAGAGGCCTATTCCCCGGCCCGCACCCCGCCATTGAGACTGCACGGGAATTATTATTTTTTTATCTCTCAACCTGTCCAAGAGGCCTGCTGCCCGCCGCACTCGCCGCCGGGCCGGCCCGCACCCCGCCATTGAGACTGAACGGGGATTATTATTTTTTTTAACTCGGCCTCCGGGCCGGGGCGGGCTTCGCCCCCGGTACCTCCAGCCGCTTCTATTTACGCGCGCCGCGTTCCAACATATTCACCCCGGCCAAGAGGCCTATTCCCCGGCCCGCACCCCGCCATTGAGACTGCATGGGAATTATTATTTTTTTATCTCTCAACCTGTCCAAGAGGCCTGCTGCCCGCCGCAATTGCCGCCGGGCCGGCCCGCACCCTGCCATTGAGACTGAACGGGAATTATTATTTTTTTATCTCTCAACCTGTCCAAGAGGCCTGCTGCCCGCCGCAATCGCCGCCGGGCCGGCCCGCACCCTGCCATTGAGACTGAACGGGGATTATTTATTTTTTTTAACTTGGCCGCCGGGCCCGGGCGGGCATCGCCCCCGGTACCTCCAGCCGCTACTATTTCCGCGGGCCGTGTTCCAACACTATTCACCCCGGCCAAGAGGCCTATTCCCCGGCCCGCACCCCGCCATTGAGACTGCACGGGAATTATTATTTTTTTATCTCTCAACCTGTCCAAGAGGCCTGCTGCCCGCCGCACTCGCCGCTGGGCCGGCCCGCACACCCTGCCATTGAGACTGAACGGGGATTATTATTTTTTTTAACTCGGCCTCCGGGCCGGGGCGGGCTTCGCCCTCGGTACCTCCAGCCGCTTCTATTTACGCGCGCCGCGTTCCAACATATTCACCCCGGCCAAGAGGCCTATTCCCCGGCCCGCACCCCGCCATTGAGACTGCACGGGAATTATTATTTTTTTATCTCTCAACCTGTCCAAGAGGCCTGCTGCCCGCCGCACTCGCCGCCGGGCCGGCCCGCACCCCGCCATTGAGACTGAACGGGGATTATTATTTTTTTTAACTCGGCCTCCGGGCCGGGGCGGGCTTCGCCCCCGGTACCTCCAGCCGCTTCTATTTACGCGCGCCGCGTTCCAACATATTCACCCCGGCCAAGAGGCCTATTCCCCGGCCCGCACCCCGCCATTGAGACTGCATGGGAATTATTATTTTTTTATCTCTCAACCTGTCCAAGAGGCCTGCTGCCCGCCGCAATCGCCGCCGGGCCGGCCCGCACCCTGCCATTGAGACTGAACGGGATTATTTATTTTTTTAACTTGGCCGCCGGGCCGGGGCGGTTATCGCCCCCGGTACCTCCAGCCGCTACTATTTCCGCGGGCCGTGTTCCAACACTATTCACCCCGGCCAAGAGGCCTATTCCCCGGCCCGCACCCCGCCATTGAGACTGCATGGGAATTATTATTTTTTTATCTCTCAACCTGTCCAAGAGGCCTGCTGCCCGCCGCAATCGCCGCCGGGCCGGCCCGCACCCCGCCATTGAGACTGAACGGGGATTATTATTTTTTTTAACTCGGCCTCCGGGCCGGGGCGGGCTTCGCCCCCGGTACCTCCAGCCGCTTCTATTTACGCGCGCCGCGTTCCAACATATTCACCCCGGCCAAGAGGCCTATTCCCCGGCCCGCACCCCGCCATTGAGACTGCACGGGAATTATTATTTTTTTATCTCTCAACCTGTCCAAGAGGCCTGCTGCCCGCCGCACTCGCCGCCGGGCCGGCCCGCACCCCGCCATTGAGACTGAACGGGGATTATTATTTTTTTTAACTCGGCCTCCGGGCCGGGGCGGGCTTCGCCCCCGGTACCTCCAGCCGCTTCTATTTACGCGCGCCGCGTTCCAACATATTCACCCCGGCCAAGAGGCCTATTCCCCGGCCCGCACCCCGCCATTGAGACTGCATGGGAATTATTATTTTTTTATCTCTCAACCTGTCCAAGAGGCCTGCTGCCCGCCGCAATTGCCGCCGGGCCGGCCCGCACCCTGCCATTGAGACTGAACGGGAATTATTATTTTTTTATCTCTCAACCTGTCCAAGAGGCCTGCTGCCCGCCGCACTCGCCGCCGGGCCGGCCCGCACCCCGCCATTGAGACTGAACGGGGATTATTATTTTTTTTAACTCGGCCTCCGGGCCGGGGCGGGCTTCGCCCCCGGTACCTCCAGCCGCTTCTATTTACGCGCGCCGCGTTCCAACATATTCACCCCGGCCAAGAGGCCTATTCCCCGGCCCGCACCCCGCCATTGAGACTGCATGGGAATTATTATTTTTTTATCTCTCAACCTGTCCAAGAGGCCTGCTGCCCGCCGCACTCGCCGCCGGGCCGGCCCGCACCCCGCCATTGAGACTGAACGGGGATTATTATTTTTTTTAACTCGGCCTCCGGGCCGGGGCGGGCTTCGCCCCCGGTACCTCCAGCCGCTTCTATTTACGCGCGCCGCGTTCCAACATATTCACCCCGGCCAAGAGGCCTATTCCCCGGCCCGCACCCCGCCATTGAGACTGCACGGGAATTATTATTTTTTTATCTCTCAACCTGTCCAAGAGGCCTGCTGCCCGCCGCACTCGCCGCCGGGCCGGCCCGCACCCCGCCATTGAGACTGAACGGGGATTATTATTTTTTTTAACTCGGCCTCCGGGCCGGGGCGGGCTTCGCCCCCGGTACCTCCAGCCGCTTCTATTTACGCGCGCCGCGTTCCAACATATTCACCCCGGCCAAGAGGCCTATTCCCCGGCCCGCACCCCGCCATTGAGACTGCATGGGAATTATTATTTTTTTATCTCTCAACCTGTCCAAGAGGCCTGCTGCCCGCCGCAATTGCCGCCGGGCCGGCCCGCACCCTGCCATTGAGACTGAACGGGAATTATTATTTTTTTATCTCTCAACCTGTCCAAGAGGCCTGCTGCCCGCCGCAATCGCCGCCGGGCCGGCCCGCACCCTGCCATTGAGACTGAACGGGGATTATTTATTTTTTTAACTTGGCCGCCGGGCCCGGGCGGGCATCGCCCCCGGTACCTCCAGCCGCTACTATTTCCGCGGGCCGTGTTCCAACACTATTCACCCCGGCCAAGAGGCCTATTCCCCGGCCCGCACCCCGCCATTGAGACTGCACGGGAATTATTATTTTTTTATCTCTCAACCTGTCCAAGAGGCCTGCTGCCCGCCGCACTCGCCGCCGGGCCGGCCCGCACCCCGCCATTGAGACTGAACGGGGATTATTATTTTTTTTAACTCGGCCTCCGGGCCGGGGCGGGCTTCGCCCCCGGTACCTCCAGCCGCTTCTATTTACGCGGGCCGTGTTCCAACACTATTCACCCCGGCCAAGAGGCCTATTCCCCGGCCCGCACCCCGCCATTGAGACTGCACGGGAATTATTATTTTTTTATCTCTCAACCTGTCCAAGAGGCCTGCTGCCCGCCGCACTCGCCGCCGGGCCGGCCCGCACCCCGCCATTGAGACTGAACGGGGATTATTATTTTTTTAACTCGGCCTCCGGGCCGGGGCGGGCTTCGCCCCCGGTACCTCCAGCCGCTTCTATTTACGCGCGCCGCGTTCCAACATATTCACCCCGGCCAAGAGGCCTATTCCCCGGCCCGCACCCCGCCATTGAGACTGCATGGGAATTATTATTTTTTTATCTCTCAACCTGTCCAAGAGGCCTGCTGCCCGCCGCAATCGCCGCCGGGCCGGCCCGCACCCTGCCATTGAGACTGAACGGGATTATTTATTTTTTTAACTTGGCCGCCGGGCCGGGGCGGGCATCGCCCCCGGTACCTCCAGCCGCTACTATTTCCGCGGGCCGTGTTCCAACACTATTCACCCCGGCCAAGAGGCCTATTCCCCGGCCCGCACCCCGCCATTGAGACTGCACGGGAATTATTATTTTTTTATCTCTCAACCTGTCCAAGAGGCCTGCTGCCCGCCGCAATCGCCGCCGGGCCGGCCCGCACCCTGCCATTGAGACTGAACGGGGATTATTATTTTTTTTAACTCGGCCTCCGGGCCGGGGCGGGCTTCGCCCCCGGTACCTCCAGCCGCTTCTATTTACGCGCGCCGCGTTCCAACATATTCACCCCGGCCAAGAGGCCTATTCCCCGGCCCGCACCCCGCCATTGAGACTGCATGGGAATTATTATTTTTTTATCTCTCAACCTGTCCAAGAGGCCTGCTGCCCGCCGCAATCGCCGCCGGGCCGGCCCGCACCCCGCCATTGAGACTGAACGGGGATTATTATTTTTTTTAACTCGGCCTCCGGGCCGGGGCGGGCTTCGCCCCCGGTACCTCCAGCCGCTTCTATTTACGCGCGCCGCGTTCCAACATATTCACCCCGGCCAAGAGGCCTATTCCCCGGCCCGCACCCCGCCATTGAGACTGCATGGGAATTATTATTTTTTTATCTCTCAACCTGTCCAAGAGGCCTGCTGCCCGCCGCAATTGCCGCCGGGCCGGCCCGCACCCTGCCATTGAGACTGAACGGGAATTATTATTTTTTTATCTCTCAACCTGTCCAAGAGGCCTGCTGCCCGCCGCAATCGCCGCCGGGCCGGCCCGCACCCTGCCATTGAGACTGAACGGGGATTATTATTTTTTTTAACTCGGCCTCCGGGCCGGGGCGGGCTTCGCCCCCGGTACCTCCAGCCGCTTCTATTTACGCGCGCCGCGTTCCAACATATTCACCCCGGCCAAGAGGCCTATTCCCCGGCCCGCACCCCGCCATTGAGACTGCATGGGAATTATTATTTTTTTATCTCTCAACCTGTCCAAGAGGCCTGCTGCCCGCCGCAATTGCCGCCGGGCCGGCCCGCACCCTGCCATTGAGACTGAACGGGAATTATTATTTTTTTATCTCTCAACCTGTCCAAGAGGCCTGCTGCCCGCCGCAATCGCCGCCGGGCCGGCCCGCACCCTGCCATTGAGACTGAACGGGGATTATTTATTTTTTTAACTTGGCCGCCGGGCCCGGGCGGGCATCGCCCCCGGTACCTCCAGCCGCTACTATTTCCGCGGGCCGTGTTCCAACACTATTCACCCCGGCCAAGAGGCCTATTCCCCGGCCCGCACCCCGCCATTGAGACTGCACGGGAATTATTATTTTTTTATCTCTCAACCTGTCCAAGAGGCCTGCTGCCCGCCGCACTCGCCGCCGGGCCGGCCCGCACCCCGCCATTGAGACTGAACGGGGATTATTATTTTTTTTAACTCGGCCTCCGGGCCGGGGCGGGCTTCGCCCCCGGTACCTCCAGCCGCTTCTATTTACGCGCGCCGCGTTCCAACATATTCACCCCGGCCAAGAGGCCTATTCCCCGGCCCGCACCCCGCCATTGAGACTGCACGGGAATTATTATTTTTTTATCTCTCAACCTGTCCAAGAGGCCTGCTGCCCGCCGCACTCGCCGCCGGGCCGGCCCGCACCCCGCCATTGAGACTGAACGGGGATTATTATTTTTTTTAACTCGGCCTCCGGGCCGGGGCGGGCTTCGCCCCCGGTACCTCCAGCCGCTTCTATTTACGCGCGCCGCGTTCCAACATATTCACCCCGGCCAAGAGGCCTATTCCCCGGCCCGCACCCCGCCATTGAGACTGCATGGGAATTATTATTTTTTTATCTCTCAACCTGTCCAAGAGGCCTGCTGCCCGCCGCAATCGCCGCCGGGCCGGCCCGCACCCTGCCATTGAGACTGAACGGGATTATTTATTTTTTTAACTTGGCCGCCGGGCCGGGGCGGGCATCGCCCCCGGTACCTCCAGCCGCTACTATTTCCGCGGGCCGTGTTCCAACACTATTCACCCCGGCCAAGAGGCCTATTCCCCGGCCCGCACCCCGCCATTGAGACTGCACGGGAATTATTATTATTTTTATCTCTCAACCTGTCCAAGAGGCCTGCTGCCCGCCGCAATCGCCGCCGGGCCGGCCCGCACCCCGCCATTGAGACTGAACGGGGATTATTATTTTTTTTAACTCGGCCTCCGGGCCGGGGCGGGCTTCGCCCCCGGTACCTCCAGCCGCTTCTATTTACGCGCGCCGCGTTCCAACATATTCACCCCGGCCAAGAGGCCTATTTCCCGGCCCGCACCCCGCCATTGAGACTGCACGGGAATTATTATTTTTTTATCTCTCAACCTGTCCAAGAGGCCTGCTGCCCGCCGCAATCGCCGCCGGGCCGGCCCGCACCCTGCCATTGAGACTGAACGGGATTATTTATTTTTTTAACTTGGCCGCCGGGCCGGGGCGGGCATCGCCCCCGGTACCTCCAGCCGCTACTATTTCCGCGGGCCGTGTTCCAACACTATTCACCCCGGCCAAGAGGCCTATTCCCCGGCCCGCACCCCGCCATTGAGACTGCACGGGAATTATTATTTTTTTATCTCTCAACCTGTCCAAGAGGCCTGCTGCCCGCTGCACTCGCCGCCGGGCCGGCCCGCACCCCGCCATTGAGACTGAACGGGGATTATTATTTTTTTTAACTCGGCCTCCGGGCCGGGGCGGGCTTCGCCCTCGGTACCTCCAGCCGCTTCTATTTACGCGCGCCGCGTTCCAACATATTCACCCCGGCCAAGAGGCCTATTCCCCGGCCCGCACCCCGCCATTGAGACTGCACGGGAATTATTATTTTTTTATCTCTCAACCTGTCCAAGAGGCCTGCTGCCCGCCGCACTCGCCGCCGGGCCGGCCCGCACCCCGCCATTGAGACTGAACGGGGATTATTATTTTTTTTAACTCGGCCTCCGGGCCGGGGCGGGCTTCGCCCCCGGTACCTCCAGCCGCTTCTATTTACGCGCGCCGCGTTCCAACATATTCACCCCGGCCAAGAGGCCTATTCCCCGGCCCGCACCCCGCCATTGAGACTGCATGGGAATTATTATTTTTTTATCTCTCAACCTGTCCAAGAGGCCTGCTGCCCGCCGCAATCGCCGCCGGGCCGGCCCGCAACCTGCCATTGAGACTGAACGGGATTATTTATTTTTTTAACTTGGCCGCCGCGCCGGGGCGGGCATCGCCCCCGGTACCTCCAGCCGCTACTATTTCCGCGGGCCGTGTTCCAACACTATTCACCCCGGCCAAGAGGCCTATTCCCCGGCCCGCACCCCGCCATTGAGACTGCACGGGAATTATTATTTTTTTATCTCTCAACCTGTCCAAGAGGCCTGCTGCCCGCCGCAATCGCCGCCGGGCCGGCCCGCACCCCGCCATTGAGACTGAACGGGGATTATTATTTTTTTTAACTCGGCCTCCGGGCCGGGGCGGGCTTCGCCCCAGGTACCTCCAGCCGCTTCTATTTACGCGCGCCGCGTTCCAACATATTCACCCCGGCCAAGAGGCCTATTCCCCGGCCCGCACCCCGCCATTGAGACTGCATGGGAATTATTATTTTTTTATCTCTCAACCTGTCCAAGAGGCCTGCTGCCCGCCGCAATTGCCGCCGGGCCGGCCCGCACCCTGCCATTGAGACTGAACGGGAATTATTATTTTTTTATCTCTCAACCTGTCCAAGAGGCCTGCTGCCCGCCGCAATCGCCGCCGGGCCGGTCCGCACCCTGCCATTGAGACTGAACGGGGATTATTTATTTTTTTAACTTGGCCGCCGGGCCGGGGCGGTCATCGCCCCCGGTACCTCCAGCCGCTACTATTTCCGCGGGCCGTGTTCCAACACTATTCACCCCGGCCAAGAGGCCTATTCCGCGGCCCGCACCCCGCCATTGAGACTGCACGGGAATTATTATTTTTTTATCTCTCAACCTGTCCAAGAGGCCTGCTGCCCGCCGCACTCGCCGCCGGGCCGGCCCGCACCCCGCCATTGAGACTGGACGGGGATTATTATTTTTTTTAACTCGGCCTCCGGGCCGGGGCGGGCTTCGCCCCCGGTACCTCCAGCCGCTTCTATTTACGCGCGCCGCGTTCCAACATATTCACCCCGGCCAAGAGGCCTATTCCCCGGCCCGCACCCCGCCATTGAGACTGCACGGGAATTATTATTTTTTTTATCTCTCAACCTGTCCAAGAGGCCTGCTGCCCGCCGCACTCGCCGCCGGGCCGGCCCGCACCCCGCCATTGAGACTGAACGGGGATTATTATTATTTTTTAACTCGGCCTCCGGGCCGGGGCGGGCTTCGCCCCCGGTACCTCCAGCCGCTTCTATTTACGCGCGCCGCGTTCCAACATATTCACCCCGGCCAAGAGGCCTATTCCCCGGCCCGCACCCCGCCATTGAGACTGCACGTGAATTATTATTTTTTTATCTCTCAACCTGTCCAAGAGGCCTGCTGCCCGCCGCACTCGCCGCCGGGCCGGCCCGCACCCCGCCATTGAGACTGAACGGGGATTATTATTTTTTTTAACTCGGCCTCCGGGCCGGGGCGGGCTTCGCCCCCGGTACCTCCAGCCGCTTCTATTTACGCGCGCCGCGTTCCAACATATTCACCCCGGCCAAGAGGCCTATTCCCCGGCCCGCACCCCGCCATTGAGACTGCATGGGAATTATTATTTTTTTATCTCTCAACCTGTCCAAGAGGCCTGCTGCCCGCCGCAATCGCCGCCGGGCCGGCCCGCACCCTGCCATTGAGACTGAACGGGATTATTTATTTTTTTAACTTGGCCGCCGGGCCGGGGCGGGCATCGCCCCCGGTACCTCCAGCCGCTACTATTTCCGCGGGCCGTGTTCCAACACTATTCACCCCGGCCAAGAGGCCTATTCCCCGGCCCGCACCCCGCCATTGAGACTGCACGGGAATTATTATTTTTTTATCTCTCAACCTGTCCAAGAGGCCTGCTGCCCGCCGCACTCGCCGCCGGGCCGGCCCGCACCCCGCCATTGAGACTGAACGGGGATTATTATTTTTTTTAACTCGGCCTCCGGGCGGGGCGGGCTTCGCCCCCGGTACCTCCAGCCGCTTCTATTTACGCGCGCCGCGTTCCAACATATTCACCCCGGCCAAGAGGCCTATTCCCCGGCCCGCACCCCGCCATTGAGACTGCATGGGAATTATTATTTTTTTATCTCTCAACCTGTCCAAGAGGCCTGCTGCCCGCCGCAATCGCCGCCGGGCCGGCCCGCACCCTGCCATTGAGACTGAACGGGATTATTTATTTTTTTAACTTGGCCGCCGGGCCGGGGCGGGCATCGCCCCCGGTACCTCCAGCCGCTACTATTTCCGCGGGCCGTGTTCCAACACTATTCACCCCGGCCAAGAGGCCTATTCCCCGGCCCGCACCCCGCCATTGAGACTGCACGGGAATTATTATTTTTTTATCTCTCAACCTGTCCAAGAGGCCTGCTGCCCTCCGCACTCGCCGCCGGGCCGGCCCGCACCCCGCCATTGAGACTGAACGGGGATTATTATTTTTTTTAACTCGGCCTCCGGGCGGGGCGGGCTTCGCCCCCGGTACCTCCAGCCGCTTCTATTTACGCGCGCCGCGTTCCAACATATTCACCCCGGCCAAGAGGCCTATTCCCCGGCCCGCACCCCGCCATTGAGACTGCACGGGAATTATTATTTTTTTATCTCTCAACCTGTCCAAGAGGCCTGCTGCCCGCCGCACTCGCCGCCGGGCCGGCCCGCACCCCGCCATTGAGACTGAACGGGGATTATTATTTTTTTAACTCGGCCTCCGGGCCGGGGCGGGCTTCGCCCCCGGTACCTCCAGCCGCTTCTATTTACGCGCGCCGCGTTCCAACATATTCACCCCGGCCAAGAGGCCTATTCCCCGGCCCGCACCCCGCCATTGAGACTGCATGGGAATTATTATTTTTTTATCTCTCAACCTGTCCAAGAGGCCTGCTGCCCGCCGCAATCGCCGCCGGGCCGGCCCGCACCCTGCCATTGAGACTGAACGGGATTATTTATTTTTTTAACTTGGCCGCCGGGCCGGGGCGGGCATCGCCCCCGGTACCTCCAGCCGCTACTATTTCCGCGGGCCGTGTTCCAACACTATTCACCCCGGCCAAGAGGCCTATTCCCCGGCCCGCACCCCGCCATTGAGACTGCACGGGAATTATTATTTTTTTATCTCTCAACCTGTCCAAGAGGCCTGCTGCCCGCCGCACTCGCCGCCGGGCCGGCCGGCACCCCGCCATTGAGACTGAACGGGGATTATTATTTTTTTTAACTCGGCCTCCGGGCGGGGCGGGCTTCGCCCCCGGTACCTCCAGCCGCTTCTATTTACGCGCGCCGCGTTCCAACATATTCACCCCGGCCAAGAGGCCTATTCCCCGGCCCGCACCCCGCCATTGAGACTGCACGGGAATTATTATTTTTTTATCTCTCAACCTGTCCAAGAGGCCTGCTGCCCGCCGCACTCGCCGCCGGGCCGGCCCGCACCCCGCCATTGAGACTGAACGGGGATTATTATTTTTTTAACCCGGCCTCCGGGCCGGGGCGGGCTTCGCCCCCGGTACCTCCAGCCGCTTCTATTTACGCGCGCCGCGTTCCAACATATTCACCCCGGCCAAGAGGCCTATTCCCCGGCCCGCACCCCGCCATTGAGACTGCATGGGAATTATTATTTTTTTATCTCTCAACCTGTCCAAGAGGCCTGCTGCCCGCCGCAATCGCCGCCGGGCCGGCCCGCACCCTGCCATTGAGACTGAACGGGATTATTTATTTTTTTAACTTGGCCGCCGGGCCGGGGCGGGCATCGCCCCCGGTACCACCAGCCGCTACTATTTCCGCGGGCCGTGTTCCAACACTATTCACCCCGGCCAAGAGGCCTATTCCCCGGCCCGCACCCCGCCATTGAGACTGCACGGGAATTATTATTTTTTTATCTCTCAACCTGTCCAAGAGGCCTGCTGCCCGCCGCAATCGCCGCCGGGCCGGCCCGCACCCCGCCATTGAGACTGGAACGGGGATTATTATTTTTTTTAACTCGGCCTCCGGGCCGGGGCGGGCTTCGCCCCCGGTACCTCCAGCCGCTTCTATTTACGCGCGCCGCGTTCCAACATATTCACCCCGGCCAAGAGGCCTATTCCCCGGCCCGCACCCCGCCATTGAGACTGCACGGGAATTATTATTTTTTTATCTCTCAACCTGTCCAAGAGGCCTGCTGCCCGCCGCACTCGCAGCCGGGCCGGCCCGCACCCCGCCATTGAGACTGAACGGGATTATTATTTTTTTTAACTCGGCCTCCGGGCCGGGGCGGGCTTCGCCCCCGGTACCTCCAGCCGCTTCTATTTACGCGCGCCGCGTTCCAACATATTCACCCCGGCCAAGAGGCCTATTCCCCGGCCCGCACCCCGCCATTGAGACTGCATGGGAATTATTATTTTTTTATCTCTCAACCTGTCCAAGAGGCCTGCTGCCCGCCGCACTCGCCGCCGGGCCGGCCCGCACCCCGCCATTGAGACTGTACGGGGATTATTATTTTTTTTAACTCGGCCGCCGGGCCGGGGCGGGCTTCGCCCCCGGTACCTCCAGCCGCTTCTATTTACGCGCGCCGCGTTCCAACATATTCACCCCGGCCAAGAGGCCTCTTCCCCGGCCACACTCGTCCGCCGGGCCGGCCCGCGCCCCGCCATTGAGACTGCACGGGAATTATTATTTTTTTATCTCTCAACCTGTCCAAGAGGTCTGCTGCCCGCCGCACTCGTCCGCCGAGCCGGCCCGCACCCCGCCATTGAGACTGAACGGGGATTATTATTTTTTTTAACTCGGCCTCCGGGCCGGGGCGGGCTTCGCCCCCGGTACCTCCAGCCGCTACTATTTCCGCGGGCCGTGTTCCAACACTATTCACCCCGGCCAAGAGGCCTATTCCCCGGCCCGCGCCCCGCCATTGAGACTGCATGGGAATTATTATTTTTTTATCTCTCAACCTGTCCAAGAGGCCTGCTGCCCGCCGCAATCGCCGCCGGGCCGGCCCGCACCCTGCCATTGAGACTGAACGGGAATTATTATTTTTTTATCTCTCAACCTGTCCAAGAGGCCTGCTGCCCGCCGCACTCGCACCCCGCCATTGAGACTGAACGGGGATTATTATTTTTTTTAACTCGGCCTCCGGGCCGGGGCGGGTTTCGCCCCCGGTACCTCCAGCCGCTAGTATTTCCGCGGGCCGTGTTCCAACACTATTCACCCCGGCCAAGAGGCCTATTCCCCGGCCCGCACCCCGCCATTGAGACTGCATGGGAATTATTATTTTTTTATCTCTCAACCTGTCCAAGAGGCCTGCTGCCCGCCGCACTCGCCGCCGGGCCGGCCCGCACCCCGCCATTGAGACTGAACGGGATTATTTATTTTTTTAACTCGGCCGCCGGGCCCGGGCGGGCATCGCCCCCGGTACCTCCAGCCGCTTCTATTTACGCGCGCCGCGTTCCAACATATTCACCCCGGCCAAGAGGCCTATTCCCCGGCCCGCACCCCGCCATTGAGACTGCACGGGAATTATTATTTTTTTATCTCTCAACCTGTCCAAGAGGCCTGCTGCCCGCCGCACTCGCCGCCGGGCCGGCCCGCACCCCGCCATTGAGACTGAACGGGGATTATTATTTTTTTTAACTCGGCCTCCGGGCCGGGGCGGGCTTCGCCCCCGGTACCTCCAGCCGCTTCTATTTACGCGCGCCGCGTTCCAACATATTCACCCCGGCCAAGAGGCCTATTCCCCGGCCCGCACCCCGCCATTGAGACTGCATGGGAATTATTATTTTTTTATCTCTCAACCTGTCCAAGAGGCCTGCTGCCCGCCGCAATTGCCGCCGGGCCGGCCCGCACCCTGCCATTGAGACTGAACGGGAATTATTATTTTTTTATCTCTCAACCTGTCCAAGAGGCCTGCTGCCCGCCGCAATCGCCGCCGGGCCGGCCCGCACCCTGCCATTGAGACTGAACGGGATTATTTATTTTTTTAACTTGGCCGCCGGGCCCGGGCGGGCATCGCCCCCGGTACCTCCAGCCGCTACTATTTCCGCGGGCCGTGTTCCAACACTATTCACCCCGGCCAAGAGGCCTATTCCCCGGCCCGCACCCCGCCATTGAGACTGCACGGGAATTATTATTTTTTTATCTCTCAACCTGTCCAAGAGGCCTGCTGCCCGCCGCACTCGCCGCCGGGCCGGCCCGCACACCCTGCCATTGAGACTGAACGGGGATTATTATTTTTTTTAACTCGGCCTCCGGGCCGGGGCGGGCTTCGCCCTCGGTACCTCCAGCCGCTTCTATTTACGCGCGCCGCGTTCCAACATATTCACCCCGGCCAAGAGGCCTATTCCCCGGCCCGCACCCCGCCATTGAGACTGCACGGGAATTATTATTTTTTTATCTCTCAACCTGTCCAAGAGGCCTGCTGCCCGCCGCACTCGCCGCCGGGCCGGCCCGCACCCCGCCATTGAGACTGAACGGGGATTATTATTTTTTTTAACTCGGCCTCCGGGCCGGGGCGGGCTTCGCCCCCGGTACCTCCAGCCGCTTCTATTTACGCGCGCCGCGTTCCAACATATTCACCCCGGCCAAGAGGCCTATTCCCCGGCCCGCACCCCGCCATTGAGACTGCATGGGAATTATTATTTTTTTATCTCTCAACCTGTCCAAGAGGCCTGCTGCCCGCCGCAATCGCCGCCGGGCCGGCCCGCACCCTGCCATTGAGACTGAACGGGATTATTTATTTTTTTAACTTGGCCGCCGGGCCGGGGCGGGCATCGCCCCCGGTACCTCCAGCCGCTACTATTTCCGCGGGCCGTGTTCCAACACTATTCACCCCGGCCAAGAGGCCTATTCCCCGGCCCGCACCCCGCCATTGAGACTGCACGGGAATTATTATTTTTTTATCTCTCAACCTGTCCAAGAGGCCTGCTGCCCGCCGCAATCGCCGCCGGGCCGGCCCGCACCCCGCCATTGAGACTGAACGGGGATTATTATTTTTTTTAACTCGGCCTCCGGGCCGGGGCGGGCTTCGCCCCCGGTACCTCCAGCCGCTTCTATTTACGCGCGCCGCGTTCCAACATATTCACCCCGGCCAAGAGGCCTATTCCCCGGCCCGCACCCCGCCATTGAGACTGCATGGGAATTATTATTTTTTTATCTCTCAACCTGTCCAAGAGGCCTGCTGCCCGCCGCAATTGCCGCCGGGCCGGCCCGCACCCTGCCATTGAGACTGAACGGGAATTATTATTTTTTTATCTCTCAACCTGTCCAAGAGGCCTGCTGCCCGCCGCAATCGCCGCCGGGCCGGCCCGCACCCTGCCATTGAGACTGAACGGGGATTATTTATTTTTTTAACTTGGCCGCCGGGCCGGGGCGGGCATCGCCCCCGGTACCTCCAGCCGCTACTATTTCCGCGGGCCGTGTTCCAACACTATTCACCCCGGCCAAGAGGCCTATTCCGCGGCCCGCACCCCGCCATTGAGACTGCACGGGAATTATTATTTTTTTATCTCTCAACCTGTCCAAGAGGCCTGCTGCCCGCCGCACTCGCCGCCGGGCCGGCCCGCACCCCGCCATTGAGACTGAACGGGGATTATTATTTTTTTTAACTCGGCCTCCGGGCCGGGGCGGGCTTCGCCCCCGGTACCTCCAGCCGCTTCTATTTACGCGCGCCGCGTTCCAACATATTCACCCCGGCCAAGAGGCCTATTCCCCGGCCCGCACCCCGCCATTGAGACTGCACGGGAATTATTATTTTTTTATCTCTCAACCTGTCCAAGAGGCCTGCTGCCCGCCGCACTCGCCGCCGGGCCGGCCCGCACCCCGCCATTGAGACTGAACGGGGATTATTATTTTTTTTTAACTCGGCCTCCGGGCCGGGGCGGGCTTCGCCCCCGGTACCTCCAGCCGCTTCTATTTACGCGCGCCGCGTTCCAACATATTCACCCCGGCCAAGAGGCCTATTCCCCGGCCCGCACCCCGCCATTGAGACTGCACGGGAATTATTATTTTTTTATCTCTCAACCTGTCCAAGAGGCCTGCTGCCCGCCGCACTCGCCGCCGGGCCGGCCCGCACCCCGCCATTGAGACTGAACGGGGATTATTATTTTTTTTAACTCGGCCTCCGGGCCGGGGCGGGCTTCGCCCCCGGTACCTCCAGCCGCTTCTATTTACGCGCGCCGCGTTCCAACATATTCACCCCGGCCAAGAGGCCTATTCCCCGGCCCGCACCCCGCCATTGAGACTGCATGGGAATTATTATTTTTTTATCTCTCAACCTGTCCAAGAGGCCTGCTGCCCGCCGCAATTGCCGCCGGGCCGGCCCGCACCCTGCCATTGAGACTGAACGGGAATTTTTATTTTTTTATCTCTCAACCTGTCCAAGAGGCCTGCTGCCCGCCGCAATCGCCGCCGGGCCGGCCCGCACCCTGCCATTGAGACTGAACGGGGATTATTTATTTTTTTAACTTGGCCGCCGGGCCCGGGCGGGCATCGCCCCCGGTACCTCCAGCCGCTACTATTTCCGCGGGCCGTGTTCCAACACTATTCACCCCGGCCAAGAGGCCTATTCCCCGGCCCGCACCCCGCCATTGAGACTGCACGGGAATTATTATTTTTTTATCTCTCAACCTGTCCAAGAGGCCTGCTGCCCGCCGCACTCGCCGCCGGGCCGGCTCGCACCCCGCCATTGAGACTGAACGGGGATTATTATTTGTTTTAACTCGGCCTCCGGGCCGGGGCGGGCTTCGCCCCCGGTACCTCCAGCCGCTTCTATTTACGCGCGCCGCGTTCCAACATATTCACCCCGGCCAAGAGGCCTATTCCCCGGCCCGCACCCCGCCATTGAGACTGCACGGGAATTATTATTTTTTTATCTCTCAACCTGTCCAAGAGGCCTGCTGCCCGCCGCACTCGCCGCCGGGCCGGCCCGCACCCCGCCATTGAGACTGAACGGGGATTATTATTTTTTTTTAACTCGGCCTCCGGGCCGGGGCGGGCTTCGCCCCCGGTACCTCCAGCCGCTTCTATTTACGCGCGCCGCGTTCCAACATATTCACCCCGGCCAAGAGGCCTATTCCCCGGCCCGCACCCCGCCATTGAGACTGCACGGGAATTATTATTTTTTTATCTCTCAACCTGTCCAAGAGGCCTGCTGCCCGCCGCACTCGCCGCCGGGCCGGCCCGCACCCCGCCATTGAGACTGAACGGGGATTATTATTTTTTTTAACTCGGCCTCCGGGCCGGGGCGGGCTTCGCCCCCGGTACCTCCAGCCGCTTCTATTTACGCGCGCCGCGTTCCAACATATTCACCCCGGCCAAGAGGCCTATTCCCCGGCCCGCACCCCGCCATTGAGACTGCATGGGAATTATTATTTTTTTATCTCTCAACCTGTCCAAGAGGCCTGCTGCCCGCCGCAATTGCCGCCGGGCCGGCCCGCACCCTGCCATTGAGACTGAACGGGAATTTTTATTTTTTTATCTCTCAACCTGTCCAAGAGGCCTGCTGCCCGCCGCAATCGCCGCCGGGCCGGCCCGCACCCTGCCATTGAGACTGAACGGGGATTATTTATTTTTTTAACTTGGCCGCCGGGCCCGGGCGGGCATCGCCCCCGGTACCTCCAGCCGCTACTATTTCCGCGGGCCGTGTTCCAACACTATTCACCCCGGCCAAGAGGCCTATTCCCCGGCCCGCACCCCGCCATTGAGACTGCACGGGAATTATTATTTTTTTATCTCTCAACCTGTCCAAGAGGCCTGCTGCCCGCCGCACTCGCCGCCGGGCCGGCTCGCACCCCGCCATTGAGACTGAACGGGGATTATTATTTGTTTTAACTCGGCCTCCGGGCCGGGGCGGGCTTCGCCCCCGGTACCTCCAGCCGCTTCTATTTACGCGCGCCGCGTTCCAACATATTCACCCCGGCCAAGAGGCCTATTCCCCGGCCCGCACCCCGCCATTGAGACTGCACGGGAATTATTATTTTTTTATCTCTCAACCTGTCCAAGAGGCCTGCTGCCCGCCGCACTCGCCGCCGGGCCGGCCCGCACCCCGCCATTGAGACTGAACGGGGATTATTATTTTTTTTAACTCGGCCTCCGGGCCGGGGCGGGCTTCGCCCCCGGTACCTCCAGCCGCTTCTATTTACGCGCGCCGTGTTCCAACATATTCACCCCGGCCAAGAGGCCTATTCCCCGGCCCGCACCCCGCCATTGAGACTGCATGGGAATTATTATTTTTTTATCTCTCAACCTGTCCAAGAGGCCTGCTGCCCGCCAATCGCCGCCGGGCCGGCCCGCACCCTGCCATTGAGACTGAACGGGATTATTTATTTTTTTAACTTGGCCGCCGGGCCGGGGCGGGCATCGCCCCCGGTACCTCCAGCCGCTACTATTTCCGCGGGCCGTGTTCCAACACTATTCACCCCGGCCAAGAGGCCTATTCCCCGGCCCGCACCCCGCCATTGAGACTGCACGGGAATTATTATTTTTTTATCTCTCAACCTGTCCAAGAGGCCTGCTGCCCGCCGCAATCGCCGCCGGGCCGGAACGCACCCCACCATTGAGACTGAACGGGGATTATTATTTTTTTTAACTCGGCCTCCGGGCCGGGGCGGGCTTCGCCCCCGGTACCTCCAGCCGCTTCTATTTACGCGCGCCGCGTTCCAACATATTCACCCCGGCCAAGAGGCCTATTCCCCGGCCCGCACCCCGCCATTGAGACTGCATGGGAATTATTATTTTTTTATCTCTCAACCTGTCCAAGAGGCCTGCTGCCCGCCGCAATTGCCGCCGGGCCGGCCCGCACCCTGCCATTGAGACTGAACGGGAATTATTATTTTTTTATCTCTCAACCTGTCCAAGAGGCCTGCTGCCCGCCGCAATCGCCGCCGGGCCGGCCCGCACCCTGCCATTGAGACTGAACGGGATTATTTATTTTTTTAACTTGGCCGCCGGGCCCGGGCGGGCATCGCCCCCGGTACCTCCAGCCGCTACTATTTCCGCGGGCCGTGTTCCAACACTATTCACCCCGGCCAAGAGGCCTATTCCCCGGCCCGCACCCTGCCATTGAGACTGCACGGGAATTATTATTTTTTTATCTCTCAACCTGTCCAAGAGGCCTGCTGCCCGCCGCACTCGCCGCCGGGCCGGCCCGCACCCCGCCATTGAGACTGAACGGGGATTATTATTTTTTTTAACTCGGCCTCCGGGCCGGGGCGGGCTTCGCCCCCGGTACCTCCAGCCGCTTCTATTTACGCGCGCCGCGTTCCAACATATTCACCCCGGCCAAGAGGCCTATTCCCCGGCCCGCACCCCGCCATTGAGACTGCACGGGAATTATTATTTTTTTATCTCTCAACCTGTCCAAGAGGCCTGCTGCCCGCCGCACTCGCCGCCGGGCCGGCCCGCACCCCGCCATTGAGACTGAACGGGGATTATTATTTTTTTTAACTCGGCCTCCGGGCCGGGGCGGGCTTCGCCCCCGGTACCTCCAGCCGCTTCTATTTACGCGCGCCGCGTTCCAACATATTCACCCCGGCCAAGAGGCCTATTCCCCGGCCCGCACCCCGCCATTGAGACTGCATGGGAATTATTATTTTTTTATCTCTCAACCTGTCCAAGAGGCCTGCTGCCCGCCGCAATCGCCGCCGGGCCGGCCCGCACCCTGCCATTGAGACTGAACGGGATTATTTATTTTTTTAACTTGGCCGCCGCGCCGGGGCGGGCATCGCCCCCGGTACCTCCAGCCGCTACTATTTCCGCGGGCCGTGTTCCAACACTATTCACCCCGGCCAAGAGGCCTATTCCCCGGCCCGCACCCCGCCATTGAGACTGCACGGGAATTATTATTTTTTTATCTCTCAACCTGTCCAAGAGGCCTGCTGCCCGCCGCAATCGCCGCCGGGCCGGCCCGCACCCCGCCATTGAGACTGAACGGGGATTATTATTTTTTTTAACTCGGCCTCCGGGCCGGGGCGGGCTTCGCCCCCGGTACCTCCAGCCGCTTCTATTTACGCGCGCCGCTTCCAACATATTCACCCCGGCCAAGAGGCCTATTCCCCGGCCCGCACCCCGCCATTGAGACTGCATGGGAATTATTATTTTTTTATCTCTCAACCTGTCCAAGAGGCCTGCTGCCCGCCGCAATCGCCGCCGGGCCGGCCCGCACCCTGCCATTGAGACTGAACGGGGATTATTTATTTTTTTAACTTGGCCGCCGGGCGGGGCGGGCATCGCCCCCGGTACCTCCAGCCGCTACTATTTCCGCGGGCCGTGTTCCAACACTATTCACCCCGGCCAAGAGGCCTATTCCGCGGCCCGCACCCCGCCATTGAGACTGCACGGGAATTATTATTTTTTTATCTCTCAACCTGTCCAAGAGGCCTGCTGCCCGCCGCACTCGCCGCCGGGCCGGCCCGCACCCCGCCATTGAGACTGAACGGGGATTATTATTTTTTTTAACTCGGCCTCCGGGCCGGGGCGGGCTTCGCCCCCGGTACCTCCAGCCGCTTCTATTTACGCGCGCCGCGTTCCAACATATTCACCCCGGCCAAGAGGCCTATTCCCCGGCCCGCACCCCGCCATTGAGACTGCACGGGAATTATTATTTTTTTATCTCTCAACCTGTCCAAGAGGCCTGCTGCCCGCCGCAATCGCCGCCGGGCCGGCCCGCACCCTGCCATTGAGACTGAACGGGATTATTTATTTTTTTAACTTGGCCGCCGGGCCGGGGCGGGCATCGCCCCCGGTACCTCCAGCCGCTACTATTTCCGCGGGCCGTGTTCCAACACTATTCACCCCGGCCAAGAGGCCTATTCCCCGGCCCGCACCCCGCCATTGAGACTGCACGGGAATTATTATTTTTTTATCTCTCAACCTGTCCAAGAGGCCTGCTGCCCGCCGCAATCGCCGCCGGGCCGGCCCGCACCCCGCCATTGAGACTGAACGGGGATTATTATTTTTTTTAACTCGGCCTCCGGGCCGGGGCGGGCTTCGCCCCCGGTACCTCCAGCCGCTTCTATTTACGCGCGCCGCGTTCCAACATATTCACCCCGGCCAAGAGGCCTATTCCCCGGCCCGCAACCCGCCATTGAGACTGCACGGGAATTATTATTTTTTTAATCTCTCAACCTGTCCAAGAGGCCTGCTGCCCGCCGCACTCGCCGCCGGGCCGGCCCGCACCCCGCCATTGAGACTGAACGGGGATTATTATTTTTTTTAACTCGGCCTCCGGGCCGGGGCGGGCTTCGCCCCCGGTACCTCCAGCCGCTTCTATTTACGCGCGCCGCGTTCCAACATATTCACCCCGGCCAAGAGGCCTATTCCCCGGCCCGCACCCCGCCATTGAGACTGCATGGGAATTATTATTTTTTTATCTCTCAACCTGTCCAAGAGGTCTGCTGCCCGCCGCAATTGCCGCCGGGCCGGCCCGCACCCTGCCATTGAGACTGAACGGGAATTTTTATTTTTTTATCTCTCAACCTGTCCAAGAGGCCTGCTGCCCGCCGCAATCGCCGCCGGGCCGGCCCGCACCCTGCCATTGAGACTGAACGGGGATTATTTATTTTTTTAACTTGGCCGCCGGGCCCGGGCGGGCATCGCCCCCGGTACCTCCAGCCGCTACTATTTCCGCGGGCCGTGTTCCAACACTATTCACCCCGGCCAAGAGGCCTATTCCCCGGCCCGCACCCCGCCATTGAGACTGCACGGGAATTATTATTTTTTTATCTCTCAACCTGTCCAAGAGGCCTGCTGCCCGCCGCACTCGCCGCCGGGCCGGCCCGCACCCCGCCATTGAGACTGAACGGGGATTATTATTTTTTTTTAACTCGGCCTCCGGGCCGGGGCGGGCTTCGCCCCCGGTACCTCCAGCCGCTTCTATTTACGCGCGCCGCGTTCCAACATATTCACCCCGGCCAAGAGGCCTATTCCCCGGCCCGCACCCCGCCATTGAGACTGCACGGGAATTATTATTTTTTTATCTCTCAACCTGTCCAAGAGGCCTGCTGCCCGCCGCACTCGCCGCCGGGCCGGCCCGCACCCCGCCATTGAGACTGAACGGGGATTATTATTTTTTTTAACTCGGCCTCCGGGCCGGGGCGGGCTTCGCCCCCGGTACCTCCAGCCGCTTCTATTTACGCGCGCCGCGTTCCAACATATTCACCCCGGCCAAGAGGCCTATTCCCCGGCCCGCACCCCGCCATTGAGACTGCATGGGAATTATTATTTTTTTATCTCTCAACCTGTCCAAGAGGCCTGCTGCCCGCCGCAATCGCCGCCGGGCCGGCCCGCACCCTGCCATTGAGACTGAACGGGATTATTTATTTTTTTAACTTGGCCGCCGGGCCGGGGCGGGCATCGCCCCCGGTACCTCCAGCCGCTACTATTTCCGCGGGCCGTGTTCCAACACTATTCACCCCGGCCAAGAGGCCTATTCCCCGGCCCGCACCCCGCCATTGAGACTGCACGGGAATTATTATTTTTTTATCTCTCAACCTGTCCAAGAGGCCTGCTGCCCGCCGCACTCGCCGCCGGGCCGGCCCGCACCCCGCCATTGAGACTGAACGGGGATTATTATTTTTTTTAACTCGGCCTCCGGGCCGGGGCGGGCTTCGCCCCCGGTACCTCCAGCCGCTTCTATTTACGCGCGCCGCGTTCCAACATATTCACCCCGGCCAAGAGGCCTATTCCCCGGCCCGCACCCCGCCATTGAGACTGCACGGGAATTATTATTTTTTTATCTCTCAACCTGTCCAAGAGGCCTGCTGCCCGCCGCACTCGCCGCCGGGCCGGCCCGCACCCCGCCATTGAGACTGAACGGGGATTATTATTTTTTTTAACTCGGCCTCCGGGCCGGGGCGGGCTTCGCCCCCGGTACCTCCAGCCGCTTCTATTTACGCGCGCCGCGTTCCAACATATTCACCCCGGCCAAGAGGCCTATTCCCCGGCCCGCACCCCGCCATTGAGACTGCATGGGAATTATTATTTTTTTATCTCTCAACCTGTCCAAGAGGCCTGCTGCCCGCCGCACTCGCCGCCGGGCCGGCCCGCACCCCGCCATTGAGACTGAACGGGGATTATTATTTTTTTTAACTCGGCCTCCGGGCCGGGGCGGGCTTCGCCCCCGGTACCTCCAGCCGCTTCTATTTACGCGCGCCGCGTTCCAACATATTCACCCCGGCCAAGAGGCCTATTCCCCGGCCCGCACCCCGCCATTGAGACTGCACGGGAATTATTATTTTTTTATCTCTCAACCTGTCCAAGAGGCCTGCTGCCCGCCGCACTCGCCGCCGGGCCGGCCCGCACCCCGCCATTGAGACTGAACGGGGATTATTATTTTTTTTAACTCGGCCTCCGGGCCGGGGCGGGCTTCGCCCCCGGTACCTCCAGCCGCTTCTATTTACGCGGGCCGTGTTCCAACACTATTCACCCCGGCCAAGAGGCCTATTCCGCGGCCCGCACCCCGCCATTGAGACTGCACGGGAATTATTATTTTTTTATCTCTCAACCTGTCCAAGAGGCCTGCTGCCCGCCGCACTCGCCGCCGGGCCGGCCCGCACCCCGCCATTGAGACTGAACGGGGATTATTATTTTTTTTAACTCGGCCTCCGGGCCGGGGCGGGCTTCGCCCCCGGTACCTCCAGCCGCTTCTATTTACGCGCGCCGCGTTCCAACATATTCACCCCGGCCAAGAGGCCTATTCCCCGGCCCGCACCCCGCCATTGAGACTGCACGGGAATTATTATTTTTTTATCTCTCAACCTGTCCAAGAGGCCTGCTGCCCGCCGCAATCGCCGCCGGGCCGGCCCGCACCCTGCCATTGAGACTGAACGGGATTATTTATTTTTTTAACTTGGCCGCCGGGCCGGGGCGGGCATCGCCCCCGGTACCTCCAGCCGCTACTATTTCCGCGGGCCGTGTTCCAACACTATTCACCCCGGCCAAGAGGCCTATTCCCCGGCCCGCACCCCGCCATTGAGACTGCACGGGAATTATTATTTTTTTATCTCTCAACCTGTCCAAGAGGCCTTCTGCCCGCCGCAATCGCCGCCGGGCCGGCCCGCACCCCGCCATTGAGACTGAACGGGGATTATTATTTTTTTTAACTCGGCCTCCGGGCCGGGGCGGGCTTCGCCCCCGGTACCTCCAGCCGCTTCTATTTACGCGCGCCGCGTTCCAACATATTCACCCCGGCCAAGAGGCCTATTCCCCGGCCCGCAACCCGCCATTGAGACTGCACGGGAATTATTATTTTTTTAATCTCTCAACCTGTCCAAGAGGCCTGCTGCCCGCCGCACTCGCCGCCGGGCCGGCCCGCACCCCGCCATTGAGACTGAACGGGGATTATTATTTTTTTTAACTCGGCCTCCGGGCCGGGGCGGGCTTCGCCCCCGGTACCTCCAGCCGCTTCTATTTACGCGCGCCGCGTTCCAACATATTCACCCCGGCCAAGAGGCCTATTCCCCGGCCCGCACCCCGCCATTGAGACTGCATGGGAATTATTATTTTTTTATCTCTCAACCTGTCCAAGAGGTCTGCTGCCCGCCGCAATTGCCGCCGGGCCGGCCCGCACCCTGCCATTGAGACTGAACGGGAATTTTTATTTTTTTATCTCTCAACCTGTCCAAGAGGCCTGCTGCCCGCCGCAATCGCCGCCGGGCCGGCCCGCACCCTGCCATTGAGACTGAACGGGGATTATTTATTTTTTTAACTTGGCCGCCGGGCCCGGGCGGGCATCGCCCCCGGTACCTCCAGCCGCTACTATTTCCGCGGGCCGTGTTCCAACACTATTCACCCCGGCCAAGAGGCCTATTCCCCGGCCCGCACCCCGCCATTGAGACTGCACGGGAATTATTATTTTTTTATCTCTCAACCTGTCCAAGAGGCCTGCTGCCCGCCGCACTCGCCGCCGGGCCGGCCCGCACCCCGCCATTGAGACTGAACGGGGATTATTATTTTTTTTTAACTCGGCCTCCGGGCCGGGGCGGGCTTCGCCCCCGGTACCTCCAGCCGCTTCTATTTACGCGCGCCGCGTTCCAACATATTCACCCCGGCCAAGAGGCCTATTCCCCGGCCCGCACCCCGCCATTGAGACTGCACGGGAATTATTATTTTTTTATCTCTCAACCTGTCCAAGAGGCCTGCTGCCCGCCGCACTCGCCGCCGGGCCGGCCCGCACCCCGCCATTGAGACTGAACGGGGATTATTATTTTTTTTAACTCGGCCTCCGGGCCGGGGCGGGCTTCGCCCCCGGTACCTCCAGCCGCTTCTATTTACGCGGGCCGTGTTCCAACACTATTCACCCCGGCCAAGAGGCCTATTCCGCGGCCCGCACCCCGCCATTGAGACTGCACGGGAATTATTATTTTTTTATCTCTCAACCTGTCCAAGAGGCCTGCTGCCCGCCGCACTCGCCGCCGGGCCGGCCCGCACCCCGCCATTGAGACTGAACGGGGATTATTATTTTTTTTAACTCGGCCTCCGGGCCGGGGCGGGCTTCGCCCCCGGTACCTCCAGCCGCTTCTATTTACGCGCGCCGCGTTCCAACATATTCACCCCGGCCAAGAGGCCTATTCCCCGGCCCGCACCCCGCCATTGAGACTGCACGGGAATTATTATTTTTTTATCTCTCAACCTGTCCAAGAGGCCTGCTGCCCGCCGCAATCGCCGCCGGGCCGGCCCGCACCCTGCCATTGAGACTGAACGGGATTATTTATTTTTTTAACTTGGCCGCCGGGCCGGGGCGGGCATCGCCCCCGGTACCTCCAGCCGCTACTATTTCCGCGGGCCGTGTTCCAACACTATTCACCCCGGCCAAGAGGCCTATTCCCCGGCCCGCACCCCGCCATTGAGACTGCACGGGAATTATTATTTTTTTATCTCTCAACCTGTCCAAGAGGCCTTCTGCCCGCCGCAATCGCCGCCGGGCCGGCCCGCACCCCGCCATTGAGACTGAACGGGGATTATTATTTTTTTTAACTCGGCCTCCGGGCCGGGGCGGGCTTCGCCCCCGGTACCTCCAGCCGCTTCTATTTACGCGCGCCGCGTTCCAACATATTCACCCCGGCCAAGAGGCCTATTCCCCGGCCCGCAACCCGCCATTGAGACTGCACGGGAATTATTATTTTTTTAATCTCTCAACCTGTCCAAGAGGCCTGCTGCCCGCCGCACTCGCCGCCGGGCCGGCCCGCACCCCGCCATTGAGACTGAACGGGGATTATTATTTTTTTTAACTCGGCCTCCGGGCCGGGGCGGGCTTCGCCCCCGGTACCTCCAGCCGCTTCTATTTACGCGCGCCGCGTTCCAACATATTCACCCCGGCCAAGAGGCCTATTCCCCGGCCCGCACCCCGCCATTGAGACTGCATGGGAATTATTATTTTTTTATCTCTCAACCTGTCCAAGAGGTCTGCTGCCCGCCGCAATTGCCGCCGGGCCGGCCCGCACCCTGCCATTGAGACTGAACGGGAATTTTTATTTTTTTATCTCTCAACCTGTCCAAGAGGCCTGCTGCCCGCCGCAATCGCCGCCGGGCCGGCCCGCACCCTGCCATTGAGACTGAACGGGGATTATTTATTTTTTTAACTTGGCCGCCGGGCCCGGGCGGGCATCGCCCCCGGTACCTCCAGCCGCTACTATTTCCGCGGGCCGTGTTCCAACACTATTCACCCCGGCCAAGAGGCCTATTCCCCGGCCCGCACCCCGCCATTGAGACTGCACGGGAATTATTATTTTTTTATCTCTCAACCTGTCCAAGAGGCCTGCTGCCCGCCGCACTCGCCGCCGGGCCGGCCCGCACCCCGCCATTGAGACTGAACGGGGATTATTATTTTTTTTTAACTCGGCCTCCGGGCCGGGGCGGGCTTCGCCCCCGGTACCTCCAGCCGCTTCTATTTACGCGCGCCGCGTTCCAACATATTCACCCCGGCCAAGAGGCCTATTCCCCGGCCCGCACCCCGCCATTGAGACTGCACGGGAATTATTATTTTTTTATCTCTCAACCTGTCCAAGAGGCCTGCTGCCCGCCGCACTCGCCGCCGGGCCGGCCCGCACCCCGCCATTGAGACTGAACGGGGATTATTATTTTTTTTAACTCGGCCTCCGGGCCGGGGCGGGCTTCGCCCCCGGTACCTCCAGCCGCTTCTATTTACGCGCGCCGCGTTCCAACATATTCACCCCGGCCAAGAGGCCTATTCCCCGGCCCGCACCCCGCCATTGAGACTGCATGGGAATTATTATTTTTTTATCTCTCAACCTGTCCAAGAGGCCTGCTGCCCGCCGCAATCGCCGCCGGGCCGGCCCGCACCCTGCCATTGAGACTGAACGGGATTATTTATTTTTTTAACTTGGCCGCCGGGCCGGGGCGGGCATCGCCCCCGGTACCTCCAGCCGCTACTATTTCCGCGGGCCGTGTTCCAACACTATTCACCCCGGCCAAGAGGCCTATTCCCCGGCCCGCACCCCGCCATTGAGACTGCACGGGAA
Organism: Hippocampus zosterae; assembly: GCF_025434085.1. Taxonomy (NCBI): domain Eukaryota; kingdom Metazoa; phylum Chordata; class Actinopteri; order Syngnathiformes; family Syngnathidae; genus Hippocampus; species Hippocampus zosterae. Next base: position 736,696 of record NC_067459.1, on the reverse strand, counting down.
TTATTATTTTTTTATCTCTCAACCTGTCCAAGAGGCCTGCTGCCCGCCGCACTCGCCGCCGGGCCGGCCCGCACCCCGCCATTGAGACTGAACGGGGATTATTATTTTTTTTAACTCGGCCTCCGGGCCGGGGCGGGCTTCGCCCCCGGTACCTCCAGCCGCTTCTATTTACGCGCGCCGCGTTCCAACATATTCACCCCGGCCAAGAGGCCTATTCCCCGGCCCGCACCCCGCCATTGAGACTGCACGGGAATTATTATTTTTTTATCTCTCAACCTGTCCAAGAGGCCTGCTGCCCGCCGCACTCGCCGCCGGGCCGGCCCGCACCCCGCCATTGAGACTGAACGGGGATTATTATTTTTTTTAACTCGGCCTCCGGGCCGGGGCGGGCTTCGCCCCCGGTACCTCCAGCCGCTTCTATTTACGCGCGCCGCGTTCCAACATATTCACCCCGGCCAAGAGGCCTATTCCCCGGCCCGCACCCCGCCATTGAGACTGCATGGGAATTATTATTTTTTTATCTCTCAACCTGTCCAAGAGGCCTGCTGCCCGCCGCAATCGCCGCCGGGCCGGCCCGCACCCTGCCATTGAGACTGAACGGGATTATTTATTTTTTTAACTTGGCCGCCGGGCCGGGGCGGGCATCGCCCCCGGTACCTCCAGCCGCTACTATTTCCGCGGGCCGTGTTCCAACACTATTCACCCCGGCCAAGAGGCCTATTCCCCGGCCCGCACCCCGCCATTGAGACTGCACGGGAATTATTATTTTTTTATCTCTCAACCTGTCCAAGAGGCCTGCTGCCCGCCGCACTCGCCGCCGGGCCGGCCCGCACCCCGCCATTGAGACTGAACGGGGATTATTATTTTTTTTAACTCGGCCTCCGGGCGGGGCGGGCTTCGCCCCCGGTACCTCCAGCCGCTTCTATTTACGCGCGCCGCGTTCCAACATATTCACCCCGGCCAAGAGGCCTATTCCCCGGCCCGCACCCCGCCATTGAGACTGCACGGGAATTATTATTTTTTTATCTCTCAACCTGTCCAAGAGGCCTGCTGCCCGCCGCACTCGCCGCCGGGCCGGCCCGCACCCCGCCATTGAGACTGAACGGGGATTATTATTTTTTTTAACTCGGCCTCCGGGCCGGGGCGGGCTTCGCCCCCGGTACCTCCAGCCGCTTCTATTTACGCGCGCCGCGTTCCAACATATTCACCCCGGCCAAGAGGCCTATTCCCCGGCCCGCACCCCGCCATTGAGACTGCATGGGAATTATTATTTTTTTATCTCTCAACCTGTCCAAGAGGCCTGCTGCCCGCCGCAATCGCCGCCGGGCCGGCCCGCACCCTGCCATTGAGACTGAACGGGATTATTTATTTTTTTAACTTGGCCGCCGGGCCGGGGCGGGCATCGCCCCCGGTACCTCCAGCCGCTACTATTTCCGCGGGCCGTGTTCCAACACTATTCACCCCGGCCAAGAGGCCTATTCCCCGGCCCGCACCCCGCCATTGAGACTGCACGGGAATTATTATTTTTTTATCTCTCAACCTGTCCAAGAGGCCTGCTGCCCGCCGCAATCGCCGCCGGGCCGGCCCGCACCCCGCCATTGAGACTGAACGGGGATTATTATTTTTTTTAACTCGGCCTCCGGGCCGGGGCGGGCTTCGCCCCCGGTACCTCCAGCCGCTTCTATTTACGCGCGCCGCGTTCCAACATATTCACCCCGGCCAAGAGGCCTATTCCCCGGCCCGCACCCCGCCATTGAGACTGCACGGGAATTATTATTTTTTTATCTCTCAACCTGTCCAAGAGGCCTGCTGCCCGCCGCACTCGCCGCCGGGCCGGCCCGCACCCCGCCATTGAGACTGAACGGGGATTATTATTTTTTTTAACTCGGCCTCCGGGCCGGGGCGGGCTTCGCCCCCGGTACCTCCAGCCGCTTCTATTTACGCGCGCCGCGTTCCAACATATTCACCCCGGCCAAGAGGCCTATTCCCCGGCCCGCACCCCGCCATTGAGACTGCATGGGAATTATTATTTTTTTATCTCTCAACCTGTCCAAGAGGCCTGCTGCCCGCCGCAATTGCCGCCGGGCCGGCCCGCACCCTGCCATTGAGACTGAACGGGAATTATTATTTTTTTATCTCTCAACCTGTCCAAGAGGCCTGCTGCCCGCCGCAATCGCCGCCGGGCCGGCCCGCACCCTGCCATTGAGACTGAACGGGGATTATTATTTTTTTTAACTCGGCCGCCGGGCCCGGGCGGGCATCGCCCCCGGTACCTCCAGCCGCTTCTATTTACGCGCGCCGCGTTCCAACATATTCACCCCGGCCAAGAGGCCTATTCCCCGGCCCGCACCCCGCCATTGAGACTGCACGGGAATTATTATTTTTTTATCTCTCAACCTGTCCAAGAGGCCTGCTGCCCGCCGCACTCGCCGCCGGGCCGGCCCGCACCCCGCCATTGAGACTGAACGGGGATTATTATTTTTTTTAACTCGGCCTCCGGGCCGGGGCGGGCTTCGCCCCCGGTACCTCCAGCCGCTTCTATTTACGCGCGCCGCGTTCCAACATATTCACCCCGGCCAAGAGGCCTATTCCCCGGCCCGCACCCCGCCATTGAGACTGCATGGGAATTATTATTTTTTTATCTCTCAACCTGTCCAAGAGGCCTGCTGCCCGCCGCAATTGCCGCCGGGCCGGCCCGCACCCTGCCATTGAGACTGAACGGGAATTATTATTTTTTTATCTCTCAACCTGTCCAAGAGGCCTGCTGCCCGCCGCAATCGCCGCCGGGCCGGCCCGCACCCTGCCATTGAGACTGAACGGGGATTATTTATTTTTTTTAACTTGGCCGCCGGGCCCGGGCGGGCATCGCCCCCGGTACCTCCAGCCGCTACTATTTCCGCGGGCCGTGTTCCAACACTATTCACCCCGGCCAAGAGGCCTATTCCCCGGCCCGCACCCCGCCATTGAGACTGCACGGGAATTATTATTTTTTTATCTCTCAACCTGTCCAAGAGGCCTGCTGCCCGCCGCACTCGCCGCTGGGCCGGCCCGCACACCCTGCCATTGAGACTGAACGGGGATTATTATTTTTTTTAACTCGGCCTCCGGGCCGGGGCGGGCTTCGCCCTCGGTACCTCCAGCCGCTTCTATTTACGCGCGCCGCGTTCCAACATATTCACCCCGGCCAAGAGGCCTATTCCCCGGCCCGCACCCCGCCATTGAGACTGCACGGGAATTATTATTTTTTTATCTCTCAACCTGTCCAAGAGGCCTGCTGCCCGCCGCACTCGCCGCCGGGCCGGCCCGCACCCCGCCATTGAGACTGAACGGGGATTATTATTTTTTTTAACTCGGCCTCCGGGCCGGGGCGGGCTTCGCCCCCGGTACCTCCAGCCGCTTCTATTTACGCGCGCCGCGTTCCAACATATTCACCCCGGCCAAGAGGCCTATTCCCCGGCCCGCACCCCGCCATTGAGACTGCATGGGAATTATTATTTTTTTATCTCTCAACCTGTCCAAGAGGCCTGCTGCCCGCCGCAATCGCCGCCGGGCCGGCCCGCACCCTGCCATTGAGACTGAACGGGATTATTTATTTTTTTAACTTGGCCGCCGGGCCGGGGCGGTTATCGCCCCCGGTACCTCCAGCCGCTACTATTTCCGCGGGCCGTGTTCCAACACTATTCACCCCGGCCAAGAGGCCTATTCCCCGGCCCGCACCCCGCCATTGAGACTGCACGGGAATTATTATTTTTTTATCTCTCAACCTGTCCAAGAGGCCTGCTGCCCGCCGCAATCGCCGCCGGGCCGGCCCGCACCCCGCCATTGAGACTGAACGGGGATTATTATTTTTTTTAACTCGGCCTCCGGGCCGGGGCGGGCTTCGCCCCCGGTACCTCCAGCCGCTTCTATTTACGCGCGCCGCGTTCCAACATATTCACCCCGGCCAAGAGGCCTATTCCCCGGCCCGCTCCCCTCCATTGAGACTGCATGGGAATTATTATTTTTTTATCTCTCAACCTGTCCAAGAGGCCTGCTGCCCGCCGCAATTGCCGCCGGGCCGGCCCGCACCCTGCCATTGAGACTGAACGGGAATTATTATTTTTTTATCTCTCAACCTGTCCAAGAGGCCTGCTGCCCGCCGCAATCGCCGCCGGGCCGGCCCGCACCCTGCCATTGAGACTGAACGGGGATTATTTATTTTTTTAACTTGGCCGCCGGGCCGGGGCGGGCATCGCCCCCGGTACCTCCAGCCGCTACTATTTCCGCGGGCCGTGTTCCAACACTATTCACCCCGGCCAAGAGGCCTATTCCGCGGCCCGCACCCCGCCATTGAGACTGCACGGGAATTATTATTTTTTTATCTCTCAACCTGTCCAAGAGGCCTGCTGCCCGCCGCACTCGCCGCCGGGCCGGCCCGCACCCCGCCATTGAGACTGAACGGGGATTATTATTTTTTTTAACTCGGCCTCCGGGCCGGGGCGGGCTTCGCCCCCGGTACCTCCAGCCGCTTCTATTTACGCGCGCCGCGTTCCAACATATTCACCCCGGCCAAGAGGCCTATTCCCCGGCCCGCACCCCGCCATTGAGACTGCACGGGAATTATTATTTTTTTATCTCTCAACCTGTCCAAGAGGCCTGCTGCCCGCCGCACTCGCCGCCGGGCCGGCCCGCACCCCGCCATTGAGACTGAACGGGGATTATTATTTTTTTTTAACTCGGCCTCCGGGCCGGGGCGGGCTTCGCCCCCGGTACCTCCAGCCGCTTCTATTTACGCGCGCCGCGTTCCAACATATTCACCCCGGCCAAGAGGCCTATTCCCCGGCCCGCACCCCGCCATTGAGACTGCACGGGAATTATTATTTTTTTATCTCTCAACCTGTCCAAGAGGCCTGCTGCCCGCCGCACTCGCCGCCGGGCCGGCCCGCACCCCGCCATTGAGACTGAACGGGGATTATTATTTTTTTTAACTCGGCCTCCGGGCCGGGGCGGGCTTCGCCCCCGGTACCTCCAGCCGCTTCTATTTACGCGCGCCGCGTTCCAACATATTCACCCCGGCCAAGAGGCCTATTCCCCGGCCCGCACCCCGCCATTGAGACTGCACGGGAATTATTATTTTTTTATCTCTCAACCTGTCCAAGAGGCCTGCTGCCCGCCGCAATCGCCGCCGGGCCGGCCCGCACCCCGCCATTGAGACTGAACGGGGATTATTATTTTTTTTAACTCGGCCTCCGGGCCGGGGCGGGCTTCGCCCCCGGTACCTCCAGCCGCTTCTATTTACGCGCGCCGCGTTCCAACATATTCACCCCGGCCAAGAGGCCTATTCCCCGGCCCACACCCCGCCATTGAGACTGCACGGGAATTATTATTTTTTTATCTCTCAACCTGTCCAAGAGGCCTGCTGCCCGCCGCACTCGCCGCCGGGCCGGCCCGCACCCCGCCATTGAGACTGAACGGGGATTATTATTTTTTTTAACTCGGCCTCCGGGCCGGGGCGGGCTTCGCCCCCGGTACCTCCAGCCGCTTCTATTTACGCGGGCCGTGTTCCAACACTATTCACCCCGGCCAAGAGGCCTATTCCCCGGCCCGCACCCCGCCATTGAGACTGCACGGGAATTATTATTTTTTTATCTCTCAACCTGTCCAAGAGGCCTGCTGCCCGCCGCACTCGCCGCCGGGCCGGCCCGCACCCCGCCATTGAGACTGAACGGGGATTATTATTTTTTTTAACTCGGCCTCCGGGCCGGGGCGGGCTTCGCCCCCGGTACCTCCAGCCGCTTCTATTTACGCGCGCCGCGTTCCAACATATTCACCCCGGCCAAGAGGCCTATTCCCCGGCCCGCACCCCGCCATTGAGACTACACGGGAATTATTATTTTTTTATCTCTCAACCTGTCCAAGAGGCCTGCTGCCCGCCGCACTCGCCGCCGGGCCGGCCCGCACCCCGCCATTGAGACTGAACGGGGATTATTATTTTTTTTAACTCGGCCTCCGGGCCGGGGCGGGCTTCGCCCCCGGTACCTCCAGCCGCTTCTATTTACGCGCGCCGTGTTCCAACATATTCACCCCGGCCAAGAGGCCTATTCCCCGGCCCGCACCCCGCCATTGAGACTGCATGGGAATTATTATTTTTTTATCTCTCAACCTGTCCAAGAGGCCTGCTGCCCGCCGCAATCGCCGCCGGGCCGGCCCGCACCCCGCCATTGAGACTGAACGGGGATTATTATTTTTTTTAACTCGGCCTCCGGGCCGGGGCGGGCTTCGCCCCCGGTACCTCCAGCCGCTTCTATTTACGCGCGCCGCGTTCCAACATATTCACCCCGGCCAAGAGGCCTATTCCCCGGCCCGCACCCCGCCATTGAGACTGCACGGGAATTATTATTTTTTTATCTCTCAACCTGTCCAAGAGGCCTGCTGCCCGCCGCACTCGCCGCCGGGCCGGCCCGCACCCCGCCATTGAGACTGAACGGGGATTATTATTTTTTTTAACTCGGCCTCCGGGCCGGGGCGGGCTTCGCCCCCGGTACCTCCAGCCGCTTCTATTTACGCGCGCCGCGTTCCAACATATTCACCCCGGCCAAGAGGCCTATTCCCCGGCCCGCACCCCGCCATTGAGACTGCATGGGAATTATTATTTTTTTATCTCTCAACCTGTCCAAGAGGCCTGCTGCCCGCCGCAATTGCCGCCGGGCCGGCCCGCACCCTGCCATTGAGACTGCATGGGAATTATTATTTTTTTATCTCTCAACCTGTCCAAGAGGCCTGCTGCCCGCCGCAATCGCCGCCGGGCCGGCCCGCACCCTGCCATTGAGACTGAACGGGGATTATTTATTTTTTTAACTTGGCCGCCGGGCCCGGGCGGGCATCGCCCCCGGTACCTCCAGCCGCTACTATTTCCGCGGGCCGTGTTCCAACACTATTCACCCCGGCCAAGAGGCCTATTCCCCGGCCCGCACCCCGCCATTGAGACTGCACGGGAATTATTATTTTTTTATCTCTCAACCTGTCCAAGAGGCCTGCTGCCCGCCGCACTCGCCGCCGGGCCGGCCCGCACCCCGCCATTGAGACTGAACGGGGATTATTATTTTTTTTAACTCGGCCTCCGGGCCGGGGCGGGCTTCGCCCCCGGTACCTCCAGCCGCTTCTATTTACGCGCGCCGCGTTCCAACATATTCACCCCGGCCAAGAGGCCTATTCCCCGGCCCGCACCCCGCCATTGAGACTGCACGGGAATTATTATTTTTTTATCTCTCAACCTGTCCAAGAGGCCTGCTGCCCGCCGCACTCGCCGCCGGGCCGGCCCGCACCCCGCCATTGAGACTGAACGGGGATTATTATTTTTTTTAACTCGGCCTCCGGGCCGGGGCGGGCTTCGCCCCCGGTACCTCCAGCCGCTTCTATTTACGCGCGCCGCGTTCCAACATATTCACCCCGGCCAAGAGGCCTATTCCCCGGCCCGCACCCCGCCATTGAGACTGCATGGGAATTATTATTTTTTTATCTCTCAACCTGTCCAAGAGGCCTGCTGCCCGCCGCAATCGCCGCCGGGCCGGCCCGCACCCTGCCATTGAGACTGAACGGGATTATTTATTTTTTTAACTTGGCCGCCGGGCCGGGGCGGGCATCGCCCCCGGTACCTCCAGCCGCTACTATTTCCGCGGGCCGTGTTCCAACACTATTCACCCCGGCCAAGAGGCCTATTCCCCGGCCCGCACCCCGCCATTGAGACTGCACGGGAATTATTATTTTTTTATCTCTCAACCTGTCCAAGAGGCCTGCTGCCCGCCGCACTCGCCGCCGGGCCGGCCCGCACCCCGCCATTGAGACTGAACGGGGATTATTATTTTTTTTAACTCGGCCTCCGGGCGGGGCGGGCTTCGCCCCCGGTACCTCCAGCCGCTTCTATTTACGCGCGCCGCGTTCCAACATATTCACCCCGGCCAAGAGGCCTATTCCCCGGCCCGCACCCCGCCATTGAGACTGCACGGGAATTATTATTTTTTTATCTCTCAACCTGTCCAAGAGGCCTGCTGCCCGCCGCACTCGCCGCCGGGCCGGCCCGCACCCCGCCATTGAGACTGAACGGGGATTATTATTTTTTTTAACTCGGCCTCCGGGCCGGGGCGGGCTTCGCCCCCGGTACCTCCAGCCGCTTCTATTTACGCGCGCCGCGTTCCAACATATTCACCCCGGCCAAGAGGCCTATTCCCCGGCCCGCACCCCGCCATTGAGACTGCATGGGAATTATTATTTTTTTATCTCTCAACCTGTCCAAGAGGCCTGCTGCCCGCCGCAATCGCCGCCGGGCCGGCCCGCACCCTGCCATTGAGACTGAACGGGATTATTTATTTTTTTAACTTGGCCGCCGGGCCGGGGCGGGCATCGCCCCCGGTACCTCCAGCCGCTACTATTTCCGCGGGCCGTGTTCCAACACTATTCACCCCGGCCAAGAGGCCTATTCCCCGGCCCGCACCCCGCCATTGAGACTGCACGGGAATTATTATTTTTTTATCTCTCAACCTGTCCAAGAGGCCTGCTGCCCGCCGCAATCGCCGCCGGGCCGGCCCGCACCCCGCCATTGAGACTGAACGGGGATTATTATTTTTTTTAACTCGGCCTCCGGGCCGGGGCGGGCTTCGCCCCCGGTACCTCCAGCCGCTTCTATTTACGCGCGCCGCGTTCCAACATATTCACCCCGGCCAAGAGGCCTATTCCCCGGCCCGCACCCCGCCATTGAGACTGCACGGGAATTATTATTTTTTTATCTCTCAACCTGTCCAAGAGGCCTGCTGCCCGCCGCACTCGCCGCCGGGCCGGCCCGCACCCCGCCATTGAGACTGAACGGGGATTATTATTTTTTTTAACTCGGCCTCCGGGCCGGGGCGGGCTTCGCCCCCGGTACCTCCAGCCGCTTCTATTTACGCGCGCCGCGTTCCAACATATTCACCCCGGCCAAGAGGCCTATTCCCCGGCCCGCACCCCGCCATTGAGACTGCATGGGAATTATTATTTTTTTATCTCTCAACCTGTCCAAGAGGCCTGCTGCCCGCCGCAATTGCCGCCGGGCCGGCCCGCACCCTGCCATTGAGACTGAACGGGAATTATTATTTTTTTATCTCTCAACCTGTCCAAGAGGCCTGCTGCCCGCCGCAATCGCCGCCGGGCCGGCCCGCACCCTGCCATTGAGACTGAACGGGGATTATTATTTTTTTTAACTCGGCCGCCGGGCCCGGGCGGGCATCGCCCCCGGTACCTCCAGCCGCTTCTATTTACGCGCGCCGCGTTCCAACATATTCACCCCGGCCAAGAGGCCTATTCCCCGGCCCGCACCCCGCCATTGAGACTGCACGGGAATTATTATTTTTTTATCTCTCAACCTGTCCAAGAGGCCTGCTGCCCGCCGCACTCGCCGCCGGGCCGGCCCGCACCCCGCCATTGAGACTGAACGGGGATTATTATTTTTTTTAACTCGGCCTCCGGGCCGGGGCGGGCTTCGCCCCCGGTACCTCCAGCCGCTTCTATTTACGCGCGCCGCGTTCCAACATATTCACCCCGGCCAAGAGGCCTATTCCCCGGCCCGCACCCCGCCATTGAGACTGCATGGGAATTATTATTTTTTTATCTCTCAACCTGTCCAAGAGGCCTGCTGCCCGCCGCAATTGCCGCCGGGCCGGCCCGCACCCTGCCATTGAGACTGAACGGGAATTATTATTTTTTTATCTCTCAACCTGTCCAAGAGGCCTGCTGCCCGCCGCAATCGCCGCCGGGCCGGCCCGCACCCTGCCATTGAGACTGAACGGGGATTATTTATTTTTTTTAACTTGGCCGCCGGGCCCGGGCGGGCATCGCCCCCGGTACCTCCAGCCGCTACTATTTCCGCGGGCCGTGTTCCAACACTATTCACCCCGGCCAAGAGGCCTATTCCCCGGCCCGCACCCCGCCATTGAGACTGCACGGGAATTATTATTTTTTTATCTCTCAACCTGTCCAAGAGGCCTGCTGCCCGCCGCACTCGCCGCTGGGCCGGCCCGCACACCCTGCCATTGAGACTGAACGGGGATTATTATTTTTTTTAACTCGGCCTCCGGGCCGGGGCGGGCTTCGCCCTCGGTACCTCCAGCCGCTTCTATTTACGCGCGCCGCGTTCCAACATATTCACCCCGGCCAAGAGGCCTATTCCCCGGCCCGCACCCCGCCATTGAGACTGCACGGGAATTATTATTTTTTTATCTCTCAACCTGTCCAAGAGGCCTGCTGCCCGCCGCACTCGCCGCCGGGCCGGCCCGCACCCCGCCATTGAGACTGAACGGGGATTATTATTTTTTTTAACTCGGCCTCCGGGCCGGGGCGGGCTTCGCCCCCGGTACCTCCAGCCGCTTCTATTTACGCGCGCCGCGTTCCAACATATTCACCCCGGCCAAGAGGCCTATTCCCCGGCCCGCACCCCGCCATTGAGACTGCATGGGAATTATTATTTTTTTATCTCTCAACCTGTCCAAGAGGCCTGCTGCCCGCCGCAATCGCCGCCGGGCCGGCCCGCACCCTGCCATTGAGACTGAACGGGATTATTTATTTTTTTAACTTGGCCGCCGGGCCGGGGCGGTTATCGCCCCCGGTACCTCCAGCCGCTACTATTTCCGCGGGCCGTGTTCCAACACTATTCACCCCGGCCAAGAGGCCTATTCCCCGGCCCGCACCCCGCCATTGAGACTGCACGGGAATTATTATTTTTTTATCTCTCAACCTGTCCAAGAGGCCTGCTGCCCGCCGCAATCGCCGCCGGGCCGGCCCGCACCCCGCCATTGAGACTGAACGGGGATTATTATTTTTTTTAACTCGGCCTCCGGGCCGGGGCGGGCTTCGCCCCCGGTACCTCCAGCCGCTTCTATTTACGCGCGCCGCGTTCCAACATATTCACCCCGGCCAAGAGGCCTATTCCCCGGCCCGCTCCCCTCCATTGAGACTGCATGGGAATTATTATTTTTTTATCTCTCAACCTGTCCAAGAGGCCTGCTGCCCGCCGCAATTGCCGCCGGGCCGGCCCGCACCCTGCCATTGAGACTGAACGGGAATTATTATTTTTTTATCTCTCAACCTGTCCAAGAGGCCTGCTGCCCGCCGCAATCGCCGCCGGGCCGGCCCGCACCCTGCCATTGAGACTGAACGGGGATTATTTATTTTTTTAACTTGGCCGCCGGGCCGGGGCGGGCATCGCCCCCGGTACCTCCAGCCGCTACTATTTCCGCGGGCCGTGTTCCAACACTATTCACCCCGGCCAAGAGGCCTATTCCGCGGCCCGCACCCCGCCATTGAGACTGCACGGGAATTATTATTTTTTTATCTCTCAACCTGTCCAAGAGGCCTGCTGCCCGCCGCACTCGCCGCCGGGCCGGCCCGCACCCCGCCATTGAGACTGAACGGGGATTATTATTTTTTTTAACTCGGCCTCCGGGCCGGGGCGGGCTTCGCCCCCGGTACCTCCAGCCGCTTCTATTTACGCGCGCCGCGTTCCAACATATTCACCCCGGCCAAGAGGCCTATTCCCCGGCCCGCACCCCGCCATTGAGACTGCACGGGAATTATTATTTTTTTATCTCTCAACCTGTCCAAGAGGCCTGCTGCCCGCCGCACTCGCCGCCGGGCCGGCCCGCACCCCGCCATTGAGACTGAACGGGGATTATTATTTTTTTTTAACTCGGCCTCCGGGCCGGGGCGGGCTTCGCCCCCGGTACCTCCAGCCGCTTCTATTTACGCGCGCCGCGTTCCAACATATTCACCCCGGCCAAGAGGCCTATTCCCCGGCCCGCACCCCGCCATTGAGACTGCACGGGAATTATTATTTTTTTATCTCTCAACCTGTCCAAGAGGCCTGCTGCCCGCCGCACTCGCCGCCGGGCCGGCCCGCACCCCGCCATTGAGACTGAACGGGGATTATTATTTTTTTTAACTCGGCCTCCGGGCCGGGGCGGGCTTCGCCCCCGGTACCTCCAGCCGCTTCTATTTACGCGCGCCGCGTTCCAACATATTCACCCCGGCCAAGAGGCCTATTCCCCGGCCCGCACCCCGCCATTGAGACTGCACGGGAATTATTATTTTTTTATCTCTCAACCTGTCCAAGAGGCCTGCTGCCCGCCGCAATCGCCGCCGGGCCGGCCCGCACCCCGCCATTGAGACTGAACGGGGATTATTATTTTTTTTAACTCGGCCTCCGGGCCGGGGCGGGCTTCGCCCCCGGTACCTCCAGCCGCTTCTATTTACGCGCGCCGCGTTCCAACATATTCACCCCGGCCAAGAGGCCTATTCCCCGGCCCACACCCCGCCATTGAGACTGCACGGGAATTATTATTTTTTTATCTCTCAACCTGTCCAAGAGGCCTGCTGCCCGCCGCACTCGCCGCCGGGCCGGCCCGCACCCCGCCATTGAGACTGAACGGGGATTATTATTTTTTTTAACTCGGCCTCCGGGCCGGGGCGGGCTTCGCCCCCGGTACCTCCAGCCGCTTCTATTTACGCGGGCCGTGTTCCAACACTATTCACCCCGGCCAAGAGGCCTATTCCCCGGCCCGCACCCCGCCATTGAGACTGCACGGGAATTATTATTTTTTTATCTCTCAACCTGTCCAAGAGGCCTGCTGCCCGCCGCACTCGCCGCCGGGCCGGCCCGCACCCCGCCATTGAGACTGAACGGGGATTATTATTTTTTTTAACTCGGCCTCCGGGCCGGGGCGGGCTTCGCCCCCGGTACCTCCAGCCGCTTCTATTTACGCGCGCCGCGTTCCAACATATTCACCCCGGCCAAGAGGCCTATTCCCCGGCCCGCACCCCGCCATTGAGACTACACGGGAATTATTATTTTTTTATCTCTCAACCTGTCCAAGAGGCCTGCTGCCCGCCGCACTCGCCGCCGGGCCGGCCCGCACCCCGCCATTGAGACTGAACGGGGATTATTATTTTTTTTAACTCGGCCTCCGGGCCGGGGCGGGCTTCGCCCCCGGTACCTCCAGCCGCTTCTATTTACGCGCGCCGTGTTCCAACATATTCACCCCGGCCAAGAGGCCTATTCCCCGGCCCGCACCCCGCCATTGAGACTGCATGGGAATTATTATTTTTTTATCTCTCAACCTGTCCAAGAGGCCTGCTGCCCGCCGCAATCGCCGCCGGGCCGGCCCGCACCCCGCCATTGAGACTGAACGGGGATTATTATTTTTTTTAACTCGGCCTCCGGGCCGGGGCGGGCTTCGCCCCCGGTACCTCCAGCCGCTTCTATTTACGCGCGCCGCGTTCCAACATATTCACCCCGGCCAAGAGGCCTATTCCCCGGCCCGCACCCCGCCATTGAGACTGCACGGGAATTATTATTTTTTTATCTCTCAACCTGTCCAAGAGGCCTGCTGCCCGCCGCACTCGCCGCCGGGCCGGCCCGCACCCCGCCATTGAGACTGAACGGGGATTATTATTTTTTTTAACTCGGCCTCCGGGCCGGGGCGGGCTTCGCCCCCGGTACCTCCAGCCGCTTCTATTTACGCGCGCCGCGTTCCAACATATTCACCCCGGCCAAGAGGCCTATTCCCCGGCCCGCACCCCGCCATTGAGACTGCATGGGAATTATTATTTTTTTATCTCTCAACCTGTCCAAGAGGCCTGCTGCCCGCCGCAATTGCCGCCGGGCCGGCCCGCACCCTGCCATTGAGACTGCATGGGAATTATTATTTTTTTATCTCTCAACCTGTCCAAGAGGCCTGCTGCCCGCCGCAATCGCCGCCGGGCCGGCCCGCACCCTGCCATTGAGACTGAACGGGGATTATTTATTTTTTTAACTTGGCCGCCGGGCCCGGGCGGGCATCGCCCCCGGTACCTCCAGCCGCTACTATTTCCGCGGGCCGTGTTCCAACACTATTCACCCCGGCCAAGAGGCCTATTCCCCGGCCCGCACCCCGCCATTGAGACTGCACGGGAATTATTATTTTTTTATCTCTCAACCTGTCCAAGAGGCCTGCTGCCCGCCGCACTCGCCGCTGGGCCGGCCCGCACACCCTGCCATTGAGACTGAACGGGGATTATTATTTTTTTTAACTCGGCCTCCGGGCCGGGGCGGGCTTCGCCCTCGGTACCTCCAGCCGCTTCTATTTACGCGCGCCGCGTTCCAACATATTCACCCCGGCCAAGAGGCCTATTCCCCGGCCCGCACCCCGCCATTGAGACTGCACGGGAATTATTATTTTTTTATCTCTCAACCTGTCCAAGAGGCCTGCTGCCCGCCGCACTCGCCGCCGGGCCGGCCCGCACCCCGCCATTGAGACTGAACGGGGATTATTATTTTTTTTAACTCGGCCTCCGGGCCGGGGCGGGCTTCGCCCCCGGTACCTCCAGCCGCTTCTATTTACGCGCGCCGCGTTCCAACATATTCACCCCGGCCAAGAGGCCTATTCCCCGGCCCGCACCCCGCCATTGAGACTGCATGGGAATTATTATTTTTTTATCTCTCAACCTGTCCAAGAGGCCTGCTGCCCGCCGCAATCGCCGCCGGGCCGGCCCGCACCCTGCCATTGAGACTGAACGGGATTATTTATTTTTTTAACTTGGCCGCCGGGCCGGGGCGGTTATCGCCCCCGGTACCTCCAGCCGCTACTATTTCCGCGGGCCGTGTTCCAACACTATTCACCCCGGCCAAGAGGCCTATTCCCCGGCCCGCACCCCGCCATTGAGACTGCACGGGAATTATTATTTTTTTATCTCTCAACCTGTCCAAGAGGCCTGCTGCCCGCCGCAATCGCCGCCGGGCCGGCCCGCACCCCGCCATTGAGACTGAACGGGGATTATTATTTTTTTTAACTCGGCCTCCGGGCCGGGGCGGGCTTCGCCCCCGGTACCTCCAGCCGCTTCTATTTACGCGCGCCGCGTTCCAACATATTCACCCCGGCCAAGAGGCCTATTCCCCGGCCCGCTCCCCTCCATTGAGACTGCATGGGAATTATTATTTTTTTATCTCTCAACCTGTCCAAGAGGCCTGCTGCCCGCCGCAATCGCCGCCGGGCCGGCCCGCACCCTGCCATTGAGACTGAACGGGGATTATTATTTTTTTTAACTCGGCCGCCGGGCCCGGGCGGGCATCGCCCCCGGTACCTCCAGCCGCTTCTATTTACGCGCGCCGCGTTCCAACATATTCACCCCGGCCAAGAGGCCTATTCCCCGGCCCGCACCCCGCCATTGAGACTGCACGGGAATTATTATTTTTTTATCTCTCAACCTGTCCAAGAGGCCTGCTGCCCGCCGCACTCGCCGCCGGGCCGGCCCGCACCCCGCCATTGAGACTGAACGGGGATTATTATTTTTTTTAACTCGGCCTCCGGGCCGGGGCGGGCTTCGCCCCCGGTACCTCCAGCCGCTTCTATTTACGCGCGCCGCGTTCCAACATATTCACCCCGGCCAAGAGGCCTATTCCCCGGCCCGCACCCCGCCATTGAGACTGCATGGGAATTATTATTTTTTTATCTCTCAACCTGTCCAAGAGGCCTGCTGCCCGCCGCAATTGCCGCCGGGCCGGCCCGCACCCTGCCATTGAGACTGAACGGGAATTATTATTTTTTTATCTCTCAACCTGTCCAAGAGGCCTGCTGCCCGCCGCAATCGCCGCCGGGCCGGCCCGCACCCTGCCATTGAGACTGAACGGGGATTATTTATTTTTTTTAACTTGGCCGCCGGGCCCGGGCGGGCATCGCCCCCGGTACCTCCAGCCGCTACTATTTCCGCGGGCCGTGTTCCAACACTATTCACCCCGGCCAAGAGGCCTATTCCCCGGCCCGCACCCCGCCATTGAGACTGCACGGGAATTATTATTTTTTTATCTCTCAACCTGTCCAAGAGGCCTGCTGCCCGCCGCACTCGCCGCTGGGCCGGCCCGCACACCCTGCCATTGAGACTGAACGGGGATTATTATTTTTTTTAACTCGGCCTCCGGGCCGGGGCGGGCTTCGCCCTCGGTACCTCCAGCCGCTTCTATTTACGCGCGCCGCGTTCCAACATATTCACCCCGGCCAAGAGGCCTATTCCCCGGCCCGCACCCCGCCATTGAGACTGCACGGGAATTATTATTTTTTTATCTCTCAACCTGTCCAAGAGGCCTGCTGCCCGCCGCACTCGCCGCCGGGCCGGCCCGCACCCCGCCATTGAGACTGAACGGGGATTATTATTTTTTTTAACTCGGCCTCCGGGCCGGGGCGGGCTTCGCCCCCGGTACCTCCAGCCGCTTCTATTTACGCGCGCCGCGTTCCAACATATTCACCCCGGCCAAGAGGCCTATTCCCCGGCCCGCACCCCGCCATTGAGACTGCATGGGAATTATTATTTTTTTATCTCTCAACCTGTCCAAGAGGCCTGCTGCCCGCCGCAATCGCCGCCGGGCCGGCCCGCACCCTGCCATTGAGACTGAACGGGATTATTTATTTTTTTAACTTGGCCGCCGGGCCGGGGCGGTTATCGCCCCCGGTACCTCCAGCCGCTACTATTTCCGCGGGCCGTGTTCCAACACTATTCACCCCGGCCAAGAGGCCTATTCCCCGGCCCGCACCCCGCCATTGAGACTGCACGGGAATTATTATTTTTTTATCTCTCAACCTGTCCAAGAGGCCTGCTGCCCGCCGCAATCGCCGCCGGGCCGGCCCGCACCCCGCCATTGAGACTGAACGGGGATTATTATTTTTTTTAACTCGGCCTCCGGGCCGGGGCGGGCTTCGCCCCCGGTACCTCCAGCCGCTTCTATTTACGCGCGCCGCGTTCCAACATATTCACCCCGGCCAAGAGGCCTATTCCCCGGCCCGCTCCCCTCCATTGAGACTGCATGGGAATTATTATTTTTTTATCTCTCAACCTGTCCAAGAGGCCTGCTGCCCGCCGCAATCGCCGCCGGGCCGGCCCGCACCCTGCCATTGAGACTGAACGGGGATTATTATTTTTTTTAACTCGGCCGCCGGGCCCGGGCGGGCATCGCCCCCGGTACCTCCAGCCGCTTCTATTTACGCGCGCCGCGTTCCAACATATTCACCCCGGCCAAGAGGCCTATTCCCCGGCCCGCACCCCGCCATTGAGACTGCACGGGAATTATTATTTTTTTATCTCTCAACCTGTCCAAGAGGCCTGCTGCCCGCCGCACTCGCCGCCGGGCCGGCCCGCACCCCGCCATTGAGACTGAACGGGGATTATTATTTTTTTTAACTCGGCCTCCGGGCCGGGGCGGGCTTCGCCCCCGGTACCTCCAGCCGCTTCTATTTACGCGCGCCGCGTTCCAACATATTCACCCCGGCCAAGAGGCCTATTCCCCGGCCCGCACCCCGCCATTGAGACTGCATGGGAATTATTATTTTTTTATCTCTCAACCTGTCCAAGAGGCCTGCTGCCCGCCGCAATTGCCGCCGGGCCGGCCCGCACCCTGCCATTGAGACTGAACGGGAATTATTATTTTTTTATCTCTCAACCTGTCCAAGAGGCCTGCTGCCCGCCGCAATCGCCGCCGGGCCGGCCCGCACCCTGCCATTGAGACTGAACGGGGATTATTTATTTTTTTTAACTTGGCCGCCGGGCCCGGGCGGGCATCGCCCCCGGTACCTCCAGCCGCTACTATTTCCGCGGGCCGTGTTCCAACACTATTCACCCCGGCCAAGAGGCCTATTCCCCGGCCCGCACCCCGCCATTGAGACTGCACGGGAATTATTATTTTTTTATCTCTCAACCTGTCCAAGAGGCCTGCTGCCCGCCGCACTCGCCGCTGGGCCGGCCCGCACACCCTGCCATTGAGACTGAACGGGGATTATTATTTTTTTTAACTCGGCCTCCGGGCCGGGGCGGGCTTCGCCCTCGGTACCTCCAGCCGCTTCTATTTACGCGCGCCGCGTTCCAACATATTCACCCCGGCCAAGAGGCCTATTCCCCGGCCCGCACCCCGCCATTGAGACTGCACGGGAATTATTATTTTTTTATCTCTCAACCTGTCCAAGAGGCCTGCTGCCCGCCGCACTCGCCGCCGGGCCGGCCCGCACCCCGCCATTGAGACTGAACGGGGATTATTATTTTTTTTAACTCGGCCTCCGGGCCGGGGCGGGCTTCGCCCCCGGTACCTCCAGCCGCTTCTATTTACGCGCGCCGCGTTCCAACATATTCACCCCGGCCAAGAGGCCTATTCCCCGGCCCGCACCCCGCCATTGAGACTGCATGGGAATTATTATTTTTTTATCTCTCAACCTGTCCAAGAGGCCTGCTGCCCGCCGCAATCGCCGCCGGGCCGGCCCGCACCCTGCCATTGAGACTGAACGGGATTATTTATTTTTTTAACTTGGCCGCCGGGCCGGGGCGGTTATCGCCCCCGGTACCTCCAGCCGCTACTATTTCCGCGGGCCGTGTTCCAACACTATTCACCCCGGCCAAGAGGCCTATTCCCCGGCCCGCACCCCGCCATTGAGACTGCACGGGAATTATTATTTTTTTATCTCTCAACCTGTCCAAGAGGCCTGCTGCCCGCCGCACTCGCCGCCGGGCCGGCCCGCACCCCGCCATTGAGACTGAACGGGGATTATTATTTTTTTTAACTCGGCCTCCGGGCCGGGGCGGGCTTCGCCCCCGGTACCTCCAGCCGCTTCTATTTACGCGCGCCGCGTTCCAACATATTCACCCCGGCCAAGAGGCCTATTCCCCGGCCCGCACCCCGCCATTGAGACTGCATGGGAATTATTATTTTTTTATCTCTCAACCTGTCCAAGAGGCCTGCTGCCCGCCGCAATTGCCGCCGGGCCGGCCCGCACCCTGCCATTGAGACTGAACGGGAATTATTATTTTTTTATCTCTCAACCTGTCCAAGAGGCCTGCTGCCCGCCGCACTCGCCGCCGGGCCGGCCCGCACCCCGCCATTGAGACTGAACGGGGATTATTATTTTTTTTAACTCGGCCTCCGGGCCGGGGCGGGCTTCGCCCCCGGTACCTCCAGCCGCTTCTATTTACGCGCGCCGCGTTCCAACATATTCACCCCGGCCAAGAGGCCTATTCCCCGGCCCGCACCCCGCCATTGAGACTGCATGGGAATTATTATTTTTTTATCTCTCAACCTGTCCAAGAGGCCTGCTGCCCGCCGCACTCGCCGCCGGGCCGGCCCGCACCCCGCCATTGAGACTGAACGGGGATTATTATTTTTTTTAACTCGGCCTCCGGGCCGGGGCGGGCTTCGCCCCCGGTACCTCCAGCCGCTTCTATTTACGCGCGCCGCGTTCCAACATATTCACCCCGGCCAAGAGGCCTATTCCCCGGCCCGCACCCCGCCATTGAGACTGCACGGGAATTATTATTTTTTTATCTCTCAACCTGTCCAAGAGGCCTGCTGCCCGCCGCACTCGCCGCCGGGCCGGCCCGCACCCCGCCATTGAGACTGAACGGGGATTATTATTTTTTTTAACTCGGCCTCCGGGCCGGGGCGGGCTTCGCCCCCGGTACCTCCAGCCGCTTCTATTTACGCGCGCCGCGTTCCAACATATTCACCCCGGCCAAGAGGCCTATTCCCCGGCCCGCACCCCGCCATTGAGACTGCATGGGAATTATTATTTTTTTATCTCTCAACCTGTCCAAGAGGCCTGCTGCCCGCCGCAATTGCCGCCGGGCCGGCCCGCACCCTGCCATTGAGACTGAACGGGAATTATTATTTTTTTATCTCTCAACCTGTCCAAGAGGCCTGCTGCCCGCCGCAATCGCCGCCGGGCCGGCCCGCACCCTGCCATTGAGACTGAACGGGGATTATTTATTTTTTTAACTTGGCCGCCGGGCCCGGGCGGGCATCGCCCCCGGTACCTCCAGCCGCTACTATTTCCGCGGGCCGTGTTCCAACACTATTCACCCCGGCCAAGAGGCCTATTCCCCGGCCCGCACCCCGCCATTGAGACTGCACGGGAATTATTATTTTTTTATCTCTCAACCTGTCCAAGAGGCCTGCTGCCCGCCGCACTCGCCGCCGGGCCGGCCCGCACCCCGCCATTGAGACTGAACGGGGATTATTATTTTTTTTAACTCGGCCTCCGGGCCGGGGCGGGCTTCGCCCCCGGTACCTCCAGCCGCTTCTATTTACGCGGGCCGTGTTCCAACACTATTCACCCCGGCCAAGAGGCCTATTCCCCGGCCCGCACCCCGCCATTGAGACTGCACGGGAATTATTATTTTTTTATCTCTCAACCTGTCCAAGAGGCCTGCTGCCCGCCGCACTCGCCGCCGGGCCGGCCCGCACCCCGCCATTGAGACTGAACGGGGATTATTATTTTTTTAACTCGGCCTCCGGGCCGGGGCGGGCTTCGCCCCCGGTACCTCCAGCCGCTTCTATTTACGCGCGCCGCGTTCCAACATATTCACCCCGGCCAAGAGGCCTATTCCCCGGCCCGCACCCCGCCATTGAGACTGCATGGGAATTATTATTTTTTTATCTCTCAACCTGTCCAAGAGGCCTGCTGCCCGCCGCAATCGCCGCCGGGCCGGCCCGCACCCTGCCATTGAGACTGAACGGGATTATTTATTTTTTTAACTTGGCCGCCGGGCCGGGGCGGGCATCGCCCCCGGTACCTCCAGCCGCTACTATTTCCGCGGGCCGTGTTCCAACACTATTCACCCCGGCCAAGAGGCCTATTCCCCGGCCCGCACCCCGCCATTGAGACTGCACGGGAATTATTATTTTTTTATCTCTCAACCTGTCCAAGAGGCCTGCTGCCCGCCGCAATCGCCGCCGGGCCGGCCCGCACCCTGCCATTGAGACTGAACGGGGATTATTATTTTTTTTAACTCGGCCTCCGGGCCGGGGCGGGCTTCGCCCCCGGTACCTCCAGCCGCTTCTATTTACGCGCGCCGCGTTCCAACATATTCACCCCGGCCAAGAGGCCTATTCCCCGGCCCGCACCCCGCCATTGAGACTGCATGGGAATTATTATTTTTTTATCTCTCAACCTGTCCAAGAGGCCTGCTGCCCGCCGCAATCGCCGCCGGGCCGGCCCGCACCCCGCCATTGAGACTGAACGGGGATTATTATTTTTTTTAACTCGGCCTCCGGGCCGGGGCGGGCTTCGCCCCCGGTACCTCCAGCCGCTTCTATTTACGCGCGCCGCGTTCCAACATATTCACCCCGGCCAAGAGGCCTATTCCCCGGCCCGCACCCCGCCATTGAGACTGCATGGGAATTATTATTTTTTTATCTCTCAACCTGTCCAAGAGGCCTGCTGCCCGCCGCAATTGCCGCCGGGCCGGCCCGCACCCTGCCATTGAGACTGAACGGGAATTATTATTTTTTTATCTCTCAACCTGTCCAAGAGGCCTGCTGCCCGCCGCAATCGCCGCCGGGCCGGCCCGCACCCTGCCATTGAGACTGAACGGGGATTATTATTTTTTTTAACTCGGCCTCCGGGCCGGGGCGGGCTTCGCCCCCGGTACCTCCAGCCGCTTCTATTTACGCGCGCCGCGTTCCAACATATTCACCCCGGCCAAGAGGCCTATTCCCCGGCCCGCACCCCGCCATTGAGACTGCATGGGAATTATTATTTTTTTATCTCTCAACCTGTCCAAGAGGCCTGCTGCCCGCCGCAATTGCCGCCGGGCCGGCCCGCACCCTGCCATTGAGACTGAACGGGAATTATTATTTTTTTATCTCTCAACCTGTCCAAGAGGCCTGCTGCCCGCCGCAATCGCCGCCGGGCCGGCCCGCACCCTGCCATTGAGACTGAACGGGGATTATTTATTTTTTTAACTTGGCCGCCGGGCCCGGGCGGGCATCGCCCCCGGTACCTCCAGCCGCTACTATTTCCGCGGGCCGTGTTCCAACACTATTCACCCCGGCCAAGAGGCCTATTCCCCGGCCCGCACCCCGCCATTGAGACTGCACGGGAATTATTATTTTTTTATCTCTCAACCTGTCCAAGAGGCCTGCTGCCCGCCGCACTCGCCGCCGGGCCGGCCCGCACCCCGCCATTGAGACTGAACGGGGATTATTATTTTTTTTAACTCGGCCTCCGGGCCGGGGCGGGCTTCGCCCCCGGTACCTCCAGCCGCTTCTATTTACGCGCGCCGCGTTCCAACATATTCACCCCGGCCAAGAGGCCTATTCCCCGGCCCGCACCCCGCCATTGAGACTGCACGGGAATTATTATTTTTTTATCTCTCAACCTGTCCAAGAGGCCTGCTGCCCGCCGCACTCGCCGCCGGGCCGGCCCGCACCCCGCCATTGAGACTGAACGGGGATTATTATTTTTTTTAACTCGGCCTCCGGGCCGGGGCGGGCTTCGCCCCCGGTACCTCCAGCCGCTTCTATTTACGCGCGCCGCGTTCCAACATATTCACCCCGGCCAAGAGGCCTATTCCCCGGCCCGCACCCCGCCATTGAGACTGCATGGGAATTATTATTTTTTTATCTCTCAACCTGTCCAAGAGGCCTGCTGCCCGCCGCAATCGCCGCCGGGCCGGCCCGCACCCTGCCATTGAGACTGAACGGGATTATTTATTTTTTTAACTTGGCCGCCGGGCCGGGGCGGGCATCGCCCCCGGTACCTCCAGCCGCTACTATTTCCGCGGGCCGTGTTCCAACACTATTCACCCCGGCCAAGAGGCCTATTCCCCGGCCCGCACCCCGCCATTGAGACTGCACGGGAATTATTATTATTTTTATCTCTCAACCTGTCCAAGAGGCCTGCTGCCCGCCGCAATCGCCGCCGGGCCGGCCCGCACCCCGCCATTGAGACTGAACGGGGATTATTATTTTTTTTAACTCGGCCTCCGGGCCGGGGCGGGCTTCGCCCCCGGTACCTCCAGCCGCTTCTATTTACGCGCGCCGCGTTCCAACATATTCACCCCGGCCAAGAGGCCTATTTCCCGGCCCGCACCCCGCCATTGAGACTGCACGGGAATTATTATTTTTTTATCTCTCAACCTGTCCAAGAGGCCTGCTGCCCGCCGCAATCGCCGCCGGGCCGGCCCGCACCCTGCCATTGAGACTGAACGGGATTATTTATTTTTTTAACTTGGCCGCCGGGCCGGGGCGGGCATCGCCCCCGGTACCTCCAGCCGCTACTATTTCCGCGGGCCGTGTTCCAACACTATTCACCCCGGCCAAGAGGCCTATTCCCCGGCCCGCACCCCGCCATTGAGACTGCACGGGAATTATTATTTTTTTATCTCTCAACCTGTCCAAGAGGCCTGCTGCCCGCTGCACTCGCCGCCGGGCCGGCCCGCACCCCGCCATTGAGACTGAACGGGGATTATTATTTTTTTTAACTCGGCCTCCGGGCCGGGGCGGGCTTCGCCCTCGGTACCTCCAGCCGCTTCTATTTACGCGCGCCGCGTTCCAACATATTCACCCCGGCCAAGAGGCCTATTCCCCGGCCCGCACCCCGCCATTGAGACTGCACGGGAATTATTATTTTTTTATCTCTCAACCTGTCCAAGAGGCCTGCTGCCCGCCGCACTCGCCGCCGGGCCGGCCCGCACCCCGCCATTGAGACTGAACGGGGATTATTATTTTTTTTAACTCGGCCTCCGGGCCGGGGCGGGCTTCGCCCCCGGTACCTCCAGCCGCTTCTATTTACGCGCGCCGCGTTCCAACATATTCACCCCGGCCAAGAGGCCTATTCCCCGGCCCGCACCCCGCCATTGAGACTGCATGGGAATTATTATTTTTTTATCTCTCAACCTGTCCAAGAGGCCTGCTGCCCGCCGCAATCGCCGCCGGGCCGGCCCGCAACCTGCCATTGAGACTGAACGGGATTATTTATTTTTTTAACTTGGCCGCCGCGCCGGGGCGGGCATCGCCCCCGGTACCTCCAGCCGCTACTATTTCCGCGGGCCGTGTTCCACACTATTCACCCCGGCCAAGAGGCCTATTCCCCGGCCCGCACCCCGCCATTGAGACTGCACGGGAATTATTATTTTTTTATCTCTCAACCTGTCCAAGAGGCCTGCTGCCCGCCGCACTCGCCGCCGGGCCGGCCCGCACCCCGCCATTGAGACTGAACGGGGATTATTATTTTTTTTAACTCGGCCTCCGGGCCGGGGCGGGCTTCGCCCCCGGTACCTCCAGCCGCTTCTATTTACGCGCGCCGCGTTCCAACATATTCACCCCGGCCAAGAGGCCTATTCCCCGGCCCGCACCCCGCCATTGAGACTGCATGGGAATTATTATTTTTTTATCTCTCAACCTGTCCAAGAGGCCTGCTGCCCGCCGCAATTGCCGCCGGGCCGGCCCGCACCCTGCCATTGAGACTGAACGGGAATTATTATTTTTTTATCTCTCAACCTGTCCAAGAGGCCTGCTGCCCGCCGCAATCGCCGCCGGGCCGGTCCGCACCCTGCCATTGAGACTGAACGGGGATTATTTATTTTTTTAACTTGGCCGCCGGGCCGGGGCGGTCATCGCCCCCGGTACCTCCAGCCGCTACTATTTCCGCGGGCCGTGTTCCAACACTATTCACCCCGGCCAAGAGGCCTATTCCGCGGCCCGCACCCCGCCATTGAGACTGCACGGGAATTATTATTTTTTTATCTCTCAACCTGTCCAAGAGGCCTGCTGCCCGCCGCA
Organism: Hippocampus zosterae; assembly: GCF_025434085.1. Taxonomy (NCBI): domain Eukaryota; kingdom Metazoa; phylum Chordata; class Actinopteri; order Syngnathiformes; family Syngnathidae; genus Hippocampus; species Hippocampus zosterae. Next base: position 712,125 of record NC_067459.1, on the reverse strand, counting down.
CTCGCCGCCGGGCCGGCCCGCACCCCGCCATTGAGACTGGACGGGGATTATTATTTTTTTTAACTCGGCCTCCGGGCCGGGGCGGGCTTCGCCCCCGGTACCTCCAGCCGCTTCTATTTACGCGCGCCGCGTTCCAACATATTCACCCCGGCCAAGAGGCCTATTCCCCGGCCCGCACCCCGCCATTGAGACTGCACGGGAATTATTATTTTTTTTATCTCTCAACCTGTCCAAGAGGCCTGCTGCCCGCCGCACTCGCCGCCGGGCCGGCCCGCACCCCGCCATTGAGACTGAACGGGGATTATTATTATTTTTTAACTCGGCCTCCGGGCCGGGGCGGGCTTCGCCCCCGGTACCTCCAGCCGCTTCTATTTACGCGCGCCGCGTTCCAACATATTCACCCCGGCCAAGAGGCCTATTCCCCGGCCCGCACCCCGCCATTGAGACTGCACGTGAATTATTATTTTTTTATCTCTCAACCTGTCCAAGAGGCCTGCTGCCCGCCGCACTCGCCGCCGGGCCGGCCCGCACCCCGCCATTGAGACTGAACGGGGATTATTATTTTTTTTAACTCGGCCTCCGGGCCGGGGCGGGCTTCGCCCCCGGTACCTCCAGCCGCTTCTATTTACGCGCGCCGCGTTCCAACATATTCACCCCGGCCAAGAGGCCTATTCCCCGGCCCGCACCCCGCCATTGAGACTGCATGGGAATTATTATTTTTTTATCTCTCAACCTGTCCAAGAGGCCTGCTGCCCGCCGCAATCGCCGCCGGGCCGGCCCGCACCCTGCCATTGAGACTGAACGGGATTATTTATTTTTTTAACTTGGCCGCCGGGCCGGGGCGGGCATCGCCCCCGGTACCTCCAGCCGCTACTATTTCCGCGGGCCGTGTTCCAACACTATTCACCCCGGCCAAGAGGCCTATTCCCCGGCCCGCACCCCGCCATTGAGACTGCACGGGAATTATTATTTTTTTATCTCTCAACCTGTCCAAGAGGCCTGCTGCCCGCCGCACTCGCCGCCGGGCCGGCCCGCACCCCGCCATTGAGACTGAACGGGGATTATTATTTTTTTTAACTCGGCCTCCGGGCGGGGCGGGCTTCGCCCCCGGTACCTCCAGCCGCTTCTATTTACGCGCGCCGCGTTCCAACATATTCACCCCGGCCAAGAGGCCTATTCCCCGGCCCGCACCCCGCCATTGAGACTGCATGGGAATTATTATTTTTTTATCTCTCAACCTGTCCAAGAGGCCTGCTGCCCGCCGCAATCGCCGCCGGGCCGGCCCGCACCCTGCCATTGAGACTGAACGGGATTATTTATTTTTTTAACTTGGCCGCCGGGCCGGGGCGGGCATCGCCCCCGGTACCTCCAGCCGCTACTATTTCCGCGGGCCGTGTTCCAACACTATTCACCCCGGCCAAGAGGCCTATTCCCCGGCCCGCACCCCGCCATTGAGACTGCACGGGAATTATTATTTTTTTATCTCTCAACCTGTCCAAGAGGCCTGCTGCCCTCCGCACTCGCCGCCGGGCCGGCCCGCACCCCGCCATTGAGACTGAACGGGGATTATTATTTTTTTTAACTCGGCCTCCGGGCGGGGCGGGCTTCGCCCCCGGTACCTCCAGCCGCTTCTATTTACGCGCGCCGCGTTCCAACATATTCACCCCGGCCAAGAGGCCTATTCCCCGGCCCGCACCCCGCCATTGAGACTGCACGGGAATTATTATTTTTTTATCTCTCAACCTGTCCAAGAGGCCTGCTGCCCGCCGCACTCGCCGCCGGGCCGGCCCGCACCCCGCCATTGAGACTGAACGGGGATTATTATTTTTTTAACTCGGCCTCCGGGCCGGGGCGGGCTTCGCCCCCGGTACCTCCAGCCGCTTCTATTTACGCGCGCCGCGTTCCAACATATTCACCCCGGCCAAGAGGCCTATTCCCCGGCCCGCACCCCGCCATTGAGACTGCATGGGAATTATTATTTTTTTATCTCTCAACCTGTCCAAGAGGCCTGCTGCCCGCCGCAATCGCCGCCGGGCCGGCCCGCACCCTGCCATTGAGACTGAACGGGATTATTTATTTTTTTAACTTGGCCGCCGGGCCGGGGCGGGCATCGCCCCCGGTACCTCCAGCCGCTACTATTTCCGCGGGCCGTGTTCCAACACTATTCACCCCGGCCAAGAGGCCTATTCCCCGGCCCGCACCCCGCCATTGAGACTGCACGGGAATTATTATTTTTTTATCTCTCAACCTGTCCAAGAGGCCTGCTGCCCGCCGCACTCGCCGCCGGGCCGGCCGGCACCCCGCCATTGAGACTGAACGGGGATTATTATTTTTTTTAACTCGGCCTCCGGGCGGGGCGGGCTTCGCCCCCGGTACCTCCAGCCGCTTCTATTTACGCGCGCCGCGTTCCAACATATTCACCCCGGCCAAGAGGCCTATTCCCCGGCCCGCACCCCGCCATTGAGACTGCACGGGAATTATTATTTTTTTATCTCTCAACCTGTCCAAGAGGCCTGCTGCCCGCCGCACTCGCCGCCGGGCCGGCCCGCACCCCGCCATTGAGACTGAACGGGGATTATTATTTTTTTAACCCGGCCTCCGGGCCGGGGCGGGCTTCGCCCCCGGTACCTCCAGCCGCTTCTATTTACGCGCGCCGCGTTCCAACATATTCACCCCGGCCAAGAGGCCTATTCCCCGGCCCGCACCCCGCCATTGAGACTGCATGGGAATTATTATTTTTTTATCTCTCAACCTGTCCAAGAGGCCTGCTGCCCGCCGCAATCGCCGCCGGGCCGGCCCGCACCCTGCCATTGAGACTGAACGGGATTATTTATTTTTTTAACTTGGCCGCCGGGCCGGGGCGGGCATCGCCCCCGGTACCTCCAGCCGCTACTATTTCCGCGGGCCGTGTTCCAACACTATTCACCCCGGCCAAGAGGCCTATTCCCCGGCCCGCACCCCGCCATTGAGACTGCACGGGAATTATTATTTTTTTATCTCTCAACCTGTCCAAGAGGCCTGCTGCCCGCCGCAATCGCCGCCGGGCCGGCCCGCACCCCGCCATTGAGACTGGAACGGGGATTATTATTTTTTTTAACTCGGCCTCCGGGCCGGGGCGGGCTTCGCCCCCGGTACCTCCAGCCGCTTCTATTTACGCGCGCCGCGTTCCAACATATTCACCCCGGCCAAGAGGCCTATTCCCCGGCCCGCACCCCGCCATTGAGACTGCACGGGAATTATTATTTTTTTATCTCTCAACCTGTCCAAGAGGCCTGCTGCCCGCCGCACTCGCAGCCGGGCCGGCCCGCACCCCGCCATTGAGACTGAACGGGATTATTATTTTTTTTAACTCGGCCTCCGGGCCGGGGCGGGCTTCGCCCCCGGTACCTCCAGCCGCTTCTATTTACGCGCGCCGCGTTCCAACATATTCACCCCGGCCAAGAGGCCTATTCCCCGGCCCGCACCCCGCCATTGAGACTGCATGGGAATTATTATTTTTTTATCTCTCAACCTGTCCAAGAGGCCTGCTGCCCGCCGCACTCGCCGCCGGGCCGGCCCGCACCCCGCCATTGAGACTGTACGGGGATTATTATTTTTTTTAACTCGGCCGCCGGGCCGGGGCGGGCTTCGCCCCCGGTACCTCCAGCCGCTTCTATTTACGCGCGCCGCGTTCCAACATATTCACCCCGGCCAAGAGGCCTCTTCCCCGGCCACACTCGTCCGCCGGGCCGGCCCGCGCCCCGCCATTGAGACTGCACGGGAATTATTATTTTTTTATCTCTCAACCTGTCCAAGAGGTCTGCTGCCCGCCGCACTCGTCCGCCGAGCCGGCCCGCACCCCGCCATTGAGACTGAACGGGGATTATTATTTTTTTTAACTCGGCCTCCGGGCCGGGGCGGGCTTCGCCCCCGGTACCTCCAGCCGCTACTATTTCCGCGGGCCGTGTTCCAACACTATTCACCCCGGCCAAGAGGCCTATTCCCCGGCCCGCGCCCCGCCATTGAGACTGCATGGGAATTATTATTTTTTTATCTCTCAACCTGTCCAAGAGGCCTGCTGCCCGCCGCAATCGCCGCCGGGCCGGCCCGCACCCTGCCATTGAGACTGAACGGGAATTATTATTTTTTTATCTCTCAACCTGTCCAAGAGGCCTGCTGCCCGCCGCACTCGCACCCCGCCATTGAGACTGAACGGGGATTATTATTTTTTTTAACTCGGCCTCCGGGCCGGGGCGGGTTTCGCCCCCGGTACCTCCAGCCGCTAGTATTTCCGCGGGCCGTGTTCCAACACTATTCACCCCGGCCAAGAGGCCTATTCCCCGGCCCGCACCCCGCCATTGAGACTGCATGGGAATTATTATTTTTTTATCTCTCAACCTGTCCAAGAGGCCTGCTGCCCGCCGCACTCGCCGCCGGGCCGGCCCGCACCCCGCCATTGAGACTGAACGGGATTATTTATTTTTTTAACTTGGCCGCCGGGCCGGGGCGGGAATCGCCCCCGGTACCTCCAGCCGCTACTATTTCCGCGGGCCGTGTTCCAACACTATTCACCCCGGCCAAGAGGCCTATTCCCCGGCCCGCACCCCGCCATTGAGACTGCACGGGAATTATTATTTTTTTATCTCTCAACCTGTCCAAGAGGCCTGCTGCCCGCCGCACTCGCCGCCGGGCCGGCCCACACCCCGCCATTGAGACTGAACGGGGATTATTATTTTTTTTAACTCGGCCTCCGGGCCGGGGCGGGCATCGCCCCCGGTACCTCCAGCCGCTACTATTTCCGCGGGCCGTGTTCCAACACTATTCACCCCGGCCAAGAGGCCTATTCCCCGGCCCGCACCCCGCCATTGAGACTGCACGGGAATTATTATTTTTTTATCTCTCAACCTGTCCAAGAGGCCTGCTGCCCGCCGCACTCGCTGCCGGGCCGGCCCGCACCCCGCCATTGAGACTGAACGGGGATTATTATTTTTTTTAACTCGGCCTCCGGGCCGGGGCGGGCTTCGCCCCCGGTACCTCCAGCCGCTTGTATTTACGCGCGCCGCGTTCCAACATATTCACCCCGGCCAAGAGGCCTATTCCCCGGCCACACTCGTCCGCCGGGCCGGCCCGCACCCCGCCGTTGAGACTGCACGGGAATTATTATTTTTATATCTCTCAACCTGTCCAAGAGGCCTGCTGCCCACCGCACTCGCCGCCGGGCCGGCCCGCACCCTGCCATTGAGACTGAACGGGGATTATTTATTTTTTTAACTTGGCCGCCGGCCCGGGGCGGGCATCGCCCCCGGTACCTCCAGCCGCTACTATTTCCGCGGGCCGTGTTCCAACACTATTCACCCCGGCCAAGAGGCCTATTCCCCGGCCCGCACCCCGCCATTGAGACTGCACGGGAATTATTATTTTTTTATCTCTCAACCTGTCCAAGAGGCCTGCTGCCCGCCGCAATCGCCGCCGGGCCGGCCCGCACCCTGCCATTGAGACTGAACGGGGATTATTTATTTTTTTAACTTGGCCGCCGGGCCGGGGCGGGCATCGCCCCCGGTACCTCCAGCCGCTACTATTTCCGCGGGCCGTGTTCCAACACTATTCACCCCGGCCAAGAGGCCTATTCCCCGGCCCGCACCCCGCCATTGAGACTGCACGGGAATTATTATTTTTTTATCTCTCAACCTGTCCAAGAGGCCTGCTGCCCGCCGCACTCGCCGCCGGGCCGGCCCGCACCCCGCCATTGAGACTGAACGGGGATTATTATTTTTTTTAACTCGGCCTCTGGGCCGGGGCGGGCTTCGCCCCCGGTACCTCCAGCCGCTTCTATTTACGCGCGCCGCGTTCCAACATATTCACCCCGGCCAAGAGGCCTATTCCCCGGCCCGCACCCCGCCATTGAGACTGCACGGGAATTATTATTTTTTTATCTCTCAACCTGTCCAAGAGGCCTGCTGCCCGCCGCACTCGCCGCCGGGCCGGCCCGCACCCCGCCATTGAGACTGAACGGGGATTATTATTTTTTTTAACTCGGCCTCCGGGCCGAGGCGGGCTTCGCCCCCGGTACCTCCAGCCGCTTCTATTTACGCGCGCCGCGTTCCAACATATTCACCCCGGCCAAGAGGCCTATTCCCCGGCCCGCACCCCGCCATTGAGACTGCACGGGAATTATTATTTTTTTATCTCTCAACCTGTCCAAGAGGCCTGCTGCCCGCCGCACTCGCCGCCGGGCCGGCCCGCACCCCGCCATTGAGACTGAACGGGGATTATTTTTTTTTTTAACTCGGCCTCCGGGCCGGGGCGGGCTTCGCCCCCGGTACCTCCAGCCGCTTCTATTTACGCGCGCCGCGTTCCAACATATTCACCCCGGCCAAGAGGCCTATTCCCCGGCCCGCACCCCGCCATTGAGACTGCACGGGAATTATTATTTTTTTATCTCTCAACCTGTCCAAGAGGCCTGCTGCCCGCCGCAATCGCCGCCGGGCCGGCCCGCACCCTGCCATTGAGACTGAACGGGAATTATTATTTTTTTATTTCTCAACTCGTCCAAGAGGCCTGCTGCCCGCCGCACTCGCCGCCGGGCCGGCCCGCACCCCGCCATTGAGACTGAACGGGGATTATTATTTTTTTTAACTCGGCCTCCGGGCCGGGGCGGGCTTCGCCCCCGGTACCTCCAGCCGCTTCTATTTACGCGCGCCGCGTTCCAACATATTCACCCCGGCCAAGAGGCCTCTTCCCCGGCCACACTCGTCCGCCGGGCCGGCCCGCACCCCGCCATTGAGACTGCACGGGAATTATTATTTTTTTATCTCTCAACCTGTCCAAGAGGCCTGCTGCCCGCCGCACTCGCCGCCGGGCCGGCCCGCACCCCGCCATTGAGACTGAACGGGGATTATTATTTTTTTTAACTCGGCCTCCGGGCCGGGGCGGGCTTCGCCCCCGGTACCTCCAGTCGCTTCTATTTACGCGCGCCGCGTTCCAACATATTCACCCCGGCCAAGAGGCCTCTTCCCCGGCCACACTCGTCCGCCGGGCCGGCCCGCACCCCGCCATTGAGACTGCACGGGAATTATTATTTTTATATCTCTCAACCTGTCCAAGAGGCCTGCTGCCCGCCGCAATCGCCGCCGGGCCGGCCCGCACCCTGCCATTGAGACTGAACGGGGATTATTTATTTTTTTAACTTGGCCGCCGGCCCGGGGCGGGCTTCGCCCCCGGTACCTCCAGCCGCTTCTATTTACGCGCGCCGCGTTCCAACATATTCACCCCGGCCGAGAGGCCTATTCCCCGGCCCGCACCCCGCCATTGAGACTGCATGGGAATTATTATTTTTTTATCTCTCAACCTGTCCAAGAGGCCTTCTGCCCGCCGCAATCGCCGCCGGGCCGGCCCGCACCCTGCCATTGAGACTGAACGGGAATTATTATTTTTTTATCTCTCAACCTGTCCAAGAGGCCTGCTGCCCGCCGCACTCGCCGCCGGGCCGGCCCGCACCCTGCCATTGAGACTGAACGGGATTATTTATTTTTTTAACTTGGCCGCCGGGCCGGGGCGGGCATCGCCCCCGGTACCTCCAGCCGCTACTATTTCCGCGGGCCGTGTTCCAACACTATTCACCCCGGCCAAGAGGCCTATTCCCCGGCCCGCACCCCGCCATTGAGACTGCACGGGAATTATTATTTTTTTATCTCTCAACCTGTCCAAGAGGCCTGCTGCCCGCCGCACTCGCCGCCGGGCCGGCCCGCACCCCGCCATTGAGACTGAACGGGGATTATTATTTTTTTTAACTCGGCCTCCGGGCCCGGGCGGGCTTCGCCCCCGGTACCTCCAGCCGCTTCTATTTACGCGCGCCGCGTTCCAACATATTCACCCCGGCCAAGAGGCCTATTCCCCGGCCCGCACCCCGCCATTGAGACTGCACGGGAAATATTATTTTTTTATCTCTCAACCTGTCCAAGAGGCCTGCTGCCCGCCGCACTCGCCGCCGGGCCGGCCCGCACCCCGCCATTGAGACTGAACGGGGATTATTATTTTTTTTAACTCGGCCTCCGGGCCGGGGCGGGCTTCGCCCCCGGTACCTCCAGCCGCTTCTATTTACGCGCGCCGCGTTCCAACATATTCACCCCGGCCAAGAGGCCTATTCCCCGGCCCGCACCCCGCCATTGAGACTGCATGGGAATTATTATTTTTTTATCTCTCAACCTGTCCAAGAGGCCTGCTGCCCGCCGCAATCGCCGCCGGGCCGGCCCGTACCCTGCCATTGAGACTGAACGGGATTATTTATTTTTTTAACTTGGCCGCCGGGCCGGGGCGGGCATCGCCCACGGTACCTCCAGCCGCTACTATTTCCGCGGGCCGTGTTCCAACACTATTCACCCCGGCCAAGAGGCCTATTCCCCGGCCCGCACCCCGCCATTGAGACTGCACGGGAATTATTATTTTTTTATCTCTCAACCTGTCCAAGAGGCCTGCTGCCCGCCGCACTCGCCGCCGGGCCGGCCCGCACCCCGCCATTGAGACTGAACGGGGATTATTATTTTTTTTAACTCGGCCTCCGGGCCCGGGCGGGCTTCGCCCCGGTACCTCCAGCCGCTTCTATTTACCCGCTCCGCGTTCCAACATATTCACCCCGGCCAAGAGGCCTATTCCCCGGCCCGCACCCCGCCATTGAGACTGCACGGGAATTATTATTTTTTTATCTCTCAACCTGTCCAAGAGGCCTGCTGCCCGCCGCACTCGCCGCCGGGCCGGCCCGCACCCCGCCATTGAGACTGAACGGGGATTATCATTTTTTTTAACTCGGCCTCCGGGCCGGGGCGGGCTTCGCCCCCGGTACCTCCAGCCGCTTCTATTTACGCGCGCCGCGTTCCAACATATTCACCCCGGCCAAGAGGCCTATTCCCCGGCCCGCACCCCGCCATTGAGACTGCATGGGAATTATTATTTTTTTATCTCTCAACCTGTCCAAGAGGCCTGCTGCCCGCCGCAATTGCCGCCGGGCCGGCCCGCACCCTGCCATTGAGACTGAACGGGAATTATTATTTTTTTATCTCTCAACCTGTCCAAGAGGCCTGCTGCCCGCCGCAATCGCCGCCGGGCCGGCCCGCACCCTGCCATTGAGACTGAACGGGGATTATTTATTTTTTTAACTTGGCCGCCGGGCCGGGGCGGGCATCGCCCCCGGTACCTCCAGCCGCTACTATTTCCGCGGGCCGTGTTCCAACACTATTCACCCCGGCCAAGAGGCCTATTCCCCGGCCCGCACCCCGCCATTGAGACTGCACGGGAATTATTATTTTTTTTATCTCTCAACCTGTCCAAGAGGCCTGCTGCCCGCCGCACTCGCCGCCGGGCCGGCCCGCACCCCGCCATTGAGACTGAACGGGGATTATTATTTTTTTTAACTCGGCCTCCGGGCCGGGGCGGGCTTCGCCCCCGGTACCTCCAGCCGCTTCTATTTACGCGCGCCGCGTTCCAACATATTCACCCCGGCCAAGAGGCCTATTCCCCGGCCCGCACCCCGCCATTGAGACTGCACGGGAATTATTATTTTTTTATCTCTCAACCTGTCCAAGAGGCCTGCTGCCCGCCGCACTCGCCGCCGGGCCCGCCCGCACCCCGCCATTGAGACTGAACGGGGATTATTATTTTTTTTAACTCGGCCTCCGGGCCGGGGCGGGCTTCGCCCCCGGTACCTCCAGCCGCTTCTATTTACGCGCGCCGCGTACCAACATATTCACCCCGGCCAAGAGGCCTATTCCCCGGCCCGCACCCCGCCATTGAGACTGCATGGGAATTATTATTTTTTTATCTCTCAACCTGTCCAAGAGGCCTGCTGCCCGCCGCAATCGCCGCCGGGCCGGCCCGCACCCTGCCATTGAGACTGAACGGGATTATTTATTTTTTTAACTTGGCCGCCGGGCCGGGGCGGGCATCGCCCCCGGTACCTCCAGCCGCTACTATTTCCGCGGGCCGTGTTCCAACACTATTCACCCCGGCCAAGAGGCCTATTCCCCGGCCCGCACCCCGCCATTGAGACTGCACGGGAATTATTATTTTTTTATCTCTCAACCTGTCCAAGAGGCCTGCTGCCCGCCGCAATCGCCGCCGGGCCGGCCCGCACCCTGCCATTGAGACTGAACGGGGATTATTTATTTTTTTAACTTGGCCGCCGGGCCGGGGCGGGCATCGCCCCAGGTACCTCCAGCCGCTACTATTTCCGCGGGCCGTGTTCCAACACTATTCACCCCGGCCAAGAGGCCTATTCCCCGGCCCGCACCCCGCCATTGAGACTGCACGGGAATTATTATTTTTTTATCTCTCAACCTGTCCAAGAGGCCTGCTGCCCGCCGCACTCGCCGCCGGGCCGGCCCGCACCCCGCCATTGAGACTGAACGGGGATTATTATTTTTTTTAACTCGGCCTCCGGGCCTGGGCGGGCTTCGCCCCCGGTACCTCCAGCCGCTTCTATTTACGCGCGCCGCGTTCCAACATATTCACCCCGGCCAAGAGGCCTATTCCCCGGCCCGCACCCCGCCATTGAGACTGCATGGGAATTATTATTTTTTTATCTCTCAACCTGTCCAAGAGGCCTGCTGCCCGCCGCAATCGCCGCCGGGCCGGCCCGCACCCTGCCATTGAGACTGAACGGGGATTATTTATTTTTTTAACTTGGCCGCCGGGCCGGGGCGGGCATCGCCCCCGGTACCTCCAGCCGCTACTATTTCCGCGGGCCGTGTTCCAACACTATTCACCCCGGCCAAGAGGCCTATTCCCCGGCCCGCACCCCGCCATTGAGACTGCACGGGAATTATTATTTTTTTATCTCTCAACCTGTCCAAGAGGCCTGCTGCCCGCCGCACTCGCCGCCGGGCCGGCCCGCACCCCGCCATTGAGACTGTACGGGATTATTATTTTTTTTAACTCGGCCGCCGGGCCGGGGCGGGCTTCGCCCCCGGTACCTCCAGCCGCTTCTATTTACGCGCGCCGCGTTCCAACATATTCACCCCGGCCAAGAGGCCTCTTCCCCGGCCACACTCGTCCGCCGGGCCGGCCCGCACCCCGCCATTGAGACTGCACGGGAATTATTATTTTTTTATCTCTCAACCTGTCCAAGAGGCCTGCTGCCCGCCGCACTCGCCGCCGGGCCGGCCCGCACCCCGCCATTGAGACTGAAAGGGGATTATTATTTTTTTTAACTCGGCCTCCGGGCCGGGGCGGGCTTCGCCCCCGGTACCTCCAGCCGCTTCTATTTACGCGCGCCGCGTTCCAACATATTCACCCCGGCCAAGAGGCCTCTTCCTCGGCCACACTCGTCCGCCGGGCCGGCCCGCACCCCGCCATTGAGACTGCACGGGAATTATTATTTTTATATCTCTCAACCTGTCCAAGAGGCCTGCTGCCCGCCGCAATCGCCGCCGGGCCGGCCCGCACCCTGCCATTGAGACTGAACGGGGATTATTTATTTTTTTAACTTGGCCGCCGGGCCGGGGGGGGGGCATCGCCCCCGGTACCTCCAGCCGTTACTATTTCCGCGGCCCGTGTTGCAACACTATTCACCCCGGCCAAGAGGCCTATTCCCCGGCCCGCACCCCGCCATTGAGACTGAACGGGAATTATTATTTTTTTATCTCTCAACCTGTCCAAGAGGCCTGCTGCCCGCCGCAATCGCCGCCGGGCCGGCCCGCACCCTGCCATTGAGACTGAACGGGGATTATTTATTTTTTTAACTTGGCCGCCGGGCCGGGGCGGGCATCGCCCCCGGTACCTCCAGCCGCTACTATTTCCGCGGGCCGTGTTCCAACACTATTCACCCCGGCCAAGAGGCCTATTCCCCGGCCCGCACCCCGCCATTGAGACTGCACGGGAATTATTATTTTTTTATCTCTCAACCTGTCCAAGAGGCCTGCTGCCCGCCGCACTCGCCGCCGGGCCGGCCCGCACCCCGCCATTGAGACTGAACGGGGATTATTATTTTTTTTAACTCGGCCTCCGGGCCGGGGCGGGCTTCGCCCCCGGTACCTCCAGCCGCTTCTTTTTACGCGCGCCGCGTTCCAACATATTCACCCCGGCCAAGAGGCCTATTCCCCGGCCCGCACCCCGCCATTGAGACTGCATGGGAATTATTATTTTTTTATCTCTCAACCTGTCCAAGAGGCCTGCTGCCCGCCGCAATCGCCGCCGGGCCGGCCCGCACCCTGCCATTGAGACTGAACGGGAATTATTATTTTTTTATCTCTCAACCTGTCCAAGAGGCCTGCTGCCCGCCGCACTCGCACCCCGCCATTGAGACTGAACGGGGATTATTATTTTTTTTAACTCGGCCTCCGGGCCGGGGCGGGCTTCGCCCCCGGTACCTCCAGCCGCTACTATTTCCGCGGGCCGTGTTCCAACACTATTCACCCCGGCCAAGAGGCCTATTCCCCGGCCCGCACCCCGCCATTGAGACTGCATGGGAATTATTATTTTTTTATCTCTCAACCTGTCCAAGAGGCCTGCTGCCCGCCGCAATCGCCGCCGGGCCGGCCCGCACCCTGCCATTGAGACTGAACGGGAATTATTATTTTTTTATCTCTCAACCTGTCCAAGAGGCCTGCTGCCCGCCGCACTCGCACCCCGCCATTGAGACTGAACGGGGATTATTATTTTTTTTAACTCGGCCTCCGGGCCGGGGCGGGTTTCGCCCCCGGTACCTCCAGCCGCTACTATTTCCGCGGGCCGTGTTCCAACACTATTCACCCCGGCCAAGAGGCCTATTCCCCGGCCCGCACCCCGCCATTGAGACTGCATGGGAATTATTATTTTTTTATCTCTCAACCTGTCCAAGAGGCCTGCTGCCCGCCGCACTCGCCGCCGGGCCGGCCCGCACCCCGCCATTGAGACTGAACGGGGATTATTATTTTTTTTAACTCGGCATCCGGGCCGGGGCGGGCTTCGCCCCCGGTACCTCCAGCCGCTTCTATTTACGCGCGCCGCGTTCCAACATATTCACCCCGGCCAAGAGGCCTATTCCCCGGCCCGCACCCCGCCATTGAGACTGCATGGGAATTATTATTTTTTTATCTCTCAACCTGTCCAAGAGGCCTGCTGCCCGCCGCAATCGCCGCCGGGCCGGCCCGCACCCTGCCATTGAGACTGAACGGGATTATTTATTTTTTTAACTTGGCCGCCGGGCCGGGGCGGGAATCGCCCCCGGTACCTCCAGCCGCTACTATTTCCGCGGGCCGTGTTCCAACACTATTCACCCCGGCCAAGAGGCCTATTCCCCGGCCCGCACCCCGCCATTGAGACTGCATGGGAATTATTATTTTTTTATCTCTCAACCTGTCCAAGAGGCCTGCTGCCCGCCGCACTCGCCGCCGGGCCGGCCCGCACCCCGCCATTGAGACTGAACGGGGATTATTATTTTTTTTAACTCGGCATCCGGGCCGGGGCGGGCTTCGCCCCCGGTACCTCCAGCCGCTTCTATTTACGCGCGCCGCGTTCCAACATATTCACCCCGGCCAAGAGGCCTATTCCCCGGCCCGCACCCCGCCATTGAGACTGCATGGGAATTATTATTTTTTTATCTCTCAACCTGTCCAAGAGGCCTGCTGCCCGCCGCAATCGCCGCCGGGCCGGCCCGCACCCTGCCATTGAGACTGAACGGGATTATTTATTTTTTTAACTTGGCCGCCGGGCCGGGGCGGGAATCGCCCCCGGTACCTCCAGCTGCTACTATTTCCGCGGGCCGTGTTCCAACACTATTCACCCCAGCCAAGAGGCCTATTCCCCGGCCCGCACCCCGCCATTGAGACTGCACGGGAATTATTATTTTTTTATCTCTCAACCTGTCCAAGAGGCCTGCTGCCCGCCGCACTCGCCGCCGGGCCGGCCCGCACCCCGCCATTGAGACTGAACGGGGATTATTTATTTTTTTAACTTGGCCGCCGGGCCGGGGCGGGCATCGCCCCCGGTACCTCCAGCCGCTACTATTTCCGCGGGCCGTGTTCCAACACTATTCACCCCGGCCAAGAGGCCTATTCCCCGGCCCGCACCCCGCCATTGAGACTGCATGGGAATTATTATTTTTTTATCTCTCAACCTGTCCAAGAGGCCTGCTGCCCGCCGCAATCGCCGCCGGGCCGGCCCGCACCCTGCCATTGAGACTGAACGGGAATTATTATTTTTTTATCTCTCAACCTGTCCAAGAGGCCTGCTGCCCGCCGCACTCGCACCCCGCCATTGAGACTGAACGGGGATTATTATTTTTTTTAACTCGGCCTACCGGCCGGGGCGGGCTTCGCCCCGGTACCTCCAGCCGCTTCTATTTACGCGCGCTGCGTTCCAACATATTCACCCCGGCCATGAGGCCTATTCCCCGGCCCGCACCCCGCCATTGAGACTGCATGGGAATTATTATTTTTTTATCTCTCAACCTGTCCAAGAGGCCTGCTGCCCGCCGCACTCGCCGCCGGGCCGGCCCGCACCCCGCCATTGAGACTGAACGGGGATTATTTTTTTTTTTAACTCGGCCTCCGGGCCGGGGCGGGCTTCGCCCCCGGTACCTCCAGCCGCTTCTATTTACGCGCGCCGCGTTCCAACATATTCACCCCGGCCAAGAGGCCTATTCCCCGGCCCGCACCCCGCCATTGAGACTGCACGGGAATTATTATTTTTTTATCTCTCAACCTGTCCAAGAGGCCTGCTGCCCGCCGCAATCGCCGCCGGGCCGGCCCGCACCCTGCCATTGAGACTGAACGGGAATTATTATTTTTTTATTTCTCAACTCGTCCAAGAGGCCTGCTGCCCGCCGCACTCGCCGCCGGGCCGGCCCGCACCCCGCCATTGAGACTGGACGGGGATTATTATTTTTTTTAACTCGGCCTCCGGGCCGGGGCGGGCTTCGCCCCCGGTACCTCCAGCCGCTTCTATTTACGCGCGCCGCGTTCCAACATATTCACCCCGGCCAAGAGGCCTATTCCCCGGCCCGCACCCCGCCATTGAGACTGCACGGGAATTATTATTTTTTTTATCTCTCAACCTGTCCAAGAGGCCTGCTGCCCGCCGCACTCGCCGCTGGGCCGGCCCGCACCCCGCCATTGAGACTGAACGGGGATTATTATTATTTTTTAACTCGGCCTCCGGGCCGGGGCGGGCTTCGCCCCCGGTACCTCCAGCCGCTTCTATTTACGCGCGCCGCGTTCCAACATATTCACCCCGGCCAAGAGGCCTATTCCCCGGCCCGCACCCCGCCATTGAGACTGCACGTGAATTATTATTTTTTTATCTCTCAACCTGTCCAAGAGGCCTGCTGCCCGCCGCACTCGCCGCCGGGCCGGCCCGCACCCCGCCATTGAGACTGAACGGGGATTATTATTTTTTTTAACTCGGCCTCCGGGCCGGGGCGGGCTTCGCCCCCGGTACCTCCAGCCGCTTCTATTTACGCGCGCCGCGTTCCAACATATTCACCCCGGCCAAGAGGCCTATTCCCCGGCCCGCACCCCGCCATTGAGACTGCATGGGAATTATTATTTTTTTATCTCTCAACCTGTCCAAGAGGCCTGCTGCCCGCCGCAATCGCCGCCGGGCCGGCCCGCACCCTGCCATTGAGACTGAACGGGATTATTTATTTTTTTAACTTGGCCGCCGGGCCGGGGCGGGCATCGCCCCCGGTACCTCCAGCCGCTACTATTTCCGCGGGCCGTGTTCCAACACTATTCACCCCGGCCAAGAGGCCTATTCCCCGGCCCGCACCCCGCCATTGAGACTGCACGGGAATTATTATTTTTTTATCTCTCAACCTGTCCAAGAGGCCTGCTGCCCGCCGCACTCGCCGCCGGGCCGGCCCGCACCCCGCCATTGAGACTGAACGGGGATTATTATTTTTTTTAACTCGGCCTCCGGGCGGGGCGGGCTTCGCCCCCGGTACCTCCAGCCGCTTCTATTTACGCGCGCCGCGTTCCAACATATTCACCCCGGCCAAGAGGCCTATTCCCCGGCCCGCACCCCGCCATTGAGACTGCATGGGAATTATTATTTTTTTATCTCTCAACCTGTCCAAGAGGCCTGCTGCCCGCCGCAATCGCCGCCGGGCCGGCCCGCACCCTGCCATTGAGACTGAACGGGATTATTTATTTTTTTAACTTGGCCGCCGGGCCGGGGCGGGCATCGCCCCCGGTACCTCCAGCCGCTACTATTTCCGCGGGCCGTGTTCCAACACTATTCACCCCGGCCAAGAGGCCTATTCCCCGGCCCGCACCCCGCCATTGAGACTGCACGGGAATTATTATTTTTTTATCTCTCAACCTGTCCAAGAGGCCTGCTGCCCTCCGCACTCGCCGCCGGGCCGGCCCGCACCCCGCCATTGAGACTGAACGGGGATTATTATTTTTTTTAACTCGGCCTCCGGGCGGGGCGGGCTTCGCCCCCGGTACCTCCAGCCGCTTCTATTTACGCGCGCCGCGTTCCAACATATTCACCCCGGCCAAGAGGCCTATTCCCCGGCCCGCACCCCGCCATTGAGACTGCACGGGAATTATTATTTTTTTATCTCTCAACCTGTCCAAGAGGCCTGCTGCCCGCCGCACTCGCCGCCGGGCCGGCCCGCACCCCGCCATTGAGACTGAACGGGGATTATTATTTTTTTAACTCGGCCTCCGGGCCGGGGCGGGCTTCGCCCCCGGTACCTCCAGCCGCTTCTATTTACGCGCGCCGCGTTCCAACATATTCACCCCGGCCAAGAGGCCTATTCCCCGGCCCGCACCCCGCCATTGAGACTGCATGGGAATTATTATTTTTTTATCTCTCAACCTGTCCAAGAGGCCTGCTGCCCGCCGCAATCGCCGCCGGGCCGGCCCGCACCCTGCCATTGAGACTGAACGGGATTATTTATTTTTTTAACTTGGCCGCCGGGCCGGGGCGGGCATCGCCCCCGGTACCTCCAGCCGCTACTATTTCCGCGGGCCGTGTTCCAACACTATTCACCCCGGCCAAGAGGCCTATTCCCCGGCCCGCACCCCGCCATTGAGACTGCACGGGAATTATTATTTTTTTATCTCTCAACCTGTCCAAGAGGCCTGCTGCCCGCCGCACTCGCCGCCGGGCCGGCCGGCACCCCGCCATTGAGACTGAACGGGGATTATTATTTTTTTTAACTCGGCCTCCGGGCGGGGCGGGCTTCGCCCCCGGTACCTCCAGCCGCTTCTATTTACGCGCGCCGCGTTCCAACATATTCACCCCGGCCAAGAGGCCTATTCCCCGGCCCGCACCCCGCCATTGAGACTGCACGGGAATTATTATTTTTTTATCTCTCAACCTGTCCAAGAGGCCTGCTGCCCGCCGCACTCGCCGCCGGGCCGGCCCGCACCCCGCCATTGAGACTGAACGGGGATTATTATTTTTTTAACCCGGCCTCCGGGCCGGGGCGGGCTTCGCCCCCGGTACCTCCAGCCGCTTCTATTTACGCGCGCCGCGTTCCAACATATTCACCCCGGCCAAGAGGCCTATTCCCCGGCCCGCACCCCGCCATTGAGACTGCATGGGAATTATTATTTTTTTATCTCTCAACCTGTCCAAGAGGCCTGCTGCCCGCCGCAATCGCCGCCGGGCCGGCCCGCACCCTGCCATTGAGACTGAACGGGATTATTTATTTTTTTAACTTGGCCGCCGGGCCGGGGCGGGCATCGCCCCCGGTACCTCCAGCCGCTACTATTTCCGCGGGCCGTGTTCCAACACTATTCACCCCGGCCAAGAGGCCTATTCCCCGGCCCGCACCCCGCCATTGAGACTGCACGGGAATTATTATTTTTTTATCTCTCAACCTGTCCAAGAGGCCTGCTGCCCGCCGCAATCGCCGCCGGGCCGGCCCGCACCCCGCCATTGAGACTGGAACGGGGATTATTATTTTTTTTAACTCGGCCTCCGGGCCGGGGCGGGCTTCGCCCCCGGTACCTCCAGCCGCTTCTATTTACGCGCGCCGCGTTCCAACATATTCACCCCGGCCAAGAGGCCTATTCCCCGGCCCGCACCCCGCCATTGAGACTGCACGGGAATTATTATTTTTTTATCTCTCAACCTGTCCAAGAGGCCTGCTGCCCGCCGCACTCGCCGCCGGGCCGGCCCGCACCCCGCCATTGAGACTGAACGGGATTATTATTTTTTTTAACTCGGCCTCCGGGCCGGGGCGGGCTTCGCCCCCGGTACCTCCAGCCGCTTCTATTTACGCGCGCCGCGTTCCAACATATTCACCCCGGCCAAGAGGCCTATTCCCCGGCCCGCACCCCGCCATTGAGACTGCATGGGAATTATTATTTTTTTATCTCTCAACCTGTCCAAGAGGCCTGCTGCCCGCCGCACTCGCCGCCGGGCCGGCCCGCACCCCGCCATTGAGACTGTACGGGGATTATTATTTTTTTTAACTCGGCCGCCGGGCCGGGGCGGGCTTCGCCCCCGGTACCTCCAGCCGCTTCTATTTACGCGCGCCGCGTTCCAACATATTCACCCCGGCCAAGAGGCCTCTTCCCCGGCCACACTCGTCCGCCGGGCCGGCCCGCGCCCCGCCATTGAGACTGCACGGGAATTATTATTTTTTTATCTCTCAACCTGTCCAAGAGGTCTGCTGCCCGCCGCACTCGTCCGCCGAGCCGGCCCGCACCCCGCCATTGAGACTGAACGGGGATTATTATTTTTTTTAACTCGGCCTCCGGGCCGGGGCGGGCTTCGCCCCCGGTACCTCCAGCCGCTACTATTTCCGCGGGCCGTGTTCCAACACTATTCACCCCGGCCAAGAGGCCTATTCCCCGGCCCGCGCCCCGCCATTGAGACTGCATGGGAATTATTATTTTTTTATCTCTCAACCTGTCCAAGAGGCCTGCTGCCCGCCGCAATCGCCGCCGGGCCGGCCCGCACCCTGCCATTGAGACTGAACGGGAATTATTATTTTTTTATCTCTCAACCTGTCCAAGAGGCCTGCTGCCCGCCGCACTCGCACCCCGCCATTGAGACTGAACGGGGATTATTATTTTTTTTAACTCGGCCTCCGGGCCGGGGCGGGTTTCGCCCCCGGTACCTCCAGCCGCTAGTATTTCCGCGGGCCGTGTTCCAACACTATTCACCCCGGCCAAGAGGCCTATTCCCCGGCCCGCACCCCGCCATTGAGACTGCATGGGAATTATTATTTTTTTATCTCTCAACCTGTCCAAGAGGCCTGCTGCCCGCCGCACTCGCCGCCGGGCCGGCCCGCACCCCGCCATTGAGACTGAACGGGATTATTTATTTTTTTAACTTGGCCGCCGGGCCGGGGCGGGAATCGCCCCCGGTACCTCCAGCCGCTACTATTTCCGCGGGCCGTGTTCCAACACTATTCACCCCGGCCAAGAGGCCTATTCCCCGGCCCGCACCCCGCCATTGAGACTGCACGGGAATTATTATTTTTTTATCTCTCAACCTGTCCAAGAGGCCTGCTGCCCGCCGCACTCGCCGCCGGGCCGGCCCACACCCCGCCATTGAGACTGAACGGGGATTATTATTTTTTTTAACTCGGCCTCCGGGCCGGGGCGGGCATCGCCCCCGGTACCTCCAGCCGCTACTATTTCCGCGGGCCGTGTTCCAACACTATTCACCCCGGCCAAGAGGCCTATTCCCCGGCCCGCACCCCGCCATTGAGACTGCACGGGAATTATTATTTTTTTATCTCTCAACCTGTCCAAGAGGCCTGCTGCCCGCCGCACTCGCTGCCGGGCCGGCCCGCACCCCGCCATTGAGACTGAACGGGGATTATTATTTTTTTTAACTCGGCCTCCGGGCCGGGGCGGGCTTCGCCCCCGGTACCTCCAGCCGCTTGTATTTACGCGCGCCGCGTTCCAACATATTCACCCCGGCCAAGAGGCCTATTCCCCGGCCACACTCGTCCGCCGGGCCGGCCCGCACCCCGCCGTTGAGACTGCACGGGAATTATTATTTTTATATCTCTCAACCTGTCCAAGAGGCCTGCTGCCCACCGCACTCGCCGCCGGGCCGGCCCGCACCCTGCCATTGAGACTGAACGGGGATTATTTATTTTTTTAACTTGGCCGCCGGCCCGGGGCGGGCATCGCCCCCGGTACCTCCAGCCGCTACTATTTCCGCGGGCCGTGTTCCAACACTATTCACCCCGGCCAAGAGGCCTATTCCCCGGCCCGCACCCCGCCATTGAGACTGCACGGGAATTATTATTTTTTTATCTCTCAACCTGTCCAAGAGGCCTGCTGCCCGCCGCAATCGCCGCCGGGCCGGCCCGCACCCTGCCATTGAGACTGAACGGGGATTATTTATTTTTTTAACTTGGCCGCCGGGCCGGGGCGGGCATCGCCCCCGGTACCTCCAGCCGCTACTATTTCCGCGGGCCGTGTTCCAACACTATTCACCCCGGCCAAGAGGCCTATTCCCCGGCCCGCACCCCGCCATTGAGACTGCACGGGAATTATTATTTTTTTATCTCTCAACCTGTCCAAGAGGCCTGCTGCCCGCCGCACTCGCCGCCGGGCCGGCCCGCACCCCGCCATTGAGACTGAACGGGGATTATTATTTTTTTTAACTCGGCCTCTGGGCCGGGGCGGGCTTCGCCCCCGGTACCTCCAGCCGCTTCTATTTACGCGCGCCGCGTTCCAACATATTCACCCCGGCCAAGAGGCCTATTCCCCGGCCCGCACCCCGCCATTGAGACTGCACGGGAATTATTATTTTTTTATCTCTCAACCTGTCCAAGAGGCCTGCTGCCCGCCGCACTCGCCGCCGGGCCGGCCCGCACCCCGCCATTGAGACTGAACGGGGATTATTATTTTTTTTAACTCGGCCTCCGGGCCGAGGCGGGCTTCGCCCCCGGTACCTCCAGCCGCTTCTATTTACGCGCGCCGCGTTCCAACATATTCACCCCGGCCAAGAGGCCTATTCCCCGGCCCGCACCCCGCCATTGAGACTGCACGGGAATTATTATTTTTTTATCTCTCAACCTGTCCAAGAGGCCTGCTGCCCGCCGCACTCGCCGCCGGGCCGGCCCGCACCCCGCCATTGAGACTGAACGGGGATTATTTTTTTTTTTAACTCGGCCTCCGGGCCGGGGCGGGCTTCGCCCCCGGTACCTCCAGCCGCTTCTATTTACGCGCGCCGCGTTCCAACATATTCACCCCGGCCAAGAGGCCTATTCCCCGGCCCGCACCCCGCCATTGAGACTGCACGGGAATTATTATTTTTTTATCTCTCAACCTGTCCAAGAGGCCTGCTGCCCGCCGCAATCGCCGCCGGGCCGGCCCGCACCCTGCCATTGAGACTGAACGGGAATTATTATTTTTTTATTTCTCAACTCGTCCAAGAGGCCTGCTGCCCGCCGCACTCGCCGCCGGGCCGGCCCGCACCCCGCCATTGAGACTGAACGGGGATTATTATTTTTTTTAACTCGGCCTCCGGGCCGGGGCGGGCTTCGCCCCCGGTACCTCCAGCCGCTTCTATTTACGCGCGCCGCGTTCCAACATATTCACCCCGGCCAAGAGGCCTCTTCCCCGGCCACACTCGTCCGCCGGGCCGGCCCGCACCCCGCCATTGAGACTGCACGGGAATTATTATTTTTTTATCTCTCAACCTGTCCAAGAGGCCTGCTGCCCGCCGCACTCGCCGCCGGGCCGGCCCGCACCCCGCCATTGAGACTGAACGGGGATTATTATTTTTTTTAACTCGGCCTCCGGGCCGGGGCGGGCTTCGCCCCCGGTACCTCCAGTCGCTTCTATTTACGCGCGCCGCGTTCCAACATATTCACCCCGGCCAAGAGGCCTCTTCCCCGGCCACACTCGTCCGCCGGGCCGGCCCGCACCCCGCCATTGAGACTGCACGGGAATTATTATTTTTATATCTCTCAACCTGTCCAAGAGGCCTGCTGCCCGCCGCAATCGCCGCCGGGCCGGCCCGCACCCTGCCATTGAGACTGAACGGGGATTATTTATTTTTTTAACTTGGCCGCCGGCCCGGGGCGGGCTTCGCCCCCGGTACCTCCAGCCGCTTCTATTTACGCGCGCCGCGTTCCAACATATTCACCCCGGCCGAGAGGCCTATTCCCCGGCCCGCACCCCGCCATTGAGACTGCATGGGAATTATTATTTTTTTATCTCTCAACCTGTCCAAGAGGCCTTCTGCCCGCCGCAATCGCCGCCGGGCCGGCCCGCACCCTGCCATTGAGACTGAACGGGAATTATTATTTTTTTATCTCTCAACCTGTCCAAGAGGCCTGCTGCCCGCCGCACTCGCCGCCGGGCCGGCCCGCACCCTGCCATTGAGACTGAACGGGATTATTTATTTTTTTAACTTGGCCGCCGGGCCGGGGCGGGCATCGCCCCCGGTACCTCCAGCCGCTACTATTTCCGCGGGCCGTGTTCCAACACTATTCACCCCGGCCAAGAGGCCTATTCCCCGGCCCGCACCCCGCCATTGAGACTGCACGGGAATTATTATTTTTTTATCTCTCAACCTGTCCAAGAGGCCTGCTGCCCGCCGCACTCGCCGCCGGGCCGGCCCGCACCCCGCCATTGAGACTGAACGGGGATTATTATTTTTTTTAACTCGGCCTCCGGGCCCGGGCGGGCTTCGCCCCCGGTACCTCCAGCCGCTTCTATTTACGCGCGCCGCGTTCCAACATATTCACCCCGGCCAAGAGGCCTATTCCCCGGCCCGCACCCCGCCATTGAGACTGCACGGGAAATATTATTTTTTTATCTCTCAACCTGTCCAAGAGGCCTGCTGCCCGCCGCACTCGCCGCCGGGCCGGCCCGCACCCCGCCATTGAGACTGAACGGGGATTATTATTTTTTTTAACTCGGCCTCCGGGCCGGGGCGGGCTTCGCCCCCGGTACCTCCAGCCGCTTCTATTTACGCGCGCCGCGTTCCAACATATTCACCCCGGCCAAGAGGCCTATTCCCCGGCCCGCACCCCGCCATTGAGACTGCATGGGAATTATTATTTTTTTATCTCTCAACCTGTCCAAGAGGCCTGCTGCCCGCCGCAATCGCCGCCGGGCCGGCCCGTACCCTGCCATTGAGACTGAACGGGATTATTTATTTTTTTAACTTGGCCGCCGGGCCGGGGCGGGCATCGCCCACGGTACCTCCAGCCGCTACTATTTCCGCGGGCCGTGTTCCAACACTATTCACCCCGGCCAAGAGGCCTATTCCCCGGCCCGCACCCCGCCATTGAGACTGCACGGGAATTATTATTTTTTTATCTCTCAACCTGTCCAAGAGGCCTGCTGCCCGCCGCACTCGCCGCCGGGCCGGCCCGCACCCCGCCATTGAGACTGAACGGGGATTATTATTTTTTTTAACTCGGCCTCCGGGCCCGGGCGGGCTTCGCCCCGGTACCTCCAGCCGCTTCTATTTACCCGCTCCGCGTTCCAACATATTCACCCCGGCCAAGAGGCCTATTCCCCGGCCCGCACCCCGCCATTGAGACTGCACGGGAATTATTATTTTTTTATCTCTCAACCTGTCCAAGAGGCCTGCTGCCCGCCGCACTCGCCGCCGGGCCGGCCCGCACCCCGCCATTGAGACTGAACGGGGATTATCATTTTTTTTAACTCGGCCTCCGGGCCGGGGCGGGCTTCGCCCCCGGTACCTCCAGCCGCTTCTATTTACGCGCGCCGCGTTCCAACATATTCACCCCGGCCAAGAGGCCTATTCCCCGGCCCGCACCCCGCCATTGAGACTGCATGGGAATTATTATTTTTTTATCTCTCAACCTGTCCAAGAGGCCTGCTGCCCGCCGCAATTGCCGCCGGGCCGGCCCGCACCCTGCCATTGAGACTGAACGGGAATTATTATTTTTTTATCTCTCAACCTGTCCAAGAGGCCTGCTGCCCGCCGCAATCGCCGCCGGGCCGGCCCGCACCCTGCCATTGAGACTGAACGGGGATTATTTATTTTTTTAACTTGGCCGCCGGGCCGGGGCGGGCATCGCCCCCGGTACCTCCAGCCGCTACTATTTCCGCGGGCCGTGTTCCAACACTATTCACCCCGGCCAAGAGGCCTATTCCCCGGCCCGCACCCCGCCATTGAGACTGCACGGGAATTATTATTTTTTTTATCTCTCAACCTGTCCAAGAGGCCTGCTGCCCGCCGCACTCGCCGCCGGGCCGGCCCGCACCCCGCCATTGAGACTGAACGGGGATTATTATTTTTTTTAACTCGGCCTCCGGGCCGGGGCGGGCTTCGCCCCCGGTACCTCCAGCCGCTTCTATTTACGCGCGCCGCGTTCCAACATATTCACCCCGGCCAAGAGGCCTATTCCCCGGCCCGCACCCCGCCATTGAGACTGCACGGGAATTATTATTTTTTTATCTCTCAACCTGTCCAAGAGGCCTGCTGCCCGCCGCACTCGCCGCCGGGCCCGCCCGCACCCCGCCATTGAGACTGAACGGGGATTATTATTTTTTTTAACTCGGCCTCCGGGCCGGGGCGGGCTTCGCCCCCGGTACCTCCAGCCGCTTCTATTTACGCGCGCCGCGTACCAACATATTCACCCCGGCCAAGAGGCCTATTCCCCGGCCCGCACCCCGCCATTGAGACTGCATGGGAATTATTATTTTTTTATCTCTCAACCTGTCCAAGAGGCCTGCTGCCCGCCGCAATCGCCGCCGGGCCGGCCCGCACCCTGCCATTGAGACTGAACGGGATTATTTATTTTTTTAACTTGGCCGCCGGGCCGGGGCGGGCATCGCCCCCGGTACCTCCAGCCGCTACTATTTCCGCGGGCCGTGTTCCAACACTATTCACCCCGGCCAAGAGGCCTATTCCCCGGCCCGCACCCCGCCATTGAGACTGCACGGGAATTATTATTTTTTTATCTCTCAACCTGTCCAAGAGGCCTGCTGCCCGCCGCAATCGCCGCCGGGCCGGCCCGCACCCTGCCATTGAGACTGAACGGGGATTATTTATTTTTTTAACTTGGCCGCCGGGCCGGGGCGGGCATCGCCCCAGGTACCTCCAGCCGCTACTATTTCCGCGGGCCGTGTTCCAACACTATTCACCCCGGCCAAGAGGCCTATTCCCCGGCCCGCACCCCGCCATTGAGACTGCACGGGAATTATTATTTTTTTATCTCTCAACCTGTCCAAGAGGCCTGCTGCCCGCCGCACTCGCCGCCGGGCCGGCCCGCACCCCGCCATTGAGACTGAACGGGGATTATTATTTTTTTTAACTCGGCCTCCGGGCCTGGGCGGGCTTCGCCCCCGGTACCTCCAGCCGCTTCTATTTACGCGCGCCGCGTTCCAACATATTCACCCCGGCCAAGAGGCCTATTCCCCGGCCCGCACCCCGCCATTGAGACTGCATGGGAATTATTATTTTTTTATCTCTCAACCTGTCCAAGAGGCCTGCTGCCCGCCGCAATCGCCGCCGGGCCGGCCCGCACCCTGCCATTGAGACTGAACGGGGATTATTTATTTTTTTAACTTGGCCGCCGGGCCGGGGCGGGCATCGCCCCCGGTACCTCCAGCCGCTACTATTTCCGCGGGCCGTGTTCCAACACTATTCACCCCGGCCAAGAGGCCTATTCCCCGGCCCGCACCCCGCCATTGAGACTGCACGGGAATTATTATTTTTTTATCTCTCAACCTGTCCAAGAGGCCTGCTGCCCGCCGCACTCGCCGCCGGGCCGGCCCGCACCCCGCCATTGAGACTGTACGGGATTATTATTTTTTTTAACTCGGCCGCCGGGCCGGGGCGGGCTTCGCCCCCGGTACCTCCAGCCGCTTCTATTTACGCGCGCCGCGTTCCAACATATTCACCCCGGCCAAGAGGCCTCTTCCCCGGCCACACTCGTCCGCCGGGCCGGCCCGCACCCCGCCATTGAGACTGCACGGGAATTATTATTTTTTTATCTCTCAACCTGTCCAAGAGGCCTGCTGCCCGCCGCACTCGCCGCCGGGCCGGCCCGCACCCCGCCATTGAGACTGAAAGGGGATTATTATTTTTTTTAACTCGGCCTCCGGGCCGGGGCGGGCTTCGCCCCCGGTACCTCCAGCCGCTTCTATTTACGCGCGCCGCGTTCCAACATATTCACCCCGGCCAAGAGGCCTCTTCCTCGGCCACACTCGTCCGCCGGGCCGGCCCGCACCCCGCCATTGAGACTGCACGGGAATTATTATTTTTATATCTCTCAACCTGTCCAAGAGGCCTGCTGCCCGCCGCAATCGCCGCTGGGCCGGCCCGCACCCTGCCATTGAGACTGAACGGGGATTATTTATTTTTTTAACTTGGCCGCCGGGCCGGGGGGGGGCATCGCCCCCGGTACCTCCAGCCGTTACTATTTCCGCGGCCCGTGTTGCAACACTATTCACCCCGGCCAAGAGGCCTATTCCCCGGCCCGCACCCCGCCATTGAGACTGAACGGGAATTATTATTTTTTTTATCTCTCAACCTGTCCAAGAGGCCTGCTGCCCGCCGCAATCGCCGCCGGGCCGGCCCGCACCCTGCCATTGAGACTGAACGGGGATTATTTATTTTTTTAACTTGGCCGCCGGGCCGGGGCGGGCATCGCCCCCGGTACCTCCAGCCGCTACTATTTCCGCGGGCCGTGTTCCAACACTATTCACCCCGGCCAAGAGGCCTATTCCCCGGCCCGCACCCCGCCATTGAGACTGCACGGGAATTATTATTTTTTTATCTCTCAACCTGTCCAAGAGGCCTGCTGCCCGCCGCACTCGCCGCCGGGCCGGCCCGCACCCCGCCATTGAGACTGAACGGGGATTATTATTTTTTTTAACTCGGCCTCCGGGCCGGGGCGGGCTTCGCCCCCGGTACCTCCAGCCGCTTCTTTTTACGCGCGCCGCGTTCCAACATATTCACCCCGGCCAAGAGGCCTATTCCCCGGCCCGCACCCCGCCATTGAGACTGCATGGGAATTATTATTTTTTTATCTCTCAACCTGTCCAAGAGGCCTGCTGCCCGCCGCAATCGCCGCCGGGCCGGCCCGCACCCTGCCATTGAGACTGAACGGGAATTATTATTTTTTTATCTCTCAACCTGTCCAAGAGGCCTGCTGCCCGCCGCACTCGCACCCCGCCATTGAGACTGAACGGGGATTATTATTTTTTTTAACTCGGCCTCCGGGCCGGGGCGGGCTTCGCCCCCGGTACCTCCAGCCGCTACTATTTCCGCGGGCCGTGTTCCAACACTATTCACCCCGGCCAAGAGGCCTATTCCCCGGCCCACACCCCGCCATTGAGACTGCATGGGAATTATTATTTTTTTATCTCTCAACCTGTCCAAGAGGCCTGCTGCCCGCCGCAATCGCCGCCGGGCCGGCCCGCACCCTGCCATTGAGACTGAACGGGAATTATTATTTTTTTATCTCTCAACCTGTCCAAGAGGCCTGCTGCCCGCCGCACTCGCACCCCGCCATTGAGACTGAACGGGGATTATTATTTTTTTTAACTCGGCCTCCGGGCCGGGGCGGGTTTCGCCCCCGGTACCTCCAGCCGCTACTATTTCCGCGGGCCGTGTTCCAACACTATTCACCCCGGCCAAGAGGCCTATTCCCCGGCCCGCACCCCGCCATTGAGACTGCATGGGAATTATTATTTTTTTATCTCTCAACCTGTCCAAGAGGCCTGCTGCCCGCCGCACTCGCCGCCGGGCCGGCCCGCACCCCGCCATTGAGACTGAACGGGGATTATTATTTTTTTTAACTCGGCATCCGGGCCGGGGCGGGCTTCGCCCCCGGTACCTCCAGCCGCTTCTATTTACGCGCGCCGCGTTCCAACATATTCACCCCGGCCAAGAGGCCTATTCCCCGGCCCGCACCCCGCCATTGAGACTGCATGGGAATTATTATTTTTTTATCTCTCAACCTGTCCAAGAGGCCTGCTGCCCGCCGCAATCGCCGCCGGGCCGGCCCGCACCCTGCCATTGAGACTGAACGGGATTATTTATTTTTTTAACTTGGCCGCCGGGCCGGGGCGGGAATCGCCCCCGGTAC
The DNA here is from genome assembly GCF_025434085.1 of Hippocampus zosterae. Lineage (NCBI taxonomy): Eukaryota > Metazoa > Chordata > Actinopteri > Syngnathiformes > Syngnathidae > Hippocampus > Hippocampus zosterae. The sequence continues at coordinate 684,167 of NC_067459.1, read as the reverse complement.
CTCCAGCCGCTACTATTTCCGCGGGCCGTGTTCCAACACTATTCACCCCGGCCAAGAGGCCTATTCCCCGGCCCGCACCCCGCCATTGAGACTGCATGGGAATTATTATTTTTTTATCTCTCAACCTGTCCAAGAGGCCTGCTGCCCGCCGCACTCGCCGCCGGGCCGGCCCGCACCCCGCCATTGAGACTGAACGGGGATTATTATTTTTTTTAACTCGGCATCCGGGCCGGGGCGGGCTTCGCCCCCGGTACCTCCAGCCGCTTCTATTTACGCGCGCCGCGTTCCAACATATTCACCCCGGCCAAGAGGCCTATTCCCCGGCCCGCACCCCGCCATTGAGACTGCATGGGAATTATTATTTTTTTATCTCTCAACCTGTCCAAGAGGCCTGCTGCCCGCCGCAATCGCCGCCGGGCCGGCCCGCACCCTGCCATTGAGACTGAACGGGATTATTTATTTTTTTAACTTGGCCGCCGGGCCGGGGCGGGAATCGCCCCCGGTACCTCCAGCCGCTACTATTTCCGCGGGCCGTGTTCCAACACTATTCACCCCAGCCAAGAGGCCTATTCCCCGGCCCGCACCCCGCCATTGAGACTGCACGGGAATTATTATTTTTTTATCTCTCAACCTGTCCAAGAGGCCTGCTGCCCGCCGCACTCGCCGCCGGGCCGGCCCGCACCCTGCCATTGAGACTGAACGGGGATTATTTATTTTTTTAACTTGGCCGCCGGGCCGGGGCGGGCATCGCCCCCGGTACCTCCAGCCGCTACTATTTCCGCGGGCCGTGTTCCAACACTATTCACCCCGGCCAAGAGGCCTATTCCCCGGCCCGCACCCCGCCATTGAGACTGCATGGGAATTATTATTTTTTTATCTCTCAACCTGTCCAAGAGGCCTGCTGCCCGCCGCAATCGCCGCCGGGCCGGCCCGCACCCTGCCATTGAGACTGAACGGGAATTATTATTTTTTTATCTCTCAACCTGTCCAAGAGGCCTGCTGCCCGCCGCACTCGCACCCCGCCATTGAGACTGAACGGGGATTATTATTTTTTTTAACTCGGCCTACCGGCCGGGGCGGGCTTCGCCCCGGTACCTCCAGCCGCTTCTATTTACGCGCGCTGCGTTCCAACATATTCACCCCGGCCATGAGGCCTATTCCCCGGCCCGCACCCCGCCATTGAGACTGCATGGGAATTATTATTTTTTTATCTCTCAACCTGTCCAAGAGGCCTGCTGCCCGCCGCACTCGCCGCCGGGCCGGCCCGCACCCCGCCATTGAGACTGAACGGGGATTATTTTTTTTTTTAACTCGGCCTCCGGGCCGGGGCGGGCTTCGCCCCCGGTACCTCCAGCCGCTTCTATTTACGCGCGCCGCGTTCCAACATATTCACCCCGGCCAAGAGGCCTATTCCCCGGCCCGCACCCCGCCATTGAGACTGCACGGGAATTATTATTTTTTTATCTCTCAACCTGTCCAAGAGGCCTGCTGCCCGCCGCAATCGCCGCCGGGCCGGCCCGCACCCTGCCATTGAGACTGAACGGGAATTATTATTTTTTTATTTCTCAACTCGTCCAAGAGGCCTGCTGCCCGCCGCACTCGCCGCCGGGCCGGCCCGCACCCCGCCATTGAGACTGAACGGGGATTATTATTTTTTTTAACTCGGCCTCCGGGCCGGGGCGGGCTTCGCCCCCGGTACCTCCAGCCGCTTCTATTTACGCGCGCCGCGTTCCAACATATTCACCCCGGCCAAGAGGCCTCTTCCCCGGCCACACTCGTCCGCCGGGCCGGCCCGCACCCCGCCATTGAGACTGCACGGGAATTATTATTTTTTTATCTCTCAACCTGTCCAAGAGGCCTGCTGCCCGCCGCACTCGCCGCCGGGCCGGCCCGCACCCCGCCATTGAGACTGAACGGGGATTATTATTTTTTTTAACTCGGCCTCCGGGCCGGGGCGGGCTTCGCCCCCGGTACCTCCAGTCGCTTCTATTTACGCGCGCCGCGTTCCAACATATTCACCCCGGCCAAGAGGCCTCTTCCCCGGCCACACTCGTCCGCCGGGCCGGCCCGCACCCCGCCATTGAGACTGCACGGGAATTATTATTTTTATATCTCTCAACCTGTCCAAGAGGCCTGCTGCCCGCCGCAATCGCCGCCGGGCCGGCCCGCACCCTGCCATTGAGACTGAACGGGGATTATTTATTTTTTTAACTTGGCCGCCGGCCCGGGGCGGGCTTCGCCCCCGGTACCTCCAGCCGCTTCTATTTACGCGCGCCGCGTTCCAACATATTCACCCCGGCCAAGAGGCCTATTCCCCGGCCCGCACCCCGCCATTGAGACTGCATGGGAATTATTATTTTTTTATCTCTCAACCTGTCCAAGAGGCCTTCTGCCCGCCGCAATCGCCGCCGGGCCGGCCCGCACCCTGCCATTGAGACTGAACGGGAATTATTATTTTTTTATCTCTCAACCTGTCCAAGAGGCCTGCTGCCCGCCGCACTCGCCGCCGGGCCGGCCCGCACCCTGCCATTGAGACTGAACGGGATTATTTATTTTTTTAACTTGGCCGCCGGGCCGGGGCGGGCATCGCCCCCGGTACCTCCAGCCGCTACTATTTCCGCGGGCCGTGTTCCAACACTATTCACCCCGGCCAAGAGGCCTATTCCCCGGCCCGCACCCCGCCATTGAGACTGCACGGGAATTATTATTTTTTTATCTCTCAACCTGTCCAAGAGGCCTGCTGCCCGCCGCACTCGCCGCCGGGCCGGCCCGCACCCCGCCATTGAGACTGAACGGGGATTATTATTTTTTTTAACTCGGCCTCCGGGCCCGGGCGGGCTTCGCCCCCGGTACCTCCAGCCGCTTCTATTTACGCGCGCCGCGTTCCAACATATTCACCCCGGCCAAGAGGCCTATTCCCCGGCCCGCACCCCGCCATTGAGACTGCACGGGAAATATTATTTTTTTATCTCTCAACCTGTCCAAGAGGCCTGCTGCCCGCCGCACTCGCCGCCGGGCCGGCCCGCACCCCGCCATTGAGACTGAACGGGGATTATTATTTTTTTTAACTCGGCCTCCGGGCCGGGGCGGGCTTCGCCCCCGGTACCTCCAGCCGCTTCTATTTACGCGCGCCGCGTTCCAACATATTCACCCCGGCCAAGAGGCCTATTCCCCGGCCCGCACCCCGCCATTGAGACTGCATGGGAATTATTATTTTTTTATCTCTCAACCTGTCCAAGAGGCCTGCTGCCCGCCGCAATCGCCGCCGGGCCGGCCCGTACCCTGCCATTGAGACTGAACGGGATTATTTATTTTTTTAACTTGGCCGCCGGGCCGGGGCGGGCATCGCCCACGGTACCTCCAGCCGCTACTATTTCCGCGGGCCGTGTTCCAACACTATTCACCCCGGCCAAGAGGCCTATTCCCCGGCCCGCACCCCGCCATTGAGACTGCACGGGAATTATTATTTTTTTATCTCTCAACCTGTCCAAGAGGCCTGCTGCCCGCCGCACTCGCCGCCGGGCCGGCCCGCACCCCGCCATTGAGACTGAACGGGGATTATTATTTTTTTTAACTCGGCCTCCGGGCCGGGGCGGGCTTCGCCCCGGTACCTCCAGCCGCTTCTATTTACCCGCTCCGCGTTCCAACATATTCACCCCGGCCAAGAGGCCTATTCCCCGGCCCGCACCCCGCCATTGAGACTGCACGGGAATTATTATTTTTTTATCTCTCAACCTGTCCAAGAGGCCTGCTGCCCGCCGCACTCGCCGCCGGGCCGGCCCGCACCCCGCCATTGAGACTGAACGGGGATTATCATTTTTTTTAACTCGGCCTCCGGGCCGGGGCGGGCTTCGCCCCCGGTACCTCCAGCCGCTTCTATTTACGCGCGCCGCGTTCCAACATATTCACCCCGGCCAAGAGGCCTATTCCCCGGCCCGCACCCCGCCATTGAGACTGCATGGGAATTATTATTTTTTTATCTCTCAACCTGTCCAAGAGGCCTGCTGCCCGCCGCAATTGCCGCCGGGCCGGCCCGCACCCTGCCATTGAGACTGAACGGGAATTATTATTTTTTTATCTCTCAACCTGTCCAAGAGGCCTGCTGCCCGCCGCAATCGCCGCCGGGCCGGCCCGCACCCTGCCATTGAGACTGAACGGGGATTATTTATTTTTTTAACTTGGCCGCCGGGCCGGGGCGGGCATCGCCCCCGGTACCTCCAGCCGCTACTATTTCCGCGGGCCGTGTTCCAACACTATTCACCCCGGCCAAGAGGCCTATTCCCCGGCCCGCACCCCGCCATTGAGACTGCACGGGAATTATTATTTTTTTTATCTCTCAACCTGTCCAAGAGGCCTGCTGCCCGCCGCACTCGCCGCCGGGCCGGCCCGCACCCCGCCATTGAGACTGAACGGGGATTATTATTTTTTTTAACTCGGCCTCCGGGCCGGGGCGGGCTTCGCCCCCGGTACCTCCAGCCGCTTCTATTTACGCGCGCCGCGTTCCAACATATTCACCCCGGCCAAGAGGCCTATTCCCCGGCCCGCACCCCGCCATTGAGACTGCACGGGAATTATTATTTTTTTATCTCTCAACCTGTCCAAGAGGCCTGCTGCCCGCCGCACTCGCCGCCGGGCCCGCCCGCACCCCGCCATTGAGACTGAACGGGGATTATTATTTTTTTTAACTCGGCCTCCGGGCCGGGGCGGGCTTCGCCCCCGGTACCTCCAGCCGCTTCTATTTACGCGCGCCGCGTACCAACATATTCACCCCGGCCAAGAGGCCTATTCCCCGGCCCGCACCCCGCCATTGAGACTGCATGGGAATTATTATTTTTTTATCTCTCAACCTGTCCAAGAGGCCTGCTGCCCGCCGCAATCGCCGCCGGGCCGGCCCGCACCCTGCCATTGAGACTGAACGGGATTATTTATTTTTTTAACTTGGCCGCCGGGCCGGGGCGGGCATCGCCCCCGGTACCTCCAGCCGCTACTATTTCCGCGGGCCGTGTTCCAACACTATTCACCCCGGCCAAGAGGCCTATTCCCCGGCCCGCACCCCGCCATTGAGACTGCACGGGAATTATTATTTTTTTATCTCTCAACCTGTCCAAGAGGCCTGCTGCCCGCCGCAATCGCCGCCGGGCCGGCCCGCACCCTGCCATTGAGACTGAACGGGGATTATTTATTTTTTTAACTTGGCCGCCGGGCCGGGGCGGGCATCGCCCCAGGTACCTCCAGCCGCTACTATTTCCGCGGGCCGTGTTCCAACACTATTCACCCCGGCCAAGAGGCCTATTCCCCGGCCCGCACCCCGCCATTGAGACTGCACGGGAATTATTATTTTTTTATCTCTCAACCTGTCCAAGAGGCCTGCTGCCCGCCACACTCGCCGCCGGGCCGGCCCGCACCCCGCCATTGAGACTGAACGGGGATTATTATTTTTTTTAACTCGGCCTCCGGGCCTGGGCGGGCTTCGCCCCCGGTACCTCCAGCCGCTTCTATTTACGCGCGCCGCGTTCCAACATATTCACCCCGGCCAAGAGGCCTATTCCCCGGCCCGCACCCCGCCATTGAGACTGCATGGGAATTATTATTTTTTTATCTCTCAACCTGTCCAAGAGGCCTGCTGCCCGCCGCAATCGCCGCCGGGCCGGCCCGCACCCTGCCATTGAGACTGAACGGGATTATTTATTTTTTTAACTTGGCCGCCGGGCCGGGGCGGGCATCGCCCCCGGTACCTCCAGCCGCTACTATTTCCGCGGGCCGTGTTCCAACACTATTCACCCCGGCCAAGAGGCCTATTCCCCGGCCCGCACCCCGCCATTGAGACTGCACGGGAATTATTATTTTTTTATCTCTCAACCTGTCCAAGAGGCCTGCTGCCCGCCGCACTCGCCGCCGGGCCGGCCCGCACCCCGCCATTGAGACTGAACGGGGATTATTATTTTTTTTAACTCGGCCTCCGGGCCGGGGCGGGCTTCGCCCCCGGTACCTCCAGCCGCTTCTATTTACGCGCGCCGCGTTCCAACATATTCACCCCGGCCAAGAGGCCTATTCCCCGGCCCGCACCCCGCCATTGAGAATGCATGGGAATTATTATTTTTTTATCTCTCAACCTGTCCAAGAGGCCTGCTGCCCGCCGCAATTGCCGCCGGGCCGGCCCGCACCCTGCCATTGAGACTGAACGGGAATTATTATTTTTTTATCTCTCAACCTGTCCAAGAGGCCTGCTGCCCGCCGCACTCGCCGCCGGGCCGGCCCGCACCCTGCCATTGAGACTGAACGGGGATTATTTATTTTTTTAACTTGGCCGCCGGGCCGGGGCGGGCATCGCCCCCGGTACCTCCAGCCGCTACTATTTCCGCGGGCCGTGTTCCAACACTATTCACCCCGGCCAAGAGGCCTATTCCCCGGCCCGCACCCCGCCATTGAGACTGCATGGGAATTATTTTTTTTTTATCTCTCAACCTGTCCAAGAGGCCTGCTGCCCGCCGCAATCGCCGCCGGGCCGGCCCGCACCCTGCCATTGAGACTGAACGGGATTATTTATTTTTTTAACTTGGCCGCCGGGCCGGGGCGGGCATCGCCCCCGGTACCTCCAGCCGCTACTATTTCCGCTGGCCGTGTTCCAACACTATTCACCCCGGCCAAGAGGCCTATTCCCCGGCCCGCACCCCGCCATTGAGACTGAACGGGGATTATTATTTTTTTTAACTCGGCCTCCGGGCCCGGGCGGGCTTCGCCCCCGGTACCTCCAGCCGCTTCTATTTACGCGCGCCGCGTTCCAACATATTCACCCCGGCCAAGAGGCCTATTCCCCGGCCCGCACCCCGCCATTGAGACTGCACGGGAAATATTATTTTTTTATCTCTCAACCTGTCCAAGAGGCCTGCTGCCCGCCGCACTCGCCGCCGGGCCGGCCCGCACCCCGCCATTGAGACTGAACGGGGATTATTATTTTTTTTAACTCGGCCTCCGGGCCGGGGCGGGCTTCGCCCCCGGTACCTCCAGCCGCTTCTATTTACGCGCGCCGCGTTCCAACATATTCACCCCGGCCAAGAGGCCTATTCCCCGGCCCGCACCCCGCCATTGAGACTGCATGGGAATTATTATTTTTTTATCTCTCAACCTGTCCAAGAGGCCTGCTGCCCGCCGCAATCGCCGCCGGGCCGGCCCGTACCCTGCCATTGAGACTGAACGGGATTATTTATTTTTTTAACTTGGCCGCCGGGCCGGGGCGGGCATCGCCCACGGTACCTCCAGCCGCTACTATTTCCGCGGGCCGTGTTCCAACACTATTCACCCCGGCCAAGAGGCCTATTCCCCGGCCCGCACCCCGCCATTGAGACTGCACGGGAATTATTATTTTTTTATCTCTCAACCTGTCCAAGAGGCCTGCTGCCCGCCGCACTCGCCGCCGGGCCGGCCCGCACCCCGCCATTGAGACTGAACGGGGATTATTATTTTTTTTAACTCGGCCTCCGGGCCGGGGCGGGCTTCGCCCCGGTACCTCCAGCCGCTTCTATTTACCCGCTCCGCGTTCCAACATATTCACCCCGGCCAAGAGGCCTATTCCCCGGCCCGCACCCCGCCATTGAGACTGCACGGGAATTATTATTTTTTTATCTCTCAACCTGTCCAAGAGGCCTGCTGCCCGCCGCACTCGCCGCCGGGCCGGCCCGCACCCCGCCATTGAGACTGAACGGGGATTATCATTTTTTTTAACTCGGCCTCCGGGCCGGGGCGGGCTTCGCCCCCGGTACCTCCAGCCGCTTCTATTTACGCGCGCCGCGTTCCAACATATTCACCCCGGCCAAGAGGCCTATTCCCCGGCCCGCACCCCGCCATTGAGACTGCATGGGAATTATTATTTTTTTATCTCTCAACCTGTCCAAGAGGCCTGCTGCCCGCCGCAATTGCCGCCGGGCCGGCCCGCACCCTGCCATTGAGACTGAACGGGAATTATTATTTTTTTATCTCTCAACCTGTCCAAGAGGCCTGCTGCCCGCCGCAATCGCCGCCGGGCCGGCCCGCACCCTGCCATTGAGACTGAACGGGGATTATTTATTTTTTTAACTTGGCCGCCGGGCCGGGGCGGGCATCGCCCCCGGTACCTCCAGCCGCTACTATTTCCGCGGGCCGTGTTCCAACACTATTCACCCCGGCCAAGAGGCCTATTCCCCGGCCCGCACCCCGCCATTGAGACTGCACGGGAATTATTATTTTTTTTATCTCTCAACCTGTCCAAGAGGCCTGCTGCCCGCCGCACTCGCCGCCGGGCCGGCCCGCACCCCGCCATTGAGACTGAACGGGGATTATTATTTTTTTTAACTCGGCCTCCGGGCCGGGGCGGGCTTCGCCCCCGGTACCTCCAGCCGCTTCTATTTACGCGCGCCGCGTTCCAACATATTCACCCCGGCCAAGAGGCCTATTCCCCGGCCCGCACCCCGCCATTGAGACTGCACGGGAATTATTATTTTTTTATCTCTCAACCTGTCCAAGAGGCCTGCTGCCCGCCGCACTCGCCGCCGGGCCCGCCCGCACCCCGCCATTGAGACTGAACGGGGATTATTATTTTTTTTAACTCGGCCTCCGGGCCGGGGCGGGCTTCGCCCCCGGTACCTCCAGCCGCTTCTATTTACGCGCGCCGCGTACCAACATATTCACCCCGGCCAAGAGGCCTATTCCCCGGCCCGCACCCCGCCATTGAGACTGCATGGGAATTATTATTTTTTTATCTCTCAACCTGTCCAAGAGGCCTGCTGCCCGCCGCAATCGCCGCCGGGCCGGCCCGCACCCTGCCATTGAGACTGAACGGGATTATTTATTTTTTTAACTTGGCCGCCGGGCCGGGGCGGGCATCGCCCCCGGTACCTCCAGCCGCTACTATTTCCGCGGGCCGTGTTCCAACACTATTCACCCCGGCCAAGAGGCCTATTCCCCGGCCCGCACCCCGCCATTGAGACTGCACGGGAATTATTATTTTTTTATCTCTCAACCTGTCCAAGAGGCCTGCTGCCCGCCGCAATCGCCGCCGGGCCGGCCCGCACCCTGCCATTGAGACTGAACGGGGATTATTTATTTTTTTAACTTGGCCGCCGGGCCGGGGCGGGCATCGCCCCAGGTACCTCCAGCCGCTACTATTTCCGCGGGCCGTGTTCCAACACTATTCACCCCGGCCAAGAGGCCTATTCCCCGGCCCGCACCCCGCCATTGAGACTGCACGGGAATTATTATTTTTTTATCTCTCAACCTGTCCAAGAGGCCTGCTGCCCGCCGCACTCGCCGCCGGGCCGGCCCGCACCCCGCCATTGAGACTGAACGGGGATTATTATTTTTTTTAACTCGGCCTCCGGGCCTGGGCGGGCTTCGCCCCCGGTACCTCCAGCCGCTTCTATTTACGCGCGCCGCGTTCCAACATATTCACCCCGGCCAAGAGGCCTATTCCCCGGCCCGCACCCCGCCATTGAGACTGCATGGGAATTATTATTTTTTTATCTCTCAACCTGTCCAAGAGGCCTGCTGCACGCCGCAATCGCCGCCGGGCCGGCCCGCACCCTGCCATTGAGACTGAACGGGATTATTTATTTTTTTAACTTGGCCGCCGGGCCGGGGCGGGCATCGCCCCCGGTACCTCCAGCCGCTACTATTTCCGCGGGCCGTGTTCCAACACTATTCACCCCGGCCAAGAGGCCTATTCCCCGGCCCGCACCCCGCCATTGAGACTGCACGGGAATTATTATTTTTTTATCTCTCAACCTGTCCAAGAGGCCTGCTGCCCGCCGCACTCGCCGCCGGGCCGGCCCGCACCCCGCCATTGAGACTGAACGGGGATTATTATTTTTTTTAACTCGGCCTCCGGGCCGGGGCGGGCTTCGCCCCCGGTACCTCCAGCCGCTTCTATTTACGCGCGCCGCGTTCCAACATATTCACCCCGGCCAAGAGGCCTATTCCCCGGCCCGCACCCCGCCATTGAGAATGCATGGGAATTATTATTTTTTTATCTCTCAACCTGTCCAAGAGGCCTGCTGCCCGCCGCAATTGCCGCCGGGCCGGCCCGCACCCTGCCATTGAGACTGAACGGGAATTATTATTTTTTTATCTCTCAACCTGTCCAAGAGGCCTGCTGCCCGCCGCACTCGCCGCCGGGCCGGCCCGCACCCTGCCATTGAGACTGAACGGGGATTATTTATTTTTTTAACTTGGCCGCCGGGCCGGGGCGGGCATCGCCCCCGGTACCTCCAGCCGCTACTATTTCCGCGGGCCGTGTTCCAACACTATTTACCCCGGCCAAGAGGCCTATTCCCCGGCCCGCACCCCGCCATTGAGACTGCATGGGAATTATTTTTTTTTTATCTCTCAACCTGTCCAAGAGGCCTGCTGCCCGCCGCAATCGCCGCCGGGCCGGCCCGCACCCTGCCATTGAGACTGAACGGGATTATTTATTTTTTTAACTTGGCCGCCGGGCCGGGGCGGGCATCGCCCCCGGTACCTCCAGCCGCTACTATTTCCGCTGGCCGTGTTCCAACACTATTCACCCCGGCCAAGAGGCCTATTCCCCGGCCCGCACCCCGCCATTGAGACTGCATGGGAATTATTATTTTTTTATCTCTCAACCTGTCCAAGAGGCCTGCTGCCCGCCGCACTCGCCGCCGGGCCGGCCCGCACCCCGCCATTGAGACTGAACGGGGATTATTATTTTTTTTAACTCGGCCTCCGGGCCGGGGCGGGCTTCGCCCCCGGTACCTCCAGCCGCTTCTATTTACGCGCGCCGCGTTCCAACATATTCACCCCGGCCAAGAGGCCTATTCCCCGGCCCGCACCCCGCCATTGAGACTGCATGGGAATTATTATTTTTTTATCTCTCAACCTGTCCAAGAGGCCTGCTGCCCGCCGCAATCGCCGCCGGGCCGGCCCGCACCCTGCCATTGAGACTGAACGGGAATTATTATTTTTTTATCTCTCAACCTGTCCAAGAGGCCTGCTGCCCGCCGCACTCGCTGCCGGGCCGGCCCGCACCCTGCCATTGAGACTGAACGGGGATTATTTATTTTTTTAACTTGGCCGCGGGGCCGGGGCGGGCATCGCCCCCGGTACCTCCAGCCGCTACTATTTCCGCGGGCCGTGTTCCAACACTATTCACCCCGGCCAAGAGGCCTATTCCCCGGCCCGCACCCCGCCATTGAGACTGCATGGGAATTATTATTTTTTTATCTCTCAACCTGTCCAAGAGGCCTGCTGCCCGCCGCACTCGCCGCCGGGCCGGCCCGCACCCCGCCATTGAGACTGAACGGGGATTATTATTTTTTTTAACTCGGCCTCCGGGCCGGGGCGGGCTTCGCCCCCGGTACCTCCAGCCGCTTCTATTTACGCGCGCCGCGTTCCAACATATTCACCCCGGCCAAGAGGCCTATTCCCCGGCCCGCACCCCGCCATTGAGACTGCATGGGAATTATTATTTTTTTATCTCTCAACCTGTCCAAGAGGCCTGCTGCCCGCCGCAATCGCCGCCGGGCCGGCCCGCACCCTGCCATTGAGACTGAACGGGATTATTTATTTTTTTAACTTGGCCGCCGGGCCGGGGCGGGCATCGCCCCCGGTACCTCCAGCCGCTACTATTTCCGCGGGCCGTGTTCCAACACTATTCACCCCGGCCAAGAGGCCTATTCCCCGGCCCGCACCCCGCCATTGAGACTGCATGGGAATTATTATTTTTTTATCTCTCAACCTGTCCAAGAGGCCTGCTGCCCGCCGCAATCGCCGCCGGGCCGGCCCGCACCCTGCCATTGAGACTGAACGGGGATTATTTATTTTTTTAACTTGGCCGCCGGGCCGGGGCGGGCATCGCCCCCGGTACCTCCAGCCGCTACTATTTCCGCGGGCCGTGTTCCAACACTATTCACCCCGGCCAAGAGGCCTATTCCCCGGCCCGCACCCCGCCATTGAGACTGCACGGGAATTATTATTTTTTTATCTCTCAACCTGTCCAAGAGGCCTGCTGCCCGCCGCACTCGCCGCCGGGCCGGCCCGCACCCCGCCATTGAGACTGTACGGGATTATTATTTTTTTTAACTCGGCCGCCGGGCCGGGGCGGGCTTCGCCCCCGGTACCTCCAGCCGCTTCTATTTACGCGCGCCGCGTTCCAACATATTCACCCCGGCCAAGAGGCCTCTTCCCCGGCCACACTCGTCCGCCGGGCCGGCCCGCACCCCGCCATTGAGACTGCACGGGAATTATTATTTTTTTATCTCTCAACCTGTCCAAGAGGCCTGCTGCCCGCCGCACTCGCCGCCGGGCCGGCCCGCACCCCGCCATTGAGACTGAAAGGGGATTATTATTTTTTTTAACTCGGCCTCCGGGCCGGGGCGGGCTTCGCCCCCGGTACCTCCAGCCGCTTCTATTTACGCGCGCCGCGTTCCAACATATTCACCCCGGCCAAGAGGCCTCTTCCTCGGCCACACTCGTCCGCCGGGCCGGCCCGCACCCCGCCATTGAGACTGCACGGGAATTATTATTTTTATATCTCTCAACCTGTCCAAGAGGCCTGCTGCCCGCCGCAATCGCCGCCGGGCCGGCCCGCACCCTGCCATTGAGACTGAACGGGGATTATTTATTTTTTTAACTTGGCCGCCGGGCCGGGGGGGGGCATCGCCCCCGGTACCTCCAGCCGTTACTATTTCCGCGGCCCGTGTTGCAACACTATTCACCCCGGCCAAGAGGCCTATTCCCCGGCCCGCACCCCGCCATTGAGACTGAACGGGAATTATTATTTTTTTATCTCTCAACCTGTCCAAGAGGCCTGCTGCCCGCCGCAATCGCCGCCGGGCCGGCCCGCACCCTGCCATTGAGACTGAACGGGGATTATTTATTTTTTTAACTTGGCCGCCGGGCCGGGGCGGGCATCGCCCCCGGTACCTCCAGCCGCTACTATTTCCGCGGGCCGTGTTCCAACACTATTCACCCCGGCCAAGAGGCCTATTCCCCGGCCCGCACCCCGCCATTGAGACTGCACGGGAATTATTATTTTTTTATCTCTCAACCTGTCCAAGAGGCCTGCTGCCCGCCGCACTCGCCGCCGGGCCGGCCCGCACCCCGCCATTGAGACTGAACGGGGATTATTATTTTTTTTAACTCGGCCTCCGGGCCGGGGCGGGCTTCGCCCCCGGTACCTCCAGCCGCTTCTTTTTACGCGCGCCGCGTTCCAACATATTCACCCCGGCCAAGAGGCCTATTCCCCGGCCCGCACCCCGCCATTGAGACTGCATGGGAATTATTATTTTTTTATCTCTCAACCTGTCCAAGAGGCCTGCTGCCCGCCGCAATCGCCGCCGGGCCGGCCCGCACCCTGCCATTGAGACTGAACGGGAATTATTATTTTTTTATCTCTCAACCTGTCCAAGAGGCCTGCTGCCCGCCGCACTCGCACCCCGCCATTGAGACTGAACGGGGATTATTATTTTTTTTAACTCGGCCTCCGGGCCGGGGCGGGCTTCGCCCCCGGTACCTCCAGCCGCTACTATTTCCGCGGGCCGTGTTCCAACACTATTCACCCCGGCCAAGAGGCCTATTCCCCGGCCCGCACCCCGCCATTGAGACTGCATGGGAATTATTATTTTTTTATCTCTCAACCTGTCCAAGAGGCCTGCTGCCCGCCGCAATCGCCGCCGGGCCGGCCCGCACCCTGCCATTGAGACTGAACGGGAATTATTATTTTTTTATCTCTCAACCTGTCCAAGAGGCCTGCTGCCCGCCGCACTCGCACCCCGCCATTGAGACTGAACGGGGATTATTATTTTTTTTAACTCGGCCTCCGGGCCGGGGCGGGTTTCGCCCCCGGTACCTCCAGCCGCTACTATTTCCGCGGGCCGTGTTCCAACACTATTCACCCCGGCCAAGAGGCCTATTCCCCGGCCCGCACCCCGCCATTGAGACTGCATGGGAATTATTATTTTTTTATCTCTCAACCTGTCCAAGAGGCCTGCTGCCCGCCGCACTCGCCGCCGGGCCGGCCCGCACCCCGCCATTGAGACTGAACGGGGATTATTATTTTTTTTAACTCGGCATCCGGGCCGGGGCGGGCTTCGCCCCCGGTACCTCCAGCCGCTTCTATTTACGCGCGCCGCGTTCCAACATATTCACCCCGGCCAAGAGGCCTATTCCCCGGCCCGCACCCCGCCATTGAGACTACATGGGAATTATTATTTTTTTATCTCTCAACCTGTCCAAGAGGCCTGCTGCCCGCCGCAATCGCCGCCGGGCCGGCCCGCACCCTGCCATTGAGACTGAACGGGATTATTTATTTTTTTAACTTGGCCGCCGGGCCGGGGCGGGAATCGCCCCCGGTACCTCCAGCCGCTACTATTTCCGCGGGCCGTGTTCCAACACTATTCACCCCGGCCAAGAGGCCTATTCCCCGGCCCGCACCCCGCCATTGAGACTGCATGGGAATTATTATTTTTTTATCTCTCAACCTGTCCAAGAGGCCTGCTGCCCGCCGCACTCGCCGCCGGGCCGGCCCGCACCCCGCCATTGAGACTGAACGGGGATTATTATTTTTTTTAACTCGGCATCCGGGCCGGGGCGGGCTTCGCCCCCGGTACCTCCAGCCGCTTCTATTTACGCGCGCCGCGTTCCAACATATTCACCCCGGCCAAGAGGCCTATTCCCCGGCCCGCACCCCGCCATTGAGACTGCATGGGAATTATTATTTTTTTATCTCTCAACCTGTCCAAGAGGCCTGCTGCCCGCCGCAATCGCCGCCGGGCCGGCCCGCACCCTGCCATTGAGACTGAACGGGATTATTTATTTTTTTAACTTGGCCGCCGGGCCGGGGCGGGAATCGCCCCCGGTACCTCCAGCCGCTACTATTTCCGCGGGCCGTGTTCCAACACTATTCACCCCAGCCAAGAGGCCTATTCCCCGGCCCGCACCCCGCCATTGAGACTGCACGGGAATTATTATTTTTTTATCTCTCAACCTGTCCAAGAGGCCTGCTGCCCGCCGCACTCGCCGCCGGGCCGGCCCGCACCCTGCCATTGAGACTGAACGGGGATTATTTATTTTTTTAACTTGGCCGCCGGGCCGGGGCGGGCATCGCCCCCGGTACCTCCAGCCGCTACTATTTCCGCGGGCCGTGTTCCAACACTATTCACCCCGGCCAAGAGGCCTATTCCCCGGCCCGCACCCCGCCATTGAGACTGCATGGGAATTATTATTTTTTTATCTCTCAACCTGTCCAAGAGGCCTGCTGCCCGCCGCAATCGCCGCCGGGCCGGCCCGCACCCTGCCATTGAGACTGAACGGGAATTATTATTTTTTTATCTCTCAACCTGTCCAAGAGGCCTGCTGCCCGCCGCACTCGCACCCCGCCATTGAGACTGAACGGGGATTATTATTTTTTTTAACTCGGCCTACCGGCCGGGGCGGGCTTCGCCCCGGTACCTCCAGCCGCTTCTATTTACGCGCGCTGCGTTCCAACATATTCACCCCGGCCATGAGGCCTATTCCCCGGCCCGCACCCCGCCATTGAGACTGCATGGGAATTATTATTTTTTTATCTCTCAACCTGTCCAAGAGGCCTGCTGCCCGCCGCACTCGCCGCCGGGCCGGCCCGCACCCCGCCATTGAGACTGAACGGGGATTATTTTTTTTTTTAACTCGGCCTCCGGGCCGGGGCGGGCTTCGCCCCCGGTACCTCCAGCCGCTTCTATTTACGCGCGCCGCGTTCCAACATATTCACCCCGGCCAAGAGGCCTATTCCCCGGCCCGCACCCCGCCATTGAGACTGCACGGGAATTATTATTTTTTTATCTCTCAACCTGTCCAAGAGGCCTGCTGCCCGCCGCAATCGCCGCCGGGCCGGCCCGCACCCTGCCATTGAGACTGAACGGGAATTATTATTTTTTTATTTCTCAACTCGTCCAAGAGGCCTGCTGCCCGCCGCACTCGCCGCCGGGCCGGCCCGCACCCCGCCATTGAGACTGAACGGGGATTATTATTTTTTTTAACTCGGCCTCCGGGCCGGGGCGGGCTTCGCCCCCGGTACCTCCAGCCGCTTCTATTTACGCGCGCCGCGTTCCAACATATTCACCCCGGCCAAGAGGCCTCTTCCCCGGCCCGCACCCCGCCATTGAGACTGCATGGGAATTATTATTTTTTTATCTCTCAACCTGTCCAAGAGGCCTGCTGCCCGCCGCAATCGCCGCCGGGCCGGCCCGCACCCTGCCATTGAGACTGAACGGGATTATTTATTTTTTTAACTTGGCCGCCGGGCCGGGGCGGGCATCGCCCCCGGTACCTCCAGCCGCTACTATTTCCGCGGGCCGTGTTCCAACACTATTCACCCCGGCCAAGAGGCCTATTCCCCGGCCCGCACCCCGCCATTGAGACTGCACGGGAATTATTATTTTTTTATCTCTCAACCTGTCCAAGAGGCCTGCTGCCCGCCGCACTCGCCGCCGGGCCGGCCCGCACCCCGCCATTGAGACTGAACGGGGATTATTATTTTTTTTAACTCGGCCTCCGGGCGGGGCGGGCTTCGCCCCCGGTACCTCCAGCCGCTTCTATTTACGCGCGCCGCGTTCCAACATATTCACCCCGGCCAAGAGGCCTATTCCCCGGCCCGCACCCCGCCATTGAGACTGCACGGGAATTATTATTTTTTTATCTCTCAACCTGTCCAAGAGGCCTGCTGCCCGCCGCACTCGCCGCCGGGCCGGCCCGCACCCCGCCATTGAGACTGAACGGGGATTATTATTTTTTTAACCCGGCCTCCGGGCCGGGGCGGGCTTCGCCCCCGGTACCTCCAGCCGCTTCTATTTACGCGCGCCGCGTTCCAACATATTCACCCCGGCCAAGAGGCCTATTCCCCGGCCCGCACCCCGCCATTGAGACTGCATGGGAATTATTATTTTTTTATCTCTCAACCTGTCCAAGAGGCCTGCTGCCCGCCGCAATCGCCGCCGGGCCGGCCCGCACCCTGCCATTGAGACTGAACGGGATTATTTATTTTTTTAACTTGGCCGCCGGGCCGGGGCGGGCATCGCCCCCGGTACCTCCAGCCGCTACTATTTCCGCGGGCCGTGTTCCAACACTATTCACCCCGGCCAAGAGGCCTATTCCCCGGCCCGCACCCCGCCATTGAGACTGCACGGGAATTATTATTTTTTTATCTCTCAACCTGTCCAAGAGGCCTGCTGCCCGCCGCAATCGCCGCCGGGCCGGCCCGCACCCCGCCATTGAGACTGGAACGGGGATTATTATTTTTTTTAACTCGGCCTCCGGGCCGGGGCGGGCTTCGCCCCCGGTACCTCCAGCCGCTTCTATTTACGCGCGCCGCGTTCCAACATATTCACCCCGGCCAAGAGGCCTATTCCCCGGCCCGCACCCCGCCATTGAGACTGCACGGGAATTATTATTTTTTTATCTCTCAACCTGTCCAAGAGGCCTGCTGCCCGCCGCACTCGCCGCCGGGCCGGCCCGCACCCCGCCATTGAGACTGAACGGGATTATTATTTTTTTTAACTCGGCCTCCGGGCCGGGGCGGGCTTCGCCCCCGGTACCTCCAGCCGCTTCTATTTACGCGCGCCGCGTTCCAACATATTCACCCCGGCCAAGAGGCCTATTCCCCGGCCCGCACCCCGCCATTGAGACTGCATGGGAATTATTATTTTTTTATCTCTCAACCTGTCCAAGAGGCCTGCTGCCCGCCGCACTCGCCGCCGGGCCGGCCCGCACCCCGCCATTGAGACTGTACGGGATTATTATTTTTTTTAACTCGGCCGCCGGGCCGGGGCGGGCTTCGCCCCCGGTACCTCCAGCCGCTTCTATTTACGCGCGCCGCGTTCCAACATATTCACCCCGGCCAAGAGGCCTCTTCCCCGGCCACACTCGTCCGCCGGGCCGGCCCGCGCCCCGCCATTGAGACTGCACGGGAATTATTATTTTTTTATCTCTCAACCTGTCCAAGAGGTCTGCTGCCCGCCGCACTCGTCCGCCGAGCCGGCCCGCACCCCGCCATTGAGACTGAACGGGGATTATTATTTTTTTTAACTCGGCCTCCGGGCCGGGGCGGGCTTCGCCCCCGGTACCTCCAGCCGCTACTATTTCCGCGGGCCGTGTTCCAACACTATTCACCCCGGCCAAGAGGCCTATTCCCCGGCCCGCGCCCCGCCATTGAGACTGCATGGGAATTATTATTTTTTTATCTCTCAACCTGTCCAAGAGGCCTGCTGCCCGCCGCAATCGCCGCCGGGCCGGCCCGCACCCTGCCATTGAGACTGAACGGGAATTATTATTTTTTTATCTCTCAACCTGTCCAAGAGGCCTGCTGCCCGCCGCACTCGCACCCCGCCATTGAGACTGAACGGGGATTATTATTTTTTTTAACTCGGCCTCCGGGCCGGGGCGGGTTTCGCCCCCGGTACCTCCAGCCGCTAGTATTTCCGCGGGCCGTGTTCCAACACTATTCACCCCGGCCAAGAGGCCTATTCCCCGGCCCGCACCCCGCCATTGAGACTGCATGGGAATTATTATTTTTTTATCTCTCAACCTGTCCAAGAGGCCTGCTGCCCGCCGCACTCGCCGCCGGGCCGGCCCGCACCCCGCCATTGAGACTGAACGGGATTATTTATTTTTTTAACTTGGCCGCCGGGCCGGGGCGGGAATCGCCCCCGGTACCTCCAGCCGCTACTATTTCCGCGGGCCGTGTTCCAACACTATTCACCCCGGCCAAGAGGCCTATTCCCCGGCCCGCACCCCGCCATTGAGACTGCACGGGAATTATTATTTTTTTATCTCTCAACCTGTCCAAGAGGCCTGCTGCCCGCCGCACTCGCCGCCGGGCCGGCCCACACCCCGCCATTGAGACTGAACGGGGATTATTATTTTTTTTAACTCGGCCTCCGGGCCGGGGCGGGCATCGCCCCCGGTACCTCCAGCCGCTACTATTTCCGCGGGCCGTGTTCCAACACTATTCACCCCGGCCAAGAGGCCTATTCCGCGGCCCGCACCCCGCCATTGAGACTGCACGGGAATTATTATTTTTTTATCTCTCAACCTGTCCAAGAGGCCTGCTGCCCGCCGCACTCGCCGCCGGGCCGGCCCGCACCCCGCCATTGAGACTGAACGGGGATTATTATTTTTTTTAACTCGGCCTCCGGGCCGGGGCGGGCTTCGCCCCCGGTACCTCCAGCCGCTTCTATTTACGCGCGCCGCGTTCCAACATATTCACCCCGGCCAAGAGGCCTATTCCCCGGCCCGCACCCCGCCATTGAGACTGCACGGGAATTATTATTTTTTTATCTCTCAACCTGTCCAAGAGGCCTGCTGCCCGCCGCACTCGCCGCCGGGCCGGCCCGCACCCCGCCATTGAGACTGAACGGGGATTATTATTTTTTTTAACTCGGCCTCCGGGCCGGGGCGGGCTTCGCCCCCGGTACCTCCAGCCGCTTCTATTTACGCGCGCCGCGTTCCAACATATTCACCCCGGCCAAGAGGCCTATTCCCCGGCCCGCACCCCGCCATTGAGACTGCATGGGAATTATTATTTTTTTATCTCTCAACCTGTCCAAGAGGCCTGCTGCCCGCCGCAATTGCCGCCGGGCCGGCCCGCACCCTGCCATTGAGACTGAACGGGAATTTTTATTTTTTTATCTCTCAACCTGTCCAAGAGGCCTGCTGCCCGCCGCAATCGCCGCCGGGCCGGCCCGCACCCTGCCATTGAGACTGAACGGGGATTATTTATTTTTTTAACTTGGCCGCCGGGCCCGGGCGGGCATCGCCCCCGGTACCTCCAGCCGCTACTATTTCCGCGGGCCGTGTTCCAACACTATTCACCCCGGCCAAGAGGCCTATTCCCCGGCCCGCACCCCGCCATTGAGACTGCACGGGAATTATTATTTTTTTATCTCTCAACCTGTCCAAGAGGCCTGCTGCCCG
Source organism: Hippocampus zosterae (assembly GCF_025434085.1). Classification (NCBI taxonomy): domain Eukaryota; kingdom Metazoa; phylum Chordata; class Actinopteri; order Syngnathiformes; family Syngnathidae; genus Hippocampus; species Hippocampus zosterae. The sequence continues at coordinate 664,232 of NC_067459.1, read as the reverse complement.
CCGCACTCGCCGCCGGGCCGGCTCGCACCCCGCCATTGAGACTGAACGGGGATTATTATTTGTTTTAACTCGGCCTCCGGGCCGGGGCGGGCTTCGCCCCCGGTACCTCCAGCCGCTTCTATTTACGCGCGCCGCGTTCCAACATATTCACCCCGGCCAAGAGGCCTATTCCCCGGCCCGCACCCCGCCATTGAGACTGCACGGGAATTATTATTTTTTTATCTCTCAACCTGTCCAAGAGGCCTGCTGCCCGCCGCACTCGCCGCCGGGCCGGCCCGCACCCCGCCATTGAGACTGAACGGGGATTATTATTTTTTTTTAACTCGGCCTCCGGGCCGGGGCGGGCTTCGCCCCCGGTACCTCCAGCCGCTTCTATTTACGCGCGCCGCGTTCCAACATATTCACCCCGGCCAAGAGGCCTATTCCCCGGCCCGCACCCCGCCATTGAGACTGCACGGGAATTATTATTTTTTTATCTCTCAACCTGTCCAAGAGGCCTGCTGCCCGCCGCACTCGCCGCCGGGCCGGCCCGCACCCCGCCATTGAGACTGAACGGGGATTATTATTTTTTTTAACTCGGCCTCCGGGCCGGGGCGGGCTTCGCCCCCGGTACCTCCAGCCGCTTCTATTTACGCGCGCCGCGTTCCAACATATTCACCCCGGCCAAGAGGCCTATTCCCCGGCCCGCACCCCGCCATTGAGACTGCATGGGAATTATTATTTTTTTATCTCTCAACCTGTCCAAGAGGCCTGCTGCCCGCCGCAATTGCCGCCGGGCCGGCCCGCACCCTGCCATTGAGACTGAACGGGAATTTTTATTTTTTTATCTCTCAACCTGTCCAAGAGGCCTGCTGCCCGCCGCAATCGCCGCCGGGCCGGCCCGCACCCTGCCATTGAGACTGAACGGGGATTATTTATTTTTTTAACTTGGCCGCCGGGCCCGGGCGGGCATCGCCCCCGGTACCTCCAGCCGCTACTATTTCCGCGGGCCGTGTTCCAACACTATTCACCCCGGCCAAGAGGCCTATTCCCCGGCCCGCACCCCGCCATTGAGACTGCACGGGAATTATTATTTTTTTATCTCTCAACCTGTCCAAGAGGCCTGCTGCCCGCCGCACTCGCCGCCGGGCCGGCTCGCACCCCGCCATTGAGACTGAACGGGGATTATTATTTGTTTTAACTCGGCCTCCGGGCCGGGGCGGGCTTCGCCCCCGGTACCTCCAGCCGCTTCTATTTACGCGCGCCGCGTTCCAACATATTCACCCCGGCCAAGAGGCCTATTCCCCGGCCCGCACCCCGCCATTGAGACTGCACGGGAATTATTATTTTTTTATCTCTCAACCTGTCCAAGAGGCCTGCTGCCCGCCGCACTCGCCGCCGGGCCGGCCCGCACCCCGCCATTGAGACTGAACGGGGATTATTATTTTTTTTAACTCGGCCTCCGGGCCGGGGCGGGCTTCGCCCCCGGTACCTCCAGCCGCTTCTATTTACGCGCGCCGTGTTCCAACATATTCACCCCGGCCAAGAGGCCTATTCCCCGGCCCGCACCCCGCCATTGAGACTGCATGGGAATTATTATTTTTTTATCTCTCAACCTGTCCAAGAGGCCTGCTGCCCGCCAATCGCCGCCGGGCCGGCCCGCACCCTGCCATTGAGACTGAACGGGATTATTTATTTTTTTAACTTGGCCGCCGGGCCGGGGCGGGCATCGCCCCCGGTACCTCCAGCCGCTACTATTTCCGCGGGCCGTGTTCCAACACTATTCACCCCGGCCAAGAGGCCTATTCCCCGGCCCGCACCCCGCCATTGAGACTGCACGGGAATTATTATTTTTTTATCTCTCAACCTGTCCAAGAGGCCTGCTGCCCGCCGCAATCGCCGCCGGGCCGGAACGCACCCCACCATTGAGACTGAACGGGGATTATTATTTTTTTTAACTCGGCCTCCGGGCCGGGGCGGGCTTCGCCCCCGGTACCTCCAGCCGCTTCTATTTACGCGCGCCGCGTTCCAACATATTCACCCCGGCCAAGAGGCCTATTCCCCGGCCCGCACCCCGCCATTGAGACTGCATGGGAATTATTATTTTTTTATCTCTCAACCTGTCCAAGAGGCCTGCTGCCCGCCGCAATTGCCGCCGGGCCGGCCCGCACCCTGCCATTGAGACTGAACGGGAATTATTATTTTTTTATCTCTCAACCTGTCCAAGAGGCCTGCTGCCCGCCGCAATCGCCGCCGGGCCGGCCCGCACCCTGCCATTGAGACTGAACGGGGATTATTTATTTTTTTAACTTGGCCGCCGGGCCCGGGCGGGCATCGCCCCCGGTACCTCCAGCCGCTACTATTTCCGCGGGCCGTGTTCCAACACTATTCACCCCGGCCAAGAGGCCTATTCCCCGGCCCGCACCCTGCCATTGAGACTGCACGGGAATTATTATTTTTTTATCTCTCAACCTGTCCAAGAGGCCTGCTGCCCGCCGCACTCGCCGCCGGGCCGGCCCGCACCCCGCCATTGAGACTGAACGGGGATTATTATTTTTTTTAACTCGGCCTCCGGGCCGGGGCGGGCTTCGCCCCCGGTACCTCCAGCCGCTTCTATTTACGCGCGCCGCGTTCCAACATATTCACCCCGGCCAAGAGGCCTATTCCCCGGCCCGCACCCCGCCATTGAGACTGCACGGGAATTATTATTTTTTTATCTCTCAACCTGTCCAAGAGGCCTGCTGCCCGCCGCACTCGCCGCCGGGCCGGCCCGCACCCCGCCATTGAGACTGAACGGGGATTATTATTTTTTTTAACTCGGCCTCCGGGCCGGGGCGGGCTTCGCCCCCGGTACCTCCAGCCGCTTCTATTTACGCGCGCCGCGTTCCAACATATTCACCCCGGCCAAGAGGCCTATTCCCCGGCCCGCACCCCGCCATTGAGACTGCATGGGAATTATTATTTTTTTATCTCTCAACCTGTCCAAGAGGCCTGCTGCCCGCCGCAATCGCCGCCGGGCCGGCCCGCACCCTGCCATTGAGACTGAACGGGATTATTTATTTTTTTAACTTGGCCGCCGCGCCGGGGCGGGCATCGCCCCCGGTACCTCCAGCCGCTACTATTTCCGCGGGCCGTGTTCCAACACTATTCACCCCGGCCAAGAGGCCTATTCCCCGGCCCGCACCCCGCCATTGAGACTGCACGGGAATTATTATTTTTTTATCTCTCAACCTGTCCAAGAGGCCTGCTGCCCGCCGCAATCGCCGCCGGGCCGGCCCGCACCCCGCCATTGAGACTGAACGGGGATTATTATTTTTTTTAACTCGGCCTCCGGGCCGGGGCGGGCTTCGCCCCCGGTACCTCCAGCCGCTTCTATTTACGCGCGCCGCTTCCAACATATTCACCCCGGCCAAGAGGCCTATTCCCCGGCCCGCACCCCGCCATTGAGACTGCATGGGAATTATTATTTTTTTATCTCTCAACCTGTCCAAGAGGCCTGCTGCCCGCCGCAATCGCCGCCGGGCCGGCCCGCACCCTGCCATTGAGACTGAACGGGGATTATTTATTTTTTTAACTTGGCCGCCGGGCGGGGCGGGCATCGCCCCCGGTACCTCCAGCCGCTACTATTTCCGCGGGCCGTGTTCCAACACTATTCACCCCGGCCAAGAGGCCTATTCCGCGGCCCGCACCCCGCCATTGAGACTGCACGGGAATTATTATTTTTTTATCTCTCAACCTGTCCAAGAGGCCTGCTGCCCGCCGCACTCGCCGCCGGGCCGGCCCGCACCCCGCCATTGAGACTGAACGGGGATTATTATTTTTTTTAACTCGGCCTCCGGGCCGGGGCGGGCTTCGCCCCCGGTACCTCCAGCCGCTTCTATTTACGCGCGCCGCGTTCCAACATATTCACCCCGGCCAAGAGGCCTATTCCCCGGCCCGCACCCCGCCATTGAGACTGCACGGGAATTATTATTTTTTTATCTCTCAACCTGTCCAAGAGGCCTGCTGCCCGCCGCAATCGCCGCCGGGCCGGCCCGCACCCCGCCATTGAGACTGAACGGGGATTATTATTTTTTTTAACTCGGCCTCCGGGCCGGGGCGGGCTTCGCCCCCGGTACCTCCAGCCGCTTCTATTTACGCGCGCCGCGTTCCAACATATTCACCCCGGCCAAGAGGCCTATTCCCCGGCCCGCAACCCGCCATTGAGACTGCACGGGAATTATTATTTTTTTAATCTCTCAACCTGTCCAAGAGGCCTGCTGCCCGCCGCACTCGCCGCCGGGCCGGCCCGCACCCCGCCATTGAGACTGAACGGGGATTATTATTTTTTTTAACTCGGCCTCCGGGCCGGGGCGGGCTTCGCCCCCGGTACCTCCAGCCGCTTCTATTTACGCGCGCCGCGTTCCAACATATTCACCCCGGCCAAGAGGCCTATTCCCCGGCCCGCACCCCGCCATTGAGACTGCATGGGAATTATTATTTTTTTATCTCTCAACCTGTCCAAGAGGCCTGCTGCCCGCCGCACTCGCCGCCGGGCCGGCCCGCACCCCGCCATTGAGACTGAACGGGGATTATTATTTTTTTTAACTCGGCCTCCGGGCGGGGCGGGCTTCGCCCCGGTACCTCCAGCCGCTTCTATTTACGCGCGCTGCGTTCCAACATATTCACCCCGGCCATGAGGCCTATTCCCCGGCCCGCACCCCGCCATTGAGACTGCATGGGAATTATTATTTTTTTATCTCTCAACCTGTCCAAGAGGCCTGCTGCCCGCCGCACTCGCCGCCGGGCCGGCCCGCACCCCGCCATTGAGACTGAACGGGATTATTTTTTTTTTTAACTCGGCCTCCGGGCCGGGGCGGGCTTCGCCCCCGGTACCTCCAGCCGCTTCTATTTACGCGCGCCGCGTTCCAACATATTCACCCCGGCCAAGAGGCCTATTCCCCGGCCCGCACCCCGCCATTGAGACTGCACGGGAATTATTATTTTTTTATCTCTCAACCTGTCCAAGAGGCCTGCTGCCCGCCGCAATCGCCGCCGGGCCGGCCCGCACCCTGCCATTGAGACTGAACGGGAATTATTATTTTTTTATTTCTCAACTCGTCCAAGAGGCCTGCTGCCCGCCGCACTCGCCGCCGGGCCGGCCCGCACCCCGCCATTGAGACTGGACGGGGATTATTATTTTTTTTAACTCGGCCTCCGGGCCGGGGCGGGCTTCGCCCCCGGTACCTCCAGCCGCTTCTATTTACGCGCGCCGCGTTCCAACATATTCACCCCGGCCAAGAGGCCTATTCCCCGGCCCGCACCCCGCCATTGAGACTGCACGGGAATTATTATTTTTTTTATCTCTCAACCTGTCCAAGAGGCCTGCTGCCCGCCGCACTCGCCGCCGGGCCGGCCCGCACCCCGCCATTGAGACTGAACGGGGATTATTATTATTTTTTAACTCGGCCTCCGGGCCGGGGCGGGCTTCGCCCCCGGTACCTCCAGCCGCTTCTATTTACGCGCGCCGCGTTCCAACATATTCACCCCGGCCAAGAGGCCTATTCCCCGGCCCGCACCCCGCCATTGAGACTGCACGTGAATTATTATTTTTTTATCTCTCAACCTGTCCAAGAGGCCTGCTGCCCGCCGCACTCGCCGCCGGGCCGGCCCGCACCCCGCCATTGAGACTGAACGGGGATTATTATTTTTTTTAACTCGGCCTCCGGGCCGGGGCGGGCTTCGCCCCCGGTACCTCCAGCCGCTTCTATTTACGCGCGCCGCGTTCCAACATATTCACCCCGGCCAAGAGGCCTATTCCCCGGCCCGCACCCCGCCATTGAGACTGCATGGGAATTATTATTTTTTTATCTCTCAACCTGTCCAAGAGGCCTGCTGCCCGCCGCAATCGCCGCCGGGCCGGCCCGCACCCTGCCATTGAGACTGAACGGGATTATTTATTTTTTTAACTTGGCCGCCGGGCCGGGGCGGGCATCGCCCCCGGTACCTCCAGCCGCTACTATTTCCGCGGGCCGTGTTCCAACACTATTCACCCCGGCCAAGAGGCCTATTCCCCGGCCCGCACCCCGCCATTGAGACTGCACGGGAATTATTATTTTTTTATCTCTCAACCTGTCCAAGAGGCCTGCTGCCCTCCGCACTCGCCGCCGGGCCGGCCCGCACCCCGCCATTGAGACTGAACGGGGATTATTATTTTTTTTAACTCGGCCTCCGGGCGGGGCGGGCTTCGCCCCCGGTACCTCCAGCCGCTTCTATTTACGCGCGCCGCGTTCCAACATATTCACCCCGGCCAAGAGGCCTATTCCCCGGCCCGCACCCCGCCATTGAGACTGCACGGGAATTATTATTTTTTTATCTCTCAACCTGTCCAAGAGGCCTGCTGCCCGCCGCACTCGCCGCCGGGCCGGCCCGCACCCCGCCATTGAGACTGAACGGGGATTATTATTTTTTTAACTCGGCCTCCGGGCCGGGGCGGGCTTCGCCCCCGGTACCTCCAGCCGCTTCTATTTACGCGCGCCGCGTTCCAACATATTCACCCCGGCCAAGAGGCCTATTCCCCGGCCCGCACCCCGCCATTGAGACTGCATGGGAATTATTATTTTTTTATCTCTCAACCTGTCCAAGAGGCCTGCTGCCCGCCGCAATCGCCGCCGGGCCGGCCCGCACCTTGCCATTGAGACTGAACGGGATTATTTATTTTTTTAACTTGGCCGCCGGGCCGGGGCGGGCATCGCCCCCGGTACCTCCAGCCGCTACTATTTCCGCGGGCCGTGTTCCAACACTATTCACCCCGGCCAAGAGGCCTATTCCCCGGCCCGCACCCCGCCATTGAGACTGCACGGGAATTATTATTTTTTTATCTCTCAACCTGTCCAAGAGGCCTGCTGCCCGCCGCACTCGCCGCCGGGCCGGCCGGCACCCCGCCATTGAGACTGAACGGGGATTATTATTTTTTTTAACTCGGCCTCCGGGCGGGGCGGGCTTCGCCCCCGGTACCTCCAGCCGCTTCTATTTACGCGCGCCGCGTTCCAACATATTCACCCCGGCCAAGAGGCCTATTCCCCGGCCCGCACCCCGCCATTGAGACTGCACGGGAATTATTATTTTTTTATCTCTCAACCTGTCCAAGAGGCCTGCTGCCCGCCGCACTCGCCGCCGGGCCGGCCCGCACCCCGCCATTGAGACTGAACGGGGATTATTATTTTTTTAACCCGGCCTCCGGGCCGGGGCGGGCTTCGCCCCCGGTACCTCCAGCCGCTTCTATTTACGCGCGCCGCGTTCCAACATATTCACCCCGGCCAAGAGGCCTATTCCCCGGCCCGCACCCCGCCATTGAGACTGCATGGGAATTATTATTTTTTTATCTCTCAACCTGTCCAAGAGGCCTGCTGCCCGCCGCACTCGCCGCCGGGCCGGCCCGCACCCCGCCATTGAGACTGAACGGGGATTATTATTTTTTTTAACTCGGCCTCCGGGCGGGGCGGGCTTCGCCCCCGGTACCTCCAGCCGCTTCTATTTACGCGCGCCGCGTTCCAACATATTCACCCCGGCCAAGAGGCCTATTCCCCGGCCCGCACCCCGCCATTGAGACTGCATGGGAATTATTATTTTTTTATCTCTCAACCTGTCCAAGAGGCCTGCTGCCCGCCGCAATCGCCGCCGGGCCGGCCCGCACCCTGCCATTGAGACTGAACGGGATTATTTATTTTTTTAACTTGGCCGCCGGGCCGGGGCGGGCATCGCCCCCGGTACCTCCAGCCGCTACTATTTCCGCGGGCCGTGTTCCAACACTATTCACCCCGGCCAAGAGGCCTATTCCCCGGCCCGCACCCCGCCATTGAGACTGCACGGGAATTATTATTTTTTTATCTCTCAACCTGTCCAAGAGGCCTGCTGCCCTCCGCACTCGCCGCCGGGCCGGCCCGCACCCCGCCATTGAGACTGAACGGGGATTATTATTTTTTTTAACTCGGCCTCCGGGCGGGGCGGGCTTCGCCCCCGGTACCTCCAGCCGCTTCTATTTACGCGCGCCGCGTTCCAACATATTCACCCCGGCCAAGAGGCCTATTCCCCGGCCCGCACCCCGCCATTGAGACTGCACGGGAATTATTATTTTTTTATCTCTCAACCTGTCCAAGAGGCCTGCTGCCCGCCGCACTCGCCGCCGGGCCGGCCCGCACCCCGCCATTGAGACTGAACGGGGATTATTATTTTTTTAACTCGGCCTCCGGGCCGGGGCGGGCTTCGCCCCCGGTACCTCCAGCCGCTTCTATTTACGCGCGCCGCGTTCCAACATATTCACCCCGGCCAAGAGGCCTATTCCCCGGCCCGCACCCCGCCATTGAGACTGCATGGGAATTATTATTTTTTTATCTCTCAACCTGTCCAAGAGGCCTGCTGCCCGCCGCAATCGCCGCCGGGCCGGCCCGCACCCTGCCATTGAGACTGAACGGGATTATTTATTTTTTTAACTTGGCCGCCGGGCCGGGGCGGGCATCGCCCCCGGTACCTCCAGCCGCTACTATTTCCGCGGGCCGTGTTCCAACACTATTCACCCCGGCCAAGAGGCCTATTCCCCGGCCCGCACCCCGCCATTGAGACTGCACGGGAATTATTATTTTTTTATCTCTCAACCTGTCCAAGAGGCCTGCTGCCCGCCGCACTCGCCGCCGGGCCGGCCGGCACCCCGCCATTGAGACTGAACGGGGATTATTATTTTTTTTAACTCGGCCTCCGGGCGGGGCGGGCTTCGCCCCCGGTACCTCCAGCCGCTTCTATTTACGCGCGCCGCGTTCCAACATATTCACCCCGGCCAAGAGGCCTATTCCCCGGCCCGCACCCCGCCATTGAGACTGCACGGGAATTATTATTTTTTTATCTCTCAACCTGTCCAAGAGGCCTGCTGCCCGCCGCACTCGCCGCCGGGCCGGCCCGCACCCCGCCATTGAGACTGAACGGGGATTATTATTTTTTTAACCCGGCCTCCGGGCCGGGGCGGGCTTCGCCCCCGGTACCTCCAGCCGCTTCTATTTACGCGCGCCGCGTTCCAACATATTCACCCCGGCCAAGAGGCCTATTCCCCGGCCCGCACCCCGCCATTGAGACTGCATGGGAATTATTATTTTTTTATCTCTCAACCTGTCCAAGAGGCCTGCTGCCCGCCGCAATCGCCGCCGGGCCGGCCCGCACCCTGCCATTGAGACTGAACGGGATTATTTATTTTTTTAACTTGGCCGCCGGGCCGGGGCGGGCATCGCCCCCGGTACCTCCAGCCGCTACTATTTCCGCGGGCCGTGTTCCAACACTATTCACCCCGGCCAAGAGGCCTATTCCCCGGCCCGCACCCCGCCATTGAGACTGCACGGGAATTATTATTTTTTTATCTCTCAACCTGTCCAAGAGGCCTGCTGCCCGCCGCAATCGCCGCCGGGCCGGCCCGCACCCCGCCATTGAGACTGGAACGGGGATTATTATTTTTTTTAACTCGGCCTCCGGGCCGGGGCGGGCTTCGCCCCCGGTACCTCCAGCCGCTTCTATTTACGCGCGCCGCGTTCCAACATATTCACCCCGGCCAAGAGGCCTATTCCCCGGCCCGCACCCCGCCATTGAGACTGCACGGGAATTATTATTTTTTTATCTCTCAACCTGTCCAAGAGGCCTGCTGCCCGCCGCACTCGCCGCCGGGCCGGCCCGCACCCCGCCATTGAGACTGAACGGGATTATTATTTTTTTTAACTCGGCCTCCGGGCCGGGGCGGGCTTCGCCCCCGGTACCTCCAGCCGCTTCTATTTACGCGCGCCGCGTTCCAACATATTCACCCCGGCCAAGAGGCCTATTCCCCGGCCCGCACCCCGCCATTGAGACTGCATGGGAATTATTATTTTTTTATCTCTCAACCTGTCCAAGAGGCCTGCTGCCCGCCGCACTCGCCGCCGGGCCGGCCCGCACCCCGCCATTGAGACTGTACGGGGATTATTATTTTTTTTAACTCGGCCGCCGGGCCGGGGCGGGCTTCGCCCCCGGTACCTCCAGCCGCTTCTATTTACGCGCGCCGCGTTCCAACATATTCACCCCGGCCAAGAGGCCTCTTCCCCGGCCACACTCGTCCGCCGGGCCGGCCCGCGCCCCGCCATTGAGACTGCACGGGAATTATTATTTTTTTATCTCTCAACCTGTCCAAGAGGTCTGCTGCCCGCCGCACTCGTCCGCCGAGCCGGCCCGCACCCCGCCATTGAGACTGAACGGGGATTATTATTTTTTTTAACTCGGCCTCCGGGCCGGGGCGGGCTTCGCCCCCGGTACCTCCAGCCGCTACTATTTCCGCGGGCCGTGTTCCAACACTATTCACCCCGGCCAAGAGGCCTATTCCCCGGCCCGCGCCCCGCCATTGAGACTGCATGGGAATTATTATTTTTTTATCTCTCAACCTGTCCAAGAGGCCTGCTGCCCGCCGCAATCGCCGCCGGGCCGGCCCGCACCCTGCCATTGAGACTGAACGGGAATTATTATTTTTTTATCTCTCAACCTGTCCAAGAGGCCTGCTGCCCGCCGCACTCGCACCCCGCCATTGAGACTGAACGGGGATTATTATTTTTTTTAACTCGGCCTCCGGGCCGGGGCGGGTTTCGCCCCCGGTACCTCCAGCCGCTAGTATTTCCGCGGGCCGTGTTCCAACACTATTCACCCCGGCCAAGAGGCCTATTCCCCGGCCCGCACCCCGCCATTGAGACTGCATGGGAATTATTATTTTTTTATCTCTCAACCTGTCCAAGAGGCCTGCTGCCCGCCGCACTCGCCGCCGGGCCGGCCCGCACCCCGCCATTGAGACTGAACGGGATTATTTATTTTTTTAACTTGGCCGCCGGGCCGGGGCGGGAATCGCCCCCGGTACCTCCAGCCGCTACTATTTCCGCGGGCCGTGTTCCAACACTATTCACCCCGGCCAAGAGGCCTATTCCCCGGCCCGCACCCCGCCATTGAGACTGCACGGGAATTATTATTTTTTTATCTCTCAACCTGTCCAAGAGGCCTGCTGCCCGCCGCACTCGCCGCCGGGCCGGCCCACACCCCGCCATTGAGACTGAACGGGGATTATTATTTTTTTTAACTCGGCCTCCGGGCCGGGGCGGGCATCGCCCCCGGTACCTCCAGCCGCTACTATTTCCGCGGGCCGTGTTCCAACACTATTCACCCCGGCCAAGAGGCCTATTCCCCGGCCCGCACCCCGCCATTGAGACTGCACGGGAATTATTATTTTTTTATCTCTCAACCTGTCCAAGAGGCCTGCTGCCCGCCGCACTCGCTGCCGGGCCGGCCCGCACCCCGCCATTGAGACTGAACGGGGATTATTATTTTTTTTAACTCGGCCTCCGGGCCGGGGCGGGCTTCGCCCCCGGTACCTCCAGCCGCTTGTATTTACGCGCGCCGCGTTCCAACATATTCACCCCGGCCAAGAGGCCTATTCCCCGGCCACACTCGTCCGCCGGGCCGGCCCGCACCCCGCCGTTGAGACTGCACGGGAATTATTATTTTTATATCTCTCAACCTGTCCAAGAGGCCTGCTGCCCACCGCACTCGCCGCCGGGCCGGCCCGCACCCTGCCATTGAGACTGAACGGGGATTATTTATTTTTTTAACTTGGCCGCCGGCCCGGGGCGGGCATCGCCCCCGGTACCTCCAGCCGCTACTATTTCCGCGGGCCGTGTTCCAACACTATTCACCCCGGCCAAGAGGCCTATTCCCCGGCCCGCACCCCGCCATTGAGACTGCACGGGAATTATTATTTTTTTATCTCTCAACCTGTCCAAGAGGCCTGCTGCCCGCCGCAATCGCCGCCGGGCCGGCCCGCACCCTGCCATTGAGACTGAACGGGGATTATTTATTTTTTTAACTTGGCCGCCGGGCCGGGGCGGGCATCGCCCCCGGTACCTCCAGCCGCTACTATTTCCGCGGGCCGTGTTCCAACACTATTCACCCCGGCCAAGAGGCCTATTCCCCGGCCCGCACCCCGCCATTGAGACTGCACGGGAATTATTATTTTTTTATCTCTCAACCTGTCCAAGAGGCCTGCTGCCCGCCGCACTCGCCGCCGGGCCGGCCCGCACCCCGCCATTGAGACTGAACGGGGATTATTATTTTTTTTAACTCGGCCTCTGGGCCGGGGCGGGCTTCGCCCCCGGTACCTCCAGCCGCTTCTATTTACGCGCGCCGCGTTCCAACATATTCACCCCGGCCAAGAGGCCTATTCCCCGGCCCGCACCCCGCCATTGAGACTGCACGGGAATTATTATTTTTTTATCTCTCAACCTGTCCAAGAGGCCTGCTGCCCGCCGCACTCGCCGCCGGGCCGGCCCGCACCCCGCCATTGAGACTGAACGGGGATTATTATTTTTTTTAACTCGGCCTCCGGGCCGAGGCGGGCTTCGCCCCCGGTACCTCCAGCCGCTTCTATTTACGCGCGCCGCGTTCCAACATATTCACCCCGGCCAAGAGGCCTATTCCCCGGCCCGCACCCCGCCATTGAGACTGCACGGGAATTATTATTTTTTTATCTCTCAACCTGTCCAAGAGGCCTGCTGCCCGCCGCAATTGCCGCCGGGCCGGCCCGCACCCTGCCATTGAGACTGAACGGGAATTATTATTTTTTTATCTCTCAACCTGTCCAAGAGGCCTGCTGCCCGCCGCAATCGCCGCCGGGCCGGCCCGCACCCTGCCATTGAGACTGAACGGGGATTATTTATTTTTTTAACTTGGCCGCCGGGCCGGGGCGGGCATCGCCCCCGGTACCTCCAGCCGCTACTATTTCCGCGGGCCGTGTTCCAACACTATTCACCCCGGCCAAGAGGCCTATTCCCCGGCCCGCACCCCGCCATTGAGACTGCACGGGAATTATTATTTTTTTATCTCTCAACCTGTCCAAGAGGCCTGCTGCCCGCCGCAATCGCCGCCGGGCCGGCCCGCACCCTGCCATTGAGACTGAACGGGGATTATTTATTTTTTTAACTTGGCCGCCGGGCCGGGGCGGGCATCGCCCCAGGTACCTCCAGCCGCTACTATTTCCGCGGGCCGTGTTCCAACACTATTCACCCCGGCCAAGAGGCCTATTCCCCGGCCCGCACCCCGCCATTGAGACTGCACGGGAATTATTATTTTTTTATCTCTCAACCTGTCCAAGAGGCCTGCTGCCCGCCGCACTCGCCGCCGGGCCGGCCCGCACCCCGCCATTGAGACTGAACGGGGATTATTATTTTTTTTAACTCGGCCTCCGGGCCTGGGCGGGCTTCGCCCCCGGTACCTCCAGCCGCTTCTATTTACGCGCGCCGCGTTCCAACATATTCACCCCGGCCAAGAGGCCTATTCCCCGGCCCGCACCCCGCCATTGAGACTGCATGGGAATTATTATTTTTTTATCTCTCAACCTGTCCAAGAGGCCTGCTGCCCGCCGCAATCGCCGCCGGGCCGGCCCGCACCCTGCCATTGAGACTGAACGGGGATTATTTATTTTTTTAACTTGGCCGCCGGGCCGGGGCGGGCATCGCCCCCGGTACCTCCAGCCGCTACTATTTCCGCGGGCCGTGTTCCAACACTATTCACCCCGGCCAAGAGGCCTATTCCCCGGCCCGCACCCCGCCATTGAGACTGCACGGGAATTATTATTTTTTTATCTCTCAACCTGTCCAAGAGGCCTGCTGCCCGCCGCACTCGCCGCCGGGCCGGCCCGCACCCCGCCATTGAGACTGTACGGGATTATTATTTTTTTTAACTCGGCCGCCGGGCCGGGGCGGGCTTCGCCCCCGGTACCTCCAGCCGCTTCTATTTACGCGCGCCGCGTTCCAACATATTCACCCCGGCCAAGAGGCCTCTTCCCCGGCCACACTCGTCCGCCGGGCCGGCCCGCACCCCGCCATTGAGACTGCACGGGAATTATTATTTTTTTATCTCTCAACCTGTCCAAGAGGCCTGCTGCCCGCCGCACTCGCCGCCGGGCCGGCCCGCACCCCGCCATTGAGACTGAAAGGGGATTATTATTTTTTTTAACTCGGCCTCCGGGCCGGGGCGGGCTTCGCCCCCGGTACCTCCAGCCGCTTCTATTTACGCGCGCCGCGTTCCAACATATTCACCCCGGCCAAGAGGCCTCTTCCTCGGCCACACTCGTCCGCCGGGCCGGCCCGCACCCCGCCATTGAGACTGCACGGGAATTATTATTTTTATATCTCTCAACCTGTCCAAGAGGCCTGCTGCCCGCCGCAATCGCCGCCGGGCCGGCCCGCACCCTGCCATTGAGACTGAACGGGGATTATTTATTTTTTTAACTTGGCCGCCGGGCCGGGGGGGGGGCATCGCCCCCGGTACCTCCAGCCGTTACTATTTCCGCGGCCCGTGTTGCAACACTATTCACCCCGGCCAAGAGGCCTATTCCCCGGCCCGCACCCCGCCATTGAGACTGAACGGGAATTATTATTTTTTTATCTCTCAACCTGTCCAAGAGGCCTGCTGCCCGCCGCAATCGCCGCCGGGCCGGCCCGCACCCTGCCATTGAGACTGAACGGGGATTATTTATTTTTTTAACTTGGCCGCCGGGCCGGGGCGGGCATCGCCCCCGGTACCTCCAGCCGCTACTATTTCCGCGGGCCGTGTTCCAACACTATTCACCCCGGCCAAGAGGCCTATTCCCCGGCCCGCACCCCGCCATTGAGACTGCACGGGAATTATTATTTTTTTATCTCTCAACCTGTCCAAGAGGCCTGCTGCCCGCCGCACTCGCCGCCGGGCCGGCCCGCACCCCGCCATTGAGACTGAACGGGGATTATTATTTTTTTTAACTCGGCCTCCGGGCCGGGGCGGGCTTCGCCCCCGGTACCTCCAGCCGCTTCTTTTTACGCGCGCCGCGTTCCAACATATTCACCCCGGCCAAGAGGCCTATTCCCCGGCCCGCACCCCGCCATTGAGACTGCATGGGAATTATTATTTTTTTATCTCTCAACCTGTCCAAGAGGCCTGCTGCCCGCCGCAATCGCCGCCGGGCCGGCCCGCACCCTGCCATTGAGACTGAACGGGAATTATTATTTTTTTATCTCTCAACCTGTCCAAGAGGCCTGCTGCCCGCCGCACTCGCACCCCGCCATTGAGACTGAACGGGGATTATTATTTTTTTTAACTCGGCCTCCGGGCCGGGGCGGGCTTCGCCCCCGGTACCTCCAGCCGCTACTATTTCCGCGGGCCGTGTTCCAACACTATTCACCCCGGCCAAGAGGCCTATTCCCCGGCCCGCACCCCGCCATTGAGACTGCATGGGAATTATTATTTTTTTATCTCTCAACCTGTCCAAGAGGCCTGCTGCCCGCCGCAATCGCCGCCGGGCCGGCCCGCACCCTGCCATTGAGACTGAACGGGAATTATTATTTTTTTATCTCTCAACCTGTCCAAGAGGCCTGCTGCCCGCCGCACTCGCACCCCGCCATTGAGACTGAACGGGGATTATTATTTTTTTTAACTCGGCCTCCGGGCCGGGGCGGGTTTCGCCCCCGGTACCTCCAGCCGCTACTATTTCCGCGGGCCGTGTTCCAACACTATTCACCCCGGCCAAGAGGCCTATTCCCCGGCCCGCACCCCGCCATTGAGACTGCATGGGAATTATTATTTTTTTATCTCTCAACCTGTCCAAGAGGCCTGCTGCCCGCCGCACTCGCCGCCGGGCCGGCCCGCACCCCGCCATTGAGACTGAACGGGGATTATTATTTTTTTTAACTCGGCATCCGGGCCGGGGCGGGCTTCGCCCCCGGTACCTCCAGCCGCTTCTATTTACGCGCGCCGCGTTCCAACATATTCACCCCGGCCAAGAGGCCTATTCCCCGGCCCGCACCCCGCCATTGAGACTGCATGGGAATTATTATTTTTTTATCTCTCAACCTGTCCAAGAGGCCTGCTGCCCGCCGCAATCGCCGCCGGGCCGGCCCGCACCCTGCCATTGAGACTGAACGGGATTATTTATTTTTTTAACTTGGCCGCCGGGCCGGGGCGGGAATCGCCCCCGGTACCTCCAGCCGCTACTATTTCCGCGGGCCGTGTTCCAACACTATTCACCCCGGCCAAGAGGCCTATTCCCCGGCCCGCACCCCGCCATTGAGACTGCATGGGAATTATTATTTTTTTATCTCTCAACCTGTCCAAGAGGCCTGCTGCCCGCCGCACTCGCCGCCGGGCCGGCCCGCACCCCGCCATTGAGACTGAACGGGGATTATTATTTTTTTTAACTCGGCATCCGGGCCGGGGCGGGCTTCGCCCCCGGTACCTCCAGCCGCTTCTATTTACGCGCGCCGCGTTCCAACATATTCACCCCGGCCAAGAGGCCTATTCCCCGGCCCGCACCCCGCCATTGAGACTGCATGGGAATTATTATTTTTTTATCTCTCAACCTGTCCAAGAGGCCTGCTGCCCGCCGCAATCGCCGCCGGGCCGGCCCGCACCCTGCCATTGAGACTGAACGGGATTATTTATTTTTTTAACTTGGCCGCCGGGCCGGGGCGGGAATCGCCCCCGGTACCTCCAGCCGCTACTATTTCCGCGGGCCGTGTTCCAACACTATTCACCCCAGCCAAGAGGCCTATTCCCCGGCCCGCACCCCGCCATTGAGACTGCACGGGAATTATTATTTTTTTATCTCTCAACCTGTCCAAGAGGCCTGCTGCCCGCCGCACTCGCCGCCGGGCCGGCCCGCACCCTGCCATTGAGACTGAACGGGGATTATTTATTTTTTTAACTTGGCCGCCGGGCCGGGGCGGGCATCGCCCCCGGTACCTCCAGCCGCTACTATTTCCGCGGGCCGTGTTCCAACACTATTCACCCCGGCCAAGAGGCCTATTCCCCGGCCCGCACCCCGCCATTGAGACTGCATGGGAATTATTATTTTTTTATCTCTCAACCTGTCCAAGAGGCCTGCTGCCCGCCGCAATCGCCGCCGGGCCGGCCCGCACCCTGCCATTGAGACTGAACGGGAATTATTATTTTTTTATCTCTCAACCTGTCCAAGAGGCCTGCTGCCCGCCGCACTCGCACCCCGCCATTGAGACTGAACGGGGATTATTATTTTTTTTAACTCGGCCTACCGGCCGGGGCGGGCTTCGCCCCGGTACCTCCAGCCGCTTCTATTTACGCGCGCTGCGTTCCAACATATTCACCCCGGCCATGAGGCCTATTCCCCGGCCCGCACCCCGCCATTGAGACTGCATGGGAATTATTATTTTTTTATCTCTCAACCTGTCCAAGAGGCCTGCTGCCCGCCGCACTCGCCGCCGGGCCGGCCCGCACCCCGCCATTGAGACTGAACGGGGATTATTTTTTTTTTTAACTCGGCCTCCGGGCCGGGGCGGGCTTCGCCCCCGGTACCTCCAGCCGCTTCTATTTACGCGCGCCGCGTTCCAACATATTCACCCCGGCCAAGAGGCCTATTCCCCGGCCCGCACCCCGCCATTGAGACTGCACGGGAATTATTATTTTTTTATCTCTCAACCTGTCCAAGAGGCCTGCTGCCCGCCGCAATCGCCGCCGGGCCGGCCCGCACCCTGCCATTGAGACTGAACGGGAATTATTATTTTTTTATTTCTCAACTCGTCCAAGAGGCCTGCTGCCCGCCGCACTCGCCGCCGGGCCGGCCCGCACCCCGCCATTGAGACTGGACGGGGATTATTATTTTTTTTAACTCGGCCTCCGGGCCGGGGCGGGCTTCGCCCCCGGTACCTCCAGCCGCTTCTATTTACGCGCGCCGCGTTCCAACATATTCACCCCGGCCAAGAGGCCTATTCCCCGGCCCGCACCCCGCCATTGAGACTGCACGGGAATTATTATTTTTTTTATCTCTCAACCTGTCCAAGAGGCCTGCTGCCCGCCGCACTCGCCGCCGGGCCGGCCCGCACCCCGCCATTGAGACTGAACGGGGATTATTATTATTTTTTAACTCGGCCTCCGGGCCGGGGCGGGCTTCGCCCCCGGTACCTCCAGCCGCTTCTATTTACGCGCGCCGCGTTCCAACATATTCACCCCGGCCAAGAGGCCTATTCCCCGGCCCGCACCCCGCCATTGAGACTGCACGTGAATTATTATTTTTTTATCTCTCAACCTGTCCAAGAGGCCTGCTGCCCGCCGCACTCGCCGCCGGGCCGGCCCGCACCCCGCCATTGAGACTGAACGGGGATTATTATTTTTTTTAACTCGGCCTCCGGGCCGGGGCGGGCTTCGCCCCCGGTACCTCCAGCCGCTTCTATTTACGCGCGCCGCGTTCCAACATATTCACCCCGGCCAAGAGGCCTATTCCCCGGCCCGCACCCCGCCATTGAGACTGCATGGGAATTATTATTTTTTTATCTCTCAACCTGTCCAAGAGGCCTGCTGCCCGCCGCAATCGCCGCCGGGCCGGCCCGCACCCTGCCATTGAGACTGAACGGGATTATTTATTTTTTTAACTTGGCCGCCGGGCCGGGGCGGGCATCGCCCCCGGTACCTCCAGCCGCTACTATTTCCGCGGGCCGTGTTCCAACACTATTCACCCCGGCCAAGAGGCCTATTCCCCGGCCCGCACCCCGCCATTGAGACTGCACGGGAATTATTATTTTTTTATCTCTCAACCTGTCCAAGAGGCCTGCTGCCCGCCGCACTCGCCGCCGGGCCGGCCCGCACCCCGCCATTGAGACTGAACGGGGATTATTATTTTTTTTAACTCGGCCTCCGGGCGGGGCGGGCTTCGCCCCCGGTACCTCCAGCCGCTTCTATTTACGCGCGCCGCGTTCCAACATATTCACCCCGGCCAAGAGGCCTATTCCCCGGCCCGCACCCCGCCATTGAGACTGCATGGGAATTATTATTTTTTTATCTCTCAACCTGTCCAAGAGGCCTGCTGCCCGCCGCAATCGCCGCCGGGCCGGCCCGCACCCTGCCATTGAGACTGAACGGGATTATTTATTTTTTTAACTTGGCCGCCGGGCCGGGGCGGGCATCGCCCCCGGTACCTCCAGCCGCTACTATTTCCGCGGGCCGTGTTCCAACACTATTCACCCCGGCCAAGAGGCCTATTCCCCGGCCCGCACCCCGCCATTGAGACTGCACGGGAATTATTATTTTTTTATCTCTCAACCTGTCCAAGAGGCCTGCTGCCCTCCGCACTCGCCGCCGGGCCGGCCCGCACCCCGCCATTGAGACTGAACGGGGATTATTATTTTTTTTAACTCGGCCTCCGGGCGGGGCGGGCTTCGCCCCCGGTACCTCCAGCCGCTTCTATTTACGCGCGCCGCGTTCCAACATATTCACCCCGGCCAAGAGGCCTATTCCCCGGCCCGCACCCCGCCATTGAGACTGCACGGGAATTATTATTTTTTTATCTCTCAACCTGTCCAAGAGGCCTGCTGCCCGCCGCACTCGCCGCCGGGCCGGCCCGCACCCCGCCATTGAGACTGAACGGGGATTATTATTTTTTTAACTCGGCCTCCGGGCCGGGGCGGGCTTCGCCCCCGGTACCTCCAGCCGCTTCTATTTACGCGCGCCGCGTTCCAACATATTCACCCCGGCCAAGAGGCCTATTCCCCGGCCCGCACCCCGCCATTGAGACTGCATGGGAATTATTATTTTTTTATCTCTCAACCTGTCCAAGAGGCCTGCTGCCCGCCGCAATCGCCGCCGGGCCGGCCCGCACCCTGCCATTGAGACTGAACGGGATTATTTATTTTTTTAACTTGGCCGCCGGGCCGGGGCGGGCATCGCCCCCGGTACCTCCAGCCGCTACTATTTCCGCGGGCCGTGTTCCAACACTATTCACCCCGGCCAAGAGGCCTATTCCCCGGCCCGCACCCCGCCATTGAGACTGCACGGGAATTATTATTTTTTTATCTCTCAACCTGTCCAAGAGGCCTGCTGCCCGCCGCACTCGCCGCCGGGCCGGCCGGCACCCCGCCATTGAGACTGAACGGGGATTATTATTTTTTTTAACTCGGCCTCCGGGCGGGGCGGGCTTCGCCCCCGGTACCTCCAGCCGCTTCTATTTACGCGCGCCGCGTTCCAACATATTCACCCCGGCCAAGAGGCCTATTCCCCGGCCCGCACCCCGCCATTGAGACTGCACGGGAATTATTATTTTTTTATCTCTCAACCTGTCCAAGAGGCCTGCTGCCCGCCGCACTCGCCGCCGGGCCGGCCCGCACCCCGCCATTGAGACTGAACGGGGATTATTATTTTTTTAACCCGGCCTCCGGGCCGGGGCGGGCTTCGCCCCCGGTACCTCCAGCCGCTTCTATTTACGCGCGCCGCGTTCCAACATATTCACCCCGGCCAAGAGGCCTATTCCCCGGCCCGCACCCCGCCATTGAGACTGCATGGGAATTATTATTTTTTTATCTCTCAACCTGTCCAAGAGGCCTGCTGCCCGCCGCAATCGCCGCCGGGCCGGCCCGCACCCTGCCATTGAGACTGAACGGGATTATTTATTTTTTTAACTTGGCCGCCGGGCCGGGGCGGGCATCGCCCCCGGTACCTCCAGCCGCTACTATTTCCGCGGGCCGTGTTCCAACACTATTCACCCCGGCCAAGAGGCCTATTCCCCGGCCCGCACCCCGCCATTGAGACTGCACGGGAATTATTATTTTTTTATCTCTCAACCTGTCCAAGAGGCCTGCTGCCCGCCGCAATCGCCGCCGGGCCGGCCCGCACCCCGCCATTGAGACTGGAACGGGGATTATTATTTTTTTTAACTCGGCCTCCGGGCCGGGGCGGGCTTCGCCCCCGGTACCTCCAGCCGCTTCTATTTACGCGCGCCGCGTTCCAACATATTCACCCCGGCCAAGAGGCCTATTCCCCGGCCCGCACCCCGCCATTGAGACTGCACGGGAATTATTATTTTTTTATCTCTCAACCTGTCCAAGAGGCCTGCTGCCCGCCGCACTCGCCGCCGGGCCGGCCCGCACCCCGCCATTGAGACTGAACGGGATTATTATTTTTTTTAACTCGGCCTCCGGGCCGGGGCGGGCTTCGCCCCCGGTACCTCCAGCCGCTTCTATTTACGCGCGCCGCGTTCCAACATATTCACCCCGGCCAAGAGGCCTATTCCCCGGCCCGCACCCCGCCATTGAGACTGCATGGGAATTATTATTTTTTTATCTCTCAACCTGTCCAAGAGGCCTGCTGCCCGCCGCACTCGCCGCCGGGCCGGCCCGCACCCCGCCATTGAGACTGTACGGGGATTATTATTTTTTTTAACTCGGCCGCCGGGCCGGGGCGGGCTTCGCCCCCGGTACCTCCAGCCGCTTCTATTTACGCGCGCCGCGTTCCAACATATTCACCCCGGCCAAGAGGCCTCTTCCCCGGCCACACTCGTCCGCCGGGCCGGCCCGCGCCCCGCCATTGAGACTGCACGGGAATTATTATTTTTTTATCTCTCAACCTGTCCAAGAGGTCTGCTGCCCGCCGCACTCGTCCGCCGAGCCGGCCCGCACCCCGCCATTGAGACTGAACGGGGATTATTATTTTTTTTAACTCGGCCTCCGGGCCGGGGCGGGCTTCGCCCCCGGTACCTCCAGCCGCTACTATTTCCGCGGGCCGTGTTCCAACACTATTCACCCCGGCCAAGAGGCCTATTCCCCGGCCCGCGCCCCGCCATTGAGACTGCATGGGAATTATTATTTTTTTATCTCTCAACCTGTCCAAGAGGCCTGCTGCCCGCCGCAATCGCCGCCGGGCCGGCCCGCACCCTGCCATTGAGACTGAACGGGAATTATTATTTTTTTATCTCTCAACCTGTCCAAGAGGCCTGCTGCCCGCCGCACTCGCACCCCGCCATTGAGACTGAACGGGGATTATTATTTTTTTTAACTCGGCCTCCGGGCCGGGGCGGGTTTCGCCCCCGGTACCTCCAGCCGCTAGTATTTCCGCGGGCCGTGTTCCAACACTATTCACCCCGGCCAAGAGGCCTATTCCCCGGCCCGCACCCCGCCATTGAGACTGCATGGGAATTATTATTTTTTTATCTCTCAACCTGTCCAAGAGGCCTGCTGCCCGCCGCACTCGCCGCCGGGCCGGCCCGCACCCCGCCATTGAGACTGAACGGGATTATTTATTTTTTTAACTTGGCCGCCGGGCCGGGGCGGGAATCGCCCCCGGTACCTCCAGCCGCTACTATTTCCGCGGGCCGTGTTCCAACACTATTCACCCCGGCCAAGAGGCCTATTCCCCGGCCCGCACCCCGCCATTGAGACTGCACGGGAATTATTATTTTTTTATCTCTCAACCTGTCCAAGAGGCCTGCTGCCCGCCGCACTCGCCGCCGGGCCGGCCCACACCCCGCCATTGAGACTGAACGGGGATTATTATTTTTTTTAACTCGGCCTCCGGGCCGGGGCGGGCATCGCCCCCGGTACCTCCAGCCGCTACTATTTCCGCGGGCCGTGTTCCAACACTATTCACCCCGGCCAAGAGGCCTATTCCCCGGCCCGCACCCCGCCATTGAGACTGCACGGGAATTATTATTTTTTTATCTCTCAACCTGTCCAAGAGGCCTGCTGCCCGCCGCACTCGCTGCCGGGCCGGCCCGCACCCCGCCATTGAGACTGAACGGGGATTATTATTTTTTTTAACTCGGCCTCCGGGCCGGGGCGGGCTTCGCCCCCGGTACCTCCAGCCGCTTGTATTTACGCGCGCCGCGTTCCAACATATTCACCCCGGCCAAGAGGCCTATTCCCCGGCCACACTCGTCCGCCGGGCCGGCCCGCACCCCGCCGTTGAGACTGCACGGGAATTATTATTTTTATATCTCTCAACCTGTCCAAGAGGCCTGCTGCCCACCGCACTCGCCGCCGGGCCGGCCCGCACCCTGCCATTGAGACTGAACGGGGATTATTTATTTTTTTAACTTGGCCGCCGGCCCGGGGCGGGCATCGCCCCCGGTACCTCCAGCCGCTACTATTTCCGCGGGCCGTGTTCCAACACTATTCACCCCGGCCAAGAGGCCTATTCCCCGGCCCGCACCCCGCCATTGAGACTGCACGGGAATTATTATTTTTTTATCTCTCAACCTGTCCAAGAGGCCTGCTGCCCGCCGCAATCGCCGCCGGGCCGGCCCGCACCCTGCCATTGAGACTGAACGGGGATTATTTATTTTTTTAACTTGGCCGCCGGGCCGGGGCGGGCATCGCCCCCGGTACCTCCAGCCGCTACTATTTCCGCGGGCCGTGTTCCAACACTATTCACCCCGGCCAAGAGGCCTATTCCCCGGCCCGCACCCCGCCATTGAGACTGCACGGGAATTATTATTTTTTTATCTCTCAACCTGTCCAAGAGGCCTGCTGCCCGCCGCACTCGCCGCCGGGCCGGCCCGCACCCCGCCATTGAGACTGAACGGGGATTATTATTTTTTTTAACTCGGCCTCTGGGCCGGGGCGGGCTTCGCCCCCGGTACCTCCAGCCGCTTCTATTTACGCGCGCCGCGTTCCAACATATTCACCCCGGCCAAGAGGCCTATTCCCCGGCCCGCACCCCGCCATTGAGACTGCACGGGAATTATTATTTTTTTATCTCTCAACCTGTCCAAGAGGCCTGCTGCCCGCCGCACTCGCCGCCGGGCCGGCCCGCACCCCGCCATTGAGACTGAACGGGGATTATTATTTTTTTTAACTCGGCCTCCGGGCCGAGGCGGGCTTCGCCCCCGGTACCTCCAGCCGCTTCTATTTACGCGCGCCGCGTTCCAACATATTCACCCCGGCCAAGAGGCCTATTCCCCGGCCCGCACCCCGCCATTGAGACTGCACGGGAATTATTATTTTTTTATCTCTCAACCTGTCCAAGAGGCCTGCTGCCCGCCGCACTCGCCGCCGGGCCGGCCCGCACCCCGCCATTGAGACTGAACGGGGATTATTTTTTTTTTTAACTCGGCCTCCGGGCCGGGGCGGGCTTCGCCCCCGGTACCTCCAGCCGCTTCTATTTACGCGCGCCGCGTTCCAACATATTCACCCCGGCCAAGAGGCCTATTCCCCGGCCCGCACCCCGCCATTGAGACTGCACGGGAATTATTATTTTTTTATCTCTCAACCTGTCCAAGAGGCCTGCTGCCCGCCGCAATCGCCGCCGGGCCGGCCCGCACCCTGCCATTGAGACTGAACGGGAATTATTATTTTTTTATTTCTCAACTCGTCCAAGAGGCCTGCTGCCCGCCGCACTCGCCGCCGGGCCGGCCCGCACCCCGCCATTGAGACTGAACGGGGATTATTATTTTTTTTAACTCGGCCTCCGGGCCGGGGCGGGCTTCGCCCCCGGTACCTCCAGCCGCTTCTATTTACGCGCGCCGCGTTCCAACATATTCACCCCGGCCAAGAGGCCTCTTCCCCGGCCACACTCGTCCGCCGGGCCGGCCCGCACCCCGCCATTGAGACTGCACGGGAATTATTATTTTTTTATCTCTCAACCTGTCCAAGAGGCCTGCTGCCCGCCGCACTCGCCGCCGGGCCGGCCCGCACCCCGCCATTGAGACTGAACGGGGATTATTATTTTTTTTAACTCGGCCTCCGGGCCGGGGCGGGCTTCGCCCCCGGTACCTCCAGTCGCTTCTATTTACGCGCGCCGCGTTCCAACATATTCACCCCGGCCAAGAGGCCTCTTCCCCGGCCACACTCGTCCGCCGGGCCGGCCCGCACCCCGCCATTGAGACTGCACGGGAATTATTATTTTTATATCTCTCAACCTGTCCAAGAGGCCTGCTGCCCGCCGCAATCGCCGCCGGGCCGGCCCGCACCCTGCCATTGAGACTGAACGGGGATTATTTATTTTTTTAACTTGGCCGCCGGCCCGGGGCGGGCTTCGCCCCCGGTACCTCCAGCCGCTTCTATTTACGCGCGCCGCGTTCCAACATATTCACCCCGGCCGAGAGGCCTATTCCCCGGCCCGCACCCCGCCATTGAGACTGCATGGGAATTATTATTTTTTTATCTCTCAACCTGTCCAAGAGGCCTTCTGCCCGCCGCAATCGCCGCCGGGCCGGCCCGCACCCTGCCATTGAGACTGAACGGGAATTATTATTTTTTTATCTCTCAACCTGTCCAAGAGGCCTGCTGCCCGCCGCACTCGCCGCCGGGCCGGCCCGCACCCTGCCATTGAGACTGAACGGGATTATTTATTTTTTTAACTTGGCCGCCGGGCCGGGGCGGGCATCGCCCCCGGTACCTCCAGCCGCTACTATTTCCGCGGGCCGTGTTCCAACACTATTCACCCCGGCCAAGAGGCCTATTCCCCGGCCCGCACCCCGCCATTGAGACTGCACGGGAATTATTATTTTTTTATCTCTCAACCTGTCCAAGAGGCCTGCTGCCCGCCGCACTCGCCGCCGGGCCGGCCCGCACCCCGCCATTGAGACTGAACGGGGATTATTATTTTTTTTAACTCGGCCTCCGGGCCCGGGCGGGCTTCGCCCCCGGTACCTCCAGCCGCTTCTATTTACGCGCGCCGCGTTCCAACATATTCACCCCGGCCAAGAGGCCTATTCCCCGGCCCGCACCCCGCCATTGAGACTGCACGGGAAATATTATTTTTTTATCTCTCAACCTGTCCAAGAGGCCTGCTGCCCGCCGCACTCGCCGCCGGGCCGGCCCGCACCCCGCCATTGAGACTGAACGGGGATTATTATTTTTTTTAACTCGGCCTCCGGGCCGGGGCGGGCTTCGCCCCCGGTACCTCCAGCCGCTTCTATTTACGCGCGCCGCGTTCCAACATATTCACCCCGGCCAAGAGGCCTATTCCCCGGCCCGCACCCCGCCATTGAGACTGCATGGGAATTATTATTTTTTTATCTCTCAACCTGTCCAAGAGGCCTGCTGCCCGCCGCAATCGCCGCCGGGCCGGCCCGTACCCTGCCATTGAGACTGAACGGGATTATTTATTTTTTTAACTTGGCCGCCGGGCCGGGGCGGGCATCGCCCACGGTACCTCCAGCCGCTACTATTTCCGCGGGCCGTGTTCCAACACTATTCACCCCGGCCAAGAGGCCTATTCCCCGGCCCGCACCCCGCCATTGAGAATGCACGGGAATTATTATTTTTTTTATCTCTCAACCTGTCCAAGAGGCCTGCTGCCCGCCGCACTCGCCGCCGGGCCGGCCCGCACCCCGCCATTGAGACTGAACGGGGATTATTATTTTTTTTAACTCGGCCTCCGGGCCGGGGCGGGCTTCGCCCCCGGTACCTCCAGCCGCTTCTATTTACGCGCGCCGCGTTCCAACATATTCACCCCGGCCAAGAGGCCTATTCCCCGGCCCGCACCCCGCCATTGAGACTGCACGGGAATTATTATTTTTTTATCTCTCAACCTGTCCAAGAGGCCTGCTGCCCGCCGCACTCGCCGCCGGGCCCGCCCGCACCCCGCCATTGAGACTGAACGGGGATTATTATTTTTTTTAACTCGGCCTCCGGGCCGGGGCGGGCTTCGCCCCCGGTACCTCCAGCCGCTTCTATTTACGCGCGCCGCGTACCAACATATTCACCCCGGCCAAGAGGCCTATTCCCCGGCCCGCACCCCGCCATTGAGACTGCATGGGAATTATTATTTTTTTATCTCTCAACCTGTCCAAGAGGCCTGCTGCCCGCCGCAATCGCCGCCGGGCCGGCCCGCACCCTGCCATTGAGACTGAACGGGATTATTTATTTTTTTAACTTGGCCGCCGGGCCGGGGCGGGCATCGCCCCCGGTACCTCCAGCCGCTACTATTTCCGCGGGCCGTGTTCCAACACTATTCACCCCGGCCAAGAGGCCTATTCCCCGGCCCGCACCCCGCCATTGAGACTGCACGGGAATTATTATTTTTTTATCTCTCAACCTGTCCAAGAGGCCTGCTGCCCGCCGCAATCGCCGCCGGGCCGGCCCGCACCCTGCCATTGAGACTGAACGGGGATTATTTATTTTTTTAACTTGGCCGCCGGGCCGGGGCGGGCATCGCCCCAGGTACCTCCAGCCGCTACTATTTCCGCGGGCCGTGTTCCAACACTATTCACCCCGGCCAAGAGGCCTATTCCCCGGCCCGCACCCCGCCATTGAGACTGCACGGGAATTATTATTTTTTTATCTCTCAACCTGTCCAAGAGGCCTGCTGCCCGCCGCACTCGCCGCCGGGCCGGCCCGCACCCCGCCATTGAGACTGAACGGGGATTATTATTTTTTTTAACTCGGCCTCCGGGCCTGGGCGGGCTTCGCCCCCGGTACCTCCAGCCGCTTCTATTTACGCGCGCCGCGTTCCAACATATTCACCCCGGCCAAGAGGCCTATTCCCCGGCCCGCACCCCGCCATTGAGACTGCATGGGAATTATTATTTTTTTATCTCTCAACCTGTCCAAGAGGCCTGCTGCCCGCCGCAATCGCCGCCGGGCCGGCCCGCACCCTGCCATTGAGACTGAACGGGGATTATTTACTTTTTTAACTTGGCCGCCGGGCCGGGGCGGGCATCGCCCCCGGTACCTCCAGCCGCTACTATTTCCGCGGGCCGTGTTCCAACACTATTCACCCCGGCCAAGAGGCCTATTCCCCGGCCCGCACCCCGCCATTGAGACTGCACGGGAATTATTATTTTTTTATCTCTCAACCTGTCCAAGAGGCCTGCTGCCCGCCGCACTCGCCGCCGGGCCGGCCCGCACCCCGCCATTGAGACTGTACGGGATTATTATTTTTTTTAACTCGGCCGCCGGGCCGGGGCGGGCTTCGCCCCCGGTACCTCCAGCCGCTTCTATTTACGCGCGCCGCGTTCCAACATATTCACCCCGGCCAAGAGGCCTCTTCCCCGGCCACACTCGTCCGCCGGGCCGGCCCGCACCCCGCCATTGAGACTGCACGGGAATTATTATTTTTTTATCTCTCAACCTGTCCAAGAGGCCTGCTGCCCGCCGCACTCGCCGCCGGGCCGGCCCGCACCCCGCCATTGAGACTGAAAGGGGATTATTATTTTTTTTAACTCGGCCTCCGGGCCGGGGCGGGCTTCGCCCCCGGTACCTCCAGCCGCTTCTATTTACGCGCGCCGCGTTCCAACATATTCACCCCGGCCAAGAGGCCTCTTCCTCGGCCACACTCGTCCGCCGGGCCGGCCCGCACCCCGCCATTGAGACTGCACGGGAATTATTATTTTTATATCTCTCAACCTGTCCAAGAGGCCTGCTGCCCGCCGCAATCGCCGCCGGGCCGGCCCGCACCCTGCCATTGAGACTGAACGGGGATTATTTATTTTTTTAACTTGGCCGCCGGGCCGGGGGGGGGCATCGCCCCCGGTACCTCCAGCCGTTACTATTTCCGCGGCCCGTGTTGCAACACTATTCACCCCGGCCAAGAGGCCTATTCCCCGGCCCGCACCCCGCCATTGAGACTGAACGGGAATTATTATTTTTTTATCTCTCAACCTGTCCAAGAGGCCTGCTGCCCGCCGCAATCGCCGCCGGGCCGGCCCGCACCCTGCCATTGAGACTGAACGGGGATTATTTATTTTTTTAACTTGGCCGCCGGGCCGGGGCGGGCATCGCCCCCGGTACCTCCAGCCGCTACTATTTCCGCGGGCCGTGTTCCAACACTATTCACCCCGGCCAAGAGGCCTATTCCCCGGCCCGCACCCCGCCATTGAGACTGCACGGGAATTATTATTTTTTTATCTCTCAACCTGTCCAAGAGGCCTGCTGCCCGCCGCACTCGCCGCCGGGCCGGCCCGCACCCCGCCATTGAGACTGAACGGGGATTATTATTTTTTTTAACTCGGCCTCCGGGCCGGGGCGGGCTTCGCCCCCGGTACCTCCAGCCGCTTCTTTTTACGCGCGCCGCGTTCCAACATATTCACCCCGGCCAAGAGGCCTATTCCCCGGCCCGCACCCCGCCATTGAGACTGCATGGGAATTATTATTTTTTTATCTCTCAACCTGTCCAAGAGGCCTGCTGCCCGCCGCAATCGCCGCCGGGCCGGCCCGCACCCTGCCATTGAGACTGAACGGGAATTATTATTTTTTTATCTCTCAACCTGTCCAAGAGGCCTGCTGCCCGCCGCACTCGCACCCCGCCATTGAGACTGAACGGGGATTATTATTTTTTTTAACTCGGCCTCCGGGCCGGGGCGGGCTTCGCCCCCGGTACCTCCAGCCGCTACTATTTCCGCGGGCCGTGTTCCAACACTATTCACCCCGGCCAAGAGGCCTATTCCCCGGCCCGCACCCCGCCATTGAGACTGCATGGGAATTATTATTTTTTTATCTCTCAACCTGTCCAAGAGGCCTGCTGCCCGCCGCAATCGCCGCCGGGCCGGCCCGCACCCTGCCATTGAGACTGAACGGGAATTATTATTTTTTTATCTCTCAACCTGTCCAAGAGGCCTGCTGCCCGCCGCACTCGCACCCCGCCATTGAGACTGAACGGGGATTATTATTTTTTTTAACTCGGCCTCCGGGCCGGGGCGGGTTTCGCCCCCGGTACCTCCAGCCGCTACTATTTCCGCGGGCCGTGTTCCAACACTATTCACCCCGGCCAAGAGGCCTATTCCCCGGCCCGCACCCCGCCATTGAGACTGCATGGGAATTATTATTTTTTTATCTCTCAACCTGTCCAAGAGGCCTGCTGCCCGCCGCACTCGCCGCCGGGCCGGCCCGCACCCCGCCATTGAGACTGAACGGGGATTATTATTTTTTTTAACTCGGCATCCGGGCCGGGGCGGGCTTCGCCCCCGGTACCTCCAGCCGCTTCTATTTACGCGCGCCGCGTTCCAACATATTCACCCCGGCCAAGAGGCCTATTCCCCGGCCCGCACCCCGCCATTGAGACTGCATGGGAATTATTATTTTTTTATCTCTCAACCTGTCCAAGAGGCCTGCTGCCCGCCGCAATCGCCGCCGGGCCGGCCCGCACCCTGCCATTGAGACTGAACGGGATTATTTATTTTTTTAACTTGGCCGCCGGGCCGGGGCGGGAATCGCCCCCGGTACCTCCAGCCGCTACTATTTCCGCGGGCCGTGTTCCAACACTATTCACCCCGGCCAAGAGGCCTATTCCCCGGCCCGCACCCCGCCATTGAGACTGCATGGGAATTATTATTTTTTTATCTCTCAACCTGTCCAAGAGGCCTGCTGCCCGCCGCACTCGCCGCCGGGCCGGCCCGCACCCCGCCATTGAGACTGAACGGGGATTATTATTTTTTTTAACTCGGCATCCGGGCCGGGGCGGGCTTCGCCCCCGGTACCTCCAGCCGCTTCTATTTACGCGCGCCGCGTTCCAACATATTCACCCCGGCCAAGAGGCCTATTCCCCGGCCCGCACCCCGCCATTGAGACTGCATGGGAATTATTATTTTTTTATCTCTCAACCTGTCCAAGAGGCCTGCTGCCCGCCGCAATCGCCGCCGGGCCGGCCCGCACCCTGCCATTGAGACTGAACGGGATTATTTATTTTTTTAACTTGGCCGCCGGGCCGGGGCGGGAATCGCCCCCGGTACCTCCAGCCGCTACTATTTCCGCGGGCCGTGTTCCAACACTATTCACCCCAGCCAAGAGGCCTATTCCCCGGCCCGCACCCCGCCATTGAGACTGCACGGGAATTATTATTTTTTTATCTCTCAACCTGTCCAAGAGGCCTGCTGCCCGCCGCACTCGCCGCCGGGCCGGCCCGCACCCTGCCATTGAGACTGAACGGGGATTATTTATTTTTTTAACTTGGCCGCCGGGCCGGGGCGGGCATCGCCCCCGGTACCTCCAGCCGCTACTATTTCCGCGGGCCGTGTTCCAACACTATTCACCCCGGCCAAGAGGCCTATTCCCCGGCCCGCACCCCGCCATTGAGACTGCATGGGAATTATTATTTTTTTATCTCTCAACCTGTCCAAGAGGCCTGCTGCCCGCCGCAATCGCCGCCGGGCCGGCCCGCACCCTGCCATTGAGACTGAACGGGAATTATTATTTTTTTATCTCTCAACCTGTCCAAGAGGCCTGCTGCCCGCCGCACTCGCACCCCGCCATTGAGACTGAACGGGGATTATTATTTTTTTTAACTCGGCCTACCGGCCGGGGCGGGCTTCGCCCCGGTACCTCCAGCCGCTTCTATTTACGCGCGCTGCGTTCCAACATATTCACCCCGGCCATGAGGCCTATTCCCCGGCCCGCACCCCGCCATTGAGACTGCATGGGAATTATTATTTTTTTATCTCTCAACCTGTCCAAGAGGCCTGCTGCCCGCCGCACTCGCCGCCGGGCCGGCCCGCACCCCGCCATTGAGACTGAACGGGGATTATTTTTTTTTTTAACTCGGCCTCCGGGCCGGGGCGGGCTTCGCCCCCGGTACCTCCAGCCGCTTCTATTTACGCGCGCCGCGTTCCAACATATTCACCCCGGCCAAGAGGCCTATTCCCCGGCCCGCACCCCGCCATTGAGACTGCACGGGAATTATTATTTTTTTATCTCTCAACCTGTCCAAGAGGCCTGCTGCCCGCCGCAATCGCCGCCGGGCCGGCCCGCACCCTGCCATTGAGACTGAACGGGAATTATTATTTTTTTATTTCTCAACTCGTCCAAGAGGCCTGCTGCCCGCCGCACTCGCCGCCGGGCCGGCCCGCACCCCGCCATTGAGACTGGACGGGGATTATTATTTTTTTTAACTCGGCCTCCGGGCCGGGGCGGGCTTCGCCCCCGGTACCTCCAGCCGCTTCTATTTACGCGCGCCGCGTTCCAACATATTCACCCCGGCCAAGAGGCCTATTCCCCGGCCCGCACCCCGCCATTGAGACTGCACGGGAATTATTATTTTTTTTATCTCTCAACCTGTCCAAGAGGCCTGCTGCCCGCCGCACTCGCCGCCGGGCCGGCCCGCACCCCGCCATTGAGACTGAACGGGGATTATTATTATTTTTTAACTCGGCCTCCGGGCCGGGGCGGGCTTCGCCCCCGGTACCTCCAGCCGCTTCTATTTACGCGCGCCGCGTTCCAACATATTCACCCCGGCCAAGAGGCCTATTCCCCGGCCCGCACCCCGCCATTGAGACTGCACGTGAATTATTATTTTTTTATCTCTCAACCTGTCCAAGAGGCCTGCTGCCCGCCGCACTCGCCGCCGGGCCGGCCCGCACCCCGCCATTGAGACTGAACGGGGATTATTATTTTTTTTAACTCGGCCTCCGGGCCGGGGCGGGCTTCGCCCCCGGTACCTCCAGCCGCTTCTATTTACGCGCGCCGCGTTCCAACATATTCACCCCGGCCAAGAGGCCTATTCCCCGGCCCGCACCCCGCCATTGAGACTGCATGGGAATTATTATTTTTTTATCTCTCAACCTGTCCAAGAGGCCTGCTGCCCGCCGCAATCGCCGCCGGGCCGGCCCGCACCCTGCCATTGAGACTGAACGGGATTATTTATTTTTTTAACTTGGCCGCCGGGCCGGGGCGGGCATCGCCCCCGGTACCTCCAGCCGCTACTATTTCCGCGGGCCGTGTTCCAACACTATTCACCCCGGCCAAGAGGCCTATTCCCCGGCCCGCACCCCGCCATTGAGACTGCACGGGAATTATTATTTTTTTATCTCTCAACCTGTCCAAGAGGCCTGCTGCCCGCCGCACTCGCCGCCGGGCCGGCCCGCACCCCGCCATTGAGACTGAACGGGGATTATTATTTTTTTTAACTCGGCCTCCGGGCGGGGCGGGCTTCGCCCCCGGTACCTCCAGCCGCTTCTATTTACGCGCGCCGCGTTCCAACATATTCACCCCGGCCAAGAGGCCTATTCCCCGGCCCGCACCCCGCCATTGAGACTGCATGGGAATTATTATTTTTTTATCTCTCAACCTGTCCAAGAGGCCTGCTGCCCGCCGCAATCGCCGCCGGGCCGGCCCGCACCCTGCCATTGAGACTGAACGGGATTATTTATTTTTTTAACTTGGCCGCCGGGCCGGGGCGGGCATCGCCCCCGGTACCTCCAGCCGCTACTATTTCCGCGGGCCGTGTTCCAACACTATTCACCCCGGCCAAGAGGCCTATTCCCCGGCCCGCACCCCGCCATTGAGACTGCACGGGAATTATTATTTTTTTATCTCTCAACCTGTCCAAGAGGCCTGCTGCCCTCCGCACTCGCCGCCGGGCCGGCCCGCACCCCGCCATTGAGACTGAACGGGGATTATTATTTTTTTTAACTCGGCCTCCGGGCGGGGCGGGCTTCGCCCCCGGTACCTCCAGCCGCTTCTATTTACGCGCGCCGCGTTCCAACATATTCACCCCGGCCAAGAGGCCTATTCCCCGGCCCGCACCCCGCCATTGAGACTGCACGGGAATTATTATTTTTTTATCTCTCAACCTGTCCAAGAGGCCTGCTGCCCGCCGCACTCGCCGCCGGGCCGGCCCGCACCCCGCCATTGAGACTGAACGGGGATTATTATTTTTTTAACTCGGCCTCCGGGCCGGGGCGGGCTTCGCCCCCGGTACCTCCAGCCGCTTCTATTTACGCGCGCCGCGTTCCAACATATTCACCCCGGCCAAGAGGCCTATTCCCCGGCCCGCACCCCGCCATTGAGACTGCATGGGAATTATTATTTTTTTATCTCTCAACCTGTCCAAGAGGCCTGCTGCCCGCCGCAATCGCCGCCGGGCCGGCCCGCACCCTGCCATTGAGACTGAACGGGATTATTTATTTTTTTAACTTGGCCGCCGGGCCGGGGCGGGCATCGCCCCCGGTACCTCCAGCCGCTACTATTTCCGCGGGCCGTGTTCCAACACTATTCACCCCGGCCAAGAGGCCTATTCCCCGGCCCGCACCCCGCCATTGAGACTGCACGGGAATTATTATTTTTTTATCTCTCAACCTGTCCAAGAGGCCTGCTGCCCGCCGCACTCGCCGCCGGGCCGGCCGGCACCCCGCCATTGAGACTGAACGGGGATTATTATTTTTTTTAACTCGGCCTCCGGGCGGGGCGGGCTTCGCCCCCGGTACCTCCAGCCGCTTCTATTTACGCGCGCCGCGTTCCAACATATTCACCCCGGCCAAGAGGCCTATTCCCCGGCCCGCACCCCGCCATTGAGACTGCACGGGAATTATTATTTTTTTATCTCTCAACCTGTCCAAGAGGCCTGCTGCCCGCCGCACTCGCCGCCGGGCCGGCCCGCACCCCGCCATTGAGACTGAACGGGGATTATTATTTTTTTAACCCGGCCTCCGGGCCGGGGCGGGCTTCGCCCCCGGTACCTCCAGCCGCTTCTATTTACGCGCGCCGCGTTCCAACATATTCACCCCGGCCAAGAGGCCTATTCCCCGGCCCGCACCCCGCCATTGAGACTGCATGGGAATTATTATTTTTTTATCTCTCAACCTGTCCAAGAGGCCTGCTGCCCGCCGCAATCGCCGCCGGGCCGGCCCGCACCCTGCCATTGAGACTGAACGGGATTATTTATTTTTTTAACTTGGCCGCCGGGCCGGGGCGGGCATCGCCCCCGGTACCTCCAGCCGCTACTATTTCCGCGGGCCGTGTTCCAACACTATTCACCCCGGCCAAGAGGCCTATTCCCCGGCCCGCACCCCGCCATTGAGACTGCACGGGAATTATTATTTTTTTATCTCTCAACCTGTCCAAGAGGCCTGCTGCCCGCCGCAATCGCCGCCGGGCCGGCCCGCACCCCGCCATTGAGACTGGAACGGGGATTATTATTTTTTTTAACTCGGCCTCCGGGCCGGGGCGGGCTTCGCCCCCGGTACCTCCAGCCGCTTCTATTTACGCGCGCCGCGTTCCAACATATTCACCCCGGCCAAGAGGCCTATTCCCCGGCCCGCACCCCGCCATTGAGACTGCACGGGAATTATTATTTTTTTATCTCTCAACCTGTCCAAGAGGCCTGCTGCCCGCCGCACTCGCCGCCGGGCCGGCCCGCACCCCGCCATTGAGACTGAACGGGATTATTATTTTTTTTAACTCGGCCTCCGGGCCGGGGCGGGCTTCGCCCCCGGTACCTCCAGCCGCTTCTATTTACGCGCGCCGCGTTCCAACATATTCACCCCGGCCAAGAGGCCTATTCCCCGGCCCGCACCCCGCCATTGAGACTGCATGGGAATTATTATTTTTTTATCTCTCAACCTGTCCAAGAGGCCTGCTGCCCGCCGCACTCGCCGCCGGGCCGGCCCGCACCCCGCCATTGAGACTGTACGGGGATTATTATTTTTTTTAACTCGGCCGCCGGGCCGGGGCGGGCTTCGCCCCCGGTACCTCCAGCCGCTTCTATTTACGCGCGCCGCGTTCCAACATATTCACCCCGGCCAAGAGGCCTCTTCCCCGGCCACACTCGTCCGCCGGGCCGGCCCGCGCCCCGCCATTGAGACTGCACGGGAATTATTATTTTTTTATCTCTCAACCTGTCCAAGAGGTCTGCTGCCCGCCGCACTCGTCCGCCGAGCCGGCCCGCACCCCGCCATTGAGACTGAACGGGGATTATTATTTTTTTTAACTCGGCCTCCGGGCCGGGGCGGGCTTCGCCCCCGGTACCTCCAGCCGCTACTATTTCCGCGGGCCGTGTTCCAACACTATTCACCCCGGCCAAGAGGCCTATTCCCCGGCCCGCGCCCCGCCATTGAGACTGCATGGGAATTATTATTTTTTTATCTCTCAACCTGTCCAAGAGGCCTGCTGCCCGCCGCAATCGCCGCCGGGCCGGCCCGCACCCTGCCATTGAGACTGAACGGGAATTATTATTTTTTTATCTCTCAACCTGTCCAAGAGGCCTGCTGCCCGCCGCACTCGCACCCCGCCATTGAGACTGAACGGGGATTATTATTTTTTTTAACTCGGCCTCCGGGCCGGGGCGGGTTTCGCCCCCGGTACCTCCAGCCGCTAGTATTTCCGCGGGCCGTGTTCCAACACTATTCACCCCGGCCAAGAGGCCTATTCCCCGGCCCGCACCCCGCCATTGAGACTGCATGGGAATTATTATTTTTTTATCTCTCAACCTGTCCAAGAGGCCTGCTGCCCGCCGCACTCGCCGCCGGGCCGGCCCGCACCCCGCCATTGAGACTGAACGGGATTATTTATTTTTTTAACTTGGCCGCCGGGCCGGGGCGGGAATCGCCCCCGGTACCTCCAGCCGCTACTATTTCCGCGGGCCGTGTTCCAACACTATTCACCCCGGCCAAGAGGCCTATTCCCCGGCCCGCACCCCGCCATTGAGACTGCACGGGAATTATTATTTTTTTATCTCTCAACCTGTCCAAGAGGCCTGCTGCCCGCCGCACTCGCCGCCGGGCCGGCCCACACCCCGCCATTGAGACTGAACGGGGATTATTATTTTTTTTAACTCGGCCTCCGGGCCGGGGCGGGCATCGCCCCCGGTACCTCCAGCCGCTACTATTTCCGCGGGCCGTGTTCCAACACTATTCACCCCGGCCAAGAGGCCTATTCCCCGGCCCGCACCCCGCCATTGAGACTGCACGGGAATTATTATTTTTTTATCTCTCAACCTGTCCAAGAGGCCTGCTGCCCGCCGCACTCGCTGCCGGGCCGGCCCGCACCCCGCCATTGAGACTGAACGGGGATTATTATTTTTTTTAACTCGGCCTCCGGGCCGGGGCGGGCTTCGCCCCCGGTACCTCCAGCCGCTTGTATTTACGCGCGCCGCGTTCCAACATATTCACCCCGGCCAAGAGGCCTATTCCCCGGCCACACTCGTCCGCCGGGCCGGCCCGCACCCCGCCGTTGAGACTGCACGGGAATTATTATTTTTATATCTCTCAACCTGTCCAAGAGGCCTGCTGCCCACCGCACTCGCCGCCGGGCCGGCCCGCACCCTGCCATTGAGACTGAACGGGGATTATTTATTTTTTTAACTTGGCCGCCGGCCCGGGGCGGGCATCGCCCCCGGTACCTCCAGCCGCTACTATTTCCGCGGGCCGTGTTCCAACACTATTCACCCCGGCCAAGAGGCCTATTCCCCGGCCCGCACCCCGCCATTGAGACTGCACGGGAATTATTATTTTTTTATCTCTCAACCTGTCCAAGAGGCCTGCTGCCCGCCGCAATCGCCGCCGGGCCGGCCCGCACCCTGCCATTGAGACTGAACGGGGATTATTTATTTTTTTAACTTGGCCGCCGGGCCGGGGCGGGCATCGCCCCCGGTACCTCCAGCCGCTACTATTTCCGCGGGCCGTGTTCCAACACTATTCACCCCGGCCAAGAGGCCTATTCCCCGGCCCGCACCCCGCCATTGAGACTGCACGGGAATTATTATTTTTTTATCTCTCAACCTGTCCAAGAGGCCTGCTGCCCGCCGCACTCGCCGCCGGGCCGGCCCGCACCCCGCCATTGAGACTGAACGGGGATTATTATTTTTTTTAACTCGGCCTCTGGGCCGGGGCGGGCTTCGCCCCCGGTACCTCCAGCCGCTTCTATTTACGCGCGCCGCGTTCCAACATATTCACCCCGGCCAAGAGGCCTATTCCCCGGCCCGCACCCCGCCATTGAGACTGCACGGGAATTATTATTTTTTTATCTCTCAACCTGTCCAAGAGGCCTGCTGCCCGCCGCACTCGCCGCCGGGCCGGCCCGCACCCCGCCATTGAGACTGAACGGGGATTATTATTTTTTTTAACTCGGCCTCCGGGCCGAGGCGGGCTTCGCCCCCGGTACCTCCAGCCGCTTCTATTTACGCGCGCCGCGTTCCAACATATTCACCCCGGCCAAGAGGCCTATTCCCCGGCCCGCACCCCGCCATTGAGACTGCACGGGAATTATTATTTTTTTATCTCTCAACCTGTCCAAGAGGCCTGCTGCCCGCCGCACTCGCCGCCGGGCCGGCCCGCACCCCGCCATTGAGACTGAACGGGGATTATTTTTTTTTTTAACTCGGCCTCCGGGCCGGGGCGGGCTTCGCCCCCGGTACCTCCAGCCGCTTCTATTTACGCGCGCCGCGTTCCAACATATTCACCCCGGCCAAGAGGCCTATTCCCCGGCCCGCACCCCGCCATTGAGACTGCACGGGAATTATTATTTTTTTATCTCTCAACCTGTCCAAGAGGCCTGCTGCCCGCCGCAATCGCCGCCGGGCCGGCCCGCACCCTGCCATTGAGACTGAACGGGAATTATTATTTTTTTATTTCTCAACTCGTCCAAGAGGCCTGCTGCCCGCCGCACTCGCCGCCGGGCCGGCCCGCACCCCGCCATTGAGACTGAACGGGGATTATTATTTTTTTTAACTCGGCCTCCGGGCCGGGGCGGGCTTCGCCCCCGGTACCTCCAGCCGCTTCTATTTACGCGCGCCGCGTTCCAACATATTCACCCCGGCCAAGAGGCCTCTTCCCCGGCCACACTCGTCCGCCGGGCCGGCCCGCACCCCGCCATTGAGACTGCACGGGAATTATTATTTTTTTATCTCTCAACCTGTCCAAGAGGCCTGCTGCCCGCCGCACTCGCCGCCGGGCCGGCCCGCACCCCGCCATTGAGACTGAACGGGGATTATTATTTTTTTTAACTCGGCCTCCGGGCCGGGGCGGGCTTCGCCCCCGGTACCTCCAGTCGCTTCTATTTACGCGCGCCGCGTTCCAACATATTCACCCCGGCCAAGAGGCCTCTTCCCCGGCCACACTCGTCCGCCGGGCCGGCCCGCACCCCGCCATTGAGACTGCACGGGAATTATTATTTTTATATCTCTCAACCTGTCCAAGAGGCCTGCTGCCCGCCGCAATCGCCGCCGGGCCGGCCCGCACCCTGCCATTGAGACTGAACGGGGATTATTTATTTTTTTAACTTGGCCGCCGGCCCGGGGCGGGCTTCGCCCCCGGTACCTCCAGCCGCTTCTATTTACGCGCGCCGCGTTCCAACATATTCACCCCGGCCGAGAGGCCTATTCCCCGGCCCGCACCCCGCCATTGAGACTGCATGGGAATTATTATTTTTTTATCTCTCAACCTGTCCAAGAGGCCTTCTGCCCGCCGCAATCGCCGCCGGGCCGGCCCGCACCCTGCCATTGAGACTGAACGGGAATTATTATTTTTTTATCTCTCAACCTGTCCAAGAGGCCTGCTGCCCGCCGCACTCGCCGCCGGGCCGGCCCGCACCCTGCCATTGAGACTGAACGGGATTATTTATTTTTTTAACTTGGCCGCCGGGCCGGGGCGGGCATCGCCCCCGGTACCTCCAGCCGCTACTATTTCCGCGGGCCGTGTTCCAACACTATTCACCCCGGCCAAGAGGCCTATTCCCCGGCCCGCACCCCGCCATTGAGACTGCACGGGAATTATTATTTTTTTATCTCTCAACCTGTCCAAGAGGCCTGCTGCCCGCCGCACTCGCCGCCGGGCCGGCCCGCACCCCGCCATTGAGACTGAACGGGGATTATTATTTTTTTTAACTCGGCCTCCGGGCCCGGGCGGGCTTCGCCCCCGGTACCTCCAGCCGCTTCTATTTACGCGCGCCGCGTTCCAACATATTCACCCCGGCCAAGAGGCCTATTCCCCGGCCCGCACCCCGCCATTGAGACTGCACGGGAAATATTATTTTTTTATCTCTCAACCTGTCCAAGAGGCCTGCTGCCCGCCGCACTCGCCGCCGGGCCGGCCCGCACCCCGCCATTGAGACTGAACGGGGATTATTATTTTTTTTAACTCGGCCTCCGGGCCGGGGCGGGCTTCGCCCCCGGTACCTCCAGCCGCTTCTATTTACGCGCGCCGCGTTCCAACATATTCACCCCGGCCAAGAGGCCTATTCCCCGGCCCGCACCCCGCCATTGAGACTGCATGGGAATTATTATTTTTTTATCTCTCAACCTGTCCAAGAGGCCTGCTGCCCGCCGCAATCGCCGCCGGGCCGGCCCGTACCCTGCCATTGAGACTGAACGGGATTATTTATTTTTTTAACTTGGCCGCCGGGCCGGGGCGGGCATCGCCCACGGTACCTCCAGCCGCTACTATTTCCGCGGGCCGTGTTCCAACACTATTCACCCCGGCCAAGAGGCCTATTCCCCGGCCCGCACCCCGCCATTGAGAATGCACGGGAATTATTATTTTTTTTATCTCTCAACCTGTCCAAGAGGCCTGCTGCCCGCCGCACTCGCCGCCGGGCCGGCCCGCACCCCGCCATTGAGACTGAACGGGGATTATTATTTTTTTTAACTCGGCCTCCGGGCCGGGGCGGGCTTCGCCCCCGGTACCTCCAGCCGCTTCTATTTACGCGCGCCGCGTTCCAACATATTCACCCCGGCCAAGAGGCCTATTCCCCGGCCCGCACCCCGCCATTGAGACTGCACGGGAATTATTATTTTTTTATCTCTCAACCTGTCCAAGAGGCCTGCTGCCCGCCGCACTCGCCGCCGGGCCCGCCCGCACCCCGCCATTGAGACTGAACGGGGATTATTATTTTTTTTAACTCGGCCTCCGGGCCGGGGCGGGCTTCGCCCCCGGTACCTCCAGCCGCTTCTATTTACGCGCGCCGCGTACCAACATATTCACCCCGGCCAAGAGGCCTATTCCCCGGCCCGCACCCCGCCATTGAGACTGCATGGGAATTATTATTTTTTTATCTCTCAACCTGTCCAAGAGGCCTGCTGCCCGCCGCAATCGCCGCCGGGCCGGCCCGCACCCTGCCATTGAGACTGAACGGGATTATTTATTTTTTTAACTTGGCCGCCGGGCCGGGGCGGGCATCGCCCCCGGTACCTCCAGCCGCTACTATTTCCGCGGGCCGTGTTCCAACACTATTCACCCCGGCCAAGAGGCCTATTCCCCGGCCCGCACCCCGCCATTGAGACTGCACGGGAATTATTATTTTTTTATCTCTCAACCTGTCCAAGAGGCCTGCTGCCCGCCGCAATCGCCGCCGGGCCGGCCCGCACCCTGCCATTGAGACTGAACGGGGATTATTTATTTTTTTAACTTGGCCGCCGGGCCGGGGCGGGCATCGCCCCAGGTA
Source organism: Hippocampus zosterae (assembly GCF_025434085.1). Taxonomy (NCBI): domain Eukaryota; kingdom Metazoa; phylum Chordata; class Actinopteri; order Syngnathiformes; family Syngnathidae; genus Hippocampus; species Hippocampus zosterae. The sequence goes on along the minus strand of NC_067459.1, from coordinate 623,373 downwards.
CCTCCAGCCGCTACTATTTCCGCGGGCCGTGTTCCAACACTATTCACCCCGGCCAAGAGGCCTATTCCCCGGCCCGCACCCCGCCATTGAGACTGCACGGGAATTATTATTTTTTTATCTCTCAACCTGTCCAAGAGGCCTGCTGCCCGCCGCACTCGCCGCCGGGCCGGCCCGCACCCCGCCATTGAGACTGAACGGGGATTATTATTTTTTTTAACTCGGCCTCCGGGCCTGGGCGGGCTTCGCCCCCGGTACCTCCAGCCGCTTCTATTTACGCGCGCCGCGTTCCAACATATTCACCCCGGCCAAGAGGCCTATTCCCCGGCCCGCACCCCGCCATTGAGACTGCATGGGAATTATTATTTTTTTATCTCTCAACCTGTCCAAGAGGCCTGCTGCCCGCCGCAATCGCCGCCGGGCCGGCCCGCACCCTGCCATTGAGACTGAACGGGGATTATTTATTTTTTTAACTTGGCCGCCGGGCCGGGGCGGGCATCGCCCCCGGTACCTCCAGCCGCTACTATTTCCGCGGGCCGTGTTCCAACACTATTCACCCCGGCCAAGAGGCCTATTCCCCGGCCCGCACCCCGCCATTGAGACTGCACGGGAATTATTATTTTTTTATCTCTCAACCTGTCCAAGAGGCCTGCTGCCCGCCGCACTCGCCGCCGGGCCGGCCCGCACCCCGCCATTGAGACTGTACGGGATTATTATTTTTTTTAACTCGGCCGCCGGGCCGGGGCGGGCTTCGCCCCCGGTACCTCCAGCCGCTTCTATTTACGCGCGCCGCGTTCCAACATATTCACCCCGGCCAAGAGGCCTCTTCCCCGGCCACACTCGTCCGCCGGGCCGGCCCGCACCCCGCCATTGAGACTGCACGGGAATTATTATTTTTTTATCTCTCAACCTGTCCAAGAGGCCTGCTGCCCGCCGCACTCGCCGCCGGGCCGGCCCGCACCCCGCCATTGAGACTGAAAGGGGATTATTATTTTTTTTAACTCGGCCTCCGGGCCGGGGCGGGCTTCGCCCCCGGTACCTCCAGCCGCTTCTATTTACGCGCGCCGCGTTCCAACATATTCACCCCGGCCAAGAGGCCTCTTCCTCGGCCACACTCGTCCGCCGGGCCGGCCCGCACCCCGCCATTGAGACTGCACGGGAATTATTATTTTTATATCTCTCAACCTGTCCAAGAGGCCTGCTGCCCGCCGCAATCGCCGCCGGGCCGGCCCGCACCCTGCCATTGAGACTGAACGGGGATTATTTATTTTTTTAACTTGGCCGCCGGGCCGGGGGGGGGCATCGCCCCCGGTACCTCCAGCCGTTACTATTTCCGCGGCCCGTGTTGCAACACTATTCACCCCGGCCAAGAGGCCTATTCCCCGGCCCGCACCCCGCCATTGAGACTGAACGGGAATTATTATTTTTTTATCTCTCAACCTGTCCAAGAGGCCTGCTGCCCGCCGCAATCGCCGCCGGGCCGGCCCGCACCCTGCCATTGAGACTGAACGGGGATTATTTATTTTTTTAACTTGGCCGCCGGGCCGGGGCGGGCATCGCCCCCGGTACCTCCAGCCGCTACTATTTCCGCGGGCCGTGTTCCAACACTATTCACCCCGGCCAAGAGGCCTATTCCCCGGCCCGCACCCCGCCATTGAGACTGCACGGGAATTATTATTTTTTTATCTCTCAACCTGTCCAAGAGGCCTGCTGCCCGCCGCACTCGCCGCCGGGCCGGCCCGCACCCCGCCATTGAGACTGAACGGGGATTATTATTTTTTTTAACTCGGCCTCCGGGCCGGGGCGGGCTTCGCCCCCGGTACCTCCAGCCGCTTCTTTTTACGCGCGCCGCGTTCCAACATATTCACCCCGGCCAAGAGGCCTATTCCCCGGCCCGCACCCCGCCATTGAGACTGCATGGGAATTATTATTTTTTTATCTCTCAACCTGTCCAAGAGGCCTGCTGCCCGCCGCAATCGCCGCCGGGCCGGCCCGCACCCTGCCATTGAGACTGAACGGGAATTATTATTTTTTTATCTCTCAACCTGTCCAAGAGGCCTGCTGCCCGCCGCACTCGCACCCCGCCATTGAGACTGAACGGGGATTATTATTTTTTTTAACTCGGCCTCCGGGCCGGGGCGGGCTTCGCCCCCGGTACCTCCAGCCGCTACTATTTCCGCGGGCCGTGTTCCAACACTATTCACCCCGGCCAAGAGGCCTATTCCCCGGCCCGCACCCCGCCATTGAGACTGCATGGGAATTATTATTTTTTTATCTCTCAACCTGTCCAAGAGGCCTGCTGCCCGCCGCAATCGCCGCCGGGCCGGCCCGCACCCTGCCATTGAGACTGAACGGGAATTATTATTTTTTTATCTCTCAACCTGTCCAAGAGGCCTGCTGCCCGCCGCACTCGCACCCCGCCATTGAGACTGAACGGGGATTATTATTTTTTTTAACTCGGCCTCCGGGCCGGGGCGGGTTTCGCCCCCGGTACCTCCAGCCGCTACTATTTCCGCGGGCCGTGTTCCAACACTATTCACCCCGGCCAAGAGGCCTATTCCCCGGCCCGCACCCCGCCATTGAGACTGCATGGGAATTATTATTTTTTTATCTCTCAACCTGTCCAAGAGGCCTGCTGCCCGCCGCACTCGCCGCCGGGCCGGCCCGCACCCCGCCATTGAGACTGAACGGGGATTATTATTTTTTTTAACTCGGCATCCGGGCCGGGGCGGGCTTCGCCCCCGGTACCTCCAGCCGCTTCTATTTACGCGCGCCGCGTTCCAACATATTCACCCCGGCCAAGAGGCCTATTCCCCGGCCCGCACCCCGCCATTGAGACTGCATGGGAATTATTATTTTTTTATCTCTCAACCTGTCCAAGAGGCCTGCTGCCCGCCGCAATCGCCGCCGGGCCGGCCCGCACCCTGCCATTGAGACTGAACGGGATTATTTATTTTTTTAACTTGGCCGCCGGGCCGGGGCGGGAATCGCCCCCGGTACCTCCAGCCGCTACTATTTCCGCGGGCCGTGTTCCAACACTATTCACCCCGGCCAAGAGGCCTATTCCCCGGCCCGCACCCCGCCATTGAGACTGCATGGGAATTATTATTTTTTTATCTCTCAACCTGTCCAAGAGGCCTGCTGCCCGCCGCACTCGCCGCCGGGCCGGCCCGCACCCCGCCATTGAGACTGAACGGGGATTATTATTTTTTTTAACTCGGCATCCGGGCCGGGGCGGGCTTCGCCCCCGGTACCTCCAGCCGCTTCTATTTACGCGCGCCGCGTTCCAACATATTCACCCCGGCCAAGAGGCCTATTCCCCGGCCCGCACCCCGCCATTGAGACTGCATGGGAATTATTATTTTTTTATCTCTCAACCTGTCCAAGAGGCCTGCTGCCCGCCGCAATCGCCGCCGGGCCGGCCCGCACCCTGCCATTGAGACTGAACGGGATTATTTATTTTTTTAACTTGGCCGCCGGGCCGGGGCGGGAATCGCCCCCGGTACCTCCAGCCGCTACTATTTCCGCGGGCCGTGTTCCAACACTATTCACCCCAGCCAAGAGGCCTATTCCCCGGCCCGCACCCCGCCATTGAGACTGCATGGGAATTATTATTTTTTTATCTCTCAACCTGTCCAAGAGGCCTGCTGCCCGCCGCAATCGCCGCCGGGCCGGCCCGTACCCTGCCATTGAGACTGAACGGGATTATTTATTTTTTTAACTTGGCCGCCGGGCCGGGGCGGGCATCGCCCACGGTACCTCCAGCCGCTACTATTTCCGCGGGCCGTGTTCCAACACTATTCACCCCGGCCAAGAGGCCTATTCCCCGGCCCGCACCCCGCCATTGAGAATGCACGGGAATTATTATTTTTTTTATCTCTCAACCTGTCCAAGAGGCCTGCTGCCCGCCGCACTCGCCGCCGGGCCGGCCCGCACCCCGCCATTGAGACTGAACGGGGATTATTATTTTTTTTAACTCGGCCTCCGGGCCGGGGCGGGCTTCGCCCCCGGTACCTCCAGCCGCTTCTATTTACGCGCGCCGCGTTCCAACATATTCACCCCGGCCAAGAGGCCTATTCCCCGGCCCGCACCCCGCCATTGAGACTGCACGGGAATTATTATTTTTTTATCTCTCAACCTGTCCAAGAGGCCTGCTGCCCGCCGCACTCGCCGCCGGGCCCGCCCGCACCCCGCCATTGAGACTGAACGGGGATTATTATTTTTTTTAACTCGGCCTCCGGGCCGGGGCGGGCTTCGCCCCCGGTACCTCCAGCCGCTTCTATTTACGCGCGCCGCGTACCAACATATTCACCCCGGCCAAGAGGCCTATTCCCCGGCCCGCACCCCGCCATTGAGACTGCATGGGAATTATTATTTTTTTATCTCTCAACCTGTCCAAGAGGCCTGCTGCCCGCCGCAATCGCCGCCGGGCCGGCCCGCACCCTGCCATTGAGACTGAACGGGATTATTTATTTTTTTAACTTGGCCGCCGGGCCGGGGCGGGCATCGCCCCCGGTACCTCCAGCCGCTACTATTTCCGCGGGCCGTGTTCCAACACTATTCACCCCGGCCAAGAGGCCTATTCCCCGGCCCGCACCCCGCCATTGAGACTGCACGGGAATTATTATTTTTTTATCTCTCAACCTGTCCAAGAGGCCTGCTGCCCGCCGCAATCGCCGCCGGGCCGGCCCGCACCCTGCCATTGAGACTGAACGGGGATTATTTATTTTTTTAACTTGGCCGCCGGGCCGGGGCGGGCATCGCCCCAGGTACCTCCAGCCGCTACTATTTCCGCGGGCCGTGTTCCAACACTATTCACCCCGGCCAAGAGGCCTATTCCCCGGCCCGCACCCCGCCATTGAGACTGCACGGGAATTATTATTTTTTTATCTCTCAACCTGTCCAAGAGGCCTGCTGCCCGCCGCACTCGCCGCCGGGCCGGCCCGCACCCCGCCATTGAGACTGAACGGGGATTATTATTTTTTTTAACTCGGCCTCCGGGCCTGGGCGGGCTTCGCCCCCGGTACCTCCAGCCGCTTCTATTTACGCGCGCCGCGTTCCAACATATTCACCCCGGCCAAGAGGCCTATTCCCCGGCCCGCACCCCGCCATTGAGACTGCATGGGAATTATTATTTTTTTATCTCTCAACCTGTCCAAGAGGCCTGCTGCCCGCCGCAATCGCCGCCGGGCCGGCCCGCACCCTGCCATTGAGACTGAACGGGGATTATTTATTTTTTTAACTTGGCCGCCGGGCCGGGGCGGGCATCGCCCCCGGTACCTCCAGCCGCTACTATTTCCGCGGGCCGTGTTCCAACACTATTCACCCCGGCCAAGAGGCCTATTCCCCGGCCCGCACCCCGCCATTGAGACTGCACGGGAATTATTATTTTTTTATCTCTCAACCTGTCCAAGAGGCCTGCTGCCCGCCGCACTCGCCGCCGGGCCGGCCCGCACCCCGCCATTGAGACTGTACGGGATTATTATTTTTTTTAACTCGGCCGCCGGGCCGGGGCGGGCTTCGCCCCCGGTACCTCCAGCCGCTTCTATTTACGCGCGCCGCGTTCCAACATATTCACCCCGGCCAAGAGGCCTCTTCCCCGGCCACACTCGTCCGCCGGGCCGGCCCGCACCCCGCCATTGAGACTGCACGGGAATTATTATTTTTTTATCTCTCAACCTGTCCAAGAGGCCTGCTGCCCGCCGCACTCGCCGCCGGGCCGGCCCGCACCCCGCCATTGAGACTGAAAGGGGATTATTATTTTTTTTAACTCGGCCTCCGGGCCGGGGCGGGCTTCGCCCCCGGTACCTCCAGCCGCTTCTATTTACGCGCGCCGCGTTCCAACATATTCACCCCGGCCAAGAGGCCTCTTCCTCGGCCACACTCGTCCGCCGGGCCGGCCCGCACCCCGCCATTGAGACTGCACGGGAATTATTATTTTTATATCTCTCAACCTGTCCAAGAGGCCTGCTGCCCGCCGCAATCGCCGCCGGGCCGGCCCGCACCCTGCCATTGAGACTGAACGGGGATTATTTATTTTTTTAACTTGGCCGCCGGGCCGGGGGGGGGCATCGCCCCCGGTACCTCCAGCCGTTACTATTTCCGCGGCCCGTGTTGCAACACTATTCACCCCGGCCAAGAGGCCTATTCCCCGGCCCGCACCCCGCCATTGAGACTGAACGGGAATTATTATTTTTTTATCTCTCAACCTGTCCAAGAGGCCTGCTGCCCGCCGCAATCGCCGCCGGGCCGGCCCGCACCCTGCCATTGAGACTGAACGGGGATTATTTATTTTTTTAACTTGGCCGCCGGGCCGGGGCGGGCATCGCCCCCGGTACCTCCAGCCGCTACTATTTCCGCGGGCCGTGTTCCAACACTATTCACCCCGGCCAAGAGGCCTATTCCCCGGCCCGCACCCCGCCATTGAGACTGCACGGGAATTATTATTTTTTTATCTCTCAACCTGTCCAAGAGGCCTGCTGCCCGCCGCACTCGCCGCCGGGCCGGCCCGCACCCCGCCATTGAGACTGAACGGGGATTATTATTTTTTTTAACTCGGCCTCCGGGCCGGGGCGGGCTTCGCCCCCGGTACCTCCAGCCGCTTCTTTTTACGCGCGCCGCGTTCCAACATATTCACCCCGGCCAAGAGGCCTATTCCCCGGCCCGCACCCCGCCATTGAGACTGCATGGGAATTATTATTTTTTTATCTCTCAACCTGTCCAAGAGGCCTGCTGCCCGCCGCAATCGCCGCCGGGCCGGCCCGCACCCTGCCATTGAGACTGAACGGGAATTATTATTTTTTTATCTCTCAACCTGTCCAAGAGGCCTGCTGCCCGCCGCACTCGCACCCCGCCATTGAGACTGAACGGGGATTATTATTTTTTTTAACTCGGCCTCCGGGCCGGGGCGGGCTTCGCCCCCGGTACCTCCAGCCGCTACTATTTCCGCGGGCCGTGTTCCAACACTATTCACCCCGGCCAAGAGGCCTATTCCCCGGCCCGCACCCCGCCATTGAGACTGCATGGGAATTATTATTTTTTTATCTCTCAACCTGTCCAAGAGGCCTGCTGCCCGCCGCAATCGCCGCCGGGCCGGCCCGCACCCTGCCATTGAGACTGAACGGGAATTATTATTTTTTTATCTCTCAACCTGTCCAAGAGGCCTGCTGCCCGCCGCACTCGCACCCCGCCATTGAGACTGAACGGGGATTATTATTTTTTTTAACTCGGCCTCCGGGCCGGGGCGGGTTTCGCCCCCGGTACCTCCAGCCGCTACTATTTCCGCGGGCCGTGTTCCAACACTATTCACCCCGGCCAAGAGGCCTATTCCCCGGCCCGCACCCCGCCATTGAGACTGCATGGGAATTATTATTTTTTTATCTCTCAACCTGTCCAAGAGGCCTGCTGCCCGCCGCACTCGCCGCCGGGCCGGCCCGCACCCCGCCATTGAGACTGAACGGGGATTATTATTTTTTTTAACTCGGCATCCGGGCCGGGGCGGGCTTCGCCCCCGGTACCTCCAGCCGCTTCTATTTACGCGCGCCGCGTTCCAACATATTCACCCCGGCCAAGAGGCCTATTCCCCGGCCCGCACCCCGCCATTGAGACTGCATGGGAATTATTATTTTTTTATCTCTCAACCTGTCCAAGAGGCCTGCTGCCCGCCGCAATCGCCGCCGGGCCGGCCCGCACCCTGCCATTGAGACTGAACGGGATTATTTATTTTTTTAACTTGGCCGCCGGGCCGGGGCGGGAATCGCCCCCGGTACCTCCAGCCGCTACTATTTCCGCGGGCCGTGTTCCAACACTATTCACCCCGGCCAAGAGGCCTATTCCCCGGCCCGCACCCCGCCATTGAGACTGCATGGGAATTATTATTTTTTTATCTCTCAACCTGTCCAAGAGGCCTGCTGCCCGCCGCACTCGCCGCCGGGCCGGCCCGCACCCCGCCATTGAGACTGAACGGGGATTATTATTTTTTTTAACTCGGCATCCGGGCCGGGGCGGGCTTCGCCCCCGGTACCTCCAGCCGCTTCTATTTACGCGCGCCGCGTTCCAACATATTCACCCCGGCCAAGAGGCCTATTCCCCGGCCCGCACCCCGCCATTGAGACTGCATGGGAATTATTATTTTTTTATCTCTCAACCTGTCCAAGAGGCCTGCTGCCCGCCGCAATCGCCGCCGGGCCGGCCCGCACCCTGCCATTGAGACTGAACGGGATTATTTATTTTTTTAACTTGGCCGCCGGGCCGGGGCGGGAATCGCCCCCGGTACCTCCAGCCGCTACTATTTCCGCGGGCCGTGTTCCAACACTATTCACCCCAGCCAAGAGGCCTATTCCCCGGCCCGCACCCCGCCATTGAGACTGCACGGGAATTATTATTTTTTTATCTCTCAACCTGTCCAAGAGGCCTGCTGCCCGCCGCACTCGCCGCCGGGCCGGCCCGCACCCTGCCATTGAGACTGAACGGGGATTATTTATTTTTTTAACTTGGCCGCCGGGCCGGGGCGGGCATCGCCCCCGGTACCTCCAGCCGCTACTATTTCCGCGGGCCGTGTTCCAACACTATTCACCCCGGCCAAGAGGCCTATTCCCCGGCCCGCACCCCGCCATTGAGACTGCATGGGAATTATTATTTTTTTATCTCTCAACCTGTCCAAGAGGCCTGCTGCCCGCCGCAATCGCCGCCGGGCCGGCCCGCACCCTGCCATTGAGACTGAACGGGAATTATTATTTTTTTATCTCTCAACCTGTCCAAGAGGCCTGCTGCCCGCCGCACTCGCACCCCGCCATTGAGACTGAACGGGGATTATTATTTTTTTTAACTCGGCCTACCGGCCGGGGCGGGCTTCGCCCCGGTACCTCCAGCCGCTTCTATTTACGCGCGCTGCGTTCCAACATATTCACCCCGGCCATGAGGCCTATTCCCCGGCCCGCACCCCGCCATTGAGACTGCATGGGAATTATTATTTTTTTATCTCTCAACCTGTCCAAGAGGCCTGCTGCCCGCCGCACTCGCCGCCGGGCCGGCCCGCACCCCGCCATTGAGACTGAACGGGGATTATTTTTTTTTTTAACTCGGCCTCCGGGCCGGGGCGGGCTTCGCCCCCGGTACCTCCAGCCGCTTCTATTTACGCGCGCCGCGTTCCAACATATTCACCCCGGCCAAGAGGCCTATTCCCCGGCCCGCACCCCGCCATTGAGACTGCACGGGAATTATTATTTTTTTATCTCTCAACCTGTCCAAGAGGCCTGCTGCCCGCCGCAATCGCCGCCGGGCCGGCCCGCACCCTGCCATTGAGACTGAACGGGAATTATTATTTTTTTATTTCTCAACTCGTCCAAGAGGCCTGCTGCCCGCCGCACTCGCCGCCGGGCCGGCCCGCACCCCGCCATTGAGACTGGACGGGGATTATTATTTTTTTTAACTCGGCCTCCGGGCCGGGGCGGGCTTCGCCCCCGGTACCTCCAGCCGCTTCTATTTACGCGCGCCGCGTTCCAACATATTCACCCCGGCCAAGAGGCCTATTCCCCGGCCCGCACCCCGCCATTGAGACTGCACGGGAATTATTATTTTTTTTATCTCTCAACCTGTCCAAGAGGCCTGCTGCCCGCCGCACTCGCCGCCGGGCCGGCCCGCACCCCGCCATTGAGACTGAACGGGGATTATTATTATTTTTTAACTCGGCCTCCGGGCCGGGGCGGGCTTCGCCCCCGGTACCTCCAGCCGCTTCTATTTACGCGCGCCGCGTTCCAACATATTCACCCCGGCCAAGAGGCCTATTCCCCGGCCCGCACCCCGCCATTGAGACTGCACGTGAATTATTATTTTTTTATCTCTCAACCTGTCCAAGAGGCCTGCTGCCCGCCGCACTCGCCGCCGGGCCGGCCCGCACCCCGCCATTGAGACTGAACGGGGATTATTATTTTTTTTAACTCGGCCTCCGGGCCGGGGCGGGCTTCGCCCCCGGTACCTCCAGCCGCTTCTATTTACGCGCGCCGCGTTCCAACATATTCACCCCGGCCAAGAGGCCTATTCCCCGGCCCGCACCCCGCCATTGAGACTGCATGGGAATTATTATTTTTTTATCTCTCAACCTGTCCAAGAGGCCTGCTGCCCGCCGCAATCGCCGCCGGGCCGGCCCGCACCCTGCCATTGAGACTGAACGGGATTATTTATTTTTTTAACTTGGCCGCCGGGCCGGGGCGGGCATCGCCCCCGGTACCTCCAGCCGCTACTATTTCCGCGGGCCGTGTTCCAACACTATTCACCCCGGCCAAGAGGCCTATTCCCCGGCCCGCACCCCGCCATTGAGACTGCACGGGAATTATTATTTTTTTATCTCTCAACCTGTCCAAGAGGCCTGCTGCCCGCCGCACTCGCCGCCGGGCCGGCCCGCACCCCGCCATTGAGACTGAACGGGGATTATTATTTTTTTTAACTCGGCCTCCGGGCGGGGCGGGCTTCGCCCCCGGTACCTCCAGCCGCTTCTATTTACGCGCGCCGCGTTCCAACATATTCACCCCGGCCAAGAGGCCTATTCCCCGGCCCGCACCCCGCCATTGAGACTGCATGGGAATTATTATTTTTTTATCTCTCAACCTGTCCAAGAGGCCTGCTGCCCGCCGCAATCGCCGCCGGGCCGGCCCGCACCCTGCCATTGAGACTGAACGGGATTATTTATTTTTTTAACTTGGCCGCCGGGCCGGGGCGGGCATCGCCCCCGGTACCTCCAGCCGCTACTATTTCCGCGGGCCGTGTTCCAACACTATTCACCCCGGCCAAGAGGCCTATTCCCCGGCCCGCACCCCGCCATTGAGACTGCACGGGAATTATTATTTTTTTATCTCTCAACCTGTCCAAGAGGCCTGCTGCCCTCCGCACTCGCCGCCGGGCCGGCCCGCACCCCGCCATTGAGACTGAACGGGGATTATTATTTTTTTTAACTCGGCCTCCGGGCGGGGCGGGCTTCGCCCCCGGTACCTCCAGCCGCTTCTATTTACGCGCGCCGCGTTCCAACATATTCACCCCGGCCAAGAGGCCTATTCCCCGGCCCGCACCCCGCCATTGAGACTGCACGGGAATTATTATTTTTTTATCTCTCAACCTGTCCAAGAGGCCTGCTGCCCGCCGCACTCGCCGCCGGGCCGGCCCGCACCCCGCCATTGAGACTGAACGGGGATTATTATTTTTTTAACTCGGCCTCCGGGCCGGGGCGGGCTTCGCCCCCGGTACCTCCAGCCGCTTCTATTTACGCGCGCCGCGTTCCAACATATTCACCCCGGCCAAGAGGCCTATTCCCCGGCCCGCACCCCGCCATTGAGACTGCATGGGAATTATTATTTTTTTATCTCTCAACCTGTCCAAGAGGCCTGCTGCCCGCCGCAATCGCCGCCGGGCCGGCCCGCACCCTGCCATTGAGACTGAACGGGATTATTTATTTTTTTAACTTGGCCGCCGGGCCGGGGCGGGCATCGCCCCCGGTACCTCCAGCCGCTACTATTTCCGCGGGCCGTGTTCCAACACTATTCACCCCGGCCAAGAGGCCTATTCCCCGGCCCGCACCCCGCCATTGAGACTGCACGGGAATTATTATTTTTTTATCTCTCAACCTGTCCAAGAGGCCTGCTGCCCGCCGCACTCGCCGCCGGGCCGGCCGGCACCCCGCCATTGAGACTGAACGGGGATTATTATTTTTTTTAACTCGGCCTCCGGGCGGGGCGGGCTTCGCCCCCGGTACCTCCAGCCGCTTCTATTTACGCGCGCCGCGTTCCAACATATTCACCCCGGCCAAGAGGCCTATTCCCCGGCCCGCACCCCGCCATTGAGACTGCACGGGAATTATTATTTTTTTATCTCTCAACCTGTCCAAGAGGCCTGCTGCCCGCCGCACTCGCCGCCGGGCCGGCCCGCACCCCGCCATTGAGACTGAACGGGGATTATTATTTTTTTAACCCGGCCTCCGGGCCGGGGCGGGCTTCGCCCCCGGTACCTCCAGCCGCTTCTATTTACGCGCGCCGCGTTCCAACATATTCACCCCGGCCAAGAGGCCTATTCCCCGGCCCGCACCCCGCCATTGAGACTGCATGGGAATTATTATTTTTTTATCTCTCAACCTGTCCAAGAGGCCTGCTGCCCGCCGCAATCGCCGCCGGGCCGGCCCGCACCCTGCCATTGAGACTGAACGGGATTATTTATTTTTTTAACTTGGCCGCCGGGCCGGGGCGGGCATCGCCCCCGGTACCTCCAGCCGCTACTATTTCCGCGGGCCGTGTTCCAACACTATTCACCCCGGCCAAGAGGCCTATTCCCCGGCCCGCACCCCGCCATTGAGACTGCACGGGAATTATTATTTTTTTATCTCTCAACCTGTCCAAGAGGCCTGCTGCCCGCCGCAATCGCCGCCGGGCCGGCCCGCACCCCGCCATTGAGACTGGAACGGGGATTATTATTTTTTTTAACTCGGCCTCCGGGCCGGGGCGGGCTTCGCCCCCGGTACCTCCAGCCGCTTCTATTTACGCGCGCCGCGTTCCAACATATTCACCCCGGCCAAGAGGCCTATTCCCCGGCCCGCACCCCGCCATTGAGACTGCACGGGAATTATTATTTTTTTATCTCTCAACCTGTCCAAGAGGCCTGCTGCCCGCCGCACTCGCCGCCGGGCCGGCCCGCACCCCGCCATTGAGACTGAACGGGATTATTATTTTTTTTAACTCGGCCTCCGGGCCGGGGCGGGCTTCGCCCCCGGTACCTCCAGCCGCTTCTATTTACGCGCGCCGCGTTCCAACATATTCACCCCGGCCAAGAGGCCTATTCCCCGGCCCGCACCCCGCCATTGAGACTGCATGGGAATTATTATTTTTTTATCTCTCAACCTGTCCAAGAGGCCTGCTGCCCGCCGCACTCGCCGCCGGGCCGGCCCGCACCCCGCCATTGAGACTGTACGGGGATTATTATTTTTTTTAACTCGGCCGCCGGGCCGGGGCGGGCTTCGCCCCCGGTACCTCCAGCCGCTTCTATTTACGCGCGCCGCGTTCCAACATATTCACCCCGGCCAAGAGGCCTCTTCCCCGGCCACACTCGTCCGCCGGGCCGGCCCGCGCCCCGCCATTGAGACTGCACGGGAATTATTATTTTTTTATCTCTCAACCTGTCCAAGAGGTCTGCTGCCCGCCGCACTCGTCCGCCGAGCCGGCCCGCACCCCGCCATTGAGACTGAACGGGGATTATTATTTTTTTTAACTCGGCCTCCGGGCCGGGGCGGGCTTCGCCCCCGGTACCTCCAGCCGCTACTATTTCCGCGGGCCGTGTTCCAACACTATTCACCCCGGCCAAGAGGCCTATTCCCCGGCCCGCGCCCCGCCATTGAGACTGCATGGGAATTATTATTTTTTTATCTCTCAACCTGTCCAAGAGGCCTGCTGCCCGCCGCAATCGCCGCCGGGCCGGCCCGCACCCTGCCATTGAGACTGAACGGGAATTATTATTTTTTTATCTCTCAACCTGTCCAAGAGGCCTGCTGCCCGCCGCACTCGCACCCCGCCATTGAGACTGAACGGGGATTATTATTTTTTTTAACTCGGCCTCCGGGCCGGGGCGGGTTTCGCCCCCGGTACCTCCAGCCGCTTCTATTTACGCGCGCCGCGTTCCAACATATTCACCCCGGCCAAGAGGCCTATTCCCCGGCCCGCACCCCGCCATTGAGACTGCATGGGAATTATTATTTTTTTATCTCTCAACCTGTCCAAGAGGCCTGCTGCCCGCCGCACTCGCCGCCGGGCCGGCCCGCACCCCGCCATTGAGACTGAACGGGATTATTTATTTTTTTAACTTGGCCGCCGGGCCGGGGCGGGAATCGCCCCCGGTACCTCCAGCCGCTACTATTTCCGCGGGCCGTGTTCCAACACTATTCACCCCGGCCAAGAGGCCTATTCCCCGGCCCGCACCCCGCCATTGAGACTGCACGGGAATTATTATTTTTTTATCTCTCAACCTGTCCAAGAGGCCTGCTGCCCGCCGCACTCGCCGCCGGGCCGGCCCACACCCCGCCATTGAGACTGAACGGGGATTATTATTTTTTTTAACTCGGCCTCCGGGCCGGGGCGGGCATCGCCCCCGGTACCTCCAGCCGCTACTATTTCCGCGGGCCGTGTTCCAACACTATTCACCCCGGCCAAGAGGCCTATTCCCCGGCCCGCACCCCGCCATTGAGACTGCACGGGAATTATTATTTTTTTATCTCTCAACCTGTCCAAGAGGCCTGCTGCCCGCCGCACTCGCTGCCGGGCCGGCCCGCACCCCGCCATTGAGACTGAACGGGGATTATTATTTTTTTTAACTCGGCCTCCGGGCCGGGGCGGGCTTCGCCCCCGGTACCTCCAGCCGCTTGTATTTACGCGCGCCGCGTTCCAACATATTCACCCCGGCCAAGAGGCCTATTCCCCGGCCACACTCGTCCGCCGGGCCGGCCCGCACCCCGCCGTTGAGACTGCACGGGAATTATTATTTTTATATCTCTCAACCTGTCCAAGAGGCCTGCTGCCCACCGCACTCGCCGCCGGGCCGGCCCGCACCCTGCCATTGAGACTGAACGGGGATTATTTATTTTTTTAACTTGGCCGCCGGCCCGGGGCGGGCATCGCCCCCGGTACCTCCAGCCGCTACTATTTCCGCGGGCCGTGTTCCAACACTATTCACCCCGGCCAAGAGGCCTATTCCCCGGCCCGCACCCCGCCATTGAGACTGCACGGGAATTATTATTTTTTTATCTCTCAACCTGTCCAAGAGGCCTGCTGCCCGCCGCAATCGCCGCCGGGCCGGCCCGCACCCTGCCATTGAGACTGAACGGGGATTATTTATTTTTTTAACTTGGCCGCCGGGCCGGGGCGGGCATCGCCCCCGGTACCTCCAGCCGCTACTATTTCCGCGGGCCGTGTTCCAACACTATTCACCCCGGCCAAGAGGCCTATTCCCCGGCCCGCACCCCGCCATTGAGACTGCACGGGAATTATTATTTTTTTATCTCTCAACCTGTCCAAGAGGCCTGCTGCCCGCCGCACTCGCCGCCGGGCCGGCCCGCACCCCGCCATTGAGACTGAACGGGGATTATTATTTTTTTTAACTCGGCCTCTGGGCCGGGGCGGGCTTCGCCCCCGGTACCTCCAGCCGCTTCTATTTACGCGCGCCGCGTTCCAACATATTCACCCCGGCCAAGAGGCCTATTCCCCGGCCCGCACCCCGCCATTGAGACTGCACGGGAATTATTATTTTTTTATCTCTCAACCTGTCCAAGAGGCCTGCTGCCCGCCGCACTCGCCGCCGGGCCGGCCCGCACCCCGCCATTGAGACTGAACGGGGATTATTATTTTTTTTAACTCGGCCTCCGGGCCGAGGCGGGCTTCGCCCCCGGTACCTCCAGCCGCTTCTATTTACGCGCGCCGCGTTCCAACATATTCACCCCGGCCAAGAGGCCTATTCCCCGGCCCGCACCCCGCCATTGAGACTGCACGGGAATTATTATTTTTTTATCTCTCAACCTGTCCAAGAGGCCTGCTGCCCGCCGCACTCGCCGCCGGGCCGGCCCGCACCCCGCCATTGAGACTGAACGGGGATTATTTTTTTTTTTAACTCGGCCTCCGGGCCGGGGCGGGCTTCGCCCCCGGTACCTCCAGCCGCTTCTATTTACGCGCGCCGCGTTCCAACATATTCACCCCGGCCAAGAGGCCTATTCCCCGGCCCGCACCCCGCCATTGAGACTGCACGGGAATTATTATTTTTTTATCTCTCAACCTGTCCAAGAGGCCTGCTGCCCGCCGCAATCGCCGCCGGGCCGGCCCGCACCCTGCCATTGAGACTGAACGGGAATTATTATTTTTTTATTTCTCAACTCGTCCAAGAGGCCTGCTGCCCGCCGCACTCGCCGCCGGGCCGGCCCGCACCCCGCCATTGAGACTGAACGGGGATTATTATTTTTTTTAACTCGGCCTCCGGGCCGGGGCGGGCTTCGCCCCCGGTACCTCCAGCCGCTTCTATTTACGCGCGCCGCGTTCCAACATATTCACCCCGGCCAAGAGGCCTCTTCCCCGGCCACACTCGTCCGCCGGGCCGGCCCGCACCCCGCCATTGAGACTGCACGGGAATTATTATTTTTTTATCTCTCAACCTGTCCAAGAGGCCTGCTGCCCGCCGCACTCGCCGCCGGGCCGGCCCGCACCCCGCCATTGAGACTGAACGGGGATTATTATTTTTTTTAACTCGGCCTCCGGGCCGGGGCGGGCTTCGCCCCCGGTACCTCCAGTCGCTTCTATTTACGCGCGCCGCGTTCCAACATATTCACCCCGGCCAAGAGGCCTCTTCCCCGGCCACACTCGTCCGCCGGGCCGGCCCGCACCCCGCCATTGAGACTGCACGGGAATTATTATTTTTATATCTCTCAACCTGTCCAAGAGGCCTGCTGCCCGCCGCAATCGCCGCCGGGCCGGCCCGCACCCTGCCATTGAGACTGAACGGGGATTATTTATTTTTTTAACTTGGCCGCCGGCCCGGGGCGGGCTTCGCCCCCGGTACCTCCAGCCGCTTCTATTTACGCGCGCCGCGTTCCAACATATTCACCCCGGCCGAGAGGCCTATTCCCCGGCCCGCACCCCGCCATTGAGACTGCATGGGAATTATTATTTTTTTATCTCTCAACCTGTCCAAGAGGCCTTCTGCCCGCCGCAATCGCCGCCGGGCCGGCCCGCACCCTGCCATTGAGACTGAACGGGAATTATTATTTTTTTATCTCTCAACCTGTCCAAGAGGCCTGCTGCCCGCCGCACTCGCCGCCGGGCCGGCCCGCACCCTGCCATTGAGACTGAACGGGATTATTTATTTTTTTAACTTGGCCGCCGGGCCGGGGCGGGCATCGCCCCCGGTACCTCCAGCCGCTACTATTTCCGCGGGCCGTGTTCCAACACTATTCACCCCGGCCAAGAGGCCTATTCCCCGGCCCGCACCCCGCCATTGAGACTGCACGGGAATTATTATTTTTTTATCTCTCAACCTGTCCAAGAGGCCTGCTGCCCGCCGCACTCGCCGCCGGGCCGGCCCGCACCCCGCCATTGAGACTGAACGGGGATTATTATTTTTTTTAACTCGGCCTCCGGGCCCGGGCGGGCTTCGCCCCCGGTACCTCCAGCCGCTTCTATTTACGCGCGCCGCGTTCCAACATATTCACCCCGGCCAAGAGGCCTATTCCCCGGCCCGCACCCCGCCATTGAGACTGCACGGGAAATATTATTTTTTTATCTCTCAACCTGTCCAAGAGGCCTGCTGCCCGCCGCACTCGCCGCCGGGCCGGCCCGCACCCCGCCATTGAGACTGAACGGGGATTATTATTTTTTTTAACTCGGCCTCCGGGCCGGGGCGGGCTTCGCCCCCGGTACCTCCAGCCGCTTCTATTTACGCGCGCCGCGTTCCAACATATTCACCCCGGCCAAGAGGCCTATTCCCCGGCCCGCACCCCGCCATTGAGACTGCATGGGAATTATTATTTTTTTATCTCTCAACCTGTCCAAGAGGCCTGCTGCCCGCCGCAATCGCCGCCGGGCCGGCCCGTACCCTGCCATTGAGACTGAACGGGATTATTTATTTTTTTAACTTGGCCGCCGGGCCGGGGCGGGCATCGCCCACGGTACCTCCAGCCGCTACTATTTCCGCGGGCCGTGTTCCAACACTATTCACCCCGGCCAAGAGGCCTATTCCCCGGCCCGCACCCCGCCATTGAGAATGCACGGGAATTATTATTTTTTTTATCTCTCAACCTGTCCAAGAGGCCTGCTGCCCGCCGCACTCGCCGCCGGGCCGGCCCGCACCCCGCCATTGAGACTGAACGGGGATTATTATTTTTTTTAACTCGGCCTCCGGGCCGGGGCGGGCTTCGCCCCCGGTACCTCCAGCCGCTTCTATTTACGCGCGCCGCGTTCCAACATATTCACCCCGGCCAAGAGGCCTATTCCCCGGCCCGCACCCCGCCATTGAGACTGCACGGGAATTATTATTTTTTTATCTCTCAACCTGTCCAAGAGGCCTGCTGCCCGCCGCACTCGCCGCCGGGCCTGCCCGCACCCCGCCATTGAGACTGAACGGGGATTATTATTTTTTTTAACTCGGCCTCCGGGCCGGGGCGGGCTTCGCCCCCGGTACCTCCAGCCGCTTCTATTTACGCGCGCCGCGTACCAACATATTCACCCCGGCCAAGAGGCCTATTCCCCGGCCCGCACCCCGCCATTGAGACTGCATGGGAATTATTATTTTTTTATCTCTCAACCTGTCCAAGAGGCCTGCTGCCCGCCGCAATCGCCGCCGGGCCGGCCCGCACCCTGCCATTGAGACTGAACGGGATTATTTATTTTTTTAACTTGGCCGCCGGGCCGGGGCGGGCATCGCCCCCGGTACCTCCAGCCGCTACTATTTCCGCGGGCCGTGTTCCAACACTATTCACCCCGGCCAAGAGGCCTATTCCCCGGCCCGCACCCCGCCATTGAGACTGCACGGGAATTATTATTTTTTTATCTCTCAACCTGTCCAAGAGGCCTGCTGCCCGCCGCAATCGCCGCCGGGCCGGCCCGCACCCTGCCATTGAGACTGAACGGGGATTATTTATTTTTTTAACTTGGCCGCCGGGCCGGGGCGGGCATCGCCCCAGGTACCTCCAGCCGCTACTATTTCCGCGGGCCGTGTTCCAACACTATTCACCCCGGCCAAGAGGCCTATTCCCCGGCCCGCACCCCGCCATTGAGACTGCACGGGAATTATTATTTTTTTATCTCTCAACCTGTCCAAGAGGCCTGCTGCCCGCCGCACTCGCCGCCGGGCCGGCCCGCACCCCGCCATTGAGACTGAACGGGGATTATTATTTTTTTTAACTCGGCCTCCGGGCCTGGGCGGGCTTCGCCCCCGGTACCTCCAGCCGCTTCTATTTACGCGCGCCGCGTTCCAACATATTCACCCCGGCCAAGAGGCCTATTCCCCGGCCCGCACCCCGCCATTGAGACTGCATGGGAATTATTATTTTTTTATCTCTCAACCTGTCCAAGAGGCCTGCTGCCCGCCGCAATCGCCGCCGGGCCGGCCCGCACCCTGCCATTGAGACTGAACGGGGATTATTTATTTTTTTAACTTGGCCGCCGGGCCGGGGCGGGCATCGCCCCCGGTACCTCCAGCCGCTACTATTTCCGCGGGCCGTGTTCCAACACTATTCACCCCGGCCAAGAGGCCTATTCCCCGGCCCGCACCCCGCCATTGAGACTGCACGGGAATTATTATTTTTTTATCTCTCAACCTGTCCAAGAGGCCTGCTGCCCGCCGCACTCGCCGCCGGGCCGGCCCGCACCCCGCCATTGAGACTGTACGGGATTATTATTTTTTTTAACTCGGCCGCCGGGCCGGGGCGGGCTTCGCCCCCGGTACCTCCAGCCGCTTCTATTTACGCGCGCCGCGTTCCAACATATTCACCCCGGCCAAGAGGCCTCTTCCCCGGCCACACTCGTCCGCCGGGCCGGCCCGCACCCCGCCATTGAGACTGCACGGGAATTATTATTTTTTTATCTCTCAACCTGTCCAAGAGGCCTGCTGCCCGCCGCACTCGCCGCCGGGCCGGCCCGCACCCCGCCATTGAGACTGAAAGGGGATTATTATTTTTTTTAACTCGGCCTCCGGGCCGGGGCGGGCTTCGCCCCCGGTACCTCCAGCCGCTTCTATTTACGCGCGCCGCGTTCCAACATATTCACCCCGGCCAAGAGGCCTCTTCCTCGGCCACACTCGTCCGCCGGGCCGGCCCGCACCCCGCCATTGAGACTGCACGGGAATTATTATTTTTATATCTCTCAACCTGTCCAAGAGGCCTGCTGCCCGCCGCAATCGCCGCCGGGCCGGCCCGCACCCTGCCATTGAGACTGAACGGGGATTATTTATTTTTTTAACTTGGCCGCCGGGCCGGGGGGGGCATCGCCCCCGGTACCTCCAGCCGTTACTATTTCCGCGGCCCGTGTTGCAACACTATTCACCCCGGCCAAGAGGCCTATTCCCCGGCCCGCACCCCGCCATTGAGACTGAACGGGAATTATTATTTTTTTATCTCTCAACCTGTCCAAGAGGCCTGCTGCCCGCCGCAATCGCCGCCGGGCCGGCCCGCACCCTGCCATTGAGACTGAACGGGGATTATTTATTTTTTTAACTTGGCCGCCGGGCCGGGGCGGGCATCGCCCCCGGTACCTCCAGCCGCTACTATTTCCGCGGGCCGTGTTCCAACACTATTCACCCCGGCCAAGAGGCCTATTCCCCGGCCCGCACCCCGCCATTGAGACTGCACGGGAATTATTATTTTTTTATCTCTCAACCTGTCCAAGAGGCCTGCTGCCCGCCGCACTCGCCGCCGGGCCGGCCCGCACCCCGCCATTGAGACTGAACGGGGATTATTATTTTTTTTAACTCGGCCTCCGGGCCGGGGCGGGCTTCGCCCCCGGTACCTCCAGCCGCTTCTTTTTACGCGCGCCGCGTTCCAACATATTCACCCCGGCCAAGAGGCCTATTCCCCGGCCCGCACCCCGCCATTGAGACTGCATGGGAATTATTATTTTTTTATCTCTCAACCTGTCCAAGAGGCCTGCTGCCCGCCGCAATCGCCGCCGGGCCGGCCCGCACCCTGCCATTGAGACTGAACGGGAATTATTATTTTTTTATCTCTCAACCTGTCCAAGAGGCCTGCTGCCCGCCGCACTCGCACCCCGCCATTGAGACTGAACGGGGATTATTATTTTTTTTAACTCGGCCTCCGGGCCGGGGCGGGCTTCGCCCCCGGTACCTCCAGCCGCTACTATTTCCGCGGGCCGTGTTCCAACACTATTCACCCCGGCCAAGAGGCCTATTCCCCGGCCCGCACCCCGCCATTGAGACTGCATGGGAATTATTATTTTTTTATCTCTCAACCTGTCCAAGAGGCCTGCTGCCCGCCGCAATCGCCGCCGGGCCGGCCCGCACCCTGCCATTGAGACTGAACGGGAATTATTATTTTTTTATCTCTCAACCTGTCCAAGAGGCCTGCTGCCCGCCGCACTCGCACCCCGCCATTGAGACTGAACGGGGATTATTATTTTTTTTAACTCGGCCTCCGGGCCGGGGCGGGTTTCGCCCCCGGTACCTCCAGCCGCTACTATTTCCGCGGGCCGTGTTCCAACACTATTCACCCCGGCCAAGAGGCCTATTCCCCGGCCCGCACCCCGCCATTGAGACTGCATGGGAATTATTATTTTTTTATCTCTCAACCTGTCCAAGAGGCCTGCTGCCCGCCGCACTCGCCGCCGGGCCGGCCCGCACCCCGCCATTGAGACTGAACGGGGATTATTATTTTTTTTAACTCGGCATCCGGGCCGGGGCGGGCTTCGCCCCCGGTACCTCCAGCCGCTTCTATTTACGCGCGCCGCGTTCCAACATATTCACCCCGGCCAAGAGGCCTATTCCCCGGCCCGCACCCCGCCATTGAGACTGCATGGGAATTATTATTTTTTTATCTCTCAACCTGTCCAAGAGGCCTGCTGCCCGCCGCAATCGCCGCCGGGCCGGCCCGCACCCTGCCATTGAGACTGAACGGGATTATTTATTTTTTTAACTTGGCCGCCGGGCCGGGGCGGGAATCGCCCCCGGTACCTCCAGCCGCTACTATTTCCGCGGGCCGTGTTCCAACACTATTCACCCCGGCCAAGAGGCCTATTCCCCGGCCCGCACCCCGCCATTGAGACTGCATGGGAATTATTATTTTTTTATCTCTCAACCTGTCCAAGAGGCCTGCTGCCCGCCGCACTCGCCGCCGGGCCGGCCCGCACCCCGCCATTGAGACTGAACGGGGATTATTATTTTTTTTAACTCGGCATCCGGGCCGGGGCGGGCTTCGCCCCCGGTACCTCCAGCCGCTTCTATTTACGCGCGCCGCGTTCCAACATATTCACCCCGGCCAAGAGGCCTATTCCCCGGCCCGCACCCCGCCATTGAGACTGCATGGGAATTATTATTTTTTTATCTCTCAACCTGTCCAAGAGGCCTGCTGCCCGCCGCAATCGCCGCCGGGCCGGCCCGCACCCTGCCATTGAGACTGAACGGGATTATTTATTTTTTTAACTTGGCCGCCGGGCCGGGGCGGGAATCGCCCCCGGTACCTCCAGCCGCTACTATTTCCGCGGGCCGTGTTCCAACACTATTCACCCCAGCCAAGAGGCCTATTCCCCGGCCCGCACCCCGCCATTGAGACTGCACGGGAATTATTATTTTTTTATCTCTCAACCTGTCCAAGAGGCCTGCTGCCCGCCGCACTCGCCGCCGGGCCGGCCCGCACCCTGCCATTGAGACTGAACGGGGATTATTTATTTTTTTAACTTGGCCGCCGGGCCGGGGCGGGCATCGCCCCCGGTACCTCCAGCCGCTACTATTTCCGCGGGCCGTGTTCCAACACTATTCACCCCGGCCAAGAGGCCTATTCCCCGTCCCGCACCCCGCCATTGAGACTGCATGGGAATTATTATTTTTTTATCTCTCAACCTGTCCAAGAGGCCTGCTGCCCGCCGCAATCGCCGCCGGGCCGGCCCGCACCCTGCCATTGAGACTGAACGGGAATTATTATTTTTTTATCTCTCAACCTGTCCAAGAGGCCTGCTGCCCGCCGCACTCGCACCCCGCCATTGAGACTGAACGGGGATTATTATTTTTTTTAACTCGGCCTACCGGCCGGGGCGGGCTTCGCCCCGGTACCTCCAGCCGCTTCTATTTACGCGCGCTGCGTTCCAACATATTCACCCCGGCCATGAGGCCTATTCCCCGGCCCGCACCCCGCCATTGAGACTGCATGGGAATTATTATTTTTTTATCTCTCAACCTGTCCAAGAGGCCTGCTGCCCGCCGCACTCGCCGCCGGGCCGGCCCGCACCCCGCCATTGAGACTGAACGGGGATTATTTTTTTTTTTAACTCGGCCTCCGGGCCGGGGCGGGCTTCGCCCCCGGTACCTCCAGCCGCTTCTATTTACGCGCGCCGCGTTCCAACATATTCACCCCGGCCAAGAGGCCTATTCCCCGGCCCGCACCCCGCCATTGAGACTGCACGGGAATTATTATTTTTTTATCTCTCAACCTGTCCAAGAGGCCTGCTGCCCGCCGCAATCGCCGCCGGGCCGGCCCGCTCCCTGCCATTGAGACTGAACGGGAATTATTATTTTTTTATTTCTCAACTCGTCCAAGAGGCCTGCTGCCCGCCGCACTCGCCGCCGGGCCGGCCCGCACCCCGCCATTGAGACTGAACGGGGATTATTATTTTTTTTAACTCGGCCTCCGGGCCGGGGCGGGCTTCGCCCCCGGTACCTCCAGCCGCTTCTATTTACGCGCGCCGCGTTCCAACATATTCACCCCGGCCAAGAGGCCTCTTCCCCGGCCACACTCGTCCGCCGGGCCGGCCCGCACCCCGCCATTGAGACTGCACGGGAATTATTATTTTTTTTATCTCTCAACCTGTCCAAGAGGCCTGCTGCCCGCCGCACTCGCCGCCGGGCCGGCCCGCACCCCGCCATTGAGACTGAACGGGGATTATTATTTTTTTTAACTCGGCCTCCGGGCCGGGGCGGGCTTCGCCCCCGGTACCTCCAGTCGCTTCTATTTACGCGCGCCGCGTTCCAACATATTCACCCCGGCCAAGAGGCCTCTTCCCCGGCCACACTCGTCCGCCGGGCCGGCCCGCACCCCGCCATTGAGACTGCACGGGAATTATTATTTTTATATCTCTCAACCTGTCCAAGAGGCCTGCTGCCCGCCGCAATCGCCGCCGGGCCGGCCCGCACCCTGCCATTGAGACTGAACGGGGATTATTTATTTTTTTAACTTGGCCGCCGGCCCGGGGCGGGCTTCGCCCCCGGTACCTCCAGCCGCTTCTATTTACGCGCGCCGCGTTCCAACATATTCACCCCGGCCAAGAGGCCTATTCCCCGGCCCGCACCCCGCCATTGAGACTGCATGGGAATTATTATTTTTTTATCTCTCAACCTGTCCAAGAGGCCTTCTGCCCGCCGCAATCGCCGCCGGGCCGGCCCGCACCCTGCCATTGAGACTGAACGGGAATTATTATTTTTTTATCTCTCAACCTGTCCAAGAGGCCTGCTGCCCGCCGCACTCGCCGCCGGGCCGGCCCGCACCCTGCCATTGAGACTGAACGGGATTATTTATTTTTTTAACTTGGCCGCCGGGCCGGGGCGGGCATCGCCCCCGGTACCTCCAGCCGCTACTATTTCCGCGGGCCGTGTTCCAACACTATTCACCCCGGCCAAGAGGCCTATTCCCCGGCCCGCACCCCGCCATTGAGACTGCACGGGAATTATTATTTTTTTATCTCTCAACCTGTCCAAGAGGCCTGCTGCCCGCCGCACTCGCCGCCGGGCCGGCCCGCACCCCGCCATTGAGACTGAACGGGGATTATTATTTTTTTTAACTCGGCCTCCGGGCCCGGGCGGGCTTCGCCCCCGGTACCTCCAGCCGCTTCTATTTACGCGCGCCGCGTTCCAACATATTCACCCCGGCCAAGAGGCCTATTCCCCGGCCCGCACCCCGCCATTGAGACTGCACGGGAAATATTATTTTTTTATCTCTCAACCTGTCCAAGAGGCCTGCTGCCCGCCGCACTCGCCGCCGGGCCGGCCCGCACCCCGCCATTGAGACTGAACGGGGATTATTATTTTTTTTAACTCGGCCTCCGGGCCGGGGCGGGCTTCGCCCCCGGTACCTCCAGCCGCTTCTATTTACGCGCGCCGCGTTCCAACATATTCACCCCGGCCAAGAGGCCTATTCCCCGGCCCGCACCCCGCCATTGAGACTGCATGGGAATTATTATTTTTTTATCTCTCAACCTGTCCAAGAGGCCTGCTGCCCGCCGCAATCGCCGCCGGGCCGGCCCGTACCCTGCCATTGAGACTGAACGGGATTATTTATTTTTTTAACTTGGCCGCCGGGCCGGGGCGGGCATCGCCCACGGTACCTCCAGCCGCTACTATTTCCGCGGGCCGTGTTCCAACACTATTCACCCCGGCCAAGAGGCCTATTCCCCGGCCCGCACCCCGCCATTGAGACTGCACGGGAATTATTATTTTTTTATCTCTCAACCTGTCCAAGAGGCCTGCTGCCCGCCGCACTCGCCGCCGGGCCGGCCCGCACCCCGCCATTGAGACTGAACGGGGATTATTATTTTTTTTAACTCGGCCTCCGGGCCGGGGCGGGCTTCGCCCCGGTACCTCCAGCCGCTTCTATTTACCCGCTCCGCGTTCCAACATATTCACCCCGGCCAAGAGGCCTATTCCCCGGCCCGCACCCCGCCATTGAGACTGCACGGGAATTATTATTTTTTTATCTCTCAACCTGTCCAAGAGGCCTGCTGCCCGCCGCACTCGCCGCCGGGCCGGCCCGCACCCCGCCATTGAGACTGAACGGGGATTATCATTTTTTTTAACTCGGCCTCCGGGCCGGGGCGGGCTTCGCCCCCGGTACCTCCAGCCGCTTCTATTTACGCGCGCCGCGTTCCAACATATTCACCCCGGCCAAGAGGCCTATTCCCCGGCCCGCACCCCGCCATTGAGACTGCATGGGAATTATTATTTTTTTATCTCTCAACCTGTCCAAGAGGCCTGCTGCCCGCCGCAATTGCCGCCGGGCCGGCCCGCACCCTGCCATTGAGACTGAACGGGAATTATTATTTTTTTATCTCTCAACCTGTCCAAGAGGCCTGCTGCCCGCCGCAATCGCCGCCGGGCCGGCCCGCACCCTGCCATTGAGACTGAACGGGGATTATTTATTTTTTTAACTTGGCCGCCGGGCCGGGGCGGGCATCGCCCCCGGTACCTCCAGCCGCTACTATTTCCGCGGGCCGTGTTCCAACACTATTCACCCCGGCCAAGAGGCCTATTCCCCGGCCCGCACCCCGCCATTGAGACTGCACGGGAATTATTATTTTTTTTATCTCTCAACCTGTCCAAGAGGCCTGCTGCCCGCCGCACTCGCCGCCGGGCCGGCCCGCACCCCGCCATTGAGACTGAACGGGGATTATTATTTTTTTTAACTCGGCCTCCGGGCCGGGGCGGGCTTCGCCCCCGGTACCTCCAGCCGCTTCTATTTACGCGCGCCGCGTTCCAACATATTCACCCCGGCCAAGAGGCCTATTCCCCGGCCCGCACCCCGCCATTGAGACTGCACGGGAATTATTATTTTTTTATCTCTCAACCTGTCCAAGAGGCCTGCTGCCCGCCGCACTCGCCGCCGGGCCCGCCCGCACCCCGCCATTGAGACTGAACGGGGATTATTATTTTTTTTAACTCGGCCTCCGGGCCGGGGCGGGCTTCGCCCCCGGTACCTCCAGCCGCTTCTATTTACGCGCGCCGCGTACCAACATATTCACCCCGGCCAAGAGGCCTATTCCCCGGCCCGCACCCCGCCATTGAGACTGCATGGGAATTATTATTTTTTTATCTCTCAACCTGTCCAAGAGGCCTGCTGCCCGCCGCAATCGCCGCCGGGCCGGCCCGCACCCTGCCATTGAGACTGAACGGGATTATTTATTTTTTTAACTTGGCCGCCGGGCCGGGGCGGGCATCGCCCCCGGTACCTCCAGCCGCTACTATTTCCGCGGGCCGTGTTCCAACACTATTCACCCCGGCCAAGAGGCCTATTCCCCGGCCCGCACCCCGCCATTGAGACTGCACGGGAATTATTATTTTTTTATCTCTCAACCTGTCCAAGAGGCCTGCTGCCCGCCGCAATCGCCGCCGGGCCGGCCCGCACCCTGCCATTGAGACTGAACGGGGATTATTTATTTTTTTAACTTGGCCGCCGGGCCGGGGCGGGCATCGCCCCAGGTACCTCCAGCCGCTACTATTTCCGCGGGCCGTGTTCCAACACTATTCACCCCGGCCAAGAGGCCTATTCCCCGGCCCGCACCCCGCCATTGAGACTGCACGGGAATTATTATTTTTTTATCTCTCAACCTGTCCAAGAGGCCTGCTGCCCGCCGCACTCGCCGCCGGGCCGGCCCGCACCCCGCCATTGAGACTGAACGGGGATTATTATTTTTTTTAACTCGGCCTCCGGGCCTGGGCGGGCTTCGCCCCCGGTACCTCCAGCCGCTTCTATTTACGCGCGCCGCGTTCCAACATATTCACCCCGGCCAAGAGGCCTATTCCCCGGCCCGCACCCCGCCATTGAGACTGCATGGGAATTATTATTTTTTTATCTCTCAACCTGTCCAAGAGGCCTGCTGCCCGCCGCAATCGCCGCCGGGCCGGCCCGCACCCTGCCATTGAGACTGAACGGGATTATTTATTTTTTTAACTTGGCCGCCGGGCCGGGGCGGGCATCGCCCCCGGTACCTCCAGCCGCTACTATTTCCGCGGGCCGTGTTCCAACACTATTCACCCCGGCCAAGAGGCCTATTCCCCGGCCCGCACCCCGCCATTGAGACTGCACGGGAATTATTATTTTTTTATCTCTCAACCTGTCCAAGAGGCCTGCTGCCCGCCGCACTCGCCGCCGGGCCGGCCCGCACCCCGCCATTGAGACTGAACGGGGATTATTATTTTTTTTAACTCGGCCTCCGGGCCGGGGCGGGCTTCGCCCCCGGTACCTCCAGCCGCTTCTATTTACGCGCGCCGCGTTCCAACATATTCACCCCGGCCAAGAGGCCTATTCCCCGGCCCGCACCCCGCCATTGAGACTGCATGGGAATTATTATTTTTTTATCTCTCAACCTGTCCAAGAGGCCTGCTGCCCGCCGCAATCGCCGCCGGGCCGGCCCGTACCCTGCCATTGAGACTGAACGGGATTATTTATTTTTTTAACTTGGCCGCCGGGCCGGGGCGGGCATCGCCCACGGTACCTCCAGCCGCTACTATTTCCGCGGGCCGTGTTCCAACACTATTCACCCCGGCCAAGAGGCCTATTCCCCGGCCCGCACCCCGCCATTGAGACTGCACGGGAATTATTATTTTTTTATCTCTCAACCTGTCCAAGAGGCCTGCTGCCCGCCGCACTCGCCGCCGGGCCGGCCCGCACCCCGCCATTGAGACTGAACGGGGATTATTATTTTTTTTAACTCGGCCTCCGGGCCGGGGCGGGCTTCGCCCCGGTACCTCCAGCCGCTTCTATTTACCCGCTCCGCGTTCCAACATATTCACCCCGGCCAAGAGGCCTATTCCCCGGCCCGCACCCCGCCATTGAGACTGCACGGGAATTATTATTTTTTTATCTCTCAACCTGTCCAAGAGGCCTGCTGCCCGCCGCACTCGCCGCCGGGCCGGCCCGCACCCCGCCATTGAGACTGAACGGGGATTATCATTTTTTTTAACTCGGCCTCCGGGCCGGGGCGGGCTTCGCCCCCGGTACCTCCAGCCGCTTCTATTTACGCGCGCCGCGTTCCAACATATTCACCCCGGCCAAGAGGCCTATTCCCCGGCCCGCACCCCGCCATTGAGACTGCATGGGAATTATTATTTTTTTATCTCTCAACCTGTCCAAGAGGCCTGCTGCCCGCCGCAATTGCCGCCGGGCCGGCCCGCACCCTGCCATTGAGACTGAACGGGAATTATTATTTTTTTATCTCTCAACCTGTCCAAGAGGCCTGCTGCCCGCCGCAATCGCCGCCGGGCCGGCCCGCACCCTGCCATTGAGACTGAACGGGGATTATTTATTTTTTTAACTTGGCCGCCGGGCCGGGGCGGGCATCGCCCCCGGTACCTCCAGCCGCTACTATTTCCGCGGGCCGTGTTCCAACACTATTCACCCCGGCCAAGAGGCCTATTCCCCGGCCCGCACCCCGCCATTGAGACTGCACGGGAATTATTATTTTTTTTATCTCTCAACCTGTCCAAGAGGCCTGCTGCCCGCCGCACTCGCCGCCGGGCCGGCCCGCACCCCGCCATTGAGACTGAACGGGGATTATTATTTTTTTTAACTCGGCCTCCGGGCCGGGGCGGGCTTCGCCCCCGGTACCTCCAGCCGCTTCTATTTACGCGCGCCGCGTTCCAACATATTCACCCCGGCCAAGAGGCCTATTCCCCGGCCCGCACCCCGCCATTGAGACTGCACGGGAATTATTATTTTTTTATCTCTCAACCTGTCCAAGAGGCCTGCTGCCCGCCGCACTCGCCGCCGGGCCCGCCCGCACCCCGCCATTGAGACTGAACGGGGATTATTATTTTTTTTAACTCGGCCTCCGGGCCGGGGCGGGCTTCGCCCCCGGTACCTCCAGCCGCTTCTATTTACGCGCGCCGCGTACCAACATATTCACCCCGGCCAAGAGGCCTATTCCCCGGCCCGCACCCCGCCATTGAGACTGCATGGGAATTATTATTTTTTTATCTCTCAACCTGTCCAAGAGGCCTGCTGCCCGCCGCAATCGCCGCCGGGCCGGCCCGCACCCTGCCATTGAGACTGAACGGGATTATTTATTTTTTTAACTTGGCCGCCGGGCCGGGGCGGGCATCGCCCCCGGTACCTCCAGCCGCTACTATTTCCGCGGGCCGTGTTCCAACACTATTCACCCCGGCCAAGAGGCCTATTCCCCGGCCCGCACCCCGCCATTGAGACTGCACGGGAATTATTATTTTTTTATCTCTCAACCTGTCCAAGAGGCCTGCTGCCCGCCGCAATCGCCGCCGGGCCGGCCCGCACCCTGCCATTGAGACTGAACGGGGATTATTTATTTTTTTAACTTGGCCGCCGGGCCGGGGCGGGCATCGCCCCAGGTACCTCCAGCCGCTACTATTTCCGCGGGCCGTGTTCCAACACTATTCACCCCGGCCAAGAGGCCTATTCCCCGGCCCGCACCCCGCCATTGAGACTGCACGGGAATTATTATTTTTTTATCTCTCAACCTGTCCAAGAGGCCTGCTGCCCGCCGCACTCGCCGCCGGGCCGGCCCGCACCCCGCCATTGAGACTGAACGGGGATTATTATTTTTTTTAACTCGGCCTCCGGGCCTGGGCGGGCTTCGCCCCCGGTACCTCCAGCCGCTTCTATTTACGCGCGCCGCGTTCCAACATATTCACCCCGGCCAAGAGGCCTATTCCCCGGCCCGCACCCCGCCATTGAGACTGCATGGGAATTATTATTATTTTATCTCTCAACCTGTCCAAGAGGCCTGCTGCCCGCCGCAATCGCCGCCGGGCCGGCCCGCACCCTGCCATTGAGACTGAACGGGATTATTTATTTTTTTAACTTGGCCGCCGGGCCGGGGCGGGCATCGCCCCCGGTACCTCCAGCCGCTACTATTTCCGCGGGCCGTGTTCCAACACTATTCACCCCGGCCAAGAGGCCTATTCCCCGGCCCGCACCCCGCCATTGAGACTGCACGGGAATTATTATTTTTTTATCTCTCAACCTGTCCAAGAGGCCTGCTGCCCGCCGCACTCGCCGCCGGGCCGGCCCGCACCCCGCCATTGAGACTGAACGGGGATTATTATTTTTTTTAACTCGGCCTCCGGGCCGGGGCGGGCTTCGCCCCCGGTACCTCCAGCCGCTTCTATTTACGCGCGCCGCGTTCCAACATATTCACCCCGGCCAAGAGGCCTATTCCCCGGCCCGCACCCCGCCATTGAGAATGCATGGGAATTATTATTTTTTTATCTCTCAACCTGTCCAAGAGGCCTGCTGCCCGCCGCAATTGCCGCCGGGCCGGCCCGCACCCTGCCATTGAGACTGAACGGGAATTATTATTTTTTTATCTCTCAACCTGTCCAAGAGGCCTGCTGCCCGCCGCACTCGCCGCCGGGCCGGCCCGCACCCTGCCATTGAGACTGAACGGGGATTATTTATTTTTTTAACTTGGCCGCCGGGCCGGGGCGGGCATCGCCCCCGGTACCTCCAGCCGCTACTATTTCCGCGGGCCGTGTTCCAACACTATTCACCCCGGCCAAGAGGCCTATTCCCCGGCCCGCACCCCGCCATTGAGACTGCATGGGAATTATTTTTTTTTTATCTCTCAACCTGTCCAAGAGGCCTGCTGCCCGCCGCAATCGCCGCCGGGCCGGCCCGCACCCTGCCATTGAGACTGAACGGGATTATTTATTTTTTTAACTTGGCCGCCGGGCCGGGGCGGGCATCGCCCCCGGTACCTCCAGCCGCTACTATTTCCGCTGGCCGTGTTCCAACACTATTCACCCCGGCCAAGAGGCCTATTCCCCGGCCCGCACCCCGCCATTGAGACTGCATGGGAATTATTATTTTTTTATCTCTCAACCTGTCCAAGAGGCCTGCTGCCCGCCGCACTCGCCGCCGGGCCGGCCCGCACCCCGCCATTGAGACTGAACGGGGATTATTATTTTTTTTAACTCGGCCTCCGGGCCGGGGCGGGCTTCGCCCCCGGTACCTCCAGCCGCTTCTATTTACGCGCGCCGCGTTCCAACATATTCACCCCGGCCAAGAGGCCTATTCCCCGGCCCGCACCCCGCCATTGAGACTGCATGGGAATTATTATTTTTTTATCTCTCAACCTGTCCAAGAGGCCTGCTGCCCGCCGCAATCGCCGCCGGGCCGGCCCGCACCCTGCCATTGAGACTGAACGGGAATTATTATTTTTTTATCTCTCAACCTGTCCAAGAGGCCTGCTGCCCGCCGCACTCGCTGCCGGGCCGGCCCGCACCCTGCCATTGAGACTGAACGGGGATTATTTATTTTTTTAACTTGGCCGCGGGGCCGGGGCGGGCATCGCCCCCGGTACCTCCAGCCGCTACTATTTCCGCGGGCCGTGTTCCAACACTATTCACCCCGGCCAAGAGGCCTATTCCCCGGCCCGCACCCCGCCATTGAGACTGCATGGGAATTATTATTTTTTTATCTCTCAACCTGTCCAAGAGGCCTGCTGCCCGCCGCACTCGCCGCCGGGCCGGCCCGCACCCCGCCATTGAGACTGAACGGGGATTATTATTTTTTTTAACTCGGCCTCCGGGCCGGGGCGGGCTTCGCCCCCGGTACCTCCAGCCGCTTCTATTTACGCGCGCCGCGTTCCAACATATTCACCCCGGCCAAGAGGCCTATTCCCCGGCCCGCACCCCGCCATTGAGACTGCATGGGAATTATTATTTTTTTATCTCTCAACCTGTCCAAGAGGCCTGCTGCCCGCCGCAATCGCCGCCGGGCCGGCCCGCACCCTGCCATTGAGACTGAACGGGATTATTTATTTTTTTAACTTGGCCGCCGGGCCGGGGCGGGCATCGCCCCCGGTACCTCCAGCCGCTACTATTTCCGCGGGCCGTGTTCCAACACTATTCACCCCGGCCAAGAGGCCTATTCCCCGGCCCGCACCCCGCCATTGAGACTGCATGGGAATTATTATTTTTTTATCTCTCAACCTGTCCAAGAGGCCTGCTGCCCGCCGCAATCGCCGCCGGGCCGGCCCGCACCCTGCCATTGAGACTGAACGGGGATTATTTATTTTTTTAACTTGGCCGCCGGGCCGGGGCGGGCATCGCCCCCGGTACCTCCAGCCGCTACTATTTCCGCGGGCCGTGTTCCAACACTATTCACCCCGGCCAAGAGGCCTATTCCCCGGCCCGCACCCCGCCATTGAGACTGCACGGGAATTATTATTTTTTTATCTCTCAACCTGTCCAAGAGGCCTGCTGCCCGCCGCACTCGCCGCCGGGCCGGCCCGCACCCCGCCATTGAGACTGTACGGGATTATTATTTTTTTTAACTCGGCCGCCGGGCCGGGGCGGGCTTCGCCCCCGGTACCTCCAGCCGCTTCTATTTACGCGCGCCGCGTTCCAACATATTCACCCCGGCCAAGAGGCCTCTTCCCCGGCCACACTCGTCCGCCGGGCCGGCCCGCACCCCGCCATTGAGACTGCACGGGAATTATTATTTTTTTATCTCTCAACCTGTCCAAGAGGCCTGCTGCCCGCCGCACTCGCCGCCGGGCCGGCCCGCACCCCGCCATTGAGACTGAAAGGGGATTATTATTTTTTTTAACTCGGCCTCCGGGCCGGGGCGGGCTTCGCCCCCGGTACCTCCAGCCGCTTCTATTTACGCGCGCCGCGTTCCAACATATTCACCCCGGCCAAGAGGCCTCTTCCTCGGCCACACTCGTCCGCCGGGCCGGCCCGCACCCCGCCATTGAGACTGCACGGGAATTATTATTTTTATATCTCTCAACCTGTCCAAGAGGCCTGCTGCCCGCCGCAATCGCCGCCGGGCCGGCCCGCACCCTGCCATTGAGACTGAACGGGGATTATTTATTTTTTTAACTTGGCCGCCGGGCCGGGGGGGGGCATCGCCCCCGGTACCTCCAGCCGTTACTATTTCCGCGGCCCGTGTTGCAACACTATTCACCCCGGCCAAGAGGCCTATTCCCCGGCCCGCACCCCGCCATTGAGACTGAACGGGAATTATTATTTTTTTATCTCTCAACCTGTCCAAGAGGCCTGCTGCCCGCCGCAATCGCCGCCGGGCCGGCCCGCACCCTGCCATTGAGACTGAACGGGGATTATTTATTTTTTTAACTTGGCCGCCGGGCCGGGGCGGGCATCGCCCCCGGTACCTCCAGCCGCTACTATTTCCGCGGGCCGTGTTCCAACACTATTCACCCCGGCCAAGAGGCCTATTCCCCGGCCCGCACCCCGCCATTGAGACTGCACGGGAATTATTATTTTTTTATCTCTCAACCTGTCCAAGAGGCCTGCTGCCCGCCGCACTCGCCGCCGGGCCGGCCCGCACCCCGCCATTGAGACTGAACGGGGATTATTATTTTTTTTAACTCGGCCTCCGGGCCGGGGCGGGCTTCGCCCCCGGTACCTCCAGCCGCTTCTTTTTACGCGCGCCGCGTTCCAACATATTCACCCCGGCCAAGAGGCCTATTCCCCGGCCCGCACCCCGCCATTGAGACTGCATGGGAATTATTATTTTTTTATCTCTCAACCTGTCCAAGAGGCCTGCTGCCCGCCGCAATCGCCGCCGGGCCGGCCCGCACCCTGCCATTGAGACTGAACGGGAATTATTATTTTTTTATCTCTCAACCTGTCCAAGAGGCCTGCTGCCCGCCGCACTCGCACCCCGCCATTGAGACTGAACGGGGATTATTATTTTTTTTAACTCGGCCTCCGGGCCGGGGCGGGCTTCGCCCCCGGTACCTCCAGCCGCTACTATTTCCGCGGGCCGTGTTCCAACACTATTCACCCCGGCCAAGAGGCCTATTCCCCGGCCCGCACCCCGCCATTGAGACTGCATGGGAATTATTATTTTTTTATCTCTCAACCTGTCCAAGAGGCCTGCTGCCCGCCGCAATCGCCGCCGGGCCGGCCCGCACCCTGCCATTGAGACTGAACGGGAATTATTATTTTTTTATCTCTCAACCTGTCCAAGAGGCCTGCTGCCCGCCGAACTCGCACCCCGCCATTGAGACTGAACGGGGATTATTATTTTTTTTAACTCGGCCTCCGGGCCGGGGCGGGTTTCGCCCCCGGTACCTCCAGCCGCTACTATTTCCGCGGGCCGTGTTCCAACACTATTCACCCCGGCCAAGAGGCCTATTCCCCGGCCCGCACCCCGCCATTGAGACTGCATGGGAATTATTATTTTTTTATCTCTCAACCTGTCCAAGAGGCCTGCTGCCCGCCGCACTCGCCGCCGGGCCGGCCCGCACCCCGCCATTGAGACTGAACGGGGATTATTATTTTTTTTAACTCGGCATCCGGGCCGGGGCGGGCTTCGCCCCCGGTACCTCCAGCCGCTTCTATTTACGCGCGCCGCGTTCCAACATATTCACCCCGGCCAAGAGGCCTATTCCCCGGCCCGCACCCCGCCATTGAGACTGCATGGGAATTATTATTTTTTTATCTCTCAACCTGTCCAAGAGGCCTGCTGCCCGCCGCAATCGCCGCCGGGCCGGCCCGCACCCTGCCATTGAGACTGAACGGGATTATTTATTTTTTTAACTTGGCCGCCGGGCCGGGGCGGGAATCGCCCCCGGTACCTCCAGCCGCTACTATTTCCGCGGGCCGTGTTCCAACACTATTCACCCCGGCCAAGAGGCCTATTCCCCGGCCCGCACCCCGCCATTGAGACTGCATGGGAATTATTATTTTTTTATCTCTCAACCTGT
This sequence comes from Hippocampus zosterae, assembly GCF_025434085.1. Lineage (NCBI taxonomy): Eukaryota > Metazoa > Chordata > Actinopteri > Syngnathiformes > Syngnathidae > Hippocampus > Hippocampus zosterae. The sequence goes on along the minus strand of NC_067459.1, from coordinate 588,229 downwards.
CCAAGAGGCCTGCTGCCCGCCGCACTCGCCGCCGGGCCGGCCCGCACCCCGCCATTGAGACTGAACGGGGATTATTATTTTTTTTAACTCGGCATCCGGGCCGGGGCGGGCTTCGCCCCCGGTACCTCCAGCCGCTTCTATTTACGCGCGCCGCGTTCCAACATATTCACCCCGGCCAAGAGGCCTATTCCCCGGCCCGCACCCCGCCATTGAGACTGCATGGGAATTATTATTTTTTTATCTCTCAACCTGTCCAAGAGGCCTGCTGCCCGCCGCAATCGCCGCCGGGCCGGCCCGCACCCTGCCATTGAGACTGAACGGGATTATTTATTTTTTTAACTTGGCCGCCGGGCCGGGGCGGGAATCGCCCCCGGTACCTCCAGCCGCTACTATTTCCGCGGGCCGTGTTCCAACACTATTCACCCCAGCCAAGAGGCCTATTCCCCGGCCCGCACCCCGCCATTGAGACTGCACGGGAATTATTATTTTTTTATCTCTCAACCTGTCCAAGAGGCCTGCTGCCCGCCGCACTCGCCGCCGGGCCGGCCCGCACCCTGCCATTGAGACTGAACGGGGATTATTTATTTTTTTAACTTCCCCGCCGGGCCGGGGCGGGCATCGCCCCCGGTACCTCCAGCCGCTACTATTTCCGCGGGCCGTGTTCCAACACTATTCACCCCGGCCAAGAGGCCTATTCCCCGGCCCGCACCCCGCCATTGAGACTGCATGGGAATTATTATTTTTTTATCTCTCAACCTGTCCAAGAGGCCTGCTGCCCGCCGCAATCGCCGCCGGGCCGGCCCGCACCCTGCCATTGAGACTGAACGGGAATTATTATTTTTTTATCTCTCAACCTGTCCAAGAGGCCTGCTGCCCGCCGCACTCGCACCCCGCCATTGAGACTGAACGGGGATTATTATTTTTTTTAACTCGGCCTACCGGCCGGGGCGGGCTTCGCCCCGGTACCTCCAGCCGCTTCTATTTACGCGCGCTGCGTTCCAACATATTCACCCCGGCCATGAGGCCTATTCCCCGGCCCGCACCCCGCCATTGAGACTGCATGGGAATTATTATTTTTTTATCTCTCAACCTGTCCAAGAGGCCTGCTGCCCGCCGCACTCGCCGCCGGGCCGGCCCGCACCCCGCCATTGAGACTGAACGGGGATTATTTTTTTTTTTAACTCGGCCTCCGGGCCGGGGCGGGCTTCGCCCCCGGTACCTCCAGCCGCTTCTATTTACGCGCGCCGCGTTCCAACATATTCACCCCGGCCAAGAGGCCTATTCCCCGGCCCGCACCCCGCCATTGAGACTGCACGGGAATTATTATTTTTTTATCTCTCAACCTGTCCAAGAGGCCTGCTGCCCGCCGCAATCGCCGCCGGGCCGGCCCGCACCCTGCCATTGAGACTGAACGGGAATTATTATTTTTTTATTTCTCAACTCGTCCAAGAGGCCTGCTGCCCGCCGCACTCGCCGCCGGGCCGGCCCGCACCCCGCCATTGAGACTGAACGGGGATTATTATTTTTTTTAACTCGGCCTCCGGGCCGGGGCGGGCTTCGCCCCCGGTACCTCCAGCCGCTTCTATTTACGCGCGCCGCGTTCCAACATATTCACCCCGGCCAAGAGGCCTCTTCCCCGGCCCGCACCCCGCCATTGAGACTGCATGGGAATTATTATTTTTTTATCTCTCAACCTGTCCAAGAGGCCTGCTGCCCGCCGCAATCGCCGCCGGGCCGGCCCGCACCCTGCCATTGAGACTGAACGGGATTATTTATTTTTTTAACTTGGCCGCCGGGCCGGGGCGGGCATCGCCCCCGGTACCTCCAGCCGCTACTATTTCCGCGGGCCGTGTTCCAACACTATTCACCCCGGCCAAGAGGCCTATTCCCCGGCCCGCACCCCGCCATTGAGACTGCACGGGAATTATTATTTTTTTATCTCTCAACCTGTCCAAGAGGCCTGCTGCCCGCCGCACTCGCCGCCGGGCCGGCCCGCACCCCGCCATTGAGACTGAACGGGGATTATTATTTTTTTTAACTCGGCCTCCGGGCGGGGCGGGCTTCGCCCCCGGTACCTCCAGCCGCTTCTATTTACGCGCGCCGCGTTCCAACATATTCACCCCGGCCAAGAGGCCTATTCCCCGGCCCGCACCCCGCCATTGAGACTGCACGGGAATTATTATTTTTTTATCTCTCAACCTGTCCAAGAGGCCTGCTGCCCGCCGCACTCGCCGCCGGGCCGGCCCGCACCCCGCCATTGAGACTGAACGGGGATTATTATTTTTTTAACCCGGCCTCCGGGCCGGGGCGGGCTTCGCCCCCGGTACCTCCAGCCGCTTCTATTTACGCGCGCCGCGTTCCAACATATTCACCCCGGCCAAGAGGCCTATTCCCCGGCCCGCACCCCGCCATTGAGACTGCATGGGAATTATTATTTTTTTATCTCTCAACCTGTCCAAGAGGCCTGCTGCCCGCCGCAATCGCCGCCGGGCCGGCCCGCACCCTGCCATTGAGACTGAACGGGATTATTTATTTTTTTAACTTGGCCGCCGGGCCGGGGCGGGCATCGCCCCCGGTACCTCCAGCCGCTACTATTTCCGCGGGCCGTGTTCCAACACTATTCACCCCGGCCAAGAGGCCTATTCCCCGGCCCGCACCCCGCCATTGAGACTGCACGGGAATTATTATTTTTTTATCTCTCAACCTGTCCAAGAGGCCTGCTGCCCGCCGCAATCGCCGCCGGGCCGGCCCGCACCCCGCCATTGAGACTGGAACGGGGATTATTATTTTTTTTAACTCGGCCTCCGGGCCGGGGCGGGCTTCGCCCCCGGTACCTCCAGCCGCTTCTATTTACGCGCGCCGCGTTCCAACATATTCACCCCGGCAGAGAGGCCTATTCCCCGGCCCGCACCCCGCCATTGAGACTGCACGGGAATTATTATTTTTTTATCTCTCAACCTGTCCAAGAGGCCTGCTGCCCGCCGCACTCGCCGCCGGGCCGGCCCGCACCCCGCCATTGAGACTGAACGGGATTATTATTTTTTTTAACTCGGCCTCCGGGCCGGGGCGGGCTTCGCCCCCGGTACCTCCAGCCGCTTCTATTTACGCGCGCCGCGTTCCAACATATTCACCCCGGCCAAGAGGCCTATTCCCCGGCCCGCACCCCGCCATTGAGACTGCATGGGAATTATTATTTTTTTATCTCTCAACCTGTCCAAGAGGCCTGCTGCCCGCCGCACTCGCCGCCGGGCCGGCCCGCACCCCGCCATTGAGACTGTACGGGGATTATTATTTTTTTTAACTCGGCCGCCGGGCCGGGGCGGGCTTCGCCCCCGGTACCTCCAGCCGCTTCTATTTACGCGCGCCGCGTTCCAACATATTCACCCCGGCCAAGAGGCCTCTTCCCCGGCCACACTCGTCCGCCGGGCCGGCCCGCGCCCCGCCATTGAGACTGCACGGGAATTATTATTTTTTTATCTCTCAACCTGTCCAAGAGGTCTGCTGCCCGCCGCACTCGTCCGCCGAGCCGGCCCGCACCCCGCCATTGAGACTGAACGGGGATTATTATTTTTTTTAACTCGGCCTCCGGGCCGGGGCGGGCTTCGCCCCCGGTACCTCCAGCCGCTACTATTTCCGCGGGCCGTGTTCCAACACTATTCACCCCGGCCAAGAGGCCTATTCCCCGGCCCGCGCCCCGCCATTGAGACTGCATGGGAATTATTATTTTTTTATCTCTCAACCTGTCCAAGAGGCCTGCTGCCCGCCGCAATCGCCGCCGGGCCGGCCCGCACCCTGCCATTGAGACTGAACGGGAATTATTATTTTTTTATCTCTCAACCTGTCCAAGAGGCCTGCTGCCCGCCGCACTCGCACCCCGCCATTGAGACTGAACGGGGATTATTATTTTTTTTAACTCGGCCTCCGGGCCGGGGCGGGTTTCGCCCCCGGTACCTCCAGCCGCTAGTATTTCCGCGGGCCGTGTTCCAACACTATTCACCCCGGCCAAGAGGCCTATTCCCCGGCCCGCACCCCGCCATTGAGACTGCATGGGAATTATTATTTTTTTATCTCTCAACCTGTCCAAGAGGCCTGCTGCCCGCCGCACTCGCCGCCGGGCCGGCCCGCACCCCGCCATTGAGACTGAACGGGATTATTTATTTTTTTAACTTGGCCGCCGGGCCGGGGCGGGAATCGCCCCCGGTACCTCCAGCCGCTACTATTTCCGCGGGCCGTGTTCCAACACTATTCACCCCGGCCAAGAGGCCTATTCCCCGGCCCGCACCCCGCCATTGAGACTGCACGGGAATTATTATTTTTTTATCTCTCAACCTGTCCAAGAGGCCTGCTGCCCGCCGCACTCGCCGCCGGGCCGGCCCACACCCCGCCATTGAGACTGAACGGGGATTATTATTTTTTTTAACTCGGCCTCCGGGCCGGGGCGGGCATCGCCCCCGGTACCTCCAGCCGCTACTATTTCCGCGGGCCGTGTTCCAACACTATTCACCCCGGCCAAGAGGCCTATTCCCCGGCCCGCACCCCGCCATTGAGACTGCACGGGAATTATTATTTTTTTATCTCTCAACCTGTCCAAGAGGCCTGCTGCCCGCCGCACTCGCTGCCGGGCCGGCCCGCACCCCGCCATTGAGACTGAACGGGGATTATTATTTTTTTTAACTCGGCCTCCGGGCCGGGGCGGGCTTCGCCCCCGGTACCTCCAGCCGCTTGTATTTACGCGCGCCGCGTTCCAACATATTCACCCCGGCCAAGAGGCCTATTCCCCGGCCCGCACCCCGCCATTGAGACTGCACGGGAATTATTATTTTTTTATCTCTCAACCTGTCCAAGAGGCCTGCTGCCCGCCGCACTCGCCGCCGGGCCGGCCCGCACCCCGCCATTGAGACTGAACGGGGATTATTTTTTTTTTTAACTCGGCCTCCGGGCCGGGGCGGGCTTCGCCCCCGGTACCTCCAGCCGCTTCTATTTACGCGCGCCGCGTTCCAACATATTCACCCCGGCCAAGAGGCCTATTCCCCGGCCCGCACCCCGCCATTGAGACTGCACGGGAATTATTATTTTTTTATCTCTCAACCTGTCCAAGAGGCCTGCTGCCCGCCGCAATCGCCGCCGGGCCGGCCCGCACCCTGCCATTGAGACTGAACGGGAATTATTATTTTTTTATTTCTCAACTCGTCCAAGAGGCCTGCTGCCCGCCGCACTCGCCGCCGGGCCGGCCCGCACCCCGCCATTGAGACTGAACGGGGATTATTATTTTTTTTAACTCGGCCTCCGGGCCGGGGCGGGCTTCGCCCCCGGTACCTCCAGCCGCTTCTATTTACGCGCGCCGCGTTCCAACATATTCACCCCGGCCAAGAGGCCTCTTCCCCGGCCACACTCGTCCGCCGGGCCGGCCCGCACCCCGCCATTGAGACTGCACGGGAATTATTATTTTTTTATCTCTCAACCTGTCCAAGAGGCCTGCTGCCCGCCGCACTCGCCGCCGGGCCGGCCCGCACCCCGCCATTGAGACTGAACGGGGATTATTATTTTTTTTAACTCGGCCTCCGGGCCGGGGCGGGCTTCGCCCCCGGTACCTCCAGTCGCTTCTATTTACGCGCGCCGCGTTCCAACATATTCACCCCGGCCAAGAGGCCTCTTCCCCGGCCACACTCGTCCGCCGGGCCGGCCCGCACCCCGCCATTGAGACTGCACGGGAATTATTATTTTTATATCTCTCAACCTGTCCAAGAGGCCTGCTGCCCGCCGCACTCGCCGCCGGGCCGGCCCGCACCCCGCCATTGAGACTGAACGGGGATTATTATTTTTTTTAACTCGGCCTCCGGGCCGGGGCGGGCTTCGCCCCCGGTACCTCCAGCCGCTTCTATTTACGCGCGCCGCGTTCCAACATATTCACCCCGGCCAAGAGGCCTATTCCCCGGCCCGCACCCCGCCATTGAGACTGCATGGGAATTATTATTTTTTTATCTCTCAACCTGTCCAAGAGGCCTGCTGCCCGCCGCAATCGCCGCCGGGCCGGCCCGCACCCTGCCATTGAGACTGAACGGGATTATTTATTTTTTTAACTTGGCCGCCGGGCCGGGGCGGGCATCGCCCCCGGTACCTCCAGCCGCTACTATTTCCGCGGGCCGTGTTCCAACACTATTCACCCCGGCCAAGAGGCCTATTCCCCGGCCCGCACCCCGCCATTGAGACTGCACGGGAATTATTATTTTTTTATCTCTCAACCTGTCCAAGAGGCCTGCTGCCCGCCGCAATCGCCGCCGGGCCGGCCCGCACCCCGCCATTGAGACTGAACGGGGATTATTATTTTTTTTAACTCGGCCTCCGGGCCGGGGCGGGCTTCGCCCCCGGTACCTCCAGCCGCTTCTATTTACGCGCGCCGCGTTCCAACATATTCACCCCGGCCAAGAGGCCTATTCCCCGGCCCGCACCCCGCCATTGAGACTGCATGGGAATTATTATTTTTTTATCTCTCAACCTGTCCAAGAGGCCTGCTGCCCGCCGCAATTGCCGCCGGGCCGGCCCGCACCCTGCCATTGAGACTGAACGGGAATTATTATTTTTTTATCTCTCAACCTGTCCAAGAGGCCTGCTGCCCGCCGCAATCGCCGCCGGGCCGGCCCGCACCCTGCCATTGAGACTGAACGGGGATTATTTATTTTTTTAACTTGGCCGCCGGGCCGGGGCGGGCATCGCCCCCGGTACCTCCAGCCGCTACTATTTCCGCGGGCCGTGTTCCAACACTATTCACCCCGGCCAAGAGGCCTATTCCGCGGCCCGCACCCCGCCATTGAGACTGCACGGGAATTATTATTTTTTTATCTCTCAACCTGTCCAAGAGGCCTGCTGCCCGCCGCACTCGCCGCCGGGCCGGCCCGCACCCCGCCATTGAGACTGAACGGGGATTATTATTTTTTTTAACTCGGCCTCCGGGCCGGGGCGGGCTTCGCCCCCGGTACCTCCAGCCGCTTCTATTTACGCGCGCCGCGTTCCAACATATTCACCCCGGCCAAGAGGCCTATTCCCCGGCCCGCACCCCGCCATTGAGACTGCACGGGAATTATTATTTTTTTATCTCTCAACCTGTCCAAGAGGCCTGCTGCCCGCCGCACTCGCCGCCGGGCCGGCCCGCACCCCGCCATTGAGACTGAACGGGGATTATTATTTTTTTTTAACTCGGCCTCCGGGCCGGGGCGGGCTTCGCCCCCGGTACCTCCAGCCGCTTCTATTTACGCGCGCCGCGTTCCAACATATTCACCCCGGCCAAGAGGCCTATTCCCCGGCCCGCACCCCGCCATTGAGACTGCACGGGAATTATTATTTTTTTATCTCTCAACCTGTCCAAGAGGCCTGCTGCCCGCCGCACTCGCCGCCGGGCCGGCCCGCACCCCGCCATTGAGACTGAACGGGGATTATTATTTTTTTTAACTCGGCCTCCGGGCCGGGGCGGGCTTCGCCCCCGGTACCTCCAGCCGCTTCTATTTACGCGCGCCGCGTTCCAACATATTCACCCCGGCCAAGAGGCCTATTCCCCGGCCCGCACCCCGCCATTGAGACTGCATGGGAATTATTATTTTTTTATCTCTCAACCTGTCCAAGAGGCCTGCTGCCCGCCGCAATTGCCGCCGGGCCGGCCCGCACCCTGCCATTGAGACTGAACGGGAATTTTTATTTTTTTATCTCTCAACCTGTCCAAGAGGCCTGCTGCCCGCCGCAATCGCCGCCGGGCCGGCCCGCACCCTGCCATTGAGACTGAACGGGGATTATTTATTTTTTTAACTTGGCCGCCGGGCCCGGGCGGGCATCGCCCCCGGTACCTCCAGCCGCTACTATTTCCGCGGGCCGTGTTCCAACACTATTCACCCCGGCCAAGAGGCCTATTCCCCGGCCCGCACCCCGCCATTGAGACTGCACGGGAATTATTATTTTTTTATCTCTCAACCTGTCCAAGAGGCCTGCTGCCCGCCGCACTCGCCGCCGGGCCGGCTCGCACCCCGCCATTGAGACTGAACGGGGATTATTATTTGTTTTAACTCGGCCTCCGGGCCGGGGCGGGCTTCGCCCCCGGTACCTCCAGCCGCTTCTATTTACGCGCGCCGCGTTCCAACATATTCACCCCGGCCAAGAGGCCTATTCCCCGGCCCGCACCCCGCCATTGAGACTGCACGGGAATTATTATTTTTTTATCTCTCAACCTGTCCAAGAGGCCTGCTGCCCGCCGCACTCGCCGCCGGGCCGGCCCGCACCCCGCCATTGAGACTGAACGGGGATTATTATTTTTTTTTAACTCGGCCTCCGGGCCGGGGCGGGCTTCGCCCCCGGTACCTCCAGCCGCTTCTATTTACGCGCGCCGCGTTCCAACATATTCACCCCGGCCAAGAGGCCTATTCCCCGGCCCGCACCCCGCCATTGAGACTGCACGGGAATTATTATTTTTTTATCTCTCAACCTGTCCAAGAGGCCTGCTGCCCGCCGCACTCGCCGCCGGGCCGGCCCGCACCCCGCCATTGAGACTGAACGGGGATTATTATTTTTTTTAACTCGGCCTCCGGGCCGGGGCGGGCTTCGCCCCCGGTACCTCCAGCCGCTTCTATTTACGCGCGCCGCGTTCCAACATATTCACCCCGGCCAAGAGGCCTATTCCCCGGCCCGCACCCCGCCATTGAGACTGCATGGGAATTATTATTTTTTTATCTCTCAACCTGTCCAAGAGGCCTGCTGCCCGCCGCAATTGCCGCCGGGCCGGCCCGCACCCTGCCATTGAGACTGAACGGGAATTTTTATTTTTTTATCTCTCAACCTGTCCAAGAGGCCTGCTGCCCGCCGCAATCGCCGCCGGGCCGGCCCGCACCCTGCCATTGAGACTGAACGGGGATTATTTATTTTTTTAACTTGGCCGCCGGGCCCGGGCGGGCATCGCCCCCGGTACCTCCAGCCGCTACTATTTCCGCGGGCCGTGTTCCAACACTATTCACCCCGGCCAAGAGGCCTATTCCCCGGCCCGCACCCCGCCATTGAGACTGCACGGGAATTATTATTTTTTTATCTCTCAACCTGTCCAAGAGGCCTGCTGCCCGCCGCACTCGCCGCCGGGCCGGCTCGCACCCCGCCATTGAGACTGAACGGGGATTATTATTTGTTTTAACTCGGCCTCCGGGCCGGGGCGGGCTTCGCCCCCGGTACCTCCAGCCGCTTCTATTTACGCGCGCCGCGTTCCAACATATTCACCCCGGCCAAGAGGCCTATTCCCCGGCCCGCACCCCGCCATTGAGACTGCACGGGAATTATTATTTTTTTATCTCTCAACCTGTCCAAGAGGCCTGCTGCCCGCCGCACTCGCCGCCGGGCCGGCCCGCACCCCGCCATTGAGACTGAACGGGGATTATTATTTTTTTTAACTCGGCCTCCGGGCCGGGGCGGGCTTCGCCCCCGGTACCTCCAGCCGCTTCTATTTACGCGCGCCGTGTTCCAACATATTCACCCCGGCCAAGAGGCCTATTCCCCGGCCCGCACCCCGCCATTGAGACTGCATGGGAATTATTATTTTTTTATCTCTCAACCTGTCCAAGAGGCCTGCTGCCCGCCAATCGCCGCCGGGCCGGCCCGCACCCTGCCATTGAGACTGAACGGGATTATTTATTTTTTTAACTTGGCCGCCGGGCCGGGGCGGGCATCGCCCCCGGTACCTCCAGCCGCTACTATTTCCGCGGGCCGTGTTCCAACACTATTCACCCCGGCCAAGAGGCCTATTCCCCGGCCCGCACCCCGCCATTGAGACTGCACGGGAATTATTATTTTTTTATCTCTCAACCTGTCCAAGAGGCCTGCTGCCCGCCGCAATCGCCGCCGGGCCGGAACGCACCCCACCATTGAGACTGAACGGGGATTATTATTTTTTTTAACTCGGCCTCCGGGCCGGGGCGGGCTTCGCCCCCGGTACCTCCAGCCGCTTCTATTTACGCGCGCCGCGTTCCAACATATTCACCCCGGCCAAGAGGCCTATTCCCCGGCCCGCACCCCGCCATTGAGACTGCATGGGAATTATTATTTTTTTATCTCTCAACCTGTCCAAGAGGCCTGCTGCCCGCCGCAATTGCCGCCGGGCCGGCCCGCACCCTGCCATTGAGACTGAACGGGAATTATTATTTTTTTATCTCTCAACCTGTCCAAGAGGCCTGCTGCCCGCCGCAATCGCCGCCGGGCCGGCCCGCACCCTGCCATTGAGACTGAACGGGGATTATTTATTTTTTTAACTTGGCCGCCGGGCCCGGGCGGGCATCGCCCCCGGTACCTCCAGCCGCTACTATTTCCGCGGGCCGTGTTCCAACACTATTCACCCCGGCCAAGAGGCCTATTCCCCGGCCCGCACCCTGCCATTGAGACTGCACGGGAATTATTATTTTTTTATCTCTCAACCTGTCCAAGAGGCCTGCTGCCCGCCGCACTCGCCGCCGGGCCGGCCCGCACCCCGCCATTGAGACTGAACGGGGATTATTATTTTTTTTAACTCGGCCTCCGGGCCGGGGCGGGCTTCGCCCCCGGTACCTCCAGCCGCTTCTATTTACGCGCGCCGCGTTCCAACATATTCACCCCGGCCAAGAGGCCTATTCCCCGGCCCGCACCCCGCCATTGAGACTGCACGGGAATTATTATTTTTTTATCTCTCAACCTGTCCAAGAGGCCTGCTGCCCGCCGCACTCGCCGCCGGGCCGGCCCGCACCCCGCCATTGAGACTGAACGGGGATTATTATTTTTTTTAACTCGGCCTCCGGGCCGGGGCGGGCTTCGCCCCCGGTACCTCCAGCCGCTTCTATTTACGCGCGCCGCGTTCCAACATATTCACCCCGGCCAAGAGGCCTATTCCCCGGCCCGCACCCCGCCATTGAGACTGCATGGGAATTATTATTTTTTTATCTCTCAACCTGTCCAAGAGGCCTGCTGCCCGCCGCAATCGCCGCCGGGCCGGCCCGCACCCTGCCATTGAGACTGAACGGGATTATTTATTTTTTTAACTTGGCCGCCGCGCCGGGGCGGGCATCGCCCCCGGTACCTCCAGCCGCTACTATTTCCGCGGGCCGTGTTCCAACACTATTCACCCCGGCCAAGAGGCCTATTCCCCGGCCCGCACCCCGCCATTGAGACTGCACGGGAATTATTATTTTTTTATCTCTCAACCTGTCCAAGAGGCCTGCTGCCCGCCGCAATCGCCGCCGGGCCGGCCCGCACCCCGCCATTGAGACTGAACGGGGATTATTATTTTTTTTAACTCGGCCTCCGGGCCGGGGCGGGCTTCGCCCCCGGTACCTCCAGCCGCTTCTATTTACGCGCGCCGCTTCCAACATATTCACCCCGGCCAAGAGGCCTATTCCCCGGCCCGCACCCCGCCATTGAGACTGCATGGGAATTATTATTTTTTTATCTCTCAACCTGTCCAAGAGGCCTGCTGCCCGCCGCAATCGCCGCCGGGCCGGCCCGCACCCTGCCATTGAGACTGAACGGGGATTATTTATTTTTTTAACTTGGCCGCCGGGCGGGGCGGGCATCGCCCCCGGTACCTCCAGCCGCTACTATTTCCGCGGGCCGTGTTCCAACACTATTCACCCCGGCCAAGAGGCCTATTCCGCGGCCCGCACCCCGCCATTGAGACTGCACGGGAATTATTATTTTTTTATCTCTCAACCTGTCCAAGAGGCCTGCTGCCCGCCGCACTCGCCGCCGGGCCGGCCCGCACCCCGCCATTGAGACTGAACGGGGATTATTATTTATTTTAACTCGGCCTCCGGGCCGGGGCGGGCTTCGCCCCCGGTACCTCCAGCCGCTTCTATTTACGCGCGCCGCGTTCCAACATATTCACCCCGGCCAAGAGGCCTATTCCCCGGCCCGCACCCCGCCATTGAGACTGCACGGGAATTATTATTTTTTTATCTCTCAACCTGTCCAAGAGGCCTGCTGCCCGCCGCAATCGCCGCCGGGCCGGCCCGCACCCTGCCATTGAGACTGAACGGGATTATTTATTTTTTTAACTTGGCCGCCGGGCCGGGGCGGGCATCGCCCCCGGTACCTCCAGCCGCTACTATTTCCGCGGGCCGTGTTCCAACACTATTCACCCCGGCCAAGAGGCCTATTCCCCGGCCCGCACCCCGCCATTGAGACTGCACGGGAATTATTATTTTTTTATCTCTCAACCTGTCCAAGAGGCCTGCTGCCCGCCGCAATCGCCGCCGGGCCGGCCCGCACCCCGCCATTGAGACTGAACGGGGATTATTATTTTTTTTAACTCGGCCTCCGGGCCGGGGCGGGCTTCGCCCCCGGTACCTCCAGCCGCTTCTATTTACGCGCGCCGCGTTCCAACATATTCACCCCGGCCAAGAGGCCTATTCCCCGGCCCGCAACCCGCCATTGAGACTGCACGGGAATTATTATTTTTTTAATCTCTCAACCTGTCCAAGAGGCCTGCTGCCCGCCGCACTCGCCGCCGGGCCGGCCCGCACCCCGCCATTGAGACTGAACGGGGATTATTATTTTTTTTAACTCGGCCTCCGGGCCGGGGCGGGCTTCGCCCCCGGTACCTCCAGCCGCTTCTATTTACGCGCGCCGCGTTCCAACATATTCACCCCGGCCAAGAGGCCTATTCCCCGGCCCGCACCCCGCCATTGAGACTGCATGGGAATTATTATTTTTTTATCTCTCAACCTGTCCAAGAGGCCTGCTGCCCGCCGCACTCGCCGCCGGGCCGGCCCGCACCCCGCCATTGAGACTGAACGGGGATTATTATTTTTTTTAACTCGGCCTCCGGGCGGGGCGGGCTTCGCCCCGGTACCTCCAGCCGCTTCTATTTACGCGCGCTGCGTTCCAACATATTCACCCCGGCCATGAGGCCTATTCCCCGGCCCGCACCCCGCCATTGAGACTGCATGGGAATTATTATTTTTTTATCTCTCAACCTGTCCAAGAGGCCTGCTGCCCGCCGCACTCGCCGCCGGGCCGGCCCGCACCCCGCCATTGAGACTGAACGGGGATTATTTTTTTTTTTAACTCGGCCTCCGGGCCGGGGCGGGCTTCGCCCCCGGTACCTCCAGCCGCTTCTATTTACGCGCGCCGCGTTCCAACATATTCACCCCGGCCAAGAGGCCTATTCCCCGGCCCGCACCCCGCCATTGAGACTGCACGGGAATTATTATTTTTTTATCTCTCAACCTGTCCAAGAGGCCTGCTGCCCGCCGCAATCGCCGCCGGGCCGGCCCGCACCCTGCCATTGAGACTGAACGGGAATTATTATTTTTTTATTTCTCAACTCGTCCAAGAGGCCTGCTGCCCGCCGCACTCGCCGCCGGGCCGGCCCGCACCCCGCCATTGAGACTGGACGGGGATTATTATTTTTTTTAACTCGGCCTCCGGGCCGGGGCGGGCTTCGCCCCCGGTACCTCCAGCCGCTTCTATTTACGCGCGCCGCGTTCCAACATATTCACCCCGGCCAAGAGGCCTATTCCCCGGCCCGCACCCCGCCATTGAGACTGCACGGGAATTATTATTTTTTTTATCTCTCAACCTGTCCAAGAGGCCTGCTGCCCGCCGCACTCGCCGCCGGGCCGGCCCGCACCCCGCCATTGAGACTGAACGGGGATTATTATTATTTTTTAACTCGGCCTCCGGGCCGGGGCGGGCTTCGCCCCCGGTACCTCCAGCCGCTTCTATTTACGCGCGCCGCGTTCCAACATATTCACCCCGGCCAAGAGGCCTATTCCCCGGCCCGCACCCCGCCATTGAGACTGCACGTGAATTATTATTTTTTTATCTCTCAACCTGTCCAAGAGGCCTGCTGCCCGCCGCACTCGCCGCCGGGCCGGCCCGCACCCCGCCATTGAGACTGAACGGGGATTATTATTTTTTTTAACTCGGCCTCCGGGCCGGGGCGGGCTTCGCCCCCGGTACCTCCAGCCGCTTCTATTTACGCGCGCCGCGTTCCAACATATTCACCCCGGCCAAGAGGCCTATTCCCCGGCCCGCACCCCGCCATTGAGACTGCATGGGAATTATTATTTTTTTATCTCTCAACCTGTCCAAGAGGCCTGCTGCCCGCCGCAATCGCCGCCGGGCCGGCCCGCACCCTGCCATTGAGACTGAACGGGATTATTTATTTTTTTAACTTGGCCGCCGGGCCGGGGCGGGCATCGCCCCCGGTACCTCCAGCCGCTACTATTTCCGCGGGCCGTGTTCCAACACTATTCACCCCGGCCAAGAGGCCTATTCCCCGGCCCGCACCCCGCCATTGAGACTGCACGGGAATTATTATTTTTTTATCTCTCAACCTGTCCAAGAGGCCTGCTGCCCGCCGCACTCGCCGCCGGGCCGGCCCGCACCCCGCCATTGAGACTGAACGGGGATTATTATTTTTTTTAACTCGGCCTCCGGGCGGGGCGGGCTTCGCCCCCGGTACCTCCAGCCGCTTCTATTTACGCGCGCCGCGTTCCAACATATTCACCCCGGCCAAGAGGCCTATTCCCCGGCCCGCACCCCGCCATTGAGACTGCATGGGAATTATTATTTTTTTATCTCTCAACCTGTCCAAGAGGCCTGCTGCCCGCCGCAATCGCCGCCGGGCCGGCCCGCACCCTGCCATTGAGACTGAACGGGATTATTTATTTTTTTAACTTGGCCGCCGGGCCGGGGCGGGCATCGCCCCCGGTACCTCCAGCCGCTACTATTTCCGCGGGCCGTGTTCCAACACTATTCACCCCGGCCAAGAGGCCTATTCCCCGGCCCGCACCCCGCCATTGAGACTGCACGGGAATTATTATTTTTTTATCTCTCAACCTGTCCAAGAGGCCTGCTGCCCTCCGCACTCGCCGCCGGGCCGGCCCGCACCCCGCCATTGAGACTGAACGGGGATTATTATTTTTTTTAACTCGGCCTCCGGGCGGGGCGGGCTTCGCCCCCGGTACCTCCAGCCGCTTCTATTTACGCGCGCCGCGTTCCAACATATTCACCCCGGCCAAGAGGCCTATTCCCCGGCCCGCACCCCGCCATTGAGACTGCACGGGAATTATTATTTTTTTATCTCTCAACCTGTCCAAGAGGCCTGCTGCCCGCCGCACTCGCCGCCGGGCCGGCCCGCACCCCGCCATTGAGACTGAACGGGGATTATTATTTTTTTAACTCGGCCTCCGGGCCGGGGCGGGCTTCGCCCCCGGTACCTCCAGCCGCTTCTATTTACGCGCGCCGCGTTCCAACATATTCACCCCGGCCAAGAGGCCTATTCCCCGGCCCGCACCCCGCCATTGAGACTGCATGGGAATTATTATTTTTTTATCTCTCAACCTGTCCAAGAGGCCTGCTGCCCGCCGCAATCGCCGCCGGGCCGGCCCGCACCCTGCCATTGAGACTGAACGGGATTATTTATTTTTTTAACTTGGCCGCCGGGCCGGGGCGGGCATCGCCCCCGGTACCTCCAGCCGCTACTATTTCCGCGGGCCGTGTTCCAACACTATTCACCCCGGCCAAGAGGCCTATTCCCCGGCCCGCACCCCGCCATTGAGACTGCACGGGAATTATTATTTTTTTATCTCTCAACCTGTCCAAGAGGCCTGCTGCCCGCCGCACTCGCCGCCGGGCCGGCCGGCACCCCGCCATTGAGACTGAACGGGGATTATTATTTTTTTTAACTCGGCCTCCGGGCGGGGCGGGCTTCGCCCCCGGTACCTCCAGCCGCTTCTATTTACGCGCGCCGCGTTCCAACATATTCACCCCGGCCAAGAGGCCTATTCCCCGGCCCGCACCCCGCCATTGAGACTGCACGGGAATTATTATTTTTTTATCTCTCAACCTGTCCAAGAGGCCTGCTGCCCGCCGCACTCGCCGCCGGGCCGGCCCGCACCCCGCCATTGAGACTGAACGGGGATTATTATTTTTTTAACCCGGCCTCCGGGCCGGGGCGGGCTTCGCCCCCGGTACCTCCAGCCGCTTCTATTTACGCGCGCCGCGTTCCAACATATTCACCCCGGCCAAGAGGCCTATTCCCCGGCCCGCACCCCGCCATTGAGACTGCATGGGAATTATTATTTTTTTATCTCTCAACCTGTCCAAGAGGCCTGCTGCCCGCCGCAATCGCCGCCGGGCCGGCCCGCACCCTGCCATTGAGACTGAACGGGATTATTTATTTTTTTAACTTGGCCGCCGGGCCGGGGCGGGCATCGCCCCCGGTACCTCCAGCCGCTACTATTTCCGCGGGCCGTGTTCCAACACTATTCACCCCGGCCAAGAGGCCTATTCCCCGGCCCGCACCCCGCCATTGAGACTGCACGGGAATTATTATTTTTTTATCTCTCAACCTGTCCAAGAGGCCTGCTGCCCGCCGCAATCGCCGCCGGGCCGGCCCGCACCCCGCCATTGAGACTGGAACGGGGATTATTATTTTTTTTAACTCGGCCTCCGGGCCGGGGCGGGCTTCGCCCCCGGTACCTCCAGCCGCTTCTATTTACGCGCGCCGCGTTCCAACATATTCACCCCGGCCAAGAGGCCTATTCCCCGGCCCGCACCCCGCCATTGAGACTGCACGGGAATTATTATTTTTTTATCTCTCAACCTGTCCAAGAGGCCTGCTGCCCGCCGCACTCGCCGCCGGGCCGGCCCGCACCCCGCCATTGAGACTGAACGGGATTATTATTTTTTTTAACTCGGCCTCCGGGCCGGGGCGGGCTTCGCCCCCGGTACCTCCAGCCGCTTCTATTTACGCGCGCCGCGTTCCAACATATTCACCCCGGCCAAGAGGCCTATTCCCCGGCCCGCACCCCGCCATTGAGACTGCATGGGAATTATTATTTTTTTATCTCTCAACCTGTCCAAGAGGCCTGCTGCCCGCCGCACTCGCCGCCGGGCCGGCCCGCACCCCGCCATTGAGACTGTACGGGGATTATTATTTTTTTTAACTCGGCCGCCGGGCCGGGGCGGGCTTCGCCCCCGGTACCTCCAGCCGCTTCTATTTACGCGCGCCGCGTTCCAACATATTCACCCCGGCCAAGAGGCCTCTTCCCCGGCCACACTCGTCCGCCGGGCCGGCCCGCGCCCCGCCATTGAGACTGCACGGGAATTATTATTTTTTTATCTCTCAACCTGTCCAAGAGGTCTGCTGCCCGCCGCACTCGTCCGCCGAGCCGGCCCGCACCCCGCCATTGAGACTGAACGGGGATTATTATTTTTTTTAACTCGGCCTCCGGGCCGGGGCGGGCTTCGCCCCCGGTACCTCCAGCCGCTACTATTTCCGCGGGCCGTGTTCCAACACTATTCACCCCGGCCAAGAGGCCTATTCCCCGGCCCGCGCCCCGCCATTGAGACTGCATGGGAATTATTATTTTTTTATCTCTCAACCTGTCCAAGAGGCCTGCTGCCCGCCGCAATCGCCGCCGGGCCGGCCCGCACCCTGCCATTGAGACTGAACGGGAATTATTATTTTTTTATCTCTCAACCTGTCCAAGAGGCCTGCTGCCCGCCGCACTCGCACCCCGCCATTGAGACTGAACGGGGATTATTATTTTTTTTAACTCGGCCTCCGGGCCGGGGCGGGTTTCGCCCCCGGTACCTCCAGCCGCTAGTATTTCCGCGGGCCGTGTTCCAACACTATTCACCCCGGCCAAGAGGCCTATTCCCCGGCCCGCACCCCGCCATTGAGACTGCATGGGAATTATTATTTTTTTATCTCTCAACCTGTCCAAGAGGCCTGCTGCCCGCCGCACTCGCCGCCGGGCCGGCCCGCACCCCGCCATTGAGACTGAACGGGATTATTTATTTTTTTAACTTGGCCGCCGGGCCGGGGCGGGAATCGCACCCGGTACCTCCAGCCGCTACTATTTCCGCGGGCCGTGTTCCAACACTATTCACCCCGGCCAAGAGGCCTATTCCCCGGCCCGCACCCCGCCATTGAGACTGCACGGGAATTATTATTTTTTTATCTCTCAACCTGTCCAAGAGGCCTGCTGCCCGCCGCACTCGCCGCCGGGCCGGCCCACACCCCGCCATTGAGACTGAACGGGGATTATTATTTTTTTTAACTCGGCCTCCGGGCCGGGGCGGGCATCGCCCCCGGTACCTCCAGCCGCTACTATTTCCGCGGGCCGTGTTCCAACACTATTCACCCCGGCCAAGAGGCCTATTCCCCGGCCCGCACCCCGCCATTGAGACTGCACGGGAATTATTATTTTTTTATCTCTCAACCTGTCCAAGAGGCCTGCTGCCCGCCGCACTCGCTGCCGGGCCGGCCCGCACCCCGCCATTGAGACTGAACGGGGATTATTATTTTTTTTAACTCGGCCTCCGGGCCGGGGCGGGCTTCGCCCCCGGTACCTCCAGCCGCTTGTATTTACGCGCGCCGCGTTCCAACATATTCACCCCGGCCAAGAGGCCTATTCCCCGGCCACACTCGTCCGCCGGGCCGGCCCGCACCCCGCCGTTGAGACTGCACGGGAATTATTATTTTTATATCTCTCAACCTGTCCAAGAGGCCTGCTGCCCACCGCACTCGCCGCCGGGCCGGCCCGCACCCTGCCATTGAGACTGAACGGGGATTATTTATTTTTTTAACTTGGCCGCCGGCCCGGGGCGGGCATCGCCCCCGGTACCTCCAGCCGCTACTATTTCCGCGGGCCGTGTTCCAACACTATTCACCCCGG
This sequence comes from Hippocampus zosterae, assembly GCF_025434085.1. NCBI lineage: Eukaryota > Metazoa > Chordata > Actinopteri > Syngnathiformes > Syngnathidae > Hippocampus > Hippocampus zosterae. The sequence goes on along the minus strand of NC_067459.1, from coordinate 569,549 downwards.
CCAAGAGGCCTATTCCCCGGCCCGCACCCCGCCATTGAGACTGCACGGGAATTATTATTTTTTTATCTCTCAACCTGTCCAAGAGGCCTGCTGCCCGCCGCAATCGCCGCCGGGCCGGCCCGCACCCTGCCATTGAGACTGAACGGGGATTATTTATTTTTTTAACTTGGCCGCCGGGCCGGGGCGGGCATCGCCCCCGGTACCTCCAGCCGCTACTATTTCCGCGGGCCGTGTTCCAACACTATTCACCCCGGCCAAGAGGCCTATTCCCCGGCCCGCACCCCGCCATTGAGACTGCACGGGAATTATTATTTTTTTTATCTCTCAACCTGTCCAAGAGGCCTGCTGCCCGCCGCACTCGCCGCCGGGCCGGCCCGCACCCCGCCATTGAGACTGAACGGGGATTATTATTTTTTTTAACTCGGCCTCCGGGCGGTGGCGGGCTTCGCCCCCGGTACCTCCAGCCGCTTCTATTTACGCGCGCCGCGTTCCAACAGTATTCACCCCGGCCAAGAGGCCTATTCCCCGGCCCGCACCCCGCCATTGAGACTGCATGGGAATTATTATTTTTTTATCTCTCAACCTGTCCAAGAGGCCTGCTGCCCGCCGCAATCGCCGCCGGGCCGGCCCGCACCCTGCCATTGAGACTGAACGGGAATTATTATTTTTTTATTTCTCAACTCGTCCAAGAGGCCTGCTGCCCGCCGCACTCGCCGCCGGGCCGGCCCGCACCCCGCCATTGAGACTGAACGGGGATTATTATTTTTTTTAACTCGGCCTCCGGGCCGGGGCGGGCTTCGCCCCCGGTACCTCCAGCCGCTTCTATTTACGCGCGCCGCGTTCCAACATATTCACCCCGGCCAAGAGGCCTCTTCCCCGGCCACACTCGTCCGCCGGGCCGGCCCGCACCCCGCCATTGAGACTGCACGGGAATTATTATTTTTTTATCTCTCAACCTGTCCAAGAGGCCTGCTGCCCGCCGCACTCGCCGCCGGGCCGGCCCGCACCCCGCCATTGAGACTGAACGGGGATTATTATTTTTTTTAACTCGGCCTCCGGGCCGGGGCGGGCTTCGCCCCCGGTACCTCCAGTCGCTTCTATTTACGCGCGCCGCGTTCCAACATATTCACCCCGGCCAAGAGGCCTCTTCCCCGGCCACACTCGTCCGCCGGGCCGGCCCGCACCCCGCCATTGAGACTGCACGGGAATTATTATTTTTATATCTCTCAACCTGTCCAAGAGGCCTGCTGCCCGCCGCAATCGCCGCCGGGCCGGCCCGCACCCTGCCATTGAGACTGAACGGGGATTATTTATTTTTTTAACTTGGCCGCCGGCCCGGGGCGGGCTTCGCCCCCGGTACCTCCAGCCGCTTCTATTTACGCGCGCCGCGTTCCAACATATTCACCCCGGCCGAGAGGCCTATTCCCCGGCCCGCACCCCGCCATTGAGACTGCATGGGAATTATTATTTTTTTATCTCTCAACCTGTCCAAGAGGCCTTCTGCCCGCCGCAATCGCCGCCGGGCCGGCCCGCACCCTGCCATTGAGACTGAACGGGAATTATTATTTTTTTATCTCTCAACCTGTCCAAGAGGCCTGCTGCCCGCCGCACTCGCCGCCGGGCCGGCCCGCACCCTGCCATTGAGACTGAACGGGATTATTTATTTTTTTAACTTGGCCGCCGGGCCGGGGCGGGCATCGCCCCCGGTACCTCCAGCCGCTACTATTTCCGCGGGCCGTGTTCCAACACTATTCACCCCGGCCAAGAGGCCTATTCCCCGGCCCGCACCCCGCCATTGAGACTGCACGGGAATTATTATTTTTTTATCTCTCAACCTGTCCAAGAGGCCTGCTGCCCGCCGCACTCGCCGCCGGGCCGGCCCGCACCCCGCCATTGAGACTGAACGGGGATTATTATTTTTTTTAACTCGGCCTCCGGGCCCGGGCGGGCTTCGCCCCCGGTACCTCCAGCCGCTTCTATTTACGCGCGCCGCGTTCCAACATATTCACCCCGGCCAAGAGGCCTATTCCCCGGCCCGCACCCCGCCATTGAGACTGCACGGGAAATATTATTTTTTTATCTCTCAACCTGTCCAAGAGGCCTGCTGCCCGCCGCACTCGCCGCCGGGCCGGCCCGCACCCCGCCATTGAGACTGAACGGGGATTATTATTTTTTTTAACTCGGCCTCCGGGCCGGGGCGGGCTTCGCCCCCGGTACCTCCAGCCGCTTCTATTTACGCGCGCCGCGTTCCAACATATTCACCCCGGCCAAGAGGCCTATTCCCCGGCCCGCACCCCGCCATTGAGACTGCATGGGAATTATTATTTTTTTATCTCTCAACCTGTCCAAGAGGCCTGCTGCCCGCCGCAATCGCCGCCGGGCCGGCCCGTACCCTGCCATTGAGACTGAACGGGATTATTTATTTTTTTAACTTGGCCGCCGGGCCGGGGCGGGCATCGCCCACGGTACCTCCAGCCGCTACTATTTCCGCGGGCCGTGTTCCAACACTATTCACCCCGGCCAAGAGGCCTATTCCCCGGCCCGCACCCCGCCATTGAGACTGCACGGGAATTATTATTTTTTTATCTCTCAACCTGTCCAAGAGGCCTGCTGCCCGCCGCACTCGCCGCCGGGCCGGCCCGCACCCCGCCATTGAGACTGAACGGGGATTATTATTTTTTTTAACTCGGCCTCCGGGCCCGGGCGGGCTTCGCCCCGGTACCTCCAGCCGCTTCTATTTACCCGCTCCGCGTTCCAACATATTCACCCCGGCCAAGAGGCCTATTCCCCGGCCCGCACCCCGCCATTGAGACTGCACGGGAATTATTATTTTTTTATCTCTCAACCTGTCCAAGAGGCCTGCTGCCCGCCGCACTCGCCGCCGGGCCGGCCCGCACCCCGCCATTGAGACTGAACGGGGATTATCATTTTTTTTAACTCGGCCTCCGGGCCGGGGCGGGCTTCGCCCCCGGTACCTCCAGCCGCTTCTATTTACGCGCGCCGCGTTCCAACATATTCACCCCGGCCAAGAGGCCTATTCCCCGGCCCGCACCCCGCCATTGAGACTGCATGGGAATTATTATTTTTTTATCTCTCAACCTGTCCAAGAGGCCTGCTGCCCGCCGCAATTGCCGCCGGGCCGGCCCGCACCCTGCCATTGAGACTGAACGGGAATTATTATTTTTTTATCTCTCAACCTGTCCAAGAGGCCTGCTGCCCGCCGCAATCGCCGCCGGGCCGGCCCGCACCCTGCCATTGAGACTGAACGGGGATTATTTATTTTTTTAACTTGGCCGCCGGGCCGGGGCGGGCATCGCCCCCGGTACCTCCAGCCGCTACTATTTCCGCGGGCCGTGTTCCAACACTATTCACCCCGGCCAAGAGGCCTATTCCCCGGCCCGCACCCCGCCATTGAGACTGCACGGGAATTATTATTTTTTTTATCTCTCAACCTGTCCAAGAGGCCTGCTGCCCGCCGCACTCGCCGCCGGGCCGGCCCGCACCCCGCCATTGAGACTGAACGGGGATTATTATTTTTTTTAACTCGGCCTCCGGGCCGGGGCGGGCTTCGCCCCCGGTACCTCCAGCCGCTTCTATTTACGCGCGCCGCGTTCCAACATATTCACCCCGGCCAAGAGGCCTATTCCCCGGCCCGCACCCCGCCATTGAGACTGCACGGGAATTATTATTTTTTTATCTCTCAACCTGTCCAAGAGGCCTGCTGCCCGCCGCACTCGCCGCCGGGCCCGCCCGCACCCCGCCATTGAGACTGAACGGGGATTATTATTTTTTTTAACTCGGCCTCCGGGCCGGGGCGGGCTTCGCCCCCGGTACCTCCAGCCGCTTCTATTTACGCGCGCCGCGTACCAACATATTCACCCCGGCCAAGAGGCCTATTCCCCGGCCCGCACCCCGCCATTGAGACTGCATGGGAATTATTATTTTTTTATCTCTCAACCTGTCCAAGAGGCCTGCTGCCCGCCGCAATCGCCGCCGGGCCGGCCCGCACCCTGCCATTGAGACTGAACGGGATTATTTATTTTTTTAACTTGGCCGCCGGGCCGGGGCGGGCATCGCCCCCGGTACCTCCAGCCGCTACTATTTCCGCGGGCCGTGTTCCAACACTATTCACCCCGGCCAAGAGGCCTATTCCCCGGCCCGCACCCCGCCATTGAGACTGCACGGGAATTATTATTTTTTTATCTCTCAACCTGTCCAAGAGGCCTGCTGCCCGCCGCAATCGCCGCCGGGCCGGCCCGCACCCTGCCATTGAGACTGAACGGGGATTATTTATTTTTTTAACTTGGCCGCCGGGCCGGGGCGGGCATCGCCCCAGGTACCTCCAGCCGCTACTATTTCCGCGGGCCGTGTTCCAACACTATTCACCCCGGCCAAGAGGCCTATTCCCCGGCCCGCACCCCGCCATTGAGACTGCACGGGAATTATTATTTTTTTATCTCTCAACCTGTCCAAGAGGCCTGCTGCCCGCCGCACTCGCCGCCGGGCCGGCCCGCACCCCGCCATTGAGACTGAACGGGGATTATTATTTTTTTTAACTCGGCCTCCGGGCCTGGGCGGGCTTCGCCCCCGGTACCTCCAGCCGCTTCTATTTACGCGCGCCGCGTTCCAACATATTCACCCCGGCCAAGAGGCCTATTCCCCGGCCCGCACCCCGCCATTGAGACTGCATGGGAATTATTATTTTTTTATCTCTCAACCTGTCCAAGAGGCCTGCTGCCCGCCGCAATCGCCGCCGGGCCGGCCCGCACCCTGCCATTGAGACTGAACGGGGATTATTTATTTTTTTAACTTGGCCGCCGGGCCGGGGCGGGCATCGCCCCCGGTACCTCCAGCCGCTACTATTTCCGCGGGCCGTGTTCCAACACTATTCACCCCGGCCAAGAGGCCTATTCCCCGGCCCGCACCCCGCCATTGAGACTGCACGGGAATTATTATTTTTTTATCTCTCAACCTGTCCAAGAGGCCTGCTGCCCGCCGCACTCGCCGCCGGGCCGGCCCGCACCCCGCCATTGAGACTGTACGGGATTATTATTTTTTTTAACTCGGCCGCCGGGCCGGGGCGGGCTTCGCCCCCGGTACCTCCAGCCGCTTCTATTTACGCGCGCCGCGTTCCAACATATTCACCCCGGCCAAGAGGCCTCTTCCCCGGCCACACTCGTCCGCCGGGCCGGCCCGCACCCCGCCATTGAGACTGCACGGGAATTATTATTTTTTTATCTCTCAACCTGTCCAAGAGGCCTGCTGCCCGCCGCACTCGCCGCCGGGCCGGCCCGCACCCCGCCATTGAGACTGAAAGGGGATTATTATTTTTTTTAACTCGGCCTCCGGGCCGGGGCGGGCTTCGCCCCCGGTACCTCCAGCCGCTTCTATTTACGCGCGCCGCGTTCCAACATATTCACCCCGGCCAAGAGGCCTCTTCCTCGGCCACACTCGTCCGCCGGGCCGGCCCGCACCCCGCCATTGAGACTGCACGGGAATTATTATTTTTATATCTCTCAACCTGTCCAAGAGGCCTGCTGCCCGCCGCAATCGCCGCCGGGCCGGCCCGCACCCTGCCATTGAGACTGAACGGGGATTATTTATTTTTTTAACTTGGCCGCCGGGCCGGGGGGGGGCATCGCCCCCGGTACCTCCAGCCGTTACTATTTCCGCGGCCCGTGTTGCAACACTATTCACCCCGGCCAAGAGGCCTATTCCCCGGCCCGCACCCCGCCATTGAGACTGAACGGGAATTATTATTTTTTTATCTCTCAACCTGTCCAAGAGGCCTGCTGCCCGCCGCAATCGCCGCCGGGCCGGCCCGCACCCTGCCATTGAGACTGAACGGGGATTATTTATTTTTTTAACTTGGCCGCCGGGCCGGGGCGGGCATCGCCCCCGGTACCTCCAGCCGCTACTATTTCCGCGGGCCGTGTTCCAACACTATTCACCCCGGCCAAGAGGCCTATTCCCCGGCCCGCACCCCGCCATTGAGACTGCACGGGAATTATTATTTTTTTATCTCTCAACCTGTCCAAGAGGCCTGCTGCCCGCCGCACTCGCCGCCGGGCCGGCCCGCACCCCGCCATTGAGACTGAACGGGGATTATTATTTTTTTTAACTCGGCCTCCGGGCCGGGGCGGGCTTCGCCCCCGGTACCTCCAGCCGCTTCTTTTTACGCGCGCCGCGTTCCAACATATTCACCCCGGCCAAGAGGCCTATTCCCCGGCCCGCACCCCGCCATTGAGACTGCATGGGAATTATTATTTTTTTATCTCTCAACCTGTCCAAGAGGCCTGCTGCCCGCCGCAATCGCCGCCGGGCCGGCCCGCACCCTGCCATTGAGACTGAACGGGAATTATTATTTTTTTATCTCTCAACCTGTCCAAGAGGCCTGCTGCCCGCCGCACTCGCACCCCGCCATTGAGACTGAACGGGGATTATTATTTTTTTTAACTCGGCCTCCGGGCCGGGGCGGGCTTCGCCCCCGGTACCTCCAGCCGCTACTATTTCCGCGGGCCGTGTTCCAACACTATTCACCCCGGCCAAGAGGCCTATTCCCCGGCCCGCACCCCGCCATTGAGACTGCATGGGAATTATTATTTTTTTATCTCTCAACCTGTCCAAGAGGCCTGCTGCCCGCCGCAATCGCCGCCGGGCCGGCCCGCACCCTGCCATTGAGACTGAACGGGAATTATTATTTTTTTATCTCTCAACCTGTCCAAGAGGCCTGCTGCCCGCCGCACTCGCACCCCGCCATTGAGACTGAACGGGGATTATTATTTTTTTTAACTCGGCCTCCGGGCCGGGGCGGGTTTCGCCCCCGGTACCTCCAGCCGCTACTATTTCCGCGGGCCGTGTTCCAACACTATTCACCCCGGCCAAGAGGCCTATTCCCCGGCCCGCACCCCGCCATTGAGACTGCATGGGAATTATTATTTTTTTATCTCTCAACCTGTCCAAGAGGCCTGCTGCCCGCCGCACTCGCCGCCGGGCCGGCCCGCACCCCGCCATTGAGACTGAACGGGGATTATTATTTTTTTTAACTCGGCATCCGGGCCGGGGCGGGCTTCGCCCCCGGTACCTCCAGCCGCTTCTATTTACGCGCGCCGCGTTCCAACATATTCACCCCGGCCAAGAGGCCTATTCCCCGGCCCGCACCCCGCCATTGAGACTGCATGGGAATTATTATTTTTTTATCTCTCAACCTGTCCAAGAGGCCTGCTGCCCGCCGCAATCGCCGCCGGGCCGGCCCGCACCCTGCCATTGAGACTGAACGGGATTATTTATTTTTTTAACTTGGCCGCCGGGCCGGGGCGGGCATCGCCCCCGGTACCTCCAGCCGCTACTATTTCCGCGGGCCGTGTTCCAACACTATTCACCCCGGCCAAGAGGCCTATTCCCCGGCCCGCACCCCGCCATTGAGACTGCACGGGAATTATTATTTTTTTATCTCTCAACCTGTCCAAGAGGCCTGCTGCCCGCCGCACTCGCCGCCGGGCCGGCCCGCACCCCGCCATTGAGACTGAACGGGGATTATTATTTTTTTTAACTCGGCCTCCGGGCCGGGGCGGGCTTCGCCCCCGGTACCTCCAGCCGCTTCTATTTACGCGCGCCGCGTTCCAACATATTCACCCCGGCCGAGAGGCCTATTCCCCGGCCCGCACCCCGCCATTGAGACTGCACGGGAATTATTATTTTTTTATCTCTCAACCTGTCCAAGAGGCCTGCTGCCCGCCGCACTCGCCGCCGGGCCGGCCCGCACCCCGCCATTGAGACTGAACGGGGATTATTATTTTTTTTAACTCGGCCTCCGGGCCGGGGCGGGCTTCGCCCCCGGTACCTCCAGCCGCTTCTATTTACGCGCGCCGCGTTCCAACATATTCACCCCGGCCAAGAGGCCTATTCCCCGGCCCGCACCCCGCCATTGAGACTGCATGGGAATTATTATTTTTTTATCTCTCAACCTGTCCAAGAGGCCTGCTGCCCGCCGCACTCGCCGCCGGGCCGGCCCGCACCCCGCCATTGAGACTGTACGGGGATTATTATTTTTTTTAACTCGGCCGCCGGGCCGGGGCGGGCTTCGCCCCCGGTACCTCCAGCCGCTTCTATTTACGCGCGCCGCGTTCCAACATATTCACCCCGGCCAAGAGGCCTCTTCCCCGGCCACACTCGTCCGCCGGGCCGGCCCGCGCCCCGCCATTGAGACTGCACGGGAATTATTATTTTTTTATCTCTCAACCTGTCCAAGAGGTCTGCTGCCCGCCGCACTCGTCCGCCGAGCCGGCCCGCACCCCGCCATTGAGACTGAACGGGGATTATTATTTTTTTTAACTCGGCCTCCGGGCCGGGGCGGGCTTCGCCCCCGGTACCTCCAGCCGCTACTATTTCCGCGGGCCGTGTTCCAACACTATTCACCCCGGCCAAGAGGCCTATTCCCCGGCCCGCGCCCCGCCATTGAGACTGCATGGGAATTATTATTTTTTTATCTCTCAACCTGTCCAAGAGGCCTGCTGCCCGCCGCAATCGCCGCCGGGCCGGCCCGCACCCTGCCATTGAGACTGAACGGGAATTATTATTTTTTTATCTCTCAACCTGTCCAAGAGGCCTGCTGCCCGCCGCACTCGCACCCCGCCATTGAGACTGAACGGGGATTATTATTTTTTTTAACTCGGCCTCCGGGCCGGGGCGGGTTTCGCCCCCGGTACCTCCAGCCGCTAGTATTTCCGCGGGCCGTGTTCCAACACTATTCACCCCGGCCAAGAGGCCTATTCCCCGGCCCGCACCCCGCCATTGAGACTGCATGGGAATTATTATTTTTTTATCTCTCAACCTGTCCAAGAGGCCTGCTGCCCGCCGCACTCGCCGCCGGGCCGGCCCGCACCCCGCCATTGAGACTGAACGGGATTATTTATTTTTTTAACTTGGCCGCCGGGCCGGGGCGGGAATCGCCCCCGGTACCTCCAGCCGCTACTATTTCCGCGGGCCGTGTTCCAACACTATTCACCCCGGCCAAGAGGCCTATTCCCCGGCCCGCACCCCGCCATTGAGACTGCACGGGAATTATTATTTTTTTATCTCTCAACCTGTCCAAGAGGCCTGCTGCCCGCCGCACTCGCCGCCGGGCCGGCCCACACCCCGCCATTGAGACTGAACGGGGATTATTATTTTTTTTAACTCGGCCTCCGGGCCGGGGCGGGCATCGCCCCCGGTACCTCCAGCCGCTACTATTTCCGCGGGCCGTGTTCCAACACTATTCACCCCGGCCAAGAGGCCTATTCCCCGGCCCGCACCCCGCCATTGAGACTGCACGGGAATTATTATTTTTTTATCTCTCAACCTGTCCAAGAGGCCTGCTGCCCGCCGCACTCGCTGCCGGGCCGGCCCGCACCCCGCCATTGAGACTGAACGGGGATTATTATTTTTTTTAACTCGGCCTCCGGGCCGGGGCGGGCTTCGCCCCCGGTACCTCCAGCCGCTTGTATTTACGCGCGCCGCGTTCCAACATATTCACCCCGGCCAAGAGGCCTATTCCCCGGCCACACTCGTCCGCCGGGCCGGCCCGCACCCCGCCGTTGAGACTGCACGGGAATTATTATTTTTATATCTCTCAACCTGTCCAAGAGGCCTGCTGCCCACCGCACTCGCCGCCGGGCCGGCCCGCACCCTGCCATTGAGACTGAACGGGGATTATTTATTTTTTTAACTTGGCCGCCGGCCCGGGGCGGGCATCGCCCCCGGTACCTCCAGCCGCTACTATTTCCGCGGGCCGTGTTCCAACACTATTCACCCCGGCCAAGAGGCCTATTCCCCGGCCCGCACCCCGCCATTGAGACTGCACGGGAATTATTATTTTTTTATCTCTCAACCTGTCCAAGAGGCCTGCTGCCCGCCGCAATCGCCGCCGGGCCGGCCCGCACCCTGCCATTGAGACTGAACGGGGATTATTTATTTTTTTAACTTGGCCGCCGGGCCGGGGCGGGCATCGCCCCCGGTACCTCCAGCCGCTACTATTTCCGCGGGCCGTGTTCCAACACTATTCACCCCGGCCAAGAGGCCTATTCCCCGGCCCGCACCCCGCCATTGAGACTGCACGGGAATTATTATTTTTTTATCTCTCAACCTGTCCAAGAGGCCTGCTGCCCGCCGCACTCGCCGCCGGGCCGGCCCGCACCCCGCCATTGAGACTGAACGGGGATTATTATTTTTTTTAACTCGGCCTCTGGGCCGGGGCGGGCTTCGCCCCCGGTACCTCCAGCCGCTTCTATTTACGCGCGCCGCGTTCCAACATATTCACCCCGGCCAAGAGGCCTATTCCCCGGCCCGCACCCCGCCATTGAGACTGCACGGGAATTATTATTTTTTTATCTCTCAACCTGTCCAAGAGGCCTGCTGCCCGCCGCACTCGCCGCCGGGCCGGCCCGCACCCCGCCATTGAGACTGAACGGGGATTATTATTTTTTTTAACTCGGCCTCCGGGCCGAGGCGGGCTTCGCCCCCGGTACCTCCAGCCGCTTCTATTTACGCGCGCCGCGTTCCAACATATTCACCCCGGCCAAGAGGCCTATTCCCCGGCCCGCACCCCGCCATTGAGACTGCACGGGAATTATTATTTTTTTATCTCTCAACCTGTCCAAGAGGCCTGCTGCCCGCCGCACTCGCCGCCGGGCCGGCCCGCACCCCGCCATTGAGACTGAACGGGGATTATTTTTTTTTTTAACTCGGCCTCCGGGCCGGGGCGGGCTTCGCCCCCGGTACCTCCAGCCGCTTCTATTTACGCGCGCCGCGTTCCAACATATTCACCCCGGCCAAGAGGCCTATTCCCCGGCCCGCACCCCGCCATTGAGACTGCACGGGAATTATTATTTTTTTATCTCTCAACCTGTCCAAGAGGCCTGCTGCCCGCCGCAATCGCCGCCGGGCCGGCCCGCACCCTGCCATTGAGACTGAACGGGAATTATTATTTTTTTATTTCTCAACTCGTCCAAGAGGCCTGCTGCCCGCCGCACTCGCCGCCGGGCCGGCCCGCACCCCGCCATTGAGACTGAACGGGGATTATTATTTTTTTTAACTCGGCCTCCGGGCCGGGGCGGGCTTCGCCCCCGGTACCTCCAGCCGCTTCTATTTACGCGCGCCGCGTTCCAACATATTCACCCCGGCCAAGAGGCCTCTTCCCCGGCCACACTCGTCCGCCGGGCCGGCCCGCACCCCGCCATTGAGACTGCACGGGAATTATTATTTTTTTATCTCTCAACCTGTCCAAGAGGCCTGCTGCCCGCCGCACTCGCCGCCGGGCCGGCCCGCACCCCGCCATTGAGACTGAACGGGGATTATTATTTTTTTTAACTCGGCCTCCGGGCCGGGGCGGGCTTCGCCCCCGGTACCTCCAGTCGCTTCTATTTACGCGCGCCGCGTTCCAACATATTCACCCCGGCCAAGAGGCCTCTTCCCCGGCCACACTCGTCCGCCGGGCCGGCCCGCACCCCGCCATTGAGACTGCACGGGAATTATTATTTTTATATCTCTCAACCTGTCCAAGAGGCCTGCTGCCCGCCGCAATCGCCGCCGGGCCGGCCCGCACCCTGCCATTGAGACTGAACGGGGATTATTTATTTTTTTAACTTGGCCGCCGGCCCGGGGCGGGCTTCGCCCCCGGTACCTCCAGCCGCTTCTATTTACGCGCGCCGCGTTCCAACATATTCACCCCGGCCGAGAGGCCTATTCCCCGGCCCGCACCCCGCCATTGAGACTGCATGGGAATTATTATTTTTTTATCTCTCAACCTGTCCAAGAGGCCTTCTGCCCGCCGCAATCGCCGCCGGGCCGGCCCGCACCCTGCCATTGAGACTGAACGGGAATTATTATTTTTTTATCTCTCAACCTGTCCAAGAGGCCTGCTGCCCGCCGCACTCGCCGCCGGGCCGGCCCGCACCCTGCCATTGAGACTGAACGGGATTATTTATTTTTTTAACTTGGCCGCCGGGCCGGGGCGGGCATCGCCCCCGGTACCTCCAGCCGCTACTATTTCCGCGGGCCGTGTTCCAACACTATTCACCCCGGCCAAGAGGCCTATTCCCCGGCCCGCACCCCGCCATTGAGACTGCACGGGAATTATTATTTTTTTATCTCTCAACCTGTCCAAGAGGCCTGCTGCCCGCCGCACTCGCCGCCGGGCCGGCCCGCACCCCGCCATTGAGACTGAACGGGGATTATTATTTTTTTTAACTCGGCCTCCGGGCCCGGGCGGGCTTCGCCCCCGGTACCTCCAGCCGCTTCTATTTACGCGCGCCGCGTTCCAACATATTCACCCCGGCCAAGAGGCCTATTCCCCGGCCCGCACCCCGCCATTGAGACTGCATGGGAATTATTATTTTTTTATCTCTCAACCTGTCCAAGAGGCCTGCTGCCCGCCGCAATCGCCGCCGGGCCGGCCCGTACCCTGCCATTGAGACTGAACGGGATTATTTATTTTTTTAACTTGGCCGCCGGGCCGGGGCGGGCATCGCCCACGGTACCTCCAGCCGCTACTATTTCCGCGGGCCGTGTTCCAACACTATTCACCCCGGCCAAGAGGCCTATTCCCCGGCCCGCACCCCGCCATTGAGACTGCACGGGAATTATTATTTTTTTATCTCTCAACCTGTCCAAGAGGCCTGCTGCCCGCCGCACTCGCCGCCGGGCCGGCCCGCACCCCGCCATTGAGACTGAACGGGGATTATTATTTTTTTTAACTCGGCCTCCGGGCCCGGGCGGGCTTCGCCCCGGTACCTCCAGCCGCTTCTATTTACCCGCTCCGCGTTCCAACATATTCACCCCGGCCAAGAGGCCTATTCCCCGGCCCGCACCCCGCCATTGAGACTGCACGGGAATTATTATTTTTTTATCTCTCAACCTGTCCAAGAGGCCTGCTGCCCGCCGCACTCGCCGCCGGGCCGGCCCGCACCCCGCCATTGAGACTGAACGGGGATTATCATTTTTTTTAACTCGGCCTCCGGGCCGGGGCGGGCTTCGCCCCCGGTACCTCCAGCCGCTTCTATTTACGCGCGCCGCGTTCCAACATATTCACCCCGGCCAAGAGGCCTATTCCCCGGCCCGCACCCCGCCATTGAGACTGCATGGGAATTATTATTTTTTTATCTCTCAACCTGTCCAAGAGGCCTGCTGCCCGCCGCAATTGCCGCCGGGCCGGCCCGCACCCTGCCATTGAGACTGAACGGGAATTATTATTTTTTTATCTCTCAACCTGTCCAAGAGGCCTGCTGCCCGCCGCAATCGCCGCCGGGCCGGCCCGCACCCTGCCATTGAGACTGAACGGGGATTATTTATTTTTTTAACTTGGCCGCCGGGCCGGGGCGGGCATCGCCCCCGGTACCTCCAGCCGCTACTATTTCCGCGGGCCGTGTTCCAACACTATTCACCCCGGCCAAGAGGCCTATTCCCCGGCCCGCACCCCGCCATTGAGACTGCACGGGAATTATTATTTTTTTTATCTCTCAACCTGTCCAAGAGGCCTGCTGCCCGCCGCACTCGCCGCCGGGCCGGCCCGCACCCCGCCATTGAGACTGAACGGGGATTATTATTTTTTTTAACTCGGCCTCCGGGCCGGGGCGGGCTTCGCCCCCGGTACCTCCAGCCGCTTCTATTTACGCGCGCCGCGTTCCAACATATTCACCCCGGCCAAGAGGCCTATTCCCCGGCCCGCACCCCGCCATTGAGACTGCACGGGAATTATTATTTTTTTATCTCTCAACCTGTCCAAGAGGCCTGCTGCCCGCCGCACTCGCCGCCGGGCCCGCCCGCACCCCGCCATTGAGACTGAACGGGGATTATTATTTTTTTTAACTCGGCCTCCGGGCCGGGGCGGGCTTCGCCCCCGGTACCTCCAGCCGCTTCTATTTACGCGCGCCGCGTACCAACATATTCACCCCGGCCAAGAGGCCTATTCCCCGGCCCGCACCCCGCCATTGAGACTGCATGGGAATTATTATTTTTTTATCTCTCAACCTGTCCAAGAGGCCTGCTGCCCGCCGCAATCGCCGCCGGGCCGGCCCGCACCCTGCCATTGAGACTGAACGGGATTATTTATTTTTTTAACTTGGCCGCCGGGCCGGGGCGGGCATCGCCCCCGGTACCTCCAGCCGCTACTATTTCCGCGGGCCGTGTTCCAACACTATTCACCCCGGCCAAGAGGCCTATTCCCCGGCCCGCACCCCGCCATTGAGACTGCACGGGAATTATTATTTTTTTATCTCTCAACCTGTCCAAGAGGCCTGCTGCCCGCCGCAATCGCCGCCGGGCCGGCCCGCACCCTGCCATTGAGACTGAACGGGGATTATTTATTTTTTTAACTTGGCCGCCGGGCCGGGGCGGGCATCGCCCCAGGTACCTCCAGCCGCTACTATTTCCGCGGGCCGTGTTCCAACACTATTCACCCCGGCCAAGAGGCCTATTCCCCGGCCCGCACCCCGCCATTGAGACTGCACGGGAATTATTATTTTTTTATCTCTCAACCTGTCCAAGAGGCCTGCTGCCCGCCGCACTCGCCGCCGGGCCGGCCCGCACCCCGCCATTGAGACTGAACGGGGATTATTATTTTTTTTAACTCGGCCTCCGGGCCTGGGCGGGCTTCGCCCCCGGTACCTCCAGCCGCTTCTATTTACGCGCGCCGCGTTCCAACATATTCACCCCGGCCAAGAGGCCTATTCCCCGGCCCGCACCCCGCCATTGAGACTGCATGGGAATTATTATTTTTTTATCTCTCAACCTGTCCAAGAGGCCTGCTGCCCGCCGCAATCGCCGCCGGGCCGGCCCGCACCCTGCCATTGAGACTGAACGGGGATTATTTATTTTTTTAACTTGGCCGCCGGGCCGGGGCGGGCATCGCCCCCGGTACCTCCAGCCGCTACTATTTCCGCGGGCCGTGTTCCAACACTATTCACCCCGGCCAAGAGGCCTATTCCCCGGCCCGCACCCCGCCATTGAGACTGCACGGGAATTATTATTTTTTTATCTCTCAACCTGTCCAAGAGGCCTGCTGCCCGCCGCACTCGCCGCCGGGCCGGCCCGCACCCCGCCATTGAGACTGTACGGGATTATTATTTTTTTTAACTCGGCCGCCGGGCCGGGGCGGGCTTCGCCCCCGGTACCTCCAGCCGCTTCTATTTACGCGCGCCGCGTTCCAACATATTCACCCCGGCCAAGAGGCCTCTTCCCCGGCCACACTCGTCCGCCGGGCCGGCCCGCACCCCGCCATTGAGACTGCACGGGAATTATTATTTTTTTATCTCTCAACCTGTCCAAGAGGCCTGCTGCCCGCCGCACTCGCCGCCGGGCCGGCCCGCACCCCGCCATTGAGACTGAAAGGGGATTATTATTTTTTTTAACTCGGCCTCCGGGCCGGGGCGGGCTTCGCCCCCGGTACCTCCAGCCGCTTCTATTTACGCGCGCCGCGTTCCAACATATTCACCCCGGCCAAGAGGCCTCTTCCTCGGCCACACTCGTCCGCCGGGCCGGCCCGCACCCCGCCATTGAGACTGCACGGGAATTATTATTTTTATATCTCTCAACCTGTCCAAGAGGCCTGCTGCCCGCCGCAATCGCCGCCGGGCCGGCCCGCACCCTGCCATTGAGACTGAACGGGGATTATTTATTTTTTTAACTTGGCCGCCGGGCCGGGGGGGGGCATCGCCCCCGGTACCTCCAGCCGTTACTATTTCCGCGGCCCGTGTTGCAACACTATTCACCCCGGCCAAGAGGCCTATTCCCCGGCCCGCACCCCGCCATTGAGACTGAACGGGAATTATTATTTTTTTATCTCTCAACCTGTCCAAGAGGCCTGCTGCCCGCCGCAATCGCCGCCGGGCCGGCCCGCACCCTGCCATTGAGACTGAACGGGGATTATTTATTTTTTTAACTTGGCCGCCGGGCCGGGGCGGGCATCGCCCCCGGTACCTCCAGCCGCTACTATTTCCGCGGGCCGTGTTCCAACACTATTCACCCCGGCCAAGAGGCCTATTCCCCGGCCCGCACCCCGCCATTGAGACTGCATGGGAATTATTATTTTTTTATCTCTCAACCTGTCCAAGAGGCCTGCTGCCCGCCGCAATCGCCGCCGGGCCGGCCCGCACCCTGCCATTGAGACTGAACGGGAATTATTATTTTTTTATCTCTCAACCTGTCCAAGAGGCCTGCTGCCCGCCGCACTCGCACCCCGCCATTGAGACTGAACGGGGATTATTATTTTTTTTAACTCGGCCTCCGGGCCGGGGCGGGCTTCGCCCCCGGTACCTCCAGCCGCTACTATTTCCGCGGGCCGTGTTCCAACACTATTCACCCCGGCCAAGAGGCCTATTCCCCGGCCCGCACCCCGCCATTGAGACTGCATGGGAATTATTATTTTTTTATCTCTCAACCTGTCCAAGAGGCCTGCTGCCCGCCGCAATCGCCGCCGGGCCGGCCCGCACCCTGCCATTGAGACTGAACGGGAATTATTATTTTTTTATCTCTCAACCTGTCCAAGAGGCCTGCTGCCCGCCGCACTCGCACCCCGCCATTGAGACTGAACGGGGATTATTATTTTTTTTAACTCGGCCTCCGGGCCGGGGCGGGTTTCGCCCCCGGTACCTCCAGCCGCTACTATTTCCGCGGGCCGTGTTCCAACACTATTCACCCCGGCCAAGAGGCCTATTCCCCGGCCCGCACCCCGCCATTGAGACTGCATGGGAATTATTATTTTTTTATCTCTCAACCTGTCCAAGAGGCCTGCTGCCCGCCGCACTCGCCGCCGGGCCGGCCCGCACCCCGCCATTGAGACTGAACGGGGATTATTATTTTTTTTAACTCGGCATCCGGGCCGGGGCGGGCTTCGCCCCCGGTACCTCCAGCCGCTTCTATTTACGCGCGCCGCGTTCCAACATATTCACCCCGGCCAAGAGGCCTATTCCCCGGCCCGCACCCCGCCATTGAGACTGCATGGGAATTATTATTTTTTTATCTCTCAACCTGTCCAAGAGGCCTGCTGCCCGCCGCAATCGCCGCCGGGCCGGCCCGCACCCTGCCATTGAGACTGAACGGGATTATTTATTTTTTTAACTTGGCCGCCGGGCCGGGGCGGGCATCGCCCCCGGTACCTCCAGCCGCTACTATTTCCGCGGGCCGTGTTCCAACACTATTCACCCCGGCCAAGAGGCCTATTCCCCGGCCCGCACCCCGCCATTGAGACTGCACGGGAATTATTATTTTTTTATCTCTCAACCTGTCCAAGAGGCCTGCTGCCCGCCGCACTCGCCGCCGGGCCGGCCCGCACCCCGCCATTGAGACTGAACGGGGATTATTATTTTTTTTAACTCGGCCTCCGGGCCGGGGCGGGCTTCGCCCCCGGTACCTCCAGCCGCTTCTATTTACGCGCGCCGCGTTCCAACATATTCACCCCGGCCGAGAGGCCTATTCCCCGGCCCGCACCCCGCCATTGAGACTGCACGGGAATTATTATTTTTTTATCTCTCAACCTGTCCAAGAGGCCTGCTGCCCGCCGCACTCGCCGCCGGGCCGGCCCGCACCCCGCCATTGAGACTGAACGGGGATTATTATTTTTTTTAACTCGGCCTCCGGGCCGGGGCGGGCTTCGCCCCCGGTACCTCCAGCCGCTTCTATTTACGCGCGCCGCGTTCCAACATATTCACCCCGGCCAAGAGGCCTATTCCCCGGCCCGCACCCCGCCATTGAGACTGCATGGGAATTATTATTTTTTTATCTCTCAACCTGTCCAAGAGGCCTGCTGCCCGCCGCAATCGCCGCCGGGCCGGCCCGCACCCTGCCATTGAGACTGATCGGGATTATTTATTTTTTTAACTTGGCCGCCGGGCCGGGGCGGGCATCGCCCCCGGTACCTCCAGCCGCTACTATTTCCGCGGGCCGTGTTCCAACACTATTCACCCCGGCCAAGAGGCCTATTCCCCGGCCCGCACCCCGCCATTGAGACTGCACGGGAATTATTATTTTTTTATCTCTCAACCTGTCCAAGAGGCCTGCTGCCCGCCGCACTCGCCGCCGGGCCGGCCCGCACCCCGCCATTGAGACTGAACGGGGATTATTATTTTTTTTAACTCGGCCTCTGGGCCGGGGCGGGCTTCGCCCCCGGTACCTCCAGCCGCTTCTATTTACGCGCGCCGCGTTCCAACATATTCACCCCGGCCAAGAGGCCTATTCCCCGGCCCGCACCCCGCCATTGAGACTGCATGGGAATTATTATTTTTTTATCTCTCAACCTGTCCAAGAGGCCTGCTGCCCGCCGCAATTGCCGCCGGGCCGGCCCGCACCCTGCCATTGAGACTGAACGGGAATTATTATTTTTTTATCTCTCAACCTGTCCAAGAGGCCTGCTGCCCGCCGCACTCGCCGCCGGGCCGGCCCGCACCCTGCCATTGAGACTGAACGGGGATTATTTATTTTTTTAACTTGGCCGCCGGCCCGGGGCGGGCATCGCCCCCGGTACCTCCAGCCGCTACTATTTCCGCGGGCCGTGTTCCAACACTATTCACCCCGGCCAAGAGGCCTATTCCCCGGCCCGCACCCCGCCATTGAGACTGCATGGGAATTATTATTTTTTTATCTCTCAACCTGTCCAAGAGGCCTGCTGCCCGCCGCACTCGCTGCCGGGCCGGCCCGCACCCCGCCATTGAGACTGAACGGGGATTATTATTTTTTTTAACTCGGCCTCCGGGCCGGGGCGGGCTTCGCCCCCGGTACCTCCAGCCGCTTGTATTTACGCGCGCCGCGTTCCAACATATTCACCCCGGCCAAGAGGCCTATTCCCCGGCCCGCACCCCGCCATTGAGACTGCACGGGAATTATTATTTTTTTATCTCTCAACCTGTCCAAGAGGCCTGCTGCCCGCCGCACTCGCCGCCGGGCCGGCCCGCACCCCGCCATTGAGACTGAACGGGGATTATTTTTTTTTTTAACTCGGCCTCCGGGCCGGGGCGGGCTTCGCCCCCGGTACCTCCAGCCGCTTCTATTTACGCGCGCCGCGTTCCAACATATTCACCCCGGCCAAGAGGCCTATTCCCCGGCCCGCACCCCGCCATTGAGACTGCACGGGAATTATTATTTTTTTATCTCTCAACCTGTCCAGGAGGCCTGCTGCCCGCCGCAATCGCCGCCGGGCCGGCCCGCACCCTGCCATTGAGACTGAACGGGAATTATTATTTTTTTATTTCTCAACCTGTCCAAGAGGCCTGCTGCCCGCCGCACTCGCCGCCGGGCCGGCCCGCACCCCGCCATTGAGACTGAACGGGGATTATTATTTTTTTTAACTCGGCCTCCGGGCCGGGGCGGGCTTCGCCCCCGGTACCTCCAGCCGCTTCTATTTACGCGCGCCGCGTTCCAACATATTCACCCCGGCCAAGAGGCCTCTTCCCCGGCCACACTCGTCCGCCGGGCCGGCCCGCACCCCGCCATTGAGACTGCACGGGAATTATTATTTTTTTATCTCTCAACCTGTCCAAGAGGCCTGCTGCCCGCCGCACTCGCCGCCGGGCCGGCCCGCACCCCGCCATTGAGACTGAACGGGGATTATTATTTTTTTTAACTCGGCCTCCGGGCCGGGGCGGGCTTCGCCCCCGGTACCTCCAGCCGCTCCTATTTACGCGCGCCGCGTTCCAACATATTCACCCCGGCCAAGAGGCCTCTTCCCCGGCCACACTCGTCCGCCGGGCCGGCCCGCACCCCGCCATTGAGACTGCACGGGAATTATTATTTTTATATCTCTCAACCTGTCCAAGAGGCCTGCTGCCCGCCGCAATCGCCGCCGGGCCGGCCCGCACCCTGCCATTGAGACTGAACGGGGATTATTTATTTTTTTAACTTGGCCGCCGGCCCGGGGCGGGCTTCGCCCCCGGTACCTCCAGCCGCTTCTATTTACGCGCGCCGCGTTCCAACATATTCACCCCGGCCAAGAGGCCTATTCCCCGGCTCGCACCCCGCCATTGAGACTGCATGGGAATTATTATTTTTTTATCTCTCAACCTGTCCAAGAGGCCTTCTGCCCGCCGCAATCGCCGCCGGGCCGGCCCGCACCCCGCCATTGAGACTGAACGGGGATTATTATTTTTTTTAACTCGGCCTCCGGGCCGGGGCGGGCTTCGCCCCCGGTACCTCCAGCCGCTTCTATTTACGCGCGCCGCGTTCCAACATATTCACCCCGGCCAAGAGGCCTATTCCCCGGCCCGCACCCCGCCATTGAGACTGCATGGGAATTATTATTTTTTTATCTCTCAACCTGTCCAAGAGGCCTGCTGCCCGCCGCAATCGCCGCCGGGCCGGCCCGCACCCTGCCATTGAGACTGATCGGGATTATTTATTTTTTTAACTTGGCCGCCGGGCCGGGGCGGGCATCGCCCCCGGTACCTCCAGCCGCTACTATTTCCGCGGGCCGTGTTCCAACACTATTCACCCCGGCCAAGAGGCCTATTCCCCGGCCCGCACCCCGCCATTGAGACTGCACGGGAATTATTATTTTTTTATCTCTCAACCTGTCCAAGAGGCCTGCTGCCCGCCGCACTCGCCGCCGGGCCGGCCCGCACCCCGCCATTGAGACTGAACGGGGATTATTATTTTTTTTAACTCGGCCTCTGGGCCGGGGCGGGCTTCGCCCCCGGTACCTCCAGCCGCTTCTATTTACGCGCGCCGCGTTCCAACATATTCACCGCGGCCAAGAGGCCTATTCCCCGGCCCGCACCCCGCCATTGAGACTGCACGGGAATTATTATTTTTTTATCTCTCAACCTGTCCAAGAGGCCTGCTGCCCGCCGCACTCGCCGCCGGGCCGGCCCGCACCCCGCCATTGAGACTGAACGGGGATTATTATTTTTTTTAACTCGGCCTCCGGGCCGGGGCGGGCTTCGCCCCCGGTACCTCCAGCCGCTTCTATTTACGCGCGCCGCGTTCCAACATATTCACCCCGGCCAAGAGGCCTATTCCCCGGCCCGCACCCCGCCATTGAGACTGCACGGGAATTATTATTTTTTTATCTCTCAACCTGTCCAAGAGGCCTGCTGCCCGCCGCACTCGCCGCCGGGCCGGCCCGCACCCCGCCATTGAGACTGAACGGGATTATTTATTTTTTTAACTTGGCCGCCGGGCCGGGGCGGGCATCGCCCCCGGTACCTCCAGCCGCTACTATTTCCGCGGGCCGTGTTCCAACACTATTCACCCCGGCCAAGAGGCCTATTCCCCGGCCCGCACCCCGCCATTGAGACTGCACGGGAATTATTATTTTTTTATCTCTCAACCTGTCCAAGAGGCCTGCTGCCCGCCGCACTCGCCGCCGGGCCGGCCCGCACCCCGCCATTGAGACTGAACGGGGATTATTATTTTTTTTAACTCGGCCTCCGGGCCGGGGCGGGCTTCGCCCCCGGTACCTCCAGCCGCTTCTATTTACGCGCGCCGCGTTCCAACATATTCACCCCGGCCAAGAGGCCTATTCCCCGGCCCGCACCCCGCCATTGAGACTGCATGGGAATTATTATTTTTTTATCTCTCAACCTGTCCAAGAGGCCTGCTGCCCGCCGCAATCGCCGCCGGGCCGGCCCGCACCCTGCCATTGAGACTGATCGGGATTATTTATTTTTTTAACTTGGCCGCCGGGCCGGGGCGGGCATCGCCCCCGGTACCTCCAGCCGCTACTATTTCCGCGGGCCGTGTTCCAACACTATTCACCCCGGCCAAGAGGCCTATTCCCCGGCCCGCACCCCGCCATTGAGACTGCACGGGAATTATTATTTTTTTATCTCTCAACCTGTCCAAGAGGCCTGCTGCCCGCCGCACTCGCCGCCGGGCCGGCCCGCACCCCGCCATTGAGACTGAACGGGGATTATTATTTTTTTTAACTCGGCCTCTGGGCCGGGGCGGGCTTCGCCCCCGGTACCTCCAGCCGCTTCTATTTACGCGCGCCGCGTTCCAACATATTCACCCCGGCCAAGAGGCCTATTCCCCGGCCCGCACCCCGCCATTGAGACTGCACGGGAATTATTATTTTTTTATCTCTCAACCTGTCCAAGAGGCCTGCTGCCCGCCGCACTCGCCGCCGGGCCGGCCCGCACCCCGCCATTGAGACTGAACGGGGATTATTATTTTTTTTAACTCGGCCTCCGGGCCGGGGCGGGCTTCGCCCCCGGTACCTCCAGCCGCTTCTATTTACGCGCGCCGCGTTCCAACATATTCACCCCGGCCAAGAGGCCTATTCCCCGGCCCGCACCCCGCCATTGAGACTGCATGGAAATTATTATTTTTTTATCTCTCAACCTGTCCAAGAGGCCTGCTGCCCGCCGCAATTGCCGCCGGGCCGGCCCGCACCCTGCCATTGAGACTGAACGGGAATTATTATTTTTTTATCTCTCAACCTGTCCAAGAGGCCTGCTGCCCGCCGCACTCGCCGCCGGGCCGGCCCGCACCCTGCCATTGAGACTGAACGGGGATTATTTATTTTTTTAACTTGGCCGCCGGCCCGGGGCGGGCATCGCCCCCGGTACCTCCAGCCGCTACTATTTCCGCGGGCCGTGTTCCAACACTATTCACCCCGGCCAAGAGGCCTATTCCCCGGCCCGCACCCCGCCATTGAGACTGCATGGGAATTATTATTTTTTTATCTCTCAACCTGTCCAAGAGGCCTGCTGCCCGCCGCAATCGCCGCCGGGCCGGCCCGCACCCTGCCATTGAGACTGAACGGGGATTATTTATTTTTTTAACTTGGCCGCCGGGCCGGGGCGGGCATCGCCCCCGGTACCTCCAGCCGCTACTATTTCCGCGGGCCGTGTTCCAACACTATTCACCCCGGCCAAGAGGCCTATTCCCCGGCCCGCACCCCGCCATTGAGACTGCACGGGAATTATTATTTTTTTATCTCTCAACCTGTCCAAGAGGCCTGCTGCCCGCCGCACTCGCTGCCGGGCCGGCCCGCACCCCGCCATTGAGACTGAACGGGGATTATTATTTTTTTTAACTCGGCCTCCGGGCCGGGGCGGGCTTCGCCCCCGGTACCTCCAGCCGCTTGTATTTACGCGCCGCGTTCCAACATATTCACCCCGGCCAAGAGGCCTATTCCCCGGCCCGCACCCCGCCATTGAGACTGCACGGGAATTATTATTTTTTTATCTCTCAACCTGTCCAAGAGGCCTGCTGCCCGCCGCACTCGCCGCCGGGCCGGCCCGCACCCCGCCATTGAGACTGAACGGGGATTATTTTTTTTTTTAACTCGGCCTCCGGGCCGGGGCGGGCTTCGCCCCCGGTACCTCCAGCCGCTTCTATTTACGCGCGCCGCGTTCCAACATATTCACCCCGGCCAAGAGGCCTATTCCCCGGCCCGCACCCCGCCATTGAGACTGCACGGGAATTATTATTTTTTTATCTCTCAACCTGTCCAGGAGGCCTGCTGCCCGCCGCAATCGCCGCCGGGCCGGCCCGCACCCTGCCATTGAGACTGAACGGGAATTATTATTTTTTTATTTCTCAACCTGTCCAAGAGGCCTGCTGCCCGCCGCACTCGCCGCCGGGCCGGCCCGCACCCCGCCATTGAGACTGAACGGGGATTATTATTTTTTTTAACTCGGCCTCCGGGCCGGGGCGGGCTTCGCCCCCGGTACCTCCAGCCGCTTCTATTTACGCGCGCCGCGTTCCAACATATTCACCCCGGCCAAGATGCCTCTTCCCCGGCCACACTCGTCCGCCGGGCCGGCCCGCACCCCGCCATTGAGACTGCACGGGAATTATTATTTTTTTATCTCTCAACCTGTCCAAGAGGCCTGCTGCCCGCCGCACTCGCTTCCGGGCCGGCCCGCACCCCGCCATTGAGACTGAACGGGGATTATTATTTTTTTTAACTCGGCCTCCGGGCCGGGGCGGGCTTCGCCCCCGGTACCTCCAGCCGCTTCTATTTACGCGCGCCGCGTTCCAACATATTCACCCCGGCCAAGAGGCCTCTTCCCCGGCCACACTCGTCCGCCGGGCCGGCCCGCACCCCGCCATTGAGACTGCACGGGAATTATTATTTTTATATCTCTCAACCGGGGCGGCCCGGTAGTCCAGTGGTTAGCACGTGGGCTTCACAGTGCAGAGGTACTGGGTTCGATTCCAGCTCCGGCCTCCCTGTGTGGAGTTTGCATGTTCTCCCCGGGCCTGCGTGGGTTTTCTCCGGGTGCTCCGGTTTCCTCCCACATTCCAAAAACATGCGTGGCAGGCTGATTGAACACTCTAAATTGTCCCTAGGTGTGAGTGTGAGCGTGGATGGTTGTTCGTCTATGTGTGCCCTGCGATTGGCTGGCAACCAATTCAGGGTGTCCCCCGCCTACTGCCTGGAGACAGCTGGGATAGGCTCCAGCACCCCCCGCGACCCTAGTGAGGATCAAGCGGTACGGAAGATGATGAATGAATATCTCTCAACCTGTCCAAGAGGCCTGCTGCCCGCCGCAATCGCCGCCGGGCCGGCCCGCACCCTGCCATTGAGACTGAACGGGGATTATTTATTTTTTTAACTTGGCCGCCGGCCCGGGGCGGGCTTCGCCCCCGGTACCTCCAGCCGCTTCTATTTACGCGCGCCGCGTTCCAACATATTCTCCCCGGCCAAGAGTCCTATTCCCCGGCCCGCACCCCGCCATTGAGACTGCATGGGAATTATTATTTTTTTATCTCTCAACCTGTCCAAGAGGCCTTCTGCCCGCCGCAATCGCCGCCGGGCCGGCCCGCACCCTGCCATTGAGACTGAACGGGAATTATTATTTTTTTATCTCTCAACCTGTCCAAGAGGCCTGCTGCCCGCCGCACTCGCCGCCGGGCCGGCCCGCACCCTGCCATTGAGACTGAACGGGGATTATTTATTTTTTTAACTTGGCCGCCGGCCCGGGGCGGGCATCGCCCCCGGTACCTCCAGCCGCTACTATTTCCGCGGGCCGTGTTCCAACACTATTCACCCCGGCCAAGAGGCCTATTCCCCGGCCCGCACCCCGCCATTGAGACTGCACGGGAATTATTATTTTTTTATCTCTCAACCTGTCCAAGAGGCCTGCTGCCCGCCGCAATCGCCGCCGGGCCGGCCCGCACCCTGCCATTGAGGCTGAACGGGGATTATTTATTTTTTTAACTTGGCCGCCGGGCCGGGGCGGGCATCGCCCCCGGTACCTCCAGCCGCTACTATTTCCGCGGGCCGTGTTCCAACACTATTCACCCCGGCCAAGAGGCCTATTCCCCGGCCCGCACCCCGCCATTGAGACTGCACGGGAATTATTATTTTTTTATCTCTCAACCTGTCCAAGAGGCCTGCTGCCCGCCGCACTCGCCGCCGGGCCGGCCCGCACCCCGCCATTGAGACTGAACGGGGATTATTATTTTTTTTAACTCGGCCTCCGGGCCCGGGCGGGCTTCGCCCCCGGTACCTCCAGCCGCTTCTATTTACGCGCGCCGCGTTCCAACATATTCACCCCGGCCAAGAGGCCTATTCCCCGGCCCGCACCCCGCCATTGAGACTGCACGGGAATTATTATTTTTTTATCTCTCAACCTGTCCAAGAGGCCTGCTGCCCGCCGCACTCGCCGCCGGGCCGGCCCGCACCCCGCCATTGAGACTGAACGGGGATTATTATTTTTTTTAACTCGGCCTCCGGGCCGGGGCGGGCTTCGCCCCCGGTACCTCCAGCCGCTTCTATTTACGCGCGCCGCGTTCCAACATATTCACCCCGGCCAAGAGGCCTATTCCCCGGCCCGCACCCCGCCATTGAGACTGCATGGGAATTATTATTTTTTTATCTCTCAACCTGTCCAAGAGGCCTGCTGCCCGCCGCAATTGCCGCCGGGCCGGCCCGCACCCTGCCATTGAGACTGAACGGGAATTATTATTTTTTTATCTCTCAACCTGTCCAAGAGGCCTGCTGCCCGCCGCAATCGCCGCCGGGCCGGCCCGCACCCTGCCATTGAGACTGAACGGGGATTATTTATTTTTTTTAACTTGGCCGCCGGGCCCGGGCGGGCATCGCCCCCGGTACCTCCAGCCGCTACTATTTCCGCGGGCCGTGTTCCAACACTATTCACCCCGGCCAAGAGGCCTATTCCCCGGCCCGCACCCCGCCATTGAGACTGCACGGGAATTATTTTTTTTTTATCTCTCAACCTGTCCAAGAGGCCTGCTGCCCGCCGGACTCGCCGCCGGGCCGGCCCGCGCCCCGCCATTGAGACTGCATGGGAATTATTATTTTTTTTATCTCTCAACCTGTCCAAGAGGCCTGCTGCCCGCCGCAATCGCCGCCGGGCCGGCCCGCACCCTGCCATTGAGACTGAACGGGGATTATTTATTTTTTTAACTTGGCCGCCGGGCCGGGGCGGGCATCGCCCCCGGTACCTCCAGCCGCTACTATTTCCGCGGGCCGCGTTCCAACACTATTCACCCCGGCCAAGAGGCCTATTCCCCGGCCACACTCGGCCGCCGGGCCGGTCCGCACCCCGCCATTGAGACTGAACGGGGATTATTATTTTTTTTAACTCGGCCGCCGGGCCGGGGCGGGCTTCGCCCCCGGTAACTCCAGCCGCTACTATTTCCGCGGGCCGCGTTCCAACACTATTCACCCCGGCCAAGAGTCCTCTTCCCCGGCCACAATCGGCCGCCGGGCCGGCCCGCACTCCACCATTGAGACTGAATGGGGATTATTATTTTTTTTAACTCGGCCGCCGGGCCGGGGCGGGCTTCGCCCCCGGTACCTCCAGCCGCTACTATTTCCGCGGGCCGCGTTCCAACACTATTCACCCCGGCCAAGAGGCCTCTTCCCCGGACACACTCGGCCGCCGGGCCGGCCCGCACCCTGCCATTGAGACTGAACGGGATTATTTATTTTTTTAACTTGGCCGCCGGGCCGGGGCGGGCATCGCCCCCGGTACCTCCAGCCGCTACTATTTCCGCGCGCCGCGTTCCAACACTATTCACCCCGGCCAAGAGGCCTCTTCCCCGGACACACTCGGCCGCCGGGCCGGCCCGCACCCCGCCATTGAGACTGCATGGGGATTATTATTTTTTTTAACTCGGCCCCCGGTACCTCCAGCCGCTACTATTTCCGCGGGCCGCGTTCCAACACTATTCACCCCGGCCAAGAGTCCTCTTCCCCGGCCACAATCGGCCGCCGGGCCGGCCCGCACCCCACCATTGAGACTGAATGGGGATTATTATTTTTTTTAACTCGGCCGCCGGGCCGGGGCGGGCTTCGCCCCCGGTACCTCCAGCCGCTACTATTTCCGCGGGCCGCGTTCCAACACTATTCACCCCGGCCAAGAGGCCTCTTCCCCGGACACACTCGGCCGCCGGGCCGGCCCGCACCCTGCCATTGAGACTGAACGGGATTATTTATTTTTTTAACTTGGCCGCCGGGCCGGGGCGGGCATCGCCCCCGGTACCTCCAGCCGCTACTATTTCCGCGCGCCGCGTTCCAACACTATTCACCCCGGCCAAGAGGCCTCTTCCCCGGACACACTCGGCCGCCGGGCCGGCCCGCACCCCGCCATTGAGACTGCATGGGGATTATTATTTTTTTTAACTCGGCCCCCGGTACCTCCAGCCGCTACTATTTCCGCGGGCCGCGTTCCAACACTATTCACCCCGGCCAAGAGGCCTCTTCCCCGGCCACACTCGGCCGCCGGGCCGGCCCGCACCCCGCCATTGAGACTGAACGGGGATTATTATTTTTTTATCTCTCAACCTGTCCAAGAGGCCTGCTGCCCGCCGCACTCGGCGGTCGAGTGCAGCCTGCTCCCTGCCATTGAGACTGAACGGGGATTATTATTTTTTTTAACTCGGCCGCCGGGCCGGGGCGGGCATCGCCCCCGGTACCTCCAGCCGCTACTATTTCCGCGCGCCGCGTTCCAACACTATTCACCCCGGCCAAGAGGCCTCTTCCCCGGACACACTCGGCCGCCGGGCCGGCCCGCACCCCGCCATTGAGACTGCATGGGGATTATTATTTTTTTTAACTCGGCCCCCGGTACCTCCAGCCGCTACTATTTCCGCGGGCCGCGTTCCAACACTATTCACCCCGGCCAAGAGTCCTCTTCCCCGGCCACAATCGGCCGCCGGGCCGGCCCGCACCCCACCATTGAGACTGAATGGGGATTATTATTTTTTTTAACTCGGCCGCCGGGCCGGGGCGGGCTTCGCCCCCGGTACCTCCAGCCGCTACTATTTCCGCGGGCCGCGTTCCAACACTATTCACCCCGGCCAAGAGGCCTCTTCCCCGGACACACTCGGCCGCCGGGCCGGCCCGCACCCTGCCATTGAGACTGAACGGGATTATTTATTTTTTTAACTTGGCCGCCGGGCCGGGGCGGGCATCGCCCCCGGTACCTCCAGCCGCTACTATTTCCGCGCGCCGCGTTCCAACACTATTCACCCCGGCCAAGAGGCCTCTTCCCCGGACACACTCGGCCGCCGGGCCGGCCCGCACCCCGCCATTGAGACTGCATGGGGATTATTATTTTTTTTAACTCGGCCCCCGGTACCTCCAGCCGCTACTATTTCCGCGGGCCGCGTTCCAACACTATTCACCCCGGCCAAGAGGCCTCTTCCCCGGCCACACTCGGCCGCCGGGCCGGCCCGCACCCCGCCATTGAGACTGAACGGGGATTATTATTTTTTTATCTCTCAACCTGTCCAAGAGGCCTGCTGCCCGCCGCACTCGGCGGTCGAGTGCAGCCTGCTCCCTGCCATTGAGACTGAACGGGGATTATTATTTTTTTTAACTCGGCCGCCGGGCCGGGGCGGGCTTCGCCCCCGGTACCTCCAGCCGCTACTATTTCCGCGGGCTGCGTTCCAACACTATTAACCCCGGCCAAGAGGCCTCTTCCCCGGCCACACTCGGCCGCCGGGCCTGCCCGCACCCAACCATTGAGACTGAACGGGGATTATTATTTTTTTTAACTCGGCCGCCGGGCCGGGTCGGGCTTAGTCCCCGGTACCTCCAGCCGCTACTATTTCCGCGGGCCGCGTTCCAACACTATTAACCCCGGCCAAGAGGCCTCTTCCCCGGCCACACTCGGCCGCCGGGCTGGCCCGCACCCCACCATTGAGACTGAACGGGGATTATTATTTTTTTTAATTCGGCCGCCGGGCCGGGGCGGGCTTCGCCTCCGGTACCTCCAGCCGCTACTATTTCCGCGGGCCGCGTTCCAACACTAGTCACCCCGGCCAAGAGGCCTCTTCGCCGGCCACACTCTGCCGCCGGGCCGGCCCGCACCCCGCCATTGAGACTGAACGGGGATTATTATTTTTTTTAACTCGGCCTCCGGGCCGGGCGGGCTTCGCCCCCGGTACCTCCAGCCGCTACTATTTCTGCGGGCCGCGTTACAACACTATTCACCGCGGCCAAGAGGCCTCTTCCCCGGCCACACTCGGCCGCCGGGCCGGCCCGCACCCCGCCATTGAGACTGCACGGGGATTATTATTTTTTTATCTCTCAACCTGTCCAAGAGGCCTGCTGCCCGCCGCACTCGGCGGCCGAGTGGAGCCTGCTGCCCGCCATTGAGACTGAACGGGGATTATTATTTTTTTTAACTCGGCCGCCGGGCCGGGGCGGGCTTCGCCCCCGGTACCTCCAACCGCTACTATTTCCGCGGGCCGCGTTCCAACACTATTCACCCCGGCCAAAAGGCCTCTTCCCCGGCCACACTCGGCCGCCGGGCCGGCCCGCACCCCGCCATTGAGACTGCACGGGGATTATTATTTTTTTATCTCTCAACCTGTCCAAGAGGCCTGCTGCCCGCTGCACTCGGAGGCCGAGTGCGGCCTGCTCCCCGCCATTGAGACGGAACGGGGATTATTATTTTTTTATATCTCAACCGGTCCAAGGGGCCTGCTCCCCGGGCGCACTCGGCGGCCGCACTCGGCAACTAGTAAGCCTCAAAATGATCTTGCTAGTGAACTAGTAGGCGTTTTGCGGCTTACATGTCAACTAGTAAGCTTCAAAATGATCTTACTAGTACACTAGTGGGCATTTTGCGGCTTACATGTGAATTAGTAAGCCTCAAAATGATCTTACTAGTGAACTAGTGGGCGTTTTGCGGCTTACAAGTCAACTAGTAAGCCTCAAAATGATCTTACTAGTGAACTAGTGAGCGTTTTGCAGCTTACATGTCAACTAGTAAGCCTCAAAATGCTCTTACTAGTGAACTAGTGGGCGTCTTTCAACTTACATGTCAACTAGTAAGCCTCAAAATGATCTTACTAGTAAACTAGTGGGCGTTTTGTGGCTTACATGTTCACTAGTAAGCGTCAAAATTACCTTACTAGTGAACTAGTGGGCGTTTTGCGGCTTACATGTCAACTAGTAAGCCTCAAAATGATCTTACTAGTGAACTAGTAGGCGTTTTGCGGCATACATGTCAACTAGTAAGCCTCAAAATGATCTTACTAGTGAACTAGTCGGCGTTTGGCGGCTTACATGTCAACTAGTAAGCCTCAAAATGATCTTACTAGTCAACTAGTGGGCGTTTTGTGGCTTACATGTCAACTAGTAAGCCTCAAAATGATCTTACTAGTGAACTAATGGGCACATTTATGGCCTTGTATGTTCACTAGTAAGCGTCAAAATGATCTTACTAGTGAACTAGTGGGCACATTTATGGCCTTACATGTTCACTAGTAAGCGTCAAAATGATCTTACTAGTGAACTAGTGGGCGTTTTGTGGCTTACATGTAAACTAGTAAGCCTCAAAATTATCTTACTAGTGAACTAGTGGGCACATTTATGGCCATACATGTTCACTAGTAAGCGTCAAAATTATCTTACTAGTGAACTAGTGGGTGTTTTGCGGCTTACATGTCAACTAGTAAGCCTCAAAATGATCTTACTAGTGAACTAGTGAGCGTTTTGTGGCTTGCATGTTCACTAGTAAGCCTCAAAATGATCTTACTAGTGAACTAGTGGGCGTTTTGCGGCTTACATGTCAACTAGTGAGCCTCAAAATGATCTTACTAGTGAACTAGTGGGCGTTTTGTGGCTTACATGTTCACTAGTAAGCGTCAAAATGACCTTACTAGTGAATTAGTGAGCGTTTTGTGGCTTACATGTCAACTAGTAAGCCTCAAAATGATCTTACTAGTTAACTAGTGGGCGTTTTGTGGCTTACATGTTCACTAGTAAGCCTCAAAATGACCTTACTAGTAAACTAGTGGGCACATTTATGGCCTTACATGTTCACTAGTAAGCGTCAAAATGATCTTACTAATGAACTAGTGGGCACGTTTATGGCCTTACATGTTCACTAGTAAGCGTGAAAATGATCTTACTAGTGAACTAGTGGGCGTTTTGCACCTTCCATGTCAACTAGTAAGCCTCAAAATGATCTTACAAGTGAGCTAGTGGGCGTTTTGCGGCTTACATGTCAACTAGTAAGCCTCAAAATGATTTTACTAGTGAACTAGTGGGTTCTTTTGTGGCTTACATGTTCAGTAGTAAGCGTCACAATGACCTTACTTGTGAACTAGTGAGCGTTTTGCGGCTTACATGTCAAAAAATAAGCCTCAAAATGATCTTAATAGTGAACTAGTGGGCGTTTTGTGGCTTACATGTTAACTAGTAAGCATCAAAATGACCTTACTAGTGAACTAGTGGGCGTTTTGTGGCTTACATGTTCACTAGTAAGCGTCAAAATGACCATACTAGTGAATTAGTGAGCGTTTTGTGGCTTACATGTCAACTAGTAAGCCTCAAAATGATCTTACTAGTTAACTAGTGGGCGTTTTGTGTCTTACATGTTCACTAGTAAGCCTCAAAATGATCTTACTAGTGAACTAGTGGGCACGTTTATGGCCTTAAATGTTCACTAGGAAGCGTCAAAATGATCTTACTAGTAAACTAGTGGGCGTTTTGTGGCTTACATGTTCACTAGTAAGCGTCAAAATTACCTTACTAGTGAACTAGTGGGCGTTTTGCGGCTTACATGTCAACTAGTAAGCCTCAAAATGATCTTACTAGTGAACTAGTAGGCGTTTTGCGGCATACATGTCAACTAGTAAGCCTCAAAATGATCTTACTAGTGAACTAGTCGGCGTTTGGCGGCTTACATGTAAACTAGTAAGCCTCAAAATGATCTTACTAGTCAACTAGTGGGCGTTTTGTGGCTTACATGTCAACTAGTAAGCCTCAAAATGATCTTGCGAGTGAACTAGTGGGCACATTTATGGCCTTACATGTTCACTATTAAGAGTCAAAATGATCTTACTAGTGAACAGGTGGGCACATTTATGGCCTTACATGCTCACTAGTAAGCCTCAAAATGATCTTACTAGTGAACTAGTGGGCGTTTTGTGGCTTACATGTAAACTAGTAAGCCTCAAAATTATCTTACTAGTGAACTAGTGGGCACATTTATGGCCATACATGTTCACTAGTAAGCGTCAAAATTATCTTACTAGTGAACTAGTGGGTGTTTTGCGGCTTACATGTCAACTAGTAAGCCTCAAAATGATCTTACTAGTGAACTAGTGAGCGTTTTGTGGCTTGCATGTTCACTAGTAAGCCTCAAAATGATCTTACTAGTGAACTAGTGGGCGTTTTGCGGCTTACATGTCAACTAGTGAGCCTCAAAATGATCTTACTAGTGAACTAGTGGGCGTTTTGTGGCTTACATGTTCACTAGTAAGCGTCAAAATGACCTTACTAGTGAATTAGTGAGCGTTTTGTGGCTTACATGTCAACTAGTAAGCCTCAAAATGATCTTACTAGTTAACTAGTGGGCGTTTTGTGGCTTACATGTTCACTAGTAAGCCTCAAAATGACCTTACTAGTGAACTAGTGGGCACATTTATGGCCTTACATGTTCACTAGTAAGCGTCAAAATGATCTTACTAGTGAACTAGTGGGCACGTTTATGCCCTTACATGTTCACTAGTAAGCGTGAAAATGATCTTACTAGTGAACTAGTGGGCGTTTTGCGCCTTACATGTCAACTTGTAAGCCTCAAAATGACCTTACGAGTGAGCTAGTGGGCGTTTTGCGGCTTACATGTCAACTAGTAAGCCTCAAAATGATCTTACTAGTGAACTAGTGGGTTCTTTTGTGGCTTACATGTTCACTAGTAAGCGTCACAATGACCTTACTTGTGAATTAGTGAGCGTTTTGTGGCTTACATGTTCACTAGTAAGCGTCAAAATGATCTTACTAGTGAAGTAGTGGGCGTTTTGTGGCTTACATGTTCATTAGTAAGCCTCAAAATGATCTTACTAGTGAACTAGTGGGCGTTTTGTGGCTTACATGTCAAATAGTAAGCCTCAAAATGATCTTACTAGTGAACTAGTGGGCACATTTATGGCCTTACGTGTTCACTAGTAACCGTCAAAATGATCTTACTAGTAAACTAGTGGGCGTTTTGTGGCTTACATCTTCATTCGTAAGCCTCAAAATGATCTTATAGGGAACTAGTGGGCACATTTATGGCCTTAGGTGTTCACTAGTAAGCCTCAAAATGATCTTACTAGTGAACAAGTGGGCGTTTTCTGGCTTAAATGTCAACTAGTAAGCCTCAAAATGATCTTACGAGTGAACTAGTGGGCGTTTTGCGGCTGACATGTCAACAAGAAAGCCTCAAAATGATCTTACTAGTGAACTAGTGGGCGTTTTGTGGCTTACATGTTCACTAGTAACCGTCAAAATGACCTTACTAGTGAATAAGTGAGCGTTTTGTGGCTCACATCTCAACTAGTAAGCCTCAAAATGATCTTACTAGTGAACTAGTGGGCGTTTTGCGGCTTGAATGTCAACTAGTAAGCCTCAAAATGATCTTACGAGTGAACTAGTGGGCGTTTTGCGGCTTACATGTCAACAAATAAGCCTCAAAATGATCTTACTAGTGAACTAGTGGGCGTTTTGTGGCTTACATGTTAACTAGTAAGCGTCAAAATGACCTTACTAGTGAACTAGTGGGCGTTTTGTGGCTTACATGTTCACTAGTAAGCGTCAAAATGACCTTACTAGTGAATTAGTGAGCGTTTTGTGGCTTACATGTCAACTAGTCAGCCTAAAAATGATCTTACTAGTTAACTAGTGGGCGTTTTGTGGCTTACATGTTCACTAGTAAGCCTCAAAATGACCTTACTAGTAAACTAGTGGGCACATTTATGGCCTTACATGTTCACTAGTAAGCGTCAAAATGATCTTACTAGTGAACTAGTGGGCACCTTTGTGGCCTTACATGTTCACTAGTAAGCGTGAAAATGATCTTACTAGTGAACTAGTGGGCGTTTTGCGGCTTACATGTCAAATAGTAAGCCTCAAAATGATCTTACTAGTGAACTAGTGGGCACATTTATGGCCTTACGTGTTCACTAGTAAGCGTCAAAATGATCTTACTAGTAAACTAGTGGGCGTTTTGTGGCTTACATCTTCACTCGTAAGCCTCAAAATGACCTTATAGGGAACTAGTGGGCACATTTATGGCCTTACATGTTCACTAGTAAGCGTGAAAATGATCTTACTAGTGAACTAGTGGG
Organism: Hippocampus zosterae; assembly: GCF_025434085.1. Taxonomy (NCBI): domain Eukaryota; kingdom Metazoa; phylum Chordata; class Actinopteri; order Syngnathiformes; family Syngnathidae; genus Hippocampus; species Hippocampus zosterae. The sequence goes on along the minus strand of NC_067459.1, from coordinate 535,040 downwards.
CCTTTTGCGGCTTACATGTCAACTAGTAAGCCTCAAAATGATCTTGCGAGTGAGCTAGTGGGCGTTTTGCGGCTTACATGTCAACTAGTAAGCCTCAAAATGATCTTACTAGTGAACTAGTGGGTTCTTTTGTGGCTTACATGTTCACTAGTAAGCGTCACAATGACCTTACTTGTGAACTAGTGAGCGTTTTGTGGCTTACATGTTCACTAGTAAGCGTCAAAATGATCTTACGAGTGAACTAGTGGGCGTTCTGTGGCTTACATGTTCACTAGTAAGCCTCAAAATGATCTTACTAGTGAACTAGTGGGCACATTTATGGCCTTACATGTTCACTAGTAAGCCTCAAAATGATCTTAAGAGTGAACAAGTGGGCGTTTTGCGGCTTACATGTCAACAAATAAGCCTCAAAATGATCTTACTAGTGAACTAATGGGCGTTTTGTGGCTTACATGTTAACTAGTAAGTGTCAAAATGACCTTACTAGTGAACTAGTGGGCGTTTTGTGGCTTACATGTTCACTAGTAAGCGTCAAAATGACCTTACTAGTGAATTAGTGAGTTTTTTGTGGCTTACATGTCAACTAGTAAGCCTCAAAATGATCTTACTAGTTAACTAGTGGGCGTTTTGTGGCTTACATGTTCACTAGTAAGCCTCAAAATGACCTTACTAGTGAACTAGTGGGCACATTTATGGCCTTACATGTTCACTAGTAAGCGTCAAAATGATCTTACTAGTGAACTAGTGGGCACGTTTATGGCCTTACATGTTCACTAGTAAGCGTGAAAATGATCTTACTAGTGAACTAGTGGGCGTTTTGCGGCTTACATGTCAACTAGTAAGCCTCAAAATGATCTTACTAGTTAACTAGTGGGCGTTTTGTGGCTTACATGTTCACTAGTAAGCCTCAAAATGACCTTACTAGTAAACTAGTGGGCACATTTATGGCCTTACATGTTCACTAGTAAGCGTCAAAATGATCTTACTAGTGAACTAGTGGGCGTTTTGCGGCTTACATGTCAACTAGTAAGCCTCAAAATGATCTTGCGAGTGAGCTAGTGGGCGTTTTGCGGCTTACATGTCAACTAGTAAGCCTCAAAATGATCTTACTAGTGAACTAGTGGTAACATTTATGGCCTTACATGTCAACTAGTAAGCCTCAAAATGATCTTACGAGTGAACTAGTGGGCGTTTTGCGGCTTACATGTCAACAAGTAAGCCTCAAAATGATCTTACTAATGAACTAGTGGGCGTTTTGTGGCTTACATGTTCACTAGTAAGCGTCAAAATGACCTTACTGGTGAATTAGTGAGCGTTTTGTGGCTTGCATGTCAACTAGTAAGCCTCAAAATGATCTTACTAGTGAACTAGTGGGCACATTTATGGCCTTACGTGTTCACTAGTAAGCCTCAAAATGATCTTACTAGTGAACTAGTGGGCACATTTATGGCCTTACGTGTTCACTAGTAAGCGTCAAAATGATCTTACTAATGAACTAGTGGGCGTTTTGTGGCTTACATGTCAACTAGTGAGCCTCAAAATGATCTTACTAGTGAACTAGTGGGCACATTTATGGCCTTACATGTTCACTAGTAAGCGTCAAAATGACCTTACTAGTGAACTAGTGAGCGTTTTGTGGCGTACATGTTCACTAGTAAACCTCAAAATGACCTTACTAGTGAACTAGTGAGCGTTTTATGGCTTACAAGTTCACTAGTAAGGGTCAAAATGATCTTACTAGTGAACTAGTGGGCGTTTTGTGGCTTACATCTTCACTAGTAAGCCTCAAAATGAACTTACTAGTGAACTAGTGGGCATTTTGTGGCTTACATGTCAACTAGTAAGCCTCAAAATGATCTTACTAGTGAACTAGTAGGCACATTTATAGCCTTACATGTTCACTAGTAAGCGTCAAAATGATTTTACTAGTGAACTAGTACTAGTACAACGCCTCCGCAACATCTGGTCATCGAAAGCCATCACTACTACCACCAAGCTATGCCTCTATATGTCAGTGGTTATAGCAACAGCGATTTACGCCTGTGAGACATGGATGAAGACAGCCAACATAACCAACAAGTTATATGTCTTCCATTAGCGTTGCCTGAGATCCATCCTGAGGATCTCATGGAGAGACCACGTCGCCAACGGGGAGGTGATGAAGAAGGCAGGAGTGGCTGAACTGTCAGACATTGTCTCTGAAAGGAGAAGGAAAATGATCGGCCACATACTCGACTGTCAAGAGAGAGACCGGCAAGTGTGGCCATGGACTGGATGCCAGAGGGTGGAAAGAGGAAGAGAGGTAGGCCAAAGAAGACGTGGAGACAGACTGCCAAAGAAGACCTCAGTGAGATGGGTGTCAGCTGGCATGGAGCAAGAAGGGTCGCCAGTGACCGGACCAAATGGAAGAAACTCGTCGCCCAATGTTCCAAATAGGAACTGGCGGAACGAACTAACTAACTAACTAACTAACTAACTAACTAACTAACTAACTAGTGAACTAGTGGGCACATTTATGGCGTTACATGTTCACTAGTAAGCGTCAAAATGATCTTACTAGTGAACTAGTGGGCGTTTTGCGGCTTACAAGTCAACTAGTAAGCCTCAAAATGATCTTACTAGTGAACTAGTGAGCGTTTTGCAGCTTACATGTCAACTAGTAAGCCTCAAAATGCTCTTACTAATGAACTAGTGGGCGTTTTGTGGCTTACATGTTCACTAGTAACCGTCAAAATGACCTTACTAGTGAATAAGTGAGCGTTTTGTGGCTTACATGTTCACTAGTAAGCGTCAAAATTACCTTACTATTGAACTAGTGGGCGTTTTGTGGCTTACATGTCAACTAGTAAGCCTCAAAATGATCTTACTAGTGAACTAGTAGGCGTTTTGCGGCTTACATGTCAACTAGTAAGCCTCAAAATGATCTTACTAGTGAACTAGTCGGCGTTTGGCGGCTTACATGTCAACTAGTAAGCCTCAAAATGATCTTACTAGTCAACTAGTGGGCGTTTTGTGGCTTACATGTCAACTAGTAAGCCTCAAAATGATCTTACTAGTGAACTAGTGGGCACATTTATGGCCTTACATGTTCACTAGTAAGCGTCAAAATGATCTTACTAGTGAACTAGTGGGCGTTTTGTGGCTTACATGTAAACTAGTAAGCCTCAAAATTATCTTACTAGTGAACTAGTGGGCACATTTATGGCCATACATGTTCACTAGTAAGCGTCAAAATTATCTTACTAGTGAACTAGTGGGTGTTTTGCGGCTTACATGTCAACTAGTAAGCCTCAAAATGATCTTACTAGTGAACTAGTGAGCGTTTTGTGGCTTGCATGTTCACTAGTAAGCCTCAAAATGATCTTACTATTGAACTAGTGGGCATTTTGCGGCTTACATGTGAATTAGTAAGCCTCAAAATGATCTTACTAGTGAACTAGTGTGCGTTTTGCGGCTTACATGTCAACTAGTGAGCCTCAAAATGATCTTACTAGTGAACTAGTGGGCGTTTTGTGGCTTACATGTTCACTAGTAAGCGTCAAAATGACCTTACTAGTGAATTAGTGAGCGTTTTGTGGCTTACATGTCAACTAGTAAGCCTCAAAATGATCTTACTAGTTAACTAGTGGGCGTTTTGTGGCTTACATGTTCACTAGTAAGCCTCAAAATGACCTTACTAGTAAACTAGTGGGCACATTTATCGCCTTACATGTTCACTCGTAAGCGTCAAAATGATCTTACTAATGAACTAGTGGGCACGTTTATGGCCTTTCATGTTCACTAGTAAGCGTGAAAATGATCTTACTAGTGAACTAGTGGGCGTTTTGCGCCTTCCATGTCAACTAGTAAGCCTCAAAATGATCTTACGAGTGAGCTAGTGGGCGTTTTGCGGCTTACATGTCAACTAGTAAGCCTCAAAATGATCTTACTAGTGAACTAGTGGGTTCTTTTGTGGCTTACATGTTCACTAGTAAGCGTCACAATGACCTTACTTGTGAACTAGTGAGCGTTTTGCGGCTTACATGTCAAAAAATAAGCCTCAAAAGGATCTTAATAGTGAACTAGTGGGCGTTTTGTGGCTTACATGTTAACTAGTAAGCATCAAAATGACCTTACTAGTGAACTAGTGGGCGTTTTGTGGCTTACATGTTCACTAGTAAGCGTCAAAATGACCATACTAGTGAATTAGTGAGCGTTTTGTGGCTTACATGTCAACTAGTAAGCCTCAAAATGATCTTACTAGTTAACTAGTGGGCGTTTTGTGTCTTACATGTTCATTAGTAAGCCTCAAAATGACCTTACTAGTGAACTAGTGGGCACGTTTATGGCCTTACATGTTCACTAGTAAGCGTGAAAATGATCTTACTAGTGAACTAGTGGGCGTTTTACGGCTTACATGTCAACTAGTAAACCTCAAAATGATCTTACGAGTGAGCTAGTGGGCGTTTTGTGGCTTACATGTTCACTAGTAAGCGTCACAATGACCTTACTTGTGAACTAGAGAACGTTTTGTAGCTTACATGTTCACTAGTAAGCGTCAAAATGATCTTACGAGTGAACTAGTGGGCGTTTTGCGGCTTACATGTCAACAAGTAAGCCTCAAAATGATCTTACTAATGAACTAGTGGGCGTTTTGTGGCTTACATGTTCACTAGTAAGCCTCAAAATGATCTTACTAGTGAACAAGTGGGCGTTTTGCGGCTTACATGTCAACAAATAAGCCTCAAAATGATCTTACTAGTGAACTAGTGGGCACATTTATGGCCTTACATTCTTCACTAGGAAGCGTCAAAATGATCTTACTAGTGAACTAGTGGGCACGTTTATGGCCTTACATGTTCACTAGTAAGCGTGAAAATGATCTTACTAGTGAACTAGTGGGCGTTTTGCGCCTTACATATCAACTTGTAAGCCTCAAAATGATCTTACGAGTGAGCTAGTGGGCGTTTTGTAGCTTACATGTTAACTAGTAAATGTCAAAATGACCTTACTAGTGAACTAGTGGGCGTTTCGTTGCTTACATGTTCACTAGTAAGCGTCAAAATGAACTTACTAGTGAATTAGTGAGCGTTTTGTGGCTTACATGTGAACTAGTAAGCCTCAAAATGATCTTACTAGTGAACTAGTGGGTTCTTTTGTGGCTTACATGTTCACTAGTAAGGGTCACAATGACCTTACTTGTGAACTAGTGAGCGTTTTGCGGCTTACATGTCAAAAAATAAGCCTCAAAATGATCTTAATAGTGAACTTGTGGGCGTTTTGTGGCTTACATGTTAACTAGTAAGCATCAAAATGACCTTACTAGTGAACTAGTGGGCGTTTTGTGGCTTAAATGTCAACTAGTAAGCCTCAAAATGATCTTACTAGTTAACTAGTGGGCGTTTTGTGTCTTACATGTTCACTAGTAAGCCTCAAAATGACCTTACTAGTGAACTAGTGGGCACATTTATGGCCTTACATTCTTCACTAGGAAGCGTCAAAATGATCTTACTAGTGAACTAGTGGGCATGTTTATGGCCTTACATGTTCACTAGTAAGCGTGAAAATGATCTTACTAATGAACTAGTGGGCGTTTTACGGCTTACATGTCAACTAGTAAACCTAAAAATGATCTTACGAGTGAGCTAGTGGGCGTTTTGCGGCTTACATGTCAACTAGTAAGCCTCAAAATGATCTTACTAGTGAACTAGTGGGTTCTTTTGTGGCTTACATGTTCACTAGTAAGCGTCACAATGACCTTACTTGTGAACTAGTGAGCGTTTTGTAGCTTACATGTTCACTAGTAAGCGTCAAAATGATCTTACGAGTGAACTAGTGGGCGTTTTGCGGCTTCCGTGTCAACAAGTAAGCCTCAAAATGATCTTACTAGTGAACTAATGGGCGTTTTGTGGCTTACATGTTAACTAGTAAGTGTCAAAATGACCTTACTAGTGAACTAGTGGGCGTTTTGTGGCTTACATGTCAACAAATAAGCCTCAAAATGATCTTACTAGTGAACTAATGGGCACATTTATGGCCTTACGTGTTCACTAGTAAGCGTCAAAATGATCTTACTAGTGAACTAGTGGGCACGTTTATGGCCTTACATGTTCACTAGTAAGCGTGAAAATGATCTTACTAGTGAACTAGTGGGCGTTTTGCGCCTTACATATCAACTTGTAAGCCTCAAAATGATCTTACGAGTGAGCTAGTGGGCGTTTTGCGGCTTACATGTCAACTAGTAAGCCTCAAAATGATCTTACTAGTGAACTAGTGGGTTCTTTTGTGGCTTACATGTTCACTAGTAAGCGTCACAATGACCTTACTTGTGAACTAGTGAGCGTTTTGTGGCTTACATGTTCACTAGTAAGCGTCAAAATGATCTTACTAGTGAACTAGTGGGCGTTTTGTGGCTTACATGTTCATTAGTAAGCCTCAAAATGATCTTACTAGTGAACTAGTGGGCGTTTTGTGGCTTACATGTCAAATAGTAAGCCTCAAAATGATCTTACTAGTGAACTAGTGGGCACATTTATGGCCTTACGTGTTCACTAGTAAGCGTCAAAATGATCTTACTAGTAAACTAGTGGGCGTTTTACGGCTTACATCTTCACTCGTAAGCCTCAAAATGACCTTATAGGGAACTAGTGGGCACATTTATGGCCTTACGTGTTCACTAGTAAGCCTCAAAATGATCTTACTAGTGAACTAATGGGCGTTTTGTGGCTTACATGTTAACTAGTAAGTGTCAAAATGACCTTACTAGTGAACTAGTGGGCGTTTTGTGGCTTAAATGTCAACAAATAAGCCTCAAAATGATCTTACTAGTGAACTAATGGGCACATTTATGGCCTTACGTGTTCACTAGTAAGCGTCAAAATGATCTTACTAGTGAACTAGTGGGCACGTTTATGGCCTTACATGTTCACTAGTAAGCGTGAAAATGATCTTACTAGTGAACTAGTGGGCGTTTTGCGCCTTACATATCAACTTGTAAGCCTCAAAATGATCTTACGAGTGAGCTAGTGGGCGTTTTGCGGCTTACATGTCAACTAGTAAGCCTCAAAATGATCTTACTAGTGAACTAGTTGGTTCTTTTGTGGCTTACATGTTCACTAGTAAGCGTCACAATGACCTTACTTGTGAACTAGTGAGCGTTTTGTGGCTTACATGTTCACTAGTAAGCGTCAAAATGATCTTACTAGTGAACTAGTGGGCGTTTTGTGGCTTACATGTTCATTAGTAAGCCTCAAAATGATCTTACTAGTGAACTAGTGGGCATTTTGTGGCTTACATGTCAAATAGTAAGCCTCAAAATGATCTTACTAGTGAACTAGTGGGCACATTTATGGCCTTACGTGTTCACTAGTAAGCGTCAAAATGATCTTACTAGTAAACTACTGGGCGTTTTGTGGCTTACATCTTCACTCGTAAGCCTCAAAATGACCTTATAGGGAACTAGTGGGCACATTTATGGCCTTACGTGTTCACTAGTAAGCCTCAAAATGATCTTACTAGTGAACTAGTGGGCGTTTTGTGGCTTACATGTCAACTAGTAAGCCTCAAAATGATCTTACGAGTGAACTAGTGGGCGTTTTGCGGCTTACATGTCAACTAGTAAGCCTCAAAATGATAGTTACTAGTGAACTAGTGGGCACATTTATGGCCTTACATGTTCACTAGTAAGCGTCAAAATGATCTTACTAGTGAACTAGTGGGTTCTTTTGTGGCTTACATGTTCACTAGTAAGCGTCACAATGACCTTACTTGTGAACTAGTGAGCGTTTTGTGGCTTACATGTTCACTAGTAAGCGTCAAAATGATCTTACGAGTGAACTAGTGGGCGTTTTGCGGCTTACATGTCAACAAGTAAGCCTCAAAATGATCTTACTAATGAACTAGTGGGCGTTTTGTGGCTTACATGTTCACTAGTAAGCGTCAAAATGACCTTACTAGTGAATTAGTGAGCGTTTTGTGGCTTACATCTCAACTAGTAAGCCTCAAAATGATCTTACTAGTGAACTAGTGGGCGTTTTGTGGCTTACATGTTCACTAGAAAGCCTCAAAATGATCTTACTAGTGAACTAGTGGGCACATTTATGGCCTTACATGTTCACTAGTAAGCCTCAAAATGATCTTAAGAGTGAACAAGTGGGCGTTTTGCGGCTTACATGTCAACAAATAAGCCTCAAAATGATCTTACTAGTGAACTAATGGGCGTTTTGTGGCTTACATGTTCACTAGTAAGCCTCAAAATGACCTTACTAGTGAACTAGTGGGCGTTTTGTGGCTTACATGTCAACTAGTAAGCCTCAAAATTATCTTACTAGTTAACTAGTGGGCGTTTTGTGGCTTACATGTTCACTAGTAAGCCTCAAAATGACCTTACTAGTGAACTAGTGGGCACATTTATGGCCTTACATGTTCACTAGTAAGCGTCAAAATGATCTTACTAGTGAACTAGTGGGCACGTTTATGGCCTTACATGTCAACTTGTAAGCCTCAAAATGACCTTACGAGTGAGCTAGTGGGCGTTTTGCGGCTTACATGTCAACTAGTAAGCCTCAAAATGATCTTACTAGTGAACTAGTGGGTTGTTTTGTGGCTTACATGTTCACTAGTAAGCGTCACAATGACCTTACTTGTGAACTAGTGAGCGTTTTGTGGCTTACATGTTCACTAGTAAGCGTCAAAATGATCTTACTAGTGAACTAGTGGGCGTTTTGTGGCTTACATGTCAACTAGTAAGCCTCAAAATGATCTTACGAGTGAACTAGTGGGCGTTTTGCGGCTTACATGTCAACAAGTAAGCCTCAAAATGATCTTACTAATGAACTAGTGGGCGTTTTGTGGCTTACATGTTCACTAGTAACCGTCAAAATGACCTTACTAGTGAATAAGTGAGCGTTTTGTGGCTTACATCTCAACTAGTAAGCCTCAAAATGATCTTACTAGTGAACTAGTGGGCGTTTTGTGGCTTACATGTTCACTAGTAAGCCTCAAAATGATCTTACTAGTGAACTAGTGGGCACATTTATGGCCTTACATGTTCACTAGTAAGCGTCAAAATGATCTTACTAGTGAACTAGTGGGCGTTTTGTGGCTTACATGTTCACTAGTAAGCGTCAAAATGACCTTACTAGTGAACTAGTGGGCGTTTTGTGGCTTACATGTTCACTAGTAAGCGTCAAAATGACCTTACTAGTGAATTAGTGAGCGTTTTGTGGCTTACATGTTCACTAGTAAGCCTCAAAATGACCTTCCTAGTGAACTAGTGGGTTCTTTTGTGGCTTACATGTTCACTAGTAAGCGTCACAATGGCCTTACATGTCAACTTGTAAGCCTCAAAATGACCTTACGAGTGAGCTAGTGGGCGTTTTGCGGCTTACATGTCAACTAGTAAGCCTCAAAATGATCTTACTAGTGAACTAGTGGGTTCTTTTGTGGCTTACATGTTCACTGGTAAGCGACACAATGACCTTACTTGTGAACTAGTGAGCGTTTTGTGGCTTACATGTTCACTAGTAAGCGTCAAAATGATCTTACTAGTGAACTAGTGGGCGTTTTGTGGCTTACATGTTCATTAGTAAGCCTCAAAATGATCTTACTAGTGAACTAGTGGGCGTTTTGTGGCTTACATGTCAAATAGTAAGCCTCAAAATGATCTTACTAGTGAACTAGTGGGCACATTTATGGCCTTACGTGTTCACTAGTAAGCGTCAAAATGATCTTACTAGTAAACTAGTGGGCTTTTTGTGGCTTACATCTTCACTCGTAAGCCTCAAAATGATCTTATAGGGAACTAGTGGGCACATTTATGGCCTTACGTGTTCACTAGTAAGCCTCAAAATGATCTTACTAGTGAACTAGTGGGCGTTTTGTGGCTTACATGTCAACTAGTAAGCCTCAAAATGATCTTACGAGTGAACTAGTGGGCGTTTTGCGGCTTACATGTCAACAAGTAAGCCTCAAAATGATCTTACTAATGAACTAGTGGGCGTTTTGTGGCTTACATGTTCACTAGTAACCGTCAAAATGACCTTACTAGTGAATAAGTGAGCGTTTTGTGGCTTACATCTCAACTAGTAAGCCTCAAAATGATCTTACTAGTGAACTAGTGGGCGTTTTGTGGCTTACATGTTCACTAGTAAGCCTCAAAATGATCTTACTAGTGAACTAGTGGGCACATTTATGGCCTTACATGTTCACTAGTAAGCGTCAAAATGATCTTACTAGTGAACTAGTGGGCGTTTTGCGGCTTGCATGTCAACTAGTAAGCCTCAAAATGATCTTACGAGTGAACAAGTGGGCGTTTTGCGGCTTACATGTCAACAAATAAGCCTCAAAATGATCTTACTAGTGAACTAATGGGCGTTTTGTGGCTTACATGTTAACTAGTGTCAAAATGATCTTACTAGTGAACTAGTGGGCGTTTTGTGGCTTACATGTCAACTAGTAAGCCTCAAAATGATCTTACGAGTGAACTAGTGGGCGTTTTGCGGCTTACATGTCAACTAGTAAGCCTCAAAATGATCTTACTAGTGAACTAGTGGGCACATTTATGGCCTTACATGTTCACTAGTAAGCGTCAAAATGATCTTACTAGTGAACTAGTGGGTTCTTTTGTGGCTTACATGTTCACTAGTAAGCGTCAAAATGATCTTACTAGTGAACTAGTGGGCGTTTTGCGGCTTGCATGTCAACTAGTAAGCCTCAAAATGATCTTACGAGTGAACAAGTGGGCGTTTTGCGGCTTACATGTCAACAAATAAGCCTCAAAATGATCTTACTAGTGAACTAATGGGCGTTTTGTGGCTTACATGTTAACTAGTGTCAAAATGATCTTACTAGTGAACTAGTGGGCGTTTTGTGGCTTACATGTCAACTAGTAAGCCTAAAAATGATCTTACTAGTGAACTAGTGGGCACATTTATGGCCTTACATGTTCACTAGTAAGCGTCAAAATGATCTTACTAGTGAACTAGTGGGTTCTTTTGTGGCTTACATGTTCACTAGTAAGCGTCAAAATGATCTTACGAGTGAACTAGTGGGCGTTTTGCGGCTTACATGTCAACAAGTAAGCCTACAAATGATCTTACTAATGAACTAGTGGGCGTTTTGTGGTTTACATGTCAACTAGTAAGCCTCAAAATGATCTTACTAGTTAACTAGTGGGCGTTTTGTGGCTTACATGTTCACTAGTAAGCCTCAAAATGACCTTACTAGTGAACTAGTGGGCACATTTATGGCCTTACATGTTCACTAGTAAGCGTCAAAATGATCTTACTAGTGAACTAGTGGGCACGTTTATGGCCTTACATGTTCACTAGTAAGCGTGAAAATGATCTTACTAGTGAACTAGTGGGCGTTTTGCGCCTTACATGTCAACTTGTAAGCCTCAAAATGACCTTACGAGTGAGCTAGTGGGCGTTTTGCGGCGTACATGTCAACTAGTAAGCCTCAAAATGATCTTACTAGTGAACTAGTGGGTTCTTTAGTGGCTTACATGTTCACTAGTAAGCGTCACAATGACCTTACTTGTGAACTAGTGAGCGTTTTGTGGCTTACATGTTCACTAGTAAGCGTCAAAATGATGTTACTAGTTAACTAGTGGGCGTTTTGTGGCTTACATGTTCACTAGTAAGCCTCAAAATGACCTTACTAGTGAACTAGTGGGCACGTTTATGGCCTTACATGTCAACTTGTAAGCCTCAAAATGACCTTACGAGTGAGCTAGTGGGCGTTTTGCGGCTTACATGTCAACTAGTAAGCCTCAAAATGATCTTACTAGTGAACTAGTGGGTTCTTTTGTGGCTTACATGTTCACTAGTAAGCGTCACAATGACCTTACTTGTGAACTAGTGAGCGTTTTGTGGCTTACATGTTCACTAGTAAGCGTCAAAATTATCTTACTAGTGAACTAGTGGGCGTTTTGTGGCTTACATGTTCATTAGTAAGCCTCAAAATGATCTTACTAGTGAACTAGTGGGCGTTTTGTGGCTTGCATGTCAAATAGTAAGCCTCAAAATGATCTTACTAGTGAACTAGTGGGCACATTTATGGCCTTACGTGTTCACTAGTAAGCGTCAAAATGATCTTACTAGTAAACTAGTGGGCGTTTTGTGGCTTACATCTTCACTCGTAAGCCTCAAAATGATCTTATAGGGAACTAGTGGGCACATTTATGGCCTTACGTGTTCACTAGTAAGCCTCAAAATGATCTTACTAGTGAACTAGTGGGCGTTTTGTGGCTTACATGTCAACTAGTAAGCCTCAAAATAATCTTACGAGTGAACTAGTGGGCGTTTTGCGGCTTACATGTCAACAAGTAAGCCTCAAAATGATCTTACTAATGAACTAGTGGGCGTTTTGTGGCTTACATGTTCACTAGTAACCGTCAAAATGACCTTACTAGTGAATAAGTGAGCGTTTTGTGGCTTACATCTCAACTAGTAAGCCTCAAAATGATCTTACTAGTGAACTAGTGGGCGTTTTGTGGCTTACATGTTCACTAGTAAGCCTCAAAATGATCTTACTAGTGAACTAGTGGGCACATTTATGGCCTTACATGTGACGAGTAAGCGTAAAAATGATCTTACTAGTGAACTAGTGGGCGTTTTGCGGCTTGCATGTCAACTAGTAAGCCTCAAAATGATCTTACTAGTGAACTAATGGGCGTTTTGTGGCTTACATGTTAACTAGTAAGTGTCAAAATGACCTTACTAGTGAACTAGTGGGCGTTTTGTGGCTTACATTTTCACTAGTAATCGTCAAAATGATCTTACTAGTGAACTAGTGGGCACGTTTATGGCCTTACATGTTCACTAGTAAGCGTGAAAATGATCTTACTGGTGAACTAGTGGGCGTTTTGCGCCTTACATGTCAACTTGTAAGCCTCAAAATGATCTTACTGGTGAACTAGTGGGCGTTTTGCGGCTTACATGTCAACAAGTAAGCCTACAAATGATCTTACTAATGAACTAGTTGGCGTTTTGTGGCTTACATGTTCACTAGTCAGCGTCAAAATGACCTTACTAGTGAATTAGTGAGCGTTTTGTGGCTTACATCTCAACTAGTAAGCCTCAAAATGATCTTACTAGTGAACTAGTGGGCACATTTATGGCCTTACATGTTCACTAGTAAGCCTCAAAATGATCTTAAGAGTGAACAAGTGGGCGTTTTGCGGCTTAGATGTCAACAAATAAGCCTCAAAATGATCTTACTAGTGAACTAATGGGCGTTTTGTGGCTTACATGTTAACTAGTAAGTGTCAAAATGACCTTACTAGTGAACTAGTGGGCGTTTTGTGGCTTACATGTTCACTAGTAAGCGTCAAAATGACCTTACTAGTGAATTAGTGAGCGTTTTGTGGTTTACATGTCAACTAGTAAGCCTCAAAATGATCTTACTAGTTAACTAGTGGGCGTTTTGTGGCTTACATGTTCACTAGTAAGCCTCAAAATGACCTTACTAGTGAACTAGTGGGCACATTTATGGCCTTACATGTTCACTAGTAAGCGTCAAAATGATCTTACTAGTGAACTAGTGGGCACGTTTATGGCCTTACATGTTCACTAGTAAGCGTGAAAATGATCTTACTAGTGAACTAGTGGGCGTTTTGCGCCTTACATGTCAACTTGTAAGCCTCAAAATGACCTTACGAGTGAGCTAGTGGGCGTTTTGCGGCGTACATGTCAACTAGTAAGCCTCAAAATGATCTTACTAGTGAACTAGTGGGTTCTTTAGTGACTTACATGTTCACTAGTAAGCGTCACAATGACCTTACTTGTGAACTAGTGAGCGTTTTGTGGCTTACATGTTCACTAGTAAGCGTCAAAATGATGTTACTAGTTAACTAGTGGGCGTTTTGTGGCTTACATGTTCACTAGTAAGCCTCAAAATGACCTTACTAGTGAACTAGTGGGCACGTTTATGGCCTTACATGTCAACTTGTAAGCCTCAAAATGACCTTACGAGTGAGCTAGTGGGCGTTTTGCGGCTTACATGTCAACTAGTAAGCCTCAAAATGATCTTACTAGTGAACTAGTGGGTTCTTTTGTGGCTTACATGTTCACTAGTAAGCGTCACAATGACCTTACTTGTGAACTAGTGAGCGTTTTGTGGCTTACATGTTCACTAGTAAGCGTCAAAATTATCTTACTAGTGAACTAGTGGGCGTTTTGTGGCTTACATGTTCATTAGTAAGCCTCAAAATGATCTTACTAGTGAACTAGTGGGCGTTTTGTGGCTTGCATGTCAAATAGTAAGCCTCAAAATGATCTTACTAGTGAACTAGTGGGCACATTTATGGCCTTACGTGTTCACTAGTAAGCGTCAAAATGATCTTACTAGTAAACTAGTGGGCGTTTTGTGGCTTACATCTTCACTCGTAAGCCTCAAAATGATCTTATAGGGAACTAGTGGGCACATTTATGGCCTTACGTGTTCACTAGTAAGCCTCAAAATGATCTTACTAGTGAACTAGTGGGCGTTTTGTGGCTTACATGTCAACTAGTAAGCCTCAAAATAATCTTACGAGTGAACTAGTGGGCGTTTTGCGGCTTACATGTCAACAAGTAAGCCTCAAAATGATCTTACTAATGAACTAGTGGGCGTTTTGTGGCTTACATGTTCACTAGTAACCGTCAAAATGACCTTACTAGTGAATAAGTGAGCGTTTTGTGGCTTACATCTCAACTAGTAAGCCTCAAAATGATCTTACTAGTGAACTAGTGGGCGTTTTGTGGCTTACATGTTCACTAGTAAGCCTCAAAATGATCTTACTAGTGAACTAGTGGGCACATTTATGGCCTTACATGTTCACTAGTAAGCGTCAAAATGATCTTACTAGTGAACTAGTGGGCGTTTTGTGGCTTACATGTTCACTAGTAAGCGTCAAAATGACCTTACTAGTGAACTAGTGGGCGTTTTGTGGCTTACATGTTCACTAGTAAGCGTCAAAATGACCTTACTAGTGAATTAGTGAGCGTTTTGTGGCTTACATGTTCACTAGTAAGCCTCAAAATGACCTTCCTAGTGAACTAGTGGGTTCTTTTGTGGCTTACATGTTCACTAGTAAGCGTCACAATGGCCTTACATGTCAACTTGTAAGCCTCAAAATGACCTTACGAGTGAGCTAGTGGGCGTTTTGCGGCTTACATGTCAACTAGTAAGCCTCAAAATGATCTTACTAGTGAACTAGTGGGTTCTTTTGTGGCTTACATGTTCACTGGTAAGCGACACAATGACCTTACTTGTGAACTAGTGAGCGTTTTGTGGCTTACATGTTCACTAGTAAGCGTCAAAATGATCTTACTAGTGAACTAGTGGGCGTTTTGTGGCTTACATGTTCATTAGTAAGCCTCAAAATGATCTTACTAGTGAACTAGTGGGCGTTTTGTGGCTTACATGTCAAATAGTAAGCCTCAAAATGATCTTACTAGTGAACTAGTGGGCACATTTATGGCCTTACGTGTTCACTAGTAAGCGTCAAAATGATCTTACTAGTAAACTAGTGGGCGTTTTGTGGCTTACATCTTCACTCGTAAGCCTCAAAATGATCTTATAGGGAACTAGTGGGCACATTTATGGCCTTACGTGTTCACTAGTAAGCCTCAAAATGATCTTACTAGTGAACTAGTGGGCGTTTTGTGGCTTACATGTCAACTAGTAAGCCTCAAAATGATCTTACTAGTGAACTAATGGGCGTTTTGTGGCTTACATGTTAACTAGTAAGTGTCAAAATGACCTTACTAGTGAACTAGTGGGCGTTTTGTGGCTTACATTTTCACTAGTAATCGTCAAAATGATCTTACTAGTGAACTAGTGGGCACGTTTATGGCCTTACATGTTCACTAGTAAGCGTGAAAATGATCTTACTGGTGAACTAGTGGGCGTTTTGCGCCTTACATGTCAACTTGTAAGCCTCAAAATGATCTTACTGGTGAACTAGTGGGCGTTTTGCGGCTTACATGTCAACAAGTAAGCCTACAAATGATCTTACTAATGAACTAGTGGGCGTTTTGTGGCTTACATGTTCACTAGTCAGCGTCAAAATGACCTTACTAGTGAATTAGTGAGCGTTTTGTGGCTTACATCTCAACTAGTAAGCCTCAAAATGATCTTACTAGTGAACTAGTGGGCACATTTATGGCCTTACATGTTCACTAGTAAGCCTCAAAATGATCTTAAGAGTGAACAAGTGGGCGTTTTGCGGCTTAGATGTCAACAAATAAGCCTCAAAATGATCTTACTAGTGAACTAATGGGCGTTTTGTGGCTTACATGTTAACTAGTAAGTGTCAAAATGACCTTACTAGTGAACTAGTGGGCGTTTTGTGGCTTACATGTTCACTAGTAAGCGTCAAAATGACCTTACTAGTGAATTAGTGAGCGTTTTGTGGTTTACATGTCAACTAGTAAGCCTCAAAATGATCTTACTAGTTAACTAGTGGGCGTTTTGTGGCTTACATGTTCACTAGTAAGCCTCAAAATGACCTTACTAGTGAACTAGTGGGCACATTTATGGCCTTACATGTTCACTAGTAAGCGTCAAAATGATCTTACTAGTGAACTAGTGGGCACGTTTATGGCCTTACATGTTCACTAGTAAGCGTGAAAATGATCTTACTAGTGAACTAGTGGGCGTTTTGCGCCTTACATGTCAACTTGTAAGCCTCAAAATGACCTTACGAGTGAGCTAGTGGGCGTTTTGCGGCGTACATGTCAACTAGTAAGCCTCAAAATGATCTTACTAGTGAACTAGTGGGTTCTTTAGTGGCTTACATGTTCACTAGTAAGCGTCACAATGACCTTACTTGTGAACTAGTGAGCGTTTTGTGGCTTACATGTTCACTAGTAAGCGTCAAAATGATGTTACTAGTTAACTAGTGGGCGTTTTGTGGCTTACATGTTCACTAGTAAGCCTCAAAATGACCTTACTAGTGAACTAGTGGGCACGTTTATGGCCTTACATGTCAACTTGTAAGCCTCAAAATGACCTTACGAGTGAGCTAGTGGGCGTTTTGCGGCTTACATGTCAACTAGTAAGCCTCAAAATGATCTTACTAGTGAACTAGTGGGTTCTTTTGTGGCTTACATGTTCACTAGTAAGCGTCACAATGACCTTACTTGTGAACTAGTGAGCGTTTTGTGGCTTACATGTTCACTAGTAAGCGTCAAAATTATCTTACTAGTGAACTAGTGGGCGTTTTGTGGCTTACATGTTCATTAGTAAGCCTCAAAATGATCTTACTAGTGAACTAGTGGGCGTTTTGTGGCTTGCATGTCAAATAGTAAGCCTCAAAATGATCTTACTAGTGAACTAGTGGGCACATTTATGGCCTTACGTGTTCACTAGTAAGCGTCAAAATGATCTTACTAGTAAACTAGTGGGCGTTTTGTGGCTTACATCTTCACTCGTAAGCCTCAAAATGATCTTATAGGGAACTAGTGGGCACATTTATGGCCTTACGTGTTCACTAGTAAGCCTCAAAATGATCTTACTAGTGAACTAGTGGGCGTTTTGTGGCTTACATGTCAACTAGTAAGCCTCAAAATAATCTTACGAGTGAACTAGTGGGCGTTTTGCGGCTTACATGTCAACAAGTAAGCCTCAAAATGATCTTACTAATGAACTAGTGGGCGTTTTGTGGCTTACATGTTCACTAATAACCGTCAAAATGACCTTACTAGTGAATAAGTGAGCGTTTTGTGGCTTACATCTCAACTAGTAAGCCTCAAAATGATCTTACTAGTGAACTAGTGGGCGTTTTGTGGCTTACATGTTCACTAGTAAGCCTCAAAATGATCTTACTAGTGAACTAGTGGGCACATTTATGGCCTTACATGTTCACTAGTAAGCGTCAAAATGATCTTACTAGTGAACTAGTGGGCGTTTTGTGGCTTACATGTTCACTAGTAAGCGTCAAAATGACCTTACTAGTGAACTAGTGGGCGTTTTGTGGCTTACATGTTCACTAGTAAGCGTCAAAATGACCTTACTAGTGAATTAGTGAGCGTTTTGTGGCTTACATGTTCACTAGTAAGCCTCAAAATGACCTTCCTAGTGAACTAGTGGGTTCTTTTGTGGCTTACATGTTCACTAGTAAGCGTCACAATGGCCTTACATGTCAACTTGTAAGCCTCAAAATGACCTTACGAGTGAGCTAGTGGGCGTTTTGCGGCTTACATGTCAACTAGTAAGCCTCAAAATGATCTTACTAGTGAACTAGTGGGTTCTTTTGTGGCTTACATGTTCACTGGTAAGCGACACAATGACCTTACTTGTGAACTAGTGAGCGTTTTGTGGCTTACATGTTCACTAGTAAGCGTCAAAATGATCTTACTAGTGAACTAGTGGGCGTTTTGTGGCTTACATGTTCATTAGTAAGCCTCAAAATGATCTTACTAGTGAACTAGTGGGCGTTTTGTGGCTTACATGTCAAATAGTAAGCCTCAAAATGATCTTACTAGTGAACTAGTGGGCACATTTATGGCCTTACGTGTTCACTAGTAAGCGTCAAAATGATCTTACTAGTAAACTAGTGGGCGTTTTGTGGCTTACATCTTCACTCGTAAGCCTCAAAATGATCTTATAGGGAACTAGTGGGCACATTTATGGCCTTACGTGTTCACTAGTAAGCCTCAAAATGATCTTACTAGTGAACTAGTGGGCGTTTTGTGGCTTACATGTCAACTAGTAAGCCTCAAAATGATCTTACGAGTGAACTAGTGGGCGTTTTGCGGCTTACATGTCAACAAGTAAGCCTCAAAATGATCTTACTAATGAACTAGTGGGCGTTTTGTGGCTTACATGTTCACTAGTAACCGTCAAAATGACCTTACTAGTGAATAAGTGAGCGTTTTGTGGCTTACATCTCAACTAGTAAGCCTCAAAATGATCTTACTAGTGAACTAGTGGGCGTTTTGTGGCTTACATGTTCACTAGTAAGCCTCAAAATGATCTTACTAGTGAAATAGTGGGCACATTTATGGCCTTACATGTTCACTAGTAAGCGTCAAAATGATCTTACTAGTGAACTAGTGGGCGTTTTGCGGCTTGCATGTCAACTAGTAAGCCTCAAAATGATCTTACGAGTGAACAAGTGGGCGTTTTGCGGCTTACATGTCAACAAATAAGCCTCAAAATGATCTTACTAGTGAACTAATGGGCGTTTTGTGGCTTACATGTTAACTAGTGTCAAAATGATCTTACTAGTGAACTAGTGGGCGTTTTGTGGCTTACATGTCAACTAGTAAGCCTCAAAATGATCTTACGAGTGAACTAGTGGGCGTTTTGCGGCTTACATGTCAACTAGTAAGCCTCAAAATGATCTTACTAGTGAACTAGTGGGCACATTTATGGCCTTACATGTTCACTAGTAAGCGTCAAAATGATCTTACTAGTGAACTAGTGGGTTCTTTTGTGGCTTACATGTTCACTAGTAAGCGTCAAAATGATCTTACTAGTGAACTAGTGGGCGTTTTGCGGCTTGCATGTCAACTAGTAAGCCTCAAAATGATCTTACGAGTGAACAAGAGGGCGTTTTGCGGCTTACATGTCAACAAATAAGCCTCAAAATGATCTTACTAGTGAACTAATGGGCGTTTTGTGGCTTACATGTTAACTAGTGTCAAAATGATCTTACTAGTGAACTAGTGGGCGTTTTGTGGCTTACATGTCAACTAGTAAGCCTCAAAATGATCTTACGAGTGAACTAGTGGGCGTTTTGCGGCTTACATGTCAACTAGTAAGCCTCAAAATGATCTTACTAGTGAACTAGTGGGCACATTTATGGCCTTACATGTTCACTAGTAAGCGTCAAAATGATCTTACTAGTGAACTAGTGGGTTCTTTTGTGGCTTACATGTTCACTAGTAAGCGTCAAAATGATCTTACGAGTGAACTAGTGGGCGTTTTGCGGCTTACATGTCAACAAGTAAGCCTACAAATGATCTTACTAATGAACTAGTGGGCGTTTTGTGGCTTACATGTTCACTAGTCAGCGTCAAAATGACCTTACTAGTGAATTAGTGAGCGTTTTGTGGCTTACATCTCAACTAGTAAGCCTCAAAATGATCTTACTAGTGAACTAGTGGGCACATTTATGGCCTTACATGTTCACTAGTAAGCCTCAAAATGATCTTAAGAGTGAACAAGTGGGCGTTTTGCGGCTTAGATGTCAACAAATAAGCCTCAAAATGATCTTACTAGTGAACTAATGGGCGTTTTGTGGCTTACATGTTAACTAGTAAGTGTCAAAATGACCTTACTAGTGAACTAGTGGGCGTTTTGTGGCTTACATGTTCACTAGTAAGCGTCAAAATGACCTTACTAGTGAATTAGTGAGCGTTTTGTGGTTTACATGTCAACTAGTAAGCCTCAAAATGATCTTACTAGTTAACTAGTGGGCGTTTTGTGGCTTACATGTTCACTAGTAAGCCTCAAAATGACCTTACTAGTGAACTAGTGGGCACATTTATGGCCTTACATGTTCACTAGTAAGCGTCAAAATGATCTTACTAGTGAACTAGTGGGCACGTTTATGGCCTTACATGTTCACTAGTAAGCGTGAAAATGATCTTACTAGTGAACTAGTGGGCGTTTTGCGCCTTACATGTCAACTTGTAAGCCTCAAAATGACCTTACGAGTGAGCTAGTGGGCGTTTTGCGGCGTACATGTCAACTAGTAAGCCTCAAAATGATCTTACTAGTGAACTAGTGGGTTCTTTAGTGGCTTACATGTTCACTAGTAAGCGTCACAATGACCTTACTTGTGAACTAGTGAGCGTTTTGTGGCTTACATGTTCACTAGTAAGCGTCAAAATGATGTTACTAGTTAACTAGTGGGCGTTTTGTGGCTTACATGTTCACTAGTAAGCCTCAAAATGACCTTACTAGTGAACTAGTGGGCACGTTTATGGCCTTACATGTCAACTTGTAAGCCTCAAAATGACCTTACGAGTGAGCTAGTGGGCGTTTTGCGGCTTACATGTCAACTAGTAAGCCTCAACATGATCTTACTAGTGAACTAGTGGGTTCTTTTGTGGCTTACATGTTCACTAGTAAGCGTCACAATGACCTTACTTGTGAACTAGTGAGCGTTTTGTGGCTTACATGTTCACTAGTAAGCGTCACAATGACCTTACTTGTGAACTAGTGAGCGTTTTGTGGCTTACATGTTCACTAGTAAGCGTCAAAATTATCTTACTAGTGAACTAGTGGGCGTTTTGTGGCTTACATGTTCATTAGTAAGCCTCAAAATGATCTTACTAGTGAACTAGTGGGCGTTTTGTGGCTTGCATGTCAAATAGTAAGCCTCAAAATGATCTTACTAGTGAACTAGTGGGCACATTTATGGCCTTACGTGTTCACTAGTAAGCGTCAAAATGATCTTACTAGTAAACTAGTGGGCGTTTTGTGGCTTACATCTTCACTCGTAAGCCTCAAAATGATCTTATAGGGAACTAGTGGGCACATTTATGGCCTTACGTGTTCACTAGTAAGCCTCAAAATGATCTTACTAATGAACTAGTGGGCGTTTTGTGGCTTACATGTTCACTAGTAACCGTCAAAATGACCTTACTAGTGAATAAGTGAGCGTTTTGTGGCTTACATCTCAACTAGTAAGCCTCAAAATGATCTTACTAGTGAACTAGTGGGCGTTTTGTGGCTTACATGTTCACTAGTAAGCCTCAAAATGATCTTACTAGTGAACTAGTGGGCACATTTATGGCCTTACATGTGACTAGTAAGCGTAAAAATGATCTTACTAGTGAACTAGTGGGCGTTTTGCGGCTTGCATGTCAACTAGTAAGCCTCAAAATGATCTTACTAGTGAACTAATGGGCGTTTTGTGGCTTACATGTTAACTAGTAAGTGTCAAAATGACCTTACTAGTGAACTAGTGGGCGTTTTGTGGCTTACATTTTCACTAGTAATCGTCAAAATGATCTTACTAGTGAACTAGTGGGCACGTTTATGGCCTTACATGTTCACTAGTAAGCGTGAAAATGATCTTACTGGTGAACTAGTGGGCGTTTTGCGCCTTACATGTCAACTTGTAAGCCTCAAAATGATCTTACTGGTGAACTAGTGGGCGTTTTGCGGCTTACATGTCAACAAGTAAGCCTACAAATGATCTTACTAATGAACTAGTTGGCGTTTTGTGGCTTACATGTTCACTAGTCAGCGTCAAAATGACCTTACTAGTGAATTAGTGAGCGTTTTGTGGCTTACATCTCAACTAGTAAGCCTCAAAATGATCTTACTAGTGAACTAGTGGGCACATTTATGGCCTTACATGTTCACTAGTAAGCCTCAAAATGATCTTAAGAGTGAACAAGTGGGCGTTTTGCGGCTTAGATGTCAACAAATAAGCCTCAAAATGATCTTACTAGTGAACTAATGGGCGTTTTGTGGCTTACATGTTAACTAGTAAGTGTCAAAATGACCTTACTAGTGAACTAGTGGGCGTTTTGTGGCTTACATGTTCACTAGTAAGCGTCAAAATGACCTTACTAGTGAATTAGTGAGCGTTTTGTGGTTTACATGTCAACTAGTAAGCCTCAAAATGATCTTACTAGTTAACTAGTGGGCGTTTTGTGGCTTACATGTTCACTAGTAAGCCTCAAAATGACCTTACTAGTGAACTAGTGGGCACATTTATGGCCTTACATGTTCACTAGTAAGCGTCAAAATGATCTTACTAGTGAACTAGTGGGCACGTTTATGGCCTTACATGTTCACTAGTAAGCGTGAAAATGATCTTACTAGTGAACTAGTGGGCGTTTTGCGCCTTACATGTCAACTTGTAAGCCTCAAAATGACCTTACGAGTGAGCTAGTGGGCGTTTTGCGGCGTACATGTCAACTAGTAAGCCTCAAAATGATCTTACTAGTGAACTAGTGGGTTCTTTAGTGGCTTACATGTTCACTAGTAAGCGTCACAATGACCTTACTTGTGAACTAGTGAGCGTTTTGTGGCTTACATGTTCACTAGTAAGCGTCAAAATGATGTTACTAGTTAACTAGTGGGCGTTTTGTGGCTTACATGTTCACTAGTAACCGTCAAAATGACCTTACTAGTGAATAAGTGAGCGTTTTGTGGCTTACATCTCAACTAGTAAGCCTCAAAATGATCTTACTAGTGAACTAGTGGGCGTTTTGTGGCTTACATGTTCACTAGTAAGCCTCAAAATGATCTTACTAGTGAAATAGTGGGCACATTTATGGCCTTACATGTTCACTAGTAAGCGTCAAAATGATCTTACTAGTGAACTAGTGGGCGTTTTGCGGCTTGCATGTCAACTAGTAAGCCTCAAAATGATCTTACGAGTGAACAAGTGGGCGTTTTGCGGCTTACATGTCAACAAATAAGCCTCAAAATGATCTTACTAGTGAACTAATGGGCGTTTTGTGGCTTACATGTTAACTAGTGTCAAAATGATCTTACTAGTGAACTAGTGGGCGTTTTGTGGCTTACATGTCAACTAGTAAGCCTCAAAATGATCTTACGAGTGAACTAGTGGGCGTTTTGCGGCTTACATGTCAACTAGTAAGCCTCAAAATGATCTTACTAGTGAACTAGTGGGCACATTTATGGCCTTACATGTTCACTAGTAAGCGTCAAAATGATCTTACTAGTGAACTAGTGGGTTCTTTTGTGGCTTACATGTTCACTAGTAAGCGTCAAAATGATCTTACTAGTGAACTAGTGGGCGTTTTGCGGCTTGCATGTCAACTAGTAAGCCTCAAAATGATCTTACGAGTGAACAAGAGGGCGTTTTGCGGCTTACATGTCAACAAATAAGCCTCAAAATGATCTTACTAGTGAACTAATGGGCGTTTTGTGGCTTACATGTTAACTAGTGTCAAAATGATCTTACTAGTGAACTAGTGGGCGTTTTGTGGCTTACATGTCAACTAGTAAGCCTCAAAATGATCTTACGAGTGAACTAGTGGGCGTTTTGCGGCTTACATGTCAACTAGTAAGCCTCAAAATGATCTTACTAGTGAACTAGTGGGCACATTTATGGCCTTACATGTTCACTAGTAAGCGTCAAAATGATCTTACTAGTGAACTAGTGGGTTCTTTTGTGGCTTACATGTTCACTAGTAAGCGTCAAAATGATCTTACGAGTGAACTAGTGGGCGTTTTGCGGCTTACATGTCAACAAGTAAGCCTACAAATGATCTTACTAATGAACTAGTGGGCGTTTTGTGGCTTACATGTTCACTAGTCAGCGTCAAAATGACCTTACTAGTGAATTAGTGAGCGTTTTGTGGCTTACATCTCAACTAGTAAGCCTCAAAATGATCTTACTAGTGAACTAGTGGGCACATTTATGGCCTTACATGTTCACTAGTAAGCCTCAAAATGATCTTAAGAGTGAACAAGTGGGCGTTTTGCGGCTTAGATGTCAACAAATAAGCCTCAAAATGATCTTACTAGTGAACTAATGGGCGTTTTGTGGCTTACATGTTAACTAGTAAGTGTCAAAATGACCTTACTAGTGAACTAGTGGGCGTTTTGTGGCTTACATGTTCACTAGTAAGCGTCAAAATGACCTTACTAGTGAATTAGTGAGCGTTTTGTGGTTTACATGTCAACTAGTAAGCCTCAAAATGATCTTACTAGTTAACTAGTGGGCGTTTTGTGGCTTACATGTTCACTAGTAAGCCTCAAAATGACCTTACTAGTGAACTAGTGGGCACATTTATGGCCTTACATGTTCACTAGTAAGCGTCAAAATGATCTTACTAGTGAACTAGTGGGCACGTTTATGGCCTTACATGTTCACTAGTAAGCGTGAAAATGATCTTACTAGTGAACTAGTGGGCGTTTTGCGCCTTACATGTCAACTTGTAAGCCTCAAAATGACCTTACGAGTGAGCTAGTGGGCGTTTTGCGGCGTACATGTCAACTAGTAAGCCTCAAAATGATCTTACTAGTGAACTAGTGGGTTCTTTAGTGGCTTACATGTTCACTAGTAAGCGTCACAATGACCTTACTTGTGAACTAGTGAGCGTTTTGTGGCTTACATGTTCACTAGTAAGCGTCAAAATGATGTTACTAGTTAACTAGTGGGCGTTTTGTGGCTTACATGTTCACTAGTAAGCCTCAAAATGACCTTACTAGTGAACTAGTGGGCACGTTTATGGCCTTACATGTCAACTTGTAAGCCTCAAAATGACCTTACGAGTGAGCTAGTGGGCGTTTTGCGGCTTACATGTCAACTAGTAAGCCTCAACATGATCTTACTAGTGAACTAGTGGGTTCTTTTGTGGCTTACATGTTCACTAGTAAGCGTCACAATGACCTTACTTGTGAACTAGTGAGCGTTTTGTGGCTTACATGTTCACTAGTAAGCGTCACAATGACCTTACTTGTGAACTAGTGAGCGTTTTGTGGCTTACATGTTCACTAGTAAGCGTCAAAATTATCTTACTAGTGAACTAGTGGGCGTTTTGTGGCTTACATGTTCATTAGTAAGCCTCAAAATGATCTTACTAGTGAACTAGTGGGCGTTTTGTGGCTTGCATGTCAAATAGTAAGCCTCAAAATGATCTTACTAGTGAACTAGTGGGCACATTTATGGCCTTACGTGTTCACTAGTAAGCGTCAAAATGATCTTACTAGTAAACTAGTGGGCGTTTTGTGGCTTACATCTTCACTCGTAAGCCTCAAAATGATCTTATAGGGAACTAGTGGGCACATTTATGGCCTTACGTGTTCACTAGTAAGCCTCAAAATGATCTTACTAATGAACTAGTGGGCGTTTTGTGGCTTACATGTTCACTAGTAACCGTCAAAATGACCTTACTAGTGAATAAGTGAGCGTTTTGTGGCTTACATCTCAACTAGTAAGCCTCAAAATGATCTTACTAGTGAACTAGTGGGCGTTTTGTGGCTTACATGTTCACTAGTAAGCCTCAAAATGATCTTACTAGTGAACTAGTGGGCACATTTATGGCCTTACATGTGACTAGTAAGCGTAAAAATGATCTTACTAGTGAACTAGTGGGCGTTTTGCGGCTTGCATGTCAACTAGTAAGCCTCAAAATGATCTTACTAGTGAACTAATGGGCGTTTTGTGGCTTACATGTTAACTAGTAAGTGTCAAAATGACCTTACTAGTGAACTAGTGGGCGTTTTGTGGCTTACATTTTCACTAGTAATCGTCAAAATGATCTTACTAGTGAACTAGTGGGCACGTTTATGGCCTTACATGTTCACTAGTAAGCGTGAAAATGATCTTACTGGTGAACTAGTGGGCGTTTTGCGCCTTACATGTCAACTTGTAAGCCTCAAAATGATCTTACTGGTGAACTAGTGGGCGTTTTGCGGCTTACATGTCAACAAGTAAGCCTACAAATGATCTTACTAATGAACTAGTGGGCGTTTTGTGGCTTACATGTTCACTAGTCAGCGTCAAAATGACCTTACTAGTGAATTAGTGAGCGTTTTGTGGCTTACATCTCAACTAGTAAGCCTCAAAATGATCTTACTAGTGAACTAGTGGGCACATTTATGGCCTTACATGTTCACTAGTAAGCCTCAAAATGATCTTAAGAGTGAACAAGTGGGCGTTTTGCGGCTTAGATGTCAACAAATAAGCCTCAAAATGATCTTACTAGTGAACTAATGGGCGTTTTGTGGCTTACATGTTAACTAGTAAGTGTCAAAATGACCTTACTAGTGAACTAGTGGGCGTTTTGTGGCTTACATGTTCACTAGTAAGCGTCAAAATGACCTTACTAGTGAATTAGTGAGCGTTTTGTGGTTTACATGTCAACTAGTAAGCCTCAAAATGATCTTACTAGTTAACTAGTGGGCGTTTTGTGGCTTACATGTTCACTAGTAAGCCTCAAAATGACCTTACTAGTGAACTAGTGGGCACATTTATGGCCTTACATGTTCACTAGTAAGCGTCAAAATGATCTTACTAGTGAACTAGTGGGCACGTTTATGGCCTTACATGTTCACTAGTAAGCGTGAAAATGATCTTACTAGTGAACTAGTGGGCGTTTTGCGCCTTACATGTCAACTTGTAAGCCTCAAAATGACCTTACGAGTGAGCTAGTGGGCGTTTTGCGGCGTACATGTCAACTAGTAAGCCTCAAAATGATCTTACTAGTGAACTAGTGGGTTCTTTAGTGGCTTACATGTTCACTAGTAAGCGTCACAATGACCTTACTTGTGAACTAGTGAGCGTTTTGTGGCTTACATGTTCACTAGTAAGCGTCAAAATGATGTTACTAGTTAACTAGTGGGCGTTTTGTGGCTTACATGTTCACTAGTAAGCCTCAAAATGACCTTACTAGTGAACTAGTGGGCACGTTTATGGCCTTACATGTCAACTTGTAAGCCTCAAAATGACCTTACGAGTGAGCTAGTGGGCGTTTTGCGGCTTACATGTCAACTAGTAAGCCTCAAAATGATCTTACTAGTGAACTAGTGGGTTCTTTTGTGGCTTACATGTTCACTAGTAAGCGTCACAATGACCTTACTTGTGAACTAGTGAGCGTTTTGTGGCTTACATGTTCACTAGTAACCGTCAAAATTATCTTACTAGTGAACTAGTGGGCGTTTTGTGGCTTACATGTTCATTAGTAAGCCTCAAAATGATCTTACTAGTGAACTAGTGGGCGTTTTGTGGCTTGCATGTCAAATAGTAAGCCTCAAAATGATCTTACTAGTGAACTAGTGGGCACATTTATGGCCTTACGTGTTCACTAGTAAGCGTCAAAATGATCTTACTAGTAAACTAGTGGGCGTTTTGTGGCTTACATCTTCACTCGTAAGCCTCAAAATGATCTTATAGGGAACTAGTGGGCACATTTATGGCCTTACGTGTTCACTAGTAAGCCTCAAAATGATCTTACTAGTGAACTAGTGGGCGTTTTGTGGCTTACATGTCAACTAGTAAGCCTCAAAATAATCTTACGAGTGAACTAGTGGGCGTTTTGCGGCTTACATGTCAACAAGTAAGCCTCAAAATGATCTTACTAATGAACTAGTGGGCGTTTTGTGGCTTACATGTTCACTAGTAACCGTCAAAATGACCTTACTAGTGAATAAGTGAGCGTTTTGTGGCTTACATCTCAACTAGTAAGCCTCAAAATGATCTTACTAGTGAACTAGTGGGCACATTTATGGCCTTACATGTGACTAGTAAGCGTAAAAATGATCTTACTAGTGAACTAGTGGGCGTTTTGCGGCTTGCATGTCAACTAGTAAGCCTCAAAATGATCTTACTAGTGAACTAATGGGCGTTTTGTGGCTTACATGTTAACTAGTAAGTGTCAAAATGACCTTACTAGTGAACTAGTGGGCGTTTTGTGGCTTACATTTTCACTAGTAATCGTCAAAATGATCTTACTAGTGAACTAGTGGGCACGTTTATGGCCTTACATGTTCACTAGTAAGCGTGAAAATGATCTTACTGGTGAACTAGTGGGCATTTTGCGCCTTACATGTCAACTTGTAAGCCTCAAAATGACCTTACGAGTGAGCTACTGGGCGTTTTGCGGCTTACATGTCAACTAGTAAGCCTCAAAATGATCTTACTAGTGAACTCGTTTGTTCTTTTGTGGCTTACATGTTCACTAGTAAGCGTCACAATGACCTTACTTGTGAACTAGTGAGCGTTTTGTGGCTTACATGTTCACTAGTAAGCGTCAAAATGATCTTACTAGTGAACTAGTGGGCGTTTTGTGGCTTACATGTTCATTAGTAAGCCTCAAAATGATCTTACTAGTGAACTAGTGGGCGTTTTGTGGCTTACATGTCAAATAGTAAGCCTCAAAATGATGTTACTAGTGAACTAGTGGGCACATTTATGGCCTTACGTGTTCACTGGTAAGCGTCAAAATGATCTTACTAGTAAACTAGTGGGCGTTTTGTGGCTTACATCTTCACTCGTAAGCCTCAAAATGATCTTATAGGGAACTAGTGGGCACATTTATGGCCTTACGTGTTCACTAGTAAGCCTTAAAATGATCTTACTAGTGAACTAGTGGGCGTTTTGCGGCTTACATGTCAACAAGTAAGCCTTAAAATGATCTTACTAGTGAACTAGTGGGCGTTTTGTGGCTTACATGTTCACTAGTAAGCGTCAAAATGACCTTACTAGTGAATTAGTGAGCGTTTTGTGGCTTACATGTCAACTAGTAAGCCTTAAAATGATCTTACTAGTTAACTAGTGGGCGTTTTGTGGCTTACATGTTCACTAGTAAGCCACAAAATGACCTTACTAGTGAACTAGTGGGCACATTTATGGCCTTACATGTTCACTAGTAAGCGTCAAAATGATCTTACTAGTGAACTAGTGGGCACGTTTATGGCCTTACATGTTCACTAGTAAGCGTGAAAATGATCTTACTAGTGAACTAGTGGGCGTTTTGCGCCTTACATGTCAACTTGTAAGCCTCAAAATGACCTTACGAGTGAGCTAGTGGGCGTTTTGCGGCGTACATGTCAACTAGTAAGCCTCAAAATGATCTTACTAGTGAACTAGTGGGTTTTTTAGTGGCTTACATGTTCACTAGTAAGCGTCACAATGACCTTACTTGTGAACTAGTGAGCGTTTTGTGGCTTACATGTTCACTAGTAAGCGTCAAAATGATCTTACTAGTGAACTAGTGGGCACATTTATGGCATTACGTGTTCACTAGTAAGCGTCAAAATGATCTTACTAGTAAACTAGTGGGAGTTTTGTGGCTTACATCTTCACTCGTAAGCCTCAAAATGATCTTATAGGGAACTAGTGGGCACATTTATGGCATTACGTGTTCACTAGTAAGCGTCAAAATGATCTTACTAGTAAACTAGTGGGAGTTTTGTGGGTTACATGTTCACTAGTAAGCGTCACAATGACCTTACTTGTGAACTAGTGAGCGTTTTGTGGCTTACATGTTCACTAGTAAGCGTCAAAATGATCTTACTAGTGAACTAGTGGGCGTTTTGTGGCTTACATGTTCATTAGTAAGCCTCAAAATGATCTTACTAGTGAACTAGTGGGCGTTTTGTGGCTTACATGTCAAATAGTAAGCCTCAAAATGATCTTACTAGTGAACTAGTGGGCACATTTATGGCATTACGTGTTCACTAGTAAGCGTCAAAATGATCTTACTAGTAAACTAGTGGGAGTTTTGTGGCTTACATCTTCACTCGTAAGCCTCAAAATGATCTTATAGGGAACTAGTGGGCACATTTATGGCCTTACGTGTTCACTAGCAAGCCTCAAAATGATCTTACTAGTGAACTAGTGGGCGTTTTGTGGCTTACATGTCAACTAGTAAGCCTCAAAATGATCTTACGAGTGAACTAGTGGGCGTTTTGCGGCTTACATGTCAACAAGTAAGCCTTAAAATGATCTTACTAGTGAACTAGTGGGCGTTTTGTGGCTTACATGTTCACTAGTAAGCGTCAAAATTACCTTACTAGTGAATTAGTGAGCGTTTTGTGGCTTACATGTCAACTAGTAAGCCTCAAAATGATCTTACTAGTTAATTAGTGGGCGTTTTGTGGCTTACATGTTCACTAGTTAGCCTCAAAATGATCTTACTGGTGAACTAGTGGGCACATTTATGGCCTTACATATTCACTAGTAAGCGTCAAAATGATCTTACTAGTGAACTAGTGGGCATTTTGCGGCTTGCATGTCAACAAGTAAGCCGCAAAATGATCTTACTAATGAACTAGTGGGAGTTTTGTGGCTTACATTTTCACTAGTAAGCGTCAAAATGACCTTACTAGTGAACTAGTGAGCGTTTTGTGGCTTACATGTTCACTAGTAAGCGTCAAAATGATCTTACCAGTGAACTGGTGGGCGTTTTGCGGCTTACATGTCAACTAGTAAGCCTCAAAATGATCTTACTAATGAACTAGTGGGCATTTTGTGGCTTACATGTCAACCAGTAAGCCTCAAAATGATCTTACTAGTGAACTAGTGGGCACATTTATGGCCTTACATGTTCACTAGTAAGCGTCAAAATGATCTTACTAGTAAACTAGTGGGCGTTTTGTGGCTTACATCTTCACTCGTAATCCTCAAAATGATCTTATAGGGAACTAGTGGGCACATTTATGGCCTTACGTGTTCACTAGTAAGCCTCAAAATGATCTTACTAGTGAACAAGTGGGCGTTTTCTGGCTTACATGTCAACTAGTAAGCCTCAAAATGATCTTACGAGTGAACTAGTGGGCGTTTTGCGGCTTACATGTCAACAAGTAAGCCTCAAAATGATCTTACTAATGAACTAGTGGGCGTTTTGTGGCTTACATGTCAACTAGTAAGCCTCAAAATGATCTTGCGAGTGAACTAGTGGGCGTTTTGCGGCTTACATGTCAACAAGTAAGCCTCAAAATGATCTTACTAATGAACTAGTGGGCGTTTTGTGGCTTACATGTCAACTAGTAAGCCTCAAAATGATCTTGCGAGTGAGCTAGTGGGCGTTTTGCGGCTTACATGTCAACTAGTAAGCCTCAAAATGATCTTACTAGTGAACTAGTGGGCGTTTTGTGGCTTACATGTTCATTAGTAAGCCTCAAATTGATCTTACTAGTGAACTAGTGGGCGTTTTGTGGCTTACATGTCAAATAGTAAGCCTCAAAATGTTCTTACTAGTGAACTAGTGGGCACATTTATGGCCTTACGTGTTCACTAGTAAGCGTCAAAATGATCTTACTAGTAAACTAGTGGGCGTTTTGTGGCTTACATCTTCACTCGTAAGCCTCAAAATGATCTTATAGGGAACTAGTGGGCACATTTATGGCCTTACGTGTTCACTAGTAAGCCTCAAAATGATCTTACTTGTGAACTAGTGGGCGTTTTGTGGCTTACATGTCAACTAGTAAGCCTCAAAATGATCTTACGAGTGAACTAGTGGGCGTCTTGTGGCTTACATGTTAACTAGTAAGCGTCAAAATGACCTTACTAGTGAACTAGTGACAATTTGTGCCTTACATGTTCACGAGTAAGCGTCAAAATGACCTTACTAGTGAACTAGTGAGCGTTTTGTTGCTTACATGTTCACTAGTAAGCCTCAAAATGATCTTACGAGTGAGCTAAGGGGCGTTTTGTGGCTTACATGTCAACTAGTAAGCCTCAAAATGATCTTACTAGTGAACTAGTGGGCGTTTTGTGGCTTACATCTTCACTAGTAAGCCTCAAAATGAACTTACTAGTGAACTAGTGGGCGTTTTGCGGCTTACATGTCAACTAGCAAGCCTCAAAATGATCTTACGAGTGAGCTAAGGGACGTTTTGCGGCTTACATGTCAACTAGTAAGCTTCAAAATGATCTTACTAGTGAACTAGTGGGCACATTTATGGCCTTACATGTTCACTAGTAAGCGTCAAAATGATCTTACCAGTGAACTAGTGGGCGTTTTGCGGCTTACATGTCAACTAGTAAGCCTCAAAATGATCTTACTAGTGAAGTAGTGGGCATTTTGTGGCTTACATGTCAACTAGTAAGCCTCAAAATCATCTTACTAGTGAACTAGTGGGCACATTTATGGCCTTATATGTTCACTAGTAAGCCTCAAAATGATCTTACTAGTGAACTAGTGGTCGTTTTGTGGCTTACATGTTCACGAGTAAGCCTCAAAATGATCTTACGAGTGAACTAGTGGGCGTTTTGGGGCTTATACGTCAACAAGTAAGTCTCAAAATGATCTTACTAATGAACTAGTGAGTGTTTTGTAGCTTACATGTTCACTAGTAAGCGTCAAAATGAACTTACTAGTGAACTAGTGGGCGTTTTGCGGCTTACATGTCAACTAGCAAGCCTCAAAATGATCTTACGAGTGAGCTAAGGGGCGTTTTGCGGCTTACATGTCAACTAGTAAGCTTCAAAATGATCTTACTAGTGAACTAGTGGGCACATTTATGGCCTTACATGTTCACTAGTAAGCGTCAAAATGATCTTACCAGTGAACTAGTGGGCGTTTTGCGGCTTACATGTCAACTAGTAAGCCTCAAAATGATCTTACTAGTGAACTAGTGGGCATTTTGTGGCTTACATGTCAACTAGTAAGCCTCAAAATGATCTTACTAGTGAACAAGTGGGCGTTTTCTGGCTTACATGTCAACTAGTAAGCCTCAAAATGATCTTAAGAGTGAACTAGTGGGCGTTTTGCGGCTTACATGTCAACAAGTAAGCCTCAAAATGATCTTACGAGTGAACTAGTGGGCGTTTTGTGGCTTACATGTCAACAAGTAAGCCTCAAAATGATCTTACTAATGAACTAGTGGGCGTTTTGTGGCTTACATGTTCACGAGTAAGCGTCAAAATGACCTTACTAGTGAACTAGTGAGCGTTTTGTTGCTTACATGTTCACTAGTAAGCCTCAAAATGATCTTACGAGTGAGCTAAGGGGCGTTTTGTGGCTTACATGTCAACAAGTAAGCCTCAAAATGATCTTACTAATGAACTAGTGGGCGTTTTGTGGCTTACATAAGATAAGATATCCTTTATTTGTCCCACAATGGGGAAATTTACAGCCTCCAGCAGCAAGAATGTATGTAGAAAGAAGAAGAGAAAAAAAAACAACAACAAACATCTTTCAATTAAATACAATATGAACACAAATGGATAAATCGCAGTACTATTTACAATTTGCCTTCACATCATTTAATTATTATTATTATTATGATTGTTATTTTTTATTCATCAGCCCTACAGCATGTCAACTAGTAAGCCTCAAAATGATCTTGCAAGTGAGCTAGTGGGCGTTTTGCGGCTTACATGTCAACTAGTAAGCCTCAAAATGATCTTACTAGTGAACTAATGGGTTCTTTTGTGGCTTACATGTTCACTAGTAAGCGTCACAATGACCTTACTTGTGAACTAGTGAGCTTTTTGTGGCTTACATCTTCACTAGTAAGCGTCAAAATGATCTTACTAGTGAACTAGTGGGCGTTTTGTGGCTTACATGTTCATTAGTAAGCCTCAAAATGATCTTACTAGTGAACTAGTGGGCATTTTGTGGCTTACATGTCAACCAGTAAGCCTCAAAATGATCTTACTAGTGAACTAGTGGGCGTTTTGCGGCTTGCATGTCAACTAGTAAGCCTCAAAATGATCTTACGAGTGAACTAGTGGGCGTTTTTGGAGTTACACGTCAACAAGTAAGTCTCAAAATGATCTTACTAATGAACTAGTGAGTGTTTTGTAGCTTACATGTTCACTAGTAAGCGTCAAAATGAACTTACTAGTGAACTAGTGGGCGTTTTGCGGCTTACATGTCAACTAGCAAGCCTCAAAATGATCTTACGAGTGAGCTAAGGGGCGTTTTGCGGCTTACATGTCAACTAGTAAGCTTCAAAATGATCTTACTAGTGAACTAGTGGGCACATTTATGGCCTTACATGTTCACTAGTAAGCGTCAAAATGATCTTACCAGTGAACTAGTGGGCGTTTTGCGGCTTACATGTCAACTAGTAAGCCTCAAAATGATCTTACTAGTGAACTAGTGGGCATTTTGTGGCTTACATGTCAACTAGTAAGCCTCAAAATGATCTTACTAGTGAACAAGTGGGCGTTTTCTGGCTTACATGTCAACTAGTAAGCCTCAAAATGATCTTAAGAGTGAACTAGTGGGCGTTTTGCGGCTTACATGTCAACAAGTAAGCCTCAAAATGATCTTACGAGTGAACTAGTGGGCGTTTTGTGGCTTACATGTCAACAAGTAAGCCTCAAAATTATCTTACTAATGAACTAGTGGGCGTTTTGTTGCTTACATGTTCACTAGTAAGCCTCAAAATGATCTTACGAGTGAGCTAAGGGGCGTTTTGTGGCTTACATGTCAACAAGTAAGCCTCAAAATGATCTTACTAATGAACTAGTGGGCGTTTTGTGGCTTACATAAGATAAGATATCCTTTATTTGTCCCACAATGGGGAAATTTACAGCCTCCAGCAGCAAGAATGTATGTAGAAAGAAGAAGAGAAAAAAAAAACAACAACAAACATCTTTCAATTAAATACAATATGAACACAAATGGATAAATCGCAGTACTATTTACAATTTACCTTCACATCATTTAATTATTATTATTCTTATGATTGTTATTTTTTATTCATCAGCCTGACAGCATGTCAACTAGTAAGCCTCAAAATGATCTTGCAAGTGAGCTAGTGGGCGTTTTGCGGCTTACATGTCAACTAGTAAGCCTCAAAATGATCTTACTAGTGAACTAGTGGGTTCTTTTGTGGCTTACATGTTCACTAGTAAGCGTCACAATGACCTTACTTGTGAACTAGTGAGCTTTTTGTGGCTTACATGTTCACTAGTAAGCGTCAAAATGATCTTACTAGTGAACTAGTGGGCGTTTTGTGGCTTACATGTTCATTAGTAAGCCTCAAAATGATCTTACTAGTGAACTAGTGGGCATTTTGTGGCTTACATGTCAACCAGTAAGCCTCAAAATGATCTTACTAGTGAACTAGTGGGCGTTTTGTGGCTTACATCTTCACTCGTAAGCCTCAAAATGATCTTATAGTTAACTAGTGGGCACATTTATGGCCTTACGTGTTCACTAGTAAGCCTCAAAATGATCTTAGTAGTGAACAAGTGGGCGTTTTCTGGCTTACATGTCAACTAGTAAGCCTCAAAATGATCTTGCAAGTGAGCTAGTGGGCGTTTTGCGGCTTACATGTCAACTAGTAAGCCTCAAAATGATCTTACTAGTGAACTAGTGGGTTCTTTTGTGGCTTACATGTTCACTAGTAAGCGTCACAATGACCTTACTTGTGAACTAGTGAGCTTTTTGTGGCTTACATGTTCACTAGTAAGCGTCAAAATGATCTTACTAGTGAACTAGTGGGCGTTTTGTGGCTTACATGTTCATTAGTAAGCCTCAAAATGATCTTACTAGTGAACTAGTGGGCATTTTGTGGCTTACATGTCAACCAGTAAGCCTCAAAATGATCTTACTAGTGAACTAGTGGGCGTTTTGTGGCTTACATCTTCACTCGTAAGCCTCAAAATGATCTTATAGTTAACTAGTGGGCACATTTATGGCCTTACGTGTTCACTAGTAAGCCTCAAAATGATCTTAGTAGTGAACAAGTGGGCGTTTTCTGGCTTACATGTCAACTAGTAAGCCTCAAAATGATCTTACGAGTGAACTAGTGGGCGTTTTGTGGCTTACATGTTAACTAGTAAGCGTCAAAATGACCTTACTAGTGAACTAGTGACAATTTGTGGCTTACATGTTCACGAGTAAGCGTCAAAATGACCTTACTGGTGAACTAGTGAGCGTTTTGTTGCTTACATGTTCACTAGTAAGCCTCAAAATGATCTTACGAGTGAGCTAAGGGGCGTTTTGTGGCTTACATGTCAACTAGTAAGCCTCAAAATGATCTTACTAGTGAACTAGTGGGCGTTTTGTGGCTTACATCTTCACTAGTAAGCCTCAAAATGAACTTACTAGTGAACTAGTGGGCACATTTATGGCCTTACATGTTCACTAGTAAGCCTCAAAATGATCTTAAGAGTGAACAAGTGGGCGTTTTGCGGCTTACATGTCAACAAATAAGCCTCAAAATGATCTTACTAGTGAACTAATGGGCGTTTTGTGGCTTACTTGTTAACTAGTAAGTGTCAAAATGACCTTACTAGTGAACTAGTGGGCGTTTTGTGGCTTACATGTTCACTAGTAAGCGTCAAAATGATCTTAAGAGTGAACAAGTGGGCGTTTTGCGGCTTACATGTCAACAAATAAGCCTCAAAATGATCTTACTAGTGAACTAATGGGCGTTTTGTGGCTTACTTGTTAACTAGTAAGTGTCAAAATGACCTTACTAGTGAACTAGTGGGCGTTTTGTGGCTTACATGTTCACTAGTAAGCGTCAAAATGACCTTACTAGTGAACTAGTGGGCGTTTTGCGGCTTACATGTCAACTAGCAAGCCTCAAAATGATCTTACGAGTGAGCTAAGGGACGTTTTGCGGCTTACATGTCAACTAGTAAGCTTCAAAATGATCTTACTAGTGAACTAGTGGGCACATTTATGGCCTTACATGTTCACTAGTAAGCGTCAAAATGATCTTACCAGTGAACTAGTGGGCGTTTTGCGGCTTACATGTCAACTAGTAAGCCTCAAAATGATCTTACTAGTGAACTAGTGGGCATTTTGTGGCTTACATGTCAACTAGTAAGCCTCAAAATCATCTTACTAGTGAACTAGTGGGCACATTTATGGCCTTATATGTTCACTAGTAAGCCTCAAAATGATCTTACTAGTGAACTAGTGGTCGTTTTGTGGCTTACATGTTCACGAGTCAGCGTCAAAATGATCTTACTAGTGAACTAGTGGGCGTTTTGCGGCTTGCATGTCAACTAGTAAGCCTCAAAATGATCTTACGAGTGAACTAGTGGGCGTTTTGGGCTTACACGTCAACAAGTAAGTCTCAAAATGATCTTACTAATGAACTAGTGAGTGTTTTGTAGCTTACATGTTCACTAGTAAGCGTCAAAATGAACTTACTAGTGAACTAGTGGGCGTTTTGCGGCTTACATGTCAACTAGCAAGCCTCAAAATGATCTTACGAGTGAGCTAAGGGGCGTTTTGCGGCTTACATGTCAACTAGTAAGCTTCAAAATGATCTTACTAGTGAACTAGTGGGCACATTTATGGCCTTACATGTTCACTAGTAAGCGTCAAAATGATCTTACCAGTGAACTAGTGGGCGTTTTGCGGCTTACATGTCAACTAGTAAGCCTCAAAATGATCTTACTAGTGAACTAGTGGGCATTTTGTGGCTTACATGTCAACTAGTAAGCCTCAAAATCATCTTACTAGTGAACTAGTGGGCACATTTATGGCCTTATATGTTCACTAGTAAGCCTCAAAATGATCTTACTAGTGAACTAGTGGTCGTTTTGTGGCTTACATGTTCACGAGTAAGCGTCAAAATGATCTTACTAGTGAACTAGTGGGCGTTTTGCGGCTTGCATGTCAACTAGTAAGCCTCAAAATGATCTTACGAGTGAACTAGTGGGCGTTTTGGGGCTTACACGTCAACAAGTAAGTCTCAAAATGATCTTACTAATGAACTAGTGAGTGTTTTGTAGCTTACATGTTCACTAGTAAGCGTCAAAATGACCTTACTAGTGAATTAGTGAGCGTTTTGTGGCTTACATGTCAACTAGTAAGCCTCAAAATGATCTTACTATTGAACTAGTGGGCGTTTTGTGGCTTACATGTTCACTAGTTAGCCTCAAAATGATCTTACTAGTGAACTAGTGGGCACATTTATGGCCTTACATATTCACTAGTAAGCGTCAAAATGATCTTACTATTGA
Organism: Hippocampus zosterae; assembly: GCF_025434085.1. NCBI lineage: Eukaryota > Metazoa > Chordata > Actinopteri > Syngnathiformes > Syngnathidae > Hippocampus > Hippocampus zosterae. The sequence goes on along the minus strand of NC_067459.1, from coordinate 496,741 downwards.
ACTAGTGGGCATTTTGCGGCTTGCATGTCAACAAGTAAGCCTCAAAATGATCTTACAAATGAACTAGTGGGCGTTTTGTGGCTTACATTTTCACTAGTAAGCGTCAAAATGACCTTACTAGTGAACTAGTGAGCGTTTTGTGGCTTACATGTTCACTAGTAAGCGTCAAAATGATCTTACTAGTGAACTAGTGGGCATTTTGTGGCTTACATGTCAACCAGTAAGCCTCAAAATGATCTTACTAGTGAACTAGTGGGCACATTTATGGCCTTACATGTTCACTAGTAAGCCTCAAAATGATCTTACTAGTGAACAAGTGGGCGTTTTCTGGCTTACATGTCAACTAGTAAGCCTCAAAATGATCTTAAGAGTGAACTAGTGGGCGTTTTGCGGCTTACATGTCAACAAGTAAGCCTCAAAATGATCTTACGAGTGAACTAGTGGGCGTTTTGTGGCTTACATGTCAACAAGTAAGCCTCAAAATGATCTTACTAATGAACTAGTGGGCGTTTTGTGGCTTACATGTTCACGAGTAAGCGTCAAAATGACCTTACTAGTGAACTAGTGAGCGTTTTGTTGCTTACATGTTCACTAGTAAGCCTCAAAATGATCTTACGAGTGAGCTAAGGGGCGTTTTGTGGCTTACATGTCAACAAGTAAGCCTCAAAATGATCTTACTAATGAACTAGTGGGCGTTTTGTGGCTTACATAAGATAAGATATCCTTTATTTGTCCCACAATGGGGAAATTTACAGCCTCCAGCAGCAAGAATGTATGTAGAAAGAAGAAGAGAAAAAAAAAAACAACAACAAACATCTTTCAATTAAATACAATATGAACACAAATGGATAAATCGCAGTACTATTTACAATTTACCTTCACATCATTTAATTATTATTATTATTATGATTGTTATTTTTTATTCATCAGCCTGACAGCATGTCAACTAGTAAGCCTCAAAATGATCTTGCAAGTGAGCTAGTGGGCGTTTTGCGGCTTACATGTCAACTAGTAAGCCTCAAAATGATCTTACTAGTGAACTAGTGGGTTCTTTTGTGGCTTACATGTTCACTAGTAAGCGTCACAATGACCTTACTTGTGAACTAGTGAGCTTTTTGTGGCTTACATGTTCACTAGTAAGCGTCAAAATGATCTTACTAGTGAACTAGTGGGCGTTTTGTGGCTTACATGTTCATTAGTAAGCCTCAAAATGATCTTACTAGTGAACTAGTGGGCATTTTGTGGCTTACATGTCAACCAGTAAGCCTCAAAATGATCTTACTAGTGAACTAGTGGGCACATTTATGGCCTTACATGTTCACTAGTAAGCGTCAAAATGATCTTACTAGTAAACTAGTGGGCGTTTTGTGGCTTACATCTTCACTCGTAAGCCTCAAAATGATCTTATAGGGAACTAGTGGGCACATTTATGGCCTTACGTGTTCACTAGTAAGCCTCAAAATGATCTTAGTAGTGAACAAGTGGGCGTTTTCTGGCTTACATGTCAACTAGAAAGCCTCAAAATGATCTTACGAGTGAACTAGTGGGCGTTTTGTGGCTTACATGTTAACTAGTAAGCGTCAAAATGACCTTACTAGTGAACTAGTGACAATTTGTGGCTTACATGTTCACGAGTAAGCGTCAAAATGACCTTACTAGTGAACTAGTGAGCGTTTTGTTGCTTACATGTTCACTAGTAAGCCTCAAAATGATCTTACGAGTGAGCTAAGGGGCGTTTTGTGGCTTACATGTCAACTAGTAAGCCTCAAAATGATCTTACTAGTGAACTAGTGGGCGTTTTGTGGCTTACATCTTCACTAGTAAGCCTCAAAATGAACTTACTAGTGAACTAGTGGGCACATTTATGGCCTTACATGTTCACTAGTAAGCCTCAAAATGATCTTAAGAGTGAACAAGTGGGCGTTTTGCGGCTTACATGTCAACAAATAAGCCTCAAAATGATCTTACTAGTGAACTAATGGGCGTTTTGTGGCTTACTTGTTAACTAGTAAGTGTCAAAATGACCTTACTAGTGAACTAGTGGGCGTTTTGTGGCTTACATGTTCACTAGTAAGCGTCAAAATGATCTTAAGAGTGAACAAGTGGGCGTTTTGCGGCTTACATGTCAACAAATAAGCCTCAAAATGATCTTACTAGTGAACTAATGGGCGTTTTGTGGCTTACTTGTTAACTAGTAAGTGTCAAAATGACCTTACTAGTGAACTAGTGGGCGTTTTGTGGCTTACATGTTCACTAGTAAGCGTCAAAATGACCTTACTAGTGAATTAGTGAGCGTTTTGTGGCTTACATGTCAACTAGTAAGCCTCAAAATGATCTTACTAGTTAACTAGTGGGCGTTTTGTGGCTTACATCTTCACTAGTAAGCCTCAAAATGAACTTACTAGTGAACTAGTGGGCGTTTTGCGGCTTACATGTCAACTAGCAAGCCTCAAAATGATCTTACGAGTGAGCTAAGGGACGTTTTGCGGCTTACATGTCAACTAGTAAGCTTCAAAATGATCTTACTAGTGAACTAGTGGGCACATTTATGGCCTTACATGTTCACTAGTAAGCGTCAAAATGATCTTACCAGTGAACTAGTGGGCGTTTTGCGGCTTACATGTCAACTAGTAAGCCTCAAAATGATCTTACTAGTGAACTAGTGGGCATTTTGTGGCTTACATGTCAACTAGTAAGCCTCAAAATCATCTTACTAGTGAACTAGTGGGCACATTTATGGCCTTATATGTTCACTAGTAAGCCTCAAAATGATCTTACTAGTGAACTAGTGGTCGTTTTGTGGCTTACATGTTCACGAGTCAGCGTCAAAATGATCTTACTAGTGAACTAGTGGGCGTTTTGCGGCTTGCATGTCAACTAGTAAGCCTCAAAATGATCTTACGAGTGAACTAGTGGGCGTTTTGGGGCTTACACGTCAACAAGTAAGTCTCAAAATGATCTTACTAATGAACTAGTGAGTGTTTTGTAGCTTACATGTTCACTAGTAAGCGTCAAAATGACCTTACTAGTGAATTAGTGAGCGTTTTGTGGCTTACATGTCAACTAGCAAGCCTCAAAATGATCTTACTATTGAACTAGTGGGCGTTTTGTGGCTTACATGTTCACTAGTTAGCCTCAAAATGATCTTACTAGTGAACTAGTGGGCACATTTATGGCCTTACATATTCACTAGTAAGCGTCAAAATGATCTTACTAGTGAACTAGTGGGCATTTTGCGGCTTGCATGTCAACAAGTAAGCCTCAAAATGATCTTACAAATGAACTAGTGGGCGTTTTGTGGCTTACATTTTCACTAGTAAGCGTCAAAATGACCTTACTAGTGAACTAGTGAGCGTTTTGTGGCTTACATGTTCACTAGTAAGCGTCAAAATGATCTTACTAGTGAACTAGTGGGCATTTTGTGGCTTACATGTCAACCAGTAAGCCTCAAAATGATCTTACTAGTGAACTAGTGGGCACATTTATGGCCTTACATGTTCACTAGTAAGCGTCAAAATGATCTTACTAGTAAACTAGTGGGCGTTTTGTGGCTTACATCTTCACTCGTAAGCCTCAAAATGATCTTATAGGGAACTAGTGGGCACATTTATGGCCTTACGTGTTCACTAGTAAGCCTCAAAATGATCTTACTAGTGAACAAGTGGGCGTTTTCTGGCTTACATGTCAACTAGTAAGCCTCAAAATGATCTTAAGAGTGAACTAGTGGGCGTTTTGCGGCTTACATGTCAACTAGTAAGCCTCAAAATGATCTTACGAGTGAACTAGTGGGCGTTTTGTGGCTTACATCTTCACTAGTAAGCCTCAAAATGAACTTACTAGTGAACTAGTGGGCACATTTATGGCCTTACATGTTCACTAGTAAGCCTCAAAATGATCTTAAGAGTGAACAAGTGGGCGTTTTGCGGCTTACATGTCAACAAATAAGCCTCAAAATGATCTTACTAGTGAACTAATGGGCGTTTTGTGGCTTACTTGTTAACTAGTAAGTGTCAAAATGACCTTACTAGTGAACTAGTGGGCGTTTTGTGGCTTACATGTTCACTAGTAAGCGTCAAAATGACCTTACTAGTGAATTAGTGAGCGTTTTGTGGCTTACATGTCAACTAGTAAGCCTCAAAATGATCTTACTAGTTAACTAGTGGGCGTTTTGTGGCTTACATGTTCACTAGTAAGCCTCAAAATGACCTTACTAGTGAACTAGTGGGCACATTTATGGCCTTACATGTTCACTAGTAAGCCTCAAAATGATCTTACTAGTGAACTAGTGGGCACGTTTATGGCCTTACATGTTCACTAGTAAGCGTGAAAATGATCTTACTAGTGAACTAATGGGCGTTTTGCGCCTTACATGTCAACTTGTAAGCCTCAAAATGACCTTACGAGTGAGCTAGTGGGCGTTTTGCGGCTTACATGTCAACTAGTAAGCCTCAAAATGATCTTACTAGTGAACTAGTGGGTTCTTTTGTGGCTTACATGTTCACTAGTAAGCGTCACAATGACCTTACTTGTGAACTAGTGAGCGTTTTGTGGCTTACATGTTCACTAGTAAGCGTCAAAATGATCTTACTAGTGAACTAGTGGGCATTTTGTGGCTTACATGTCAACCAGTAAGCCTCAAAATGATCTTACTAGTGAACTAGTGGGCACATTTATGGCCTTACATGTTCACTAGTAAGCGTCAAAATGATCTTACTAGTAAACTAGTGGGCGTTTTGTGGCTTACATCTTCACTCGTAAGCCTCAAAATGATCTTATAGGGAACTAGTGGGCACATTTATGGCCTTACGTGTTCACTAGTAAGCCTCAAAATGATCTTACTAGTGAACAAGTGGGCGTTTTCTGGCTTACATGTCAACTAGTAAGCCTCAAAATGATCTTAAGAGTGAACTAGTGGGCGTTTTGCGGCTTACATGTCAACTAGTAAGCCTCAAAATGATCTTACGAGTGAACTAGTGGGCGTTTTGTGGCTTACATCTTCACTAGTAAGCCTCAAAATGAACTTACTAGTGAACTAGTGGGCACATTTATGGCCTTACATGTTCACTAGTAAGCCTCAAAATGATCTTAAGAGTGAACAAGTGGGCGTTTTGCGGCTTACATGTCAACAAATAAGCCTCAAAATGATCTTACTAGTGAACTAATGGGCGTTTTGTGGCTTACTTGTTAACTAGTAAGTGTCAAAATGACCTTACTAGTGAACTAGTGGGCGTTTTGTGGCTTACATGTTCACTAGTAAGCGTCAAAATGACCTTACTAGTGAATTAGTGAGCGTTTTGTGGCTTACATGTCAACTAGTAAGCCTCAAAATGATCTTACTAGTTAACTAGTGGGCGTTTTGTGGCTTACATGTTCACTAGTAAGCCTCAAAATGACCTTACTAGTGAACTAGTGGGCACATTTATGGCCTTACATGTTCACTAGTAAGCCTCAAAATGATCTTACTAGTGAACTAGTGGGCACGTTTATGGCCTTACATGTTCACTAGTAAGCGTGAAAATGATCTTACTAGTGAACTAATGGGCGTTTTGCGCCTTACATGTCAACTTGTAAGCCTCAAAATGACCTTACGAGTGAGCTAGTGGGCGTTTTGCGGCTTACATGTCAACTAGTAAGCCTCAAAATGATCTTACTAGTGAACTAGTGGGTTCTTTTGTGGCTTACATGTTCACTAGTAAGCGTCACAATGACCTTACTTGTGAACTAGTGAGCGTTTTGTGGCTTACATGTTCACTAGTAAGCGTCAAAATGATCTTACTAGTGAACTAGTGGGCGTTTTGTGGCTTACATGTTCATTAGTAAGCCTCAAAATGATCTTACTAGTGAACTAGTGGGCGTTTTGTGGCTTACATGTCAAATAGTAAGCCTCAAAATGATCTTACTAGTGAACTAGTGGGCACATTTATGGCCTTACGTGTTCACTAGTAACCGTCAAAATGATCTTACTAGTAAACTAGTGGGCGTTTTGTGGCTTACATCTTCACTCGTAAGCCTCAAAATGATCTTATAGGGAACTAGTGGGCACATTTATGGCCTTACGTGTTCACTAGTAAGCCTCAAAATGATCTTACTAGTGAACAAGTGGGCGTTTTCTGGCTTACATGTCAACTAGTAAGCCTCAAAATGATCTTACGAGTGAACTAGTGGGCGTTTTGCGGCTTACATGTCAACAAGTAAGCCTCAAAATGATCTTACTAATGAACTAGTGGGCGTTTTGTGGCTTACATGTTCACTAGTAACCGTCAAAATGACCTTACTAGTGAATAAGTGAGCGTTTTGTGGCTCACATCTCAACTAGTAAGCCTCAAAATGATCTTACTAGTGAACTAGTGGGCGTTTGGTGGCTTACATGTTCACTAGTAAGCCTCAAAATGATCTTACTAGTGAACTTGTGGGCACATTTATGGCCTTACATGTTCACTAGTAAGCGTCAAAATGATCTTACTAGTGAACTAGTGGGCGTTTTGCGGCTTGCATGTCAACTAGTAAGCCTCAAAATGATCTTACGAGTGAACTAGTGGGCGTTTTGCGGCTTCCATGTCAACAAATAAGCCTCAAAATGATCTTACTAGTGAACTAGTGGGCTTTTTGTGGCTTACATGTTAACTAGTAAGCGTCAAAATGACCTTACTAGTGAACTAGTGGGCGTTTTGTGGCTTACATGTTCACAAGTAAGCGTCAAAATGACCTTACTAGTGAATTAGTGAGCGTTTTGTGGCTTACATGTCAACTAGTAAGCCTCAAAATGATCTTACTAGTAAACTAGTGGGCGTTTTGTGGCTTACATGTTCACTAGTAAGCCTCAAAATGACCTTACTAGTAAACTAGTGGGCACATTTATGGCCTTACATGTTCACTAGTAAGCGTCAAAATGATCTTACTAGTGAACTAGTGGGCACCTTTGTGGCCTTACATGTTCACTAGTAAGCGGGAAAATGATCTTACTAGTGAACTAGAGGGCGTTTTGCGGCTTACATGTCAACTAGTAAGCCTCAAAATGATCTTGCGAGTGAGCTAGTGGGCGTTTTGCGGCTTACATGTCAACTAGTAAGCCTCAAAATGATCTTACTAGTGAACTAGTGGGTTCTTTTGTGGCTTACATGTTCACTAGTAAGCGTCACAATGACCTTACTTGTGAACTAGTGAGCTTTTTGTGGCTTACATGTTCACTAGTAAGCGTCAAAATGATCTTACTAGTGAACTAGTGGGCACGTTTATGGCCTTACATGTTCACTAGTAAGCGTGAAAATGACCTTACGAGTGAGCTAGTGGGCGTTTTGCGGCGTACATGTCAACTAGTAAGCCTCAAAATGATTTTACTAGTGAACTAGTGGGTTCTTTAGTGGCTTACATGTTCACTAGTAAGCGTCACAATGACCTTACTTGTGAACTAGTGAGCGTTTTGTGGCTTACATGTTCACTAGTAAGCGTCAAAATGATCTTACTAGTGAACTAGTGGGCGTTTTGTGGCTTACATGTTCATTAGTAAGCCTCAAAATGATCTTACTAGTGAACTAGTGGGCGTTTTGTGGCTTACATGTCAAATAGTAAGCCTCAAAATGATCTTACTAGTGAACTAGTGGGCACATTTATGGCCTTAGGTGTTCACTAGTAAGCGTCAAAATGATCTTACTAGTAAACTAGTGAGAGTTTTGTGGCTTACATCTTCACTCGTAAGCCTCAAAATGATCTTATAGGGAACTAGTGGGCATATTTATGGCCTTACGTGTTCACTAGCAAGCCTCAAAATGATCTTACTAGTGAACTAGTGGGCGTTTTGTGGCTTACATGTCAACTAGTAAGCCTCAAAATGATCTTACGAGTGAACTAGTGGGCGTTTTGCGGCTTACATGTCAACAAGTAAGTCTCAAAATGATCTTACTAATGAACTAGTGGGTGTTTTGTGGCTTACATGTTCACTAGTAAGCGTCAAAATGACCTTACTAGTGAATTAGTGAGCGTTTTGTGGCTTACATGTCAACTAGTAAGCCTCAAAATGATCTTACTAGTTAACTAGTGGGCGTTTTGTGGCTTACATGTTCACTAGTAAGCCTCAAAATGACCTTACTAGTGAACTAGTGGGCACATTTATGGCCTTACATGTTCACTAGTAAGCGTCAAAATGATCTTACTAGTGAACTAGTGGGCACGTTCATGGCCTTACATGTCAACTTGTAAGCCTCAAAATGACCTTACGAGTGAGCTAGTGGGCGTTTTGCGGCTTACATGTCAACTAGTAAGCCTCAAAATGATCTTACTAGTGAACTAGTGGGTTCTTTTGTGGCTTACATGTTCACTAGTAAGCGTCACAATGACCTTACTTGTGAACTAGTGAGCGTTTTGTGGCTTACATGTTCACTAGTAAGCGTCAAAATTATCTTACTAGTGAACTAGTGGGCGTTTTGTGGCTTACATGTTCATTAGTAAGCCTCAAAATGATCTTACTAGTGAACTAGTGGGCGTTTTGTGGCTTACATGTCAAATAGTAAGCCTCAAAATGATCTTACTAGTGAACTAGTGGGCACATTTATGGCCTTACGTGTTCACTAGTAAGCGTCAAAATGATCTTACTAGTAAACTAGTGGGCGTTTTGTGGCTTACATCTTCACTCGTAAGCCTCAAAATGATCTTATAGGGAACTAGTGGGCACATTTATGGCCTTACGTGTTCACTAGTAAGCCTCAAAATGATCTTACTAGTGAACTAGTGGGCGTTTTGTGGCTTACATGTCAACTAGTAAGCCTCAAAATGATCTTACGAGTGAACTAGTGGGCGTTTTGCGGCTTACATGTCAACAAGTAAGCCTCAAAATGATCTTACTAATGAACTAGTGGGCGTTTTGTGGCTTACATGTTCACTAGTAACCTTCAAAATGACCTTACTAGTGAATAAGTGAGCGTTTTGTGGCTTACATCTCAACTAGTAAGCCTCAAAATGATCTTACTAGTGAACTAGTGGGCGTTTTGTGGCTTACATGTTCACTAGTAAGCCTCAAAATGATCTTACTAGTGAACTAGTGGGCACATTTATGGCCTTACATGTGACTAGTAAGCGTCAAAATGATCTTACTAGTGAACTAGTGGGCGTTTTGCGGCTTGCATGTCAACTAGTAAGCCTCAAAATGATCTTACTAGTGAACTAATGGGCGTTTTGTGGCTTACATGTTAACTACTAAGTGTCAAAATGACCTTACTAGTGAACTAGTGGGCGTTTTGTGGCTTACATTTTCACTAGTAAGCGTCAAAATGACCTTACTAGTGAATTAGCGAGCGTTTTGTGGCTTACATGTCAACTAGTAAGCCTCAAAATGATCTTACTAGTTAACTAGTGGGCGTTTTGTGGCTTACATGTTCACTAGTAAGCCTCGAAATGACCTTACTAGTGAACTAGTGGGCACATTTATGGCCTTACATGTTCACTAGTAATCGTCAAAATGATCTTACTAGTGAACTAGTGGGCACGTTTATGGCCTTACATGTTCACTAGTAAGCGTGAAAATGATCTTACTAGTGAACTAGTGGGCGTTTTGCGCCTTACATGTCAACTTGTAAGCCTCAAAATGACCTTACGAGTGAGCTAGTGGGCGTTTTGCGGCTTACATGTCAACTAGTAAGCCTCAAAATGATCTTACTAGTGAACTCGTTTGTTCTTTTGTGGCTTACATGTTCACTAGTAAGCGTCACAATGACCTTACTTGTGAACTAGTGAGCGTTTTGTGGCTTACATGTTCACTAGTAAGCGTCAAAATGATCTTACTAGTGAACTAGTGGGCGTTTTGTGGCTTACATCTTCACTCGTAAGCCTCAAAATGATCTTATAGGGAACTAGTGGGCACATTTATGGCCTTACGTGTTCACTAGTAAGCGTCAAAATGATCTTACTAGTAAACTAGTGGGCGTTTTGTGGCTTACATCTTCACTCGTAAGACTCAAAATGATCTTATAGGGAACTAGTGGGCACATTTATGGCCTTACGTGTTCAATAGTAAGCCTCAAAATGATCTTACTAGTGAACTAGTGGGCGTTTTGTGGCTTACATGTCAACTAGTAAGCCTCAAAATGATCTTACGAGTGAACTAGTGGGCGTTTTGTGGCTTACATGTTAACTAGTAAGCGTCAAAATGACCTTACTAGTGAACTATTGACAATTTGTGGCTTACATGTTCACGAGTAAGCGTCAAAATGACCTTACTAGTGAACTAGTGAGCGTTTTGTTGCTTACATGTTCACTAGTAAGCCTCAAAATGATCTTACGAGTGAGCTAAGGGGCGTTTTGTGGCTTACATGTCAACTAGTAAGCCTCAAAATGATCTTACTAGTGAACTAGTGGGCGTTTTGTGGCTTACATCTTCACTAGTAAGCCTCAAAATGAACTTACTAGTGAACTAGTGGGCGTTTTGCGGCTTACATGTCAACTAGCAAGCCTCAAAATGATCTTACTAGTGAACTAGTGGGCACATTTATGGCCTTACATGTTCACTAGTAAGCGTCAAAATGATCTTACCAGTGAACTAGTGGGAGTTTTGCGGCTTACATGTCAACTAGTAAGCCTCAAAATGATCTTACTAGTGAACTAGTGGGCACATTTATGGCCTTATATGTTCACTAGTAAGCCTCAAAATGACCTTACTAGTGAACTAGTGACAATTTGTGGCTTACATGTTCACGAGTAAGCGTCAAAATGACCTTACTAGTGAACTAGTGAGCGTTTTGTTGCTTACATGTTCACTAGTAAGCCTCAAAATGATCTTACGAGTGAGCTAAGGGGCGTTTTGTGGCTTACATGTCAACTAGTAAGCCTCAAAATGATCTTACTAGTGAACTAGTGGGCGTTTTGTGGCTTACATCTTCACTAGTAAGCCTCAAAATGAACTTACTAGTGAACTAGTGGGCGTTTTGCGGCTTACATGTCAACTAGCAAGCCTCAAAATGATCTTACGAGTGAGCTAAGGGGCGTTTTGCGGCTTACATGTCAACTAGTAAGCCTCAAAATGATCTTACTAGTGAACTAGTGGGCACATTTATGGCCTTACATGTTCACTAGTAAGCGTAAAAATGATCTTACCAATGAACTAGTGGGCGTTTTGCGGCTTACATGTCAACTAGTAAGCCTCAAAATGATCTTACTAGTGAACTAGTGGGCATTTTGTGGCTTACATGTCAACTAGTAAGCCTCAAAATGATCTTACTAGTGAACTAGTGGGCACATTTATGGCCTTATATCTTCACTAGTAAGCATCAAAATGATCTTACGAGTGAACTAGTGGGCGTTTTGCGGCTTACATGTCAACAAGTAAGTCAAAATGATCTTACTAATGAACTAGTGGGTGTTTTGTGGCTTACATGTTCACTAGTAAGCGTCAAAATGACCTTACTAGTGAATTAGTGAGCGTTTTGTGGCTTACATGTCAACTAGTAAGCCTCAAAATGATCTTACTATTGAACTAGTGGGCGTTTTGTGGCTTACATGTTCACTAGTTAGCCTCAAAATGATCTTACTGGTGAACTAGTGGGCACATTTATGGCCTTACATATTCACTAGTCAGCGTCAAAATGATCTTACTAGTGAACTAGTGGGCATTTTGCGGCTTGCATGTCAACAAGTAAGCCTCAAAATGATCTTACTAATGAACTAGTGGGCGTTTTGTGGCTTACATTTTCACTAGTAAGCATCAAAATGACCTTACTAGTGAACTAGTGGGCACATTTATGGCCTTATGTGTTCACTAGTAAGCGTCAAAATGATCTTACTAGTAAACTAGTGGGTGTTTTGTGGCTTACATCTTCACTCGTAAGCCTCAAAATGATCTTATAGGGAACTAGTGGGCACATTTATGGCCTTACGTGTTCACTAGTAAGCCTCAAAATGATCTTACTAGTGAACTAGTGGGCGTTTTGTGGCTTACATGTCAACTAGTAAGCCTCAAAATGATCTTACGAGTGAACTAGTGGGCGTTTTGTGGCTTACATGTTAACTAGTAAGCGTCAAAATGACCTTACTAGTGAACTATTGACAATTTGTGGCTTACATGTTCACGAGTAAGCGTCAAAATGACCTTACTAGTGAACTAGTGAGCGTTTTGTTGCTTACATGTTCACTAGTAAGCCTCAAAATGATCTTACGAGTGAGCTAAGGGGCGTTTTGTGGCTTACATGTCAACTAGTAAGCCTCAAAATGATCTTACTAGTGAACTAGTGGGCGTTTTGTGGCTTACATCTTCACTAGTAAGCCTCAAAATGAACTTACTAGTGAACTAGTGGGCGTTTTGCGGCTTACATGTCAACTAGCAAGCCTCAAAATGATCTTACTAGTGAACTAGTGGGCACATTTATGGCCTTACATGTTCACTAGTAAGCGTCAAAATGATCTTACCAGTGAACTAGTGGGAGTTTTGCGGCTTACATGTCAACTAGTAAGCCTCAAAATGATCTTACTAGTGAACTAGTGGGCACATTTATGGCCTTATATGTTCACTAGTAAGCCTCAAAATGACCTTACTAGTGAACTAGTGACAATTTGTGGCTTACATGTTCACGAGTAAGCGTCAAAATGACCTTACTAGTGAACTAGTGAGCGTTTTGTTGCTTACATGTTCACTAGTAAGCCTCAAAATGATCTTACGAGTGAGCTAAGGGGCGTTTTGTGGCTTACATGTCAACTAGTAAGCCTCAAAATGATCTTACTAGTGAACTAGTGGGCGTTTTGTGGCTTACATCTTCACTAGTAAGCCTCAAAATGAACTTACTAGTGAACTAGTGGGCGTTTTGCGGCTTACATGTCAACTAGCAAGCCTCAAAATGATCTTACGAGTGAGCTAAGGGGCGTTTTGCGGCTTACATGTCAACTAGTAAGCCTCAAAATGATCTTACTAGTGAACTAGTGGGCACATTTATGGCCTTACATGTTCACTAGTAAGCGTAAAAATGATCTTACCAGTGAACTAGTGGGCGTTTTGCGGCTTACATGTCAACTAGTAAGCCTCAAAATGATCTTACTAGTGAACTAGTGGGCATTTTGTGGCTTACATGTCAACTAGTAAGCCTCAAAATGATCTTACTAGTGAACTATGGGCACATTTATGGCCTTATATGTTCACTAGTAAGCCTCAAAATGATCTTACTAGTGAACTAGTGGTCGTTTTGTGGATTACATGTTCACGAGTAAGCGTCAAAATGATCTTACTAGTGAACTAGTGGGCGTTTTGCGGCTTGCATGTCAACTAGTAAGCATCAAAATGATCTTACGAGTGAACTAGTGGGCGTTTTGCGGCTTACATGTCAACAAGTAAGTCAAAATGATCTTACTAATGAACTAGTGGGTGTTTTGTGGCTTACATGTTCACTAGTAAGCGTCAAAATGACCTTACTAGTGAATTAGTGAGCGTTTTGTGGCTTACATGTCAACTAGTAAGCCTCAAAATGATCTTACTATTGAACTAGTGGGCGTTTTGTGGCTTACATGTTCACTAGTTAGCCTCAAAATGATCTTACTGGTGAACTAGTGGGCACATTTATGGCCTTACATATTCACTAGTAAGCGTCAAAATGATCTTACTAGTGAACTAGTGGGCATTTTGCGGCTTGCATGTCAACAAGTAAGCCTCAAAATGATCTTACTAATGAACTAGTGGGCGTTTTGTGGCTTACATTTTCACTAGTAAGCATCAAAATGACCTTACTAGTGAACTAGTGAGCGTTTTGTGGCTTACATGTTCACTAGTAAGCGTCAAAATGATCTTACCAGTGAACTGGTGGGCGTTTTGCGGCTTACATGTCAACTAGTAAGCCTCAAAATGATCTTACTAATGAACTAGTGGGCATTTTGTGGCTTATACAATACAATACAATACATGCTGATTTATATAGCGCTTTCACAACAGCGGCAGCTGTAACAAAGTGCTTAACAAAACGGTTAACATAAAGTAAAATGATAAACACAACACATAACATAAAACACGGACAGTCGTGCAGTCCTAACCATTTTTCCATCACACGCTTTGTTGTTTGAAGCAGTTTGAGATGAAAGAGGAGAGAATCAAGGTGTCCTTTAGCCAGTGGATCAGAGACGTCCTGCTCAAAATGTGCACACGTCGGCTACAAAGTTTCAAAGTCAACAAGTGGCTGTAGCATTCATTGATGAAAAAAGAGATTGGTTCAGTTCTCCTGTCCCATGGAAATCCATTTCAATTCCAAGCGGCGACTCTCGGTTCCAAACACGCATCGGCGCTCTGCGCCGACGCTCCTCTCTCCTCATCCTCAACTTCAGCAGCCATCCGCATCTCCACTGAACAAAACGGGGTTGTGAAAAATGCTGCCCATTACAGGCGCAAAAAACACAAGCACCCCAGGTCTGTCTGGCGCCGACATTCATCCCAAACAAAATCTGTGCTGGTACAGGCGTGCTGCCGAGAAGGCGCAACCACCAAGCAGAGATACTTCTCCTTTGACGAATGTCGTGGCCAAAAAACGCTGAAAACAGTCCATATCAGGTCCACACGATGAAACAACAAACAACATGTGACAAAACAAAAGACAAAAACAACAAAAAAGAACAAAAAAGCAAGCCTCTTGAAGAGCACTTGCCGAAGGCTGCCTACTGAGGCGCCATCTTATATTCATTTCACTAGTTCACTAGTAAGATCATTTTGAGGCTTACTAGTGAACATGTAAGGCCATAAATGTGCCCACTAGTTCACTAGTAAGATCATTTTGAGGCTTACTGGTTGACATGTAAGCCTCAAAATGATCTTACTAGTGAACTAGTGGGCGTTTTGTGGCTTACATCTTCACTAGTAAGCCTCAAAATGAACTTACTAGTGAACTAGTGGGCGTTTTGCGGCTTACATGTCAACTAGCAAGCCTCAAAATGATCTTACTAGTGAACTAGTGGGCACATTTATGGCCTTATATGTTAATAATAATAATAATACATCACATTTGTAAGCGCCTTTCACAACACTCAAGGACACTGTACAGCCAAAACACAGATAAAATAATAAATAAAGAAAGAAAGATTTAAGGCGGGTAGGCAAGTCTGAATAGGTGGGTTTTGAGCTGGGTTTTGAATAAGGAAAGAGAGTCAATATTACGAATGTTGGGAGGAAGTGAGTTCCAGAGTTTGGGGGCAGAGCGACTGAAGGCTCTGCACCCCATTGTACTGAGACGGGCAGAGGGTAGAAAAAGGTGGAGGGAGGATGAGGACCTGAGTGAGCGAGAGGGAATGGAGATTTGAAGAAGATCTGACAGATAGGGGGGCGCAAGGTTATGGATGGCTTTGAATGTATAGAGAAGTATTTTGAAGTTGATTCTAAGTTTGACAGGAAGCCAGTGGAGCTGTCGGAGGATGGGGGTGATATGATGGAAGGAGGGGGTTCTCGTGATGATCCGGGCTGCTGAATTCTGAACAAGTTCAAGTTTATGGAGGAATTTTTGATGGACACCGAAGAGGAGTGAGTTGCAGTAGTCAATACGGGAAGTGACGAGACTGTGAACAAGGATAGCGGTGGTGTGCGGAGTGAGTGAGGGACGGAGGCGGTTTATATTGCGAAGGTGGAAATGAGCGGACCGGGTAATGTTATTGATGTGGGAGTGAAAGGATAGTGAACTGTCAAGGATGACACCCAGACTCTTCACCTGGGGGGAAGGAGATATAGTGGCATTATCAATTGTGAGGGAGAAACTGTCGGCTTTGTTTAGAGTGGATTTGGTACCGACGAGTAGGAGTTCAGTTTTATTGCTGTTTAGCTTGAGGAAATTGTGGGTGAACCAAGATTTGATTTCTGAGAGACAGTGAGAGAGGGACGAGGGTGGGAGAGAAGCGTCGGGTTTGCTGGAGAGATAGAGCTGGGTGTCATCCGCAAAGCAGTGAAAGTGTAAGCCAAATTTGCGGAAAATGTTTCCGAGTGGAAGGAGGTAGACAATGAAGAGGAGCGGACCGAGGACAGAACCCTGGGGAACACCAGAAGAAACGGGGAGGGATTGTGAAGTAAAAGAATCAACTTGAATGAACTGAGAGCGGCCAGTGAGATATGAGTGGAACCAATGTAGAGGGGTGTTGGTGATGCCTATGGTAGAGAGTCGATTGAGGAGGATGGGGTGAGAGATTGTGTCAAAGGCTGCACTCAGGTCAAGGAGGATGAGGATGGAGATAAGGCCAGAGTCTGCTGCCATGAGAAGATCGTTTGTGATTTTTATGAGGGCTGTTTCAGTACTGTGACGGGGACGGAAGCCGGACTGGAATTGTTCATAAAGACTATTGTCGGTGAGGTGGGAGTGGATCTGAGAGGCGACAGTTTTCTCCAGAATTTTCGAGATGAAGGGAAGATGGGAAATGGGGCGTAGGTTATTGAAGTCATTGGGATCTGAACCAGTTTTTTTCAGGATTGGTGTGACAGCTGCAGTTTTGAAGAGCACAGGAACAATTCCAGTCGACAGAGAGGAATGGATAATGGCTGAGATGAAGGGAAGCAGAGAGGGTAGGCAGGATTTGACCAGAACTGTGGGGAGGGGATCAAGCTGACAGGAGGAAGTCTTGGATTTAATGATGAGGTCTGAAATTAATGAGAGATGGGGGAGTTCAAAAGAAGAGAACAGTTTGCAAGGGGTGAGAGGTTCAGATGAGGGGAAAGGTACAGAGGAGCCCAGATGCTGGTGGATTCTGTTGATTTTTTCATTGAAAAAGAGGAGAAGTGCATTGCAGGTGTCACGAGAGTAAAAGTGAGGTGGTAGGGAGTCAGGAGGTTGAGTGATTCTGTTCCAAAGGGAAAAGAGAGTCTTAGTATTTCCAGCATTGGAGCAGATGAGTCCGGAGTAGTAATGTGATTTTGCTTGAGAGATGGAATCCTTGTAGAGGGATAGCTGAGCTGCATAGATGTCCTTGTGAGCAGTGAGGCCGGTTTTCCTATAAAGTCTCTCAAGCTGCCGGGTTTGGGATTTCAAGGAACGTAGATGAGGGGTGAACCAAGGGGCAGACCGAGTAAAAAGGACAGAGCGGGACTTGACAGGGGCGAGCGTGTTGAGGATGCTGGTGAGACCAGAGTTGTATTGGAAAACCAAATCATCAGGAGTGGAGTCAATGTCCGGAGTCAGGGTGGTCAGCCATGCAGTGAGAGAGTCAATGTTAATGTCTTTAATATTACGGTAAACAATGGTCCGGGGTGATTTGGCAGTTGAGAGCTGGAGTGTAATGTTGAATGAGATAAGGAAGTGGTCCGTTATTGGAAGTTCGTCAGCAGTACAGTTGGAGGGGGAAATACCAGAGCAGCAGATCAGATCCAGGGTGTGACCTTTGATGTGTGTGGGAAAATCTACAAATTGATCAAAACCAAGACTGTTAATTGAAGAAGTGAAGTCAATGGTGAGAGGAAGAGCAGTGTTGTCCATATGTATATTAAAATCTCCCAGGATTATTACATTTGGTGACAGAGAGGAGAGATGGGTGAGGACAGTAGACACTTCATTTAAAAAGTCGCGGTGGGGTTTGGGGGAGCGGTACACTGTGGCAATAATCGTGGGGATGGGTCCGGATATTTGACAGGCAAGGCATTCAAAGGAGGAAAGTGGCGGGAGAGAAACCGAAAGTACTTTCCACTTCTCGCGGTATACTATCGCGAGACCTCCTCCGCGACCAGAATCGCGGGGCTTGGAAATGTAAACAAATCCCGGGGGAGTGGAATCGTTCAACTGTGAGAAGTCCCCGGGAGTTTGCCAGGTTTCATTCAAGCAGAGAATGTCAAGCTTACGGTCCGTGAGGATATCTTGAATGAGATTACCCTTCCCAGTAAGCGAACGGATGTTAAGTAGCCCGAAGTTGACGGCGGCAGTCTCGCTGCTGCGGGGGCCGTTAGCCGCCCTAGCCAAGCCGGCTAACGCACGATGGTCGATGGATCGGCCGGCGTTTCTGGATGGCCGACGGGAGGAAGACCAGAAGGAGACGATGGTGTTGGATCGGTTGAGGCAGAAGCCCCGACGAGACCCACGATGAATATATTTCCGGGAAGGAAAGCGAACGATGTCCGGGAGCCGGTGTAGAGCAGGAGGTTCACTAGTAAGCCTCAAAATGACCTTACTAGTGAACTAGTGAGCTTTTTGTGGCTTACATGTTCACTAGTAAGCGTCAAAATGATCTTACTAGTGAACTAGTGGGCGTTTTGTGGCTTACATGTTCACTAGTAAGCGTCAAAATGATCTTACTAGTAAACTAGTGGGCACATTTATGGCCTTACATGTTCACTAGTAAGCCTCAAAATGATCTTACTAGTGAACTAGTGGGTTCTTTTGTGGCTTACATGTTCACTAGTAAGCATCACAATGACCTTAGTTGTGAACTAGTGAGCTTTTTGTGGCATACATGTTCACCAGTAAGCCTCAAAATGATCTTACTAGTGAACTAGTGGGCACATTTATGGCCTTACATGTTCACTAGTAAGCGTCAAAATGATCTTACTAGTAAACTAGTGGGCACATTTATGGCCTTACATGTTCACTAGTAAGCCTCAAAATGATCTTACTAGTGAACTAGTGGGTTCTTTTGTGGCTTACATGTTCACTAGTAAGCATCACAATGACCTTACTTGTGAACTAGTGAGCGTTTTGTGGCTTACATGTTCACTAGTAAGCGTAAAATTATCTTACTAGTGAACTAGTGGGCGTTTTGTGGCTTACATGTTCATTAGTAAGCCTCAAATGATCTTACTAGTGAACTAGTGGGCGTTTTGTGGCTTACATATCAAATAGTAAGCCTCAAAATGATCTTACTAGTGAACTAGTGGGCACATTTATGGCCTTACGTGTTCACTAGTAAGCGTCAAAATGATCTTACTAGTAAACTATTGGGCGTTTTGTGGCTTACATCTTCACTCGTAAGCCTCAAAATGATCTTAATAGTGAACTAGTGGGGATTTTGTGGCTTACATGTCAACTAGTAAGCCTCAAAATGATCTTACTAGTGAACTAGTGGGCACATTTATGGCCTTACATGTTCACTAGTAAGCCTCAAAATGATCTTACTAGTGAACTAGTGGGCGTTTTGTGGCTTACATGTTAACTAGTAAGCGTCAAAATGACCTTACTAGTGAACTAGTGACAATTTGTGGCTTACATGTTCACGAGTAAGCGTCAAAATGACCTTACTAGTGAACTAGTGAGCGTTTTGTTGCTTACGTGTTCACTAGTAAGCCTCAAAATGATCTTACGAGTGAGCTAAGGGGCGTTTTGTGGCTTACATGTCAACTAGCAAGCCTCAAAATGATCTTACTAGTGAACTAGTGGGCACATTTATGGCCTTACATGTTCACTAGTAAGCGTCAAAATGATCTTACTAGTAAACTAGTGGGCAAGTTTATGGCCTTACATGTTCACTAGTAAGCGTGAAAATGATCTTACTAGTGAACTAGTGGGCGTTTTGTGGCTTACATGTTCATTAGTAAGCCTCAAAATGATCTTACTAGTGAACTAGTGGGCGTTTTGTGGCTTACATGTCAAATAGTAAGCCTCAAAATGATCTTACTAGTGAACTAGTGGGCACATTTATGGCCTTACGTGTTCACTAGTAAGCGTCAAAATGATCTTACTAGTAAACTAGTGGGCGTTTTGTGGCTTACATCTTCACTCGTAAGCCTCAAAATGATCTTAGAGGGAACTAGTGGGCACATTTATGGCCTTACGTGTTCACTAGTAAGCCTCAAAATGATCTTACTAGTGAACTAGTGGGCACATTTATGGCCTTACATGTTCACTAGTAAGCGTCAAAATGATCTTACTAGTAAACTAGTGGGCGTTTTGTGGCTTACATCTTCACTCGTCAGCCTCAAAATGATCTTAATAGTGAACTAGTGGGAGTTTTGTGGCTTACATGTCAACTAGTAAGCCTCAAAATGATCTTTCTAGTGAACTAGTGGGCACATTTATGGCCTTACATGTTCACGAGTAAGCGTCAAAATGATCTTACTAGTGAACTAGTGGGGATTTTGCGGCTTACATGTCAACTAGTAAGCCTCAAAGTGATCTTACTAATGAACTAGTGGGCATTTTGTGGCTTACATGTCAACCAGTAAGCCTCAAAATGATCTTACTAGTGAACTAGTGGGCACATTTATGGCTTTACATGTTCACTAGTAAGCCTCAAAATGATCTTACTAGTGAACTAGTAGGCGATGTGTGGCTTACATGTCAACTAGTAAGCCTCAAAATGAACTTACTAGTGAACTAGTGGGCACATTTATGGCCTTACATGTTCACTAGTAAGCGTCAAAATGATCTTACTAGTGAACTAGTGGGCGTTTTGTGGCTTACATGTTCACTAGTAAGCGTCAAAATGACCTTACTAGTGAACTAGTGGGCGTTTTGTGGCTTACATGTTCACTAGTAAGCCTCAAAATGATCTTACTAGTGAACGAGTGAGCGTTTTGTGGCTGACATGTTCATAAATAAGCGTCAAAATGATCTTACTAGGGAACTAGTGGGCGTTTTGTGGCTTACATGTTCACTAGTAAGCGTCAGAATTACCTTACTAGTGAACCAGTGAGCGTTTTGTGGCTTACATGTTCACTAGTAAGTGTCAAAATGACCTTACTAGTGAACTAGTGAGCGTTTTGTGGCTTACATGTTCACTAGTAAGCGTCAAAATGATCTTACTAGTGAACTAGTGGGCGTTCTGTGGCTTACATGTTCACTAGAAGCCTCAAAATTATCTTACTAGTGAACTAGCGGGCGTTTTGTGGCTTACATGTCAACTAGTAAGCCTCAAAATGATCTTACTAGTGAACTAGTGGGCACATTTATGGCCTTACATGTTCACTAGTAAGCGTCAAAATGATCTTACTAGTGAACTAGTGGGCGTTTTGTGGCTTACATGTTCACTAGTAAGCGTCAAAATGACCTTACTAGTGAACTAGTGGGCGTTTTGTGGCTTACATGTTCACTAGTAAGCGTCAAAATGATCTTACTAGTGAACGAGTGAGCGTTTTGTGGCTGACATGTTCATAAATAAGCGTCAAAATGATCTTACTAGGGAACTAGTGGGCGTTTTGTGGCTTACATGTTCACTAGTAAGCGTCAGAATTACCTTACTAGTGAACCAGTGAGCGTTTTGTGGCTTACATGTTCACTAGTAAGTGTCAAAATGACCTTACTAGTGAACTAGTGAGCGTTTTGTGGCTTACATGTTCACGAGTAAGCGTCAAAATGATCTTACTAGTGAACTAGTGGGCGTTCTGTGGCTTACATGTTCACTAGAAGCCTCAAAATTATCTTACTAGTGAACTAGCGGGCGTTTTGTGGCTTACATGTCAACTAGTAAGCCTCAAAATGATCTTACTAGTGAACTAGTGGGCACATTTATGGCCTTACATGTTCACGAGTAAGCGTCAAAATGACCTTACTAGTGAACTAGTGGGCAATATGGAATAAATACTCAAAGGGCTTGCCAGGCAAGCCCATTGAGTATTTAAAGGGTTCAAAGGGCTTGCCTGGAAAGCCCTTTGAGTATTTATTCATCCGTGATGGTATTGTAGACCAATGAGAGCACGTCCGACAGACACGTGGACTTCGGGCGGCCAATCATGATGCATTTCGAGCCAAGCCCCAACAAAAACGGAGGAGAAAACTTTCAGACGCTTTGAAAGCTTTTGGGGTACATATTACTCTTGTTGTTACACAAAATTTTGTTTTACGATTATTTTAGGCGGTAACGTTATGGTGTAAATGTCAAATACGTGGTCAATTTATCAAGATGAAGCCTGCTTAAAAATTTGCTCCAACAATTTTGGAGATGTGTCTGACTTTGACAGCAATGGCGGCAGTTCAACGCTGACAGTCGCAGTCGGGTGCAGATTTATTTCGGCAGGACTTTCTAAAATCTGCCGTTTGCTCTGACAGTTCTCTTTCTGACAGTCACATTTTGTCTTATTACTCACAAGCTAATTGACATTTAAAAAAAGAGTTAATGTTTGGAACACGATTTTGCTCTTACTGTTTGCTGCCTTAGTTCGTTTGAAATATTCGCTTCCTGCATTACATGAAGTACATTTTTTAATATTCACAAGACTGTAACTGTGCATTATAAATAATGTCACATTTGCACTATGTTTTACTGGATCTACAACTAAACTAGGTCCTCGTTTCTGGGAGAGTCCACAGCACCTCCTGTATCACAACCATTCTGCCGGCACACCTTCAGCAGCACAATGTTTCTAACGGGAGCTGGAGGGTGATCAGCTTCATTGAAGAACAGGAGGAGGAGAGGCACAACGTTTGTCATTTGTGATATGTTTTTAGACTTTTCGCCTAACTAAAAAAACTATGTTTTGTTAATTTCTTGATATAGTTCTTGTATTTAAATATTTTAACAATCAAATATTTTTCAACTGTGTTTTAGATATGAATTGTATGAAATAAATCAGTGAAGCCCCATTCAAATTCTACTCTATCTAATCTGCTCGATCACACTGCTGTCAACCTGCTGTACCTCCAAACTCCTTGGCTTACTCGCAGTTGGAGGGTTCCCCCCGAACGGGGGGACAAATCAAGGAACCAATCCCTGCACCCCGAACGGGGTGCCCTTACGGCCGTTTTTTTTTTTCGGCTAACCGCCCCCTGAACCTGGCAGGGTGGCGGGCGGACCTTTTGCTCCAGGCCTGGGACATAGAGACAAATCCGGGGCCCACACAGACACTCTCACGCACGCAACAAACACACACACAACAAACTACCTGGACATGCGACATTTGCACACAACAGATTACAAGAAGACAGACATCCTTCAGATGCAACCACCACACACCACACTGGGTACACAAACATTGCACAAACATAAACACTAGACACACCCCCCCAAACCTGGACCTGCAATAGCTGCAATAGAATCATCACACGCAGACAAACCTCACTCAGATGCAACTCAACACACCCACACTGGATACACAGACATTGCTCCGGCATCACCACCCGCCAATACACAAACACGTGGACATGCAGAACACACACGCAAACAACAAACACCCCAACACCACAACCCCCGAACAACCCACAAAGAACAACACCCACCAACAAAAACAACAAACACACACTGACCATACTACAAATAAACATCAACGGCATCCAAAACAAGAAAACAGAACTAGAAGAACTCGCCTCACAACAGCACGCAGACATCATCACCATACAAGAAACCAAACTAGAAAAACAACACAACACACCTCGTCTCACCAACTACACCAGCATTAGGAAAGACAGAGAACACAAGGGAGGAGGAGGACTGCTCACATACATTCACAAATCAGTCACATTCACTCCCATGAACATCCCCAACAACATTAACACCAACACTACAGAAATTCAAACCGTAAAGATTCACATAACCAACCACAAAAGACTACACATATGCAACATGTATATACCCCCCAGAGATACCACCCGACCAGACCACGCCACAGAAGACACAGACATCACCAACACCTTCCAATACATAAACTCGCTGAACAACACCATTCTAACCGCAGACATCAACGCTCACTCAACACAATGGCACTCTCCCTACGACGACCACAGAGGCACCCTCATTGCAGACATACTACAGAACTCCCAACAAATCACTCTAAACGCAAACACACCTACCAGAAAACCTACAAACATCAACCAACAACCAACATCACCGGACATCACAACAGCCAGCAACAGCATCACAAACAGAACAACATGGACCACAATACACGCACTCAGTTCAGACCACCTTCCTATCAAAATCACACACAACACGCGTGCTCCTTTCCGCCTACAACAACACCTTCAAACTTACACAAATTACAGGAAAGCAGACTGGGAAGGATACACCTCTGAAATAGAATCAGCACTGGAGAACTTAACCATACCTGACAACATCCACACAGCCAACACCATGCTCACAAACCTCATACTTACAGCAGACAAACACCACATACCCCACGGAAAAATAAAAAGCAAATCACTTCTCCTACCACAACACATCAGAACACTCATCAGCCAAAGAAACGACATCAGACAACAAAACCACCAAGACCCACGCATCACAGACCTAAACAAAGAAATAGACAAACAAATCCAAAAACACAAACAAGAGCTATGGAAAGAACACTTAACGGATGCATGGAACCACAGACACAAACAATACATACTCTGGAACACAGTAACAAGACTATCTAACAAAGAACAAAAAGCACCAGAAAACACCACAATACAGTTCGGACAACACACGGCAATATCCAACAAACAGAAAGCACGAGCATTCAACAAACAATTCACCAACATAATACAACACAAAACCAACAGAACATACAGACAACTACAACGCAAAATCCGAAAACTCAACACCACGCCCATAACCATCACAGAACAACAAGTCAAACAAGCACTACAACGCTCCAAAAACAACAACTCCACAGGCCCAGACAACATAAACATCAGACATCTGAAACACCTAGGCCCCAAAGCAATAACACTACTCACACACACTTACAACACATCACTCAACACCAACACCATCCCCGCAATATGGAAGACTGCAAAAATAATCCCAATACCAAAACCCAACAAAAACCACGCACTCGGCCCATCCTACAGACCAATAGCACTACTCAGCCCAATAGCCAAAACAATGGAAAAGGTAATACTACCCTTCATTACCAACAACACTCAACTACCCTCTCACCAACACGGCTTCCGAAAACAACACTCCACAACCACAGCACTACACCACATACACAACATCATAGCCACAGGTTTCAATCAACAAAAACCACCACAACGAACAGTTGCCATAGCCCTAGACATGTCCAAAGCCTTTGACACGGTAAACCTACACACACTCACAAACAAACTCAACAACACTAACACCCCAAACATCATCATCAAATACATCTTCAACTACATAAGGGGACGCAGACAATACACTCAATACCGGGGGGAAACATCAGAACACAGAAACACGAAAACGGGGGTACGACAGGGGGGAGTACTTTCACCAACACTATTCAACATATACATGGCAGACTTACCACAACCACCTCCAAATGTACACACAGTTACATATGCAGACGACATCACCATTCTATCCACACATGTCAAACCACAACAGGCACAACAACAAGTACAAAAATATCTCCACGACATATACAACTGGACAAAACAGAACCAACTCACACTCAACGCAGACAAAACCACCACCACTCTGTTCACACTGGATCCGGCAGAATACAGCAACAGACTCACTTTACAAATAGATAACACCACCCTACCCACAGTCCGCGAACCCAAAATACTGGGATTAACATGGGACCCCAAACTCACCTTCTCAAAACACACACAACACACTCTAACCCGCGCCAAGCAATCAAACAAAATACTTAAAGCCTTTACAACCACTCACTGGGGAAAATCCAAAGAAACTATACTCACCACATACAAAGCAACCACACTCACACGCCTCGAATACGCAAACACTATATGGTCACCAACACTATCGGACACAAACAAGACAAAACTCCAGACCACACAGAACACAGCACTCAGAATAGCAACAGGATGCACACAAGACACAAACATACAACACTTGCATGAGGAAACAAAAACTCTCCCACTGAACACCCATCTAAAACTACACGCATCGCAAATCAGACAAAAAGCCCAACACCCAACCCACCCACTACACCCAATCACTCAACAACCACCACCACCCAGACAAAAGAAACAAACAATCTTCCACAACAACAACTACACACACAACAAAGACACAGCACCACAGGACACCAACAACGACACCATAAAACAGAACATGAAAGACATACACACCCACTTTGTACAAACACACTTGGACACCAGACAACACAACAAAGTAATACATGCACCAGCACCAGAAATAGACCCATCAGAGCAAGACCTACCACACAGAACCAGACAACTCCTAGCACAACTCCGAACCAACAAATCACCAGCCCTCCACTCCTACCTACACAACATTACACCGGACACACACCCAACACCACTCTGTGCGCTATGCGGCACGCAAGTGCACGACACACAACACCTGTTCACCTGCACAAACATACCCACCACACTGACTCCGGAGGACCTCTGGCGAAACCCAAGCGGAGTGGCGGCCCTGGTCGCCCGCTGGGCGGCGGAGGGGGGTCTGGGGATCCGGGAGACGGAGTGAGGGCCCGGTCCCCCAATGTCGGGGCACGGGTGGGGTCGACAACAACAACAACAACATCAACCTGCTGTAAATAATGCCTCCATTCATGATTGTAGAAACCCCAGAACGGTAAACATGTGATTATTTTATTTTAAAATATAAGAAGCCTATGTTTTGCAATTGTGCTCATTTTCATTGTATTGCACGACAAATATAATAGATGAGCCGGTTTGGGGACATCATCAACCAAGCTGCTGCTCCAATTGCAATGCGATATATTGTCCTGCTCTCCTAAATTCGCATCTACACCACAAATTATAACATCCTAACTGATTTAGCAACAACTGAAAATTCACATCATTATTTAGGGAGTTGCATAACTGTTGCATTATATGGTGCCCTATTCATTTTATTTAGTATAGCATACATATATAAAAGTGGAAAGATACTGCAGAGCTGTGCCATTACTCTTTATCTCTGTGTACATAATAAATAAACATCACCTACAGATACATTGGTAAAAATTGCTTGATTCCTTCTGTATACTGTAGATATTACGCAAATGGCGGTAAATAATTGTGAAAGCTCAGAATCAGGTTTTAAAGGGTTAATTCTTTGCTGGGTGGAGCTCTTATCATGGAGCCAATAGGAGGTGTCCTCGGGTGGTGTCCGTCCCTCATTCAGCTCGGGTCCTCCACCAGAGGCCAGGAAGCCCGAGGGCCCCGCGCAGTACCCCCGCCGCTCCCAGCACCGCACACCTCCGGACCGAGATGTCCGACGCTGGTCCCGGGATCTGTCGCAACCACCCATCCAGTCCGGGGAGTCACTGCCCCGAGCGCCCCGACCACCACAGGCCCGACCGCCACCCCCACCCCCCAGGCCCTCCCCAGCCCCTCCCCGAGCCCCTGGTACCCCCCGAGCCCCCCATGCTCCCCCCTCCCGATGCCTCCACCACCTGGGACCGCCACATCCACCACAACGGCCCTCCTCCGCCCCCCATCCACGACCACGACATCTGGCTGGCTCGCCACCACCATCCCGCCAGTCTGGATCCGGAAGTCCCACAGGATCCCCGCTCCGCCACCCTCCACCACCCTCGGAGGTGCCCCCCACTCCGACCCCGGGGCCCCCAGTCCACACTCCGCACAGATGCCTCGGCAGACCACGCCAGCCACCTGGCCATGGCGCTCCACGCAGGCCCCCCCTGCCAGCATCCCACACCCTGCAGCCACGTGCCGGATCGTCCCAGGCGCCTCCCCGCACAACCCACACCCCGGGTCCTGTCCGGCGCGGCACATCCGGGCCTCGACGGCTCCGGCGCCCAAGGCCCGCTCCTGAGCAGCCAGGATGAGCGCCCCTGCGCTGTCCCCCAGGCCAGTCCCCTCCAGCCACCGATAGGACTTCTTGAGATCAGCCACCTCAGCCACGGTCCGGTGGCACATCCCGCGTAGGGGCCCGCCCCACCACGATGGTCCCCCCCCCAGCGCCCGTCCCTCCGCTCCCCACTTGGGGCAAAAAATGAGCACATAACACCATCCAGTGTGGGTCCTTGGGCAAGAGCCTTCACGCTAATGCGTACCTCATACAATGATGAGAGACAATAAAATGAATGACATGCCAGCTCAGACGTCGCCCGGCCAAACAAGGTCTGCGTCAGGTGCTGGGGAACCAGAGCACCTTGATGAAAAATGGAGCAGAGATGGGCAAGATGCAATAACATGGCTCTGTTGGAATGCTACTACTCAAGCAAGCCTAGTCAGAGAGGTTACATGGAGAGAATGTGGGCTAAATGGTTACTTCGAAACCCACAGTCACGGGTGGCCACGAAACAACTCGTAACTCAGTGTTCCAACATCCACAAACGGCAACTGCTGTCACAACTTGAGATTGATGAGGTACAACGCAGGTTCCATGGTGAGGGGCCCCAGGCTGCCAGATCAGAGGAGGAGTTCATACCAGAGTGAATGCAGATGATGAGATTGGGAGGCCAGCCCCAATGAATGAAATGCTGAGCGAGGCAGCAACTGACCTGAAAGCTAAGATCATGGCAAGAATGAAAGCTGGGAAACCTAGAATCCGATTACAACGGCTATGTGAAGTACCACCTGAAAGTCTCTTGGAAAGTGTGAATGCAGCACTGAGGGCGATCCTTACCGTAACGATCACGGAAATGAACTGATATACGCTTCAGCATCAGTGATCCTTGAGATGCTTGGCTATAAGAGCAACCATGGAAGCCATGAGATACATTACCGACCATGGAAAAGACGGTTGGAGGCTAAGATCAAGGCGGCTCGGAAAGATGTGAGTCAATTGACTGAGGTCACGAGAGGTGTGATGAAAAGGCCGATCCTGAGAGGTACATCCAGATGACCATATATGAAGCACTCGAAACAAAGGCTCCAAGCCTTGTCCAGCCGCCTAAAGCGGTACACGAAAGAGAATGAGGCCAGACGAATAAACAGGCTGTTTGCAACACAACCTGCGAAAGTGTACGCTCAGTGGCAGGGTCCTAACAACAGAGCTGATCCACCAAGACTGGAAACTGAAAGGTACTGGAGAGGCAGATGGGAGAAGGAGGTTGCACATAACAGCAGTGCACAATGGCTGATCACCCAAAGAGAGGAGCACAGACACCTCCCTGAACAGAACCCAATTACCATAACAGTGGCAGACATAAAGGAAATAGTCTCAAATATGAAGAACTGGACAGCACCAGGCCCGGACATGGTCCACACTTACTGGCTAAAGAGACTCACAGCACTCCATGAGCGCCCAGCAGCACAAATGAACCAGCTGCCTAGGGATGGGACTCACCCAGGATGGCTAACCGAAGGGCGAACGATCCTTATCATGAAAGATCCCTCAAAGGGTGCAGTCGCATCCAACTATCGGCCAATAACCTGTCCCTCCACAATTTTGGAAGCTCATGTTGCGGCTAAGATAAGTGCACACATGGATCAATACATGAGCGAAGCACGGAAGGGCATTGGTAGAGATACCAGGGGAGCCAAACATCCGTTCCTGGTTGACAGAACAGTCGCACAAGACTGCAGGTCCCGATGTACCAACCTGTGCACAGCCTGGATTGATTAAAAGAAAGCCTATGACTCGATGCCACATACATGGATCACTGAATGCTTGGATGTGTATAAGGTGAACAGGACCCTAAGAGCCTTCGTTGCGAACTTGATGAGGATGTGGAAAACCACACTTGAAGCCAATGGCAAGCCACTTACCCAAGTGTCCATCAAATGTGGCATATACCAAGGTGATGCACTCTCCCCACTGCTGTCCTGCATAGGACTGAACCCCCTAAGCCAAGTAATCACCAAGACAGGCCATGGATACCGCCTCAGAAATTGAGCTACGATCAGTCACCTCCTCTACAAGGATGACATGTAGCTGTTTGCTAAGAGCGAAAGGGACATAGACTCCCTGATCCACACAATCAAGATCTACAGCAGCGACATCGGGATGTCATTCGTGCTGGAGAAATGTAGTCGGATGGTGACTAAGAGAGGAAGGGTAGTCCGCACTGAAGGGGTCTCACTCCCTGAAGGAACAATAGCAGACATTGAGGACAGCTACAAGTACCTCGGTATACCACAAGCCAATGGCAACCTCAAACTGGCAACAAGGAAAGCGGCTACGGCCAAATACCTCCAGCGAGTGAGGCAAGTCCTAAGAAGCCAGCTCAATGGCAAGAATAAGACCCGGGCAATAAACAGCTATGCCCTTTCCAGTGATCAGATACCCTGCAGGAAAAATAAGGTGGTCAAAGGAAGAGATTCAGACCACGGATGTTAAGACCCGAAAGCTCGTTACCATGCATGGAGGGTTCCATACCAAATCCAGCACCCTGAGACTGTACACAAGCCGAAAGGAAGGAGGCCGGGGACTAGTGAGTGTGAGAGCCACTGTCCAGGATGAAACATCCAAGCTCCACAAATACATCAAGGAGAAGGCACCAACGGATGATGTACTCAGAGAATGTCTCAGACAATGGGGAACAGAAGATGAGGTGCTGGAAGAGGGACCATCATGGGAGGACAAGCCCCTACACGGGATGTACCACCGGACAATAACTGCCGTGGCCAATCTCAAGAAGTCCGATCAGAGTTCTAGAGAGGGCTGGCCTGAAGGACAGCACAGAGGCACTCATCCTGGCTGCTCAGGAGCAGGCCCTGAGCACCAGAGCCATCGAGGCCTAGATACACCACACCAGCCAAGACCCAAGGTGTAGGTTGTGCAAAGAGGCACCTGAGACGATCTAACACATAACTGCAGGGTGTAAGGTGCTGGCAGGGAAAGCCTATATGGAACGCCATTACCAGGTGGCTGGCATAGTCTACCGAAACATCTGTGCGGAGTATGGACTGGACACCCCAAGTTCAAAATGGGAAACACCTCCGAAGGTGGTGGAGAATGACAGAGCGAAGATCCTATGGGACTTCCAGATCCAGACTGACAAGATGGTAATGGCGAACCAACCAGATATCCTGATGATAGATAAAGGGCAGAGGAAAGCCGTTGTAGTGGATGTAGCGGTCCCAAGTGCTGGAAACATCAGAAAGAAGGAACACGAGAAACTCGAGAAATCCCAAGGGCTCAGAGAGGAGCTGGAGAGAGCCTGGAAGGTAAAGGGGACAGTCGTGCCTGTGGTGGTCGGAGCACTCGGGGCAGTGACCCCCAAACTAGATGATGAGTGGTTGCAACAGATCCCGGGAACAACATCGGACATCTCAGTCCAGAAATGTGCAGTGCTGGGAACGGCAAGGATACTGCGCAGAACCCTCAAGCTTCCTGGCCTCTGGTAGAGGACCCCAGCTGAATGAGGGATGGACACCACCTGAGGGGTGAGACGAGGATTTTTTTTATAGATATACAGTAGATACACATTCACTCCCATGAACATCCCCAACAACATTAACACCAACACTACAGAAATTCAAACCGTAAAGATTCACATAACCAACCACAAAAGACTACACATATGCAACATGTATACACCCCCCAGAGATACCACCCGACCAGACCACGCCACAGAAGACACAGACATCACCAACACCTTCCAATACATAAACTCGCTGAACAACACCATTCTAACCGCAGACATCAACGCTCACTCAACACAATGGCACTCTCCCTACGACGACCACAGAGGCACCCACATTGCAGACATACTACAAAACTCCCAACAAATCACTCTAAACACAAACACACCCACCAGAAAACCTACAAACATCAACCAACAACCAACATCACCGGACATCACAACAGCCAGCAACAGCATCACAAACAGAACAACATGGACCACAATACACGCACTCAGTTCAGACCACCTTCCTATCAAAATCACACACAACACGCGTGCTCCTTTCCGCCTACAACAACACCTTCAAACTTACACAAATTACAGGAAAGCAGACTGGGAAGGATACACCTCTGAAATAGAATCAGCACTGGAGAACATAACCATACCTGACAACATCCACACAGCCAACACCATGCTCACAAACCTCATACTTACAGCAGACAAACACCACATACCCCACGGAAAAATAAAAAGCAAATCACTTCTCCTACCACAACACATCAGAACACTCATCAGCCAAAGAAACGACATCAGACAACAAAACCACCAAGACCCACGCATCACAGACCTAAACAAAGAAATAGACACACAAATCCAAAAACACAAACAAGAGCTATGGAAAGAACACTTAACGGATGCATGGAACCACAGACACAAACAACACATACTCTGGAACACAGTAACAAGACTATCAAACAAAGAACAAAAAGCACCAGAAAACACCACAATACAGTTCGGACAACACACGGCAATATCCAACAAACAGAAAGCACGAGCATTCAACAAACAATTCACCAACATAATACAACACAAAACCAACAGAACATACAGACAACTACAACGCAAAATACGAAAACTCAACACCACGCCCATAACCATCACAGAACAACAAGTCAAACAAGCACTACAACGCTCCAAAAGCAACAACTCCACAGGCCCAGACAACATAAACATCAGACATCTGAAACACCTAGGCCCCAAAGCAATAACACTACTCACACACACTTACAACACATCACTCAACACCAACACCATCCCCGCAATATGGAAGACTGCAAAAATAATCCCAATACCAAAACCCAACAAAAACCACGCACTCGGCCCATCTTACAGACCAATAGCACTACTCAGCCCAATAGCCAAAACAATGGAAAAGGTAATACTACCCTTCATTACCAACAACACTCAACTACCCTCTCACCAACACGGCTTCCGAAAACAACACTCCACAACCACAGCACTACACCACATACACAACATCATAGCCACAGGTTTCAATCAACAAAAACCACCACAACGAACAGTTGCCATAGCCCTAGACATGTCCAAAGCCTTTGACACGGTAAACCTACACACACTCACAAACAACAAACTCAACAACACTAACACCCCAAACATCATCATCAAATACATCTTCAACTACATAAGGGGACGCAGACAATACACTCAATACCGGGGGGAAACATCAGAACATAGAAACACGAAAACGGGGGTACCACAGGGGGGAGTACTTTCACCAACACTATTCAACATATACATGGCAGACTTACCACAACCACCTCCAAATGTACACACAGTTACATATGCAGACGACATCACCATTCTATCCACACATGTCAAACCACAACAGGCACAACAACAAGTACAAAAATATCTCCACGACATATACAACTGGACAAAACAGAACCAACTCACACTCAACGCAGACAAAACCACCACCACTCTGTTCACACCGGATCCGGCAGAATACAGCAACAGGCTCACTTTACAAATAGATAACACCACCCTACCCACAGTCCGCGAACCCAAAATACTGGGATTAACATGTGACCCCAAACTCACCTTCTCAAAACACACACAACACACTCTAACCCGCGCCAAGCAATCAAACAAAATACTTAAAGCCTTAACAACCACTCACTGGGGAAAATCCAAAGAAACTATACTCACCACATACAAAGCAACCACACTCACACGCCTCGAATACGCAAACACTATATGGTCACCAACACTATCGGACACAAACAAGACAAAACTCCAGACCACACAGAACACAGCACTCAGAATAGCAACAGGATGCACACAAGACACAAACATACAACACTTGCATGAGGAAACAAAAACTCTCCCACTGAACATCCATCTAAAACTACACGCATCGCAAATCAGACAAAAAGCCCAACACCCAACCCACCCACTACACCCACTCACTCAACAACCACCACCACCCAGACAAAAGAAACAAACAATCTTCCACAACAACAACTACACACACAACAAAGACACAGCACCACAGGACACCAACAACGACACCATAAAACAGAACATGAAAGACATACACACCCACTTTGTACAAACACACTTGGACACCAGACAACACAACAAAGTAATACATGCACCAGCACCAGAAATAGACCCATCAGAGCAAGACCTACCACACAGAACCAGACAACTCCTAGCACAACTCCGAACCAACAAATCACCAGCCCTCCACTCCTACCTACACAACATTACACCGGACACACACCCAACACCACTCTGTGCGCTATGCGGCACGCAAGTGCACGACACACAACACCTGTTCACCTGCACAAACATACCCACCACACTGACTCCGGAGGACCTCTGGCGAAACCCAAGTGGAGTGGCGGCCCTGCTCGCCCGCTGGGCGGAGGAGGGGGGTCTGGGGATCCGGGAGACGGAGTGAGGGCCCGGTCCCCCAATGTCGGGGCACGGGTGGGGTCGACAACAACAACAACAACAACATAAAAAAAGACTTCCCCTTTAAATATTCCTGCTGCATAATATATCTCCTTTCCTTTCGTAAAGGATGGTCAGAACCTTTCCTAAGCATTATTAAAATTTAGACGATCTTTGCTCCAGGTGCTACCGGCTCATCTCACTCGGTTAGGATAGGAAAGGAAAGTTCCTATGCCAAAATGATAATCCAAAAAGGGCCCCTGTTGGTGGATAATCAGGCCATGGGAGGTGTGAGTAAATTGTGAGGGGGTGTTGGCTGGAGCTAGAAATAATTTTGGTGTCTTGTCCCTGCAGTAGGTTCATTAAAAGAGCAACCAGTGTTTTCACCACCATGGTCGGATCTTACTCTGGAGGGTAACCCATACAGGCAGGTGGCTTGGACAAAATATTTCAACACTGTCAAAGCTGTGTTGTCTGTGCTCCAGTTGAAGGTACGTTATTAGCCTGGAATTCCCATCAATGCCGGCATGTGTCACAAACACCCACCTGTAAAACAAACATGAAAAGAATAATGATTAAATACAAGAAAACAATCAAGTTTCATATCTTGTTTGAAATATCATCTCGGTAGAGAAGGTATTGCTGTGCACTTAAGACTACATGGAGGCAATTTGGAGTTTGTGTAACTTGGATATACAAATGATAAAATTCAATTTAATCTGTGCTGTCCATACAATATGGCTTTCTAATGCTCCCACGAGTACAAATATAAGATGATCCCTTATTACCGAATGAGACGCATATGCCCATCTATGTGCCATAAACTATTGGGGAATGGCACATAGTATGTTCTTCTAGCCACAGTCTGGCTCCATCTCTGGGCTGCAGCAGCTGGCTCAATACGGTTGAGGATTTCTCGAACTCTTTTTCTTTGTACTACAATACCATCAGCACGCAGGTATGCCCTCATCATCTGCAACAGGTTCATAAAACAACACAATAAAGAAAGTACACTTTCACAATGAATATAATGATATATACATGAAGGGACAAGAGTATGTAGCAGAACACTTGCTTCCGAGCCTGATCTGGGAAATTGGCTGTGCAATCTTCTGACATGCTCTTCCAGGTCAACATCATGAATGGGAGTAAATCTATTTCTGGCTGAAATCTGAAAAAACTTCATTTTTTTATGCAGGTATGAAGAGGAACAACACAACATCTCAGTGATGGCTCTCACTGTAAAGCCCTGAGTGGGGAGCAGTTGAATTTGATCACTTGTAATGTCAAGTGCTGGTTTTCCTCGTCTACCTAAAGTATGGAAATAAAAGGATTAAGGAATTCAAGCAAACGAATCACTACGTGTTTTTTATATACTGTATACAGTACAGGCATATAGACACAGATGTACATAAAAGTATATGCAGCTTCAAAACCACGAGCAGCTATTTTCTCTAACCATTTTACTCAAGAAAAAAATAATTCAAACTTATAATTGAATAACTAAAAGATCACTAGTTATTGCTTAAAAGTGTACAGCCATCGCGTTACTTAATAGTCTACTGATTTGCAGGAAAACCACTGGTATAAAACGACGTTTGACAGGGTGATAGAAGGTAAGTCACAGCAAGTCGTCAGTAAAACCCGTGTGTAGTTCGAATAAAAATACATACGAAAAACCAATGACAAAAAATGGTAGCCATTTTACCTGTGTGCAAACGATGTGCCACATGGGAACAAACACGTCCACCATTAGGAGTGGGTCCCGCAATGATGACAGATCGGAGATCTATTGGACTTTGAATCAAACTTTGAATAGTATCAGCGCTAAACTGGTCACTAACTCTTCTTAAATTAGCAATTGAAATGTTTATCGCGCGTGCTTCACTTTCACCGGCAGACACTTGATGACAGGCACTCTCTATTGCCCTGCACCTTCGCCGAATACGTCTCAGGACACTGTCCGCCATTGTTGTTTTAAAAAACTAAGTGGGCACAGAATTTCCAAAATCATGAGCCCTGACTGGTGGGATGACACTATTTTGAAACGTACAGCCAATAGGATACCGTTACATGTTTTCGTAATCATCCTTATTTGCATTTAATGCAAGTACAGTGTAATGTCACTAGCACTACAAGTGGGCACATTTATGGCCTTGCATGTTCACTAGTAAGCGTCAAAATCATCTTACCAGTGAACTAGTGGGCACATTTATGGCCTTAAATGTTCAGTAGTAAGCGTCAAAATTATCTTATTATGGATGGATGGATGGATAGTGAACTAGTGAGCGTTTTGTGGCTTACATGTTCACTAGTAAGCGTCAAAATGACCTTACTAGTAAACTAGTGAGCGTTTTGTGGCTTACATGTTCACTAGTAAGCGTCAAAATGATCTTACTAGTGAACTATTGGGCGTTTTGTGGCTTACATGTTCACTAGTAAGCCTCAAAATGATCTTACTAGTGAACTAGTAGGCGATGTGTGGCTTACATGTCAACTAGTAAGCCTCAAAATGAACTTACTAGTGAACTAGTGGGCACATTTATGGCCTTACATGTTCACTAGTAAGCGTCAAAATGATCTTACTAGTGAACTAGTGGGCGTTTTGTGGCTTACATGTTCACTAGTAAGCGTCAACATGACCTTACTAGTGAACTAGTGGGCGTATTGTGGCTTACATGTTCACTAGTAAGCGTCAAAATGATCTTACTAGTGAACGAGTGAGCGTTTTGTGGCTGACATGTTCATAAATAAGCGTCAAAATGATCTTACTAGGGAACTAGTGGGCGTTTTGTGGCTTACATGTTCACTAGTAAGCGTCAAAATTACCTTACTAGTGAACCAGTGAGCGTTTTGTGGCTTACATGTTCACTATTAAGCGTCAAAATGACCTTACTAGTGAACTAGTGAGCGTTTTGTGGCTTACATGTTCACTAGTAAGCGTCAAAATGATCTTACTAGTGAACTAGTGGGCGTTCTGTGGCTTACATGTTCACTAGAAGCCTCAAAATTATCTTACTAGTGAACTAGCGGGCGTTTTGTGGCTTACATGTCAACTAGTAAGCCTCAAAATGATCTTACTAGTGAACTAGTGGGCACATTTATGGCCTTACATGTTCACTAGTAAGCGTCAAAATGACCTTACTAGTGAACTAGTGGGCAATATGGAATAAATACTCAAAGGGCTTGCCAGGCAAGCCCATTGAGTATTTAAAGGGTTCAAAGGGCTTGCCTGGCAAGCCCTTTGAGTATTTATTCATCCGTGATGGTATTGTAGACCAATGAGAGCACGTCCGACAGACACGTGGACTTCGGGCGGCCAATCATGATGCATTTCGAGCCAAGCCCCAACAAAAACGGAGGAGAAAACTTTCAGACGCTTTGAAAGCTTTTGGGGTACATATTACTCTTGTTGTTACACAAAATTTTGTTTTACGATTATTTTAGGCGGTAACGTTATGGTGTAAATGTCAAATACGTGGTCAATTTATCAAGATGAAGCCTGCTTAAAAATTTGCTCCAACAATTTTGGAGATGTGTCTGACTTTGACAGCAATGGCGGCAGTTCAACGCTGACAGTCGCAGTCGGGTGCAGATTTATTTCGGCAGGACTTTCTAAAATCTGCCGTTTGCTCTGACAGTTCTCTGTCTGACAGTCACATTTTGTCTTATTACTCACAAGCTAATTGACATTTAAAAAAAGAGTTAATGTTTGGAACACGATTTTGCTCTTACTGTTTGCTGCCTTAGTTCGTTTGAAATATTCGCTTCCTGCATTACATGAACTACATTTTTTAATATTCACAAGACTGTAACTGTGCATTATAAATAATGTCACATTTGCACTGTTTTACTGGATCTACAACTAAACTAGGTCCTCGTTTCTGGGAGAGTCCACAGCACCTCCTGTATCACAACCATTCTGCCGGCACACCTTCAGCAGCACAATGTTTCTAACGGGAGCTGGAGGGTGATCAGCTTCATTGAAGAACAGGAGGAGGAGAGGCACAACGTTTGTCATTTGTGATATGTTTTTAGACTTTTCTCCTAACTAAAAAAACTATGTTTTGTTAATTTCTTGATATAGTTCTTGTATTTAAATATTTTAACAATCAAATATTTTTCAACTGTGTTTTAGATATGAATTGTATGAAATAAATCAGTGAAGCCCCATTCAAATTCTACTCTATCTAATCTGCTCGATCACACTGCTGTCAACCTGCTGTACCTCCAAACTCCTTGGCTTACTCGCAGTTGGAGGGTTCCCCCCGAACGGGGGGACAAATCAAGGAACCAATCCCTGCACCCCGAACGGGGTGCCCTTACGGCCGTTTTTTTTTTTTCGGCTAACCGCCCCCTGAACCTGGCAGGGTGGCGGGCGGACCTTTTGCTCCAGGCCTGGGACATAGAGACAAATCCGGGGCCCACACAGACACTCTCACGCACGCAACAAACACACACACAACAAACTACCTGGACATGCGACATTTGCACACAACAGATTACAAGAAGACAGACATCCTTCAGATGCAACCACCACACACCACACTGGGTACACAAACATTGCACAAACATAAACACTAGACACACCCCCCCAAACCTGGACCTGCAATAGCTGCAATAGAATCATCACACGCAGACAAACCTCACTCAGATGCAACTCAACACACCCACACTGGATACACAGACATTGCTCCGGCATCACCACCCGCCAATACACAAACACGTGGACATGCAGAACACACACGCAAACAACAAACACCCCAACACCACAACCCCCGAACAACCCACAAAGAACAACACCCACCAACAAAAACAACAAACACACACTGACCATACTACAAATAAACATCAACGGCATCCAAAACAAGAAAACAGAACTAGAAGAACTCGCCTCACAACAGCACGCAGACATCATCACCATACAAGAAACCAAACTAGAAAAACAACACAACACACCTCGTCTCACCAACTACACCAGCATTAGGAAAGACAGAGAACACAAGGGAGGAGGAGGACTGCTCACATACATTCACAAATCAGTCACATTCACTCCCATGAACATCCCCAACAACATTAACACCAACACTACAGAAATTCAAACCGTAAAGATTCACATAACCAACCACAAAAGACTACACATATGCAACATGTATATACCCCCCAGAGATACCACCCGACCAGACCACGCCACAGAAGACACAGACATCACCAACACCTTCCAATACATAAACTCGCTGAACAACACCATTCTAACCGCAGACATCAACGCTCACTCAACACAATGGCACTCTCCCTACGACGACCACAGAGGCACCCTCATTGCAGACATACTACAGAACTCCCAACAAATCACTCTAAACGCAAACACACCTACCAGAAAACCTACAAACATCAACCAACAACCAACATCACCGGACATCACAACAGCCAGCAACAGCATCACAAACAGAACAACATGGACCACAATACACGCACTCAGTTCAGACCACCTTCCTATCAAAATCACACACAACACGCGTGCTCCTTTCCGCCTACAACAACACCTTCAAACTTACACAAATTACAGGAAAGCAGACTGGGAAGGATACACCTCTGAAATAGAATCAGCACTGGAGAACATAACCATACCTGACAACATCCACACAGCCAACACCATGCTCACAAACCTCATACTTACAGCAGACAAACACCACATACCCCACGGAAAAATAAAAAGCAAATCACTTCTCCTACCACAACACATCAGAACACTCATCAGCCAAAGAAACGACATCAGACAACAAAACCACCAAGACCCACGCATCACAGACCTAAACAAAGAAATAGACACACAAATCCAAAAACACAAACAAGAGCTATGGAAAGAACACTTAACGGATGCATGGAACCACAGACACAAACAATACATACTCTGGAACACAGTAACAAGACTATCTAACAAAGAACAAAAAGCACCAGAAAACACCACAATACAGTTCGGACAACACACGGCAATATCCAACAAACAGAAAGCACAAGCATTCAACAAACAATTCACCAACATAATACAACACAAAACCAACAGAACATACAGACAACTACAACGCAAAATACGAAAACTCAACACCACGCCCATAACCATCACAGAACAACAAGTCAAACAAGCACTACAACGCTCCAAAAGCAACAACTCCACAGGCCCAGACAACATAAACATCAGACATCTGAAACACCTAGGCCCCAAAGCAATAACACTACTCACACACACTTACAACA
Organism: Hippocampus zosterae; assembly: GCF_025434085.1. Lineage (NCBI taxonomy): Eukaryota > Metazoa > Chordata > Actinopteri > Syngnathiformes > Syngnathidae > Hippocampus > Hippocampus zosterae. Next base: position 456,504 of record NC_067459.1, on the reverse strand, counting down.
CATCACTCAACACCAACACCATCCCCGCAATATGGAAGACTGCAAAAATAATCCCAATACCAAAACCCAACAAAAACCACGCACTCGGCCCATCTTACAGACCAATAGCACTACTCAGCCCAATAGCCAAAACAATGGAAAAGGTAATACTACCCTTCATTACCAACAACACTCAACTACCCTCTCACCAACACGGCTTCCGAAAACAACACTCCACAACCACAGCACTACACCACATACACAACATCATAGCCACAGGTTTCAATCAACAAAAACCACCACAACGAACAGTTGCCATAGCCCTAGACATGTCCAAAGCCTTTGACACGGTAAACCTGCACACACTCACAAACTCAACAACACTAACACCCCAAACATCATCATCAAATACATCTTCAACTACATAAGGGGACGCAGACAATACACTCAATACCGGGGGGAAACATCAGAACATAGAAACACGAAAACGGGGGTACCACAGGGGGGAGTACTTTCACCAACACTATTCAACATATACATGGCAGACTTACCACAACCACCTCCAAATGTACACACAGTTACATATGCAGACGACATCACCATTCTATCCACACATGTCAAACCACAACAGGCACAACAACAAGTACAAAAATATCTCCACGACATATACAACTGGACAATACAGAACCAACTCACACTCAACGCAGACAAAACCACCACCACTCTATTCACACCGGATCCGGCAGAATACAGCAACAGGCTCACTTTACAAATAGATAACACCACCCTACCCACAGTCCGCGAACCCAAAATACTGGGATTAACATGGGACCCCAAACTCACCTTCTCAAAACACACACAACACACTCTAACCCGCGCCAAGCAATCAAACAAAATACTTAAAGCCTTAACAACCACTCACTGGGGAAAATCCAAAGAAACTATACTCACCACATACAAAGCAACCACACTCACACGCCTCGAATACGCAAACACTATATGGTCACCAACACTATCGGACACAAACAAGACAAAACTCCAGACCACACAGAACACAGCACTCAGAATAGCAACAGGATGCACACAAGACACAAACATACAACACTTGCATGAGGAAACAAAAACTCTCCCACTGAACATCCATCTAAAACTACACGCATCGCAAATCAGACAAAAAGCCCAACACCCAACCCACCCACTACACCCACTCACTCAACAACCACCACCACCCAGACAAAAGAAACAAACAATCTTCCACAACAACAACTACACACACAACAAAGAGACAGCACCACAGGACACCAACAACGACACCATAAAACAGAACATGAAAGACATACACACCCACTTTGTACAAACACACTTGGACACCAGACAACACAACAAAGTAATACATGCACCAGCACCAGAAATAGACCCATCAGAGCAAGACCTACCACACAGAACCAGACAACCCCTAGCACAACTCCGAACCAACAAATCACCAGCCCTCCACTCCTACCTACACAACATTACACCGGACACACACCCAACACCACTCTGTGCGCTATGCGGCACGCAAGTGCACGACACACAACACCTGTTCACCTGCACAAACATACCCACCACACTGACTCCGGAGGACCTCTGGCGAAACCCAAGTGGAGTGGCGGCCCTGCTCGCCCGCTGGGCGGAGGAGGGGGGTCTGGGGATCCGGGAGACGGAGTGAGGGCCCGGTCCCCCAATGTCGGGGCACGGGTGGGGTCGACAACAACAACAACAACAACATAAAAAAAGACTTCCCCTTTAAATATTCCTGCTGCATAATATATCTCCTTTCCTTTCGTAAAGGATGGTCAGAACCTTTCCTAAGCATTATTAAAATTTAGACGATCTTTGCTCCAGGTGCTACCGGCTCATCTCACTCGGTTAGGATAGGAAAGGAAAGTTCCTATGCCAAAATGATAATCCAAAAAGGGCCCCTGTTGGTGGATAATCAGGCCATGGGAGGTGTGAGTAAATTGTGAGGGGGTGTTGGCTGGAGCTAGAAATAATTTTGGTGTCTTGTCCCTGCAGTAGGTTCATTAAAAGAGCAACCAGTGTTTTCACCACCATGGTCGGATCTTACTCTGGAGGGTAACCCATACAGGCAGGTGGCTTGGACAAAATATTTCAACACTGTCAAAGCTGTGTTGTCTGTGCTCCAGTTGAAGGTACGTTATTAGCCTGGAATTCCCATCAATGCCGGCATGTGTCACAAACACCCACCTGTAAAACAAACATGAAAAGAATAATGATTAAATACAAGAAAACAATCAAGTTTCATATCTTGTTTAAAATATCATCTCGGTAGAGAAGGTATTGCTGTGCACTTAAGACTACATGGAGGCAATTTGGAGTTTGTGTAACTTGGATATACAAATGATAAAATTCAATTTAATCTGTGCTGTCCATACAATATGGCTTTCTAATGCTCCCACGAGTACAAATATAAGATGATCCCTTATTACCGAATGAGACGCATATGCCCATCTATGTGCCATAAACTATTGGGGAATGGCACATAGTATGTTCTTCTAGCCACAGTCTGGCTCCATCTCTGGGCTGCAGCAGCTGGCTCAATACGGTTGAGGATTTCTCGAACTCTTTTTCTTTGTACTACAATACCATCAGCACGCAGGTATGCCCTCATCATCTGCAACAGGTTCATAAAACAACACAATAAAGAAAGTACACTTTCACAATGAATATAATGATATATACATGAAGGGACAAGAGTATGTAGCAGAACACTTGCTTCCGAGCCTGATCTGGGAAATTGGCTGTGCAATCTTCTGACATGCTCTTCCAGGTCAATATCATGAATGGGAGTAAATCTATTTCTGGCTGAAATCTGAAAAAACTTCATTTTTTTATGCAGGTATGAAGAGGAACAACACAACATCTCAGTGATGGCTCTCACTGTAAAGCCCTGAGTGGGGAGCAGTTCAATTTGATCCCTTGTAATGTCAAGTGCTGGTCTTCCTCGTCTACCTAAAGTATGGAAATAAAAGGATTAAGGAATTCAAGCAAACGAATCACTACGTGTTTTTTATATACTGTATACAGTACAGGCATATAGACACAGATGTACATAAAAGTATATGCAGCTTCAAAACCACGAGCAGCTATTTTCTCTAACCATTTTACTCAAGAAAAAAATAATTCAAACTTATAATTGAATAACTAAAAGATCACTAGTTATTGCTTAAAAGTGTACAGCCATCGCGTTACTTAATAGTCTACTGATTGGCAGGAAAACCACTGGTATAAAACGACGTTTGACAGGGTGATAGAAGGTAAGTCACAGCAAGTCGTCAGTAAAACCCGTGTGTAGTTCGAATAAAAATACATACGAAAAACCAATGACAAAAAATTGTAGCCATTTTACCTGTGTGCAAACGATGTGCCACATGGGAACAAACACGTCCACCATTAGGAGTGGGTCCCGCAATGATGACAGATCGGAGATCTATTGGACTTTGAATCAAACTTTGAATAGTATCAGCGCTAAACTGGTCACTAACTCTTCTTAAATTAGCAATTGAAATGTTTATCGCGCGTGCTTCACTTTCACCGGCAGACCCTTGATGACAGGCACTCTCTATTGCCCTGCACCTTCGCCGAATACGTCTCAGGACACTGTCCGCCATTGTTGTTTTAAAAAACTAAGTGGGCACAGAATTTCCAAAATCATGAGCCCTGACTGGTGGGATGACACTATTTTGAAACGTACAGCCAATAGGATACTGTTACATGTTTTCGTAATCATCCTTATTTGCATTTAATGCAAGTACAGTGTAATGTCACTAGCACTACAAGTGGGCACATTTATGGCCTTGCATTTTCACTAGTAAGCGTCAAAATCATCTTACCAGTGAACTAGTGGGCACATTTATGGCCTTAAATGTTCAGTAGTAAGCGTCAAAATTATCTTATTATGGATGGATGGATGGATAGTGAACTAGTGAGCGTTTTGTGGCTTACATGTTCACTAGTAAGCGTCAAAATGACCTTACTAGTAAACTAGTGAGCGTTTTGTGGCTTACATGTTCACTAGTAAGCGTCAAAATGATCTTACTAGTGAACTATTGGGCGTTTTGTGGCTTACATGTTCACTAGTAAGCCTCAAAATGATCTTACTAGTGAACTAGTAGGCGATGTGTGGCTTACATGTCAACTAGTAAGCCTCAAAATGAACTTACTAGTGAACTAGTGGGCACATTTATGGCCTTACATGTTCACTAGTAAGCGTCAAAATGATCTTACTAGTGAACTAGTGGGCGTTTTGTGGCTTACATGTTCACTAGTAAGCGTCAAAATGACCTTACTAGTGAACTAGTGGGCGTTTTGTGGCTTACATGTTCACTAGTAAGCGTCAAAATGATCTTACTAGTGAACGAGTGAGCGTTTTGTGGCTGACATGTTCATAAATAAGCGTCAAAATGATCTTACTAGGGAACTAGTGGGCGTTTTGTGGCTTACATGTTCACTAGTAAGCGTCAAAATTACCTTACTAGTGAACCAGTGAGCGTTTTGTGGCTTACATGTTCACTAGTAAGCGTCAAAATGACCTTACTAGTGAACTAGTGAGCGTTTTGTGGCTTACATGTTCACTAGTAAGCGTCAAAATGATCTTACTAGTGAACTAGTGGGCGTTCTGTGGCTTACATGTTCACTAGAAGCCTCAAAATTATCTTACTAGTGAACTAGCGGGCGTTTTGTGGCTTACATGTCAACTAGTAAGCCTCAAAATGATCTTACTAGTGAACTAGTGGGCACATTTATGGCCTTACATGTTCACTAGTAAGCGTCAAAATGACCTTACTAGTGAACTAGTGGGCAATATGGAATAAATACTCAAAGGGCTTGCCAGGCAAGCCCATTGAGTATTTAAAGGGTTCAAAGGGCTTGCCTGGCAAGCCCTTTGAGTATTTATTCATCCGTGATGGTATTGTAGACCAATGAGAGCACGTCCGACAGACACGTGGCCTTCGGGCGGCCAATCATGATGCATTTCGAGCCAAGCCCCAACAAAAACGGAGGAGAAAACTTTCAGACGCTTTGAAAGCTTTTGGGGTACATATTACTCTTGTTGTTACACAAAATTTTGTTTTACGATTATTTTAGGCGGTAACGTTATGGTGTAAATGTCAAATACGTGGTCAATTTATCAAGATGAAGCCTGCTTAAAAATTTGCTCCAACAATTTTGGAGATGTGTCTGACTTTGACAGCAATGGCGGCAGTTCAACGCTGACAGTCGCAGTCGGGTGCAGATTTATTTCGGCAGGACTTTCTAAAATCTGCCGTTTGCTCTGACAGTTCTCTGTCTGACAGTCACATTTTGTCTTATTACTCACAAGCTAATTGACATTTAAAAAAAGAGTTAATGTTTGGAACACGATTTTGCTCTTACTGTTTGCTGCCTTAGTTCGTTTGAAATGTTCGCTTCCTGCATTACATGAAGTACATTTTTTAATATTCACAAGACTGTAACTGTGCATTATAAATAATGTCACATTTGCACTATGTTTTACTGGATCTACAACTAAACTAGGTCCTCGTTTCTGGGAGAGTCCACAGCACCTCCTGTATCACAACCATTCTGCCGGCACACCTTCAGCAGCACGATGTTTCTAACGGGAGCTGGAGGGTGATCAGCTTCATTGAAGAACAGGAGGAGGAGAGGCACAACGTTTGTCATTTGTGATATGTTTTTAGACTTTTCTCCTAACTAAAAAAACTATGTTTTGTTAATTTCTTGATATAGTTCTTGTATTTAAATATTTTAACAATCAAATATTTTTCAACTGTGTTTTAGATATGAATTGTATGAAATAAATCAGTGAAGCCCCATTCAAATTCTACTCTATCTAATCTGCTCGATCACACTGCTGTCAACCTGCCGTACCTCCAAACTCCTTGGCTTACTCGCAGTCGGAGGGTTCCCCCCGAACGGGGGGACAAATCAAGGAACCAATCCCTGCACCCCGAACGGGGTGCCCTTACGGCCGTTTTTTTTTTTTTTCGGCTAACCGCCCCCTGAACCTGGCAGGGTGGCGGGCGGACCTTTTGCTCCAGGCGGGGGACATAGAGACAAATCCGGGGCCCACACAGACACTCTCACGCACGCAACAAACACACACACAACAAACTACCTGGACATGCGACATTTGCACACAACAGATTACAAGAAGACAGACATCCTTCAGATGCAACCACCACACACCACACTGGGTACACAAACATTGCACAAACATAAACACTAGACAATACAACATAACATGGAAATGCAGACTACATCCCAAAACACCACCACGAACAACAACACCTCGTAGGACACCAACAGGCAGCAGAGCACAAACAGACCAAAACAACACACTCGCCTCACCAACACTACCCTCAAACGCAACACGGACAGACAACTCCAACAGAGATACAACAAACACAAGACCACCCCCCCAAACCTGGACCTGCAATAGCTGCAATAGAATCATCACACGCAGACAAACCTCACTCAGATGCAACTCAACACACCCACACTGGATACACAGACATTGCTCCGGCATCACCACCCGCCAATACACAAACACGTGGACATGCAGAACACACACACAAACAACAAACACCCCAACACCACAACCCCCGAACAACCCACAAAGAACAACACCCACCAACAAAAACAACAATCACACACTGACCATACTACAAATAAACATCAACGGCATCCAAAACAAGAAAACAGAACTAGAAGAAGTCGCCTCACAACAGCACGCAGACATCATCACCATACAAGAAACCAAACTAGAAAAACAACACAACACACCTCGTCTCACCAACTACACCAGCATTAGGAAAGACAGAGAACACAAGGGAGGAGGAGGACTGCTCACATACATTCACAAATCAGTCACATTCACTCCCATGAACATCCCCAACAACATTAACACCAACACTACAGAAATTCAAACCGTAAAGATTCACATAACCAACCACAAAAGAATACACATATGCAACATGTATATACCCCCCAGAGATACCACCCGACCAGACCACGGCACAGAAGACACAGACATCACCAACACCTTCCAATACATAAACTCGCTGAACAACACCATTCTAACCGCAGACATCAACGCTCACTCAACACAATGGCACTCTCCCTACGACGACCACAGAGGCACCCTCATTGCAGACATACTACAGAACTCCCAACAAATCACTCTAAACGCAAACACACCTACCAGAAAACCTACAAACATCAACCAACAACCAACATCACCGGACATCACAACAGCCAGCAACAGCATCACAAACAGAACAACATGGACCACAATACACGCACTCAGTTCAGACCACCTTCCTATCAAAATCACACACAACACGCGTGCTCCTTTCCGCCTACAACAACACCTTCAAACTTACACAAATTACAGGAAAGCAGACTGGGAAGGATACACCTCTGAAATAGAATCAGCACTGGAGAACTTAACCATACCTGACAACATCCACACAGCCAACACCATGCTCACAAACCTCATACTTACAGCAGACAAACACCACATACCCCACGGAAAAATAAAAAGCAAATCACTTCTCCTACCACAACACATCAGAACACTCATCAGCCAAAGAAACGACATCAGACAACAAAACCACCAAGACCCACGCATCACAGACCTAAACAAAGAAATAGACAAACAAATCCAAAAACACAAACAAGAGCTATGGAAAGAACACTTAACGGATGCATGGAACCACAGACACAAACAATACATACTCTGGAACACAGTAACAAGACTATCTAACAAAGAACAAAAAGCACCAGAAAACACCACAATACAGTTCGGACAACACACGGCAATATCCAACAAACAGAAAGCACGAGCATTCAACAAACAATTCACCAACATAATACAACACAAAACCAACAGAACATACAGACAACTACAACGCAAAATACGAAAACTCAACACCACGCCCATAACCATCACAGAACAACAAGTCAAACAAGCACTACAACGCTCCAAAAGCAACAACTCCACAGGCCCAGACAACATAAACATCAGACATCTGAAACACCTAGGCCCCAAAGCAATAACACTACTCACACACACTTACAACACATCACTCAACACCAACACCATCCCCGCAATATGGAAGACTGCAAAAATAATCCCAATACCAAAACCCAACAAAAACCACGCACTCGGCCCATCTTACAGACCAATAGCACTACTCAGCCCAATAGCCAAAACAATGGAAAAGGTAATACTACCCTTCATTACCAACAACACTCAACTACCCTCTCACCAACACGGCTTCCGAAAACAACACTCCACAACCACAGCACTACACCACATACACAACATCATAGCCACAGGTTTCAATCAACAAAAACCACCACAACGAACAGTTGCCATAGCCCTAGACATGTCCAAAGCCTTTGACACGGTAAACCTACACACACTCACAAACAAACTCAACAACACTAACACCCCAAACATCATCATCAAATACATCTTCAACTACATAAGGGGACGCAGACAATACACTCAATACCGGGGGGAAACATCAGAACATAGAAACACGAAAACGGGGGTACCACAGGGGGGAGTACTTTCACCAACACTATTCAACATATACATGGCAGACTTACCACAACCACCTCCAAATGTACACACAGTTACATATGCAGACGACATCACCATTCTATCCACACATGTCAAACCACAACAGGCACAACAACAAGTACAAAAATATCTCCACGACATATACAACTGGACAAAACAGAACCAACTCACACTCAACGCAGACAAAACCACCACCACTCTGTTCACACCGGATCCGGCAGAATACAGCAACAGACTCACTTTACAAATAGATAACACCACCCTACCCACAGTCCGCGAACCCAAAATACTGGGATTAACATGGGACCCCAAACTCACCTTCTCAAAACACACACAACACACTCTAACCCGCGCCAAGCAATCAAACAAAATACTTAAAGCCTTAACAACCACTCACTGGGGAAAATCCAAAGAAATTATACTCACCACATACAAAGCAACCACACTCACACGCCTCGAATACGCAAACACTATATGGTCACCAACACTATCGGACACAAACAAGACAAAACTCCAGACCACACAGAACACCGCACTCAGAATAGCAACAGGATGCACACAAGACACAAACATACAACACTTGCATGAGGAAACAAAAACTCTCCCACTGAACACCCATCTAAAACTACACGCATCGCAAATCAGACAAAAAGCCCAACACCCAACCCACCCACTACACCCACTCACTCAACAACCACCACCACCCAGACAAAAGAAACAAACAATCTTCCACAACAACAACTACACACACAACAAAGACACAGCACCACAGGACACCAACAACGACACCATAAAACAGAACATGAAAGACATACACACCCACTTTGTACAAACACACTTGGACACCAGACAACACAACAAAGTAATACATGCACCAGCACCAGAAATAGACCCATCAGAGCAAGACCTACCACACAGAACCAGACAACTCCTAGCACAACTCTGAACCAACAAATCACCAGCCCTCCACTCCTACCTACACAACATTACACCGGACACACACCCAACACCACTCCGTGCGCTATGCGGCACGCAAGTGCACGACACACAACACCTGTTCACCTGCACAAACATACCCACCACACTGACTCCGGAGGACCTCTGGCGAAACCCAAGCGGCGTGGCGGCCCTGCTCGCCCGCTGGGCGGAGGAGGGGGGTCTGGGGATCCGGGAGACGGAGTGAGGGCCCGGTCCCCCAATGTCGGGGCACGGGTGGGGTCGACAACAACAACAACAACAACATAAAAAAAGACTTCCCCTTTAAATATTCCTGCTGCATAATATATCTCCTTTCCTTTCGTAAAGGATGGTCAGAACCTTTCCTAAGCATTATTAAAATTTAGACGATCTTTGCTCCAGGTGCTACCGGCTCATCTCACTCGGTTAGGATAGGAAAGGAAAGTTCCTATGCCAAAATGATAATCCAAAAAGGGCCCCTGTTGGTGGATAATCAGGCCATGGGAGGTGTGAGTAAATTGTGAGGGGGTGTTGGCTGGAGCTAGAAATAATTTTGGTGTCTTGTCCCTGCAGTAGGTTCATTAAAAGAGCAACCAGTGTTTTCACCACCAGGGTCGGATCTTACTCTGGAGGGTAACCCATACAGGCAGGTGGCTTGGACAAAATATTTCAACACTGTCAAAGCTGTGTTGTCTGTGCTCCAGTTGAAGGTACGTTATTAGCCTGGAATTCCCATCAATGCCGGCATGTGTCACAAACACCCACCTGTAAAACAAACATGAAAAGAATAATGATTAAATACAAGAAAACAATCAAGTTTCATATCTTGTTTGAAATATCATCTCGGTAGAGAAGGTATTGCTGTGCACTTAAGACTACATGGAGGCAATTTGGAGTTTGTGTAACTTGGATATACAAATGATAAAATTCAATTTAATCTGTGCTGTCCATACAATATGGCTTTCTAATGCTCCCACGAGTACAAATATAAGATGATCCCTTATTACCGAATGAGACGCATATGCCCATCTATGTGCCATAAACTATTGGGGAATGGCACATAGTATGTTCTTCTAGCCACAGTCTGGCTCCATCTCTGGGCTGCAGCAGCTGGCTCAATACGGTTGAGGATTTCTCGAACTCTTTTTCTTTGTACTACAATACCATCAGCACGCAGGTATGCCCTCATCATCTGCAACAGGTTCATAAAACAACACAATAAAGAAAGTACACTTTCACAATGAATATAATGATATATACATGAAGGGACAAGAGTATGTAGAGGAACACTTGCTTCCGAGCCTGATCTGGGAAATTGGCTGTGCAATCTTCTGACATGCTCTTCCAGGTCAACATCATGAATGGGAGTAAATCTATTTCTGGCTGAAATCTGAAAAAACTTCATTTTTTTATGCAGGTATGAAGAGGAACAACACAACATCTCAGTGATGGCTCTCACTGTAAAGCCCTGAGTGGGGAGCAGTTGAATTTGATCACTTGTAATGTCAAGTGCTGGTCTTCCTCGTCTACCTAAAGTATGGAAATAAAAGGATTAAGGAATTCAAGCAAACGAATCACTACGTGTTTTTTATATACTGTATACAGTACAGGCATATAGACACAGATGTACATAAAAGTATATGCAGCTTCAAAACCACGAGCAGCTATTTTCTCTAACCATTTTACTCAAGAAAAAAATAATTCAAACTTATAATTGAATAACTAAAAGATCACTAGTTATTGCTTAAAAGTGTACAGCCATCGCGTTACTTAATAGTCTACTGATTTGCAGGAAAACCACTGGTATAAAACGACGTTTGACAGGGTGATAGAAGGTAAGTCACAGCAAGTCGTCAGTAAAACCCGTGTGTAGTTCGAATAAAAATACATACGAAAAACCAATGACAAAAAATGGTAGCCATTTTACCTGTGTGCAAACGATGTGCCACATGGGAACAAACACGTCCACCATTAGGAGTGGGTCCCGCAATGATGACAGATCGGAGATCGATTGGACTTTGAATCAAACTTTGAATAGTATCAGCGCTAAACTGGTCACTAACTCTTCTTAAATTAGCAATTGAAATGTTTATCGCGCGTGCTTCACTTTCACCGGCAGACCCTTGATGACAGGCACTCTCTATTGCCCTGCACCTTCGCCGAATACGTCTCAGGACACTGTCCGCCATTGTTGTTTTAAAAAACTAAGTGGGCACAGAATTTCCAAAATCATGAGCCCTGACTGGTGGGATGACACTATTTTGAAACGTACAGCCAATAGGATACCGTTACATGTTTTCGTAATCATCCTTATTTGCATTTAATGCAAGTACAGTGTAATGTCACTAGCACTACAAGTGGGCACATTTATGGCCTTACATGTTCACTAGTAAGCGTCAAAATCATCTTACCAGTGAACTAGTGGGCACATTTATGGCCTTAAATGTTCAGTAGTAAGCGTCAAAATTATCTTATTATGGATGGATGGATGGATAGTGAACTAGTGAGCGTTTTGTGGCTTACATGTTCACTAGTAAGCGTCAAAATGACCTTACTAGTAAACTAGTGAGCGTTTTGTGGCTTACATGTTCACTAGTAAGCGTCAAAATGATCTTACTAGTGAACTATTGGGCGTTTTGTGGCTTACATGTTCACTAGTAAGCCTCAAAATGATCTTACTAGTGAACTAGTAGGCGATGTGTGGCTTACATGTCAACTAGTAAGCCTCAAAATGAACTTACTAGTGAACTAGTGGGCACATTTATGGCCTTACATGTTCACTAGTAAGCGTCAAAATGATCTTACTAGTGAACTAGTGGGCGTTTTGTGGCTTACATGTTCACTAGTAAGCGTCAAAATGACCTTACTAGTGAACTAGTGGGCGTTTTGTGGCTTACATGTTCACTAGTAAGCGTCAAAATGATCTTACTAGTGAACTAGTGGGCGTTCTGTGGCTTACATGTTCACTAGAAGCCTCAAAATTATCTTACTCGTGAACTAGCGGGCGTTTTGTGGCTTACATGTCAACTAGTAAGCCTCAAAATGATCTTACTAGTGAACTAGTGGGCACATTTATGGCCTTACATGTTCACTAGTAAGCGTCAAAATGACCTTACGAGTGAACTAGTGGGCAATATGGAATAAATACTCAAAGGGCTTGCCAGGCAAGCCCATTGAGTATTTAAAGGGTTCAAAGGGCTTGCCTGGCAAGCCCTTTGAGTATTTATTCATCCGTGATGGTATTGTAGACCAATGAGAGCACGTCCGACAGACACGTGGACTTCGGGCGGCCAATCATGATGCATTTCGAGCCAAGCCCCAACAAAAACGGAGGAGAAAACTTTCAGACGCTTTGAAAGCTTTTGGGGTACATATTACTCTTGTTGTTACACAAAATTTTGTTTTACGATTATTTTAGGCGGTAACGTTATGGTGTAAATGTCAAATACGTGGTCAATTTATCAAGATGAAGCCTGCTTAAAAATTTGCTCCAACAATTTTGGAGATGTGTCTGACTTTGACAGCAATGGCGGCAGTTCAACGCTGACAGTCGCAGTCGGGTGCAGATTTATTTCGGCAGGACTTTCTAAAATCTGCCGTTTGCTCTGACAGTTCTCTGTCTGACAGTCACATTTTGTCTTATTACTCACAAGCTAATTGACATTTAAAAAAAGAGTTAATGTTTGGAACACGATTTTGCTCTTACTGTTTGCTGCCTTAGTTCGTTTGAAATATTCGCTTCCTGCATTACATGAAGTACATTTTTTAATATTCACAAGACTGTAACTGTGCATTATAAATAATGTCACATTTGCACTATGTTTTACTGGATCTACAACTAAACTAGGTCCTCGTTTCTGGGAGAGTCCACAGCACCTCCTGTATCACAACCATTCTGCCGGCACACCTTCAGCAGCACGATGTTTCTAACGGGAGCTGGAGGGTGATCAGCTTCATTGAAGAACAGGAGGAGGAGAGGCACAACGTTTGTCATTTGTGATATGTTTTTAGACTTTTCTCCTAACTAAAAAACTATGTTTTGTTAATTTCTTGATATAGTTCTTGTATTTAAATATTTTAACAATCAAATATTTTTCAACTGTGTTTTAGATATGAATTGTATGAAATAAATCAGTGAAGCCCCATTCAAATTCTACTCTATCTAATCTGCTCGATCACACTGCTGTCAACCTGCTGTACCTCCAAACTCCTTGGCTTACTCGCAGTTGGAGGGTTCCCCCCGAACGGGGGGACAAATCAAGGAACCAATCCCTGCACCCCGAACGGGGTGCCCTTACGGACGTTTTTTTTTTTTTCGGCTAACCGCCCCCTGAACCTGGCAGGGTGCCGGGCGGACCTTTTGCTCCAGGTGGGGGACATAGAGACAAATCCGGGGCCCACACAGACACTCTCACGCACGCAACAAACACACACACAACAAACTACCTGGACATGCGACATTTGCACACAACAGATTACAAGAAGACAGACATCCTTCAGATGCAACCACCACACACCACACTGGGTACACAAACATTGCACAAACATAAACACTAGACAATACAACATAACATGGAAATGCAGACTACATCCCAAAACACCACCACGAACAACAACACCTCGTAGGACACCAACAGGCAGCAGAGCACAAACAGACCAAAACAACACACTCGCCTCACCAACACTACCCTCAAACGCAACACGGACAGACAACTCCAACAGAGATACAACAAACACAAGACCACCCCCCCAAACCTGGACCTGCAATAGCTGCAATAGAATCATCACACGCAGACAAACCTCACTCAGATGCAACTCAACACACCCACACTGGATACACAGACATTGCTCCGGCATCACCACCCGCCAATACACAAACACGTGGACATGCAGAACACACACGCAAACAACAAACACCCCAACACCACAACCCCCGAACAACCCATAAAGAACAACACCCACCAACAAAAACAACAATCACACACTGACCATACTACAAATAAACATCAACGGCATCCAAAACAAGAAAACAGAACTAGAAGAACTCGCCTCACAACAGCACGCAGACATCATCACCATACAAGAAACCAAACTAGAAAAACAACACAACACACCTCGTCTCACCAACTACACCAGCATTAGGAAAGACAGAGAACACAAGGGAGGAGGAGGACTGCTCACATACATTCACAAATCAGTCACATTCACTCCCATGAACATCCCCAACAACATTAACACCAACACTACAGAAATTCAAACCGTAAAGATTCACATAACCGTGAACAGATCTGTCAGATCTTCTTCAAATCTCCATTCCCTCTCGCTCACTCAGGTCCTCATCCTCCCTCCACCTTTTTCTACCCTCTGCCCGTCTCAGTACAATGGGGTGCAGAGCCTTCAGTCGCTCTGCCCCCAAACTCTGGAACTCACTTCCTCCCAACATTCGTAATATTGACTCTCTTTCCTTATTCAAAACCCAGCTCAAAACCCACCTATTCAGACTTGCCTACCCGCCTTAAATCTTTCTTTCTTTATTTATTATTTTATCTGTGTTTTACTATTGGTCTTGGCTGTACAGTGTCCTTGAGTGTTGTGAAAGGCGCTTACAAATGTGATGTATTATTATTATTATTATTATTATTATTATTATTATTATTATTATTATTATTATAACCAACCACAAAAGACTACACATATGCAACATGTATATACCCCCCAGAGATACCACCCGACCAGACCACGCCACAGAAGACACAGACATCACCAACACCTTCCAATACATAAACTCGCTGAACAACACCATTCTAACCGCAGACATCAACGCTCACTCAACACAATGGCACTCGCCCTACGACGACCACAGAGGCACCCACATTGCAGACATACTACAAAACTCCCAACAAATCACTCTAAACACAAACACACCCACCAGAAAACATACAAACATCAACCAACAACCAACATCACCGGACATCACAACAGCCAGCAACAGCATCACAAACAGAACAACATGGACCACAATACACGCACTCAGTTCAGACCACCTTCCTATCAAAATCACACACAACACGCGTGCTCCTTTCCGCCTACAACAACACCTTCAAACTTACACAAATTACAGGAAAGCAGACTGGGAAGGATACACCTCTGAAATAGAATCAGCACTGGAGAACATAACCATACCTGACAACATCCACACAGCCAACACCATGCTCACAAACCTCATACTTACAGCAGACAAACACCACATACCCCACGGAAAAATAAAAAGCAAATCACTTCTCCTACCACAACACATCAGAACACTCATCAGCCAAAGAAACGACATCAGACAACAAAACCACCAAGACCCACGCATCACAGACCTAAACAAAGAAATAGACAAACAAATCCAAAAACACAAACAAGAGCTATGGAAAGAACACTTAACGGATGCATGGAACCACAGACACAAACAATACATACTCTGGAACACAGTAACAAGACTATCTAACAAAGAACAAAAAGCACCAGAAAACACCACAATACAGTTCGGACAACACACGGCAATATCCAACAAACAGAAAGCACGAGCATTCAACAAACAATTCACCAACATAATACAACACAAAACCAACAGAACATACAGACAACTACAACGCAAAATACGAAAACTCAACACCACGCCCATAACCATCACAGAACAACAAGTCAAACAAGCACTACAACGCTCCAAAAGCAACAACTCCACAGGCCCAGACAACATAAACATCAGACATCTGAAACACCTAGGCCCCAAAGCAATAACACTACTCACACACACTTACAACACATCACTCAACACCAACACCATCCCCGCAATATGGAAGACTGCAAAAATAATCCCAATACCAAAACCCAACAAAAACCACGCACTCGGCCCATCTTACAGACCAATAGCACTACTCAGCCCAATAGCCAAAACAATGGAAAAGGTAATACTACCCTTCATTACCAACAACACTCAACTACCCTCTCACCAACACGGCTTCCGAAAACAACACTCCACAACCACAGCACTACACCACATACACAACATCATAGCCACAGGTTTCAATCAACAAAAACCACCACAACGAACAGTTGCCATAGCCCTAGACATGTCCAAAGCCTTTGACACGGTAAACCTACACACACTCACAAACAAACTCAACAACACTAACACCCCAAACATCATCATCAAATACATCTTCAACTACATAAGGGGACGCAGACAATACACTCAATACCGGGGGGAAACATCAGAACATAGAAACACGAAAACGGGGGTACCACAGGGGGGAGTACTTTCACCAACACTATTCAACATATACATGGCAGACTTACCACAACCACCTCCAAATGTACACACAGTTACATATGCAGACGACATCACCATTCTATCCACACATGTCAAACCACAACAGGCACAACAACAAGTACAAAAATATCTCCACGACATATACAACTGGACAAAACAGAACCAACTCACACTCAACGCAGACAAAACCACCACCACTCTGTTCACACCGGATCCGGCAGAATACAGCAACAGACTCACTTTACAAATAGATAACACCACCCTACCCACAGTCCGCGAACCCAAAATACTGGGATTAACATGGGACCCCAAACTCACCTTCTCAAAACACACACAACACACTCTAACCCGCGCCAAGCAATCAAACAAAATACTTAAAGCCTTAACAACCACTCACTGGGGAAAATCCAAAGAAACTATACTCACCACATACAAAGCAACCACACTCACACGCCTCGAATACGCAAACACTATATGGTCACCAACACTATCGGACACAAACAAGACAAAACTCCAGACCACACAGAACACCACACTCAGAATAGCAACAGGATGCACACAAGACACAAACATACAACACTTGCATGAGGAAACAAAAACTCTCCCACTGAACACCCATCTAAAACTACACGCATCGCAAATCAGACAAAAAGCCCAACACCCAACCCACCCACTACACCCACTCACTCAACAACCACCACCACCCAGACAAAAGAAACAAACAATCTTCCACAACAACAACTACACACACAACAAAGACACAGCACCACAGGACACCAACAACGACACCATAAAACAGAACATGAAAGACATACACACCCACTTTGTACAAACACACTTGGACACCAGACAACACAACAAAGTAATACATGCACCAGCACCAGAAATAGACCCATCAGAGCAAGACCTACCACACAGAACCAGACAACTCCTAGCACAACTCCGAACCAACAAATCACCAGCCCTCCACTCCTACCTACACAACATTACACCGGACACACACCCAACACCACTCTGTGCGCTATGCGGCACGCAAGTGCACGACACACAACACCTGTTCACCTGCACAAACATACCCACCACACTGACTCCGGAGGACCTCTGGCGAAACCCAAGCGGAGTGGCGGCCCTGCTCGCCCGCTGGGCGGAGGAGGGGGGTCTGGGGATCCGGGAGACGGAGTGAGGGCCCGGTCCCCCAATGTCGGGGCACGGGTGGGGTCGACAACAACAACAACAACAACATAAAAAAAGACTTCCCCTTTAAATATTCCTGCTGCATAATATATCTCCTTTCCTTTCGTAAAGGATGGTCAGAACCTTTCCTAAGCATTATTAAAATTTAGACGATCTTTGCTCCAGGTGCTACCGGCTCATCTCACTCGGTTAGGATAGGAAAGGAAAGTTCCTATGCCAAAATGATAATCCAAAAAGGGCCCCTGTTGGTGGATAATCAGGCCATGGGAGGTGTGAGTAAATTGTGAGGGGGTGTTGGCTGGAGCAAGAAATAATTTTGGTGCCTTGTCCCTGCAGTAGGTTCATTAAAAGAGCAACCAGTGTTTTCACCACCATGGTCGGATCTTACTCTGGAGGGTAACCCATACAGGCAGGTGGCTTGGACAAAATATTTCAACACTGTCAAAGCTGTGTTGTCTGTGCTCCAGTTGAAGGTACGTTATTAGCCTGGAATTCCCATCAATGCCGGCATGTGTCACAAACACCCACCTGTAAAACAAACATGAAAAGAATAATGATTAAATACAAGAAAACAATCAAGTTTCATATCTTGTTTGAAATATCATCTCGGTAGAGAAGGTATTGCTGTGCACTTAAGACTACATGGAGGCAATTTGGAGTTTGTGTAACTTGGATATACAAATGATAAAATTCAATTTAATCTGTGCTGTCCATACAATATGGCTTTCTAATGCTCCCACGAGTACAAATATAAGATGATCCCTTATTACCGAATGAGACGCATATGCCCATCTATGTGCCATAAACTATTGGGGAATGGCACATAGTATGTTCTTCTAGCCACAGTCTGGCTCCATCTCTGGGCTGCAGCAGCTGGCTCAATACGGTTGAGGATTTCTCGAACTCTTTTTCTTTGTACTACAATACCATCAGCACGCAGGTATGCCCTCATCATCTGCAACAGGTTCATAAAACAACACAATAAAGAAAGTACACTTTCACAATGAATATAATGATATATACATGAAGGGACAAGAGTATGTAGCAGAACACTTGCTTCCGAGCCTGATCTGGGAAATTGGCTGTGCAATCTTCTGACATGCTCTTCCAGGTCAATATCATGAATGGGAGTAAATCTATTTCTGGCTGAAATCTGAAAAAACTTCATTTTTTTATGCAGGTATGAAGAGGAACAACACAACATCTCAGTGATGGCTCTCACTGTAAAGCCCTGAGTGGGGAGCAGTTCAATTTGATCCCTTGTAATGTCAAGTGCTGGTCTTCCTCGTCTACCTAAAGTATGGAAATAAAAGGATTAAGGAATTCAAGCAAACGAATCACTACGTGTTTTTTATATACTGTATACAGTACAGGCATATAGACACAGATGTACATAAAAGTATATGCAGCTTCAAAACCACGAGCAGCTATTTTCTCTAACCATTTTACTCAAGAAAAAAATAATTCAAACTTATAATTGAATAACTAAAAGATCACTAGTTATTGCTTAAAAGTGTACAGCCATCGCGTTACTTAATAGTCTACTGATTTGCAGGAAAACCACTGGTATAAAACGACGTTTGACAGGGTGATAGAAGGTAAGTCACAGCAAGTCGTCAGTAAAACCCGTGTGTAGTTCGAATAAAAATACATACGAAAAACCAATGACAAAAAATGGTAGCCATTTTACCTGTGTGCAAACGATGTGCCACATGGGAACAAACACGTCCACCATTAGGAGCGGGTCCCGCAATGATGACAGATCGGAGATCTATTAGACTTTGAATCAAATTTTGAATAGTATCAGCGCTAAACTGGTCACTAACTCTTCTTAAATTAGCAATTGAAATGTTTATCGCGCGTGCTTCACTTTCACCGGCAGTCCCTTGACGACAGGCACTCTCTATTGCCCTGCACCTTCGCCGAATACGTCTCAGGACGCTGTCCGCCATTGTTGTTCTAAAAAACTAAGTGGCCACAGAATTTCCAAAATCATGAGCCCTGACTGGTGGGATGATACTATTTTGAAACGTACAGCCAATAGGATACCGTTACATGTTTTCGTAATCATCCTTACTTGCATGTAATGCAAGTACAGTGTAATGTCACTAGCACTACAAGTGGGCACATTTATGGCCTTACATGTTCACTAGTAAGCGTCAAAATGATCTTACCAGTGAACTAGTGGGCACATTTATGGCCTTACATGTTCAGCAGTAAGCGTCAAAATAATCTTATTAGTGAACTCGTGGGCGTTTTGCGGCTTACATGTCAACTAGTAAGCCTCAAAATGATCCTACGAGTGAACTAGTGGGCACATTTATGGCCTTACATGTTCACTAGTAAGCGTCAAAATGACCTTACTAGTGAGCTAGTGGGCAATATGGAATAAATACTCAAAGGGCTTGCCAGGCAAGCCCATTGAGTATTTAAAGGGTTCAAAGGGCTTGCCTGGCAAGCCCTATGAGTATTTATTCATCCGTGATGGTATTGTAGACCAATGAGAGCACGTCCGACAGACACGTGGACTTCGGGCGGCCAATCATGATGCATTTCGAGCCAAGCCCCAACAAAAACGGAGGAGAAAACTTTCAGACGCTTTGAAAGCTTTTGGGGTACATATTACTCTTGTTGTTACACAAAATTTTGTTTTACGATTATTTTAGGCGGTAACGTTATGGTGTAAATGTCAAATACGTGGTCAATTTATCAAGATGAAGCCTGCTTAAAAATTTGCTCCAACAATTTTGGAGATGTGTCTGACTTTGACAGCAATGGCGGCAGTTCAACGCTGACAGTCGCAGTCGGGTGCAGATTTATTTCGGCAGGACTTTCTAAAATCTGCCGTTTGCTCTGACAGTTCTCTGTCTGACAGTCACATTTTGTCTTATTACTCACAAGCTAATTGACATTTAAAAAAAGAGTTAATGTTTGGAACACGATTTTGCTCTTACTGTTTGCTGCCTTAGTTCGTTTGAAATATTCGCTTCCTGCATTACATGAACTACATTTTTTAATATTCACAAGACTGTAACTGTGCATTATAAATAATGTCACATTTGCACTATGTTTTACTGGATCTACAACTAAACTAGGTCCTCGTTTCTGGGAGAGTCCACAGCACCTCCTGTATCACAACCATTCTGCCGGCACACCTTCAGCAGCACGATGTTTCTAACGGGAGCTGGAGGGTGATCAGCTTCATTGAAGAACAGGAGGAGGAGAGGCACAACGTTTGTCATTTGTGATATGTTTTTAGACTTTTCTCCTAACTAAAAAAACTATGTTTTGTTAATTTCTTGATATAGTTCTTGTATTTAAATATTTTAACAATCAAATATTTTTCAACTGTGTTTTAGATATGAATTGTATGAAATAAATCAGTAAAGCCCCATTCAAATTCTACTCTATCTAATCTGCTCGATCACACTGCTGTCAACCTGCTGTACCTCCAAACTCCTTGGCTTACTCGCAGTTGGAGGGTTCCCCCCGAACGGGGGGACAAATCAAGGAACCAATCCCTGCACCCCGAACGGGGTGCCCTTACGGCCGTTCTTTTTTTTTTCGGCTAACCGCCCCCTGAACCTGGCAGGGTGGCGGGCGGACCTTTTGCTCCAGGCGGGGGACATAGAGACAAATCCGGGGCCCACACAGACACTCTCACGCACGCAACAAACACACACACAACAAACTACCTGGACATGCGACATTTGCACACAACAGATTACAAGAAGACAGACATCCTTCAGATGCAACCACCACACACCACACTGGGTACACAAACATTGCACAAACATAAACACTAGACAATACAACATAACATGGAAATGCAGACTACATCCCAAAACACCACCACGAACAACAACACCTCGTAGGACACCAACAGGCAGCAGAGCACAAACAGACCAAAACAACACACTCGCCTCACCAACACTACCCTCAAAGGCAACACGGACAGACAACTCCAACAGAGATACAACAAACACAAGACCACCCCCCCAAACCTGGACCTGCAATAGCTGCAATAGAATCATCACACGCAGACAAACCTCACTCAGATGCAACTCAACACACACACACTGGATACACAGACATTGCTCCGGCATCACCACCCGCCAATACACAAACACGTGGACATGCAGAACACACACGCAAACAACAAACACCCCAACACCACAACCCCCGAACAACCCACAAAGAACAACACCCACCAACAAAAACAACAAACACACACTGACCATACTACAAATAAACATCAACGGCATCCAAAACAAGAAAACAGAACTAGAAGAACTCGCCTCACAACAGCACGCAGACATCATCACCATACAAGAAACCAAACTAGAAAAACAACACAACACACCTCGTCTCACCAACTACACCAGCATTAGGAAAGACAGAGAACACAAGGGAGGAGGAGGACTGCTCACATACATTCACAAATCAGTCACATTCACTCCCATGAACATCCCCAACAACATTAACACCAACACTACAGAAATTCAAACCGTAAAGATTCACATAACCAACCACAAAAGACTACACATATGCAACATGTATACACCCCCCAGAGATACCACCAGACCACGCCACAGAAGACACAGACATCACCAACACCTTCCAATACATAAACTCGCTGAACAACACCATTCTAACCGCAGACATCAACGCTCACTCAACACAATGGCACTCTCCCTACGACGACCACAGAGGCACCCACATTGCAGACATACTACAAAACTCCCAACAAATCACTCTAAACACAAACACACCCACCAGAAAACCTACAAACATCAACCAACAACCAACATCACCGGACATCACAACAGCCAGCAACAGCATCACAAACAGAACAACATGGACCACAATACACACACTCAGTTCAGACCACCTTCCTATCAAAATCACACACAACACGCGTGCTCCTTTCCGCCTACAACAACACCTTCAAACTTACACAAATTACAGGAAAGCAGACTGGGAAGGATACACCTCTGAAATAGAATCAGCACTGGAGAACATAACCATACCTGACAACATCCACACAGCCAACACCATGCTCACAAACCTCATACTTACAGCAGACAAACACCACATACCCCACGGAAAAATAAAAAGCAAATCACTTCTCCTACCACAACACATCAGAACACTCATCAGCCAAAGAAACGACATCAGACAACAAAACCACCAAGACCCACGCATCACAGACCTAAACAAAGAAATAGACACACAAATCCAAAAACACAAACAAGAGCTATGGAAAGAACACTTAACGGATGCATGGAACCACAGACACAAACAATACATACTCTGGAACACAGTAACAAGACTATCTAACAAAGAACAAAAAGCACCAGAAAACACCACAATACAGTTCGGACAACACACGGCAATATCCAACAAACAGAAAGCACAAGCATTCAACAAACAATTCACCAACATAATACAACACAAAACCAACAGAACATACAGACAACTACAACGCAAAATACGAAAACTCAACACCACGCCCATAACCATCACAGAACAACAAGTCAAACAAGCACTACAACGCTCCAAAAGCAACAACTCCACAGGCCCAGACAACATAAACATCAGACATCTGAAACACCTAGGCCCCAAAGCAATAACACTACTCACACACACTTACAACACATCACTCAACACCAACACCATCCCCGCAATATGGAAGACTGCAAAAATAATCCCAATACCAAAACCCAACAAAAACCACGCACTCGGCCCATCTTACAGACCAGTAGCACTACTCAGCCCAATAGCCAAAACAATGGAAAAGGTAATACTACCCTTCATTACCAACAACACTCAACTACCCTCTCACCAACACGGCTTCCGAAAACAACACTCCACAACCACAGCACTACACCACATACACAACATCATAGCCACAGGTTTCAATCAACAAAAACCACCACAACGAACAGTTGCCATAGCCCTAGACATGTCCAAAGCCTTTGACACGGTAAACCTACACACACTCACAAACAAACTCAACAACACTAACACCCCAAACATCATCATCAAATACATCTTCAACTACATAAGGGGACGCAGACAATACACTCAATACCGGGGGGAAACATCAGAACATAGAAACACGAAAACGGGGGTACCACAGGGGGGAGTACTTTCACCAACACTATTCAACATATACATGGCAGACTTACCACAACCACCTCCAAATGTACACACAGTTACATATGCAGACGACATCACCATTCTATCCACACATGTCAAACCACAACAGGCACAACAACAAGTACAAAAATATCTCCACGACATATACAACTGGACAAAACAGAACCAACTCACACTCAACGCAGACAAAACCACCACCACTCTGTTCACACCGGATCCGGCAGAATACAGCAACAGGCTCACTTTACAAATAGATAACACCACCCTACCCACAGTCCGCGAACCCAAAATACTGGGATTAACATGGGACCCCAAACTCACCTTCTCAAAACACACACAACACACTCTAACCCGCGCCAAGCAATCAAACAAAATACTTAAAGCCTTAACAACCACTCACTGGGGAAAATCCAAAGAAACTATACTCACCACATACAAAGCAACCACACTCACACGCCTCGAATACGCAAACACTATATGGTCACCAACACTATCGGACACAAACAAGACAAAACTCCAGACCACACAGAACACAGCACTCAGAATAGCAACAGGATGCACACAAGACACAAACATACAACACTTGCATGAGGAAACAAAAACTCTCCCACTGAACATCCATCTAAAACTACACGCATCGCAAATCAGACAAAAAGCCCAACACCCAACCCACCCACTACACCCACTCACTCAACAACCACCACCACCCAGACAAAAGAAACAAACAATCTTCCACAACAACAACTACACACACAACAAAGACACAGCACCACAGGACACCAACAACGACACCATAAAACAGAACATGAAAGACATACACACCCACTTTGTACAAACACACTTGGACACCAGACAACACAACAAAGTAATACATGCACCAGCACCAGAAATAGACCCATCAGAGCAAGACCTACCACACAGAACCAGACAACTCCTAGCACAACTCCGAACCAACAAATCACCAGCCCTCCACTCCTACCTACACAACATTACACCGGACACACACCCAACACCACTCTGTGCGCTATGCGGCACGCAAGTGCACGACACACAACACCTGTTCACCTGCACAAACATACCCACCACACTGACTCCGGAGGACCTCTGGCGAAACCCAAGCGGAGTGGCGGCCCTGCTCGCCCGCTGGGCGGAGGAGGGGGGTCTGGGGATCCGGGAGACGGAGTGAGGGCCCGGTCCCCCAATGTCGGGGCACGGGTGGGGTCGACAACAACAACAACAACAACATAAAAAAAGACTTCCCCTTTAAATATTCCTGCTGCATAATATATCTCCTTTCCTTTCGTAAAGGATGGTCAGAACCTTTCCTAAGCATTATTAAAATTTAGACGATCTTTGCTCCAGGTGCTACCGGCTCATCTCACTCGGTTAGGATAAGAAAGGAAAGTTCCTATGCCAAAATGATAATCCAAAAAGGGCCCCTGTTGGTGGATAATCAGGCCATGGGAGGTGTGAGTAAATTGTGAGGGGGTGTTGGCTGGAGCTAGAAATAATTTTGGTGTCTTGTCCCTGCAGTAGGTTCATTAAAAGAGCAACCAGTGTTTTCACCACCATGGTCGGATCTTTCTCTGGAGGGTAACCCATACAGGCAGGTGGCTTGGACAAAATATTTCAACACTGTCAAAGCTGTGTTGTCTGTGCTCCAGTTGAAGGTACGTTATTAGCCTGGAATTCCCATCAATGCCGGCATGTGTCACAAACACCCACCTGTAAAACAAACATGAAAAGAATAATGATTAAATACAAGAAAACAATCAAGTTTCATATCTTGTTTGAAATATCATCTCGGTAGAGAAGGTATTGCTGTGCACTTAAGACTACATGGAGGCAATTTGGAGTTTGTGTAACTTGGATATACAAATGATAAAATTCAATTTAATCTGTGCTGTCCATACAATATGGCTTTCTAATGCTCCCACGAGTACAAATATAAGATGATCCCTTATTACCGAATGAGACGCATATGCCCATCTATGTGCCATAAACTATTGGGGAATGGCACATAGTATGTTCTTCTAGCCACAGTCTGGCTCCATCTCTGGGCTGCAGCAGCTGGCTCAATACGGTTGAGGATTTCTCGAACTCTTTTTCTTTGTACTACAATACCATCAGCACGCAGGTATGCCCTCATCATCTGCAACAGGTTCATAAAACAACACAATAAAGAAAGTACACTTTCACAATGAATATAATGATATATACATGAAGGGACAAGAGTATGTAGCAGAACACTTACTTCCGAGCCTGATCTGGGAAATTGGCTGTGCAATCTTCTGACATGCTCTTCCAGGTCAATATCATGAATGGGAGTAAATCTATTTCTGGCTGAAATCTGAAAAAACTTCATTTTTTTATGCAGGTATGAAGAGGAACAACACAACATCTCAGTGATGGCTCTCACTGTAAAGCCCTGAGTGGGGAGCAGTTGAATTTGATCCCTTGTAATGTCAAGTGCTGGTCTTCCTCGTCTACCTAAAGTATGGAAATAAAAGGATTAAGGAATTCAAGCAAACGAATCACTACGTGTTTTTTATATACTGTATACAGTACAGGCATATAGACACAGATGTACATAAAAGTATATGCAGCTTCAAAACCACGAGCAGCTATTTTCTCTAACCATTTTACTCAAGAAAAAAATAATTCAAACTTATAATTGAATAACTAAAAGATCACTGGTTATTGCTTAAAAGTGTACAGCCATCGCGTTACTTAATAGTCTACTGATTTGCAGGAAAACCACTGGTATAAAACGACGTTTGACAGGGTGATAGAAGGTAAGTCACAGCAAGTCGTCAGTAAAACCCGTGTGTAGTTCGAATAAAAATACATACGAAAAACCAATGACAAAAAATGGTAGCCATTTTACCTGTGTGCAAACGATGTGCCACATGGGAACAAACACGTCCACCATTAGGAGTGGGTCCCGCAATGATGACAGATCGGAGATCTATTGGACTTTGAATCAAACTTTGAATAGTATCAGCGCTAAACTGGTCACTAACTCTTCTTAAATTAGCAATTGAAATGTTTATCGCGCGTGCTTCACTTTCACCGGCAGACCCTTGATGACAGGCACTCTCTATTGCCCTGCACCTTCGCCGAATACGTCTCAGGACACTGTCCGCCATTGTTGTTTTAAAAAACTAAGTGGGCACAGAATTTCCAAAATCATGAGCCCTGACTGGTGGGATGACACTATTTTGAAACGTACAGCCAATAGGATACCGTTACATGTTTTCGTAATCATCCTTATTTGCATTTAATGCAAGTACAGTGTAATGTCACTAGCACTACAAGTGGGCACATTTATGGCCTTACATGTTCACTAGTAAGCGTCAAAATCATCTTACCAGTGAACTAGTGGGCACATTTATGGCCTTAAATGTTCAGTAGTAAGAGTCAAA
Source organism: Hippocampus zosterae (assembly GCF_025434085.1). Taxonomy (NCBI): domain Eukaryota; kingdom Metazoa; phylum Chordata; class Actinopteri; order Syngnathiformes; family Syngnathidae; genus Hippocampus; species Hippocampus zosterae. Next base: position 428,816 of record NC_067459.1, on the reverse strand, counting down.
ATTATCTTATTATGGATGGATGGATGGATAGTGAACTAGTGAGCGTTTTGTGGCTTACATGTTCACTAGTAAGCGTCAAAATGACCTTACTAGTAAACTAGTGAGCGTTTTGTGGCTTACATGTTCACTAGTAAGCCTCAAAATGAACTTACTAGTGAACTAGTGGGCACATTTATGGCCTTACATGTTCACTAGTAAGCGTCAAAATGATCTTACTAGTGAACTAGTGGGCGTTTTGTGGCTTACATGTTCACTAGTAAGCGTCAAAATGACCTTACTAGTGAACTAGTGGGCGTTTTGTGGCTTACATGTTCACTAGTAAGCGTCAAAATGATCTTACTAGTGAACGAGTGAGCGTTTTGTGGCTGACATGTTCATAAATAAGCGTCAAAATGATCTTACTAGGGAACTAGTGGGCGTTTTGTGGCTTACATGTTCACTAGTAAGCGTCAAAATTACCTTACTAGTGAACCAGTGAGCGTTTTGTGGCTTACATGTTCACTAGTAAGCGTCAAAATGACCTTACTAGTGAACTAGTGAGCGTTTTGTGGCTTACATGTTCACTAGTAAGCGTTAAAATGATCTTACTAGTGAACTAGTGGGCGTTCTGAGGCTTACATGTTCACTAGAAGCCTCAAAATGATCTTACTAGTGAACTAGCGGGCGTTTTGTGGCTTACATGTCAACTAGTAAGCCTCAAAATGATCTTACTAGTGAACTAGTGGGCACATTTATGGCCTTACATGTTCACTAGTAAGCGTCAAAATGACCTTACTAGTGAACTAGTGGGCAATATGGAATAAATACTCAAAGGGCTTGCCAGGCAAGCCCATTGAGTATTTAAAGGGTTCAAAGGGCTTGCCTGGCAAGCCCTTTGAGTATTTATTCATCCGTGATGGTATTGTAGACCAATGAGAGCACGTCCGACAGACACGTGGACTTCGGGCGGCCAATCATGATGCATTTCGAGCCAAGCCCCAACAAAAACGGAGGAGAAAACTTTCAGACGCTTTGAAAGCTTTTGGGGTACATATTACTCTTGTTGTTACACAAAATTTTGTTTTACGATTATTTTAGGCGGTAACGTTATGGTGTAAATGTCAAATACGTGGTCAATTTATCAAGATGAAGCCTGCTTAAAAATTTGCTCCAACAATTTTGGAGATGTGTCTGACTTTGACAGCAATGGCGGCAGTTCAACGCTGACAGTCGCAGTCGGGTGCAGATTTATTTCGGCAGGACTTTCTAAAATCTGCCGTTTGCTCTGACAGTTCTCTGTCTGACAGTCACATTTTGTCTTATTACTCACAAGCTAATTGACATTTAAAAAAAGAGTTAATGTTTGGAACACGATTTTGCTCTTACTGTTTGCTGCCTTAGTTCGTTTGAAATATTCGCTTCCTGCATTACATGAAGTACATTTTTTAATATTCACAAGACTGTAACTGTGCATTATAAATAATGTCACATTTGCACTATGTTTTACTGGATCTACAACTAAACTAGGTCCTCGTTTCTGGGAGAGTCCACAGCACCTCCTGTATCACAACCATTCTGCCGGCACACCTTCAGCAGCACGATGTTTCTAACGGGAGCTGGAGGGTGATCAGCTTCATTGAAGAACAGGAGGAGGAGAGGCACAACGTTTGTCATTTGTGATATGTTTTTAGACTTTTCTCCTAACTAAAAAAACTATGTTTTGTTAATTTCTTGATATAGTTCTTGTATTTAAATATTTTAACAATCAAATATTTTTCAACTGTGTTTTAGATATGAATTGTATGAAATAAATCAGTGAAGCCCCATTCAAATTCTACTCTATCTAATCTGCTCGATCACACTGCTGTCAACCTGCTGTACCTCCAAACTCCTTGGCTTACTCGCAGTTGGAGGGTTCCCCCCGAATGGGGGGACAAATCAAGGAACCAATCCCTGCACCCCGAACGGGGTGCCCTTACGGCCGTTTTTTTTTTTTCGGCTAACCGCCCCCTGAACCTGGCAGGGTGGCGGGCGGACCTTTTGCTCCAGGCCTGGGACATAGAGACAAATCCGGGGCCCACACAGACACTCTCACGCACGCAACAAACACACACACAACAAACTACCTGGACATGCGACATTTGCACACAACAGATTACAAGAAGACAGACATCCTTCAGATGCAACCACCACACACCACACTGGGTACACAAACATTGCACAAACATAAACACTAGACACACCCCCCCAAACCTGGACCTGCAATAGCTGCAATAGAATCATCACACGCAGACAAACCTCACTCAGATGCAACTCAACACACCCACACTGGATACACAGACATTGCTCCGGCATCACCACCCGCCAATACACAAACACGTGGACATGCAGAACACACACGCAAACAACAAACACCCCAACACCACAACCCCCGAACAACCCACAAAGAACAACACCCACCAACAAAAACAACAAACACACACTGACCATACTACAAATAAACATCAACGGCATCCAAAACAAGAAAACAGAACTAGAAGAACTCGCCTCACAACAGCACGCAGACATCATCACCATACAAGAAACCAAACTAGAAAAACAACACAACACACCTCGTCTCACCAACTACACCAGCATTAGGAAAGACAGAGAACACAAGGGAGGAGGAGGACTGCTCACATACATTCACAAATCAGTCACATTCACTCCCATGAACATCCCCAACAACATTAACACCAACACTACAGAAATTCAAACCGTAAAGATTCACATAACCAACCACAAAAGACTACACATATGCAACATGTATATACCCCCCAGAGATACCACCCGACCAGACCACGCCACAGAAAACACAGACATCACCAACACCTTCCAATACATAAACTCGCTGAACAACACCATTCTAACCGCAGACATCAACGCTCACTCAACACAATGGCACTCTCCCTACGACGACCACAGAGGCACCCTCATTGCAGACATACTACAGAACTCCCAACAAATCACTCTAAACGCAAACACACCTACCAGAAAACCTACAAACATCAACCAACAACCAACATCACCGGACATCACAACAGCCAGCAACAGCATCACAAACAGAACAACATGGACCACAATACACACACTCAGTTCAGACCACCTTCCTATCAAAATCACACACAACACGCGTGCTCCTTTCCGCCTACAACAACACCTTCAAACTTACACAAATTACAGGAAAGCAGACTGGGAAGGATACACCTCTGAAATAGAATCAGCACTGGAGAACATAACCATACCTGACAACATCCACACAGCCAACACCATGCTCACAAACCTCATACTTACAGCAGACAAACACCACATACCCCACGGAAAAATAAAAAGCAAATCACTTCTCCTACCACAACACATCAGAACACTCATCAGCCAAAGAAACGACATCAGACAACAAAACCACCAAGACCCACGCATCACAGACCTAAACAAAGAAATAGACACACAGAATAGACACAGCCGCCCGCATTATCACACTCACGCCATACATAAACCATATTACACCTGTCCTCCAACATCTCCACTGGCTTCCCATTTTACACCGCATTCAATATAAAATCCTGCTACTCACATTCAAATCCATTCATGACCTAGTACCTCCATACCTATCTGACCTCATCCATATTCCTACGCCTGTCCGCGCTCTTCGTTCCTCCTCCTCTGTCCTCCACCTCTGTCCCCCCTGCTCGCCTCGTCACCATGGGAAATAGAGCCTTCAGTCGCTCTGCTCCCCAGCTATGGAACTCACTCCCCGCTGACCTTCGTAATACAGCCTCATTAACACATTTCAAATCCCGCCTCAAAACACATCTGTTTCGACAAGCCTATTCACTCAGACCATAAAGCCATTGTTTTATTTATTTATTTTGTTGTATTTTTTCTTATCTTATTTGATGTAGTTTTTTAACATTGTACTCGTGATTTTAACTGCTTGTTGTAAGGTGTCCTTGAGTTTCTAGAAAGGCGCCCACAAATAAAATGTATTATTATTATTATTATTATTACACAAATCCAAAAACACAAACAAGAGCTATGGAAAGAACACTTAACGGATGCATGGAACCACAGACACAAACAATACATACTCTGGAACACAGTAACAAGACTATCTAACAAAGAACAAAAAGCACCAGAAAACACCACAATACAGTTCGGACAACACACGGCAATATCCAACAAACAGAAAGCACAAGCATTCAACAAACAATTCACCAACATAATACAACACAAAACCAACAGAACATACAGACAACTACAACGCAAAATACGAAAACTCAACACCACGCCCATAACCATCACAGAACAACAAGTCAAACAAGCACTACAACGCTCCAAAAGCAACAACTCCACAGGCCCAGACAACATAAACATCAGACATCTGAAACACCTAGGCCCCAAAGCAATAACACTACTCACACACACTTACAACACATCACTCAACACCAACACCATCCCCGCAATATGGAAGACTGCAAAAATAATCCCAATACCAAAACCCAACAAAAACCACGCACTCGGCCCATCTTACAGACCAATAGCACTACTCAGCCCAATAGCCAAAACAATGGAAAAGGTAATACTACCCTTCATTACCAACAACACTCAACTACCCTCTCACCAACACGGCTTCCGAAAACAACACTCCACAACCACAGCACTACACCACATACACAACATCATAGCCACAGGTTTCAATCAACAAAAACCACCACAACGAACAGTTGCCATAGCCCTAGACATGTCCAAAGCCTTTGACACGGTAAACCTACACACACTCACAAACAAACTCAACAACACTAACACCCCAAACATCATCATCAAATACATCTTCAACTACATAAGGGGACGCAGACAATACACTCAATACCGGGGGGAAACATCAGAACATAGAAACACGAAAACGGGGGTACCACAGGGGGGAGTACTTTCACCAACACTATTCAACATATACATGGCAGACTTACCACAACCACCTCCAAATGTACACACAGTTACATATGCAGACGACATCACCATTCTATCCACACATGTCAAACCACAACAGGCACAACAACAAGTACAAAAATATCTCCACGACATATACAACTGGACAAAACAGAACCAACTCACACTCAACGCAGACAAAACCACCACCACTCTGTTCACACCGGATCCGGCAGAATACAGCAACAGGCTCACTTTACAAATAGATAACACCACCCTACCCACAGTCCGCGAACCCAAAATACTGGGATTAACATGGGACCCCAAACTCACCTTCTCAAAACACACACAACACACTCTAACCCGCGCCAAGCAATCAAACAAAATACTTAAAGCCTTAACAACCACTCACTGGGGAAAATCCAAAGAAACTATACTCACCACATACAAAGCAACCACACTCACACGCCTCGAATACGCAAACACTATATGGTCACCAACACTATCGGACACAAACAAGACAAAACTCCAGACCACACAGAACACAGCACTCAGAATAGCAACAGGATGCACACAAGACACAAACATACAACACTTGCATGAGGAAACAAAAACTCTCCCACTGAACATCCATCTAAAACTACACGCATCGCAAATCAGACAAAAAGCCCAACACCCAACCCACCCACTACACCCACTCACTCAACAACCACCACCACCCAGACAAAAGAAACAAACAATCTTCCACAACAACAACTACACACACAACAAAGACACAGCACCACAGGACACCAACAACGACACCATAAAACAGAACATGAAAGACATACACACCCACTTTGTACAAACACACTTGGACACCAGACAACACAACAAAGTAATACATGCACCAGCACCAGAAATAGATCCATCAGAGCAAGACCTACCACACAGAACCAGACAACTCCTAGCACAACTCCGAACCAACAAATCACCAGCCCTCCACTCCTACCTACACAACATTACACCGGACACACACCCAACACCACTCTGTGCGCTATGCGGCACGCAAGTGCACGACACACAACACCTGTTCACCTGCACAAACATACCCACCACACTGACTCCGGAGGACCTCTGGCGAAACCCAAGCGGAGTGGCGGCCCTGCTCGCCCGCTGGGCGGAGGAGGGGGGTCTGGGGATCCGGGAGACGGAGTGAGGGCCCGGTCCCCCAATGTCGGGGCACGGGTGGGGTCGACAACAACAACAACAACAACATAAAAAAAGACTTCCCCTTTAAATATTCCTGCTGCATAATATATCTCCTTTCCTTTCGTAAAGGATGGTCAGAACCTTTCCTAAGCATTATTAAAATTTAGACGATCTTTGCTCCAGGTGCTACCGGCTCATCTCACTCGGTTAGGATAGGAAAGGAAAGTTCCTATGCCAAAATGATAATCCAAAAAGGGCCCCTGTTGGTGGATAATCAGGCCATGGGAGGTGTGAGTAAATTGTGAGGGGGTGTTGGCTGGAGCTAGAAATAATTTTGGTGTCTTGTCCCTGCAGTAGGTTCATTAAAAGAGCAACCAGTGTTTTCACCACCATGGTCGGATCTTACTCTGGAGGGTAACCCATACAGGCAGGTGGCTTGGACAAAATATTTCAACACTGTCAAAGCTGTGTTGTCTGTGCTCCAGTTGAAGGTACGTTATTAGCCTGGAATTCCCATCAATGCCGGCATGTGTCACAAACACCCACCTGTAAAACAAACATGAAAAGAATAATGATTAAATACAAGAAAACAATCAAGTTTCATATCTTGTTTGAAATATCATCTCGGTAGAGAAGGTATCGCTGTGCACTTAAGACTACATGGAGGCAATTTGGAGTTTGTGTAACTTGGATATACAAATGATAAAATTCAATTTAATCTGTGCTGTCCATACAATATGGCTTTCTAATGCTCCCACGAGTACAAATATAAGATGATAACTTATTACCGAATGAGACGCATATGCCCATCTATGTGCCATAAACTATTGGGGAATGGCACATAGTATGTTCTTCTAGCCACAGTCTGGCTCCATCTCTGGGCTGCAGCAGCTGGCTCAATACGGTTGAGGATTTCTCGAACTCTTTTTCTTTGTACTACAATACCATCAGCACGCAGGTATGCCCTCATCATCTGCAACAGGTTCATAAAACAACACAATAAAGAAAGTACACTTTCACAATGAATATAATGATATATACATGAAGGGACAAGAGTATGTAGCAGAACACTTGCTTCCGAGCCTGATCTGGGAAATTGGCTGTGCAATCTTCTGACATGCTCTTCCAGGTCAACATCATGAATGGGAGTAAATCTATTTCTGGCTGAAATCTGAAAAAACTTCATTTTTTTATGCAGGTATGAAGAGGAACAACACAACATCTCAGTGATGGCTCTCACTGTAAAGCCCTGAGTGGGGAGCAGTTGAATTTGATCACTTGTAATGTCAAGTGCTGGTCTTCCTCGTCTACCTAAAGTATGGAAATAAAAGGATTAAGGAATTCAAGCAAACGAATCACTACGTGTTTTTTATATACTGTATACAGTACAGGCATATAGACACAGATGTACATAAAAGTATATGCAGCTTCAAAACCACGAGCAGCTATTTTCTCTAACCATTTTACTCAAGAAAAAAATAATTCAAACTTATAATTGAATAACTAAAAGATCACTAGTTATTGCTTAAAAGTGTACAGCCATCGCGTTACTTAATAGTCTACTGATTTGCAGGAAAACCACTGGTATAAAACGACGTTTGACAGGGTGATAGAAGGTAAGTCACAGCAAGTCGTCAGTAAAACCCGTGTGTAGTTCGAATAAAAATACATACGAAAAACCAATGACAAAAAATGGTAGCCATTTTACCTGTGTGCAAACGATGTGCCACATGGGAACAAACACGTCCACCATTAGGAGTGGGTCCCGCAATGATGACAGATCGGAGATCTATTGGACTTTGAATCAAACTTTGAATAGTATCAGCGCTAAACTGGTCACTAACTCTTCTTAAATTAGCAATTGAAATGTTTATCGCGCGTGCTTCACTTTCACCGGCAGACCCTTGATGACAGGCACTCTCTATTGCCCTGCACCTTCGCCGAATACGTCTCAGGACACTGTCCGCCATTGTTGTTTTAAAAAACTAAGTGGGCACAGAATTTCCAAAATCATGAGCCCTGACTGGTGGGATGACACTATTTTGAAACGTACAGCCAATAGGATACCGTTACATGTTTTCGTAATCATCCTTATTTGCATTTAATGCAAGTACAGTGTAATGTCACTAGCACTACAAGTGGGCACATTTATGGCCTTGCATGTTCACTAGTAAGCGTCAAAATCATCTTACCAGTGAACTAGTGGGCACATTTATGGCCTTAAATGTTCAGTAGTAAGCATCAAAATTATCTTATTATGGATGGATGGATGGATAGTGAACTAGTGAGCGTTTTGTGGCTTACATGTTCACTAGTAAGCGTCAAAATGACCTTACTAGTAAACTAGTGAGCGTTTTGTGGCTTACATGTTCACTAGTAAGCGTCAAAATGATCTTACTAGTGAACTATTGGGCGTTTTGTGGCTTACATGTTCACTAGTAAGCCTCAAAATGATCTTACTAGTGAACTAGTAGGCGATGTGTGGCTTACATGTCAACTAGTAAGCCTCAAAATGAACTTACTAGTGAACTAGTGGGCACATTTATGGCCTTACATGTTCACTAGTAAGCGTCAAAATGATCTTACTAGTGAACTAGTGGGCGTTTTGTGGCTTACATGTTCACTAGTAAGCGTCAAAATGACCTTACTAGTGAACTAGTGGGCGTTTTGTGGCTTACATGTTCACTAGTAAGCGTCAAAATGATCTTACTAGTGAACGAGTGAGCGTTTTGTGGCTGACATGTTCATAAATAAGCGTCAAAATGATCTTACTAGGGAACTAGTGGGCGTTTTGTGGCTTACATGTTCACTAGTAAGCGTCAAAATTACCTTACTAGTGAACCAGTGAGCGTTTTGTGGCTTACATGTTCACTAGTAAGCGTCAAAATGACCTTACTAGTGAACTAGTGAGCGTTTTGTGGCTTACATGTTCACTAGTAAGCGTCAAAATGATCTTACTAGTGAACTAGTGGGCGTTCTGTGGCTTACATGTTCACTAGAAGCCTCAAAATTATCTTACTAGTGAACTAGCGGGCGTTTTGTGGCTTACATGTCAACTAGTAAGCCTCAAAATGATCTTACTAGTGAACTAGTGGGCACATTTATGGCCTTACATGTTCACTAGTAAGCGTCAAAATGACATTACTAGTGAACTAGTGGGCAATATGGAATAAATACTCAAAGGGCTTGCCAGGCAAGCCCATTGAGTAATTAAAGGGTTCAAAGGGCTTGCCTGGCAAGCCCTTTGAGTATTTATTCATCCGTGATGGTATTGTAGACCAATGAGAGCACGTCCGACAGACACGTGGACTTCGGGCGGCCAATCATGATGCATTTCGAGCCAAGCCCCAACAAAAACGGAGGAGAAAACTTTCAGACGCTTTGAAAGCTTTTGGGGTACATATTACTCTTGTTGTTACACAAAATTTTGTTTTACGATTATTTTAGGCGGTAACGTTATGGTGTAAATGTCAAATACGTGGTCAATTTATCAAGATGAAGCCTGCTTAAAAATTTGCTCCAACAATTTTGGAGATGTGTCTGACTTTGACAGCAATGGCGGCAGTTCAACGCTGACAGTCGCAGTCGGGTGCAGATTTATTTCGGCAGGACTTTCTAAAATCTGCCGTTTGCTCTGACAATTCTGTCTGACAGTCACATTTTGTCTTATTACTCACAAGCTAATTGACATTTAAAAAAAGAGTTAATGTTTGGAACACGATTTTGCTCTTACTGTTTGCTGCCTTAGTTCGTTTGAAATATTCGCTTCCTGCATTACATGAAGTACATTTTTTAATATTCACAAGACTGTAACTGTGCATTATAAATAATGTCACATTTGCACTATGTTTTACTGGATCTACAACTAAACTAGGTCCTCGTTTCTGGGAGAGTCCACAGCACCTCCTGTATCACAACCATTCTGCCGGCACACCTTCAGCAGCACAATGTTTCTAACGGGAGCTGGAGGGTGATCAGCTTCATTGAAGAACAGGAGGAGGAGAGGCACAACGTTTGTCATTTGTGATATGTTTTTAGACTTTTCTCCTAACTAAAAAAACTATGTTTTGTTAATTTCTTGATATAGTTCTTGTATTTAAATATTTTAACAATCAAATATTTTTCAACTGTGTTTTAGATATGAATTGTATGAAATAAATCAGTGAAGCCCCATTCAAATTCTACTCTATCTAATCTGCTCGATCACACTGCTGTCAACCTGCTGTACCTCCAAACTCCTTGGCTTACTCGCAGTTGGAGGGTTCCCCCCGAACGGGGGGACAAATCAAGGAACCAATCCCTGCACCCCGAACGGGGTGCCCTTACGGCCGTTTTTTTTTTTTTTTTCGGCTAACCGCCCCCTGAACCTGGCAGGGTGGCGGGCGGTCCTTTTGCTCCAGGCCTGGGACATAGAGACAAATCCGGGGCCCACACAGACACTCTCACGCACGCAACAAACACACACACAACAAACTACCTGGACATGCGACATTTGCACACAACAGATTACAAGAAGACAGACATCCTTCAGATGCAACCACCACACACCACACTGGGTACACAAACATTGCACAAACATAAACACTAGACACACACCCCCAAACCTGGACCTGCAATAGCTGCAATAGAATCATCACACGCAGACAAACCTCACTCAGATGCAACTCAACACACCCACACTGGATACACAGACATTGCTCCGGCATCACCACCCGCCAATACACAAACACGTGGACATGCAGAACACACACGCAAACAACAAACACCCCAACACCACAACCCCCGAACAACCCACAAAGAACAACACCCACCAACAAAAACAACAAACACACACTGACCATACTACAAATAAACATCAACGGCATCCAAAACAAGAAAACAGAACTAGAAGAACTCGCCTCACAACAGCACGCAGACATCATCACCATACAAGAAACCAAACTAGAAAAACAACACAACACACCTCGTCTCACCAACTACACCAGCATTAGGAAAGACAGAGAACACAAGGGAGGAGGAGGACTGCTCACATACATTCACAAATCAGTCACATTCACTCCCATGAACATCCCCAACAACATTAACACCAACACTACAGAAATTCAAACCGTAAAGATTCACATAACCAACCACAAAAGACTACACATATGCAACATGTATATACCCCCCAGAGATACCACCCGACCAGACCACGCCACAGAAGACACAGACATCACCAACACCTTCCAATACATAAACTCGCTGAACAACACCATTCTAACCGCAGACATCAACGCTCACTCAACACAATGGCACTCTCCCTACGACGACCACAGAGGCACCCTCATTGCAGACATACTACAGAACTCCCAACAAATCACTCTAAACGCAAACACACCTACCAGAAAACCTACAAACATCAACCAACAACCAACATCACCGGACATCACAACAGCCAGCAACAGCATCACAAACAGAACAACATGGACCACAATACACGCACTCAGTTCAGACCACCTTCCTATCAAAATCACACACAACACGCGTGCTCCTTTCCGCCTACAACAACACCTTCAAACTTACACAAATTACAGGAAAGCAGACTGGGAAGGATACACCTCTGAAATAGAATCAGCACTGGAGAACATAACCATACCTGACAACATCCACACAGCCAACACCATGCTCACAAACCTCATACTTACAGCAGACAAACACCACATACCCCACGGAAAAATAAAAAGCAAATCACTTCTCCTACCACAACACATCAGAACACTCATCAGCCAAAGAAACGACATCAGACAACAAAACCACCAAGACCCACGCATCACAGACCTAAACAAAGAAATAGACACACAAATCCAAAAACACAAACAAGAGCTATGGAAAGAACACTTAACGGATGCATGGAACCACAGACACAAACAACACATACTCTGGAACACAGTAACAAGACTATCAAACAAAGAACAAAAAGCACCAGAAAACACCACAATACAGTTCAGACAACACACGGCAATATCCAACAAACAGAAAGCACGAGCATTCAACAAACAATTCACCAACATAATACAACACAAAACCAACAGAACATACAGACAACTACAACGCAAAATACGAAAACTCAACACCACGCCCATAACCATCACAGAACAACAAGTCAAACAAGCACTACAACGCTCCAAAAGCAACAACTCCACAGGCCCAGACAACATAAACATCAGACATCTGAAACACCTAGGCCCCAAAGCAATAACACTACTCACACACACTTACAACACATCACTCAACACCAACACCATCCCCGCAATATGGAAGACTGCAAAAATAATCCCAATACCAAAACCCAACAAAAACCACGCACTCGGCCCATCTTACAGACCAATAGCACTACTCAGCCCAATAGCCAAAACAATGGAAAAGGTAATACTACCCTTCATTACCAACAACACTCAACTACCCTCTCACCAACACGGCTTCCGAAAACAACACTCCACAACCACAGCACTACACCACATACACAACATCATAGCCACAGGTTTCAATCAACAAAAACCACCACAACGAACAGTTGCCATAGCCCTAGACATGTCCAAAGCCTTTGACACGGTAAACCTACACACACTCACAAACAAACTCAACAACACTAACACCCCAAACATCATCATCAAATACATCTTCAACTACATAAGGGGACGCAGACAATACACTCAATACCGGGGGGAAACATCAGAACATAGAAACACGAAAACGGGGGTACCACAGGGGGGAGTACTTTCACCAACACTATTCAACATATACATGGCAGACTTACCACAACCACCTCCAAATGTACACACAGTTACATATGCAGACGACATCACCATTCTATCCACACATGTCAAACCACAACAGGCACAACAACAAGTACAAAAATATCTCCACGACATATACAACTGGACAAAACAGAACCAACTCACACTCAACGCAGACAAAACCACCACCACTCTGTTCACACCGGATCCGGCAGAATACAGCAACAGGCTCACTTTACAAATAGATAACACCACCCTACCCACAGTCCGCGAACCCAAAATACTGGGATTAACATGGGACCCCAAACTCACCTTCTCAAAACACACACAACACACTCTAACCCGCGCCAAGCAATCAAACAAAATACTTAAAGCCTTAACAACCACTCACTGGGGAAAATCCAAAGAAACTATACTCACCACATACAAAGCAACCACACTCACACGCCTCGAATACGCAAACACTATATGGTCACCAACACTATCGGACACAAACAAGACAAAACTCCAGACCACACAGAACACAGCACTCAGAATAGCAACAGGATGCACACAAGACACAAACATACAACACTTGCATGAGGAAACAAAAACTCTCCCACTGAACATCCATCTAAAACTACACGCATCGCAAATCAGACAAAAAGCCCAACACCCAACCCACCCACTACACCCACTCACTCAACAACCACCACCACCCAGACAAAAGAAACAAACAATCTTCCACAACAACAACTACACACACAACAAAGACACAGCACCACAGGACACCAACAACGACACCATAAAACAGAACATGAAAGACATACACACCCACTTTGTACAAACACACTTGGACACCAGACAACACAACAAAGTAATACATGCACCAGCACCAGAAATAGACCCATCAGAGCAAGACCTACCACACAGAACCAGACAACTCCTAGCACAACTCCGAAACAACAAATCACCAGCCCTCCACTCCTACCTACACAACATTACACCGGACACACACCCAACACCACTCTGTGCGCTATGCGGCACGCAAGTGCACGACACACAACACCTGTTCACCTGCACAAACATACCCACCACACTGACTCCGGAGGACCTCTGGCGAAACCCAAGCGGAGTGGCGGCCCTGCTCGCCCGCTGGGCGGAGGAGGGGGGTCTGGGGATCCGGGAGACGGAGTGAGGGCCCGGTCCCCCAATGTCGGGGCACGGGTGGGGTCGACAACAACAACAACAACAACATAAAAAAAGACTTCCCCTTTAAATATTCCTGCTGCATAATATATCTCCTTTCCTTTCGTAAAGGATGGTCAGAACCTTTCCTAAGCATTATTAAAATTTAGACGATCTTTGCTCCAGGTGCTACCGGCTCATCTCACTCGGTTAGGATAGGAAAGGAAAGTTCCTATGCCAAAATGATAATCCAAAAAGGGCCCCTGTTGGTGGATAATCAGGCCATGGGAGGTGTGAGTAAATTGTGAGGGGGTGTTGGCTGGAGCTAGAAATAATTTTGGTGTCTTGTCCCTGCAGTAGGTTCATTAAAAGAGCAACCAGTGTTTTCACCACCATGGTCGGATCTTACTCTGGAGGGTAACCCATACAGGCAGGTGGCTTGGACAAAATATTTCAACACTGTCAAAGCTGTGTTGTCTGTGCTCCAGTTGAAGGTACGTTATTAGCCTGGAATTCCCATCAATGCCGGCATGTGTCACAAACACCCACCTGTAAAACAAACATGAAAAGAATAATGATTAAATACAAGAAAACAATCAAGTTTCATATCTTGTTTGAAATATCATCTCAGTAGAGAAGGTATTGCTGTGCACTTAAGACTACATGGAGGCAATTTGGAGTTTGTGTAACTTGGATATACAAATGATAAAATTCAATTTAATCTGTGCTGTCCATACAATATGGCTTTCTAATGCTCCCACGAGTACAAATATAAGATGATCCCTTATTACCGAATGAGACGCATATGCCCATCTATGTGCCATAAACTATTGGGGAATGGCACATAGTATGTTCTTCTAGCCACAGTCTGGCTCCATCTCTGGGCTGCAGCAGCTGGCTCAATACGGTTGAGGATTTCTCGAACTCTTTTTCTTTGTACTACAATACCATCAGCACGCAGGTATGCCCTCATCATCTGCAACAGGTTCATAAAACAACACAATAAAGAAAGTACACTTTCACAATGAATATAATGATATATACATGAAGGGACAAGAGTATGTAGCAGAACACTTGCTTCCGAGCCTGATCTGGGAAATTGGCTGTGCAATCTTCTGACATGCTCTTCCAGGTCAACATCATGAATGGGAGTAAATCTATTTCTGGCTGAAATCTGAAAAAACTTCATTTTTTTATGCAGGTATGAAGAGGAACAACACAACATCTCAGTGATGGCTCTCACTGTAAAGCCCTGAGTGGGGAGCAGTTGAATTTGATCACTTGTAATGTCAAGTGCTGGTCTTCCTCGTCTACCTAAAGTATGGAAATAAAAGGATTAAGGAATTCAAGCAAACGAATCACTATGTGTTTTTTATATACTGTATACAGTACAGGCATATAGACACAGATGTACATAAAAGTATATGCAGCTTCAAAACCACGAGCAGCTATTTTCTCTAACCATTTTACTCAAGAAAAAAATAATTCAAACTTATAATTGAATAACTAAAAGATCACTAGTTATTGCTTAAAAGTGTACAGCCATCGCGTTACTTAATAGTCTACTGATTTGCAGGAAAACCACTGGTATAAAACGACGTTTGACAGGGTGATAGAAGGTAAGTCACAGCAAGTCGTCAGTAAAACCCGTGTGTAGTTCGAATAAAAATACATACGAAAAACCAATGACAAAAAATGGTAGCCATTTTACCTGTGTGCAAACGATGTGCCACATGGGAACAAACACGTCCACCATTAGGAGTGGGTCCCGCAATGATGACAGATCGGAGATCTATTGGACTTTGAATCAAACTTTGAATAGTATCAGCGCTAAACTGGTCACTAACTCTTCTTAAATTAGCAATTGAAATGTTTATCGCGCGTGCTTCACTTTCACCGGCAGACCCTTGATGACAGGCACTCTCTATTGCCCTGCACCTTCGCCGAATACGTCTCAGGACACTGTCCGCCATTGTTGTTTTAAAAAACTAAGTGGGCACAGAATTTCCAAAATCATGAGCCCTGACTGGTGGGATGACACTATTTTGAAACGTACAGCCAATAGGATACCGTTACATGTTTTCGTAATCATCCTTATTTGCATTTAATGCAAGTACAGTGTAATGTCACTAGCACTACAAGTGGGCACATTTATGGCCTTGCATGTTCACTAGTAAGCGTCAAAATCATCTTACCAGTGAACTAGTGGGCACATTTATGGCCTTAAATGTTCAGTAGTAAGCATCAAAATTATCTTATTATGGATGGATGGATGGATGGATAGTGAACTAGTGAGCGTTTTGTGGCTTACATGTTCACTAGTAAGCGTCAAAATGACCTTACTAGTAAACTAGTGAGCGTTTTGTGGCTTACATGTTCACTAGTAAGCGTCAAAATGATCTTACTAGTGAACTATTGGGCGTTTTGTGGCTTACATGTTCACTAGTAAGCCTCAAAATGATCTTACTAGTGAACTAGTAGGCGATGTGTGGCTTACATGTCAACTAGTAAGCCTCAAAATGAACTTACTAGTGAACTAGTGGGCACATTTATGGCCTTACATGTTACTAGTAAGCGTCAAAATGATCTTACTAGTGAACTAGTGGGCGTTTTGTGGCTTACATGTTCACTAGTAAGCGTCAAAATGACCTTACTAGTGAACTAGTGGGCGTTTTGTGGCTTACATGTTCACTAGTAAGCGTCAAAATGATCTTACTAGTGAACGAGTGAGCGTTTTGTGGCTGACATGTTCATAAATAAGCGTCAAAATGATCTTACTAGGGAACTAGTGGGCGTTTTGTGGCTTACATGTTCACTAGTAAGCGTCAAAATTACCTTACTAGTGAACCAGTGAGCGTTTTGTGGCTTACATGTTCACTAGTAAGCGTCAAAATGACCTTACTACTGAACTAGTGAGCGTTTTGTGGCTTACATGTTCACTAGTAGGCGTCAAAATGATCTTACTAGTGAACTAGTGGGCGTTCTGTGGCTTACATGTTCACTAGAAGCCTCAAAATTATCTTACTAGTGAACTAGCGGGCGTTTTGTGGCTTACATGTCAACTAGTAAGCCTCAAAATGATCTTACTAGTGAACTAGTGGGCACATTTATGGCCTTCCATGTTCACTAGTAAGCGTCAAAATGACCTTACTAGTGAACTAGTGGGCAATATGGAATAAATACTCAAAGGGCTTGCCAGGCAAGCCCATTGAGTATTTAAAGGGTTCAAAGGGCTTGCCTGGCAAGCCCTTTGAGTATTTATTCATCCGTGATGGTATTGTAGACCAATGAGAGCACGTCCGACAGACACGTGGACTTCGGGCGGCCAATCATGATGCATTTCGAACCAAGCCCCAACAAAAACGGAGGAGAAAACTTTCAGACGCTTTGAAAGCTTTTGGGGTACATATTACTCTTGTTGTTACACAAAATTTTGTTTTACGATTATTTTAGGCGGTAACGTTATGGTGTAAATGTCAAATACGTGGTCAATTTATCAAGATGAAGCCTGCTTAAAAATTTGCTCCAACAATTTTGGAGATGTGTCTGACTTTGACAGCAATGGCGGCAGTTCAACGCTGACAGTCGCAGTCGGGTGCAGATTTATTTCGGCAGGACTTTCTAAAATCTGCCGTTTGCTCTGACAGTTCTCTGTCTGACAGTCACATTTTGTCTTATTACTCACAAGCTAATTGACATTTAAAAAAAGAGTTAATGTTTGGAACACGATTTTGCTCTTACTGTTTGCTGCCTTAGTTCGTTTGAAATATTCGCTTCCTGCATTACATGAAGTACATTTTTTAATATTCACAAGACTGTAACTGTGCATTATAAATAATGTCACATTTGCACTATGTTTTACTGGATCTACAACTAAACTAGGTCCTCGTTTCTGGGAGAGTCCACAGCACCTCCTGTATCACAACCATTCTGCCGGCACACCTTCAGCAGCACGATGTTTCTAACGGGAGCTGGAGGGTGATCAGCTTCATTGAAGAACAGGAGGAGGAGAGGCACAACGTTTGTCATTTGTGATATGTTTTTAGACTTTTCTCCTAACTAAAAAAACTATGTTTTGTTAATTTCTTGATATAGTTCTTGTATTTAAATATTTTAACAATCAAATATTTTTCAACTGTGTTTTAGATATGAATTGTATGAAATAAATCAGTGAAGCCCCATTCAAATTCTACTCTATCTAATCTGCTCGATCACACTGCTGTCAACCTGCTGTACCTCCAAACTCCTTGGCTTACTCGCAGTTGGAGGGTTCCCCCCGAACGGGGGGACAAATCAAGGAACCAATCCCTGCACCCCGAACGGGGTGCCCTTACGGCCGTTTTTTTTTTTTTTCGGCTAACCGCCCCCTGAACCTGGCAGGGTGGCGGGCGGACCTTTTGCTCCAGGCCTGGGACATAGAGACAAATCCGGGGCCCACACAGACACTCTCACGCACGCAACAAACACACACACAACAAACTACCTGGACATGCGACATTTGCACACAACAGATTACAAGAAGACAGACATCCTTCAGATGCAACCACCACACACCACACTGGGTACACAAACATTGCACAAACATAAACACTAGACAATACAACATAACATGGAAATGCAGACTACATCCCAAAACACCACCACGAACAACAACACCTCGTAGGACACCAACAGGCAGCAGAGCACAAACAGACCAAAACAACACACTCGCCTCACCAACACTACCCTCAAACGCAACACGGACAGACAACTCCAACAGAGATACAACAAACACAAGACCACCCCCCCAAACCTGGACCTGCAATAGCTGCAATAGAATCATCACACGCAGACAAACCTCACTCAGATGCAACTCAACACACACACACTGGATACACAGACATTGCTCCGGCATCACCACCCGCCAATACACAAACACGTGGACATGCAGAACACACACGCAAACAACAAACACCCCAACACCACAACCCCCGAACAACCCACAAAGAACAACACCCACCAACAAAAACAACAAACACACACTGACCATACTACAAATAAACATCAACGGCATCCAAAACAAGAAAACAGAACTAGAAGAACTCGCCTCACAACAGCACGCAGACATCATCACCATACAAGAAACCAAACTAGAAAAACAACACAACACACCTCGTCTCACCAACTACACCAGCATTAGGAAAGACAGAGAACACAAGGGAGGAGGAGGACTGCTCACATACATTCACAAATCAGTCACATTCACTCCCATGAACATCCCCAACAACATTAACACCAACACTACAGAAATTCAAACCGTAAAGATTCACATAACCAACCACAAAAGACTACACATATGCAACATGTATATACCCCCCAGAGATACCACCCGACCAGACCACGCCACAGAAGACACAGACATCACCAACACCTTCCAATACATAAACTCGCTGAACAACACCATTCTAACCGCAGACATCAACGCTCACTCAACACAATGGCACTCTCCCTACGACGACCACAGAGGCACCCTCATTGCAGACATACTACAGAACTCCCAACAAATCACTCTAAACGCAAACACACCTACCAGAAAACCTACAAACATCAACCAACAACCAACATCACCGGACATCACAACAGCCAGCAACAGCATCACAAACAGAACAACATGGACCACAATACACGCACTCAGTTCAGACCACCTTCCTATCAAAATCACACACAACACGCGTGCTCCTTTCCGCCTACAACAACACCTTCAAACTTACACAAATTACAGGAAAGCAGACTGGGAAGGATACACCTCTGAAATAGAATCAGCACTGGAGAACATAACCATACCTGACAACATCCACACAGCCAACACCATGCTCACAAACCTCATACTTACAGCAGACAAACACCACATACCCCACGGAAAAATAAAAAGCAAATCACTTCTCCTACCACAACACATCAGAACACTCATCAGCCAAAGAAACGACATCAGACAACAAAACCACCAAGACCCACGCATCACAGACCTAAACAAAGAAATAGACACACAAATCCAAAAACACAAACAAGAGCTATGGAAAGAACACTTAACGGATGCATGGAACCACAGACACAAACAACACATACTCTGGAACACAGTAACAAGACTATCAAACAAAGAACAAAAAGCACCAGAAAACACAACAATACAGTTCAGACAACACACGGCAATATCCAACAAACAGAAAGCACGAGCATTCAACAAACAATTCACCAACATAATACAACACAAAACCAACAGAACATACAGACAACTACAACGCAAAATACGAAAACTCAACACCACGCCCATAACCATCACAGAACAACAAGTCAAACAAGCACTACAACGCTCCAAAAGCAACAACTCCACAGGCCCAGACAACATAAACATCAGACATCTGAAACACCTAGGCCCCAAAGCAATAACACTACTCACACACACTTACAACACATCACTCAACACCAACACCATCCCCGCAATATGGAAGACTGCAAAAATAATCCCAATACCAAAACCCAACAAAAACCACGCACTCGGCCCATCTTACAGACCAATAGCACTACTCAGCCCAATAGCCAAAACAATGGAAAAGGTAATACTACCCTTCATTACCAACAACACTCAACTACCCTCTCACCAACACGGCTTCCGAAAACAACACTCCACAACCACAGCACTACACCACATACACAACATCATAGCCACAGGTTTCAATCAACAAAAACCACCACAACGAACAGTTGCCATAGCCCTAGACATGTCCAAAGCCTTTGACACGGTAAACCTACACACACTCACAAACAAACTCAACAACACTAACACCCCAAACATCATCATCAAATACATCTTCAACTACATAAGGGGACGCAGACAATACACTCAATACCGGGGGGAAACATCAGAACATAGAAACACGAAAACGGGGGTACCACAGGGGGGAGTACTTTCACCAACACTATTCAACATATACATGGCAGACTTACCACAACCACCTCCAAATGTACACACAGTTACATATGCAGGCGACATCACCATTCTATCCACACATGTCAAACCACAACAGGCACAACAACAAGTACAAAAATATCTCCACGACATATACAACTGGACAAAACAGAACCAACTCACACTCAACGCAGACAAAACCACCACCACTCTGTTCACACCGGATCCGGCAGAATACAGCAACAGGCTCACTTTACAAATAGATAACACCACCCTACCCACAGTCCGCGAACCCAAAATACTGGGATTAACATGGGACCCCAAACTCACCTTCTCAAAACACACACAACACACTCTAACCCGCGCCAAGCAATCAAACAAAATACTTAAAGCCTTAACAACCACTCACTGGGGAAAATCCAAAGAAACTATACTCACCACATACAAAGCAACCACACTCACAGGCCTCGAATACGCAAACACTATATGGTCACCAACACTATCGGACACAAACAAGACAAAACTCCAGACCACACAGAACACCGCACTCAGAATAGCAACAGGATGCACACAAGACACAAACATACAACACTTGCATGAGGAAACAAAAACTCTCCCACTGAACATCCATCTAAAACTACACGCATCGCAAATCAGACAAAAAGCCCAACACCCAACCCACCCACTACACCCACTCACTCAACAACCACCACCACCCAGACAAAAGAAACAAACAATCTTCCACAACAACAACTACACACACAACAAAGACACAGCACCACAGGACACCAACAACGACACCATAAAACAGAACATGAAAGACATACACACCCACTTTGTACAAACACACTTGGACACCAGACAACACAACAAAGTAATACATGCACCAGCACCAGAAATAGACCCATCAGAGCAAGACCTACCACACAGAACCAGACAACTCCTAGCACAACTCCGAACCAACAAATCACCAGCCCTCCACTCCTACCTACACAACATTACACCGGACACACACCCAACACCACTCTGTGCGCTATGCGGCACGCAAGTGCACGACACACAACACCTGTTCACCTGCACAAACATACCCACCACACTGACTCCGGAGGACCTCTGGCGAAACCCAAGCGGAGTGGCGGCCCTGCTCGCCCGCTGGGCGGAGGAGGGGGGTCTGGGGATCCGGGAGACGGAGTGAAGGCCCGGTCCCCCAATGTCGGGGCACGGGTGGGGTCGACAACAACAACAACAACAACATAAAAAAAGACTTCCCCTTTAAATATTCCTGCTGCATAATATATCTCCTTTCCTTTCGTAAAGGATGGTCAGAACCTTTCCTAAGCATTATTAAAATTTAGACGATCTTTGCTCCAGGTGCTACCGGCTCATCTCACTCGGTTAGGATAGGAAAGGAAAGTTCCTATGCCAAAATGATAATCCAAAAAGGGCCCCTGTTGGTGGATAATCAGGCCATGGGAGGTGTGAGTAAATTGTGAGGGGGTGTTGGCTGGAGCTAGAAATAATTTTGGTGTCTTGTCCCTGCAGTAGGTTCATTAAAAGAGCAACCAGTGTTTTCACCACCATGGTCGGATCTTACTCTGGAGGGTAACCCATACAGGCAGGTGGCTTGGACAAAATATTTCAACACTGTCAAAGCTGTGTTGTCTGTGCTCCAGTTGAAGGTACGTTATTAGCCTGGAATTCCCATCAATGCCGGCATGTGTCACAAACACCCACCTGTAAAACAAACATGAAAAGAATAATGATTAAATACAAGAAAACAATCAAGTTTCATATCTTGTTTGAAATATCATCTCGGTAGAGAAGGTATTGCTGTGCACTTAAGACTACATGGAGGCAATTTGGAGTTTGTGTAACTTGGATATACAAATGATAAAATTCAATTTAATCTGTGCTGTCCATACAATATGGCTTTCTAATGCTCCCACGAGTACAAATATAAGATGATCCCTTATTACCGAATGAGACGCATATGCCCATCTATGTGCCATAAACTATTGGGGAATGGCACATAGTATGTTCTTCTAGCCACAGTCTGGCTCCATCTCTGGGCTGCAGCAGCTGGCTCAATACGGTTGAGGATTTCTCGAACTCTTTTTCTTTGTACTACAATACCATCAGCACGCAGGTATGCCCTCATCATCTGCAACAGGTTCATAAAACAACACAATAAAGAAAGTACACTTTCACAATGAATATAATGATATATACATGAAGGGACAAGAGTATGTAGCAGAACACTTGCTTCCGAGCCTGATCTGGGAAATTGGCTGTGCAATCTTCTGACATGCTCTTCCAGGTCAACATCATGAATGGGAGTAAATCTATTTCTGGCTGAAATCTGAAAAAACTTCATTTTTTTATGCAGGTATGAAGAGGAACAACACAACATCTCAGTGATGGCTCTCACTGTAAAGCCCTGAGTGGGGAGCAGTTCAATTTGATCACTTGTAATGTTAAGTGCTGGTCTTCCTCGTCTACCTAAAGTATGGAAATAAAAGGATTAAGGAATTCAAGCAAACGAATCACTACGTGTTTTTTTATATACTGTATACAGTACAGGCATATAGACACAGATGTACATAAAAGTATATGCAGCTATCAAAACCACGAGCAGCTATTTTCTCTAACCATTTTACTCAAGAAAAAAATAATTCAAACTTATAATTGAATAACTAAAAGATCACTAGTTATTGCTTAAAAGTGTACAGCCATCGCGTTACTTAATAGTCTACTGATTTGCAGGAAAACCACTGGTATAAAACGACGTTTGACAGGGTGATAGAAGGTAAGTCACAGCAAGTCGTCAGTAAAACCCGTGTGTAGTTCGAATATAAATACATACGAAAAACCAATGACAAAAAATGGTAGCCATTTTACCTGTGTGCAAACGATGTGCCACATGGGAACAAACACGTCCACCATTAGGAGTGGGTCCCGCAATGATGACAGATCGGAGATCTATTGGACTTTGAATCAAACTTTGAATAGTATCAGCGCTAAACTGGTCACTAACTCTTCTTAAATTAGCAATTGAAATGTTTATCGCGCGTGCTTCACTTTCACCGGCAGACCCTTGATGACAGGCACTCTCTATTGCCCTGCACCTTCGCCGAATACGTCTCAGGACACTGTCCGCCATTGTTGTTTTAAAAAACTAAGTGGGCACAGAATTTCCAAAATCATGAGCCCTGACTGGTGGGATGACACTATTTTGAAACGTACAGCCAATAGGATACCGTTACATGTTTTCGTAATCATCCTTATTTGCATTTAATGCAAGTACAGTGTAATGTCACTAGCACTACAAGTGGGCACATTTATGGCCTTGCATGTTCACTAGTAAGCGTCAAAATCATCTTACCAGTGAACTAGTGGGCACATTTATGGCCTTAAATGTTCAGTAGTAAGCGTCAAAATTATCTTATTATGGATGGATGGATGGATAGTGAACTAGTGAGCGTTTTGTGGCTTACATGTTCACTAGTAAGCGTCAAAATGACCTTACTAGTAAACTAGTGAGCGTTTTGTGGCTTACATGTTCACTAGTAAGCGTCAAAATGATCTTACTAGTGAACTATTGGGCGTTTTGTGGCTTACATGTTCACTAGTAAGCCTCAAAATGATCTTACTAGTGAACTAGTAGGCGATGTGTGGCTTACATGTCAACTAGTAAGCCTCAAAATGAACTTACTAGTGAACTAGTGGGCACATTTATGGCCTTACATGTTACTAGTAAGCGTCAAAATGATCTTACTAGTGAACTAGTGGGCGTTTTGTGGCTTACATGTTCACTAGTAAGCGTCAAAATGACCTTACTAGTGAACTAGTGGGCGTTTTGTGGCTTACATGTTCACTAGTAAGCGTCAAAATGATCTTACTAGTGAACGAGTGAGCGTTTTGTGGCTGACATGTTCATAAATAAGCGTCAAAATGATCTTACTAGGGAACTAGTGGGCGTTTTGTGGCTTACATGTTCACTAGTAAGCGTCAAAATTACCTTACTAGTGAACCAGTGAGCGTTTTGTGGCTTACATGTTCACTAGTAAGCGTCAAAATGACCTTACTACTGAACTAGTGAGCGTTTTGTGGCTTACATGTTCACTAGTAGGCGTCAAAATGATCTTACTAGTGAACTAGTGGGCGTTCTGTGGCTTACATGTTCACTAGAAGCCTCAAAATTATCTTACTAGTGAACTAGCGGGCGTTTTGTGGCTTACATGTCAACTAGTAAGCCTCAAAATGATCTTACTAGTGAACTAGTGGGCACATTTATGGCCTTCCATGTTCACTAGTAAGCGTCAAAATGACCTTACTAGTGAACTAGTGGGCAATATGGAATAAATACTCAAAGGGCTTGCCAGGCAAGCCCATTGAGTATTTAAAGGGTTCAAAGGGCTTGCCTGGCAAGCCCTTTGAGTATTTATTCATCCGTGATGGTATTGTAGACCAATGAGAGCACGTCCGACAGACACGTGGACTTCGGGCGGCCAATCATGATGCATTTCGAACCAAGCCCCAACAAAAACGGAGGAGAAAACTTTCAGACGCTTTGAAAGCTTTTGGGGTACATATTACTCTTGTTGTTACACAAAATTTTGTTTTACGATTATTTTAGGCGGTAACGTTATGGTGTAAATGTCAAATACGTGGTCAATTTATCAAGATGAAGCCTGCTTAAAAATTTGCTCCAACAATTTTGGAGATGTCTCTGACTTTGACAGCAATGGCGGCAGTTCAACGCTGACAGTCGCAGTCGGGTGCAGATTTATTTCGGCAGGACTTTCTAAAATCTGCCGTTTGCTCTGACAGTTCTCTGTCTGACAGTCACATTTTGTCTTATTACTCACAAGCTAATTGACATTTAAAAAAAGAGTTAATGTTTGGAACACGATTTTGCTCTTACTGTTTGCTGCCTTAGTTCGTTTGAAATATTCGCTTCCTGCATTACATGAAGTACATTTTTTAATATTCACAAGACTGTAACTGTGCATTATAAATAATGTCACATTTGCACTATGTTTTACTGGATCTACAACTAAACTAGGTCCTCGTTTCTGGGAGAGTCCACAGCACCTCCTGTATCACAACCATTCTGCCGGCACACCTTCAGCAGCACGATGTTTCTAACGGGAGCTGGAGGGTGATCAGCTTCATTGAAGAACAGGAGGAGGAGAGGCACAACGTTTGTCATTTGTGATATGTTTTTAGACTTTTCTCCTAACTAAAAAAACTATGTTTTGTTAATTTCTTGATATAGTTCTTGTATTTAAATATTTTAACAATCAAATATTTTTCAACTGTGTTTTAGATATGAATTGTATGAAATAAATCAGTGAAGCCCCATTCAAATTCTACTCTATCTAATCTGCTCGATCACACTGCTGTCAACCTGCTGTACCTCCAAACTCCTTGGCTTACTCGCAGTTGGAGGGTTCCCCCCGAACGGGGGGACAAATCAAGGAACCAATCCCTGCACCCCGAACGGGGTGCCCTTACGGCCGTTTTTTTTTTTTTTTCGGCTAACCGCCCCCTGAACCTGGCAGGGTGGCGGGCGGACCTTTTGCTCCAGGCCTGGGACATAGAGACAAATCCGGGGCCCACACAGACACTCTCACGCACGCAACAAACACACACACAACAAACTACCTGGACATGCGACATTTGCACACAACAGATTACAAGAAGACAGACATCCTTCAGATGCAACCACCACACACCACACTGGGTACACAAACATTGCACAAACATAAACACTAGACAATACAACATAACATGGAAATGCAGACTACATCCCAAAACACCACCACGAACAACAACACCTCGTAGGACACCAACAGGCAGCAGAGCACAAACAGACCAAAACAACACACTCGCCTCACCAACACTACCCTCAAACGCAACACGGACAGACAACTCCAACAGAGATACAACAAACACAAGACCACCCCCCCAAACCTGGACCTGCAATAGCTGCAATAGAATCATCACACGCAGACAAACCTCACTCAGATGCAACTCAACACACACACACTGGATACACAGACATTGCTCCGGCATCACCACCCGCCAATACACAAACACGTGGACATGCAGAACACACACGCAAACAACAAACACCCCAACACCACAACCCCCGAACAACCCACAAAGAACAACACCCACCAACAAAAACAACAAACACACACTGACCATACTACAAATAAACATCAACGGCATCCAAAACAAGAAAACAGAACTAGAAGAACTCGCCTCACAACAGCACGCAGACATCATCACCATACAAGAAACCAAACTAGAAAAACAACACAACACACCTCGTCTCACCAACTACACCAGCATTAGGAAAGACAGAGAACACAAGGGAGGAGGAGGACTGCTCACATACATTCACAAATCAGTCACATTCACTCCCATGAACATCCCCAACAACATTAACACCAACACTACAGAAATTCAAACCGTAAAGATTCACATAACCAACCACAAAAGACTACACATATGCAACATGTATATACCCCCCAGAGATACCACCCGACCAGACCACGCCACAGAAGACACAGACATCACCAACACCTTCCAATACATAAACTCGCTGAACAACACCATTCTAACCGCAGACATCAACGCTCACTCAACACAATGGCACTCTCCCTACGACGACCACAGAGGCACCCTCATTGCAGACATACTACAGAACTCCCAACAAATCACTCTAAACGCAAACACACCTACCAGAAAACCTACAAACATCAACCAACAACCAACATCACCGGACATCACAACAGCCAGCAACAGCATCACAAACAGAACAACATGGACCACAATACACGCACTCAGTTCAGACCACCTTCCTATCAAAATCACACACAACACGCGTGCTCCTTTCCGCCTACAACAACACCTTCAAACTTACACAAATTACAGGAAAGCAGACTGGGAAGGATACACCTCTGAAATAGAATCAGCACTGGAGAACATAACCATACCTGACAACATCCACACAGCCAACACCATGCTCACAAACCTCATACTTACAGCAGACAAACACCACATACCCCACGGAAAAATAAAAAGCAAATCACTTCTCCTACCACAACACATCAGAACACTCATCAGCCAAAGAAACGACATCAGACAACAAAACCACCAAGACCCACGCATCACAGACCTAAACAAAGAAATAGACACACAAATCCAAAAACACAAACAAGAGCTATGGAAAGAACACTTAACGGATGCATGGAACCACAGACACAAACAACACATACTCTGGAACACAGTAACAAGACTATCAAACAAAGAACAAAAAGCACCAGAAAACACAACAATACAGTTCAGACAACACACGGCAATATCCAACAAACAGAAAGCACGAGCATTCAACAAACAATTCACCAACATAATACAACACAAAACCAACAGAACATACAGACAACTACAACGCAAAATACGAAAACTCAACACCACGCCCATAACCATCACAGAACAACAAATCAAACAAGCACTACAACGCTCCAAAAGCAACAACTCCACAGGCCCAGACAACATAAACATCAGACATCTGAAACACCTAGGCCCCAAAGCAATAACACTACTCACACACACTTACAACACATCACTCAACACCAACACCATCCCCGCAATATGGAAGACTGCAAAAATAATCCCAATACCAAAACCCAACAAAAACCACGCACTCGGCCCATCTTACAGACCAATAGCACTACTCAGCCCAATAGCCAAAACAATGGAAAAGGTAATACTACCCTTCATTACCAACAACACTCAACTACCCTCTCACCAACACGGCTTCCGAAAACAACACTCCACAACCACAGCACTACACCACATACACAACATCATAGCCACAGGTTTCAATCAACAAAAACCACCACAACGAACAGTTGCCATAGCCCTAGACATGTCCAAAGCCTTTGACACGGTAAACCTACACACACTCACAAACAAACTCAACAACACTAACACCCCAAACATCATCATCAAATACATCTTCAACTACATAAGGGGACGCAGACAATACACTCAATACCGGGGGGAAACATCAGAACATAGAAACACGAAAACGGGGGTACCACAGGGGGGAGTACTTTCACCAACACTATTCAACATATACATGGCAGACTTACCACAACCACCTCCAAATGTACACACAGTTACATATGCAGGCGACATCACCATTCTATCCACACATGTCAAACCACAACAGGCACAACAACAAGTACAAAAATATCTCCACGACATATACAACTGGACAAAACAGAACCAACTCACACTCAACGCAGACAAAACCACCACCACTCTGTTCACACCGGATCCGGCAGAATACAGCAACAGGCTCACTTTACAAATAGATAACACCACCCTACCCACAGTCCGCGAACCCAAAATACTGGGATTAACATGGGACCCCAAACTCACCTTCTCAAAACACACACAACACACTCTAACCCGCGCCAAGCAATCAAACAAAATACTTAAAGCCTTAACAACCACTCACTGGGGAAAATCCAAAGAAACTATACTCACCACATACAAAGCAACCACACTCACAGGCCTCGAATACGCAAACACTATATGGTCACCAACACTATCGGACACAAACAAGACAAAACTCCAGACCACACAGAACACCGCACTCAGAATAGCAACAGGATGCACACAAGACACAAACATACAACACTTGCATGAGGAAACAAAAACTCTCCCACTGAACATCCATCTAAAACTACACGCATCGCAAATCAGACAAAAAGCCCAACACCCAACCCACCCACTACACCCACTCACTCAACAACCACCACCACCCAGACAAAAGAAACAAACAATCTTCCACAACAACAACTACACACACAACAAAGACACAGCACCACAGGACACCAACAACGACACCATAAAACAGAACATGAAAGACATACACACCCACTTTGTACAAACACACTTGGACACCAGACAACACAACAAAGTAATACATGCACCAGCACCAGAAATAGACCCATCAGAGCAAGACCTACCACACAGAACCAGACAACTCCTAGCACAACTCCGAACCAACAAATCACCAGCCCTCCACTCCTACCTACACAACATTACACCGGACACACACCCAACACCACTCTGTGCGCTATGCGGCACGCAAGTGCACGACACACAACACCTGTTCACCTGCACAAACATACCCACCACACTGACTCCGGAGGACCTCTGGCGAAACCCAAGCGGAGTGGCGGCCCTGCTCGCCCGCTGGGCGGAGGAGGGGGGTCTGGGGATCCGGGAGACGGAGTGAAGGCCCGGTCCCCCAATGTCGGGGCACGGGTGGGGTCGACAACAACAACAACAACAACATAAAAAAAGACTTCCCCTTTAAATATTCCTGCTGCATAATATATCTCCTTTCCTTTCGTAAAGGATGGTCAGAACCTTTCCTAAGCATTATTAAAATTTAGACGATCTTTGCTCCAGGTGCTACCGGCTCATCTCACTCGGTTAGGATAGGAAAGGAAAGTTCCTATGCCAAAATGATAATCCAAAAAGGGCCCCTGTTGGTGGATAATCAGGCCATGGGAGGTGTGAGTAAATTGTGAGGGGGTGTTGGCTGGAGCTAGAAATAATTTTGGTGTCTTGTCCCTGCAGTAGGTTCATTAAAAGAGCAACCAGTGTTTTCACCACCATGGTCGGATCTTACTCTGGAGGGTAACCCATACAGGCAGGTGGCTTGGACAAAATATTTCAACACTGTCAAAGCTGTGTTGTCTGTGCTCCAGTTGAAGGTACGTTATTAGCCTGGAATTCCCATCAATGCCGGCATGTGTCACAAACACCCACCTGTAAAACAAACATGAAAAGAATAATGATTAAATACAAGAAAACAATCAAGTTTCATATCTTGTTTGAAATATCATCTCGGTAGAGAAGGTATTGCTGTGCACTTAAGACTACATGGAGGCAATTTGGAGTTTGTGTAACTTGGATATACAAATGATAAAATTCAATTTAATCTGTGCTGTCCATACAATATGGCTTTCTAATGCTCCCACGAGTACAAATATAAGATGATCCCTTATTACCGAATGAGACGCATATGCCCATCTATGTGCCATAAACTATTGGGGAATGGCACATAGTATGTTCTTCTAGCCACAGTCTGGCTCCATCTCTGGGCTGCAGCAGCTGGCTCAATACGGTTGAGGATTTCTCGAACTCTTTTTCTTTGTACTACAATACCATCAGCACGCAGGTATGCCCTCATCATCTGCAACAGGTTCATAAAACAACACAATAAAGAAAGTACACTTTCACAATGAATATAATGATATATACATGAAGGGACAAGAGTATGTAGCAGAACACTTGCTTCCGAGCCTGATCTGGGAAATTGGCTGTGCAATCTTCTGACATGCTCTTCCAGGTCAACATCATGAATGGGAGTAAATCTATTTCTGGCTGAAATCTGAAAAAACTTCATTTTTTTATGCAGGTATGAAGAGGAACAACACAACATCTCAGTGATGGCTCTCACTGTAAAGCCCTGAGTGGGGAGCAGTTGAATTTGATCACTTGTAATGTCAAGTGCTGGTCTTCCTCGTCTACCTAAAGTATGGAAATAAAAGGATTAAGGAATTCAAGCAAACGAATCACTACGTGTTTTTTTATATACTGTATACAGTACAGGCATATAGACACAGATGTACATAAAAGTATATGCAGCTTCAAAACCACGAGCAGCTATTTTCTCTAACCATTTTACTCAAGAAAAAAATAATTCAAACTTATAATTGAATAACTAAAAGATCACTAGTTATTGCTTAAAAGTGTACAGCCATCGCGTTACTTAATAGTCTACTGATTTGCAGGAAAACCACTGGTATAAAACGACGTTTGACAGGGTGATAGAAGGTAAGTCACAGCAAGTCGTCAGTAAAACCCGTGTGTAGTTCGAATATAAATACATACGAAAAACCAATGACAAAAAATGGTAGCCATTTTACCTGTGTGCAAACGATGTGCCACATGGGAACAAACACGTCCACCATTAGGAGTGGGTCCCGCAATGATGACAGATCGGAGATCTATTGGACTTTGAATCAAACTTTGAATAGTATCAGCGCTAAACTGGTCACTAACTCTTCTTAAATTAGCAATTGAAATGTTTATCGCGCGTGCTTCACTTTCACCGGCAGACCCTTGATGACAGGCACTCTCTATTGCCCTGCACCTTCGCCGAATACGTCTCAGGACACTGTCCGCCATTGTTGTTTTAAAAAACTAAGTGGGCACAGAATTTCCAAAATCATGAGCCCTGACTGGTGGGATGACACTATTTTGAAACGTACAGCCAATAGGATACCGTTACATGTTTTCGTAATCATCCTTATTTGCATTTAATGCAAGTACAGTGTAATGTCACTAGCACTACAAGTGGGCACATTTATGGCCTTGCATGTTCACTAGTAAGCGTCAAAATCATCTTACCAGTGAACTAGTGGGCACATTTATGGCCTTAAATGTTCAGTAGTAAGCGTCAAAATTATCTTATTATGGATGGATGGATGGATAGTGAACTAGTGAGCGTTTTGTGGCTTACATGTTCACTAGTAAGCGTCAAAATGACCTTACTAGTAAACTAGTGAGCGTTTTGTGGCTTACATGTTCACTAGTAAGCGTCAAAATGATCTTACTAGTGAACTATTGGGCGTTTTGTGGCTTACATGTTCACTAGTAAGCCTCAAAATGATCTTACTAGTGAACTAGTAGGCGATGTGTGGCTTACATGTCAACTAGTAAGCCTCAAAATGAACTTACTAGTGAACTAGTGGGCACATTTATGGCCTTACATGTTCACTAGTAAGCGTCAAAATGATCTTACTAGTGAACTAGTGGGCGTTTTGTGGCTTACATGTTCACTAGTAAGCGTCAAAATGACCTTACTAGTGAACTAGTGGGCGTTTTGTGGCTTACATGTTCACTAGTAAGCGTCAAAATGATCTTACTAGTGAACGAGTGAGCGTTTTGTGGCTGACATGTTCATAAATAAGCGTCAAAATGATCTTACTAGGGAACTAGTGGGCGTTTTGTGGCTTACATGTTCACTAGTAAGCGTCAAAATTACCTTACTAGTGAACCAGTGAGCGTTTTGTGGCTTACATGTTCACTAGTAAGCGTCAAAATGACCTTACTAGTGAACTAGTGAGCGTTTTGTGGCTTACATGTTCACTAGTAAGCGTCAAAATGATCTTACTAGTGAACTAGTGGGCGTTCTGTGGCTTACATGTTCACTAGAAGCCTCAAAATTATCTTACTAGTGAACTAGCGGGCGTTTTGTGGCTTACATGTCAACTAGTAAGCCTCAAAATGATCTTACTAGTGAACTAGTGGGCACATTTATGGCCTTACATGTTCACTAGTAAGCGTCAAAATGACCTTACTAGTGAACTAGTGGGCAATACTCAATGGGCTTGCCAGGCAAGCCCATTGAGTATTTAAAGGGTTCAAAGGGCTTGCCTGGCAAGCCCTTTGAGTATTTATTCATCCGTGATGGTATTGTAGACCAATGAGAGCACGTCCGACAGACACGTGGACTTCGGGCGGCCAATCATGATGCATTTCGAGCCAAGCCCCAACAAAAACGGAGGAGAAAACTTTCAGACGCTTTGAAAGCTTTTGGGGTACATATTACACTCTTGTTGTTACACAAAATTTTGTTTTACGATTATTTTAGGCGGTAACGTTATGGTGTAAATGTCAAATACGTGGTCAATTTATCAAGATGAAGCCTGCTTAAAAATTTGCTCCAACAATTTTGGAGATGTGTCTGACTTTGACAGCAATGGCGGCAGTTCAACGCTGACAGTCGCAGTCGGGTGCAGATTTATTTCGGCAGGACTTTCTAAAATCTACCGTTTGCTCTGACAGTTCTCTGTCTGACAGTCACATTTTGTCTTATTACTCACAAGCTAATTGACATTTAAAAAAAGAGTTAATGTTTGGAACACGATTTTGCTCTTACTGTTTGCTGCCTTAGTTCGTTTGAAATATTCGCTTCCTGCATTACATGAAGTACATTTTTTAATATTCACAAGACTGTAACTGTGCATTATAAATAATGTCACATTTGCACTATGTTTTACTGGATCTACAACTAAACTAGGTCCTCGTTTCTGGGAGAGTCCACAGCACCTCCTGTATCACAACCATTCTGCCGGCACACCTTCAGCAGCACGATGTTTCTAACGGGAGCTGGAGGGTGATCAGCTTCATTGAAGAACAGGAGGAGGAGAGGCACAACGTTTGTCATTTGTGATATGTTTTTAGACTTTTCTCCTAACTAAAAAAACTATGTTTTGTTAATTTCTTGATATAGTTCTTGTATTTAAATATTTTAACAATCAAATATTTTTCAACTGTGTTTTAGATATGAATTGTATGAAATAAATCAGTGAAGCCCCATTCAAATTCTACTCTATCTAATCTGCTCGATCACACTGCTGTCAACCTGCTGTACCTCCAAACTCCTTGGCTTACTCGCAGTTGGAGGGTTCCCCCCGAACGGGGGGACAAATCAAGGAACCAATCCCTGCACCCCGAACGGGGTGCCCTTACGGCCGTTTTTTTTTTTTTCGGCTAACCGCCCCCTGAACCTGGCAGGGTGGCGGGCGGACCTTTTGCTCCAGGCGGGGGACATAGAGACAAATCCGGGGCCCACACAGACACTCTCACGCACGCAACAAACACACACACAACAAACTACCTGGACATGCGACATTTGCACACAACAGATTACAAGAAGACAGACATCCTTCAGATGCAACCACCACACACCACACTGGGTACACAAACATTGCACAAACATAAACACTAGACAATACAACATAACATGGAAATGCAGACTACATCCCAAAACACCACCACGAACAACTACACCTCGTAGGACACCAACAGGCAGCAGAGCACAAACAGACCAAAACAACACACGCGCCTCACCAACACTACCCTCAAACGCAACACGGACAGACAAAACCAACAGAGATACAACAAACACAAGACCACCCCCCCAAACCTGGACCTGCAATAGCTGCAATAGAATCATCACACGCAGACAAACCTCACTCAGATGCAACTCAACACACCCACACTGGATACACAGACATTGCTCCGGCATCACCACCCGCCAATACACAAACACGTGGACATGCAGAACACACACGCAAACAACAAACACCCCAACACCACAACCCCCGAACAACCCACAAAGAACAACACCCACCAACAAAAACAACAAACACACACTGACCATACTACAAATAAACATCAACGGCATCCAAAACAAGAAAACAGAACTAGAAGAACTCGCCTCACAACAGCACGCAGACATCATCACCATACAAGAAACCAAACTAGAAAAACAACACAACACACCTCGTCTCACCAACTACACCAGCATTAGGAAAGACAGAGAACACAAGGGAGGAGGAGGACTGCTCACATACATTCACAAATCAGTCACATTCACTCCCATGAACATCCCCAACAACATTAACACCAACACTACAGAAATTCAAACCGTAAAGATTCACATAACCAACCACAAAAGACTACACATATGCAACATGTATATACCTCCCAGAGATACCACCCGACCAGACCACGCCACAGAAGACACAGACATCACCAACACCTTCCAATACATAAACTCGCTGAACAACACCATTCTAACCGCAGACATCAACGCTCACTCAACACAATGGCACTCTCCCTACGACGACCACAGAGGCACCCTCATTGCAGACATACTACAGAACTCCCAACAAATCACTCTAAACGCAAACACACCTACCAGAAAACCTACAAACATCAACCAACAACCAACATCACCGGACATCACAACAGTCAGCAACAGCATCACAAACAGAACAACATGGACCACAATACACGCACTCAGTTCAGACCACCTTCCTATCAAAATCACACACAACACGCGTGCTCCTTTCCGCCTACAACAACACCTTCAAACTTACACAAATTACAGGAAAGCAGACTGGGAAGGATACACCTCTGAAATAGAATCAGCACTGGAGAACTTAACCATACCTGACAACATCCACACAGCCAACACCATGCTCACAAACCTCATACTTACAGCAGACAAACACCACATACCCCACGGAAAAATAAAAAGCAAATCACTTCTCCTACCACAACACATCAGAACACTCATCAGCCAAAGAAACGACATCAGACAACAAAACCACCAAGACCCACGCATCACAGACCTAAACAAAGAAATAGACAAACAAATCCAAAAACACAAACAAGAGCTATGGAAAGAACACTTAACGGATGCATGGAACCACAGACACAAACAATACATACTCTGGAACACAGTAACAAGACTATCTAACAAAGAACAAAAAGCACCAGAAAACACCACAATACAGTTCGGACAACACACGGCAATATCCAACAAACAGAAAGCACGAGCATTCAACAAACAATTCACCAACATAATACAACACAAAACCAACAGAACATACAGACAACTACAACGCAAAATACGAAAACTCAACACCACGCCCATAACCATCACAGAACAACAAGTCAAACAAGCACTACAACGCTCCAAAAGCAACAACTCCACAGGCCCAGACAACATAAACATCAGACATCTGAAACACCTAGGCCCCAAAGCAATAACACTACTCACACACACTTACAACACATCACTCAACACCAACACCATCCCCGCAATATGGAAGACTGCAAAAATAATCCCAATACCAAAACCCAACAAAAACCACGCACTCGGCCCATCCTACAGACCAATAGCACTACTCAGCCCAATAGCCAAAACAATGGAAAAGGTAATACTACCCTTCATTACCAACAACACTCAACTACCCTCTCACCAACACGGCTTCCGAAAACAACACTCCACAACCACAGCACTACACCACATACACAACATCATAGCCACAGGTTTCAATCAACAAAAACCACCACAACGAACAGTTGCCATAGCCCTAGACATGTCCAAAGCCTTTGACACGGTAAACCTACACACACTCACAAACAAACTCAACAACACTAACACCCCAAACATCATCATCAAATACATCTTCAACTACATAAGGGGACGCAGACAATACACTCAATACCGGGGGGAAACATCAGAACACAGAAACACGAAAACGGGAGTACCACAGGGGGGAGTACTTTCACCAACACTATTCAACATATACATGGCAGACTTACCACAACCACCTCCAAATGTACACACAGTTACATATGCAGACGACATCACCATTCTATCCACACATGTCAAACCACAACAGGCACAACAACAAGTACAAAAATATCTCCACGACATATACAACTGGACAAAACAGAACCAACTCACACTCAACGCAGACAAAACCACCACCACTCTGTTCACACCGGATCCGGCAGAATACAGCAACAGACTCACTTTACAAATAGATAACACCACCCTACCCACAGTCCGCGAACCCAAAATACTGGGATTAACATGGGACCCCAAACTCACCTTCTCAAAACACACACAACACACTCTAACCCGCGCCAAGCAATCAAACAAAATACTTAAAGCCTTAACAACCACTCACTGGGGAAAATCCAAAGAAACTATACTCACCACATACAAAGCAACCACACTCACACGCCTCGAATACGCAAACACTATATGGTCACCAACACTATCGGACACAAACAAGACAAAACTCCAGACCACACAGAACACCGCACTCAGAATAGCAACAGGATGCACACAAGACACAAACATACAACACTTGCATGAGGAAACAAAAACTCTCCCACTGAACACCCATCTAAAACTACACACATCGCAAATCAGACAAAAAGCCCAACACCCAACCCACCCACTCAACAACCACCACCACCCAGACAAAAGAAACAAACAATCTTCCACAACAACAACTACACACACAACAAAGACACAGCACCACAGGACACCAACAACGACACCATAAAACAGAACATGAAAGACATACACACCCACTTTGTACAAACACACTTGGACACCAGACAACACAACAAAGTAATACATGCACCAGCACCAGAAATAGACCCATCAGAGCAAGTCCTACCACACAGAACCAGACAACTCCTAGCACAACTCCGAACCAACAAATCACCAGCCCTCCACTCCTACCTACACAACATTACACCGGACACACACCCAACACCACTCTGTGCGCTATGCGGCACGCAAGTGCACGACACACAACACCTGTTCACCTGCACAAACATACCCACCACACTGACTCCGGAGGACCTCTGGCGAAACCCAAGCGGAGTGGCGGCCCTGCTCGCCCGCTGGGCGGCGGAGGGGGGTCTGGGGATCCGGGAGACGGAGTGAGGGCCCGGTCCCCCAATGTCGGGGCACGGGTGGGGTCGACAACAACAACAACAACATCAACCTGCTGTAAATAATGCCTCCATTCATGATTGTAGAAACCCCAGAACGGTAAACATGTGATTATTTTATTTTAAAATATAAGAAGCCTATGTTTTGCAATTGTGCTCATTTTCATTGTATTGCACGACAAATATAATAGATGAGCCGGTTTGGGGACATCATCAACCAAGCTGCTGCTCCAATTGCAATGCGATATATTGTCCTGCTCTCCTAAATTAGCATCTACACCACAAATTATAACATCCTAACTGATTTAGCAACAACTGAAAATTCACATCATTATTTAGGGAGTTGCATAACTGTTGCATTATATGGTGCCCTATTCATTTTATTTAGTATAGCATACATATATAAAAGTGGAAAGATACTGCAGAGCTGTGCCATTACTCTTTATCTCTGTGTACATAATAAATAAACATCACCTACAGATACATTGGTAAAAATTGCTTGATTCCTTCTGTATACTGTAGATATTACGCAAATGGCGGTAAATAATTGTGAAAGCTCAGAATCAGGTTTTAAAGGGTTAATTCTTTGCTGGGTGGAGCTCTTATCATGGAGCCAATAGGAGGTGTCCTCGGGTGGTGTCCGTCCCTCATTCAGCTCGGGTCCTCCACCAGAGGCCAGGAAGCCCGAGGGCCCCGCGCAGTACCCCCGCCTCTCCAAGCACCGCACACCTCCGGACCGAGATGTCCGACGCTGGTCCCGGGATCTGTCGCAACCACCCATCCAGTCCGGGGGTCACTGCCCCGAGCGCCCCGACCACCACAGGCACGACCGCCACCCCCACCCCCCAGGCCCTCCCCAGCCCCTCCCCGAGCCCCTGGTACCCCCCGAGCCCCCCATGCTCCCCCCTCCCGATGCCTCCACCACCTGGGACCGCCACATCCACCACAACGGCCCTCCTCCGCCCCCCATCCACGACCACGACATCTGGCTGGCTCGCCACCACCATCCCGCCAGTCTGGATCCGGAAGTCCCACAGGATCCCCGCTCCGCCACCCTCCACCACCCTCGGAGGTGCCCCCCACTCCGACCCCGGGGCCCCCAGTCCACACTCCGCACAGATGCCTCGGCAGACCACGCCAGCCACCTGGCCATGGCGCTCCACGCAGGCCCCCCCTGCCAGCATCCCACACCCCGCAGCCACGTGCCGGATCGTCCCAGGCGCCTCCCCGCACAACCCACACCCCGGGTCCTGTCCGGCGCGGCACATCCGGGCCTCGACGGCTCCGGCGCCCAAGGCCCGCTCCTGAGCAGCCAGGATGAGCGCCCCTGCGCTGTCCCCCAGGCCAGTCCCCTCCAGCCACCGATAGGACTTCTTGAGATCAGCCACCTCAGCCACGGTCCGGTGGCACATCCCGCCTAGGGGCCCGCCCCACCACGATGGTCCCCCCCCCAGCGCCCGTCCCTCCGCTCCCCACTTGGGGCAAAAAATGAGCACATAACACCATCCAGTGTGGGTCCTTGGGCAAGAGCCTTCACGCTAATGCGTACCTCATACAATGATGAGAGACAATAAAATGAATGACATGCCAGCTCAGACGTCGCCCGGCCAAACAAGGTCTGCGTCAGGTGCTGGGGAACCAGAGCACCTTGATGAAAAATGGAGCAGAGATGGGCAAGATGCAATAACATGGCTCTGTTGGAATGCTACTACTCAAGCAAGCCTAGTCAGAGAGGTTACATGGAGAGAATGTGGGCTAAATGGTTACTTCGAAACCCACAGTCACGGGTGGCCACGAAACAACTCGTAACTCAGTGTTCCAACATCCACAAACGGCAACTGCTGTCACAACTTGAGATTGATGAGGTACAACGCAGGTTCCATGGTGAGGGGCCCCAGGCTGCCAGATCAGAGGAGGAGTTCATACCAGAGTGAATGCAGATGATGAGATTGGGAGGCCAGCCCCAATGAATGAAATGCTGAGCGAGGCAGCAACTGACCTGAAAGCTAAGATCATGGCAAGAATGAAAGCTGGGAAACCTAGAATCCGATTACAACGGCTATGTGAAGTACCACCTGAAAGTCTCTTGGAAAGTGTGAATTCAGCACTGAGGGCGATCCTTACCGTAACGATCACGGAAATGAACTGATATACGCTTCAGCATCAGTGATCCTTGAGATGCTTGGCTATAAGAGCAACCATGGAAGCCATGAGATACATTACCGACCATGGAAAAGACGGTTGGAGGCTAAGATCAAGGCGGCTCGGAAAGATGTGAGTCAATTGACTGAGGTCCAGAGAGGTGTGATGAAAAGGCCGATCCTGAGAGGTACATCCAGATGACCATATATGAAGCACTCGAAACAAAGGCTCCAAGCCTTGTCCAGCCGCCTAAAGCGGTACACGAAAGAGAATGAGGCCAGACGAATAAACAGGCTGTTTGCAACACAACCTGCGAAAGTGTACGCTCAGTGGCAGGGTCCTAACAACAGAGCTGATCCACCAAGACTGGAAACTGAAAGGTACTGGAGAGGCAGATGGGAGAAGGAGGTTGCACATAACAGCAGTGCACAATGGCTGGTCACCCAAAGAGAGGAGCACAGACACCTCCCTGAACAGAACCCAATTACCATAACAGTGGCAGACATAAAGGAAATAGTCTCAAATATGAAGAACTGGACAGCACCAGGCCCGGACATGGTCCACACTTACTGGCTAAAGAGACTCACAGCACTCCATGAGCGCCCAGCAGCACAAATGAACCAGC
This sequence comes from Hippocampus zosterae, assembly GCF_025434085.1. Classification (NCBI taxonomy): domain Eukaryota; kingdom Metazoa; phylum Chordata; class Actinopteri; order Syngnathiformes; family Syngnathidae; genus Hippocampus; species Hippocampus zosterae. Next base: position 387,586 of record NC_067459.1, on the reverse strand, counting down.
TGCCTAGGGATGGGACTCACCCAGGATGGCTAACCGAAGGGCGAACGATCCTTATCATGAAAGATCCCTCAAAGGGTGCAGTCGCATCCAACTATCGGCCAATAACCTGTCCCTCCACAATTTTGGAAGCTCATGTTGCGGCTAAGATAAGTGCACACATGGATCAATACATGAGCGAAGCACGGAAGGGCATTGGTAGAGATACCAGGGGAGCCAAACATCAGCTCCTGGTTGACAGAACAGTCGCACAAGACTGCAGGTCCCGATGTACCAACCTGTGCACAGCCTGGATTGATTAAAAGAAAGCCTATGACTCGATGCCACATACATGGATCACTGAATGCTTGGATGTGTATAAGGTGAACAGGACCCTAAGAGCCTTCGTTGCGAACTTGATGAGGATGTGGAAAACCACACTTGAAGCCAATGGCAAGCCACTTACCCAAGTGTCCATCAAATGTGGCATATACCAAGGTGATGCACTCTCCCCATTGCTGTTCTGCATAGGACTGAACTCCCTAAGCCAAGTAATCACCAAGACAGGCTATGGATACAGCCTCAGAAATGAAGCTACGATCAGTCACCTCCTCTACATGGATGACATAAAGCTGTATGCTAAGAGTGAAAGGGACATAGACTCCCTGATCCACACAACCAGGATCTACAGCAGCGACATCGGGATGTGATAGTCGGATGGTGACTAAGAGAGGAACGGTAGTCCGGACTGAAGGGGTCTCACTCCCCGAAGGAACAATAGCAGACATTGAGGACAGCTACAAGTACCTCGGTGTACCACAAGCCAATGGCAACCTTGAACTGGCAACAAGGAAAGCGGCTGGGGACTAGTGAGTGTGAGAGCCACTGTCCAGGATGAAACATCCAAGCTCCATGAATACATCAAGGAGAAGGCTCCAACGGATGACGTACTCAGAGAATGTCTCAGACAATGGGCAACAGAGGATGAGGCGCTGGAAGAGGGACCATCATCGGAGGACAAGCCCCTACACGGGATGTACCACCGGACCATAACTGAAGTGGCCGATCTCAAGAATTCCCATCAGTGGCTAGAGAGGGCTGGCCTGAAGGACAGTACAGAGGCACTCATCCTGGCTGCTCAGGAGCAGGCCCTGAGCACTAGAGCCATTGAGGCCCAGATATACCACACCAGACAAGACCCAAGGTGTAGGTTGTGCAAAGAGGCACCTGAGACGATCTAACACATAACTGCAGGGTGTAAGGTGCTGGCAGGGAAAGCCTATATGGAACGCCATAACCAGGTGGCTGGCATAGTCTACCGAAACATCTGTGCGGAGTACGGACTGGAAACCCCAAGGTCAAAATGGGAAACACCTCCGAAGGTGGTGGAGAATGACAGAGCGAAGATCCTATGGGACTTCCAGATCCAGACTGACAAGATGGTAATGGCGAACCAACCAGGTATCCTGATGATAGATAAAGGGCAGAGGAAAGCCGTTGTAGTGGATGTAGCGGTCCCAAGTGCTGGAAACATCAGAAAGAAGGAACACGAGAAACTCGAGAAATCCCAAGGGCTCAGAGAGGAGCTGGAGAGAGCCTGGAAGGTAAAGGGGACAGTCGTGCCTGTGGTGGTCGGAGCACTCGGGGCAGTGACCCCCAAACTAGATGATGAGTGGTTGCAACAGATCCCGGGAACAACATCGGACATCTCAGTCCAGAAATGTGCAGTGCTGGGAACGGCAAGGATACTGCGCAGAACCCTCAAGCTTCCTGGCCTCTGGTAGAGGACCCCAGCTGAATGAGGGATGGACACCACCTGAGGGGTGAGACGAGGATTTTTTTTATAGATATACAGTAGATACACATTCACTCCCATGAACATCCCCAACAACATTAACACCAACACTACAGAAATTCAAACCGTAAAGATTCACATAACCAACCACAAAAGACTACACATATGCAACATGTATATACCCCCCAGAGATACCACCCGACCAGACCACGCCACAGAAGACACAGACATCACCAACACCTTCCAATACATAAACTCGCTGAACAACACCATTCTAACCGCAGACATCAACGCTCACTCAACACAATGGCACTCTCCCTACGACGACCACAGAGGCACCCACATTGCAGACATACTACAAAACTCCCAACAAATCACTCTAAACGCAAACACACCCACCAGAAAACCTACAAACATCAACCAACAACCAACATCACCGGACATCACAACAGCCAGCAACAGCATCACAAACAGAACAACATGGACCACAATACACGCACTCAGTTCAGACCACCTTCCTATCAAAATCACACACAGCACGCGTGCTCCTTTCCGCCTACAACAACACCTTCAAACTTACACAAATTACAGGAAAGCAGACTGGGAAGGATACACCTCTGAAATAGAATCAGCACTGGAGAACATAACCATACCTGACAACATCCACACAGCCAACACCATGCTCACAAACCTCATACTTACAGCAGACAAACACCACATACCCCACGGAAAAATAAAAAGCAAATCACTTCTCCTACCACAACACATCAGAACACTCATCAGCCAAAGAAACGACATCAGACAACAAAACCACCAAGACCCACGCATCACAGACCTAAACAAAGAAATAGACACACAAATCCAAAAACACAAACAAGAGCTATGGAAAGAACACTTAACGGATGCATGGAACCACAGACACAAACAATACATACTCTGGAACACAGTAACAAGACTATCAAACAAAGAACAAAAAGCACCAGAAAACACCACAATACAGTTCGGACAACACACGGCAATATCCAACAAACAGAAAGCACGAGCATTCAACAAACAATTCACCAACATAATACAACACAAAACCAACAGAACATACAGACAACTACAACGCAAAATACGAAAACTCAACACCACGCCCATAACCATCACAGAACAACAAGTCAAACAAGCACTACAACGCTCCAAAAGCAACAACTCCACAGGCCCAGACAACATAAACATCAGACATCTGAAACACCTAGGCCCCAAAGCAATAACACTACTCACACACACTTACAACACATCACTCAACACCAACACCATCCCCGCAATATGGAAGACTGCAAAAATAATCCCAATACCAAAACCCAACAAAAACCACGCACTCGGCCCATCTTACAGACCAATAGCACTACTCAGCCCAATAGCCAAAACAATGGAAAAAGTAATACTACCCTTCATTACCAACAACACTCAACTACCCTCTCACCAACACGGCTTCCGAAAACAACACTCCACAACCACAGCACTACACCACATACACAACATCATAGCCACAGGTTTCAATCAACAAAAACCACCACAACGAACAGTTGCCATAGCCCTAGACATGTCCAAAGCCTTTGACACGGTAAACCTACACACACTCACAAACAAACTCAACAACACTAACACCCCAAACATCATCATCAAATACATCTTCAACTACATAAGGGGACGCAGACAATACACTCAATACCGGGGGGAAACATCAGAACATAGAAACACGAAAACGGGGGTACCACAGGGGGGAGTACTTTCACCAACACTATTCAACATATACATGGCAGACTTACCACAACCACCTCCAAATGTACACACAGTTACATATGCAGACGACATCACCATTCTATCCACACATGTCAAACCACAACAGGCACAACAACAAGTACAAAAATATCTCCACGACATATACAACTGGACAAAACAGAACCAACTCACACTCAACGCAGACAAAACCACCACCACTCTGTTCACACCGGATCCGGCAGAATACAGCAACAGGCTCACTTTACAAATAGATAACACCACCCTACCCACAGTCCGCGAACCCAAAATACTGGGATTAACATGGGACCCCAAACTCACCTTCTCAAAACACACACAACACACTCTAACCCGCGCCAAGCAATCAAACAAAATACTTAAAGCCTTAACAACCACTCACTGGGGAAAATCCAAAGAAACTATACTCACCACATACAAAGCAACCACACTCACACGCCTCGAATACGCAAACACTATATGGTCACCAACACTATCGGACACAAACAAGACAAAACTCCAGACCACACAGAACACCGCACTCAGAATAGCAACAGGATGCACACAAGACACAAACATACAACACTTGCATGAGGAAACAAAAACTCTCCCACTGAACACCCATCTAAAACTACACACATCGCAAATCAGACAAAAAGCCCAACACCCAACCCACCCACTACACCCACTCACTCAACAACCACCACCACCCAGACAAAAGAAACAAACAATCTTCCATAACAACAACTACACACACAACAAAGACACAGCACCACAGGACACCAACAACGACACCATAAAACAGAACATGAAAGACATACACACCCACTTTGTACAAACACACTTGGACACCAGACAACACAACAAAGTAATACATGCACCAGTACCAGAAATAGACCCATCAGAGCAAGACCTACCACACAGAACCAGACACCTCCTAGCACAACTCCGAACCAACAAATCACCAGCCCTCCACTCCTACCTACACAACATTACACCGGACACACACCCAACACCACTCTGTGCGCTATGCGGCACGCAAGTGCACGACACACAACACCTGTTCACCTGCACAAACATACCCACCACACTGACTCCGGAGGACCTCTGGCGAAACCCAAGCGGAGTGGCGGCCCTGCTCGCCCGCTGGGCGGAGGAGGGGGGTCTGGGGATCCGGGAGACGGAGTGAGGGCCCGGTCCCCCAATGTCGGGGCACGGGTGGGGTCGACAACAACAACAACAACAACAACATAAAAAAAGACTCCCCCTTTAAATATTCCTGCTGCATAATATATCTCCTTTCCTTTCGTAAAGGATGGTCAGAACCTTTCCTAAGCATTATTAAAATTTAGACGATCTTTGCTCCAGGTGCTACCGGCTCATCTCACTCGGTTAGGATAGGAAAGGAAAGTTCCTATGCCAAAATGATAATCCAAAAAGGGCCCCTGTTGGTGGATAATCAGGCCATGGGAGGTGTGAGTAAATTGTGAGGGGGTGTTGGCTGGAGCTAGAAATAATTTTGGTGTCTTGTCCCTGCAGTAGGTTCATTAAAAGAGCAACCAGTGTTTTCACCACCATGGTCGGATCTTACTCTGGAGGGTAACCCATACAGGCAGGTGGCTTGGACAAAATATTTCAACACTGTCAAAGCTGTGTTGTCTGTGCTCCAGTTGAAGGTACGTTACTAGCCTGGAATTCCCATCAATGCCGGCATGTGTCACAAACACCCACCTGTAAAACAAACATGAAAAGAATAATGATTAAATACAAGAAAACAATCAAGTTTCATATCTTGTTTGAAATATCATCTCGGTAGAGAAGGTATTGCTGTGCACTTAAGACTACATGGAGGCAATTTGGAGTTTGTGTAACTTGGATATACAAATGATAAAATTCAATTTAATCTGTGCTGTCCATACAATATGGCTTTCTAATGCTCCCACGAGTACAAATATAAGATGATCCCTTATTACCGAATGAGACGCATATGCCCATCTATGTGCCATAAACTATTGGGAAATGGCACATAGTATGTTCTTCTAGCCACAGTCTGGCTCCATCTCTGGGCTGCAGCAGCTGGCTCAATACGGTTGAGGATTTCTCGAACTCTTTTTCTTTGTACTACAATACCATCAGCACGCAGGTATGCCCTCATCATCTGCAACAGGTTCATAAAACAACACAATAAAGAAAGTACACTTTCACAATGAATATAATGATATATACATGAAGGGACAAGAGTATGTAGCAGAACACTTGCTTTCGAGCCTGATCTGGGAAATTGGCTGTGCAATCTTCTGACATGCTCCTCCAGGTCAACATCATGAATGGGAGTAAATCTATTTCTGGCTGAAATCTGAAAAAAACGTCATTTTTTTATGCAGGTATGAAGAGGAACAACACAACATCTCAGTGATGGCTCTCACTGTAAAGCCCTGAGTGGGGAGCAGTTCAATTTGATCACTTGTAATGTCAAGTGCTGGTCTTCCTCGTCTACCTAAAGTATGGAAATAAAAGGATTAAGGAATTCAAGCAAACGAATCACTACGTGTTTTTTATATACTGTATACAGTACAGGCATATAGACACAGATGTACATAAAAGTATATGCAGCTTCAAAACCACGAGCAGCTATTTTCTCTAACCATTTTACTCAAGAAAAAAATAATTCAAACTTATAATTGAATAACTAAAAGATCACTAGTTATTGCTTAAAAGTGTACAGCCATCGCGTTACTTAATAGTCTACTGATTTGCAGGAAAACCACTGGTATAAAACGACGTTTGACAGGGTGATAGAAGGTAAGTCACAGCAAGTCGTCAGTAAAACCCGTGTGTAGTTCGAATAAAAATACATACGAAAAACCAATGACAAAAAATGGTAGCCATTTTACCTGTGTGCAAACGATGTGCCACATGGGAACAAACACGTCCACCATTAGGAGTGGGTCCCGCAATGATGACAGATCGGAGATCTATTGGACTTTGAATCAAACTTTGAATAGTATCAGCGCTAAACTGGTCACTAACTCTTCTTAAATTAGCAATTGAAATGTTTATCGCGCGTGCTTCACTTTCACCGGCAGACCCTTGATGACAGGCACTCTCTATTGCCCTGCACCTTCGCCGAATACGTCTCAGGACACTGTCCGCCATTGTTGTTTTAAAAAACTAAGTGGGCACAGAATTTCCAAAATCATGAGCCCTGACTGGTGGGATGACACTATTTTGAAACGTACAGCCAATAGGATACCGTTACATGTTTTCGTAATCATCCTTATTTGCATTTAATGCAAGTACAGTGTAATGTCACTAGCACTACAAGTGGGCACATTTATGGTCTTACATGTTCACTAGTAAGCGTCAAAATCATCTTACCAGTGAACTAGTGGGCACATTTATGGCCTTAAATGTTCAGTAGTAAGCGTCAAAATAATCTTATTAGTGAACTAGTGGGCGTTTTGCGGCTTACATGTTCACTAGTAAGCGTCAAAATGACCTTACTAGTGAACTAGTGAGCGTTTTGTGGCTTACATGTTCACTAGTAAGCGTCAAAATGACCTTACTAGTAAACTAGTGAGCGTTTTGTGGCTTACATGTTCACTAGTAAGCGTCAAAATGATCTTACTAGTGAACTATTGGGCGTTTTGTGGCTTACATGTTCACTAGTAAGCCTCAAAATGATCTTACTAGTGAACTAGTAGGCGATGTGTGGCTTACATGTCAACTAGTAAGCCTCAAAATGAACTTACTAGTGAACTAGTGGGCACATTTATGGCCTTACATGTTCACTAGTAAGCGTCAAAATGATCTTACTAGTGAACTAGTGGGCGTTTTGTGGCTTACATGTTCACTAGTAAGCGTCAAAATGACCTTACTAGTGAACTAGTGGGCGTTTTGTGGCTTACATGTTCACTAGTAAGCGTCAAAATGATCTTACTAGTGAACGAGTGAGCGTTTTGTGGCTGACATGTTCATAAATAAGTGTCAAAATGATCTTACTAGGGAACTAGTGGGCGTTTTGTGGCTTACATGTTCACTAGTAAGCGTCAAAATTACCTTACTAGTGAACCAGTGAGCGTTTTGTGGCTTACATGTTCACTAGTAAGCGTCAAAATGACCTTACTAGTGAACTAGTGAGCGTTTTGTGGCTTACATGTTCACTAGTAAGCGTCAAAATGATCTTACTAGTGAACTAGTGGGCGTTCTGTGGCTTACATGTTCACTAGAAGCCTCAAAATTATCTTACTAGTGAACTAGCGGGCGTTTTGTGGCTTACATGTCAACTAGTAAGCCTCAAAATGATCTTACTAGTGAACTAGTGGGCACATTTATGGCCTTACATGTTCACTGGTAAGCGTCAAAATGACCTTACTAGTGAACTAGTGGGCAATATGGAATAAATACTCAAAGGGCTTGCCAGGCAAGCCCATTGAGTATTTAAAGGGTTCAAAGGGCTTGCCTGGCAAGCCCTTTGAGTATTTATTCATCCGTGATGGTATTGTAGACCAATGAGAGCACGTCCGACAGACACGTGGACTTCGGGCGGCCAATCATGATGCATTTCGAGCCAAGCCCCAACAAAAACGGAGGAGAAAACTTTCAGACGCTTTGAAAGCTTTTGGGGTACATATTACTCTTGTTGTTACACAAAATTTTGTTTTACGATTATTTTAGGCGGTAACGTTATGGTGTAAATGTCAAATACGTGGTCAATTTATCAAGATGAAGCCTGCTTAAAAATTTGCTCCAACAATTTTGGAGATGTGTCTGACTTTGACAGCAATGGCGGCAGTTCAACGCTGACAGTCGCAGTCGGGTGCAGATTTATTTCGGCAGGACTTTCTAAAATCTACCGTTTGCTCTGACAGTTCTCTGTCTGACAGTCACATTTTGTCTTATTACTCACAAGCTAATTGACATTTAAAAAAAGAGTTAATGTTTGGAACACGATTTTGCTCTTACTGTTTGCTGCCTTAGTTCGTTTGAAATATTCGCTTCCTGCATTACATGAAGTACATTTTTTAATATTCACAAGACTGTAACTGTGCATTATAAATAATGTCACATTTGCACTATGTTTTACTGGATCTACAACTAAACTAGGTCCTCGTTTCTGGGAGAGTCCACAGCACCTCCTGTATCACAACCATTCTGCCGGCACACCTTCAGCAGCACGATGTTTCTAACGGGAGCTGGAGGGTGATCAGCTTCATTGAAGAACAGGAGGAGGAGAGGCACAACGTTTGTCATTTGTGATATGTTTTTAGACTTTTCTCCTAACTAAAAAAACTATGTTTTGTTAATTTCTTGATATAGTTCTTGTATTTAAATATTTTAACAATCAAATATTTTTCAACTGTGTTTTAGATATGAATTGTATGAAATAAATCAGTGAAGCCCCATTCAAATTCTACTCTATCTAATCTGCTCGATCACACTGCTGTCAACCTGCTGTACCTCCAAACTCCTTGGCTTACTCGCAGTTGGAGGGTTCCCCCCGAACGGGGGGACAAATCAAGGAACCAATCCCTGCACCCCGAACGGGGTGCCCTTACGGCCGTTTTTTTTTTTTCGGCTAACCGCCCCCTGAACCTGGCAGGGTGGCGGGCGGACCTTTTGCTCCAGGCGGGGGACATAGAGACAAATCCGGGGCCCACACAGACACTCTCACGCACGCAACAAACACACACACAACAAACTACCTGGACATGCGACATTTGCACACAACAGATTACAAGAAGACAGACATCCTTCAGATGCAACCACCACACACCACACTGGGTACACAAACATTGCACAAACATAAACACTAGACAATACAACATAACATGGAAATGCAGACTACATCCCAAAACACCACCACGAACAACAACACCTCGTAGGACACCAACAGGCAGCAGAGCACAAACAGACCAAAACAACACACTCGCCTCACCAACACTACCCTCAAAGGCAACACAGACAGACAACTCCAACAGAGATACAACAAACACAAGACCACCCCCCCAAACCTGGACCTGCAATAGCTGCAATAGAATCATCACACGCAGACAAACCTCACTCAGATGCAACTCAACACACCCACACTGGATACACAGACATTGCTCCGGCATCACCACCCGCCAATACACAAACACGTGGACATGCAGAACACACACGCAAACAACAAACACCCCAACACCACAACCCCCGAACAACCCACAAAGAACAACACCCACCAACAAAAACAACAAACACACACTGACCATACTACAAATAAACATCAACGGCATCCAAAACAAGAAAACAGAACTAGAAGAACTCGCCTCACAACAGCACGCAGACATCATCACCATACAAGAAACCAAACTAGAAAAACAACACAACACACCTCGTCTCACCAACTACACCAGCATTAGGAAAGACAGAGAACACAAGGGAGGAGGAGGACTGCTCACATACATTCACAAATCAGTCACATTCACTCCCATGAACATCCCCAACAACATTAACACCAACACTACAGAAATTCAAACCGTAAAGATTCACATAACCAACCACAAAAGACTACACATATGCAACATGTATATACCCCCCAGAGATACCACCCGACCAGACCACGCCACAGAAGACACAGACATCACCAACACCTTCCAATACATAAACTCGCTGAACAACACCATTCTAACCGCAGACATCAACGCTCACTCAACACAATGGCACTCTCCCTACGACGACCACAGAGGCACCCTCATTGCAGACATACTACAGAACTCCCAACAAATCACTCTAAACGCAAACACACCTACCAGAAAGCCTACAAACATCAACCAACAACCAACATCACCGGACATCACAACAGCCAGCAACAGCATCACAAACAGAACAACATGGACCACAATACACGCACTCAGTTCAGACCACCTTCCTATCAAAATCACACACAACACGCGTGCTCCTTTCCGCCTACAACAACACCTTCAAACTTACACAAATTACAGGAAAGCAGACTGGGAAGGATACACCTCTGAAATAGAATCAGCACTGGAGAACATAACCATACCTGACAACATCCACACAGCCAACACCATGCTCACAAACCTCATACTTACAGCAGACAAACACCACATACCCCACGGAAAAATAAAAAGCAAATCACTTCTCCTACCACAACACATCAGAACACTCATCAGCCAAAGAAACGACATCAGACAACAAAACCACCAAGACCCACGCATCACAGACCTAAACAAAGAAATAGACACACAAATCCAAAAACACAAACAAGAGCTATGGAAAGAACACTTAACGGATGCATGGAACCACAGACACAAACAACACATACTCTGGAACACAGTAACAAGACTATCAAACAAAGAACAAAAAGCACCAGAAAACACCACAATACAGTTCGGACAACACACGGCAATATCCAACAAACAGAAAGCACGAGCATTCAACAAACAATTCACCAACATAATACAACACAAAACCAACAGAACATACAGACAACTACAACGCAAAATACGAAAACTCAACACCACGCCCATAACCATCACAGAACAACAAGTCAAACAAGCACTACAACGCTCCAAAAGCAACAACTCCACAGGCCCAGACAACATAAACATCAGACATCTGAAACACCTAGGCCCCAAAGCAATAACACTACTCACACACACTTACAACACATCACTCAACACCAACACCATCCCCGCAATATGGAAGACTGCAAAAATAATCCCAATACCAAAACCCAACAAAAACCACGCACTCGGCCCATCCTACAGACCAATAGCACTACTCAGCCCAATAGCCAAAACAATGGAAAAGGTAATACTACCCTTCATTACCAACAACACTCAACTACCCTCTCACCAACACGGCTTCCGAAAACAACACTCCACAACCACAGCACTACACCACATACACAACATCATAGCCACAGGTTTCAATCAACAAAAACCACCACAACGAACAGTTGCCATAGCCCTAGACATGTCCAAAGCCTTTGACACGGTAAACCTACACACACTCACAAACAAACTCAACAACACTAACACCCCAAACATCATCATCAAATACATCTTCAACTACATAAGGGGACGCAGACAATACACTCAATACCGAGGGGAAACATCAGAACACAGAAACACGAAAACGGGGGTACCACAGGGGGAGTACTTTCACCAACACTATTCAACATATACATGGCAGACTTACCACAACCACCTCCAAATGTACACACAGTTACATATGCAGACGACATCACCATTCTATCCACACATGTCAAACCACAACAGGCACAACAACAAGTACAAAAATATCTCCACGACATATACAACTGGACAAAACAGAACCAACTCACACTCAACGCAGACAAAACCACCACCACTCTGTTCACACCGGATCCGGCAGAATACAGCAACAGGCTCACTTTACAAATAGATAACACCACCCTACCCACAGTCCGCGAACCCAAAATACTGGGATTAACATGGGACCCCAAACTCACCTTCTCAAAACACACACAACACACTCTAACCCGCGCCAAGCAATCAAACAAAATACTTAAAGCCTTAACAACCACTCACTGGGGAAAATCCAAAGAAACTATACTCACCACATACAAAGCAACCACACTCACACGCCTCGAATACGCAAACACTATATGGTCACCAACACTATCGGACACAAACAAGACAAAACTCCAGACCACACAGAACACCGCACTCAGAATAGCAACAGGATGCACACAAGACACAAACATACAACACTTGCATGAGGAAACAAAAACTCTCCCACTGAACACCCATCTAAAACTACACGCATCGCAAATCAGACAAAAAGCCCAACACCCAACCCACCCACTCAACAACCACCACCACCCAGACAAAAGAAACAAACAATCTTCCACAACAACAACTACACACACAACAAAGACACAGCACCACAGGACACCAACAACGACACCATAAAACAGAACATGAAAGACATACACACCCACTTTGTACAAACACACTTGGACACCAGACAACACAACAAAGTAATACATGAACCAGCACCAGAAATAGACCCATCAGAGCAAGACCTACCACACAGAACCAGACAACTCCTAGCACAACTCCGAACCAACAAATCACCAGCCCTCCACTCCTACCTACACAACATTACACCGGACACACACCCAACACCACTCTGTGCGCTATGCGGCACGCAAGTGCACGACACACAACACCTGTTCACCTGCACAAACATACCCACCACACTGACTCCGGAGGACCTCTGGCGAAACCCAAGCGGAGTGGCGGCCCTGGTCGCCCGCTGGGCGGCGGAGGGGGGTCTGGGGATCCGGGAGACGGAGTGAGGGCCCGGTCCCCCAATGTCGGGGCACGGGTGGGGTCGACAACAACAACAACAACATCAACCTGCTGTAAATAATGCCTCCATTCATGATTGTAGAAACCCCAGAACGGTAAACATGTGATTATTTTATTTTAAAATATAAGAAGCCTATGTTTTGCAATTGTGCTCATTTTCATTGTATTGCACGACAAATATAATAGATGAGCCGGTTTGGGGACATCATCAACCAAGCTGCTGCTCCAATTGCAATGCGATATATTGTCCTGCTCTCCTAAATTCGCATCTACACCACAAATTATAACATCCTAACTGATTTAGCAACAACTGAAAATTCACATCATTATTTAGGGAGTTGCATAACTGTTGCATTATATGGTGCCCTATTCATTTTATTTAGTATAGCATACATATATAAAAGTGGAAAGATACTGCAGAGCTGTGCCATTACTCTTTATCTCTGTGTACATAATAAATAATCATCACCTACAGATACATTGGTAAAAATTGCTTGATTCCTTCTGTATACTGTAGATATTACGCAAATGGCGGTAAATAATTGTGAAAGCTCAGAATCAGGTTTTAAAGGGTTAATTCTTTGCTGGGTGGAGCTCTTATCATGGAGCCAATAGGAGGTGTCCTCGGGTGGTGTCCGTCCCTCATTCAGCTCGGGTCCTCCACCAGAGGCCAGGAAGCCCGAGGGCCCCGCGCAGTACCCCCGCCTCTCCAAGCACCGCACACCTCCGGACCGAGATGTCCGACGCTGGTCCCGGGATCTGTCGCAACCACCCATCCAGTCCGGGGGTCACTGCCCCGAGCGCCCCGACCACCACAGGCACGACCGCCACCCCCACCCCCCAGGCCCTCCCCAGCCCCTCCCCGAGCCCCTGGTACCCCCCGAGCCCCCCATGCTCCCCCCTCCCGATGCCTCCACCACCTGGGACCGCCACATCCACCACAACGGCCCTCCTCCGCCCCCCATCCACGACCACGACATCTGGCTGGCTCGCCACCACCATCCCGCCAGTCTGGATCCGGAAGTCCCACAGGATCCCCGCTCCGCCACCCTCCACCACCCTCGGAGGTGCCCCCCACTCCGACCCCGGGGCCCCCAGTCCACACTCCGCACAGATGCCTCGGCAGACCACGCCAGCCACCTGGCCATGGCGCTCCACGCAGGCCCCCCCTGCCAGCATCCCACACCCCGCAGCCACGTGCCGGATCGTCCCAGGCGCCTCCCCGCACAACCCACACCCCGGGTCCTGTCCGGCGCGGCACATCCGGGCCTCGACGGCTCCGGCGCCCAAGGCCCGCTCCTGAGCAGCCAGGATGAGCGCCCCTGCGCTGTCCCCCAGGCCAGTCCCCTCCAGCCACCGATAGGACTTCTTGAGATCAGCCACCTCAGCCACGGTCCGGTGGCACATCCCGCGTAGGGGCCCGCCCCACCACGATGGTCCCCCGCCCAGCGCCCGTCCCTCCGCTCCCCACTTGGGGCAAAAAATGAGCACATAACACCATCCAGTGTGGGTCCTTGGGCAAGAGCCTTCACGCTAATGCGTACCTCATACAATGATGAGAGACAATAAAATGAATGACATGCCAGCTCAGACGTCGCCCGGCCAAACAAGGTCTGCGTCAGGTGCTGGGGAACCAGAGCACCTTGATGAAAAATGGAGCAGAGATGGGCAAGATGCAATAACATGGCTCTGTTGGAATGCTACTACTCAAGCAAGCCTAGTCAGAGAGGTTACATGGAGAGAATGTGGGCTAAATGGTTACTTCGAAACCCACAGTCACGGGTGGCCACGAAACAACTCGTAACTCAGTGTTCCAACATCCACAAACGGCAACTGCTGTCACAACTTGAGATTGATGAGGTACAACGCAGGTTCCATGGTGAGGGGCCCCAGGCTGCCAGATCAGAGGAGGAGTTCATACCAGAGTGAATGCAGATGATGAGATTGGGAGGCCAGCCCCAATGAATGAAATGCTGAGCGAGGCAGCAACTGACCTGAAAGCTAAGATCATGGCAAGAATGAAAGCTGGGAAACCTAGAATCCGATTACAACGGCTATGTGAAGTACCACCTGAAAGTCTCTTGGAAAGTGTGAATTCAGCACTGAGGGCGATCCTTACCGTAACGATCACGGAAATGAACTGATATACGCTTCAGCATCAGTGATCCTTGAGATGCTTGGCTATAAGAGCAACCATGGAAGCCATGAGATACATTACCGACCATGGAAAAGACGGTTGGAGGCTAAGATCAAGGCGGCTCGGAAAGATGTGAGTCAATTGACTGAGGTCCAGAGAGGTGTGATGAAAAGGCCGATCCTGAGAGGTACATCCAGATGACCATATATGAAGCACTCGAAACAAAGGCTCCAAGCCTTGTCCAGCCGCCTAAAGCGGTACACGAAAGAGAATGAGGCCAGACGAATAAACAGGCTGTTTGCAACACAACCTGCGAAAGTGTACGCTCAGTGGCAGGGTCCTAACAACAGAGCTGATCCACCAAGACTGGAAACTGAAAGGTACTGGAGAGGCAGATGGGAGAAGGAGGTTGCACATAACAGCAGTGCACAATGGCTGGTCACCCAAAGAGAGGAGCACAGACACCTCCCTGAACAGAACCCAATTACCATAACAGTGGCAGACATAAAGGAAATAGTCTCAAATATGAAGAACTGGACAGCACCAGGCCCGGACATGGTCCACACTTACTGGCTAAAGAGACTCACAGCACTCCATGAGCGCCCAGCAGCACAAATGAACCAGCTGCCTAGGGATGGGACTCACCCAGGATGGCTAACCGAAGGGCGAACGATCCTTATCATGAAAGATCCCTCAAAGGGTGCAGTCGCATCCAACTATCGGCCAATAACCTGTCCCTCCACAATTTTGGAAGCTCATGTTGCGGCTAAGATAAGTGCACACATGGATCAATACATGAGCGAAGCACGGAAGGGCATTGGTAGAGATACCAGGGGAGCCAAACATCAACTCCTGGTTGACAGAACAGTCGCACAAGACTGCAGGTCCCGATGTACCAACCTGTGCACAGCCTGGATTGATTAAAAGAAAGCCTATGACTCGATGCCACATACATGGATCACTGAATGCTTGGATGTGTATAAGGTGAACAGGACCCTAAGAGCCTTCGTTGCGAACTTGATGAGGATGTGGAAAACCACACTTGAAGCCAATGGCAAGCCACTTACCCAAGTGTCCATCAAATGTGGCATATACCAAGGTGATGCACTCTCCCCATTGCTGTTCTGCATAGGACTGAACTCCCTAAGCCAAGTAATCACCAAGACAGGCTATGGATACAGCCTCAGAAATGAAGCTACGATCAGTCACCTCCTCTACATGGATGACATAAAGCTGTATGCTAAGAGTGAAAGGGACATAGACTCCCTGATCCACACAACCAGGATCTACAGCAGCGACATCGGGATGTGATAGTCGGATGGTGACTAAGAGAGGAACGGTAGTCCGGACTGAAGGGGTCTCACTCCCCGAAGGAACAATAGCAGACATTGAGGACAGCTACAAGTACCTCGGTGTACCACAAGCCAATGGCAACCTTGAACTGGCAACAAGGAAAGCGGCTGGGGACTAGTGAGTGTGAGAGCCACTGTCCAGGATGAAACATCCAAGCTCCATGAATACATCAAGGAGAAGGCTCCAACGGATGACGTACTCAGAGAATGTCTCAGACAATGGGCAACAGAGGATGAGGCGCTGGAAGAGGGACCATCATCGGAGGACAAGCCCCTACACGGGATGTACCACAGGACCATAACTGAAGTGGCCGATCTCAAGAATTCCCATCAGTGGCTAGAGAGGGCTGGCCTGAAGGACAGTACAGAGGCACTCATCCTGGCTGCTCAGGAGCAGGCCCTGAGCACTAGAGCCATTGAGGCCCAGATATACCACACCAGACAAGACCCAAGGTGTAGGTTGTGCAAAGAGGCACCTGAGACGATCTAACACATAACTGCAGGGTGTAAGGTGCTGGCAGGGAAAGCCTATATGGAACGCCATAACCAGGTGGCTGGCATAGTCTACCGAAACATCTGTGCGGAGTACGGACTGGAAACCCAGAGGTCAAAATGGGAAACACCTCCGAAGGTGGTGGAGAATGACAGAGCGAAGATCCTATGGGACTTCCAGATCCAGACTGACAAGATGGTAATGGCGAACCAACCAGATATCCTGATGATAGATAAAGGGCAGAGGAAAGCCGTTGTAGTGGATGTAGCGGTCCCAAGTGCTGGAAACATCAGAAAGAAGGAACACGAGAAACTCGAGAAATCCCAAGGGCTCAGAGAGGAGCTGGAGAGAGCCTGGAAGGTAAAGGGGACAGTCGTGCCTGTGGTGGTCGGAGCACTCGGGGCAGTGACCCCCAAACTAGATGATGAGTGGTTGCAACAGATCCCGGGAACAACATCGGACATCTCAGTCCAGAAATGTGCAGTGCTGGGAACGGCAAGGATACTGCGCAGAACCCTCAAGCTTCCTGGCCTCTGGTAGAGGACCCCAGCTGAATGAGGGATGGACACCACCTGAGGGGTGAGACGAGGATTTTTTTTATAGATATACAGTAGATACACATTCACTCCCATGAACATCCCCAACAACATTAACACCAACACTACAGAAATTCAAACCGTAAAGATTCACATAACCAACCACAAAAGACTACACATATGCAACATGTATATACCCCCCAGAGATACCACCCGACCAGACCACGCCACAGAAGACACAGACATCACCAACACCTTCCAATACATAAACTCGCTGAACAACACCATTCTAACCGCAGACATCAACGCTCACTCAACACAATGGCACTCTCCCTACGACGACCACAGAGGCACCCACATTGCAGACATACTACAAAACTCCCAACAAATCACTCTAAACGCAAACACACCCACCAGAAAACCTACAAACATCAACCAACAACCAACATCACCGGACATCACAACAGCCAGCAACAGCATCACAAACAGAACAACATGGACCACAATACACGCACTCAGTTCAGACCACCTTCCTATCAAAATCACACACAACACGCGTGCTCCTTTCCGCCTACAACAACACCTTCAAACTTACACAAATTACAGGAAAGCAGACTGGGAAGGATACACCTCTGAAATAGAATCAGCACTGGAGAACATAACCATACCTGACAACATCCACACAGCCAACACCATGCTCACAAACCTCATACTTACAGCAGACAAACACCACATACCCCACGGAAAAATAAAAAGCAAATCACTTCTCCTACCACAACACATCAGAACACTCATCAGCCAAAGAAACGACATCAGACAACAAAACCACCAAGACCCACGCATCACAGACCTAAACAAAGAAATAGACACACAAATCCAAAAACACAAACAAGAGCTATGGAAAGAACACTTAACGGATGCATGGAACTACAGACACAAACAATACATACTCTGGAACACAGTAACAAGACTATCAAACAAAGAACAAAAAGCACCAGAAAACACCACAATACAGTTCGGACAACACACGGCAATATCCAACAAACAGAAAGCACGAGCATTCAACAAACAATTCACCAACATAATACAACACAAAACCAACAGAACATACAGACAACTACAACGCAAAATACGAAAACTCAACACCACGCCCATAACCATCACAGAACAACAAGTCAAACAAGCACTACAACGCTCCAAAAGCAACAACTCCACAGGCCCAGACAACATAAACATCAGACATCTGAAACACCTAGGGCCCAAAGCAATAACACTACTCACACACACTTACAACACATCACTCAACACCAACACCATCCCCGCAATATGGAAGACTGCAAAAATAATCCCAATACCAAAACCCAACAAAAACCACGCACTCGGCCCATCTTACAGACCAATAGCACTACTCAGCCCAATAGCCAAAACAATGGAAAAGGTAATACTACCCTTCATTACCAACAACACTCAACTACCCTCTCACCAACACGGCTTCCGAAAACAACACTCCACAACCACAGCACTACACCACATACACAACATCATAGCCACAGGTTTCAATCAACAAAAACCACCACAACGAACAGTTGCCATAGCCCTAGACATGTCCAAAGCCTTTGACACGGTAAACCTACACACACTCACAAACAAACTCAACAACACTAACACCCCAAACATCATCATCAAATACATCTTCAACTACATAAGGGGACGCAGACAATACACTCAATACCGGGGGGAAACATCAGAACATAGAAACACGAAAACGGGGGTACCACAGGGGGGAGTACTTTCACCAACACTATTCAACATATACATGGCAGACTTACCACAACCACCTCCAAATGTACACACAGTTACATATGCAGACGACATCACCATTCTATCCACACATGTCAAACCACAACAGGCACAACAACAAGTACAAAAATATCTCCACGACATATACAACTGGACAAAACAGAACCAACTCACACTCAACGCAGACAAAACCACCACCACTCTGTTCACACCGGATCTGGCAGAATACAGCAACAGGCTCACTTTACAAATAGATAACACCACCCTACCCACAGTCCGCGAACCCAAAATACTGGGATTAACATGGGACCCCAAACTCACCTTCTCAAAACACACACAACACACTCTAACCCGCGCCAAGCAATCAAACAAAATACTTAAAGCCTTAACAACCACTCACTGGGGAAAATCCAAAGAAACTATACTCACCACATACAAAGCAACCACAATCACACGCCTCGAATACGCAAACACTATATGGTCACCAACACTATCGGACACAAACAAGACAAAACTCCAGACCACACAGAACACCGCACTCAGAATAGCAACAGGATGCACACAAGACACAAACATACAACACTTGCATGAGGAAACAAAAACTCTCCCACTGAACACCCATCTAAAACTACACGCATCGCAAATCAGACAAAAAGCCCAACACCCAACCCACCCACTACACCCACTCACTCAACAACCACCACCACCCAGACAAAAGAAACAAACAATCTTCCACAACAACAACTACACACACAACAAAGACACAGCACCACAGGACACCAACAACGACACCATAAAACAGAACATGAAAGACATACACACCCACTTTGTACAAACACACTTGGACACCAGACAACACAACAAAGTAATACATGCACCAGCACCAGAAATAGACCCATCAGAGCAAGACCTACCACACAGAACCAGACAACTCCTAGCACAACTCCGAACCAACAAATCACCAGCCCTCCACTCCTACCTACACAACATTACACCGGACACACACCCAACACCACTCTGTGCGCTATGCGGCACGCAAGTGCACGACACACAACACCTGTTCACCTGCACAAACATACCCACCACACTGACTCCGGAGGACCTCTGGCGAAACCCAAGCGGAGTGGCGGCCCTGCTCGCCCGCTGGGCGGCGGAGGGGGGTCTGGGGATCCGGGAGACGGAGTGAGGGCCCGGTCCCCCAATGTCGGGGCACGGGTGGGGTCGACAACAACAACAACAACAACAACATAAAAAAAGACTCCCCCTTTAAATATTCCTGCTGCATAATATATCTCCTTTCCTTTCGTAAAGGATGGTCAGAACCTTTCCTAAGCATTATTAAAATTTAGACGATCTTTGCTCCAGGTGCTACCGGCTCATCTCACTCGGTTAGGATAGGAAAGGAAAGTTCCTATGCCAAAATGATAATCCAAAAAGGGCCCCTGTTGGTGGATAATCAGGCCATGGGAGGTGTGAGTAAATTGTGAGGGGGTGTTGGCTGGAGCTAGAAATAATTTTGGTGTCTTGTCCCTGCAGTAGGTTCATTAAAAGAGCAACCAGTGTTTTCACCACCATGGTCGGATCTTACTCTGGAGGGTAACCCATACAGGCAGGTGGCTTGGACAAAATATTTCAACACTGTCAAAGCTGTGTTGTCTGTGCTCCAGTTGAAGGTACGTTATTAGCCTGGAATTCCCATCAATGCCGGCATGTGTCACAAACACCCACCTGTAAAACAAACATGAAAAGAATAATGATTAAATACAAGAAAACAATCAAGTTTCATATCTTGTTTGAAATATCATCTCGGTAGAGAAGGTATTGCTGTGCACTTAAGACTACATGGAGGCAATTTGGAGTTTGTGTAACTTGGATATACAAATGATAAAATTCAATTTAATCTGT
Organism: Hippocampus zosterae; assembly: GCF_025434085.1. Taxonomy (NCBI): domain Eukaryota; kingdom Metazoa; phylum Chordata; class Actinopteri; order Syngnathiformes; family Syngnathidae; genus Hippocampus; species Hippocampus zosterae. The sequence goes on along the minus strand of NC_067459.1, from coordinate 366,448 downwards.
GCTGTCCATACAATATGGCTTTCTAATGCTCCCACGAGTACAAATATAAGATGATCCCTTATTACCGAATGAGACGCATATGCCCATCTATGTGCCATAAACTATTGGGGAATGGCACATAGTATGTTCTTCTAGCCACAGTCTGGCTCCATCTCTGGGCTGCAGCAGCTGGCTCAATACGGTTGAGGATTTCTCGAACTCTTTTTCTTTGTACTACAATACCATCAGCACGCAGGTATGCCCTCATCATCTGCAACAGGTTCATAAAACAACACAATAAAGAAAGTACACTTTCACAATGAATATAATGATATATACATGAAGGGACAAGAGTATGTAGCAGAACACTTGCTTTCGAGCCTGATCTGGGAAATTGGCTGTGCAATCTTCTGACATCATGGTCAACATCATGAATGGGAGTAAATCTATTTCTGGCTGAAATCTGAAAAAAACGTCATTTTTTTTATGCAGGTATGAAGAGGAACAACCCAACATCCCCGTGATGGCTCTCACTGTAAAGCCCTGAGTGGGGAGCAGTTCAATTTGATCACTTGTAATGTCAAGTGCTGGTCTTCCTCGTCTACCTAAAGTATGGAAATAAAAGGATTAAGGAATTCAAGCAAACGAATCACTACGTGTTTTTTATATACTGTATACAGTACAGGCATATAGACACAGATGTACATAAAAGTATATGCAGCTTCAAAACCACGAGCAGCTATTTTCTCTAACCATTTTACTCAAGAAAAAAATAATTCAAACTTATAATTGAATAACTAAAAGATCACTAGTTATTGCTTAAAAGTGTACAGCCATCGCGTTACTTAATAGTCTACTGATTTGCAGGAAAACCACTGGTATAAAACGACGTTTGACAGGGTGATAGAAGGTAAGTCACAGCAAGTCGTCAGTAAAACCCGTGTGTAGTTCGAATAAAAATACATACGAAAAACCAATGACAAAAAATGGTAGCCATTTTACCTGTGTGCAAACGATGTGCCACATGGGAACAAACACGTCCACCATTAGGAGTGGGTCCCGCAATGATGACAGATCGGAGATCTATTGGACTTTGAATCAAACTTTGAATAGTATCAGCGCTAAACTGGTCACTAACTCTTCTTAAATTAGCAATTGAAATGTTTATCGCGCGTGCTTCACTTTCACCGGCAGACCCTTGATGACAGGCACTCTCTATTGCCCTGCACCTTCGCCGAATACGTCTCAGGACACTGCCCGCCATTGTTGTTTTAAAAAACTAAGTGGGCACAGAATTTCCAAAATCATGAGCCCTGACTGGTGGGATGACACTATTTTGAAACGTACAGCCAATAGGATACCGTTACATGTTTTCGTAATCATCCTTATTTGCATTTAATGCAAGTACAGTGTAATGTCACTAGCACTACAAGTGGGCACATTTATGGCCTTACATGTTCACTAGTAAGCGTCAAAATGACCTTACTAGTGAACTAGTGAGAGTTTTGTGGCTTACATGTTCACTAGTAAGCGTCAAAATGACCTTACTAGTAAACTAGTGAGCGTTTTGTGGCTTACATGTTCACTAGTAAGCGTCAAAATAATCTTACTAGTGAACTATTGGGCGTTTTGTGGCTTACATGTTCACTAGTAAGCCTCAAAATGATCTTACTAGTGAACTCGTAGGCGATGTGTGGCTTACATGTCAACTAGTAAGCCTCAAAATGAACTTACTAGTGAACTAGTGGGCACATTTATGGCCTTACATGTTCACTAGTAAGCGTCAAAATTACCTTACTAGTGAACCAGTGAGCGTTTTGTGGCTTACATGTTCACTAGTAAGCGTCAAAATGACCTTACTAGTGAACCAGTGAGCGTTTTGTGGCTTACATGTTCACTAGTAAGCGTCAAAATGACCTTACTAGTGAACTAGTGAGAGTTTTGTGGCTTACATGTTCACTAGTAAGCGTCAAAATGGCCTTACTAGTAAACTAGTGAGCGTTTTGTGGCTTACATGTTCACTAGTAAGCGTCAAAATGATCTTACTAGTGAACTATTGGGCGTTTTGTGGCTTACATGTTCACTAGTAAGCCTCAAAATGATCTTACTAGTGAACTAGTAGGCGATGTGTGGCTTACATGTCAACTAGTAAGCCTCAAAATGAACTTACTAGTGAACTAGTGGGCACATTTATGGCCTTACATGTTCACTAGTAAGCGTCAAAATTACCTTACTAGAGAACCAGTGAGCGTTTTGTGGCTTACATGTTCACTAGTAAGCGTCAAAATGATCTTACTAGTGAACTAGTGGGCACATTTATGGCCTTACATGTTCACTAGTAAGCGTCAAAATGACCTTACTAGTGAACTAGTGGGCAATATGGAATAAATACTCAAAGGGCTTGCCAGGCAAGATGATGAATGATGCATTTCGAGCCAAGCCCCAACAAAAACGGAGGAGAAAACTTTCAGACGCTTTGAAAGCTTTTGGGGTACATATTACTCTTGTTGTTACACAAAATTTTGTTTTACGATTATTTTAGGCGGTAACGTTATGGTGTAAATGTCAAATACGTGGTCAATTTATCAAGATGAAGCCTGCTTAAAAATTTGCTCCAACAATTTTGGAGATGTGTCTGACTTTGACAGCAATGGCGGCAGTTCAACGCTGACAGTCGCAGTCGGGTGCAGATTTATTTCGGCAGGACTTTCTAAAATCTGCCGTTTGCTCTGACAGTTCTCTGTCTGACAGTCACATTTTGTCTTATTACTCACAAGCTAATTGACATTTAAAAAAAGAGTTAATGTTTGGAACACGATTTTGCTCTTACTGTTTGCTGCCTTAGTTCGTTTGAAATATTCGCTTCCTGCATTACATGAAGTACATTTTTTAATATTCACAAGACTGTAACTGTGCATTATAAATAATGTCACATTTGCACTATGTTTTACTGGATCTACAACTAAACTAGGTCCTCGTTTCTGGGAGAGTCCACAGCACCTCCTGTATCACAACCATTCTGCCGGCACACCTTCAGCAGCACGATGTTTCTAACGGGAGCTGGAGGGTGATCAGCTTCATTGAAGAACAGGAGGAGGAGAGGCACAACGTTTGTCATTTGTGATATGTTTTTAGACTTTTCTCCTAACTAAAAAAACTATGTTTTGTTAATTTCTTGATATAGTTCTTGTATTTAAATATTTTAACAATCAAATATTTTTCAACTGTGTTTTAGATATGAATTGTATGAAATAAATCAGTGAAGCCCCATTCAAATTCTACTTTATCTAATCTGCTCGATCACACTGCTGTCAACCTGCTGTACCTCCAAACTCCTTGGCTTACTCGCAGTTGGAGGGTTCCCCCCGAACGAGGGGACAAATCAAGGAACCAATCCCTGCACCCCGAACGGGGTGCCCTTACGGCCGTTTTTTTTTTTTTTCGGCTAACCGCCCCCTGAACCTGGCAGGGTGGCGGGCGGACCTTTTGCTCCAGGCGGGGGACATAGAGACAAATCCGGGGCCCACACAGACACTCTCACGCACGCAACAAACACACACACAACAAACTACCTGGACATGCGACATTTGCACACAACAGATTACAAGAAGACAGACATCCTTCAGATGCAACCACCACACACCACACTGGGTACACAAACATTGCACAAACATAAACACTAGACAACACAACATAACATGGAAATGCAGACTACATCCCAAAACACCACCACGAACAACAACACCTCGTAGGACACCAACAGGCAGCAGAGCACAAACAGACCAAAACAACACACACGCCTCACCAACACTACGCTCAAACGCAACACGGACAGACAACTCCAACAGAGATACAACAAACACAAGACCACCCCCCCAAACCTGGACCTGCAATAACTGCAATAGAATCATCACACGCAGACAAACCTCACTCAGATGCAACTCAACACACCCACACTGGATACACAGACATTGCTCCGGCATCACCACCCGCCAATACACAAACACGTGGACATGCAGAACACACACGCAAACAACAAACACCCCAACACCACAACCCCCGAACAACCCACAAAGAACAACACCCACCAACAAAAACACACTGACCATACTACAAATAAACATCAACGGCATCCAAAACAAGAAAACAGAACTAGAAGAACTCGCCTCACAACTGCACGCAGACATCATCACCATACAAGAAACCAAACTAGAAAAACAACACAACACACCTCGTCTCACCAACTACACCAGCATTAGGAAAGACAGAGACCACTAGGGAGGAGGAGGACTGCTCACATACATTCACAAATCAGTCACATTCACTCCCATGAACATCCCCAACAACATTAACACCAACACTACAGAAATTCAAACCGTAAAGATTCACATAACCAACCACAAAAGACTACACATATGCAACATGTATATACCCCCCAGAGATACCACCCGACCAGACCACGCCACAGAAGACACAGACATCACCAACACCTTCCAATACATAAACTCGCTGAACAACACCATTCTAACCGCAGACATCAACGCTCACTCAACACAATGGCACTCTCCCTACGACGACCACAGAGGCACCCTCATTGCAGACATACTACAGAACTCCCAACAAATCACTCTAAACGCAAACACACCTACCAGAAAACCTACAAACATCAACCAACAACCAACATCACCGGACATCACAACAGCCAGCAACAGCATCACAAACAGAACAACATGGACCACAATACACGCACTCAGTTCAGACCACCTTCCTATCAAAATCACACACAACACGCGTGCTCCTTTCCGCCTACAACAACACCTTCAAACTTACACAAATTACAGGAAAGCAGACTGGGAAGGATACACCTCTGAAATAGAATCAGCACTGGAGAACTTAACCATACCTGACAACATCCACACAGCCAACACCATGCTCACAAACCTCATACTTACAGCAGACAAACACCACATACCCCACGGAAAAATAAAAAGCAAATCACTTCTCCTACCACAACACATCAGAACACTCATCAGCCAAAGAAACGACATCAGACAACAAAACCACCAAGACCCACGCATCACAGACCTAAACAAAGAAATAGACAAACAAATCCAAAAACACAAACAAGAGCTATGGAAAGAACACTTAACGGATGCATGGAACCACAGACACAAACAATACATACTCTGGAACACAGTAACAAGACTATCTAACAAAGAACAAAAAGCACCAGAAAACACCACAATACAGTTCGGACAACACACGGCAATATCCAACAAACAGAAAGCACGAGCATTCAACAAACAATTCACCAACATAATACAACACAAAACCAACAGAACATACAGACAACTACAACGCAAAATACGAAAACTCAACACCACGCCCATAACCATCACAGAACAACAAGTCAAACAAGCACTACAACGCTCCAAAAGCAACAACTCCACAGGCCCAGACAACATAAACATCAGACATCTGAAACACCTAGGCCCCAAAGCAATAACACTACTCACACACACTTACAACACATCACTCAACACCAACACCATCCCCGCAATATGGAAGACTGCAAAAATAATCCCAATACCAAAACCCAACAAAAACCACGCACTCGGCCCATCCTACAGACCAATAGCACTACTCAGCCCAATAGCCAAAACAATGGAAAAGGTAATACTACCCTTCATTACCAACAACACTCAACTACCCTCTCACCAACACGGCTTCCGAAAACAACACTCCACAACCACAGCACTACACCACATACACAACATCATAGCCACAGGTTTCAATCAACAAAAACCACCACAACGAACAGTTGCCATAGCCCTAGACATGTCCAAAGCCTTTGACACGGTAAACCTACACACACTCACAAACAAACTCAACAACACTAACACCCCAAACATCATCATCAAATACATCTTCAACTACATAAGGGGACGCAGACAATACACTCAATACCGGGGGGAAACATCAGAACATAGAAACACGAAAACGGGGGTACCACAGGGGGGAGTACTTTCACCAACACTATTCAACATATACATGGCAGACTTACCACAACCACCTCCAAATGTACACACAGTTACATATGCAGACGACATCACCATTCTATCCACACATGTCAAACCACAACAGGCACAACAACAAGTACAAAAATATCTCCACGACATATACAACTGGACAAAACAGAACCAACTCACACTCAACGCAGACAAAACCACCACCACTCTGTTCACACCGGATCCGGCAGAATACAGCAACAGACTCACTTTACAAATAGATAACACCACCCTACCCACAGTCGCGAACGCAAAATACTGGGATTAACATGGGACCCCAAACTCACCTTCTCAAAACACACACAACACACTCTAACCCGCGCCAAGCAATCAAACAAAATACTTAAAGCCTTAACAACCACTCACTGGGGAAAATCCAAAGAAACTATACTCACCACATACAAAGCAACCACACTCACACGCCTCGAATACGCAAACACTATATGGTCACCAACACTATCGGACACAAACAAGACAAAACTCCAGACCACACAGAACACCGCACTCAGAATAGCAACAGGATGCACACAAGACACAAACATACAACACTTGCATGAGGAAACAAAAACTCTCCCACTGAACACCCATCTAAAACTACACGCATCGCAAATCAGACAAAAAGCCCAACACCCAACCCACCCACTACACCCACTCACTCAACAACCACCACCACCCAGACAAAAGAAACAAACAATCTTCCACAACAACAACTACACACACAACAAAGACACAGCACCACAGGACACCAACAACGACACCATAAAACAGAACATGAAAGACATACACACCCACTTTGTACAAACACACTTGGACACCAGACAACACAACAAAGTAATACATGCACCAGCACCAGAAATAGACCCATCAGAGCAAGACCTACCACACAGAACCAGACAACTCCTAGCACAACTCCGAACCAACAAATCACCAGCCCTCCACTCCTACCTACACAACATTACACCGGACACACACCCAACACCACTCTGTGCGCTATGCGGCACGCAAGTGCACGACACACAACACCTGTTCACCTGCACAAACATACCCACCACAATGACTCCGGAGGACCTCTGGCGAAACCCAAGCGGAGTGGCGGCCCTGCTCGCCCGCTGGGCGGAGGAGGGGGTCTGGGGATCCGGGAGACGGAGTGAGGGCCCGGTCCCCCAATGTCGGGGCACGGGTGGGGTCGACAACAACAACAACAACATCAACCTGCTGTAAATAATGCCTCCATTCATGATTGTAGAAACCCCAGAACGGTAAACATGTGATTATTTTATTTTAAAATATAAGAAGCCTATGTTTTGCAATTGTGCTCATTTTCATTGTATTGCACGACAAATATAATAGATGAGCCGGTTTGGGGACATCATCAACCAAGCTGCTGCTCCAATTGCAATGCGATATATTGTCCTGCTCTCCTAAATTCGCATCTACACCACAAATTATAACATCCTAACTGATTTAGCAACAACTGAAAATTCACATCATTATTTAGGGAGTTGCATAACTGTTGCATTATATGGTGCCCTATTCATTTTATTTAGTATAGCATACATATATAAAAGTGGAAAGATACTGCAGAGCTGTGCCATTACTCTTTATCTCTGTGTACATAATAAATAAACATCACCTACAGATACATTGGTAAAAATTGCTTGATTCCTTCTGTATACTGTAGATATTACGCAAATGGCGGTAAATAATTGTGAAAGCTCAGAATCAGGTTTTAAAGGGTTAATTCTTTGCTGGGTGGAGCTCTTATCATGGAGCCAATAGGAGGTGTCCTCGGGTGGTGTCCGTCCCTCATTCAGCTCGGGTCCTCCACCAGAGGCCAGGAAGCCCGAGGGCCCCGCGCAGTACCCCCGCCGCTCCCAGCACCGCACACCTCCGGACCGAGATGTCCGACGCTGGTCCCGGGATCTGTCGCAACCACCCATCCAGTCCGGGGGTCACTGCCCCGAGCGCCCCGACCACCACAGGCACGACCGCCACCCCCACCCCCCAGGCCCTCCCCAGCCCCTCCCCGAGCCCCTGGTACCCCCCGAGCCCCCCATGCTCCCCCCTCCCGATGCCTCCACCACCTGGGACCGCCACATCCACCACAACGGCCCTCCTCCGCCCCCCATCCACGACCACGACATCTTGCTGGCTCGCCACCACCATCCCGCCAGTCTGGATCCGGAAGTCCCACAGGATCCCCGCTCCGCCACCCTCCACCACCCTCGGAGGTGCCCCCCACTCCGACCCCGGGGCCCCCCAGTCCACACTCCGCACAGATGCCTCGGCAGACCACGCCAGCCACCTGGCCATGGCGCTCCACGCAGGCCCCCCCTGCCAGCATCCCACACCCCGCAGCCACGTGCCGGATCGTCCCAGGCGCCTCCCCGCACAACCCACACCCCGGGTCCTGTCCGGCGCGGCACATCCGGGCCTCGACGGCTCCGGCGCCCAAGGCCCGCTCCTGAGCAGCCAGGATGAGCGCCCCTGCGCTGTCCCCCAGGCCAGTCCCCTCCAGCCACCGATAGGACTTCTTGAGATCAGCCACCTCAGCCACGGTCCGGTGGCACATCCCGCGTAGGGGCCCGCCCCACCACGATGGTCCCCCCCCCAGCGCCCGTCCCTCCGCTCCCCACTTGGGGCAAAAAATGAGCACATAACACCATCCAGTGTGGGTCCTTGGGCAAGAGCCTTCACGCTAATGCGTACCTCATACAATGATGAGAGACAATAAAATGAATGACATGCCAGCTCAGACGTCGCCCGGCCAAACAAGGTCTGCGTCAGGTGCTGGGGAACCAGAGCACCTTGATGAAAAATGGAGCCGAGATGGGCAAGATGCAATAACATGGCTCTGTTGGAATGCTACTACTCAAGCAAGCCTAGTCAGAGAGGTTACATGGAGAGAATGTGGGCTAAATGGTTACTTCGAAACCCACAGTCACGGGTGGCCACGAAACAACTCGTAACTCAGTGTTCCAACATCCACAAACGGCAACTGCTGTCACAACTTGAGATTGATGAGGTACAACGCAGGTTCCATGGTGAGGGGCCCCAGGCTGCCAGATCAGAGGAGGAGTTCATACCAGAGTGAATGCAGATGATGAGATTGGGAGGCCAGCCCCAATGAATGAAATGCTGAGCGAGGCAGCAACTGACCTGAAAGCTAAGATCATGGCAAGAATGAAAGCTGGGAAACCTAGAATCCGATTACAACGGCTATGTGAAGTACCACCTGAAAGTCTCTTGGAAAGTGTGAATTCAGCACTGAGGGCGATCCTTACCGTAACGATCACGGAAATGAACTGATATACGCTTCAGCATCAGTGATCCTTGAGATGCTTGGCTATAAGAGCAACCATGGAAGCCATGAGATACATTACCGACCATGGAAAAGACGGTTGGAGGCTAAGATCAAGGCGGCTCGGAAAGATGTGAGTCAATTGACTGAGGTCCAGAGAGGTGTGATGAAAAGGCCGATCCTGAGAGGTACATCCAGATGACCATATATGAAGCACTCGAAACAAAGGCTCCAAGCCTTGTCCAGCCGCCTAAAGCGGTACACGAAAGAGAATGAGGCCAGACGAATAAACAGGCTGTTTGCAACACAACCTGCGAAAGTGTACGCTCAGTGGCAGGGTCCTAACAACAGAGCTGATCCACCAAGACTGGAAACTGAAAGGTACTGGAGAGGCAGATGGGAGAAGGAGGTTGCACATAACAGCAGTGCACAATGGCTGGTCACCCAAAGAGAGGAGCACAGACACCTCCCAGAACAGAACCCAATTACCATAACAGTGGCAGACATAAAGGAAATAGTCTCAAATATGAAGAACTGGACAGCACCAGGCCCGGACATGGTCCACACTTACTGGCTAAAGAGACTCACAGCACTCCATGAGCGCCCAGCAGCACAAATGAACCAGCTGCCTAGGGATGGGACTCACCCAGGATGGCTAACCGAAGGGCGAACGATCCTTATCATGAAAGATCCCTCAAAGGGTGCAGTCGCATCCAACTATCGGCCAATAACCTGTCCCTCCACAATTTTGGAAGCTCATGTTGCGGCTAAGATAAGTGCACACATGGATCAATACATGAGCGAAGCACGGAAGGGCATTGGTAGAGATACCAGGGGAGCCAAACATCAGCTCCTGGTTGACAGAACAGTCGCACAAGACTGCAGGTCCCGATGTACCAACCTGTGCACAGCCTGGATTGATTAAAAGAAAGCCTATGACTCGATGCCACATACATGGATCACTGAATGCTTGGATGTGTATAAGGTGAACAGGACCCTAAGAGCCTTCGTTGCGAACTTGATAAGGATGTGGAAAACCACACTTGAAGCCAATGGCAAGCCACTTACCCAAGTGTCCATCAAATGTGGCATATACCAAGGTGATGCACTCTCCCCATTGCTGTTCTGCATAGGACTGAACTCCCTAAGCCAAGTAATCACCAAGACAGGCTATGGATACAGCCTCAGAAATGAAGCTACGATCAGTCACCTCCTCTACATGGATGACATAAAGCTGTATGCTAAGAGTGAAAGGGACATAGACTCCCTGATCCACACAACCAGGATCTACAGCAGCGACATCGGGATGTGATAGTCGGATGGTGACTAAGAGAGGAACGGTAGTCCGGACTGAAGGGGTCTCACTCCCCGAAGGAACAATAGCAGACATTGAGGACAGCTACAAGTACCTCGGTGTACCACAAGCCAATGGCAACCTTGAACTGGCAACAAGGAAAGCGGCTGGGGACTAGTGAGTGTGAGAGTCACTGTCCAGGATGAAACATCCAAGCTCCATGAATACATCAAGGAGAAGGCTCCAACGGATGACGTACTCAGAGAATGTCTCAGACAATGGGCAACAGAGGATGAGGCGCTGGAAGAGGGACCATCATCGGAGGACAAGCCCCTACACGGGATGTACCACCGGACCATAACTGAAGTGGCCGATCTCAAGAATTCCCATCAGTGGCTAGAGAGGGCTGGCCTGAAGGACAGTACAGAGGCACTCATCCTGGCTGCTCAGGAGCAGGCCCTGAGCACTAGAGCCATTGAGGCCCAGATATACCACACCAGACAAGACCCAAGGTGTAGGTTGTGCAAAGAGGCACCTGAGACGATCTAACACATAACTGCAGGGTGTAAGGTGCTGGCAGGGAAAGCCTATATGGAACGCCATAACCAGGTGGCTGGCATAGTCTACCGAAACATCTGTGCGGAGTACGGACTGGAAACCCCAAGGTCAAAATGGGAAACACCTCCGAAGGTGGTGGAGAATGACAGAGCGAAGATCCTACGGGACTTCCAGATCCAGACTGACAAGACGGTAATGGCGAACCAACCAGATATCCTGATGATAGATAAAGGGCAGAGGAAAGCCGTTGTAGTGGATGTAGCGGTCCCAAGTGCTGGAAACATCAGAAAGAAGGAACACGAGAAACTCGAGAAATCCCAAGGGCTCAGAGAGGAGCTGGAGAGAGCCTGGAAGGTAAAGGGGACAGTCGTGCCTGTGGTGGTCGGAGCACTCGGGGCAGTGACCCCCAAACTAGATGATGAGTGGTTGCAACAGATCCCGAGAACAACATCGGACATCTCAGTCCAGAAATGTGCAGTGCTGGGAACGGCAAGGATACTGCGCAGAACCCTCAAGCTTCCTGGCCTCTGGTAGAGGACCCCAGCTGAATGTGGGATGGACACCACCTGAGGGGTGAGACGAGGATTTTTTTTATAGATATACAGTAGATACACATTCACTCCCATGAACATCCCCAACAACATTAACACCAACACTACAGAAATTCAAACCGTAAAGATTCACATAACCAACCACAAAAGACTACACATATGCAACATGTATATACCCCCCAGAGATACCACCCGACCAGACCACGCCACAGAAGACACAGACATCACCAACACCTTCCAATACATAAACTCGCTGAACAACACCATTCTAACCGCAGACATCAACGCTCACTCAACACAATGGCACTCTCCCTACGACGACCACAGAGGCACCCACATTGCAGACATACTACAAAACTCCCAACAAATCACTCTAAACGCAAACACAACCACCAGAAAACCTACAAACATCAACCAACAACCAACATCACCGGACATCACAACAGCCAGCAACAGCATCACAAACAGAACAACATGGACCACAATACACGCACTCAGTTCAGACCACCTTCCTATCAAAATCACACACAACACGCGTGCTCCTTTCCGCCTACAACAACACCTTCAAACTTACACAAATTACAGGAAAGCAGACTGGGAAGGATACACCTCTGAAATAGAATCAGCACTGGAGAACATAACCATACCTGACAACATCCACACAGCCAACACCATGCTCACAAACCTCATACTTACAGCAGACAAACACCACATACCCCACGGAAAAATAAAAAGCAAATCACTTCTCCTACCACAACACATCAGAACACTCATCAGCCAAAGAAACGACATCAGACAACAAAACCACCAAGACCCACGCATCACAGACCTAAACAAAGAAATAGACACACAAATCCAAAAACACAAACAAGAGCTATGGAAAGAACACTTAACGGATGCATGGAACCACAGACACAAACAACACATACTCTGGAACACAGTAACAAGACTATCAAACAAAGAACAAAAAGCACCAGAAAACACCACAATACAGTTCGGACAACACACGGCAATATCCAACAAACAGAAAGCACGAGCATTCAACAAACAATTCACCAACATAATACAACACAAAACCAACAGAACATACAGACAACTACAACGCAAAATACGAAAACTCAACACCACGCCCATAACCATCACAGAACAACAAGTCAAACAAGCACTACAACGCTCCAAAAGCAACAACTCCACAGGCCCAGACAACATAAACATCAGACATCTGAAACACCTAGGCCCCAAAGCAATAACACTACTCACACACACTTACAACACATCACTCAACACCAACACCATCCCCGCAATATGGAAGACTGCAAAAATAATCCCAATACCAAAACCCAACAAAAACCACGCACTCGGCCCATCTTACAGACCAATAGCACTACTCAGCCCAATAGCCAAAACAATGGAAAAGGTAATACTACCCTTCATTACCAACAACACTTAACTACCCTCTCACCAACACGGCTTCCGAAAACAACACTCCACAACCACAGCACTACACCACATACACAACATCATAGCCACAGGTTTCAATCAACAAAAACCACCACAACGAACAGTTGCCATAGCCCTAGACATGTCCAAAGCCTTTGACACGGTAAACCTACACACACTCACAAACAAACTCAACAACACTAACACCCCAAACATCATCATCAAATACATCTTCAACTACATAAGGGGACGCAGACAATACACTCAATACCGAGGGGAAACATCAGAACACAGAAACACGAAAACGGGGGTACCACAGGGGGAGTACTTTCACCAACACTATTCAACATATACATGGCAGACTTACCACAACCACCTCCAAATGTACACACAGTTACATATGCAGACGACATCACCATTCTATCCACACATGTCAAACCACAACAGGCACAACAACAAGTACAAAAATATCTCTACGACATATACAACTGGACAAAACAGAACCAACTCACACTCAACGCAGACAAAACCACCACCACTCTGTTCACACCGGATCCGGCAGAATACAGCAACAGACTCACTTTACAAATAGATAACACCACCCTACCCACAGTCCGCGAACGCAAAATACTGGGATTAACATGGGACCCCAAACTCACCTTCTCAAAACACACACAACACACTCTAACCCGCGCCAAGCAATCAAACAAAATACTTAAAGCCTTAACAACCACTCACTGGGGAAAATCCAAAGAAACTATACTCACCACATACAAAGCAACCACACTCACACGCCTCGAATACGCAAACACTATATGGTCACCAACATTATCGGACACAAACAAGACAAAACTCCAGACCACACAGAACACCGCACTCAGAATAGCAACAGGATGCACACAAGACACAAACATACAACACTTGCATGAGGAAACAAAAACTCTCCCACTGAACACCCATCTAAAACTACACGCATCGCAAATCAGACAAAAAGCCCAACACCCAACCCACCCACTACACCCACTCACTCAACAACCACCACCACCCAGACAAAAGAAACAAACAATCTTCCACAACAACAACTACACACACAACAAAGACACAGCACCACAGGACACCAACAACGACACCATAAAACAGAACATGAAAGACATACACACCCACTTTGTACAAACACACTTGGACACCAGACAACACAACAAAGTAATACATGCACCAGCACCAGAAATAGACCCATCAGAGCAAGACCTACCACACAGAACCAGACACCTCCTAGCACAACTCCGAACCAACAAATCACCAGCCCTCCACTCCTACCTACACAACATTACACCGGACACACACCCAACACCACTCTGTGCGCTATGCGGCACGCAAGTGCACGACACACAACACCTGTTCACCTGCACAAACATACCCACCACACTGACTCCGGAGGACCTCTGGCGAAACCCAAGCGGAGTGGCGGCCCTGCTCGCCCGCTGGGCGGAGGAGGGGGGTCTGGGGATCCGGGAGACGGAGTGAGGGCCCGGTCCCCCAATGTCGGGGCACGGGTGGGGTCGACAACAACAACAACAACAACAACATAAAAAAAGACTTCCCCTTTAAATATTCCTGCTGCATAATATATCTCCTTTCCTTTCGTAAAGGATGGTCAGAACCTTTCCTAAGCATTATTAAAATTTAGACGATCTTTGCTCCAGGTGCTACCGGCTCATCTCACTCGGTTAGGATAGGAAAGGAAAGTTCCTATGCCAAAATGATAATCCAAAAAGGGCCCCTGTTGGTGGATAATCAGGCCATGGGAGGTGTGAGTAAATTGTGAGGGGGTGTTGGCTGGAGCTAGAAATAATTTTGGTGTCTTGTCCCTGCAGTAGGTTCATTAAAAGAGCAACCAGTGTTTTCACCACCATGGTCGGATCTTACTCTGGAGGGTAACCCATACAGGCAGGTGGCTTGGACAAAATATTTCAACACTGTCAAAGCTGTGTTGTCTGTGCTCCAGTTGAAGGTACGTTATTAGCCTGGAATTCCCATCAATGCCGGCATGTGTCACAAACACCCACCTGTAAAACAAACATGAAAAGAATAATGATTAAATACAAGAAAACAATCAAGTTTCATATCTTGTTTGAAATATCATCTCGGTAGAGAAGGTATTGCTGTGCACTTAAGACTACATGGAGGCAATTTGGAGTTTGTGTAACTTGGATATACAAATGATAAAATTCAATTTAATCTGTGCTGTCCATACAATATGGCTTTCTAATGCTCCCACGAGTACAAATATAAGATGATCCCTTATTACCGAATGAGACGCATATGCCCATCTATGTGCCATAAACTATTGGGGAATGGCACATAGTATGTTCTTCTAGCCACAGTCTGGCTCCATCTCTGGGCTGCAGCAGCTGGCTCAATACGGTTGAGGATTTCTCGAACTCTTTTTCTTTGTACTACAATACCATCAGCACGCAGGTATGCCCTCATCATCTGCAACAGGTTCATAAAACAACACAATAAAGAAAGTACACTTTCACAATGAATATAATGATATATACATGAAGGGACAAGAGTATGTAGCAGAACACTTGCTTCCGAGCCTGATCTGGGAAATTGGCTGTGCAATCTTCTGACATGCTCTTCCAGGTCAACATCATGAATGGGAGTAAATCTATTTCTGGCTGAAATCTGAAAAAAACTTCATTTTTTTATGCAGGTATGAAGAGGAACAACACAACATCTCAGTGATGGCTCTCACTGTAAAGCCCTGAGTGGGGAGCAGTTCAATTTGATCACTTGTAATGTCAAGTGCTGGTCTTCCTCGTCTACCTAAAGTATGGAAATAAAAGGATTAAGGAATTCAAGCAAACGAATCACTACGTGTTTTTTATATACTGTATACAGTACAGGCATATAGACACAGATGTACATAAAAGTACATGCAGCTTCAAAACCACGAGCAGCTATTTTCTCTAACCATTTTACTCAAGAAAAAAATAATTCAAACTTATAATTGAATAACTAAAAGATCACTAGTTATTGCTTAAAAGTGTACAGCCATCGCGTTACTTAATAGTCTACTGATTTGCAGGAAAACCACTGGTATAAAACGACGTTTGACAGGGTGATAGAAGGTAAGTCACAGCAAGTCGTCAGTAAAACCCGTGTGTAGTTCGAATAAAAATACATACGAAAAACCAATGACAAAAAATGGTAGCCATTTTACCTGTGTGCAAACGATGTGCCACATGGGAACAAACACGTCCACCATTAGGAGTGGGTCCCGCAATGATGACAGATCGGAGATCTATTGGACTTTGAATCAAACTTTGAATAGTATCAGAGCAAAACTGGTCACTAACTCTTCTTAAATTAGCAATTGAAATGTTTATCGCGCGTGCTTCACTTTCACCGGCAGACCCTTGATGACAGGCACTCTCTATTGCCCTGCACCTTCGCCGAATACGTCTCAGGACACTGTCCGCCATTGTTGTTTTAAAAAACTAAGTGGGCACAGAATTTCCAAAATCATGAGCCCTGACTGGTGGGATGACACTATTTTGAAACGTACAGCCAATAGGATACCGTTACATGTTTTCGTAATCATCCTTATTTGCATTTAATGCAAGTACAGTGTAATGTCACTAGCACTACAAGTGGGCACATTTATGGCCTTACATGTTCACTAGTAAGCGTCAAAATCATCTTACCAGTGAACTAGTGGGCACATTTATGGCCTTAAATGTTCAGTAGTAAGCGTCAAAATAATCTTATTAGTGAACTAGTGGGCGTTTTGCGGCTTACATGTTCACTAGTAAGCGTCAAAATGACCTTACTAGTGAACTAGTGAGCGTTTTGTGGCTTACATGTTCACTAGTAAGCGTCAAAATGACCTTACTAGTAAACTAGTGAGCGTTTTGTGGCTTACATGTTCACTAGTAAGCGTCAAAATGATCTTACTAGTGAACTATTGGGCGTTTTGTGGCTTACATGTTCACTAGTAAGCCTCAAAATGATCTTACTAGTGAACTAGTAGGCGATGTGTGGCTTACATGTCAACTAGTAAGCCTCAAAATGAACTTACTAGTGAACTAGTGGGCACATTTATGGCCTTACATGTTCACTAGTAAGCGTCAAAATGATCTTACTAGTGAACTAGTGGGCGTTTTGTGGCTTACATGTTCACTAGTAAGCGTCAAAATGACCTTACTAGTGAACTAGTGGGCGTTTTGTGGCTTACATGTTCACTAGTAAGCGTCAAAATGATCTTACTAGTGAACGAGTGAGCGTTTTGTGGCTGACATGTTCATAAATAAGTGTCAAAATGATCTTACTAGGGAACTAGTGGGCGTTTTGTGGCTTACATGTTCACTAGTAAGCGTCAAAATTACCTTACTAGTGAACCAGTGAGCGTTTTGTGGCTTACATGTTCACTAGTAAGCGTCAAAATGACCTTACTAGTGAACTAGTGAGCGTTTTGTGGCTTACATGTTCACTAGTAAGCGTCAAAATGATCTTACTAGTGAACTAGTGGGCGTTTTGTGGCTTACATGTTCACTAGTAAGCGTCAAAATGATCTTACTAGTGAACTAGTGGGCGTTCTGTGGCTTACATGTTCACTAGAAGCCTCAAAATTATCTTACTAGTTAACTAGCGGGCGTTTTGTGGCTTACATGTCAACTAGTAAGCCTCAAAATGATCTTACTAGTGAACTAGTGGGCACATTTATGGCCTTACATGTTCACTGGTAAGCGTCAAAATGACCTTACTAGTGAACTAGTGGGCAATATGGAATAAATACTCAAAGGGCTTGCCAGGCAAGCCCATTGAGTATTTAAAGGGTTCAAAGGGCTTGCCTGGCAAGCCCTTTGAGTATTTATTCATCCGTGATGGTATTGTAGACCAATGAGAGCACGTCCGACAGACACGTGGACTTCGGGCGGCCAATCATGATGCATTTCGAGCCAAGCCCCAACAAAAACGGAGGAGAAAACTTTCAGACGCTTTGAAAGCTTTTGGGGTACATATTACTCTTGTTGTTACACAAAATTTTGTTTTACGATTATTTTAGGCGGTAACGTTATGATGTAAATGTCAAATACGTGGTCAATTTATCAAGATGAAGCCTGCTTAAAAATTTGCTCCAACAATTTTGGAGATGTGTCTGACTTTGACAGCAATGGCGGCAGTTCAACGCTGACAGTCGCAGTCGGGTGCAGATTTATTTCGGCAGGACTTTCTAAAATCTACCGTTTGCTCTGACAGTTCTCTGTCTGACAGTCACATTTTGTCTTATTACTCACAAGCTAATTGACATTTAAAAAAAGAGTTAATGTTTGGAACACGATTTTGCTCTTACTGTTTGCTGCCTTAGTTCGTTTGAAATATTCGCTTCCTGCATTACATGAAGTACATTTTTTAATATTCACAAGACTGTAACTGTGCATTATAAATAATGTCACATTTGCACTATGTTTTACTGGATCTACAACTAAACTAGGTCCTCGTTTCTGGGAGAGTCCACAGCACCTCCTGTATCACAACCATTCTGCCGGCACACCTTCAGCAGCACGATGTTTCTAACGGGAGCTGGAGGGTGATCAGCTTCATTGAAGAACAGGAGGAGGAGAGGCACAACGTTTGTCATTTGTGATATGTTTTTAGACTTTTCTCCTAACTAAAAAAACTATGTTTTGTTAATTTCTTGATATAGTTCTTGTATTTAAATATTTTAACAATCAAATATTTTTCAACTGTGTTTTAGATATGAATTGTATGAAATAAATCAGTGAAGCCCCATTCAAATTCTACTCTATCTAATCTGCTCGATCACACTGCTGTCAACCTGCTGTACCTCCAAACTCCTTGGCTTACTCGCAGTTGGAGGGTTCCCCCCGAACGGGGGGACAAATCAAGGAACCAATCCCTGCACCCCGAACGGGGTGCCCTTACGGCCGTTTTTTTTTTTTCGGCTAACCGCCCCCTGAACCTGGCAGGGTGGCGGGCGGACCTTTTGCTCCAGGCGGGGGACATAGAGACAAATCCGGGGCCCACACAGACACTCTCACGCACGCAACAAACACACACACAACAAACTACCTGGACATGCGACATTTGCACACAACAGATTACAAGAAGACAGACATCCTTCAGATGCAACCACCACACACCACACTGGGTACACAAACATTGCACAAACATAAACACTAGACAATACAACATAACATGGAAATGCAGACTACATCCCAAAACACCACCACGAACAACAACACCTCGTAGGACACCAACAGGCAGCAGAGCACAAACAGACCAAAACAACACACTCGCCTCACCAACACTACCCTCAAAGGCAACACGGACAGACAACTCCAACAGAGATACAACAAACACAAGACCACCCCCCCCAAACCTGGACCTGCAATAGCTGCAATAGAATCATCACACGCAGACAAACCTCACTCAGATGCAACTCAACACACCCACACTGGATACACAGACATTGCTCCGGCATCACCACCCGCCAATACACAAACACGTGGACATGCAGAACACACACGCAAACAACAAACACCCCAACACCACAACCCCCGAACAACCCACAAAGAACAACACCCACCAACAAAAACAACAAACACACACTGACCATACTACAAATAAACATCAACGGCATCCAAAACAAGAAAACAGAACTAGAAGAACTCGCCTCACAACAGCACGCAGACATCATCACCATACAAGAAACCAAACTAGAAAAACAACACAACACACCTCGTCTCACCAACTACACCAGCATTAGGAAAGACAGAGAACACAAGGGAGGAGGAGGACTGCTCACATACATTCACAAATCAGTCACATTCACTCCCATGAACATCCCCAACAACATTAACACCAACACTACAGAAATTCAAACCGTAAAGATTCACATAACCAACCACAAAAGACTACACATATGCAACATGTATATACCCCCCAGAGATACCACCCGACCAGACCACGCCACAGAAGACACAGACATCACCAACACCTTCCAATACATAAACTCGCTGAACAACACCATTCTAACCGCAGACATCAACGCTCACTCAACACAATGGCACTCTCCCTACGACGACCACAGAGGCACCCTCATTGCAGACATACTACAGAACTCCCAACAAATCACTCTAAACGCAAACACACCTACCAGAAAGCCTACAAACATCAACCAACAACCAACATCACCGGACATCACAACAGCCAGCAACAGCATCACAAACAGAACAACATGGACCACAATACACGCACTCAGTTCAGACCACCTTCCTATCAAAATCACACACAACACGCGTGCTCCTTTCCGCCTACAACAACACCTTCAAACTTACACAAATTACAGGAAAGCAGACTGGGAAGGATACACCTCTGAAATAGAATCAGCACTGGAGAACATAACCATACCTGACAACATCCACACAGCCAACACCATGCTCACAAACCTCATACTTACAGCAGACAAACACCACATACCCCACGGAAAAATAAAAAGCAAATCACTTCTCCTACCACAACACATCAGAACACTCATCAGCCAAAGAAACGACATCAGACAACAAAACCACCAAGACCCACGCATCACAGACCTAAACAAAGAAATAGACACACAAATCCAAAAACACAAACAAGAGCTATGGAAAGAACACTTAACGGATGCATGGAACCACAGACACAAACAACACATACTCTGGAACACAGTAACAAGACTATCAAACAAAGAACAAAAAGCACCAGAAAACACCACAATACAGTTCGGACAACACACGGCAATATCCAACAAACAGAAAGCACGAGCATTCAACAAACAATTCACCAACATAATACAACACAAAACCAACAGAACATACAGACAACTACAACGCAAAATACGAAAACTCAACACCACGCCCATAACCATCACAGAACAACAAGTCAAACAAGCACTACAACGCTCCAAAAGCAACAACTCCACAGGCCCAGACAACATAAACATCAGACATCTGAAACACCTAGGCCCCAAAGCAATAACACTACTCACACACACTTACAACACATCACTCAACACCAACACCATCCCCGCAATATGGAAGACTGCAAAAATAATCCCAATACCAAAACCCAACAAAAACCACGCACTCGGCCCATCTTACAGACCAATAGCACTACACAGCCCAATAGCCAAAACAATGGAAAAGGTAATACTACCCTTCATTACCAACAACACTCAACTACCCTCTCACCAACACGGCTTCCGAAAACAACACTCCACAACCACAGCACTACACCACATACACAACATCATAGCCACAGGTTTCAATCAACAAAAACCACCACAACGAACAGTTGCCATAGCCCTAGACATGTCCAAAGCCTTTGACACGGTAAACCTACACACACTCACAAACAAACTCAACAACACTAACACCCCAAACATCATCATCAAATACATCTTCAACTACATAAGGGGACGCAGACAATACACTCAATACCGGGGGGAAACATCAGAACATAGAAACACGAAAACGGGGGTACCACAGGGGGGAGTACTTTCACCAACACTATTCAACATATACATGGCAGACTTACCACAACCACCTCCAAATGTACACACAGTTACATATGCAGACGACATCACCATTCTATCCACACATTTCAAACCACAACAGGCACAACAACAAGTACAAAAATATCTCCACGACATATACAACTGGACAAAACAGAACCAACTCACACTCAACGCAGACAAAACCACCACCACTCTGTTCACACCGGATCCGGCAGAATACAGCAACAGGCTCACTTTACAAATAGATAACACCACCCTACCCACAGTCCGCGAACCCAAAATACTGGGATTAACATGGGACCCCAAACTCACCTTCTCAAAACACACACAACACACTCTAACCCGCGCCAAGCAATCAAACAAAATACTTAAAGCCTTAACAACCACTCACTGGGGAAAATCCAAAGAAACTATACTCACCACATACAAAGCAACCACACTCACACGCTCAATCAGTCACCTCCACACTGCAGTTCCAAAACAACAATGGCGGAGCCACCCGGGTTTGCAACAGAAAAAAAAAACACAAGCAGCCAACACCTGCCCAAAAAGATGTTTGTGAGAAATACAAACAACAAAAAAGTCACTGATGCAAAAGCACGGAGACTATGTTTATATGCAGACGTACTATATGCTCATGTATACATGACATTTTCAATGGTCAATTTCAACACCAGGTTGGTCATACTTTTTTTTACCAAGAAAACACCTTTATTTCAGGCTTGTAACAGGACTGTACTGTGTTATGGCTGCTTCATCATCGCCGTCGCGAGTCGTTATGAGTACAAATATTTTTATTTGTTGATATTTCTATCTTAATATACTGTATGATACATTTTAACCGTGTTTGATCATTTAAAAAATGTGTTAAAACACCGTAAAAACTTTTTTTTTTAAACGTTCTGGAAATGATTTTATAACTTGCCTAAGGTGTGTAAATTGAAGGAAACAACTGTAACATTCGTTCATCTATTTTCTATATTGCTCATGAGAGTCACAGGTGACCCGGATCCTATCCCAGCTCAATCCCGATGATAGGCATGATAAACCCTGGACTGGTCACCTCTCTATTGCAGGGCACTTATCGACAAACATCAATTCACACCTAAGGATTTGTTCTTAGTTTTCAATTAACCCAAAAAGTGTGGTTTTGGAATGCAGGAGGAAGCCAGAGTACAGGCATAAAATCCCAACAAACATGGAGAGTGCATGCAAACTTCTGGAGGCCCAAGCTCGGATTCTAACAACCGGCCTCAGGACTGTTAAGTGACCACAACATATTATATATAATTTTACTTTCACCTTAATGAGTAACTTTTTTATTCAGTTCACATACTGTAAATACTTTTTAAAAAATGTATAATTTTCAAAGGCATTAAAAAGTTACTCACGTTTTTTATTTTTTTTATTTTTAAGGTTACCTCTATCCGCTGTTGCAGCAAGATGTAATGGTTACTTTAGGCCAGTGGTCCTCAACTAGAAATGCTGTAGGTCCACTTTTGTTTTTTTTAATAAGACCAAGGTCCAATTCCATGCTCGGGAATCATGGGTAGCAGGGCTATATGCCCATTTAGTATGGTAAAGCCAAGCTTATACAAATCAACACTCCTCACAACCAATCAATAATGGGGTGCATGAAAATAACAATTATTCACTTTGCCAGTACACAGCAAATAATGAGAGGTATTGTGTTGAGGCACAGGAACTCTTATTTTGTTAAGTTGTGCCTGCTTAATAATACAAATAGCCCTTTTAGGGAAATAAGACATTTTTACTTTAACTTTGTTAAACAGTAGTTGTCTTTTTTCCCTTACTTTAACAAAAAACAAAGCACTAATTTTACCAAAATAATACTAAACATGAAAACAAAAATATCCTTTTCATGTGTACAATTCCCCTTTTCAAATCCCCTCTGAAATCACGTAAAAATATATCAGAAGAGGAGTTAAGAACCATTTTAAATACTGACACAAGGAGCACAGGACTGTGCAGTGCTGTTCTTCCACTATAAGTGAATGCAATGTCTGAGGCATGCAAATATTATTTGAGGACGCCATTGTGACGCTCATTTACCTTGCGGTGTCCTGCTGTTAAATAGCTGCAAAGGACCCCGGGAAGACAGTGGAAAAATCCTGCGCACTATGCGGGTGTTCGGCCGTCTCGTTTTTGCCCCCAGCGACTCTCGGGTTCGACGGCGGGTATCGTCCGAGGCGCACCCTTCGGGCCGCCACGAGGATTTTAGTGGAAAGTGAATGCAATGTCTGAGGCATGCAAATATTATTTGAGGACGCCATTGTGACGTTCATTTAGCTTGCGGTGTTATGCTGTTAAACAGCTGCAAAGAACCCCGGGTAGACGGGAGCAGAACTGCACACAATCGAAACCTCTCGCGATTCGTTTTGTCCAATTGTCTGTGAGCGGCTCTCCTGGGCTGAAGCTGTGAGCACACTGTGGCGTTGCGCATGCGTCTGTTTCCTGACACAATCCTCCATTTTGAATCGCCGTGTTAGCGTTAGCTTGTGGCGCAATGTAAACACCGACTAGTAAAAAGGAGGTGAACTCACGTGGCGAGTAGAATGGCGTGCAGTTTATTGGGAAAATAAACTGTCGCATGCGCGACGCCAGAACTGCACACAGCGTCAGCATATACGATACGCTGATTGGCTCATTTGAATTTAAGGTGTTCCCATACATAACCGTCAGCTGTCAGCACGCGTCTATCCCAATGCACACGCATTCAAAATGCCTCGGACGAGTAGTTTTAAGAGAGAGGGGGCGGCGGGCGGGCAAATTATTTTATTTTTCATTTCGGACGACAAGACAAGGTGGTACATTTCGAAACCCGCGCGCGGCTTTCGCGCACATGGCTAATTTGCATGCGCACTGGGGCGTTCCGAGCCCTCGTCTGACAGTGTGTTGCAAGATGGCGCGGCCGTCGACCCGCCGCGCGCGGCGACCCGAAGGGCGCGCCTCGGACGATACCCGCCGTCGAACCCGAGCGTCGCGTTATGTTACCTGCTGTAAAATCCTGCGCACTATGCGGGTGTTCGGCCGTCTCGTTTTTGCCCCCCGCGACGCTCGGGTTCGACGGCGGGTATCGTCCGATGCGCGCCCTTCGCCGCTGACCGGTTCCGACCGCCGTCCGAGGCATTTTGAATGCGTGTGTATTGGGAGAGACGCGTGCTGACGGTTAAGTATGGGCACACCTTAAATTCAAATGAGCCAATCAGCGTATCGTATATGCTGACGCTTAGGTATGGGCACACCTTAAATTCAAATGGGCCAATCAGCGCATCGTATATGCTGACGCTAAGGTATGGCACACCTTAAATTCAAATGAGCCAATCAGCGCATCGTTATCGCCACATGCCCTCCTCAGACAGGGTCTCCGGTTAGTCAAACATTAAGATAAGATAAGATATCCTTTTTTCGTCCCACACTACGGAAATTTACAGCCTCCAGCAGCAAGAATGTATGTAGAAAGAAGAAAGAGAAAAAAACAACAAACATCTTTCAATTAAATGCAATATGAACACAAAATGGATAAATCGCAGTACTATTTACAATTTTCCTTCACATCATTTAATTATTATTATGATTGTTATTTTTTATTCATCAGCCTGACAGCAGTCGGTAGGAACCAGCGTCGGTATCTCTCCTTCTTGCAGCGCGGGTGTAACAGTCTCTGGCTGATGGAGCTACCAAGTGCTGTCAGGGTGGGCTGGAGGGGGTGGGAGGGACTGGCCATCATAGCTTTTAGCTTAGTTAGCATCCTTCTGTTGCCCACCTCCTCCAGAGTGTCAAGGGAGCAACCCAGGACAGAACTGGCCTTCCTGACCAGTCGCTCCAGTCTCTTTCTGTCCCGGGCTGAGATGCTGCCTGACCAGCAGACAATGCCATAATGGATGGCCGAGGCCACCACCGAGTGGATAGAACATCTTAAGGAGTGACCCCTGAACCCCAAAAGACCTCAGTTTCCTGAGTAGGAAACTGTCCTTTCCTAATCAGGGTGTCCGTGTTTATACACACAAAGTCGCGCTGCTGCGGTCCTCTGCATTACATCTGTTAGTGAACGCAAAGAATACAACGGATAATAAACGCCATCAGGCGCCGACAGGTATGGCAGCCTCAGTCACACGCTCCCTAGTATTATCCCTGTTTTTGTCATTTTCGTTTATTTTTGCCGACCCTGAGCGGCTTACTTACACGAGGGAAAAGTTGCTGCGCATTGGGGAGGCTACGCTCGGCCTTTTTTCACCATCCCATCGATCCATCTTGCTAATCTACGATCTCTGCCAACTAAGATGGATGAACTTCTTCTCACAAAGACCAACAAAACCTTTGCACGTTCTGCTGCGCTCTGCTTCACTGAAACCTGGCTCAGTGACCGCCACCCGGATTCCGCGCTACATCTACCGGCTTCCGCCTTCTCCGAGCCGACCGCGACACGGAGCTATCAGGGAAATCGAAAGGTGGTGGGATTTGCTTCTATATCAACGAAGAATGGTGCACTGATGTCACGAAGCTCGACGCACACTGCAGCCCGGACCTGGAGTCGCTGTCTTTAAACTGCAAGCCATTCTACTCGCCACGTGAGTTCACCTCCTTTTTACTAGTCAGTGTTTACATTGCGCCACAAGCTAACGCTAACACGGCGATACAAAACGCTAGCCGAACAAGTAAACAAACTCGAACTAAAATACCCAGAGTCACCCCTGATCATTTTCGGCGATTTTAATAGAGCACACCTTAACCGTGAAATTCCCAGATATAAGCAGCACATCGACTGTTTCACCAGAGAAGGCAACATTCTAGACCACAGCTATTCAACAATCAAAAATGCATACCGATCAGTCGCCCGTGCAGCATTGGGTCTTTCTGACCACAATTTAATCCACTTAATACCTACATACAGACAGAAACTCAAATGTGTTAAACCGGTTGTTAAAACTGTGAAAAAATGGACAGATGAAGCAAAGCTAGCTCTACAAGAATGCTTAGACTGCACTGACTGCATATGACCAAATAACCTATAAAAGCAGTTAAGATGGATGAGCAAGACTGATCCGCTGATGACGGCAGATAATATATTTTTTTCCTTTTTGTGGCCGAGTATTATCTTTTTAACTTTTTAATACATTACTATTTTTACCGTGACAACAGAGAGAAACACTGGCCTGTTGATAATTCTACATAGAAGCATGAGAATGACTGTGATGGGCCTTTCCAATAAATCAATCATGCCAGAATCGAACTCTGCACCTCTCCACTGTGATGCCATGCGCTAACCAGTCAATCATAGGGCCGCCCAAAATTAAAATCCTCGACAGTGATTTCATTCACAATGGTGTTTAATTCATTCAGAATGTGGGTTCAATTTTTTATCTTTTGGTTTAATGACAATGGCATTCCAATTACTTAGGGCATTGTTTTAGTTTGACTAGTTGTCGTTTTATGAAAAGAAAATTAGGAAAGTCACAATGCTACCTGTGGTTTGTGGTATTTTTTTTCCACAGCAAGAAAGTTCAGTTTATGATGCAATTTTGAATGACTATAAATTATTGGAGTAGGCCTTAATCCTTTTGATGACATGAAAACTAGTGACTCCCCGTAGACAAAGGAAAATGTGTATTACAAAGCCGTAACAGTCTCAGTTGTAAAAAAAAAAAAAGATTGTCTCTGCTTTGCAATTGGGAAAAAATATATTTATTTCATAAAGCATACACTGTTTTAGGACTCAGAGACAGACAACCATTTACAAAGACTCACCGTCAACACTATAGCTCATTTATAGTGTAGTGATAAATGAACCTTTTTTTTGTTTTCCGCTATCCATTTAGTGGCAGTATGTACTAGTATGGTGACCTGGTAAAACTCACCAAGGTGAGCATGTATGTTTGCTGGTTGGTTTTAGTTTGTGCTGGTTATCTGGTAAAAGTCAGAGTTGTGAAAGAGGTTGAATACATTTGTGAGACAATTTTTGGAAAAAAATGTAATCTTCAAAACATTCACAAAGTGCAAAGTAATTAACAAGATTTAATAAGAAAGAGCAAATCCCAGGATGAGTGTATGTGAATGCTTGTCGCAGATAAGAGACAAAAAAGACTGGTGTGTTTGATGAGGATATTATTATATCGAAACATTTTCAATTGAATTTTAGACTGAAAAACGTACGGTAATTAACTAAATTAAATGAAACCACTTTTTACAATGCTCGGGGTAAGTTTAACATGTGATGTAAAAATAAAACATCTAATGTTGAACTTGAAAATAAAGAAAAATACTGCCAAGTAGAATATGCATTACAAAATATTAAGCACACATAATGGGAACAGGAGCAGCTCTGCTTGGCTATCAGGAATTAGAGCAGGCATTTGTGCAAACATACATAGGATGATGCACTGTATGCATAGTAGTAATGCTAAAAAAAAATAAAAATAAATACTAGTTCACTAGTAAGATCATTTTGACGCTTACTAGTGAACATGTAAGGCCATAAATGTGCCCACTAGTTCACTAGTAAGATCATTTTGAGGCTTACTAGTTGACATGTAATCCGCAAAACGCCCACTAGTTCACTAATAAGATTATTTTGACGCTTACTAGTGAACATGTAAGGCCATAAATGTGCCCACTAGTTCACTGGTAAGATCATTTTGACGCTTACTAGTGAACATGTAAGGCCAAAAATGTGCCCACTTGTAGTGCTAGTGACATTACATTGTACTTGCATTACATGCAAATAAGGATGATTACGAAAACATGTAACGGTATCCTATTGGCTGTACGTTTCAAAATAGTATCATCCCACCAGTCAGGGCTAATGATTTTGGAAATTCTGTGCCCACTTAGTTTTTTAGAACAACAATGGCGGACAGCGTCCTGAGACGTATTCGGCGAAGGTGCAGGGCAATAGAGAGTGCCTGTCGTCAAGGGTCTGCCGGTGAAAGTGAAGCACGCGCGATAAACATTTCAATTGCTAATTTAAGAAGAGTTAGTGACCAGTTTAGCGCTGATACTACCATTTTTTGTCGTTGCTTTTTTGTATGTATTTTTATTCGAACTACACACGGGTTTTACTGACGACTTTGTTTCACAGGTGGGGGTTTGTGACACATGCTGGCATTGATGGGAATTCAACTTCGCTGCGTATGAGACGTCTACTTTCAGCCAATTTGGGTGCCTGACTAATCCGGAATAGGAGCGGATCCCTCATACGTATACCAAAAGAAATTGTATTATAAAAATGCTTTAGTTACAAAATAAGGTCACACGGCCAATAAAGTACAACATAAAACGCTGGTAACAAAATTACCAGGATAAGAATGAGGGTAACAAAAAGTTCTTGCAAACAGCAAGGGAAATTGCAAATGAAAAATCACAACAAAATGCTTTCAGTGTCTCTTTTATTTATTACATATGAGAATTTTAAATGTTGGTCTATATTTTAGCAATCGTCATGGATGTTGCCATGTTTGATTTGCTTTCATGGGCCACATAAAATAATGTGGCAGGTCAGATCTGGGCCCTTAACTTTGACACCTATGCTGTATAGTATCCATACAGTGTTAATCAATCCAATTTTACAAGTGCAAAATCTCCAAGTACTCCGGTTTCCTCCCACATTCCAAAAACATGAATGGCAGATTGATTAAACACTCTAAATTGTCCCTGGGTGTGAGTGCGGATGGTTGTTCGTCCCTCTGTGCCTTGAAATTGGCTTGCAACCAGTTCAGGGTGTCCCCCGCCAACTGCCCGAAGACTGCTGGGATAGACTCCAGCACCCCCTAACCGGCGACCCTTGTGAGGTTAAAGCGGATCACAAAATGGATGGATGGATAATTAATACGCAATTAGTATTGTGTGTGTTTTCTATTTTACTTTTGCCCTCCACTGTGTGTGTGTGTGTATATATATATATATATATATATATATATATACACCCTATATATATATATATATATATATATATATATATATATATATATATATATGGGACTTCCAGATCCAGACTGACAAGATGGTAATGGCGAACCAACCAGATATCGTGATCATAGATAAAGGGCAGAGGAAAGCCGTTATAGTGGATGTAGCGGTCCCAAGTGATGGAAACATCAGGAAGAAGGAACATGAGAAACTCGAGAAATACCAAGGGCTCAGAGAGGAGCTGGAGAGAGCCTGGAAGGTAAAGGTGACAGTCGTGCCTGTGGTGGTCGGAGCACTCGGGGCAGTAACCCCCAAACTAGATGAGTGGTTGCAACAGATCCCTGGAACAACATCGGACATCTCAGTCCAGAAATGTGCAGTGCTGGGAACAGCAAGGATACTGCGCAGAACCCTCAAGCTTCCTGGCCTCTGGTAGAGGACCCGAGCTGAATGAGGGACGGACACCACCCGAGGGGTGAGATGAGGATTTTTTTTTATATATATATATATAGGGTGTCCATAAAGTCTCTTTACCATTTCAAAAATGTATTAAAAATGCAATTGATTAGATATTTCATTCAGATTTGTTCTATTGTAACATTATATATACAGTATATATACCTGTATATATACAGTATATATACATACATGTATTATATATATATATATATATATATATATATATATAGAGTGAGAGAGAGAGAGAGAGAGAGAGAGAGAGAGAGAGAGAGAGAGAGAGAGAGAGAGAGAGAGAGAGAGAGAGAGAGAGAGAGAGAGAGAGAGAGAGAGAGAGAAAGATTAATCAAAAGTATGAATTGTTTTTATAAAATCACTTCTGTACATTCTTCTTCAGTTATTATGAGCCGGATGCGTAAGGGTTAAAGCTTTAAGACTGAATATTCATTCTCTGAATATTGACCAATCAAAATTCTTGTCCCGCCTGCTTCATTTGCATGCAGCCCACTTGTGAACATGTCGGTGTTCGAGTCGCAACTGAGACATGAATGATCGCATGTTACAGTTGACATGCTCACTTGTAAGGGCCAAATGTCCACTGGGTACACTAGTTAAGGTGTTCTGGCCTTAGCAGTGAACTTGTCAGTTTAAAAATTGATCACTAGCTCACTAGTAAGGCATATTATGTCCACTAGTTACACTACTTGGATCTTCTAAACCTTACTAGGTGACTAGTGAGGTTCAAAATGTTGATGAGCAAAAACATGTCTGCAAGGATCCGCGCACATTAATCGCTAAAATGGTGCTTTGAGATACATGTTGAATTTGTTCTGTGACCATGCTCAAACTCAAAACAGAATTGAAATGAATGGACATGCCATCAATCTGTTTCAGCCGTCCATGCCTAAAAACATGTAAGGACAATAGTCTATAATATAGTTTATTAAAAAAATAAAGTAATGACATAATTAAAAATTTAGAATGTCCCACCCAAATCACAGAGCACACGGAGTGAGCCATGCTGAGTTCAAAGCACCATCAACAAACATCCATAGACCTTCCATTGTGCATCACAGACAATGAAAGCTATGACCCATTCCTTCGATAAAGCACATATGACCTTGCTGGCCAAGCAGGTAGCGGGAAGGCATCTTCAGAGCTTTCCATAATGCATGACGATTTTGAGTGGTGGGAAGGCAAACATCCGCCTCATGATCAATAGGCGGGGATGACGTCATCGCGTTTGATGACAGAATTAAATGTTCCTCCTTAGTTGGAGTAAAGCGTGGCTCGTTCCTTTTTAACTCTTCACTATAAATAAAGTTAGAAAATTAAATTAAAAAAAAATCATAAAATTATAATAATAAAGTATATAATGTCACTCCACCGAACAGCTACCTGAATCCAACACACGCTCGAACACTGCAACACAGCGCTTTGATTTACACCACGTCATTTGGAACGTAAGTCACCATTTGAATGGTCCAAATTTCTCATAAGCAGCCTTCGAAAGATAACTCACTGACACCCTCTTTTGAACAAGTTTGAAGCATGATGGTACAATGTCAAAGGTGATCCAGGACTAAACATGATGAACGTCAAAGGTGATCCAGGACACTTTAATCAGCAACATGTGTACAAGATATCATGTTTCTACTCGTTTACATTTTGCCAAGTAGTGATCAAGTGTAGAATATGGGTACCGTATTTAAAAAAAAAACATGACAGTGTAAAGGCACGTGCCTAATATCTTCTACAGTATGATATATTATAGACATACAGGTATGTATAATATATCCTTTAGGGCTAAATTTCACACGTTTCTCAACATTTCACTGAAGTGATTGTTGAATACAAATGAATGAAGGTCATCCGAACGAAAGTAATCTTTTGACGATTGTGCGTTTCATGAAATACAAAACGTAATAGAAAAACAGCCATAATGTGGACAAGAGCATACTTAGGGGTGGGAGCTGGGGGTGGGGGAGGGGGGTGCAGGAGGACCACATAGTGTACAGCGAATTGCTATACATTAGTTAATCTGTTGGTTGCTTCAAGTTTGCCTTCCAAAATGTGCCAAATTGTTTCCTGTAGAAATCTCATGTCAAAATAAAGAGCAGTTTCTTTGTTGAGTAAGAATGATCGAACAGCAAGTGCTTTATGAATTTGTGAGTACATCATGCAAAATCTATGAGAGCAACCATAATGAAAATATGATGCTATTGCAGCCTATTCTAAGTGCAACCTGAGATTCTCAACAAGAAAGTAAAAAAATAGATAAAAAAAAAATGACACCCAATTTGGGGCTTTAAATTTTTTATAATGCGGGTGCATCTCAAATTTATTTCAGGAGTTTAATTTAAAAAGTTAAAAACTCAAATGATACAGAGTGATGAAACGAATCCATTTTACATCAAAAATAAAATGTCTTCCGAGTGTGTTTGTTCTAAACTGTAACCATCAAAGTCAGAGAAAAAAAAAATCATAGTAAATTCTACTTTATCTGTAGTGAATCCACCGCATATTAGGTTTGAAGTGAACCATTGAAATAAATGACATTTTCCATAACATCCTTATATATTTGGATGCACCCTTCATAAGCTATACTCTCCATTGCTCTCTTGTTTATGCCTCTATCTTAAGTATTTCGATGATTAAATGTTTCAAATAGCGAGTTATGGTCCAGCGAGGTAATCCTTCTTCCTTAGTATAAATTTGAAATCCAAAAAGTAGGGAAAAAAAAGTCTCAAGTGATGGTTCTGGTTCAAACGTGAGAACACTTAACAGGCATACCGTGTAGAGGCCATTTCCTCCGAGGCCGCAGTCAAACTGGATCAGCCTCAAAGTTTCGTGCGTAGTGATCGGCTTGAAATCTGCTAATAAACTAGCAGGTTGAAACATATTTTCTTGTGAATGTAAATTTTAAAAAGATGAAAAATCTAAAAAACACTGAGCTGGCCTGACACAAGGCCCATTAAATAAATATGTGTGCTTTCACCTTCCCACAAGGCACCTTGTTCCTGATGAATCCATGACGTGCATTCCTCATTGGAAAATCCTGGTCCAACTGATTGACGCCTCCTCCTTCAGTCAAGTGCCAGGAAAAAAAAGGCTTGTTCCAGAGGGGACTTCTTGTAAGTTGAACCGAATTCTTCCTCAGTTCACCAGCAGGACGTCCTCATATGTTGTCATCCTGACGGAAATACAAGACGGTGGTTTGTATTCAGATTGTATCCAGAGCTGTTTGATGTGACTCTGACAGGGGGGAAAGCCCAAAGTCCCCTTTTTGTATCACCAGTCATACTTTGGTACCACCTGGTGGAATCTTACTGTAGTTGTTTGATTTAGTTCATTCGTGGTATTTTTACATCGATGTTTGAGATATCTTGTTTTGTTGGTGGAATTTGAATGCACCCTGAGGACTGGTCAACGGGAAACACAGCAGATCAGTGTTTTGCTTCTTCACTGATGCAACTGCTCACAGCTCTTGCGCTCTATTTGCCAGTTAGAATTTTCCTGAATGACCTAAAATGTTATCATTCTGTTTGTTCGTGTGTGATGTCACATCACTTTGTGGTTAAAATGTTAAATAGGCCATTAGGCTAGCTAATAGTATCGATGAGCCTCATGTGAAGGCATTTTGGCTGTGTTGATTACACTCACCCACTGAGTTCAGTTGTTTATGGAACATGGGTTTCACGATTGTTTACATGCTAGATGCGTGGGCTTGATGCTTTATGTCAGGGGTCCCCAAACTACGGCCCCGTACATTTGGCCCGGCCCTCTAACCCTCCTGTTGTCCTCGGGTCAAAATGACCCGTCACTCTGTTAAAAACGCCCCCAAAAAACTGCAAACAGCGGTGTCTACAAGCCTACTGGAACCTACAAAAGGATTATAAGGAAGGAACACAAGAACTTTAAGAGACTGCTCATGTGTCAGAGAGATTCTGCTCTGACAACTGAGCTGAACTTTTATCGTTTAAGAAAGTTAATGTTTGTCAAGTCCCGTGTTTGCCAGCAGGGGGCAGGCTTCTTGCTTGCTTTCTGCACACCTGCCACCGATTTGTGATTGATTACACGGGCTTTATTTGGGCGCTCTGGCAGTTGACTCACTGCCGGAGTATTCCACGCCGTGCCAAAATTCTCTCGCCCAATTCCTATTCGTATTATTCATTGCCTCTTAGCCTTGTGGCTATTATTGCGCGTCGTTATTCCTCTTTCGAGTGAAATTTATAGTATTGTCTAATCAGACCCTCCTTGCTATTTTTTCCGCAAGCGTTTTCGGTTGTTCTCTTTATTTTATCCCTGGTCCTTATTTTGACCAGCACTTTTTGTTATTCTCCCGGTCGGGTAATTTTGTGTTTGTATTAAAGACTCCTTTTGTTCTCTGACAAACCTCTTTCTGTGTCTGCTATTTCGGGGATCGACTTTCAGTTATTTGGTTATACACGAAGCGATTACTCTGTCTCTTCAGGTACAACGTGACAATGTTCCATGGCTTTTTTTCTATGAAGAACCCAGAGAGAGTTATTTAGTTATTATTTATTTCCTGTTTTTGTGTTAGTGTTATTATTTGTTTCCTGACTTTTTTCTGTAAAGAACCTGGAAAGGGTTATTTGGTTATGTGTGGCTTTTCTGGAAAACAATAAAAAAAATTTTAGCTCCCCTACGATCGTCACACTTTTTTATAAACTGGCACCGGCCCCCCATCAGAGAAGGGAAAAGTTATGTGGCCCTCACAGGAAAAAGTTTGGGGACCCCTGCTTTATGTAATCAGTGTGTCTATTTTGAGATTCACATTCAGAGTACTTAAGATGCCGCCATTTTGTGGCATTTACAATATAAATGGTTACACACCCTTTTGTAAGGAGAGTGTGACAGTAATTTGCAAATATTCGCAATTTGCGGCAGGGCTTGCCCGCAACCTCATGCAGGAAGTTACTTCATGTTCTATTTTGTTATTCATTTCAATTGTCACTTTAGCCATTGTGTACTGAGCAACCACAACAGCGAAGCCACTACTACTTATTTATATCACAGTTGCATTTCTGATTTTATAGGACTCACTACAACCCCCCCACCCCCAAACAAACAGAAAAAGTATTGCATTACCTGTCACAGCAGCAGAAAAAGGAGCACGGCGATGTCTCCAGGCCCCTGAACTTGCCGGAGTTTGGCGCATCGGTGCACTCAGCTATGAAAGCATGCAGGTCTGTGATGTGAATGGGCTCCTGGGTCTGATGCTGTACGACAACATATAAAAGTTTGACATTTACATTCGGTTTCCAGAGCCGGATGCCACTCAATTCTCCGTGATCGATGCCCAAACCTAAATCATCTGAAAGTAGTTAAAACAGAATAGAGCAGGGGTTTCAAACTCATTTCACATTGTGGGCCACATACGGTCTCTGTAGATGTCAACTGGGCCGGACCAATAAAATTGTACCATACTCCGCGATAAATAACCAAAATAATGTCTTTTCTTTGTTTTGGTCAAAGAAGCACAAGAACATTAGGGAAATGTAATAAACGTATCTTTTACAAAACATTTCATGAAGCACCTTAGATTTCCTTAAACAAATGTGCAATTTACTTTTATCATTCACATATATGATCCAACTGATTGTACAAAGGCACAAAACGTAATTGGTATTGAAAAATATCATAATGCATTTTCAGATTAAACTGGGTTCATAAAGAATTTTTGTTTTTAAACAATTTACACATGCGCATATAAAATCTAAATAGAATCCCTGCCTACACCTTACAAACTGAGGAGAGTGCTATTAAATGTGTAAAGAATAAAGTATTCACACGTCCTTGATAGCGTCTGCTGTGTTGGGTCTGTCTCAGTGACAGACTGAGACTGCTATTGTCTTCTTCTCTGATCAAAACAATGTTGACTTGTACTCTGATCAAACAGTGTATCCGCCAGCGGATACTCCACGAATTGCACCTTGTAAAAAAATATTCATTCATTTTATGGATTTTTCCACTTTTAAATGATCCTGCGGGCCTGATCGAACTGCCTTGGGGGCCGGTTCCGGCCCGTGTACCGTATGTTTGACAACCCTGGAATAGAGGCTAGAAAACCTACATTTTGGATCGAAGATCTACTTTTCGATCAACTAACCTCACGGGATCTACCCTTACCGGCGTGCGCACGCGCGCACACACACACGCGCGAATTTAAGATTTACCTGCTTTATTTTATTTTTTAAATATATTTTTTTTGTGAAAATGAGACTGATAAGATGATTAGTGTGCAGTGTATATTAACACAAAAATATATTACTAACATGTACAAAGACAAACAAATGGTTGTTTGTTTTTTTTCTTCTCGACACTCCTCGGATCTACTTGGGACCCGTCTTAGATCTACCGGTAGATAAGGATCTACCTAATGGGCACACCTGCTTTAAGACAAAAAAAGGTCGGGTTTGCTGGCCTACCTTGATGGCCTCGTAGGCTCCGGTGATGAGCGCGATGAAGAGCGACAGCACCATGTAGATGAAGAGCGAGATGAAGGTGTACAGGTACACTTGGCTGAAGAGCCACACCAGAGTGCTGCTCTCCTGCATTCCTGAGAAGGTCACGAACATGTCGTCGCCATTGATGAGGGAGAAGAGGCATTCCGACACCATGGATAGGGAGCGGAACTGTAGCACAAGGATACAGTCTAATAAAACACTTCTTAACATGATCTGAAAACAGTAAATCTCTTCACACCTGAGGTTGGCAAACATTTTACACCAAGTGCCACACTTAAGAAAAATACTTAGCTCTCCAAGTGGCACCAAAATGACCAACATTAAAAATAGTTGCGTAGTAGGCCCAAGTACTCCGAGCGGGCGCTGGTGCACTCAGACCGTTCGGCGACTCAGAGCGTAGC
Organism: Hippocampus zosterae; assembly: GCF_025434085.1. Lineage (NCBI taxonomy): Eukaryota > Metazoa > Chordata > Actinopteri > Syngnathiformes > Syngnathidae > Hippocampus > Hippocampus zosterae. Next base: position 329,399 of record NC_067459.1, on the reverse strand, counting down.
TTCATTTTGTTGTTGGGTTACAGTAGACTAGAGCAGGCTAAAATGCGAGTCAATGTGGCGGCCATGTTGGCTGGGCCGACTGTCTCATCAAAGCAGAAACAATAGCTTAGCAGTGCTGTAAGCATGCAGCTCAACAGGCGCATGTTCTCTCTACTAATAGCTTTTTTCTTTTTAAATCAGGCACTAGTAGTCCTTTTGAAAATATTTTTGTTGCAGCTCAGTTTTTTTTTTCACAACCCTTATCAATGTCATCGATTCATAAAAGAAGTGCATTCATAAAAGAGTGGAATTGCACGTATTTTTGCTGTGGAATTGCCCGTATCAAGGCGCAGGAAGCATTATCCGCCCCCTCAGCAAGTTTGAATGAACTTTAAAAAATCAGTTTCAAACTTTTTTTTTTCTTCTTTAAAAAAAAAAAAAAAAAAACTTTACATAAGTAAAGTTGTCGTGTACTGGGGATTTTTAGGCTCCAAAAGAAGTCCAAAACAATGCTTGTTCTCTACTGGGTGTTTCAAAGCTACAAAAAAAGCACTTCGATGTAGTCCATTAAATTGAGGCTCGACAGTACTTAAAAGTAAGGTTGACTTATCGATGCGGTACCTTCACATGGTACGGTCCCAGCACAATACAGCCGCAGAAGCAGTAGCCCAAATATATGACGGCCACACAGCAGCAGAAGCGGATCACGTTGGGGAAGGCTGCTCGAAGAGTTACGATCAGGATCTAAACGATGATATCATGGAGAGGAATACCACATTTTCTTAACTCGGTGCAAATCAAACAACAAAGTTGAATTACTAACATGTGCCTCAAAATGACCTTACTAGTGAACTAGTGGGCGTTTTGCGGCTTACATGTCAATGAGTAAGCCTCAAAATGATCTTACGAGTGAACTAGTGGGCGTTTATCGGCTTACATGTCAACTAGTAAGCGTCAAAATGACCTTACTAGTAAACTAGTGAGCGTTTTGTGGCTTACATGTTCACTAGTAAGCGTCAAAATGATCTTACTAGTGAACTATTGGGCGTTTTGTGGCTTACATGTTCACTAGTAAGCCTCAAAATGATCTTACTAGTGAACTAGTAGGCGATGTGTGGCTTACATGTCAACTAGTAAGCCTCAAAATGAACTTACTAGTGAACTAGTGGGCACATTTATGGCCTTACATGTTCACTAGTAAGCGTCAAAATGATCTTACTAGTGAACTAGTGGGCGTTTTGTGGCTTACATGTTCACTAGTAAGCGTCAAAATGACCTTACTAGTGAACTAGTGGGCGTTTTGTGGCTTACATGTTCACTAGTTAGCGTCAAAATGATCTTACTAGTGAACGAGTGAGCGTTTTGTGGCTGACATGTTCATAAATAAGCGTCAAAATGATCTTACTAGGGAACTAGTGGGCGTTTTGTGGCTTACATGTTCACTAGTAAGCGTCAAAATTACCTTACTAGTGAACCAGTGAGCGTTTTGTGGCTTACATGTTCACTAGTAAGCGTCAAAATGACCTTACTAGTGAACTAGTGAGCGTTTTGTGGCTTACATGTTCACTAGTAAGCGTCAAAATGATCTTACTAGTGAACTAGTGGGCGTTCTGTGGCTTACATGTTCACTAGAAGCCTCAAAATTATCTTACTAGTGAACTAGCGGGCGTTTTGTGGCTTACATGTCAACTAGTAAGCCTCAAAATGATCTTACTAGTGAACTAGTGGGCACATTTATGGCCTTACATGTTCACTAGTAAGCGTCAAAATGACCTTACTAGTGAACTAGTGGGCAATATGGAATAAATACTCAAAGGGCTTGCCAGGCAAGCCCATTGAGTATTTAAAGGGTTCAAAGGGCTTGCCTGGCAAGCCCTTTGAGTATTTATTCATCCGTGATGGTATTGTAGACCAATGAGAGCACGTCCGACAGACACGTGGACTTCGGGCGGCCAATCATGATGCATTTCGAGCCAAGCCCCAACAAAAACGGAGGAGAAAACTTTCAGACGCTTTGAAAGCTTTTGGGGTACATATTACTCTTGTTGTTACACAAAATTTTGTTTTACGATTATTTTAGGCGGTAACGTTATGGTGTAAATGTCAAATACGTGGTCAATTTATCAAGATGAAGCCTGCTTAAAAATTTGCTCCAACAATTTTGGAGATGTGTCTGACTTTGACAGCAATGGCGGCAGTTCAACGCTGACAGTCGCAGTCGGGTGCAGATTTATTTCGGCAGGACTTTCTAAAATCTGCCGTTTGCTCTGACAGTTCTCTGTCTGACAGTCACATTTTGTCTTATTACTCACAAGCTAATTGACATTTAAAAAAAGAGTTAATGTTTGGAACACGATTTTGCTCTTACTGTTTGCTGCCTTAGTTCGTTTGAAATATTCGCTTCCTGCATTACATGAAGTACATTTTTTAATATTCACAAGACTGTAACTGTGCATTATAAATAATGTCACATTTGCACTATGTTTTACTGGATCTACAACTAAACTAGGTCCTCGTTTCTGGGAGAGTCCACAGCACCTCCTGTATCACAACCATTCTGCCGGCACACCTTCAGCAGCACGATGTTTCTAATGGGAGCTGGAGGGTGATCAGCTTCATTGAAGAACAGGAGGAGGAGAGGCACAACGTTTGTCATTTGTGATATGTTTTTAGACTTTTCTCCTAACTAAAAAAACTATGTTTTGTTAATTTCTTGATATAGTTCTTGTATTTAAATATTTTAACAATCAAATATTTTTCAACTGTGTTTTAGATATGAATTGTATGAAATAAATCAGTGAAGCCCCATTCAAATTCTACTCTATCTAATCTGCTCGATCACACTGCTGTCAACCTGCTGTACCTCCAAACTCCTTGGCTTACTCGCAGTTGGAGGGTTCCCCCCGAACGGGGGGACAAATCAAGGAACCAATCCCTGCACCCCGAACGGGGTGCCCTTACGGCCGTTTTTTTTTTTTTTCGGCTAACCGCCCCCTGAACCTGGCAGGGTGGCGGGCGGACCTTTTGCTCCAGGCGGGGGACATAGAGACAAATCCGGGGCCCACACAGACACTCTCACGCACGCAACAAACACACACACAACAAACTACCTGGACATGCGACATTTGCACACAACAGATTACAAGAAGACAGACATCCTTCAGATGCAACCACCACACACCACACTGGGTACACAAACATTGCACAAACATAAACACTAGACAATACAACATAACATGGAAATGCAGACTACATCCCAAAACACCACCACGAACAACAACACCTCGTAGGACACCAACAGGCAGCAGAGCACAAACAGACCAAAACAACACACTCGCCTCACCAACACTACCCTCAAACGCAACACGGACAGACAACTCCAACAGAGATACAACAAACACAAGACCACCCCCCCAAACCTGGACCTGCAATAGCTGCAATAGAATCATCACACGCAGACAAACCTCACTCAGATGCAACTCAACACACACACACTGGATACACAGACATTGCTCCCGCATCACCACCCGCCAATACACAAACACGTGGACATGCAGAACACACACGCAAACAACAAACACCCCAACACCACAACCCCCGAACAACCCACAAAGAACAACACCCACCAACAAAAACAACAAACACACACTGACCATACTACAAATAAACATCAACGGCATCCAAAACAAGAAAACAGAACTAGAAGAACTCGCCTCACAACAGCACGCAGACATCATCACCATACAAGAAACCAAACTAGAAAAACAACACAACACACCTCGTCTCACCAACTACACCAGCATTAGGAAAGACAGAGAACACAAGGGAGGAGGAGGACTGCTCACATACATTCACAAATCAGTCACATTCACTCCCATGAACATCCCCAACAACATTAACACCAACACTACAGAAATTCAAACCGTAAAGATTCACATAACCAACCACAAAAGACTACACATATGCAACATGTATATACCCCCCAGAGATACCACCCGACCAGACCACGCCACAGAAGACACAGACATCACCAACACCTTCCAATACATAAACTCGCTGAACAACACCATTCTAACCGCAGACATCAACGCTCACTCAACACAATGGCACTCTCCCTACGACGACCACAGAGGCACCCTCATTGCAGACATACTACAGAACTCCCAACAAATCACTCTAAACGCAAACACACCTACCAGAAAACCTACAAACATCAACCAACAACCAACATCACCGGACATCACAACAGCCAGCAACAGCATCACAAACAGAACAACATGGACCACAATACACGCACTCAGTTCAGACCACCTTCCTATCAAAATCACACACAACACGCGTGCTCCTTTCCGCCTACAACAACACCTTCAAACTTACACAAATTACAGGAAAGCAGACTGGGAAGGATACACCTCTGAAATAGAATCAGCACTGGAGAACATAACCATACCTGACAACATCCACACAGCCAACACCATGCTCACAAACCTCATACTTACAGCAGACAAACACCACATACCCCACGGAAAAATAAAAAGCAAATCACTTCTCCTACCACAACACATCAGAACACTCATCAGCCAAAGAAACGACATCAGACAACAAAACCACCAAGACCCACGCATCACAGACCTAAACAAAGAAATAGACAAACAAATCCAAAAACACAAACAAGAGCTATGGAAAGAACACTTAACGGATGCATGGAACCACAGACACAAACAATACATACTCTGGAACACAGTAACAAGACTATCTAACAAAGAACAAAAAGCACCAGAAAACACCACAATACAGTTCGGACAACACACGGCAATATCCAACAAACAGAAAGCACGAGCTTTCAACAAACAATTCACCAACATAATACAACACAAAACCAACAGAACATACAGACAACTACAATGCAAAATACGAAAACTCAACACCACGCCCATAACCATCACAGAACAACAAGTCATACAAGCACTACAACGCTCCAAAAGCAACAACTCCACAGGCCCAGACAACATAAACATCAGACATCTGAAACACCTAGGCCCCAAAACACTACTCACACACACTTACAACACATCACTCAACACCAACACCATCCCCGCAATATGGAAGACTGCAAAAATAATCCCAATACCAAAACCCAACAAAAACCACGCACTCGGCCCATCTTACAGACCAATAGCACTACTCAGCCCAATAGCCAAAACAATGGAAAAGGTAATACTACCCTTCATTACCAACAACACTCAACTACCCTCTCACCAACACGGCATCCGAAAACAACACTCCACAACCACAGCACTACACCACATACACAACATCATAGCCACAGGTTTCAATCAACAAAAACCACCACAACGAACAGTTGCCACTAGTAAGACACGGTAAACCTACACACACTCACAAACAAACTCAACAACACTAACACCCCAAACATCATCATCAAATACATCTTCAACTACATAAGGGGACGCAGACAATACACTCAATACCGGGGGGAAACATCAGAACACAGAAACACGAAAACGGGGGTACCACAGGGGGGAGTACTTTCACCAACACTATTCAACATATACATGGCAGACTTACCACAACCACCTCCAAATGTACACACAGTTACATATGCAGACGACATCACCATTCTATCCACACATGTCAAACCACAACAGGCACAACAACAAGTACAAAAATATCTCCACGACATATACAACTGGACAAAACAGAACCAACTCACACTCAACGCAGACAAAACCACCACCACTCTGGGCGTTTTGTGGCTTACATGTTCACTAGTAAGCCTCAAAATGATCTTACTAGTGAACTAGTAGGCGATGTGTGGCTTACATGTCAACTAGTAAGCCTCAAAATGAACTTACTAGTGAACTAGTGGGCACATTTATGGCCTTACATGTTCACTAGTAAGCGTCAAAATGATCTTACTAGTGAACTAGTGGGCGTTTTGTGGCTTACATGTTCACTAGTAAGCGTCAAAATGACCTTACTAGTGAACTAGTGGGCGTTTTGTGGCTTACATGTTCACTAGTAAGCGTCAAAATGATCTTACTAGTGAACGAGTGAGCGTTTTGTGGCTGACATGTTCATAAATAAGCGTCAAAATGATCTTACTAGTGAACTATTGGGCGTTTTGTGGCTTACATGTCAACAAGTAAGCCTCAAAAGGATCTTACTAATGAAGTAGTGGGCGTTTTTTGGCTTACATGTTCACGAGTAAGCGTCAAAATGATCTTACTAGTGAACTAGTGGGGATTTTGTGGCTTACATGTCAACTAGTAAGCCTCAAAATGATCTTACTAGTGAACTAGTGGGCGTTTTGTGGATTACATGTTCACGAGTAAGTGTCAAAATGATCTTACTAATGAACTAGTGGGCGTTTTGTGGCTTACATGTTCACTAGTAAGCGTCAAAATGACCTTACTAGTGAATTGTTGAGCGTTTTGTGGCTTACATGTCAACTAGTAAGCCTCAAAATGATCTTACGAGTGAACTAGTGGGCGTTTTGCGGCTTACATGTCAACAAGTAAGCCTCAAAATGATCTTACTAATGAACTAGTGGGGGTTTTGTGGCTTACATGTTCACTACTAAGTGTCAAAATGACATTACTAGTGAATTAGTGGGCACATTTATGGCCTTACATGTTCACTAGTAAGCGTCAAAATGATCTTACTAGTGAACTAGTGGGCGTTTTGCGGCTTGCATGTCAACAAGTAAGTCTCAAAATGATCTTACTAATGAACTAGTGGGGGTTTTGTGGCTTACATGTTCACTACTAAGTGTCAAAATGACATTACTAGTGAATTAGTGAGCGTTTTGTGGCTTACATCTCAACTAGTAAGCCTCAAAATGATCTTACTAGTGAACTAGTGGGCGTTTTGTGGCTTACATGTTCACTAGTAAGCCTCAAAATGATCTTACTAGTGAACTAGTGGGCACATTTATGGCCTTACATGTTCACTAGTAAGCCTCAAAATGATCTTACGAGTTAACTAGTGGGCGTTTTGCGGCTTACATGTCAACAAATAAGCCTAAAAATGATCTTACTCGTGAACTAGTGGGCGTTTTGTGGCTTACATGTTAACTAGTAAGCGTCAAACTGACCTTACTAGTGAACTAGTGAGCGTTTTGTGGCTTACATGTTCACTAGTAAGCCTCAAAATGATCTTAGGAGTGAGCTAAGGGGCGTTTTGTGGCTTACATGTCAACTAGTAAGCCTCAAAATGATCTTACTAGTGAACTAGTGGGCGTTTTGTGGCTTACATCTTCACTAGTATGCCTCCAAATGAACTTACTAGTGAACTAGTGGGTGTTTTGCGGCTTACATGTCAACTAGCAAGCCTCAAAATGATCTTACTAGTGAACTAGTGGGCACATTTATGGCCTTACATGTTCACTAGTAAGCGTCAAAATGATCTTACTAGTAAACTAGTGGGCAAGTTTATGGCCTTACATGTTCACTAGTAAGCGTGAAAATGACCTTACTAGTGAACTAGTGACAATTTGTGGCTTACATGTTCACGAGTAAGCGTCAAAATGACCTTACTAGTGAACTAGTGAGCGTTTTGTGGCTTACATGTTCACTAGTAAGCCTCAAAATGATCTTACGAGTGAGCTAAGGGGCGTTTTGTGGCTTACATGTCAACTAGTAAGCCTCAAAATGATCTTACTAGTGAACTAGTGGGCGTTTTGTGGATTACATGTTCACTAGTAAGTGTCAAAATGACCTTCCTAGTTAACTAGTGTGTGTTTTGTGCCTTACATGTTCACTAGTAAGCGTCAAAATGACCTTACTAGTGAACTAGTGAGCGTTTTGTGGCTTACATGTTCACTAGTAAGCGTCAAAATGATCTTACCAGTGAACTGGTGGGCGTTTTGCGGCTTACCTGTCAACTAGTAAGCCTCAAAATGATCTTACTAATGAACTAGTGGGCACATTTATGGCCTTATATGTTCACTAGTAAGCCTCAAAATGATCTTACTAGTGAACTAGTGGGCACATTTATGGCCTTACATGTTCACTAATAAGCGTCAAAATGATCTTACTAGTGAGCTAGTGGGCATTTTGTGGCTTACATGTCAACTAGTAAGCCTCAAAATGATCTTACTAGTGAACTAGTGGGCACATTTATGGCCTTACATATTCACTAGTAAGCGTCAAAATGATCTTACTAGTGAACTAGTGGGCATTTTGCGGCTTGCATGTCAACAAGTAAGCCTCAAAATGATCTTACTAATGAACTAGTGGGCGTTTTGTGGCTTACATTTTCACTAGTAAGCGTCGAAATTACCTTACTAGTGAACTAGTGAGCGTTTTGTGGCTTACATGTTCACTAGTAAGCGTCAAAATTACCTTACTAGTGAATTAGTGAGCGTTTTGTGGCTTACATGTCAACCAGTAAGCCTCAAAATGATCTTACTAGTGAACTAGTGGGCACATTTATGGCCTTACATGTTCACTAGTAAGTGTCAAAATGATCTTACTAGTAAACTAGTGGGCACATTTATGGCCTTACATGTTCACTAGTAAGCCTCAAAATGATCTTACTAGTGAACTAGTGGGTTCTTTTGTGGCTTACATGTTCACTAGTAAGCATCACAATGACCTTACCAGTGAACTAGTGAGCGTTTTGTGGCTTACATGTTCACTAGTAAGCGTAAAATTATCTTACTAGTGAACTAGTGGGCGTTTTGTGGCTTACATGTTCATTAGTAAGCCTCAAATGATCTTACTAGTGAACTAGTGGGCGTTTTGTGGCTTACATATCAAATAGTAAGCCTCAAAATGATCTTACTAGTGAACTAGTGGGCACATTTATGGCCTTACATGTTCACTAGTAAGCGTCAAAATGATCTTACTAGTGAACTAGTGGGCACATTTATGGCCTTACATGTTCACTAGTAAGCCTCAAAATGATCTTACCAGTGAACTAGTGGGCGTTTTGCGGCTTACATGTCAACTAGTAAGCCTCAAAATGATCTTACTAGTGAACTAGTGGGGATTTTGTGGCTTACATGTCAACTAGTAAACCTCAAAATGATCTTACTAGTGAACTAGTGGGCACATTTATGGCCTCATATGTTCACTAGTAAGCCTCAAAATGATCTTACTTGTGAACTAGTGGGCGTTTTGTGGCTTACATGTTCACGAGTAAGCGTCAAAATGATCTTACTAGTGAACTAGTGGGCGTTTTGCGGCTTGCATGTCAACTAGTAAGCCTCAAAATGATCTTACTAATGAACTAGTGGGTGTTTTGTGGCTTACATGTCAACAAGTAAGCCTCAAAATGATCTTACTAATGAACTAGTGGGTGTTTTGTGGCTTACATGTTCACTAGTAAGCGTCAAAATGACCTTACTAGTGAATTGTTGAGCGTTTTGTGGCTTACATGTCAACTCGTAAGCCTCAAAATGATCTTACGAGTGAACTAGTGGGCGTTTTGCGGCTTACATGTCAACAAGTAAGCCTCAAAATGATCTTACTAATGAACTAGTGGTCGTTTTTTGGCTTACATGTTCAATAGTAAGCGTCAAAATGACCTTACTAGTGAATTAGTGAGCGTTTTGTGGCTTACATCTCAACTAGTAAGCCTCAAAATGATCTTACTAGTGAACTAGTGGGCACATTTATGGCCTTACATGTTCACTAGTAAGCGTCAAAATGATCTTACTAGTGAACTAGTGGGCACATTTATGGCCTTACATGTTCACTAGTAAGTGTCAAAATGACCTTACTAGTGAATTAGTGAGCGTTTTGTGGCTTACATGTCAACTAGTAAGCCTCAAAATGATCTTACTAGTGAACTAGTGGGCGTTTTGTGGCTTACATGTTCACTAGTAAGCCTCAAAATGATCTTCCGAGTGAGCTAAGGGGCGTTTTGTGGCTTGCATGTCAACAAGTAAGCCTCAAAATGATTACTAGTGAACTAGTGGGCACATTTATGGCCTTACATGTTCACTAGTAAGCGTCAAAATGATCTTACTAGTAAACTAGTGGGCAAGTTTATGGCCTTACATGTTCACTAGTAAGCGTGAAAATGACCTTACTAGTGAACTAGTGACAATTTGTGGCTTACATGTTCACCCGTAAGCGTCAAAATGACCTTACTAGTGAACTAGTGGGCGTTTTGTGGCTTACATGTTCACTAGTAAGCGTCAAAATGACCTTACTAGTGAACTAGTGAGCGTTTTGTGGCTTACATGTTCACTAGTAAGCATCAAAATGATCTTACCAGTGAACTCGTGGGCGTTTTGCGGCTTACATGTCAACTAGTAAGCCTCAAAATGATTACAAGTGAACTAGTGGGCGTTTTGTGGCTTACATGTTCACGAGTAAGCGTCAAAATGATCTTACTAGTGAACTAGTGGGCGTTTTGCAGCTTGCATGCCAACAAGTAAGCCTCAAAATGATCTTACTAGTGAACTAGTGGGCGTTTTGTGGCGTACATGTTCACTAGTAAGTGTCAAAATGACCTTACTAGTTAACTAGTGAGTGTTTTGTGGCTTACATGTTCACTAGTAAGCATCAAAATGATCTTACCAGTGAACTCGTGGGCGTTTTGCGGCTTACATGTCAACTAGTAAGCCTCAAAATGATCTTACTAGTGAACTAGTGGGCATTTTGTGGCTTACATGTCAACCAGTAAGCCTCAAAATGATCTTACTAGTGAACTAGTGGGCACATTTATGGCCTTACATGTTCACTAGTAAGCGTCAAAATGACCTTACTAGTGAACTAGTGAGCGTTTTGTGGCTTACATGTTCACTAGTAAGCATCAAAATGATCTTACCAGTGAACTCGTGGGCGTTTTGCGGCTTACATGTCAACTAGTAAGCCTCAAAATGATCTTACTAGTGAACTAGTGGGCATTTTGTGGCTTACATGTCAACCAGTAAGCCTCAAAATGATCTTACTAGTGAACTAGTGGGCACATTTATGGCCTTACATGTTCACTAGTAAGCGTCAAAATGATCTTACTAGTAAACTAGTGGGCACATTTATGGCCTTACATGTTCACTAGTAAGCATCAAAATGACCTTACTAGTGAACTAGTGGGCGTTTTGTGGCTTACATGTCAACTCGTAAGCCTCAAAATGATCTTACGAGTGAGCTAGTGGGCGTTTTGCGGCTTACATGTCAACTACGAAGCCTCACAATGATCTTACTAGTGAACTTGTGGGCATTTTGTGGCTGACATGTCAACTACTAAGCCTCAAAATGATCTTACTAGTGAACTAGTGGGCACATTTATGGCCTTACATGTTCACTTGTAAGCCTCAAAATGATCTTACGAGTAAGCTAAGGGGCGTTTTGCGGCTTAAATGTCAACGAGTAAGCCTCAAAATGATCTTACTAGTGAACTAGTGGGCACATTTATGGCCTTACATGTTCACTAGTAAGCGTCAAAATGATCTTACTAGTAAACTAGTGGGCAAGTTTATGGCCTTACATGTTCACTAGTAAGCGTGAAAATGACCTTACTAGTGAACTAGTAACAATTTGTGGCTTACATGTTCACCCGTAAGCGTCAAAATGACCTTACTAGTGAACTAGTGAGCGTTTTGTGGCTTACATGTTCACTAGTAAGCCTCAAAATGATCTTCCGAGTGAGCTAAGGGGCGTTTTGTGGCTTACATGTCAACTAGTAATCCTCAAAATGATCTTACTAGTGAACTAGTGGGCGTTTTGTGGCTTAAATGTTCACTAGTAAGCCTCAAAATGATCTTACTAGTGAACTAGTGGGCACATTTATGGCCTTACATGTTCACTAGTAAGCGTCAAAATGATCTTACTAGTGAACTCTTGTGCATTTTGCGGCTTGCATGTCAACAAGTAAGCCTCAAAATGATCTTACTAGTGAACTAGTGGGCGTTTTGTGGCTTACATGTTCACTAGTAAGTGTCAAAATGACCTTATTAGTTAACTAGTGAGTGTTTTGTGGCTTACATGTTCACTAGTAAGCGTCAAAATGACCTTACTAGTGAACTAGTGAGCGTTTTGTGGCTTACATGTTCACTAGTAAGCATCAAAATGATCTTACCAGTGAACTCGTGGGCGTTTTGCGGCTTACATGTCAACTAGTAAGCCTCAAAATGATTACTAGTGAACTAGTGGGCGTTTTGTGGCTTACATGTTCATGAGTAAGCGTCAAAATGATCTTACTAGTGAACTAGTGGGCGTTTTGCGGCTTGCATGTCAACAAGTAAGCCTCAAAATGATCGTACTAGTGAACTAGTGGGCGTTCTGTGGCGTACATGTTCACTAGTAAGTGTCAAAATGACCTTACTAGTTAACTAATGAGCGTTTTGTGGCTTACATGTTCACTAGTAAGCGTCAAAATGATCTTACTAGTGAACTCTTGTGCATTTTGCGGCTTGCATGTCAACAAGTAAGCCTCAAAATGATCTTACTAGTGAACTAGTGGGCGTTTTGTGGCTTACATGTTCACTAGTAAGTGTCAAAATGACCTTACTAGTTAACTAGTGAGTGTTTTGTGGCTTACATGTTCACTAGTAAGCGTCAAAATGACCTTACTAGTGAACTAGTGAGCGTTTTGTGGCTTACATGTTCACTAGTAAGCATCAAAATGATCTTACCAGTGAACTCGTGGGCGTTTTGCGGCTTACATGTCAACTAGTAAGCCTCAAAATGATTACTAGTGAACTAGTGGGCGTTTTGTGGCTTACATGTTCACGAGTAAGTGTCAAAATGATCTTACTAGTGAACTAGTGGGCGTTTTGCGGCTTGCATGTCAACAAGTAAGCCTCAAAATGATCTTACTAGTGAACTAGTGGGTGTTTTGTGGCTTACATGTTCACTAGTAAGCGTCAAAAGGACCTTACTAGTGAACTAGTGAGCGTTTTGTGGCTTACATGTTCACTAGTAAGCATCAAAATGATCTTACCAGTGAACTCGTGGGCGTTTTGCGGCTTACATGTCAACTAGTAAGCCTCAAAATGATCTTACTAGTGAACTAGTGGGCATTTTGTGGCTTACATGTCAACCAGTAAGCCTCAAAATGATCTTACTAGTGAACTAGTGGGCACATTTATGGCCTTACATGTTCACTAGTAAGCGTCAAAATGATCTTACTAGTAAACTAGTGGGCACATTTATGGCCTTACATGTTCACTAGTAAGCGTCAAAATGACCTTACTAGTGAACTAGTGGGCGTTTTGTGGCTTACATGTCAACTCGTAAGCCTCAAAATGATCTTACGAGTGAGCTAGTGGGCGTTTTGCGGCTTACATGTCAACTACTAAGCCTCACAATGATCTTACTAGTGAACTAGTGGGCATTTTGTGGCTGACATGTCAACTACTAAGCCTCAAAATGATCTTACTAGTGAACTAGTGGGCACATTTATGGCCTTACATGTTCACTTGTAAGCCTCAAAATGATCTTACGAGTAAGCTAAGAGGCGTTTTGCGGCTTACATGTCAACGAGTAAGCCTCAAAATGATCTTACTAGTGAACTAGTGGGCACATTTATGGCCTTACATGTTCACTAGTAAGCGTCAAAATGATCTTACTAGTAAACTAGTGGGCAAGTTTATGGCCTTACATGTTCACTAGTAAGCGTGAAAATGACCTTACTAGTGAACTAGTGACAATTTGTGGCTTACATGGTCACGAGTAAGCGTCAAAATGACCTTACTAGTGAACTAGTGAGCGTTTTGTGGCTTACATGTTCACTAGTAAGCCTCAAAATGATCTTCCAAGTGAGCTAAGGGGCGTTTTGTGGCTTACATGTCAACTAGTAAGCCTCAAAATGATCTTACTAGTGAACTAGTGGGCGTTTTGTGGCTTACATGTTCACTAGTAAGCCTCAAAATGATCTTACTAGTGAACTAGTGGGCACATTTATGGCCTTACATGTTCACTAGTAAGCGTCAAAATGATCTTACTAGTGAACTCTTGTGCATTTTGCGGCTTGCATGTCAACAAGTAAGCCTCAAAATGATCTTACTAGTGAACTAGTGGGCGTTTTGTGGCTTACATGTTCACTAGTAAGTGTCAAAATGACCTTATTAGTTAACTAGTGAGTGTTTTGTGGCTTACATGTTCACTAGTAAGCATCAAAATGATCTTACCAGTGAACTCGTGGGCGTTTTGCGGCTTACATGTCAACTAGTAAGCCTCAAAATGATCTTACTAGTGAACTAGTGGTCACATTTATGGCCTTACATGTTCACTAGTAAGCGTCAAAATGATCTTACTAGTAAACTAGTGGGCACATTTATGGCCTTACATGTTCACTAGTAAGCGTCAAAATGACCTTACTAGTGAACTAGTGGGCGTTTTGTGGCTTACATGTCAACTCGTAAGCCTCAAAATGATCTTACGAGTGAGCTATTGGGCGTTTTGCGGCTTACATGTCAACTACTAAGCCTCACAATGATCTTACTAGTGAACTAGTGGGCATTTTGTGGCTTACATGTCAACTACTAAGCCTCAAAATGATCTTACTAGTGAACTAGTGGGCACATTTATGGCCTTACATGTTCACTTGTAAGCCTCAAAATGATCTTACGAGTAACCTAATGGGCGTTTTGCGGCTTACATGTCAACGAGTAAGCCTCAAAATGATCTTACTAGTGAACTAGTGGGCACATTTATGGCCTTACATGTTCACTAGTAAGCGTCAAAATGATCTTACTAGTAAACTAGTGGGCACATTTATGGCCTCATATGTTCACTAGTAAGCCTCAAAATGATCTTACTTGTGAACTAGTGGGCGTTTTGTGGCTTACATGTTCACGAGTAAGCGTCAAAATGATCTTACTAGTGAACTAGTGGGCGTTTTGCGGCTTGCATGTCAACTAGTAAGCCTCAAAATGATCTTACTAATGAACTAGTGGGTGTTTTGTGGCTTACATGTCAACAAGTAAGCCTCAAAATGATCTTACTAATGAACTAGTGGGTGTTTTGTGGCTTACATGTTCACTAGTAAGCGTCAAAATGACCTTACTAGTGAATTGTTGAGCGTTTTGTGGCTTACATGTCAACTCGTAAGCCTCAAAATGATCTTACGAGTGAACTAGTGGGCGTTTTGCGGCTTACATGTCAACAAGTAAGCCTCAAAATGATCTTACTAATGAACTAGTGGTCGTTTTTTGGCTTACATGTTCAATAGTAAGCGTCAAAATGACCTTACTAGTGAATTAGTGAGCGTTTTGTGGCTTACATCTCAACTAGTAAGCCTCAAAATGATCTTACTAGTGAACTAGTGGGCACATTTATGGCCTTACATGTTCACTAGTAAGCGTCAAAATGATCTTACTAGTGAACTAGTGGGCACATTTATGGCCTTACATGTTCACTAGTAAGTGTCAAAATGACCTTACTAGTGAATTAGTGAGCGTTTTGTGGCTTACATGTCAACTAGTAAGCCTCAAAATGATCTTACTAGTGAACTAGTGGGCGTTTTGTGGCTTACATGTTCACTAGTAAGCCTCAAAATGATCTTCCGAGTGAGCTAAGGGGCGTTTTGTGGCTTGCATGTCAACAAGTAAGCCTCAAAATGATTACTAGTGAACTAGTGGGCACATTTATGGCCTTACATGTTCACTAGTAAGCGTCAAAATGATCTTACTAGTAAACTAGTGGGCAAGTTTATGGCCTTACATGTTCACTAGTAAGCGTGAAAATGACCTTACTAGTGAACTAGTGACAATTTGTGGCTTACATGTTCACCCGTAAGCGTCAAAATGACCTTACTAGTGAACTAGTGGGCGTTTTGTGGCTTACATGTTCACTAGTAAGCGTCAAAATGACCTTACTAGTGAACTAGTGAGCGTTTTGTGGCTTACATGTTCACTAGTAAGCATCAAAATGATCTTACCAGTGAACTCGTGGGCGTTTTGCGGCTTACATGTCAACTAGTAAGCCTCAAAATGATTACAAGTGAACTAGTGGGCGTTTTGTGGCTTACATGTTCACGAGTAAGCGTCAAAATGATCTTACTAGTGAACTAGTGGGCGTTTTGCAGCTTGCATGCCAACAAGTAAGCCTCAAAATGATCTTACTAGTGAACTAGTGGGCGTTTTGTGGCGTACATGTTCACTAGTAAGTGTCAAAATGACCTTACTAGTTAACTAGTGAGTGTTTTGTGGCTTACATGTTCACTAGTAAGCATCAAAATGATCTTACCAGTGAACTCGTGGGCGTTTTGCGGCTTACATGTCAACTAGTAAGCCTCAAAATGATCTTACTAGTGAACTAGTGGGCATTTTGTGGCTTACATGTCAACCAGTAAGCCTCAAAATGATCTTACTAGTGAACTAGTGGGCACATTTATGGCCTTACATGTTCACTAGTAAGCGTCAAAATGACCTTACTAGTGAACTAGTGAGCGTTTTGTGGCTTACATGTTCACTAGTAAGCATCAAAATGATCTTACCAGTGAACTCGTGGGCGTTTTGCGGCTTACATGTCAACTAGTAAGCCTCAAAATGATCTTACTAGTGAACTAGTGGGCATTTTGTGGCTTACATGTCAACCAGTAAGCCTCAAAATGATCTTACTAGTGAACTAGTGGGCACATTTATGGCCTTACATGTTCACTAGTAAGCGTCAAAATGATCTTACTAGTAAACTAGTGGGCACATTTATGGCCTTACATGTTCACTAGTAAGCATCAAAATGACCTTACTAGTGAACTAGTGGGCGTTTTGTGGCTTACATGTCAACTCGTAAGCCTCAAAATGATCTTACGAGTGAGCTAGTGGGCGTTTTGCGGCTTACATGTCAACTACGAAGCCTCACAATGATCTTACTAGTGAACTTGTGGGCATTTTGTGGCTGACATGTCAACTACTAAGCCTCAAAATGATCTTACTAGTGAACTAGTGGGCACATTTATGGCCTTACATGTTCACTTGTAAGCCTCAAAATGATCTTACGAGTAAGCTAAGGGGCGTTTTGCGGCTTAAATGTCAACGAGTAAGCCTCAAAATGATCTTACTAGTGAACTAGTGGGCACATTTATGGCCTTACATGTTCACTAGTAAGCGTCAAAATGATCTTACTAGTAAACTAGTGGGCAAGTTTATGGCCTTACATGTTCACTAGTAAGCGTGAAAATGACCTTACTAGTGAACTAGTAACAATTTGTGGCTTACATGTTCACCCGTAAGCGTCAAAATGACCTTACTAGTGAACTAGTGAGCGTTTTGTGGCTTACATGTTCACTAGTAAGCCTCAAAATGATCTTCCGAGTGAGCTAAGGGGCGTTTTGTGGCTTACATGTCAACTAGTAATCCTCAAAATGATCTTACTAGTGAACTAGTGGGCGTTTTGTGGCTTAAATGTTCACTAGTAAGCCTCAAAATGATCTTACTAGTGAACTAGTGGGCACATTTATGGCCTTACATGTTCACTAGTAAGCGTCAAAATGATCTTACTAGTGAACTCTTGTGCATTTTGCGGCTTGCATGTCAACAAGTAAGCCTCAAAATGATCTTACTAGTGAACTAGTGGGCGTTTTGTGGCTTACATGTTCACTAGTAAGTGTCAAAATGACCTTATTAGTTAACTAGTGAGTGTTTTGTGGCTTACATGTTCACTAGTAAGCGTCAAAATGACCTTACTAGTGAACTAGTGAGCGTTTTGTGGCTTACATGTTCACTAGTAAGCATCAAAATGATCTTACCAGTGAACTCGTGGGCGTTTTGCGGCTTACATGTCAACTAGTAAGCCTCAAAATGATTACTAGTGAACTAGTGGGCGTTTTGTGGCTTACATGTTCATGAGTAAGCGTCAAAATGATCTTACTAGTGAACTAGTGGGCGTTTTGCGGCTTGCATGTCAACAAGTAAGCCTCAAAATGATCGTACTAGTGAACTAGTGGGCGTTCTGTGGCGTACATGTTCACTAGTAAGTGTCAAAATGACCTTACTAGTTAACTAATGAGCGTTTTGTGGCTTACATGTTCACTAGTAAGCGTCAAAATGATCTTACTAGTGAACTCTTGTGCATTTTGCGGCTTGCATGTCAACAAGTAAGCCTCAAAATGATCTTACTAGTGAACTAGTGGGCGTTTTGTGGCTTACATGTTCACTAGTAAGTGTCAAAATGACCTTACTAGTTAACTAGTGAGTGTTTTGTGGCTTACATGTTCACTAGTAAGCGTCAAAATGACCTTACTAGTGAACTAGTGAGCGTTTTGTGGCTTACATGTTCACTAGTAAGCATCAAAATGATCTTACCAGTGAACTCGTGGGCGTTTTGCGGCTTACATGTCAACTAGTAAGCCTCAAAATGATTACTAGTGAACTAGTGGGCGTTTTGTGGCTTACATGTTCACGAGTAAGTGTCAAAATGATCTTACTAGTGAACTAGTGGGCGTTTTGCGGCTTGCATGTCAACAAGTAAGCCTCAAAATGATCTTACTAGTGAACTAGTGGGTGTTTTGTGGCTTACATGTTCACTAGTAAGCGTCAAAAGGACCTTACTAGTGAACTAGTGAGCGTTTTGTGGCTTACATGTTCACTAGTAAGCATCAAAATGATCTTACCAGTGAACTCGTGGGCGTTTTGCGGCTTACATGTCAACTAGTAAGCCTCAAAATGATCTTACTAGTGAACTAGTGGGCATTTTGTGGCTTACATGTCAACCAGTAAGCCTCAAAATGATCTTACTAGTGAACTAGTGGGCACATTTATGGCCTTACATGTTCACTAGTAAGCGTCAAAATGATCTTACTAGTAAACTAGTGGGCACATTTATGGCCTTACATGTTCACTAGTAAGCGTCAAAATGACCTTACTAGTGAACTAGTGGGCGTTTTGTGGCTTACATGTCAACTCGTAAGCCTCAAAATGATCTTACGAGTGAGCTAGTGGGCGTTTTGCGGCTTACATGTCAACTACTAAGCCTCACAATGATCTTACTAGTGAACTAGTGGGCATTTTGTGGCTGACATGTCAACTACTAAGCCTCAAAATGATCTTACTAGTGAACTAGTGGGCACATTTATGGCCTTACATGTTCACTTGTAAGCCTCAAAATGATCTTACGAGTAAGCTAAGAGGCGTTTTGCGGCTTACATGTCAACGAGTAAGCCTCAAAATGATCTTACTAGTGAACTAGTGGGCACATTTATGGCCTTACATGTTCACTAGTAAGCGTCAAAATGATCTTACTAGTAAACTAGTGGGCAAGTTTATGGCCTTACATGTTCACTAGTAAGCGTGAAAATGACCTTACTAGTGAACTAGTGACAATTTGTGGCTTACATGGTCACGAGTAAGCGTCAAAATGACCTTACTAGTGAACTAGTGAGCGTTTTGTGGCTTACATGTTCACTAGTAAGCCTCAAAATGATCTTCCAAGTGAGCTAAGGGGCGTTTTGTGGCTTACATGTCAACTAGTAAGCCTCAAAATGATCTTACTAGTGAACTAGTGGGCGTTTTGTGGCTTACATGTTCACTAGTAAGCCTCAAAATGATCTTACTAGTGAACTAGTGGGCACATTTATGGCCTTACATGTTCACTAGTAAGCGTCAAAATGATCTTACTAGTGAACTCTTGTGCATTTTGCGGCTTGCATGTCAACAAGTAAGCCTCAAAATGATCTTACTAGTGAACTAGTGGGCGTTTTGTGGCTTACATGTTCACTAGTAAGTGTCAAAATGACCTTATTAGTTAACTAGTGAGTGTTTTGTGGCTTACATGTTCACTAGTAAGCATCAAAATGATCTTACCAGTGAACTCGTGGGCGTTTTGCGGCTTACATGTCAACTAGTAAGCCTCAAAATGATCTTACTAGTGAACTAGTGGTCACATTTATGGCCTTACATGTTCACTAGTAAGCGTCAAAATGATCTTACTAGTAAACTAGTGGGCACATTTATGGCCTTACATGTTCACTAGTAAGCGTCAAAATGACCTTACTAGTGAACTAGTGGGCGTTTTGTGGCTTACATGTCAACTCGTAAGCCTCAAAATGATCTTACGAGTGAGCTATTGGGCGTTTTGCGGCTTACATGTCAACTACTAAGCCTCACAATGATCTTACTAGTGAACTAGTGGGCATTTTGTGGCTTACATGTCAACTACTAAGCCTCAAAATGATCTTACTAGTGAACTAGTGGGCACATTTATGGCCTTACATGTTCACTTGTAAGCCTCAAAATGATCTTACGAGTAACCTAATGGGCGTTTTGCGGCTTACATGTCAACGAGTAAGCCTCAAAATGATCTTACTAGTGAACTAGTGGGCACATTTATGGCCTTACATGTTCACTAGTAAGCGTCAAAATGATCTTACTAGTAAACTAGTGGGCAAGTTTATGGCCTTACATGTTCACTAGTAAGCGTGAAAATGACCTTACTGGTGAACTAGTGACAATTTGTGGCTTACATGTTCACGAGTAAGTATCAAAATGACCTTACTAGTGAACTAGTGAGCGTTTTGTGGCTTACATGTTCACTAGTAAGCCTCAAAATGATCTTACGAGTAACCTAAGGGGCGTTTTGCGGCTTACATGTCAACGAGTAAGCCTCAAAATGATCTTACTAGTGAACTAGTGGGCACATTTATGGCCTTACATGTTCACTAGTAAGCGTCAAAATGATCTTACTAGTAAACTAGTGGGCAAGTTTATGGCCTTACATGTTCACTAGTAAGCGTGAAAATGACCTTACTGGTGAACTAGTGACAATTTGTGGCTTACATGTTCACGAGTAAGTATCAAAATGACCTTACTAGTGAACTAGTGAGCGTTTTGTGGCTTACATGTTCACTAGTAAGCGTGAAAATGACCTTACTAGTTAACTAGTGAGTGTTTTGTGGCTTACATGTTCACTAGTAAGCGTCAAAATGACCTTACTAGTGAACTAGTGAGCGTTTTGTGGCTTACATGTTCACTAGTAAGCATCAAAATGATCTTACCAGTGAACTCGTGGGCGTTTTGCGGCTTACATGTCAACTAGTAAGCCTCAAAATGATTACTAGTGAACTAGTGGGCGTTTTGTGGCTTACATGTTCACGAGTAAGTGTCAAAATGATCTTACTAGTGAACTAGTGGGCGTTTTGCGGCTTGCATGTCAACAAGTAAGCCTCAAAATGATCTTACTAGTGAACTAGTGGGTGTTTTGTGGCTTACATGTTCACTAGTAAGCGTCAAAAGGACCTTACTAGTGAACTAGTGAGCGTTTTGTGGCTTACATGTTCACTAGTAAGCATCAAAATGATCTTACCAGTGAACTCGTGGGCGTTTTGCGGCTTACATGTCAACTAGTAAGCCTCAAAATGATCTTACTAGTGAACTAGTGGGCATTTTGTGGCTTACATGTCAACCAGTAAGCCTCAAAATGATCTTACTAGTGAACTAGTGGGCACATTTATGGCCTTACATGTTCACTAGTAAGCGTCAAAATGATCTTACTAGTAAACTAGTGGGCACATTTATGGCCTTACATGTTCACTAGTAAGCGTCAAAATGACCTTACTAGTGAACTAGTGGGCGTTTTGTGGCTTACATGTCAACTCGTAAGCCTCAAAATGATCTTACGAGTGAGCTAGTGGGCGTTTTGCGGCTTACATGTCAACTACTAAGCCTCACAATGATCTTACTAGTGAACTAGTGGGCATTTTGTGGCTGACATGTCAACTACTAAGCCTCAAAATGATCTTACTAGTGAACTAGTGGGCACATTTATGGCCTTACATGTTCACTTGTAAGCCTCAAAATGATCTTACGAGTAAGCTAAGAGGCGTTTTGCGGCTTACATGTCAACGAGTAAGCCTCAAAATGATCTTACTAGTGAACTAGTGGGCACATTTATGGCCTTACATGTTCACTAGTAAGCGTCAAAATGATCTTACTAGTAAACTAGTGGGCAAGTTTATGGCCTTACATGTTCACTAGTAAGCGTGAAAATGACCTTACTAGTGAACTAGTGAAAATTTGTGGCTTACATGGTCACGAGTAAGCGTCAAAATGACCTTACTAGTGAACTAGTGAGCGTTTTGTGGCTTACATGTTCACTAGTAAGCCTCAAAATGATCTTTCAAGTGAGCTAAGGGGCGTTTTGTGGCTTACATGTCAACTAGTAAGCCTCAAAATGATCTTACTAGTGAACTAGTGGGCGTTTTGTGGCTTACATGTTCACTAGTAAGCCTCAAAATGATCTTACTAGTGAACTAGTGGGCACATTTATGGCCTTACATGTTCACTAGTAAGCGTCAAAATGATCTTACTAGTGAACTCTTGTGCATTTTGCGGCTTGCATGTCAACAAGTAAGCCTCAAAATGATCTTACTAGTGAACTAGTGGGCGTTTTGTGGCTTACATGTTCACTAGTAAGTGTCAAAATGACGTTATTAGTTAACTAGTGAGTGTTTTGTGGCTTACATGTTCACTAGTAAGCATCAAAATGATCTTACCAGTGAACTCGTGGGCGTTTTGCGGCTTACATGTCAACTAGTAAGCCTCAAAATGATCTTACTAGTGAACTAGTGGTCACATTTATGGCCTTACATGTTCACTAGTAAGCGTCAAAATGATCTTACTAGTAAACTAGTGGGCACATTTATGGCCTTACATGTTCACTAGTAAGCGTCAAAATGACCTTACTAGTGAACTAGTGGGCGTTTTGTGGCTTACATGTCAACTCGTAAGCCTCAAAATGATCTTACGAGTGAGCTATTGGGCGTTTTGCGGCTTACATGTCAACTACTAAGCCTCACAATGATCTTACTAGTGAACTAGTGGGCATTTTGTGGCTTACATGTCAACTACTAAGCCTCAAAATGATCTTACTAGTGAACTAGTGGGCACATTTATGGCCTTACATGTTCACTTGTAA
Organism: Hippocampus zosterae; assembly: GCF_025434085.1. Lineage (NCBI taxonomy): Eukaryota > Metazoa > Chordata > Actinopteri > Syngnathiformes > Syngnathidae > Hippocampus > Hippocampus zosterae. The sequence goes on along the minus strand of NC_067459.1, from coordinate 306,594 downwards.
GCCTCAAAATGATCTTACGAGTAACCTAAGGGGCGTTTTGCGGCTTACATGTCAACGAGTAAGCCTCAAAATGATCTTACTAGTGAACTAGTGGGCACATTTATGGCCTTACATGTTCACTAGTAAGCGTCAAAATGATCTTACTAGTAAACTAGTGGGCAAGTTTATGGCCTTACATGTTCACTAGTAAGCGTGAAAATGACCTTACTGGTGAACTAGTGACAATTTGTGGCTTACATGTTCACGAGTAAGTATCAAAATGACCTTACTAGTGAACTAGTGAGCGTTTTGTGGCTTACATGTTCACTAGTAAGCCTCAAAATTATCTTGCGAGTGAGCTAAGGGGCGTTTTGTGGCTTACATGTCAACTAGTAAGCCTCAAAATGATCTTACTAGTGAACTAGTGGGCGTTTTGTGGCTTACATGTTCACTAGTAAGTGTCAAAATGACCTTACTAGTTAACTAGTGAGTGTTTTGTGGCTTACATGTTCACTAGTAGGCGTCAAAATGATATTACTAGTGAACTAGTGAGCGTTTTGTGGCTTACATGTTCAATAGTAAGCCTCAAAATGATCTTACTAGTGAACTAGTGGGCACATTTATGGCCTTACATGTTCACTAGTAAGCCTCAAAATGATCTTACCAGTGAACTAGTGGGCGTTTTGCGTCTTACATGTCAACTAGTAAGCCTCAAAATGATCTTACTAGTGAACTAGTGGGTATTTTGTGGCTTACCTGTTCACTAGTAAGCGTCAAAATGATCTCACTAGTAAACTAGTGGGCAAGTTTATGGCCTTACATGTTCACTAGTAAGCGTGAAAATGACCTTACTAGTGAACTAGTGACAATTTGTGGCTTACATGTTCACGAGTAAGTATCAAAATGACCTTACTAGTGAACTAGTGAGCGTTTTGTGGCTTACATGTTCACTAGTAAGCCTCAAAATTATCTTCCGAGTGAGCTAAGGGGCGTTTTGTGGCTTACATGTCAACTAGTAAGCATCAAAATGATCTTACTAGTGAACTAGTGGGCGTTTTGTGGCTTACATGTTCACTAGTAAGTGTCAAAATGACCTTACTAGTTAACTAGTGAGTGTTTTGTGGCTTACATGTTCACTAGTAGGCGTCAAAATGATCTTACTAGTGAACTAGTGAGCGTTTTGTGGCTTACATGTTCAATAGTAAGCCTCAAAATGATCTTACTAGTGAACTAGTGGGCACATTTATGGCCTTACATGTTCACTAGTAAGCCTCAAAATGATCTTACCAGTGAACTAGTGGGCGTTTTGCGTCTTACATGTCAACTAGTAAGCCTCAAAATGATCTTACTAGTGAACTAGTGGGTATTTTGTGGCTTACATGTCAACTAGTAAGCCTCAAAATGATCTTACTAGTGAACTAGTGGGCACATTTATGGCCTTATATGTTAACTAGTAAGCCTCAAAATGATCTTACTAGTGAACTAGTGGGCGTTTTGTGACTTACATGTTCACGAGTAAGCGTCAAAATGATCTTACTAGTGAACTAGTGGGCGTTTTGCGGCTTGCATGTCAACTAGTAAGCCTCAAAATGATCTTACTAGTGAACTAGTGGGCGTTTTGTGGCTTACATGTCAACTAGTAAGCCTCAAAATGATTACTAGTGAACTAGTGGGCGTTTTGTGGCTTACATGTTCACGAGTAAGCGTCAAAATGATCTTACTAGTGAACTAGTGTGCGTTTTGCGGCTTGCATGTCAACAAGTAAGCCTCAAAATGATCTTACTAGTGAACTAGTGGGCGTTTTGTGGCTTACATGTTCACTAGTAAGTGTCAAAATGACCTTACTAGTTAACTAGTGAGTGTTTTGTGGCTTACATGTTCACTAGTAAGCGTCAAAATGACCTTACTAGTGAACTAGTGAGCGTTTTGTGGCGTACATGTTCACTAGTAAGCATCAAAATGATCTTACCAGTGAACTCGTGGGCGTTTTGCGGCTTACATGTCAACTAGTAAGCCTCAAAATGATCTTACTAGTGAACTAGTGGGCATTTTGTGGCTTACATGTCAACCAGTAAGCCTCAAAATGATCTTACTAGTGAACTAGTGGTCACATTTATGGCCTTACATGTTCACTAGTAAGCGTCAAAATGATCTTACTAGTAAACTAGTGGGCACATTTATGGCCTTACATGTTCACTAGTAAGCGTCAAAATGACCTTACTAGTGAACTAGTGAGCGTTTTGTGGCGTACATGTTCACTAGTAAGCATCAAAATGATCTTACCAGTGAACTCGTGGGCGTTTTGCGGCTTACATGTCAACTACTAAGCCTCACAATGATCTTACTAGTGAACTAGTGGGCATTTTGTGGCTTACATGTCAACTACTAAGCCTCAAAATGATCTTAGTAGTGAACTAGTGGGCACATTTATGGCCTTACATGTTCACTTGTAAGCCTCAAAATGATCTTACGAGTAAGCTAAGGGGCGTTTTGCGGCTTACATGTCAACGAGTAAGCCTCAAAATGATCTTACTAGTGAACTAGTGGGCACATTTATGGCCTTACATGTTCACTAGTAAGCGTCAAAATGATCTTACTAGTAAACTAGTGGGCAAGTTTATGGCCTTACATGTTCACTAGTAAGCGTGAAAATGACCTTACTAGTGAACTAGTGACAATTTGTGGCTTACATGTTCACGAATAAGTATCAAAATAACCTTACTAGTGAACTAGTGAGCGTTTTGTGGCTTACATGTTCACTAGTAAGCCTCAAAATTATCTTCCGAGTGAGCTAAGGGGCGTTTTGTGGCTTACATGTCAACTAGTAAGCCTCAAAATGATCTTACTAGTGAACTAGTGGGCGTTTTGTGGCTTACATGTTCACTAGTAAGTGTCAAAATGACCTTACTAGTTAACTAGTGAGTGTTTTGTGGCTTACATGTTCACTAGTAGGCGTCAAAATGATATTACTAGTGAACTAGTGAGCGTTTTGTGGCTTACATGTTCAATAGTAAGCCTCAAAATGATCTTACTAGTGAACTAGTGGGCACATTTATGGCCTTACATGTTCACTAGTAAGCCTCAAAATGATCTTACTAGTGAACTAGTGGGCGTTTTGTGACTTACATGTTCACGAGTAAGCGTCAAAATGATCTTACTAGTGAACTAGTGGGCGTTTTGCGGCTTGCATGTCAACTAGTAAGCCTCAAAATGATCTTACTAGTGAACTAGTGGGCACATTTATGGCCTTATATGTTAACTAGTAAGCCTCAAAATGATCTTACTAGTGAACTAGTGGGCGTTTTGTGGCTTACATGTTCATGAGTAAGCGTCAAAATGATCTTACTAGTGAACTAGTGGGCGTTTTGCGGCTTGCATGTCAACTAGTAAGCCTCAAAATGATCTTACTAGTGAACTAGTGGGCGTTTTGCGGCTTGCATGTCAACTAGTAAGCCTCAAAATGATCTTACGAGTGAACTAGTGGGCGTTTTGTGGCTTACATGTTCACTAGTAAGTGTCAAAATGACCTTACTAGTTAACTAGTGAGTGTTTTGTGGCTTACATGTTCACTAGTAAGCGTCAAAATGACCTTACTAGTGAACTAGTGAGCGTTTTGTGGCGTACATGTTCACTAGTAAGCATCAAAATGATCTTACCAGTGAACTCGTGGGCGTTTTGCGGCTTACATGTCAACTACTAAGCCTCACAATGATCTTACTAGTGAACTAGTGGGCATTTTGTGGCTTACATGTCAACTACTAAGCCTCAAAATGATCTTACTAGTGAACTAGTGGGCACATTTTTGGCCTTACATGTTCACTTGTAAGCCTCAAAATGATCTTACGAGTAAGCTAAGGGGCGTTTTGCGGCTTACATGTCAACGAGTAAGCCTCAAAATGATCTTACTAGTGAACTAGTGGGCACATTTATGGCCTTACATGTTCACTAGTAAGCGTCAAAATGATCTTACTAGTAAACTAGTGGGCAAGTTTATGGCCTTACATGTTCACTAGTAAGCGTGAAAATGACCTTACTAGTGAACTAGTGACAATTTGTGGCTTACATGTTCACGAATAAGTATCAAAATAACCTTACTAGTGAACTAGTGAGCGTTTTGTGGCTTACATGTTCACTAGTAAGCCTCAAAATTATCTTCCGAGTGAGCTAAGGGGCGTTTTGTGGCTTACATGTCAACTAGTAAGCCTCAAAATGATCTTACTAGTGAACTAGTGGGCGTTTTGTGGCTTACATGTTCACTAGTAAGTGTCAAAATGACCTTACTAGTTAACTAGTGAGTGTTTTGTGGCTTACATGTTCACTAGTAGGCGTCAAAATGATATTACTAGTGAACTAGTGAGCGTTTTGTGGCTTACATGTTCAATAGTAAGCCTCAAAATGATCTTACTAGTGAACTAGTGGGCACATTTATGGCCTTACATGTTCACTAGTAAGCCTCAAAATGATCTTACTAGTGAACTAGTGGGCGTTTTGTGACTTACATGTTCACGAGTAAGCGTCAAAATGATCTTACTAGTGAACTAGTGGGCGTTTTGCGGCTTGCATGTCAACTAGTAAGCCTCAAAATGATCTTACTAGTGAACTAGTGGGCACATTTATGGCCTTATATGTTAACTAGTAAGCCTCAAAATGATCTTACTAGTGAACTAGTGGGCGTTTTGTGGCTTACATGTTCATGAGTAAGCGTAAAAATGATCTTACTAGTGAACTAGTGGGCGTTTTGCGGCTTGCATGTCAACTAGTAAGCCTCAAAATGATCTTACGAGTGAACTAGTGGGCGTTTTGCGGCTTACATGTTCACTAGTAAGCGTCAAAATGACCTTACTAGTGAATTAGTGAGCGTTTTGTGGCTTACATGTCAACCAGTAAGCCTCAAAATGATCTTACTAGTGAACTAGTGGGCACATTTATGGCCTTACATGTTCACTAGTAAGCGTCAAAATGATCTTACTAGTAAACTAGTGGGCACATTTATGGCCTTACATGTTCACTAGTAAGCGTCAAAATGATCTTACTAGTGAACTAGTGGGCATTTTGTGGCTTACATATCAACTAGTAAGCCTCAAAATGATCTTACTAGTGAACTAGTGGGCACATTTATGGCCTTACATGTTCACTTGTAAGCCTCAAAATGATCTTACGAGTAAGCTAAGGGGCGTTTTGCGGCTTAAATGTCAACGAGTAAGCCTCAAAATGATCTTACTAGTGAACTAGTGGGCACATTTATGGCCTTACATGTTCACTAGTAAGCGTCAAAATGATCTTACTAGTAAACTAGTGGGCAAGTTTATGGCCTTACATGTTCACTAGTAAGCGTGAAAATGACCTTACTAGTGAACTAGTGACAATTTGTGGCTTACATGTTCACCCGTAAGCGTCAAAATGATCTTACTAGTGAACTAGTGAGCGTTTTGTGGCTTACATGTTCACTAGTAAGCCTCAAAATGATCTTCCGAGTGAGCTAAGGGGCGTTTTGTGGCTTACATGTCAACTAGTAATCCTCAAAATGATCTTACTAGTGAACTAGTGGGCGTTTTGTGGCTTACATGTTCACTAGTAAGCCTCAAAATGATCTTACTAGTGAACTAGTGGGCACATTTATGGCCTTACATGTTCACTAGTAAGCGTCAAAATGATCTTACTAGTGAACTCTTGTGCATTTTGCGGCTTGCATGTCAACAAGTAAGCCTCAAAATGATCTTACTAGTGAACTAGTGGGCGTTTTGTGGCTTACATGTTCACTAGTAAGTGTCAAAATGACCTTATTAGTTAACTAGTGAGTGTTTTGTGGCTTACATGTTCACTAGTAAGCGTCAAAATGACCTTACTAGTGAACTAGGGAGCGTTTTGTGGCTTACATGTTCACTAGTAAGCATCAAAATGATCTTACCAGTGAACTCGTGGGCGTTTTGCGGCTTACATGTCAACTAGTAAGCCTCAAAATGATTACTAGTGAACTAGTGGGCGTTTTGTGGCTTACATGTTCATGAGTAAGCGTCAAAATGATCTTACTAGTGAACTAGTGGGCGTTTTGCGGCTTGCATGTCAACAAGTAAGCCTCAAAATGATCGTACTAGTGAACTAGTGGGCGTTCTGTGGCGTACATGTTCACTAGTAAGTGTCAAAATGACCTTACTAGTTAACTAATGAGCGTTTTGTGGCTTACATGTTCACTAGTAAGCGTCAAAATGATCTTACTAGTGAACTCTTGTGCATTTTGCGGCTTGCATGTCAACAAGTAAGCCTCAAAATGATCTTACTAGTGAACTAGTGGGCGTTTTGTGGCTTACATGTTCACTAGTAAGTGTCAAAATGACCTTACTAGTTAACTAGTGAGTGTTTTGTGGCTTACATGTTCACTAGTAAGCGTCAAAATGACCTTACTAGTGAACTAGTGAGCGTTTTGTGGCTTACATGTTCACTAGTAAGCATCAAAATGATCTTACCAGTGAACTCGTGGGCGTTTTGCGGCTTACATGTCAACTAGTAAGCCTCAAAATGATTACTAGTGAACTAGTGGGCGTTTTGTGGCTTACATGTTCACGAGTAAGTGTCAAAATGATCTTACTAGTGAACTAGTGGGCGTTTTGCGGCTTGCATGTCAACAAGTAAGCCTCAAAATGATCTTACTAGTGAACTAGTGGGTGTTTTGTGGCTTACATGTTCACTAGTAAGCGTCAAAAGGACCTTACTAGTGAACTAGTGAGCGTTTTGTGGCTTACATGTTCACTAGTAAGCATCAAAATGATCTTACCAGTGAACTCGTGGGCGTTTTGCGGCTTACATGTCAACTAGTAAGCCTCAAAATGATCTTACTAGTGAACTAGTGGGCATTTTGTGGCTTACATGTCAACGAGTAAGCCTCAAAATGATCTTACTAGTGAACTAGTGGGCACATTTATGGCCTTACATGTTCACTAGTAAACGTCAAAATGATCTTACTAGTAAACTAGTGGGCAAGTTTATGTTCTTACATGTTCACTAGTAAGCGTGAAAATGACCTTACTAGTGAACTAGTGACAATTTGTGGCTTACATGTTCACGAGTAAGTATCAAAATGACCTTACTAGTGAACTAGTGAGCGTTTTGTGGCTTACATGTTCACTAGTAAGCCTCAAAATTATCTTCCGAGTGAGCTAAGGGGCGTTTTGTGGCTTACATGTCAACTAGTAAGCCTCAAAATGATCTTACTAGTGAACTAGTGGGCGTTTTGTGGCTTACATGTTCACTAGTAAGTGTCAAAATGACCTTACTAGTTAACTAGTGAGTGTTTTGTGGCTTACATGTTCACTAGTAGGCGTCAAAATGATCTTACTAGTGAACTAGTGAGCGTTTTGTGGCTTACATGTTCAATAGTAAGCCTCAAAATGATCTTACTAGTGAACTAGTGGGCACATTTATGGCCTTACATGTTCACTAGTAAGCCTCAAAATGATCTTACCAGTGAACTAGTGGGCGTTTTGCGTCTTACATGTCAACTAGTAAGCCTCAAAATGATCTTACTAGTGAACTAGTGGGTATTTTGTGGCTTACATGTCAACTAGTAAGCCTCAAAATGATCTTACTAGTGAACTAGTGGGCACATTTATGGCCTTATATGTTAACTAGTAAGCCTCAAAATGATCTTACTAGTGAACTAGTGGGCGTTTTGTGACTTACATGTTCACGAGTAAGCGTCAAAATGATCTTACTAGTGAACTAGTGGGCGTTTTGCGGCTTGCATGTCAACTAGTAAGCCTCAAAATGATCTTACTAGTGAACTAGTGGGCGTTTTGTGGCTTACATGTCAACTAGTAAGCCTCAAAATGATTACTAGTGAACTAGTGGGCGTTTTGTGGCTTACATGTTCACGAGTAAGCGTCAAAATGATCTTACTAGTGAACTAGTGTGCGTTTTGCGGCTTGCATGTCAACAAGTAAGCCTCAAAATGATCTTACTAGTGAACTAGTGGGCGTTTTGTGGCTTACATGTTCACTAGTAAGTGTCAAAATGACCTTACTAGTTAACTAGTGAGTGTTTTGTGGCTTACATGTTCACTAGTAAGCGTCAAAATGACCTTACTAGTGAACTAGTGAGCGTTTTGTGGCGTACATGTTCACTAGTAAGCATCAAAATGATCTTACCAGTGAACTCGTGGGCGTTTTGCGGCTTACATGTCAACTAGTAAGCCTCAAAATGATCTTACTAGTGAACTAGTGGGCATTTTGTGGCTTACATGTCAACCAGTAAGCCTCAAAATGATCTTACTAGTGAACTAGTGGTCACATTTATGGCCTTACATGTTCACTAGTAAGCGTCAAAATGATCTTACTAGTAAACTAGTGGGCACATTTATGGCCTTACATGTTCACTAGTAAGCGTCAAAATGACCTTACTAGTGAACTAGTGAGCGTTTTGTGGCGTACATGTTCACTAGTAAGCATCAAAATGATCTTACCAGTGAACTCGTGGGCGTTTTGCGGCTTACATGTCAACTACTAAGCCTCACAATGATCTTACTAGTGAACTAGTGGGCATTTTGTGGCTTACATGTCAACTACTAAGCCTCAAAATGATCTTAGTAGTGAACTAGTGGGCACATTTATGGCCTTACATGTTCACTTGTAAGCCTCAAAATGATCTTACGAGTAAGCTAAGGGGCGTTTTGCGGCTTACATGTCAACGAGTAAGCCTCAAAATGATCTTACTAGTGAACTAGTGGGCACATTTATGGCCTTACATGTTCACTAGTAAGCGTCAAAATGATCTTACTAGTAAACTAGTGGGCAAGTTTATGGCCTTACATGTTCACTAGTAAGCGTGAAAATGACCTTACTAGTGAACTAGTGACAATTTGTGGCTTACATGTTCACGAATAAGTATCAAAATAACCTTACTAGTGAACTAGTGAGCGTTTTGTGGCTTACATGTTCACTAGTAAGCCTCAAAATTATCTTCCGAGTGAGCTAAGGGGCGTTTTGTGGCTTACATGTCAACTAGTAAGCCTCAAAATGATCTTACTAGTGAACTAGTGGGCGTTTTGTGGCTTACATGTTCACTAGTAAGTGTCAAAATGACCTTACTAGTTAACTAGTGAGTGTTTTGTGGCTTACATGTTCACTAGTAGGCGTCAAAATGATATTACTAGTGAACTAGTGAGCGTTTTGTGGCTTACATGTTCAATAGTAAGCCTCAAAATTATCTTCCGAGTGAGCTAAGGGGCGTTTTGTGGCTTACATGTCAACTAGTAAGCCTCAAAATGATCTTACTAGTGAACTAGTGGGCGTTTTGTGGCTTACATGTTCACTAGTAAGTGTCAAAATGACCTTACTAGTTAACTAGTGAGTGTTTTGTGGCTTACATGTTCACTAGTAGGCGTCAAAATGATATTACTAGTGAACTAGTGAGCGTTTTGTGGCTTACATGTTCAATAGTAAGCCTCAAAATGATCTTACTAGTGAACTAGTGGGCACATTTATGGCCTTACATGTTCACTAGTAAGCCTCAAAATGATCTTACTAGTGAACTAGTGGGCGTTTTGTGACTTACATGTTCACGAGTAAGCGTCAAAATGATCTTACTAGTGAACTAGTGGGCGTTTTGCGGCTTGCATGTCAACTAGTAAGCCTCAAAATGATCTTACTAGTGAACTAGTGGGCACATTTATGGCCTTATATGTTAACTAGTAAGCCTCAAAATGATCTTACTAGTGAACTAGTGGGCGTTTTGTGGCTTACATGTTCATGAGTAAGCGTAAAAATGATCTTACTAGTGAACTAGTGGGCGTTTTGCGGCTTGCATGTCAACTAGTAAGCCTCAAAATGATCTTACGAGTGAACTAGTGGGCGTTTTGCGGCTTACATGTTCACTAGTAAGCGTCAAAATGACCTTACTAGTGAATTAGTGAGCGTTTTGTGGCTTACATGTCAACCAGTAAGCCTCAAAATGATCTTACTAGTGAACTAGTGGGCACATTTATGGCCTTACATGTTCACTAGTAAGCGTCAAAATGATCTTACTAGTAAACTAGTGGGCACATTTATGGCCTTACATGTTCACTAGTAAGCGTCAAAATGATCTTACTAGTGAACTAGTGGGCATTTTGTGGCTTACATATCAACTAGTAAGCCTCAAAATGATCTTACTAGTGAACTAGTGGGCACATTTATGGCCTTACATGTTCACTTGTAAGCCTCAAAATGATCTTACGAGTAAGCTAAGGGGCGTTTTGCGGCTTAAATGTCAACGAGTAAGCCTCAAAATGATCTTACTAGTGAACTAGTGGGCACATTTATGGCCTTACATGTTCACTAGTAAGCGTCAAAATGATCTTACTAGTAAACTAGTGGGCAAGTTTATGGCCTTACATGTTCACTAGTAAGCGTGAAAATGACCTTACTAGTGAACTAGTGACAATTTGTGGCTTACATGTTCACCCGTAAGCGTCAAAATGATCTTACTAGTGAACTAGTGAGCGTTTTGTGGCTTACATGTTCACTAGTAAGCCTCAAAATGATCTTCCGAGTGAGCTAAGGGGCGTTTTGTGGCTTACATGTCAACTAGTAATCCTCAAAATGATCTTACTAGTGAACTAGTGGGCGTTTTGTGGCTTACATGTTCACTAGTAAGCCTCAAAATGATCTTACTAGTGAACTAGTGGGCACATTTATGGCCTTACATGTTCACTAGTAAGCGTCAAAATGATCTTACTAGTGAACTCTTGTGCATTTTGCGGCTTGCATGTCAACAAGTAAGCCTCAAAATGATCTTACTAGTGAACTAGTGGGCGTTTTGTGGCTTACATGTTCACTAGTAAGTGTCAAAATGACCTTATTAGTTAACTAGTGAGTGTTTTGTGGCTTACATGTTCACTAGTAAGCGTCAAAATGACCTTACTAGTGAACTAGGGAGCGTTTTGTGGCTTACATGTTCACTAGTAAGCATCAAAATGATCTTACCAGTGAACTCGTGGGCGTTTTGCGGCTTACATGTCAACTAGTAAGCCTCAAAATGATTACTAGTGAACTAGTGGGCGTTTTGTGGCTTACATGTTCATGAGTAAGCGTCAAAATGATCTTACTAGTGAACTAGTGGGCGTTTTGCGGCTTGCATGTCAACAAGTAAGCCTCAAAATGATCGTACTAGTGAACTAGTGGGCGTTCTGTGGCGTACATGTTCACTAGTAAGTGTCAAAATGACCTTACTAGTTAACTAATGAGCGTTTTGTGGCTTACATGTTCACTAGTAAGCGTCAAAATGATCTTACTAGTGAACTCTTGTGCATTTTGCGGCTTGCATGTCAACAAGTAAGCCTCAAAATGATCTTACTAGTGAACTAGTGGGCGTTTTGTGGCTTACATGTTCACTAGTAAGTGTCAAAATGACCTTACTAGTTAACTAGTGAGTGTTTTGTGGCTTACATGTTCACTAGTAAGCGTCAAAATGACCTTACTAGTGAACTAGTGAGCGTTTTGTGGCTTACATGTTCACTAGTAAGCATCAAAATGATCTTACCAGTGAACTCGTGGGCGTTTTGCGGCTTACATGTCAACTAGTAAGCCTCAAAATGATTACTAGTGAACTAGTGGGCGTTTTGTGGCTTACATGTTCACGAGTAAGTGTCAAAATGATCTTACTAGTGAACTAGTGGGCGTTTTGCGGCTTGCATGTCAACAAGTAAGCCTCAAAATGATCTTACTAGTGAACTAGTGGGTGTTTTGTGGCTTACATGTTCACTAGTAAGCGTCAAAAGGACCTTACTAGTGAACTAGTGAGCGTTTTGTGGCTTACATGTTCACTAGTAAGCATCAAAATGATCTTACCAGTGAACTCGTGGGCGTTTTGCGGCTTACATGTCAACTAGTAAGCCTCAAAATGATCTTACTAGTGAACTAGTGGGCATTTTGTGGCTTACATGTCAACGAGTAAGCCTCAAAATGATCTTACTAGTGAACTAGTGGGCACATTTATGGCCTTACATGTTCACTAGTAAACGTCAAAATGATCTTACTAGTAAACTAGTGGGCAAGTTTATGTTCTTACATGTTCACTAGTAAGCGTGAAAATGACCTTACTAGTGAACTAGTGACAATTTGTGGCTTACATGTTCACGAGTAAGTATCAAAATGACCTTACTAGTGAACTAGTGAGCGTTTTGTGGCTTACATGTTCACTAGTAAGCCTCAAAATTATCTTCCGAGTGAGCTAAGGGGCGTTTTGTGGCTTACATGTCAACTAGTAAGCCTCAAAATGATCTTACTAGTGAACTAGTGGGCGTTTTGTGGCTTACATGTTCACTAGTAAGTGTCAAAATGACCTTACTAGTTAACTAGTGAGTGTTTTGTGGCTTACATGTTCACTAGTAGGCGTCAAAATGATCTTACTAGTGAACTAGTGAGCGTTTTGTGGCTTACATGTTCAATAGTAAGCCTCAAAATGATCTTACTAGTGAACTAGTGGGCACATTTATGGCCTTACATGTTCACTAGTAAGCCTCAAAATGATCTTACCAGTGAACTAGTGGGCGTTTTGCGTCTTACATGTCAACTAGTAAGCCTCAAAATGATCTTACTAGTGAACTAGTGGGTATTTTGTGGCTTACATGTCAACTAGTAAGCCTCAAAATGATCTTACTAGTGAACTAGTGGGCACATTTATGGCCTTATATGTTAACTAGTAAGCCTCAAAATGATCTTACTAGTGAACTAGTGGGCGTTTTGTGACTTACATGTTCACGAGTAAGCGTCAAAATGATCTTACTAGTGAACTAGTGGGCGTTTTGCGGCTTGCATGTCAACTAGTAAGCCTCAAAATGATCTTACTAGTGAACTAGTGGGCGTTTTGTGGCTTACATGTCAACTAGTAAGCCTCAAAATGATTACTAGTGAACTAGTGGGCGTTTTGTGGCTTACATGTTCACGAGTAAGCGTCAAAATGATCTTACTAGTGAACTAGTGTGCGTTTTGCGGCTTGCATGTCAACAAGTAAGCCTCAAAATGATCTTACTAGTGAACTAGTGGGCGTTTTGTGGCTTACATGTTCACTAGTAAGTGTCAAAATGACCTTACTAGTTAACTAGTGAGTGTTTTGTGGCTTACATGTTCACTAGTAAGCGTCAAAATGACCTTACTAGTGAACTAGTGAGCGTTTTGTGGCGTACATGTTCACTAGTAAGCATCAAAATGATCTTACCAGTGAACTCGTGGGCGTTTTGCGGCTTACATGTCAACTAGTAAGCCTCAAAATGATCTTACTAGTGAACTAGTGGGCATTTTGTGGCTTACATGTCAACCAGTAAGCCTCAAAATGATCTTACTAGTGAACTAGTGGTCACATTTATGGCCTTACATGTTCACTAGTAAGCGTCAAAATGATCTTACTAGTAAACTAGTGGGCACATTTATGGCCTTACATGTTCACTAGTAAGCGTCAAAATGACCTTACTAGTGAACTAGTGAGCGTTTTGTGGCGTACATGTTCACTAGTAAGCATCAAAATGATCTTACCAGTGAACTCGTGGGCGTTTTGCGGCTTACATGTCAACTACTAAGCCTCACAATGATCTTACTAGTGAACTAGTGGGCATTTTGTGGCTTACATGTCAACTACTAAGCCTCAAAATGATCTTAGTAGTGAACTAGTGGGCACATTTATGGCCTTACATGTTCACTTGTAAGCCTCAAAATGATCTTACGAGTAAGCTAAGGGGCGTTTTGCGGCTTACATGTCAACGAGTAAGCCTCAAAATGATCTTACTAGTGAACTAGTGGGCACATTTATGGCCTTACATGTTCACTAGTAAGCGTCAAAATGATCTTACTAGTAAACTAGTGGGCAAGTTTATGGCCTTACATGTTCACTAGTAAGCGTGAAAATGACCTTACTAGTGAACTAGTGACAATTTGTGGCTTACATGTTCACGAATAAGTATCAAAATAACCTTACTAGTGAACTAGTGAGCGTTTTGTGGCTTACATGTTCACTAGTAAGCCTCAAAATTATCTTCCGAGTGAGCTAAGGGGCGTTTTGTGGCTTACATGTCAACTAGTAAGCCTCAAAATGATCTTACTAGTGAACTAGTGGGCGTTTTGTGGCTTACATGTTCACTAGTAAGTGTCAAAATGACCTTACTAGTTAACTAGTGAGTGTTTTGTGGCTTACATGTTCACTAGTAGGCGTCAAAATGATATTACTAGTGAACTAGTGAGCGTTTTGTGGCTTACATGTTCAATAGTAAGCCTCAAAATGATCTTACTAGTGAACTAGTGGGCACATTTATGGCCTTACATGTTCACTAGTAAGCCTCAAAATGATCTTACTAGTGAACTAGTGGGCGTTTTGTGACTTACATGTTCACGAGTAAGCGTCAAAATGATCTTACTAGTGAACTAGTGGGCGTTTTGCGGCTTGCATGTCAACTAGTAAGCCTCAAAATGATCTTACTAGTGAACTAGTGGGCACATTTATGGCCTTATATGTTAACTAGTAAGCCTCAAAATGATCTTACTAGTGAACTAGTGGGCGTTTTGTGGCTTACATGTTCATGAGTAAGCGTCAAAATGATCTTACTAGTGAACTAGTGGGCGTTTTGCGGCTTGCATGTCAACTAGTAAGCCTCAAAATGATCTTACGAGTGAACTAGTGGGCGTTTTGCGGCTTACATGTTCACTAGTAAGCGTCAAAATGACCTTACTAGTGAATTAGTGAGCGTTTTGTGGCTTACATGTCAACCAGTAAGCCTCAAAATGATCTTACTAGTGAACTAGTGGGCACATTTATGGCCTTACATGTTCACTAGTAAGCGTCAAAATGATCTTACTAGTAAACTAGTGGGCACATTTATGGCCTTACATGTTCACTAGTAAGCGTCAAAATGATCTTACTAGTGAACTAGTGGGCATTTTGTGGCTTACATATCAACTAGTAAGCCTCAAAATGATCTTACTAGTGAACTAGTGGGCGTTTTGCGGCTTGCATGTCAACTAGTAAGCCTCAAAATGATCTTACGAGTGAACTAGTGGGCGTTTTGTGGCTTACATGTTCACTAGTAAGTGTCAAAATGACCTTACTAGTTAACTAGTGAGTGTTTTGTGGCTTACATGTTCACTAGTAAGCGTCAAAATGACCTTACTAGTGAACTAGTGAGCGTTTTGTGGCGTACATGTTCACTAGTAAGCATCAAAATGATCTTACCAGTGAACTCGTGGGCGTTTTGCGGCTTACATGTCAACTACTAAGCCTCACAATGATCTTACTAGTGAACTAGTGGGCATTTTGTGGCTTACATGTCAACTACTAAGCCTCAAAATGATCTTACTAGTGAACTAGTGGGCACATTTATGGCCTTACATGTTCACTTGTAAGCCTCAAAATGATCTTACGAGTAAGCTAAGGGGCGTTTTGCGGCTTACATGTCAACGAGTAAGCCTCAAAATGATCTTACTAGTGAACTAGTGGGCACATTTATGGCCTTACATGTTCACTAGTAAGCGTCAAAATGATCTTACTAGTAAACTAGTGGGCAAGTTTATGGCCTTACATGTTCACTAGTAAGCGTGAAAATGACCTTACTAGTGAACTAGTGACAATTTGTGGCTTACATGTTCACGAATAAGTATCAAAATAACCTTACTAGTGAACTAGTGAGCGTTTTGTGGCTTACATGTTCACTAGTAAGCCTCAAAATTATCTTCCGAGTGAGCTAAGGGGCGTTTTGTGGCTTACATGTCAACTAGTAAGCCTCAAAATGATCTTACTAGTGAACTAGTGGGCGTTTTGTGGCTTACATGTTCACTAGTAAGTGTCAAAATGACCTTACTAGTTAACTAGTGAGTGTTTTGTGGCTTACATGTTCACTAGTAGGCGTCAAAATGATATTACTAGTGAACTAGTGAGCGTTTTGTGGCTTACATGTTCAATAGTAAGCCTCAAAATGATCTTACTAGTGAACTAGTGGGCACATTTATGGCCTTACATGTTCACTAGTAAGCCTCAAAATGATCTTACTAGTGAACTAGTGGGCGTTTTGTGACTTACATGTTCACGAGTAAGCGTCAAAATGATCTTACTAGTGAACTAGTGGGCGTTTTGCGGCTTGCATGTCAACTAGTAAGCCTCAAAATGATCTTACTAGTGAACTAGTGGGCACATTTATGGCCTTATATGTTAACTAGTAAGCCTCAAAATGATCTTACTAGTGAACTAGTGGGCGTTTTGTGGCTTACATGTTCATGAGTAAGCGTAAAAATGATCTTACTAGTGAACTAGTGGGCGTTTTGCGGCTTGCATGTCAACTAGTAAGCCTCAAAATGATCTTACGAGTGAACTAGTGGGCGTTTTGCGGCTTACATGTTCACTAGTAAGCGTCAAAATGACCTTACTAGTGAATTAGTGAGCGTTTTGTGGCTTACATGTCAACCAGTAAGCCTCAAAATGATCTTACTAGTGAACTAGTGGGCACATTTATGGCCTTACATGTTCACTAGTAAGCGTCAAAATGATCTTACTAGTAAACTAGTGGGCACATTTATGGCCTTACATGTTCACTAGTAAGCGTCAAAATGATCTTACTAGTGAACTAGTGGGCATTTTGTGGCTTACATATCAACTAGTAAGCCTCAAAATGATCTTACTAGTGAACTAGTGGGCACATTTATGGCCTTACATGTTCACTTGTAAGCCTCAAAATGATCTTACGAGTAAGCTAAGGGGCGTTTTGCGGCTTAAATGTCAACGAGTAAGCCTCAAAATGATCTTACTAGTGAACTAGTGGGCACATTTATGGCCTTACATGTTCACTAGTAAGCGTCAAAATGATCTTACTAGTAAACTAGTGGGCAAGTTTATGGCCTTACATGTTCACTAGTAAGCGTGAAAATGACCTTACTAGTGAACTAGTGACAATTTGTGGCTTACATGTTCACCCGTAAGCGTCAAAATGACCTTACTAGTGAACTAGTGAGCGTTTTGTGGCTTACATGTTCACTAGTAAGCCTCAAAATGATCTTCCGAGTGAGCTAAGGGGCGTTTTGTGGCTTACATGTCAACTAGTAATCCTCAAAATGATCTTACTAGTGAACTAGTGGGCGTTTTGTGGCTTACATGTTCACTAGTAAGCCTCAAAATGATCTTACTAGTGAACTAGTGGGCACATTTATGGCCTTACATGTTCACTAGTAAGCGTCAAAATGATCTTACTAGTGAACTCTTGTGCATTTTGCGGCTTGCATGTCAACAAGTAAGCCTCAAAATGATCTTACTAGTGAACTAGTGGGCGTTTTGTGGCTTACATGTTCACTAGTAAGTGTCAAAATGACCTTATTAGTTAACTAGTGAGTGTTTTGTGGCTTACATGTTCACTAGTAAGCGTCAAAATGACCTTACTAGTGAACTAGGGA
Source organism: Hippocampus zosterae (assembly GCF_025434085.1). NCBI lineage: Eukaryota > Metazoa > Chordata > Actinopteri > Syngnathiformes > Syngnathidae > Hippocampus > Hippocampus zosterae. The sequence goes on along the minus strand of NC_067459.1, from coordinate 289,222 downwards.
GCGTTTTGTGGCTTACATGTTCACTAGTAAGCATCAAAATGATCTTACCAGTGAACTCGTGGGCGTTTTGCGGCTTACATGTCAACTAGTAAGCCTCAAAATGATTACTAGTGAACTAGTGGGCGTTTTGTGGCTTACATGTTCATGAGTAAGCGTCAAAATGATCTTACTAGTGAACTAGTGGGCGTTTTGCGGCTTGCATGTCAACAAGTAAGCCTCAAAATGATCGTACTAGTGAACTAGTGGGCGTTCTGTGGCGTACATGTTCACTAGTAAGTGTCAAAATGACCTTACTAGTTAACTAATGAGCGTTTTGTGGCTTACATGTTCACTAGTAAGCGTCAAAATGATCTTACTAGTGAACTCTTGTGCATTTTGCGGCTTGCATGTCAACAAGTAAGCCTCAAAATGATCTTACTAGTGAACTAGTGGGCGTTTTGTGGCTTACATGTTCACTAGTAAGTGTCAAAATGACCTTACTAGTTAACTAGTGAGTGTTTTGTGGCTTACATGTTCACTAGTAAGCGTCAAAATGACCTTACTAGTGAACTAGTGAGCGTTTTGTGGCTTACATGTTCACTAGTAAGCATCAAAATGATCTTACCAGTGAACTCGTGGGCGTTTTGCGGCTTACATGTCAACTAGTAAGCCTCAAAATGATTACTAGTGAACTAGTGGGCGTTTTGTGGCTTACATGTTCACGAGTAAGTGTCAAAATGATCTTACTAGTGAACTAGTGGGCGTTTTGCGGCTTGCATGTCAACAAGTAAGCCTCAAAATGATCTTACTAGTGAACTAGTGGGTGTTTTGTGGCTTACATGTTCACTAGTAAGCGTCAAAAGGACCTTACTAGTGAACTAGTGAGCGTTTTGTGGCTTACATGTTCACTAGTAAGCATCAAAATGATCTTACCAGTGAACTCGTGGGCGTTTTGCGGCTTACATGTCAACTAGTAAGCCTCAAAATGATCTTACTAGTGAACTAGTGGGCATTTTGTGGCTTACATGTCAACCAGTAAGCCTCAAAATGATCTTACTAGTGAACTAGTGGGCACATTTATGGCCTTACATGTTCACTAGTAAGCGTCAAAATGATCTTACTAGTAAACTAGTGGGCACATTTATGGCCTTACATGTTCACTAGTAAGCGTCAAAATGACCTTACTAGTGAACTAGTGGGCGTTTTGTGGCTTACATGTCAACTCGTAAGCCTCAAAATGATCTTACGAGTGAGCTTTTGGGCGTTTTGCGGCTTACATGTCAACTACTAAGCCTCACAATGATCTTACTAGTGAACTAGTGGGCATTTTGTGGCTGACATGTCAACTACTAAGCCTCAAAATGATCTTACTAGTGAACAATTGGGCACATTTATGGCCTTACATGTTCACTTGTAAGCCTCAAAATGATCTTACGAGTAAGCTAAGGGGCGTTTTGCGGCTTACATGTCAACGAGTAAGCCTCAAAATGATCTTACTAGTGAACTAGTGGGCACATTTATGGCCTTACATGTTCACTAGTAAGCGTCAAAATGATCTTACTAGTAAACTAGTGGGCAAGTTTATGGCCTTACATGTTCACTAGTAAGCGTGAAAATGACCTTACTAGTGAACTAGTGACAATTTGTGGCTTACATGGTCACGAGTAAGCGTCAAAATGACCTTACTAGTGAACTAGTGAGCGTTTTGTGGCTTACATGTTCACTAGTAAGCCTCAAAATGATCTTCCAAGTGAGCTAAGGGGCGTTTTGTGGCTTACATGTCAACTAGTAAGCCTCAAAATGATCTTACTAGTGAACTAGTGGGCGTTTTGTGGCTTACATGTTCACTAGTAAGCCTCAAAATGATCTTACTAGTGAACTAGTGGGCACATTTATGGCCTTACATGTTCACTAGTAAGCGTCAAAATGATCTTACTAGTGAACTCTTGTGCATTTTGCGGCTTGCATGTCAACAAGTAAGCCTCAAAATGATCTTACTAGTGAACTAGTGGGCGTTTTGTGGCTTACATGTTCACTAGTAAGTGTCAAAATGACCTTATTAGTTAACTAGTGAGTGTTTTGTGGCTTACATGTTCACTAGTAAGCATCAAAATGATCTTACCAGTGAACTCGTGGGCGTTTTGCGGCTTACATGTCAACTAGTAAGCCTCAAAATGATCTTACTAGTGAACTAGTGGTCACATTTATGGCCTTACATGTTCACTAGTAAGCGTCAAAATGATCTTACTAGTAAACTAGTGGGCACATTTATGGCCTTACATGTTCACTAGTAAGCGTCAAAATGACCTTACTAGTGAACTAGTGGGCGTTTTGTGGCTTACATGTCAACTCGTAAGCCTCAAAATGATCTTACGAGTGAGCTATTGGGCGTTTTGCGGCTTACATGTCAACTACTAAGCCTCACAATGATCTTACTAGTGAACTAGTGGGCATTTTGTGGCTTACATGTCAACTACTAAGCCTCAAAATGATCTTACTAGTGAACTAGTGGGCACATTTATGGCCTTACATGTTCACTTGTAAGCCTCAAAATGATCTTACGAGTAACCTAAGGGGCGTTTTGCGGCTTACATGTCAACGAGTAAGCCTCAAAATGATCTTACTAGTGAACTAGTGGGCACATTTATGGCCTTACATGTTCACTAGTAAGCGTCAAAATGATATTACTAGTAAACTAGTGGGCAAGTTTATGGCCTTACATGTTCACTAGTAAGTGTGAAAATGACCTTACTGGTGAACTAGTGACAATTTGTGGCTTACATGTTCACGAGTAAGTATCAAAATGACCTTACTCGTGAACTAGTGAGCGTTTTGTGGCTTACATGTTCACTAGTAAGCCTCAAAATTATCTTGCGAGTGAGCTAAGGGGCGTTTTGTGGCTTACATGTCAACTAGTAAGCCTCAAAATTATCTTACTAGTGAACTAGTGGGCGTTTTGTGGCTTACATGTTCACTAGTAAGTGTCAAAATGACCTTACTAGATAACTAGTGAGTGTTTTGTGGCTTACATGTTCACTAGTAGGCGTCAAAATGATATTACTAGTGAACTAGTGAGCGTTTTGTGGCTTACATGTTCAATAGTAAGCCTCAAAATGATCTTACTAGTGAACTAGTGGGCACATTTATGGCCTTACATGTTCACTAGTAAGCCTCAAAATGATCTTACCAGTGAACTAGTGGGCGTTTTGCGTCTTACATGTCAACTAGTAAGCCTCAAAATGATCTTACTAGTGAACTAGTGGGTATTTTGTGGCTTACCTGTTCACTAGTAAGCGTCAAAATTATCTCACTAGTAAACTAGTGGGCAAGTTTATGGCCTTACATGTTCACTAGTAAGCGTGAAAATGACCTTACTAGTGAACTAGTGACAATTTGTGGCTTACATGTTCACGAGTAAGTATCAAAATGACCTTACTAGTGAACTAGTGAGCGTTTTGTGGCTTACATGTTCACTAGTAAGCCTCAAAATTATCTTCCGAGTGAGCTAAGGGGCGTTTTGTGGCTTACATGTCAACTAGTAATCCTCAAAATGATCTTACTAGTGAACTAGTGGGCGTTTTGTGGCTTACATGTTCACTAGTAAGCCTCAAAATGATCTTACTAGTGAACTAGTGGGCACATTTATGGCCTAACATGTTCACTAGTAAGCCTCAAAATGATCTTACTAGTGAACTAGTGGGCGTTTTGCGTCTTACATGTCAACTAGTAAGCCTCAAAATGATCTTACTAGTGAACTAGTGGGTATTTTGTGGCTTACATGTCAACTAGTAAGCCTCAAAATGATCTTACTAGTGAACTAGTGGGCACATTTATGGCCTTATATGTTAACTAGTAAGCCTCAAAATGATCTTACTAGTGAACTAGTGGGCGTTTTGTGACTTACATGTTCACGAGTAAGCGTCAAAATGATCTTACTAGTGAACTAGTGGGCGTTTTGCGGCTTGCATGTCAACTAGTAAGCCTCAAAATGATCTTACTAGTGAACTAGTGGGCGTTTTGTGGCTTACATGTCAACTAGTAAGCCTCAAAATGATTACTAGTGAACTAGTGGGCGTTTTGTGGCTTACATGTTCACGAGTAAGCGTCAAAATGATCTTACTAGTGAACTAGTGTGCGTTTTGCGGCTTGCATGTCAACAAGTAAGCCTCAAAATGATCTTACTAGTGAACTAGTGGGCGTTTTGTGGCTTACATGTTCACTAGTAAGTGTCAAAATGACCTTACTAGTTAACTAGTGAGTGTTTTGTGGCTTACATGTTCACTAGTAAGCGTCAAAATGACCTTACTAGTGAACTAGTGAGCGTTTTGTGGCGTACATGTTCACTAGTAAGCATCAAAATGATCTTACCAGTGAACTCGTGGGCGTTTTGCGGCTTACATGTCAACTAGTAAGCCTCAAAATGATCTTACTAGTGAACTAGTGGGCATTTTGTGGCTTACATGTCAACCAGTAAGCCTCAAAATGATCTTACTAGTGAACTAGTGGTCACATTTATGGCCTTACATGTTCACTAGTAAGCGTCAAAATGATCTTACTAGTAAACTAGTGGGCACATTTATGGCCTTACATGTTCACCAGTAAGCGTCAAAATGACCTTACTAGTGAACTAGTGGGCGTTTTGCGGCTTACATGTCAACTACTAAGCCTCACAATGATCTTACTAGTGAACTAGTGGGCATTTTGTGGCTTACATGTCAACTACTAAGCCTCAAAATTATCTTACTAGTGAACTAGTGGGCACATTTATGGCCTTACATGTTCACTTGTAAGCCTCAAAATGATCTTACGAGTAAGCTAAGGGGCGTTTTGCGGCTTACATGTCAACGAGTAAGCCTCAAAATGATCTTACTAGTGAACTAGTGGGCACATTTATGGCCTTACATGTTCACTAGTAAGCGTCAAAATGATCTTACTAGTAAACTAGTGGGCAAGTTTATGGCCTTACATGTTCACTAGTAAGCGTGAAAATGACCTTACTAGTGAACTAGTGACAATTTGTGGCTTACATGTTCACTAGTAAGCCTCAAAATTATCTTCCGAGTGAGCTAAGGGGCGTTTTGTGGCTTACATGTCAACTAGTAAGCCTCAAAATGATCTTACTAGTGAACTAGTGGGCGTCTTGTGGCTTACATGTTCACTAGTAAGCGTCAAAATGATATTACTAGTGAACTAGTGAGCGTTTTGTGGCTTACATGTTCACTAGTAAGCCTCAAAATGATCTTACTAGTGAACTAGTGGGCACATTTATGGCCTTACATGTTCACTAGTAAGCCTCAAAATGATCTTACTAGTGAACTAGTGGGCGTTTTGTGACTTACATGTTCACGAGTAAGCGTCAAAATGATCTTACTAGTGAACTAGTGGGCGTTTTGCGGCTTGCATGTCAACTAGTAAGCCTCAAAATGATCTTACTAGTGAACTAGTGGGCGTTTTGTGGCTTACATGTTCATGAGTAAGCGTCAAAATGATCTTACTAGTGAACTAGTGGGCGTTTTGCGGCTTGCATGTCAACTAGTAAGCCTCAAAATGATCTTACGAGTGAACTAGTGGGCGTTTTGCGGCTTACATGTTCACTAGTAAGCGTCAAAATGACCTTACTAGTGAATTAGTGAGCGTTTTGTGGCTTACATGTCAACCAGTAAGCCTCAAAATTATCTTACTAGTGAACTAGTGGGCACATTTATGGCCTTACATGTTCACTAGTAAGCGTCAAAATGATCTTACTAGTAAACTAGTGGGCACATTTATGGCCTTACATGTTCACTAGTAAGCGTCAAAATGATCTTACTAGTGAACTAGTGGGCATTTTGTGGCTTACATATCAACTAGTAAGCCTCAAAATGATCTTACTAGTGAACTAGTGGGCACATTTATGGCCTTACATGTTCACTAGTAAGCCTCAAAATGATCTTACTAGTGAACTCGTGGGCGTTTTGTGGCTTACATGTTCACTAGTAAGCCTCAAAATGATCTTACTACTGAACTAGTGTGCACATTTATGGCCTTACATGTTCACTAGTAAGCCTCAAAATGATCTTACTAGTGAACTAGTGGGCATTTTGTGGCTTACATGTCAACTCGTAAGCCTCAAAATGATCTTACTAGTGAACTAGTGGGCACATTTATGGCCTTACATGTTCACTTGTAAGCCTCAAAATGATCTTACTAGTGAACTAGTGGGCGTTTTGTGGCTTACATGTTCACGAGTAAGCGTCAAAATGATCTTATTAGTGAACTAGTGGGCGTTTTGCGGCTTGCATGTCAACTAGTAAGCCTCAAAATGATTTTACGAGTGAACTAGTGGGCGTTTTGCGGCTTACATGTCAACAAGTAAGCCTCAAAATGATCTTACTAATGAACTAGTGGGTGTTTTGTGGCTTACATGTTCACTAGTAAGCGTCAAAATGACCTTACTAGTGAATTAGTGAGCGTTTTGTGGCTTACATGTCAACTAGTAAGCCTCAAAATGATCTTACTAGTGAACTAGTGGTTGTTTTGTGGCTTATAAGTTCACTAGTAAGCCTCAAAATGATCTTACTAGTGAACTAGTGGGCACATTTATGGCCTTACATGTTCACTAGTAAGCGTCAAAATGATCTTACTAGTGAACTAGTGGGCATTTTGTGGCTTACATGTCAACTAGTAAGCCTCAAAATGATCTTACGAGTGAACTAGTGGGCGTTTTGCGGCTTACATGTCAACAAGTAAGCCTCAAAATGATCTTACTAATGAACTAGTGGGTGTTTTGTGGCTTACATGTTCACTAGTAAGCGTCAAAATGACCTTACTAGTGAATTAGTGAGCGTTTTGTGGCTTACATGTCAACTAGTAAGCCTCAAAATGATCTTACTAGTGAACTAGTGGTTGTTTTGTGGCTTATAAGTTCACTAGTAAGCCTAAAAATGATCTTACTAGTGAACTAGTGGGCACATTTATGGCCTTACATGTTCACTAGTAAGCGTCAAAATGATCTTACTAGTGAACTAGTGGGCATTTTGTGGCTTACATGTCAACTAGTAAGCCTCAAAATGATCTTACTAGTGAACTAGTGGGCACATTTATGGCCTTACATGTTCACTAGTAAGCCTCAAAATGACCTTACTAGTTAACTAGTGAGTGTTTTGTGGCTTACATGTTCACTAGTAAGCGTCAAAATGACCTTACTAGTGAACTAGTGAGCGTTTTGTGGCTTACATCTTCACTAGTAAGCATCAAAATGATCTTACCAGTGAACTCGTGGGCGTTTTGCGGCTTACATGTCAACTAGTAAGCCTCAAAATAATCTTACTAGTGAACTAGTGGGCATTTTGTGGCTTACATGTCAACCAGTAAGCCTCAAAATGATCTTACTAGTGAACTAGTGGGCACATTTATGGCCTTACATGTTCACTAGTAAGCGTCAAAATGATCTTACTAGTAAACTAGTGGGCACATTTATGGCCTTACATGTTCACTAGTAAGCGTCAAAATGACCTTACTGGTGAACTAGTGAGTGCTTTGTGGCTTACATGTTCACTAGTAAGCCTCAAAATGATCTTACCAGTGAACTAGTGGGCGTTTTGTGGCTTACATGTTCACTAGTAAGCCTCAAAATAATCTTACTAGTGAACTCGTGGGTGTTTTGTGGCTTACATGTTCACTAGTAAGCCTCAAAATGATCTTACTAGTGAACTAGTGGGCACATTTATGGCCTTACATGTTCACTATTAAGAGTCAAAATGATCTTACTAGTGAACTAGTGGGCACATTTATGGCCTTACATGTTCACTAGTAAGCCTCAAAATGATCTTACTAGTGAACTAGTGGGCGTTTTGTGGCTTACATGTTCACTAGTAAGCGTCAAAATGACCTTACTAGTGAATTAGTGAGCGTTTTGTGGCTTACATGTCAACTAGTAAGCCTCAAAATGATCTTACTAGTGAACTCGTGGGCGTTTTGTGGCTTACATGTTCACTAGTAAGCCTCAAAATGATCTTACTAGTGAACTAGTGGGCGTTTTGTGGCTTACATCTTCACTCGTTAGCCTCAAAATGATCTTACTAGTGAACTAGTGGGCGTTTTGTGGCTTACATGTTCACTAGTAAGCCTCAAAATGATCTTACCAGTGAACTAGTGGGGGTTTTGCGGCTTATATGTCAACTAGTAAGCCTCAAAATGATCTTACTAGTGAACTAGTGGGGATTTTGTGGCTTACATGTCAACTAGTAAGCGTCAAAATGATCTTACTAGTGAACTAGTGGGCACATTTATGGCCTTACATGTTCACTAGTAAGCCTCAAAATGATCTTACCAGTGAACTAGTGGGCGTTTTGTGGCTTACATGTTCACTAGTAAGCCTCAAAATGATCTTACCAGTGAACTAGTGGGGGTTTTGCGGCTTATATTTCAACTAGTAAGCCTCAAAATGATCTTACTAGTGAACTAGTGGGGATTTTGTGGCTTACATGTCAACTAGTAAGCGTCAAAATGATCTTACTAGTGAACTAGTGGGCACATTTATGGCCTTACATGTTCACTAGTAAGCCTCAAAATGATCTTACCAGTGTACTAGTGGGCGTTTTGTGGCTTACATGTTCACGAGTAAGCGTCAAAATGATCTTACTAGTGAACTAGTGGCCGTTTTGCGGCTTACATGTCAACAAGTAAGCCTCAAAATGATCTTACTAATGAACTAGTGGGCGTTTTGTGGCTTACATGTTCACTAGTAAGGGTCAAAATGACCTTACTAGTGAATTAGTGAGTGTTTTGTGGCTTACATGTCAACGAGTAAGCCTCAAAATGATCTTACTAGTGAACTAGTGGGCGTTTTGCGGCTTGCATGTCAACTAGTAAGCCTCAAAATGATCTTACGAGTGAACTAGTGGGTGTTTTGCGGCTTACATGTCAACAAGTAAGCCTCAAAATGATCTTACTAGTGAACTAGTGGGCGTTTTGCGGCTTACATGTTAACTAGTAAGCGTCAAAATTACCTTACTAGTGAACTAGTGACAATTTGTGGCTTAAAAGTTCACGAGTAAGCGTCAAAATGACCTTACTAGTGAACTAGTGAGCGTTTTGCGGCTTACATGTCAACTAGCAAGCCTCAAAATGATCTTACGAGTGAGCTAAGGGGCGTATTGCGGCTTATATGTCACCTAGTAAGCCTCAAAATGATCTTACTAGTGAACTAGTGGGCACATTTATGGCCTTACATGTTCACTATTAAGAGTCAAAATGATCTTACTAGTGTACTAGTGGGCACATTTATGGCCTTACATGTTCACTAGTAAGCGTCAAAATGATCTTACTAGAGAACTAGTGGGAATTTTGTGGCTTACATGTCAACTAGTAAGCCTCAAAATGATCTTACTAGTGAACTAATGGGCACATTTATGGCCTTACATGTTCACTAGTAAGCGTCAAAATGATCTTACTAGAGAACTAGTGGGAATTTTGTGGCTTACATGTCAACTAGTAAGCCTCAAAATGATCTTACTAGTGAACTAATGGGCACATTTATGGCCTTACATGTTCACTAGTAAGCGTCAAAATGATCTTACTAGTGAACTAGTGGGCGTTTTGCGGCTTACATCTTCACTAGTAAGCCTCAAAATGATCTTACTAGAGAACTAGTGGGAATTTTGTGGCTTACATGTCAACTAGTAAGCCTCAAAATGATCTTACTAGTGAACTAATGGGCACATTTATGGCCTTACATGTTCACTAGTAAGCGTCAAAATGATCTTACTAGTGAACTAGTGGGCGTTTTGCGGCTTACATGTCAACTAGTAAGCCTCAAAATGATCTTACTAGTGAACTAGTGGGCATTTTGTGGCTTACATGTCAACTAGTAAGCCTCAAAATGATCTTACCAGTGAACTAGTGGGCACATTTATGGCCTTACATGTTCACCAGTAAGCCTCAAAATGATCTTACCAGTGAACTAGTGGGCGTTTTGTGGCTTACATGTTGACGTGTAAGCGTCAAAATGATCTTACTAGTGAACTGGTGGCCGTTTTGCGGCTTACATGTCACCAAGTAAGCCTCAAAATGATCTTACTAATAAACTAGTGGGCGTTTTGTGGCTTACATGTTCACTAGTAAGCGTCAAAATGACCTTACTAGTGAATTAGTGAGCGTTTTGTGGCTTACATGTCAACGAGTAAGCCTCAAAATGATCTTACTAGTGAACTAGTGGGCACATTTATGGCCTTACATGTTCACTAGTAAGCGTCAAAATGATCTTACTAGTGAACTAGTGGGCGTTTTGCGGCTTGCATGTCAACTAGTAAGCCTCAAAATGATCTTACGAGTGAACTAGTGGGTGTTTTGCGGCTTACATGTCAACAAGTAAGCCTCAAAATGATCTTACTAGTGAACTAGTGGGCGTTTTGTGGCTTACATGTTAACTAGTAAGCGTCAAAATGACCTTACTAGTGAACTAGTGACAATTTGTGGCTTACATGTTCAGTAGTAAGCGTCAAAATGACCTTACTAGTGAATTAGTGAGCGTTTTGTGGCTTACATGTCAACGAGTAAGCCTCAAAATGATCTTACTAGTGAACTAGTGGGAACATTTATGGCCTTACATGTTCACTAGTAAGCGTCAAAATGATCTTACTAGTGAACTAGTGGGCGTTTTGCGGCTTGCATGTCAACTAGTAAGCCTCAAAATGATCTTACGTGTGAACTAGTGGGTTTTTTTGCGGCTTACATGTCAACAAGTAAGCCTCAAAATGATCTTACTAGTGAACTAGTGGGCGTTTTGTGGCTTACATGTTAACTAGTAAGCGTCAAAATGACCTTACTAGTGAACTAGTGACAATTTGTGGCTTACATGTTCACGGGTAAGCGTCAAAATGACCTTACTAGTGAACTAGTGAGCGCTTTGCGGCTTACATGTCAACTAGCAAGCCTCAAAATGATCTTACTAGTGAACTAGTGGGCACATTTATGGCCTTACATGTTCACTATTAAGAGTCAAAATGATCTTACTAGTGAACTAGTGGGCACATTTATGGCCTTACATGTTCACTAGTAAGCGTCAAAATGATCTTACGAGTGAGCTAAGGGGCGTTTTGCGGCTTATATGTCAACTAGTAAGCCTCAAAATGATCTTACTAGTGAACTAGTGGGCACATTTATGGCCTTACATGTTCACTATTAAGAGTCAAAATGATCTTACTAGTGAACTAGTGGGCACATTTATGGCCTTACATGTTCACTAGTAAGCGTCAAAATGATCTTACCAGTGAACTAGTGGGCACGTTTATGGCCTTACATGTTCACTAGGAAGCGTGAAAATGATCTTCATCGTGAACTAGTGGGCGTTTTGCGGCTTTCATGTCAACTAGTAAGCCTCAAAATGATGTTACGAGTGAGCTAGTGGGCATTTTGCGGCTTACATGTCAACTAGTAAGCCTCAAAATGATCTTAATAGTGAACTAGTGGGTTCTTTTGTGGCTTACATGTTCACTAGTAAGCGTCACAATGACCTTACTTGTGAACTAGTGAGCGTTTTGTGGCTTACATGTTCACTATTAAGCCTCACAATGATCTTACTAGTGAACTAGTGGGCGTTTTGTGGCTTACATGTCAAATAGCAAGCCTCAAAATGATCTTACTAGTGAACTAGTGGGCACATTTATGGCCTTACATGTTCACTAGTAAGCCTCAAAATGATCTTACCAGTGAACTAGTGGGCTTTTTGCGGCTTACATGTAAACTAGTAAGCCTCAAAATGATCTTACCAGTGAACTAGTGGGTGTTTTGCGGCTTACATGTAAACTAGTAAGCCTCAAAATGATCTTACCAGTGAACTAGTGGGCACATTTATGGCCTTACATGTTCACCAGTAAGCCTCAAAATGATCTTACCAGTGAACTAGTGGGCGTTTTGTGGCTTACATGTTGACGAGTAAGCGTCAAAATGATCTTACTAGTGAACTGGTGGCCGTTTTGCGGCTTACATGTCACCAAGTAAGCCTCAAAATGATCTTACTAATAAACTAGTGGGCGTTTTGTGGCTTACATGTTCACTAGTAAGCGTCAAAATGACCTTACTAGTGAATTAGTGAGCGTTTTGTGGCTTACATGTCAACGAGTAAGCCTCAAAATGATCTTACTAGTGAACTAGTGGGCACATTTATGGCCTTACATGTTCACTAGTAAGCGTCAAAATGATCTTACTAGTGAACTAGTGGGCGTTTTGCGGCTTGCATGTCAACTAGTAAGCCTCAAAATGATCTTACGAGTGAACTAGTGGGTGTTTTGCGGCTTACATGTCAACAAGTAACCCTCAAAATGATCTTACTAGTGAACTAGTGGGCGTTTTGTGGCTTACATGTTAACTAGTAAGCGTCAAAATGACCTTACTAGTGAACTAGTGACAATTTGTGGCTTACATGTTCACTAGTAAGCGTCAAAATGACCTTACTAGTGAATTAGTGAGCGTCTTGTGGCTTACATGTCAACGAGTAAGCCTCAAAATGATCTTACTAGTGAACTAGTGGGCACACTTATGGCCTTACATGTTCACTAGTAAGCGTCAAAATGATCTTACTAGTGAACTAGTGGGCGTTTTGCGGCTTGCATGTCAACTAGTAAGCCTCAAAATGATCTTACGAGTGAACTAGTGGGAGTTTTGCGGCTTACATGTCAACAAGTAAGCCTCAAAATGATCTTACTAGTGAACTAGTGGGCGTTTTGTGGCTTACATGTTAACTAGTAAGCGTCAAAATGACTTTACTAGTGAACTAGTGACAATTTGTGGCTTACATGTTCACGAGTAAGCGTCAAAATGACCTTACTAGTGAACTAGTGAGCGCTTTGCGGCTTACATGTCAACTAGCAAGCCTCAAAATGATCTTACTAGTGAACTAGTGGGCACATTTATGGCCTTACATGTTCACTATTAAGAGTCAAAATGATCTTACTAGTGAACTAGTGGGCACATTTATGGCCTTACATGTTCACTAGTAAGCGTAAAAATGATCTTACGAGTGAGCTAAGGGGCGTTTTGTGGCTTATATGTCAACTAGTAAGCCTCAAAATGATCTTACTAGTGAACTAGTGGGCACATTTATGGCCTTACATGTTCACTACTAAGAGTCAAAATGATCTTACTAGTGAACTAGTGGGCACATTTATGGCCTTACATGTTCACTAGTAAGCCTCAAAATGATCTTACCAGTGAACTAGTGGGCACATTTATGGCCTTACATGTTCACCAGTAAGCCTCAAAATGATCTTACCAGTGAACTAGTGGGCGTTTTGTGGCTTACATGTTGACGTGTAAGCGTCAAAATGATCTTACTAGTGAACTGGTGGCCGTTTTGCGGCTTACATGTCACCAAGTAAGCCTCAAAATGATCTTACTAATAAACTAGTGGGCGTTTTGTGGCTTACATGTTCACTAGTAAGCGTCAAAATGACCTTACTAGTGAATTAGTGAGCGTTTTGTGGCTTACATGTCAACGAGTAAGCCTCAAAATGATCTTACTAGTGAACTAGTGGGCACATTTATGGCCTTACATGTTCACTAGTAAGCGTCAAAATGATCTTACTAGTGAACTAGTGGGCGTTTTGCGGCTTGCATGTCAACTAGTAAGCCTCAAAATGATCTTACGAGTGAACTAGTGGGTGTTTTGCGGCTTACATGTCAACAAGTAAGCCTCAAAATGATCTTACTAGTGAACTAGTGGGCGTTTTGTGGCTTACATGTTAACTAGTAAGCGTCAAAATGACCTTACTAGTGAACTAGTGACAATTTGTGGCTTACATGTTCAGTAGTAACCGTCAAAATGACCTTACTAGTGAATTAGTGAGCGTTTTGTGGCTTACATGTCAACGAGTAAGCCTCAAAATGATCTTACTAGTGAACTAGTGGGCACATTTATGGCCTTACATGTTCACTAGTAAGCGTCAAAATGATCTTACTAGTGAACTAGTGGGCGTTTTGCGGCTTGCATGTCAACTAGTAAGCCTCAAAATGATCTTACGAGTGAACTAGTGGGTTTTTTTGCGGCTTACATGTCAACAAGTAAGCCTCAAAATGATCGTACTAGTGAACTAGTGGGCGTTTTGTGGCTTACATGTTAACTAGTAAGCGTCAAAATGACCTTACTAGTGAACTAGTGACAATTTGTGGCTTACATGTTCACGGGTAAGCGTCAAAATGACCTTACTAGTGAACTAGTGAGCGCTTTGCGGCTTACATGTCAACTAGCAAGCCTCAAAATTATCTTACTAGTGAACTAGTGGGCACATTTATGGCCTTACATGTTCACTATTAAGAGTCAAAATGATCTTACTAGTGAACTAGTGGGCACATTTATGGCCTTACATGTTCACTAGTAAGCGTCAAAATGATCTTACGAGTGAGATAAGGGGCGTTTTGCGGCTTATAGGTCAACTAGCAAGCCTCAAAATTATCTTACTAGTGAACTAGTGGGCACATTTATGGCCTTACATGTTCACTAGTAAGCGTCAAAATGATCTTACTAGTGAACAAGTGGGCGTTTTGTGGCTTACATCTTCACTAGTAAGCCTCAAAATGATCTTACTAGAGAACTAGTGGGCATTTTGTGGCTTACATGTCAACTAGTAAGCCTCAAAATCATCTTACTAGTGAACTAATGGGCACATTTATGGCCTTACATGTTCACTAGTAAGCGTCAAAATGATCTTACCAGTGAACTAGTGGGCACGTTTATGGCCTTACATGTTCACTAGGAAGCGTGAAAATGATCTTCATCGTGATCTAGTGGGCGTTTTGCGGCTTTCATGTCAACTAGTAAGCCTCAAAATGATGTTACGAGTGAGCTAGTGGGCATTTTGCGGCTTACATATGAACTAGTAAGCCTCAAAATGATCTTACTAGTGAACTAGTGGGTTCTTTTGTGGCTTACATGTTCACTAGTAAGCGTCACAATGACCTTACTTGTGAACTAGTGAGCGTTTTGTGGCTTACATGTTCACTATTAAGCCTCACAATGATCTTACTAGTGAACTAGTGGGCGTTTTGTGGCTTACATGTCAAATAGCAAGCCTCAAAATGATCTTACTAGTGAACTAGTGGGCACATTTATGGCCTTACATGTTCACTAGTAAGCCTCAAAATGATCTTACCAGTGAACTAGTGGGCGTTTTGCGGCTTACATGTAAACTAGTAAGCCTCAAAATGATCTTACTAGTGAACTAGTGGGCATTTTGTGGCTTACATGTCAACTAGTAAGCCTAAAAATGATCTTACTAGTGAACTAGTGGGCACATTTATGGCCTTAAATGTTCACTAGTAAGCCTCAAAATGATCTTACTAGTGAACTAGTGGGCGTTTTGTGGCTTACATGTTCACGAGTAAGGGTCAAAATGATCTTATTAGTGAACTAGTGGGCGTTTTGCGGCTTGCATGTCAACTAGTAAGCCTCAAAATGATCTTACGAGTGAACTAGTGGGCGTTTTGCGGCTTACATGTCAACAAGTAAGCCTCAAAATGATCTTACTAATGAACTAGTGGGCGTTTTGCGGTTTACATGTCAACTAGTAAGCCTCACAATGATCTTACTAGTGAACTAGTGGGCATTTTGTGGCTTACATGTCAACTACTAAGCCTCAAAATGACCTTACTAGTGAACTGGTGGGCACATTTATGGCCTTACATGTTCACTAGTAAGCCTCAAAATGATCTTACTAGTGAACTAGTGAGCGTTTTGTGGCTTACATGTTCACTAGTAAGTGTCAAAATGACCTTACTAGTGAACTAGTGAGTGTTTTGTGGCTTACATGTTCACTAGTAGGCGTCAAAATGATCTTACTAGTGAACTAATGGGCACATTTATGGCCTTACATGTTCACTAGTAAGCCTCAAAATGATCTTACGAGTGAACTAGTGGGTGTTTTGCGGCTTACATGTCAACAAGTAAGCCTCAAAATGATCTTACTAGTGAACTAGTGGGCGTTTTGCGGCTTACATGTTAACTAGCAAGCGTCAAAATGACCTTACTAGTGAACTAGTGACAATTTGTGGCTTAAAAGTTCACGAGTAAGCGTCAAAATGACCTTACTAGTGAACTAGTGAGCGTTTTGCGGCTTACATGTCAACTAGCAAGCCTCAAAATGATCTTACGAGTGAGCTAAGGGGCGTATTGCGGCTTATATGTCACCTAGTAAGCCTCAAAATGATCTTACTAGTGAACTAGTGGGCACATTTATGGCCTTACATGTTCACTATTAAGAGTCAAAATGATCTTACTAGTGTACTAGTGGGCACATTTATGGCCTTACATGTTCACTAGTAAGCGTCAAAATGATCTTACTAGTGAACAAGTGGGCGTTTTGTGGCTTACATCTTCACTAGTAAGCCTCAAAATGATCTTACTAGAGAACTAGTGGGAATTTTGTGGCTTACATGTCAACTAGTAAGCCTCAAAATGATCTTACTAGTGAACTAGTGGGCACATTTATGGCCTTACATGTTCACTAGTAAGCGTCAAAATGATCTTACTAGTGAACAAGTGGGCGTTTTGTGGCTTACATCTTCACTAGTAAGCCTCAAAATGATCTTACTAGAGAACTAGTGGGAATTTTGTGGCTTACATGTCAACTAGTAAGCCTCAAAATGATCTTACTAGTGAACTAATGGGCACATTTATGGCCTTACATGTTCACTAGTAAGCGTCAAAATGATCTTACTAGTGAACTAGTGGGCGTTTTGCGGCTTACATGTCAACTAGTAAGCCTCAAAATGATCTTACTAGTGAACTAGTGGGCATTTTGTGGCTTACATGTCAACTAGTAAGCCTCAAAATGATCTTACCAGTGAACTAGTGGGCACATTTATGGCCTTACATGTTCACCAGTAAGCCTCAAAATGATCTTACCAGTGAACTAGTGGGCGTTTTGTGGCTTACATGTTGACGTGTAAGCGTCAAAATGATCTTACTAGTGAACTGGTGGCCGTTTTGCGGCTTACATGTCACCAAGTAAGCCTCAAAATGATCTTACTAATAAACTAGTGGGCGTTTTGTGGCTTACATGTTCACTAGTAAGCGTCAAAATGACCTTACTAGTGAATTAGTGAGCGTTTTGTGGCTTACATGTCAACGAGTAAGCCTCAAAATGATCTTACTAGTGAACTAGTGGGCACATTTATGGCCTTACATGTTCACTAGTAAGCGTCAAAATGATCTTACTAGTGAACTAGTGGGCGTTTTGCGGCTTGCATGTCAACTAGTAAGCCTCAAAATGATCTTACTAGTGAACTAATGGGCACATTTATGGCCTTACATGTTCACTAGTAAGCGTCAAAATGATCTTACTAGTGAACTAGTGGGCGTTTTGCGGCTTACATGTCAACTAGTAAGCCTCAAAATGATCTTACTAGTGAACTAGTGGGCATTTTGTGGCTTACATGTCAACTAGTAAGCCTCAAAATGATCTTACCAGTGAACTAGTGGGCACATTTATGGCCTTACATGTTCACCAGTAAGCCTCAAAATGATCTTACCAGTGAACTAGTGGGCGTTTTGTGGCTTACATGTTGACGAGTAAGCGTCAAAATGATCTTACTAGTGAACTGGTGGCCGTTTTGCGGCTTACATGTCACCAAGTAAGCCTCAAAATGATCTTACTAATAAACTAGTGGGCGTTTTGTGGCTTACATGTTCACTAGTAAGCGTCAAAATGACCTTACTAGTGAATTAGTGAGCGTTTTGTGGCTTACATGTCAACGAGTAAGCCTCAAAATGATCTTACTAGTGAACTAGTGGGCACATTTATGGCCTTACATGTTCACTAGTAAGCGTCAAAATGATCTTACTAGTGAACTAGTGGGCGTTTTGCGGCTTGCATGTCAACTAGTAAGCCTCAAAATGATCTTACGAGTGAACTAGTGGGTGTTTTGCGGCTTACATGTCAACAAGTAACCCTCAAAATGATCTTACTAGTGAACTAGTGGGCGTTTTGTGGCTTACATGTTAACTAGTAAGCGTCAAAATGACCTTACTAGTGAACTAGTGACAATTTGTGGCTTACATGTTCACTAGTAAGCGTCAAAATGACCTTACTAGTGAATTAGTGAGCGTCTTGTGGCTTACATGTCAACGAGTAAGCCTCAAAATGATCTTACTAGTGAACTAGTGGGCACACTTATGGCCTTACATGTTCACTAGTAAGCGTCAAAATGATCTTACTAGTGAACTAGTGGGCGTTTTGCGGCTTGCATGTCAACTAGTAAGCCTCAAAATGATCTTACGAGTGAACTAGTGGGAGTTTTGCGGCTTACATGTCAACAAGTAAGCCTCAAAATGATCTTACTAGTGAACTAGTGGGCGTTTTGTGGCTTACATGTTAACTAGTAAGCGTCAAAATGACTTTACTAGTGAACTAGTGACAATTTGTGGCTTACATGTTCACGAGTAAGCGTCAAAATGACCTTACTAGTGAACTAGTGAGCGCTTTGCGGCTTACATGTCAACTAGCAAGCCTCAAAATGATCTTACTAGTGAACTAGTGGGCACATTTATGGCCTTACATGTTCACTATTAAGAGTCAAAATGATCTTACTAGTGAACTAGTGGGCACATTTATGGCCTTACATGTTCACTAGTAAGCGTAAAAATGATCTTACGAGTGAGCTAAGGGGCGTTTTGTGGCTTATATGTCAACTAGTAAGCCTCAAAATGATCTTACTAGTGAACTAGTGGGCACATTTATGGCCTTACATGTTCACTACTAAGAGTCAAAATGATCTTACTAGTGAACTAGTGGGCACATTTATGGCCTTACATGTTCACTAGTAAGCCTCAAAATGATCTTACCAGTGAACTAGTGGGCACATTTATGGCCTTACATGTTCACCAGTAAGCCTCAAAATGATCTTACCAGTGAACTAGTGGGCGTTTTGTGGCTTACATGTTGACGTGTAAGCGTCAAAATGATCTTACTAGTGAACTGGTGGCCGTTTTGCGGCTTACATGTCACCAAGTAAGCCTCAAAATGATCTTACTAATAAACTAGTGGGCGTTTTGTGGCTTACATGTTCACTAGTAAGCGTCAAAATGACCTTACTAGTGAATTAGTGAGCGTTTTGTGGCTTACATGTCAACGAGTAAGCCTCAAAATGATCTTACTAGTGAACTAGTGGGCACATTTATGGCCTTACATGTTCACTAGTAAGCGTCAAAATGATCTTACTAGTGAACTAGTGGGCGTTTTGCGGCTTGCATGTCAACTAGTAAGCCTCAAAATGATCTTACGAGTGAACTAGTGGGTGTTTTGCGGCTTACATGTCAACAAGTAAGCCTCAAAATGATCTTACTAGTGAACTAGTGGGCGTTTTGTGGCTTACATGTTAACTAGTAAGCGTCAAAATGACCTTACTAGTGAACTAGTGACAATTTGTGGCTTACATGTTCAGTAGTAACCGTCAAAATGACCTTACTAGTGAATTAGTGAGCGTTTTGTGGCTTACATGTCAACGAGTAAGCCTCAAAATGATCTTACTAGTGAACTAGTGGGCACATTTATGGCCTTACATGTTCACTAGTAAGCGTCAAAATGATCTTACTAGTGAACTAGTGGGCGTTTTGCGGCTTGCATGTCAACTAGTAAGCCTCAAAATGATCTTACGAGTGAACTAGTGGGTTTTTTTGCGGCTTACATGTCAACAAGTAAGCCTCAAAATGATCGTACTAGTGAACTAGTGGGCGTTTTGTGGCTTACATGTTAACTAGTAAGCGTCAAAATGACCTTACTAGTGAACTAGTGACAATTTGTGGCTTACATGTTCACGGGTAAGCGTCAAAATGACCTTACTAGTGAACTAGTGAGCGCTTTGCGGCTTACATGTCAACTAGCAAGCCTCAAAATTATCTTACTAGTGAACTAGTGGGCACATTTATGGCCTTACATGTTCACTATTAAGAGTCAAAATGATCTTACTAGTGAACTAGTGGGCACATTTATGGCCTTACATGTTCACTAGTAAGCGTCAAAATGATCTTACGAGTGAGATAAGGGGCGTTTTGCGGCTTATAGGTCAACTAGCAAGCCTCAAAATTATCTTACTAGTGAACTAGTGGGCACATTTATGGCCTTACATGTTCACTAGTAAGCGTCAAAATGATCTTACTAGTGAACAAGTGGGCGTTTTGTGGCTTACATCTTCACTAGTAAGCCTCAAAATGATCTTACTAGAGAACTAGTGGGCATTTTGTGGCTTACATGTCAACTAGTAAGCCTCAAAATCATCTTACTAGTGAACTAATGGGCACATTTATGGCCTTACATGTTCACTAGTAAGCGTCAAAATGATCTTACCAGTGAACTAGTGGGCACGTTTATGGCCTTACATGTTCACTAGGAAGCGTGAAAATGATCTTCATCGTGATCTAGTGGGCGTTTTGCGGCTTTCATGTCAACTAGTAAGCCTCAAAATGATGTTACGAGTGAGCTAGTGGGCATTTTGCGGCTTACATATGAACTAGTAAGCCTCAAAATGATCTTACTAGTGAACTAGTGGGTTCTTTTGTGGCTTACATGTTCACTAGTAAGCGTCACAATGACCTTACTTGTGAACTAGTGAGCGTTTTGTGGCTTACATGTTCACTATTAAGCCTCACAATGATCTTACTAGTGAACTAGTGGGCGTTTTGTGGCTTACATGTCAAATAGCAAGCCTCAAAATGATCTTACTAGTGAACTAGTGGGCACATTTATGGCCTTACATGTTCACTAGTAAGCCTCAAAATGATCTTACCAGTGAACTAGTGGGCGTTTTGCGGCTTACATGTAAACTAGTAAGCCTCAAAATGATCTTACTAGTGAACTAGTGGGCATTTTGTGGCTTACATGTCAACTAGTAAGCCTAAAAATGATCTTACTAGTGAACTAGTGGGCACATTTATGGCCTTAAATGTTCACTAGTAAGCCTCAAAATGATCTTACTAGTGAACTAGTGGGCGTTTTGTGGCTTACATGTTCACGAGTAAGGGTCAAAATGATCTTATTAGTGAACTAGTGGGCGTTTTGCGGCTTGCATGTCAACTAGTAAGCCTCAAAATGATCTTACGAGTGAACTAGTGGGCGTTTTGCGGCTTACATGTCAACAAGTAAGCCTCAAAATGATCTTACTAATGAACTAGTGGGCGTTTTGCGGTTTACATGTCAACTAGTAAGCCTCACAATGATCTTACTAGTGAACTAGTGGGCATTTTGTGGCTTACATGTCAACTACTAAGCCTCAAAATGACCTTACTAGTGAACTGGTGGGCACATTTATGGCCTTACATGTTCACTAGTAAGCCTCAAAATGATCTTACTAGTGAACTAGTGAGCGTTTTGTGGCTTACATGTTCACTAGTAAGTGTCAAAATGACCTTACTAGTGAACTAGTGAGTGTTTTGTGGCTTACATGTTCACTAGTAGGCGTCAAAATGATCTTACTAGTGAACTAATGGGCACATTTATGGCCTTACATGTTCACTAGTAAGCCTCAAAATGATCTTACGAGTGAACTAGTGGGTGTTTTGCGGCTTACATGTCAACAAGTAAGCCTCAAAATGATCTTACTAGTGAACTAGTGGGCGTTTTGCGGCTTACATGTTAACTAGCAAGCGTCAAAATGACCTTACTAGTGAACTAGTGACAATTTGTGGCTTAAAAGTTCACGAGTAAGCGTCAAAATGACCTTACTAGTGAACTAGTGAGCGTTTTGCGGCTTACATGTCAACTAGCAAGCCTCAAAATGATCTTACGAGTGAGCTAAGGGGCGTATTGCGGCTTATATGTCACCTAGTAAGCCTCAAAATGATCTTACTAGTGAACTAGTGGGCACATTTATGGCCTTACATGTTCACTATTAAGAGTCAAAATGATCTTACTAGTGTACTAGTGGGCACATTTATGGCCTTACATGTTCACTAGTAAGCGTCAAAATGATCTTACTAGTGAACAAGTGGGCGTTTTGTGGCTTACATCTTCACTAGTAAGCCTCAAAATGATCTTACTAGAGAACTAGTGGGAATTTTGTGGCTTACATGTCAACTAGTAAGCCTCAAAATGATCTTACTAGTGAACTAGTGGGCACATTTATGGCCTTACATGTTCACTAGTAAGCGTCAAAATGATCTTACTAGTGAACAAGTGGGCGTTTTGTGGCTTACATCTTCACTAGTAAGCCTCAAAATGATCTTACTAGAGAACTAGTGGGAATTTTGTGGCTTACATGTCAACTAGTAAGCCTCAAAATGATCTTACTAGTGAACTAATGGGCACATTTATGGCCTTACATGTTCACTAGTAAGCGTCAAAATGATCTTACTAGTGAACTAGTGGGCGTTTTGCGGCTTACATGTCAACTAGTAAGCCTCAAAATGATCTTACTAGTGAACTAGTGGGCATTTTGTGGCTTACATGTCAACTAGTAAGCCTCAAAATGATCTTACCAGTGAACTAGTGGGCACATTTATGGCCTTACATGTTCACCAGTAAGCCTCAAAATGATCTTACCAGTGAACTAGTGGGCGTTTTGTGGCTTACATGTTGACGTGTAAGCGTCAAAATGATCTTACTAGTGAACTGGTGGCCGTTTTGCGGCTTACATGTCACCAAGTAAGCCTCAAAATGATCTTACTAATAAACTAGTGGGCGTTTTGTGGCTTACATGTTCACTAGTAAGCGTCAAAATGACCTTACTAGTGAATTAGTGAGCGTTTTGTGGCTTACATGTCAACGAGTAAGCCTCAAAATGATCTTACTAGTGAACTAGTGGGCACATTTATGGCCTTACATGTTCACTAGTAAGCGTCAAAATGATCTTACTAGTGAACTAGTGGGCGTTTTGCGGCTTGCATGTCAACTAGTAAGCCTCAAAATGATCTTACTAGTGAACTAATGGGCACATTTATGGCCTTACATGTTCACTAGTAAGCGTCAAAATGATCTTACTAGTGAACTAGTGGGCGTTTTGCGGCTTACATGTCAACTAGTAAGCCTCAAAATGATCTTACTAGTGAACTAGTGGGCATTTTGTGGCTTACATGTCAACTAGTAAGCCTCAAAATGATCTTACCAGTGAACTAGTGGGCACATTTATGGCCTTACATGTTCACCAGTAAGCCTCAAAATGATCTTACCAGTGAACTAGTGGGCGTTTTGTGGCTTACATGTTGACGTGTAAGCGTCAAAATGATCTTACTAGTGAACTGGTGGCCGTTTTGCGGCTTACATGTCACCAAGTAAGCCTCAAAATGATCTTACTAATAAACTAGTGGGCGTTTTGTGGCTTACATGTTCACTAGTAAGCGTCAAAATGACCTTACTAGTGAATTAGTGAGCGTTTTGTGGCTTACATGTCAACGAGTAAGCCTCAAAATGATCTTACTAGTGAACTAGTGGGCACATTTATGGCCTTACATGTTCACTAGTAAGCGTCAAAATGATCTTACTAGTGAACTAGTGGGCGTTTTGCGGCTTGCATGTCAACTAGTAAGCCTCAAAATGATCTTACGAGTGAACTAGTGGGCGTTTTGTGGCTTACATGTTAACTAGTAAGCGTCAAAATGACCTTACTAGTGAACTAGTGACAATTTGTGGCTTACATGTTCAGTAGTAAGCGTCAAAATGACCTTACTAGTGAATTAGTGAGCGTTTTGTGGCTTACATGTCAACGAGTAAGCCTCAAAATGATCTTACTAGTGAACTAGTGGGCACATTTATGGCCTTACATGTTCACTAGTAAGCGTCAAAATGATCTTACTAGTGAACTAGTGGGCGTTTTGCGGCTTGCATGTCAACTAGTAAGCCTCAAAATGATCTTACGAGTGAACTAGTGGGTTTTTTTGCGGCTTACATGTCAACAAGTAAGCCTCAAAATGATCTTACTAGTGAACTAGTGGGCGTTTTGTGGCTTACATGTTAACTAGTAAGCGTCAAAATGACCTTACTAGTGAACTAGTGACAATTTGTGGCTTACATGTTCACGAGTAAGCGTCAAAATGACCTTACTAGTGAACTAGTGAGCGCTTTGCGGCTTACATGTCAACTAGCAAGCCTCAAAATGATCTTACTAGTGAACTAGTGGGCACATTTATGGCCTTACATGTTCACTATTAAGAGTCAAAATGATCTTACTAGTGAACTAGTGGGCACATTTATGGCCTTACATGTTCACTAGTAAGCGTCAAAATGATCTTACGAGTGAACTAAGGGGCGTTTTGCGGCTTATATGTCAACTAGTAAGCCTCAAAATGATCTTACTAGTGAACTAGTGGGCACATTTATGGCCTTACATGTTCACTATTAAGAGTCAAAATGATCTTACTAGTGAACTAGTGGGCACATTTATGGCCTTACATGTTCACTAGTAAGCGTCAAAATGATCTTACCAGTGAACTAGTGGGCACGTTTATGGCCTTACATGTTCACTAGGAAGCGTGAAAATGATCTTCATCGTGAACTAGTGGGCGTTTTGCGGCTTTCATGTCAACTAGTAAGCCTCAAAATGATGTTACGAGTGAGCTAGTGGGCATTTTGCGGCTTACATGTCAACTAGTAAGCCTCAAAATGATCTTAATAGTGAACTAGTGGGTTCTTTTGTGGCTTACATGTTCACTAGTACCCCTCCGTGAGCCGTCACCTTACCGTGGTGGAGGGGTTTGCGTGTCCCGATGATCCTAGGAGCTAAGTTGTCTGGGGCTTTATGCCCCTGGCAGGGTCACCCATGGCAAACAGGTTCTAGGTGAGGGGCCAGACAAAGCATGGCTCATAGACCCTTATGATGACTACAATATATGGACCAAGGTTTCCCTTGCCCGGACGCGGGTCACCGGGGCCCCACTCTGGAGCCAGGCCTGGAGGTGGGGCTCGTTGGCAAGCGCCTGGTGGCCGGGCCTACACCCATGGGGCCCGGCCGGGCACAGCCCGAAGAGGCAACGTGGGTCCCCCTTCACATGGGCTCACCACCCATGAGAGGGGCCAAAGGGGTCGGGTGCTATGTGAGCTGGGCGGCAGCCAAAGACGGGGACCCTGGCGGTCCGATCCTCGGCTGCAGAAGCTAGCTCTTGGGACATGGAATGTCACCTCTCTGGCAGGGAAGGAGCCCGAGCTGGTGTGTGAGGCAGAGAATTTCCGACTGGATATAGTCGGACTTGCCTCCACACACAGCTTGGGTTCTGGTACCAGTTCTCTCGAGAGGGGTTGGACTCTCTTCCACTCTGGAGTTGCTCACGGTGAGAGGCGCAGAGCAGGTGTGGGCATACTCATTGCCCCCCGGCTCAGTGCCTGTACATTGGGGTTCACACCGGTAGACGAGAGGGTTGCCTCCCTCCGCCTTCGGGTGGGTGGACGGGTACTGACTGTTGTTTGTGCATATGCACCAAACAGCAGCTCAGCATACCCACCCTTTTTGGAGTCCTTGGAGGGTGTGCTGGAGAGTACTCCTGCTGGGGACTCCCTTGTTCTGCTGGGGGACTTCAATGCTCACGTGGGCAATGACAGTGAGACTTGGAGGGGCGTGATTGGGAGGAACGGCCCCCCCGATCAGAACTCGAGTGGTGTTTTGTTATTGGACTTCTGTGCTCGCCACGGATTGTCCATAACGAACACCTTGTTCAAACATAAGGGTGTCCATATGTGCACTTGGCACCAGGACACCCTAGGCCGCAGTTCGATGATCGACTTTGTAGTTGTATCATCGGATTTGCGGCCGCATGTTCTGGACACTCGGGTGAAGAGAGGGGCGGAGCTGTCAACTGATCACCACCTGGTGGTGAGTAGGCTCCGATGGTGGGGGAAGATGCCAGTCCGTCCTGGCAGACCCAAACGTATCGTGAGGGTTTGTTGGGAGCGTCTGGCGGAATCCCCTGTCAGAAGGAGTTTCAACTCCCACCTTCGACAGAGCTTTTCCCATGTTCCGGGGGAGGCGGGGGACATTGAGCCCGAGTGGACCATGTTCCGTGCCTCTATTGTTGAGGCGGCCAATCTGAGTTGTGGCCGTAAGGTGGTTGGTGCCTGTCGTGGCGGCAATCCCCGTACTCGCTGGTGGACACCAGCAGTAAGGGATGCCGTCAAGCTGAAGAAGGAGTCCTATCGAGCCTTTATGGGCTGTGGGACCCCAGAGGCAGCTGACAGGTATCGACTGGCCAAGCGGACCGCGGCTTCGGTGGTCGCCGAGGCAAAAACCCGAGCGTGGGAAGAGTTCGGTGAGGCCATGGAAGCCGACTTCCGGACGGCTTCGAGGAAATTCTGGTCCACCCTCCGACGTCTCAGGAGGGGGAAGCAGTGCACCACTAACACTGTGTACAGTGGGGATGGGGCGCTGCTGACTTCGACTCGGGACGTTGTGAACCGGTGGGCAGAGTACTTCGAAGACCTCCTCAACTCCACCAACACGCCTTCCTTGGAGGAAGCAGAGCCCGAGGACTCTGAGGTGGGCTCTCCTATCTCTGTGGTTGAAGTCACCGATGTGGTTAAAAAGCTCCTCGGTGGCAAGGCCCCAGGGGTGGATGAGATCCGCCCGGAGTTCCTCAAGGCTCTGGATGTTGTGGGGCTGTCCTGGTTGACACGCCTCTGCAACATCGCGTGGTCAACAGGGAGAGTGCCTCTGGATTGGCAGACCGGGGTGGTAGTCCCTCTTTTTAAAAAGGGGGACCGGAGGGTGTGTTCCAACTACAGAGGGATCACACTCCTCAGCCTCCCTGGTAAGGTCTATTCAGGGGTGCTGGAGAGGAGGGTCCGTCAGGAAGTCGAGCCTCAGATTGAGGAGGAGCAGTGTGGTTTTCGTCCCGGCCGTGGAACAGTGGACCAGCTCTACACCCTTAGCAGGGTCCTTGAGGGTATGTGGGAATTCGCCCAACCAGTCTACATGTGTTTTGTGGACTTGGAGAAGGCGTTTGACCGTGTCCCTCGGGGAGTTCTGTGGGGGGTGCTTCGTGGGTATGGGGTACCGAACCCCCTGATACGGGCTGTTCGGTCACTATACCACCGATGTCAGAGTTTGGTTCGCATTGCCGGCAGTAAGTCGGAATCGTTTCCAGTGGGGGTAGGACTCCGCCAAGGCTGCCCTTTGTCGCCGATTCTGTTCATAACCTTTATGGACAGAATTTCTAGGCGCATCCGAAGCGTTGAGGGAGTCCGTTTTGGGGGCCTCAGTATTACATCCCTGCTTTTTGCAGATGATGTGGTGCTGTTGGCTCCTTCAAACGGGGCTCTACAACTCTCACTGGAGCGTTTCGCAGCCGAGTGTGAAGCGGTTGGGATGAAAATCAGCACCTCCAAATCTGAAACCATGGTCCTCAGTCGGAAAAGGGTGGAGTGCCCCCTCCGGGTCGGGAGGGAGATCTTGCCCCAAGTGGAGGAGTTTAAGTATCTTGGGGTCTTGTTCACGAGTGAGGGCAGGAGGGAGCGAGAGATCGACAGGCGGATCGGTGCAGCATCTGCTGTGATGCGGACGTTGTATCGGTCTGTCGTGGTGAAGAAGGAGCTGAGCCAAAGGGCGAAGCTCTCAATTTACCGGTCGATCTACGTCCCAACCCTCATCTATGGCCACGAGCTATGGGTCGTGACCGAAAGAACGAGATCCCGGATACAAGTGGCCGAAATGAGTTTTCTCCGCAGGGTGTCCGGGCTCTCCCTTAGAGATAAGGTGAGGAGCTCGGTCATCCGGGAGGGGCTCAGAGTCGAGCCGCTTCTCCTCCACATCGAGAGGAGCCAGATGAGGTGGCTTGGGCATCTGATTCGGATGCCTCCTGAGCGCCTCCCTGGTGAGGTGTTCCGGGCATGTCCCACCGGGAGGAGACCCCGAGGAAGACCCAGGACACGCTGGAGAGACTACGTCACCCAGCTGGCCTGGGAACGCCTCGGGATCCCCCGGGGAGAGCTGGAAGAAGTAGCTAGGGAGAGGGAAATCTGGGCTTCCCTGCTAAAGCTGTTGCCCCCGCGACCCGGCCCCGGATAAGCGGTAGATGATGGATGGATGGATGGATGTTCACTAGTAAGCGTCACAATGACCTTACTTGTGAACTAGTGAGCGTTTTGTGGCTTACATGTTCACTATTAAGCCTCACAATGATCTTACTAGTGAACTAGTGGGCGTTTTGTGGCTTACATGTCAAATAGCAAGCCTCAAAATGATCTTACTAGTGAACTAGTGGGCACATTTATGGCCTTACATGTTCACTAGTAAGCCTCAAAATGATCTTACCAGTGAACTAGTGGGCTTTTTGCGGCTTACATGTAAACTAGTAAGCCTCAAAATTATCTTACCAGTGAACTAGTGGGCGTTTTGCGGCTTACATGTAAACTAGTAAGCCTCAAATTGATCTTACCAGTGAACTAGTGGGCACATTTATGGCCTTACATGTTCACCAGTAAGCCTCAAAATGATCTTACCAGTGAACTAGTGGGCGTTTTGTGGCTTACATGTTGACGAGTAAGCGTCAAAATGATCTTACTAGTGAACTGGTGGCCGTTTTGCGGCTTACATGTCACCAAGTAAGCCTCAAAATGATCTTACTAATAAACTAGTGGGCGTTTTGTGGCTTACATGTTCACTAGTAAGCGTCAAAATGACCTTACTAGTGAATTAGTGAGCGTTTTGTGGCTTACATGTCAACGAGTAAGCCTCAAAATGATCTTACTAGTGAACTAGTGGGCACACTTATGGCCTTACATGTTCACTCGTAAGCGTCAAAATGATCTTACTAGTGAACTAGTGGGCGTTTTGCGGCTTGCATGTCAACTAGTAAGCCTCAAAATGATCTTACGAGTGAACTAGTGGGAGTTTTGCGGCTTACATGTCAACAAGTAAGCCTCAAAATGATCTTACTAGTGAACTAGTGGGCGTTTTGTGGCTTACATGTTAACTAGTAAGCGTCAAAATGACCTTACTAGTGAACTAGTGACAATTTGTGGCTTACATGTTCACGAGTAAGCCTCAAAATGACCTTACTAGTGAACTAGTGAGCGCTTTGCGGCTTACATGTCAACTAGCAAGCCTCAAAATGATCTTACTAGTGAACTAGTGGGCACATTTATGGCCTTACATGTTCACTATTAAGAGTCAAAATGATCTTACTAGTGAACTAGTGGGCACATTTATGGCCTTACATGTTCACTAGTAAGCGTAAAAATGATCTTACGAGTGAGCTAAGGGGCGTTTTGTGGCTTATATGTCAACTAGTAAGCCTCAAAATGATCTTACTAGTGAACTAGTGGGCACATTTATGGCCTTACATGTTCACTACTAAGAGTCAAAATGATCTTACTAGTGAACTAGTGGGCACATTTATGGCCTTACATGTTCACTAGTAAGCGTCAAAATGATCTTACTAGTGAACAAGTGGGCGTTTTGTGGCTTACATCTTCACTAGTAAGCCTCAAAATGATCTTACTAGAGAACTAGTGGGCATTTTGTGGCTTACATGTCAACTAGTAAGCCTCAAAATCATCTTACTAGTGAACTAATGGGCACATTTATGGCCTTACATGTTCACTAGTAAGCGTCAAAATGATCTTACCAGTGAACTAGTGGGCACGTTTATGGCCTTACATGTTCACTAGGAAGCGTGAAAATGATCTTCATCGTGAACTAGTGGGCGTTTTGCGGCTTTCATGTCAACTAGTAAGCCTCAAAATGATGTTACGAGTGAGCTAGTGGGCATTTTGCGGCTTACATATCAACTAGTAAGCCTCAAAATGATCTTAATAGTGAACTAGTGGGTTCTTTTGTGGCTTACATGTTCACTAGTAAGCGTCACAATGACCTTACTTGTGAACTAGTGAGCGTTTTGTGGCTTACATGTTCACTATTAAGCCTCACAATGATCTTACTAGTGAACTAGTGGGCGTTTTGTGGCTTACATGTCAAATAGCAAGCCTCAAAATGATCTTACTAGTGAACTAGTGGGCACATTTATGGCCTTACATGTTCACTAGTAAGCCTCAAAATGATCTAACCAGTGAACTAGTGGGCGTTTTGCGGCTTACATGTAAACTAGTAAGCCTCAAAATGATCTTACTAGTGAACTAGTGGGCATTTTGTGGCTTACATGTCAACTAGTAAGCCTAAAAATGATCTTACTAGTGAACTAGTGGGCACATTTATGGCCTTAAATGTTCACTAGTAAGCCTCAAAATGATCTTACTAGTGAACTAGTGGGCGTTTTGTGGCTTACATGTTCACGAGTAAGGGTCAAAATGATCTTATTAGTGAACTAGTGGGCGTTTTGCGGCTTGCATGTCAACTAGTAAGCCTCAAAATGATCTTACGAGTGAACTAGTGGGCGTTTTGCGGCTTACATGTCAACAAGTAAGCCTCAAAATGATCTTACTAATGAACTATTGGGCGTTTTGCGGTTTACATGTCAACTAGTAAGCCTCACAATGATCTTACTAGTGAACTAGTGGGCATTTTGTGGCTTACATGTCAACTACTAAGCCTCAAAATGACCTTACTAGTGAACTAGTGGGCACATTTATGGCCTTACATCTTCACTAGTAAGCCTCAAAATGATCTTACTAGTGAACTAGTGAGCGTTTTGTGGCTTACATGTTCACTAGTAAGTGTCAAAATGACCTTACTAGTGAACTAGTGAGTGTTTTGTGGCTTACATGTTCACTAGTAGGCGTCAAAATGATCTTACTAGTGAACTAATGGGCACATTTATGGCCTTACATGTTCACTAGTAAGCCTCAAAATGATCTTACTAGTGAACTAGTGGGCGTTCTGTGGCTTACATGTTCACGGGTAAGCGTCAAAATGATTTTACTAGTGAACTAGTGGGCGTTTTGTGGCTTACATGTTCACTAGTAAGCCTCAAAATGATCTTACTAGTGAACTAGTGGGCGTTTTGTGGCTTACATCTTCACTCGTTAGCCTCAAAATGATCTTACTAGTGAACTAGTGGGCGTTTTGTGGCTTACATGTCAACTAGTAAGCCTTAAAATGATCTTACTAGTGAACTAGTGGGCACATTTATGACCTTACATGTTCACTAGTAAGCCTCAAAATGATCTTACGAGTGAACTAGTGGGTGTTTTGCGGCTTACATGTCAACAAGTAAGCCTCAAAATGATCTTACTAGTGAACTAGTGGGCGTTTTGCGGCTTACATGTTAACTAGTAAGCGTCAAAATGACCTTACTAGTGAACTAGTGACAATTTGTGGCTTAAAAGTTCACGAGTAAGCGTCAAAATGACCTTACTAGTGAACTAGTGAGCGTTTTGCGGCTTACATGTCAACTAGCAAGCCTCAAAATGATCTTACGAGTGAGCTAAGGGGCGTATTGCGGCTTATATGTCACCTAGTAAGCCTCAAAATTATCTTACTAGTGAACTAGTGGGCACATTTATGGCCTTACATGTTCACTATTAAGAGTCAAAATGATCTTACTAGTGTACTAGTGGGCACATTTATGGCCTTACATGTTCACTAGTAAGCGTCAAAATGATCTTACTAGTGAACAAGTGGGCGTTTTGTGGCTTACATCTTCACTAGTAAGCCTCAAAATGATCTTACTAGAGAACTAGTGGGAATTTTGTGGCTTACATGTCAACTAGTAAGCCTCAAAATGATCTTACTAGTGAACTAATGGGCACATTTATGGCCTTACATGTTCACTAGTAAGCGTCAAAATGATCTTACTAGTGAACTAGTGGGCGTTTTGCGGCTTACATGTCAACTAGTAAGCCTCAAAATGATCTTACTAGTGAACTAGTGGGCATTTTGTGGCTTACATGTCAACTAGTAAGCCTCAAAATGATCTTACCAGTGAACTAGTGGGCACATTTATGGCCTTACATGTTCACCAGTAAGCCTCAAAATGATCTTACCAGTGAACTAGTGGGCGTTTTGTGGCTTACATGTTGACGTGTAAGCGTCAAAATGATCTTACTAGTGAACTGGTGGCCGTTTTGCGGCTTACATGTCACCAAGTAAGCCTCAAAATGATCTTACTAATAAACTAGTGGGCGTTTTGTGGCTTACATGTTCACTAGTAAGCGTCAAAATGACCTTACTAGTGAATTAGTGAGCGTTTTGTGGCTTACATGTCAACGAGTAAGCCTCAAAATGATCTTACTAGTGAACTAGTGGGCACATTTATGGCCTTACATGTTCACTAGTAAGCGTCAAAATGATCTTACTAGTGAACTAGTGGGCGTTTTGCGGCTTGCATGTCAACTAGTAAGCCTCAAAATGATCTTACGAGTGAACTAGTGGGTGTTTTGCGGCTTACATGTCAACAAGTAAGCCTCAAAATGATCTTACTAGTGAACTAGTGGGCGTTTTGTGGCTTACATGTTAACTAGTAAGCGTCAAAATGACCTTACTAGTGAACTAGTGACAATTTGTGGCTTACATGTTCAGTAGTAACCGTCAAAATGACCTTACTAGTGAATTAGTGAGCGTTTTGTGGCTTACATGTCAACGAGTAAGCCTCAAAATGATCTTACTAGTGAACTAGTGGGCACATTTATGGCCTTACATGTTCACTAGTAAGCGTCAAAATGATCTTACTAGTGAACTAGTGGGCGTTTTGCGGCTTGCATGTCAACTAGTAAGCCTCAAAATGATCTTACGAGTGAACTAGTGGGTTTTTTTGCGGCTTACATGTCAACAAGTAAGCCTCAAAATGATCGTACTAGTGAACTAGTGGGCGTTTTGTGGCTTACATGTTAACTAGTAAGCGTCAAAATGACCTTACTAGTGAACTAGTGACAATTTGTGGCTTACATGTTCACGGGTAAGCGTCAAAATGACCTTACTAGTGAACTAGTGAGCGCTTTGCGGCTTACATGTCAACTAGCAAGCCTCAAAATTATCTTACTAGTGAACTAGTGGGCACATTTATGGCCTTACATGTTCACTATTAAGAGTCAAAATGATCTTACTAGTGAACTAGTGGGCACATTTATGGCCTTACATGTTCACTAGTAAGCGTCAAAATGATCTTACGAGTGAGATAAGGGGCGTTTTGCGGCTTATATGTCAACTAGTAAGCCTCAAAATGATCTTACTAGTGAACTAGTGGGCACATTTATGGCCTTACATGTTCACTATTAAGAGTCAAAATGATCTTACTAGTGAACTAGTGGGCACATTTATGGCCTTACATGTTCACTAGTAAGCCTCAAAATGATCTTACCAGTGAACTAGTGGGCACATTTATGGCCTTACATGTTCACCAGTAAGCCTCAAAATGATCTTACCAGTGAACTAGTGGGCGTTTTGTGGCTTACATGTTGACGTGTAAGCGTCAAAATGATCTTACTAGTGAACTGGTGGCCGTTTTGCGGCTTACATGTCACCAAGTAAGCCTCAAAATGATCTTACTAATAAACTAGTGGGCGTTTTGTGGCTTACATGTTCACTAGTAAGCGTCAAAATGACCTTACTAGTGAATTAGTGAGCGTTTTGTGGCTTACATGTCAACGAGTAAGCCTCAAAATGATCTTACTAGTGAACTAGTGGGCACATTTATGGCCTTACATGTTCACTAGTAAGCGTCAAAATGATCTTACTAGTGAACTAGTGGGCGTTTTGCGGCTTGCATGTCAACTAGTAAGCCTCAAAATGATCTTACGAGTGAACTAGTGGGTGTTTTGCGGCTTACATGTCAACAAGTAAGCCTCAAAATGATCTTACTAGTGAACTAGTGGGCGTTTTGTGGCTTACATGTTAACTAGTAAGCGTCAAAATGACCTTACTAGTGAACTAGTGACAATTTGTGGCTTACATGTTCAGTAGTAAGCGTCAAAATGACCTTACTAGTGAATTAGTGAGCGTTTTGTGGCTTACATGTCAACGAGTAAGCCTCAAAATGATCTTACTAGTGAACTAGTGGGCACATTTATGGCCTTACATGTTCACTAGTAAGCGTCAAAATGATCTTACTAGTGAACTAGTGGGCGTTTTGCGGCTTGCATGTCAACTAGTAAGCCTCAAAATGATCTTACTAGTGAACTAGTGGGCGTTTTGCGGCTTGCATGTCAACTAGTAAGCCTCAAAATGATCTTACGAGTGAACTAGTGGGTTTTTTTGCGGCTTACATGTCAACAAGTAAGCCTCAAAATGATCGTACTAGTGAACTAGTGGGCGTTTTGTGGCTTACATGTTAACTAGTAAGCGTCAAAATGACCTTACTAGTGAACTAGTGACAATTTGTGGCTTACATGTTCACGGGTAAGCGTCAAAATGACCTTACTAGTGAACTAGTGAGCGCTTTGCGGCTTACATGTCAACTAGCAAGCCTCAAAATGATCTTACTAGTGAACTAGTGGGCACATTTATGGCCTTACATGTTCACTATTAAGAATCAAAATGATCTTACTAGTGAACTAGTGGGCACATTTATGGCCTTACATGTTCACTAGTAAGCGTCAAAATGATCTTACGAGTGAGCTAAGGGGCGTTTTGCGGCTTATATGTCAACTAGTAAGCCTCAAAATGATCTTACTAGTGAACTAGTGGGCACATTTATGGCCTTACATGTTCACTATTAAGAGTCAAAATGATCTTACTAGTGAACTAGTGGGCACATTTATGGCCTTACATGTTCACTAGTAAGCGTCAAAATGATCTTACCAGTGAACTAGTGGGCACGTTTATGGCCTTACATGTTCACTAGGAAGCGTGAAAATGATCTTCATCGTGAACTAGTGGGCGTTTTGCGGCTTTCATGTCAACTAGTAAGCCTCAAAATGATGTTACGAGTGAGCTAGTGGGCATTTTGCGGCTTACATGTCAACTAGTAAGCCTCAAAATGATCTTAATAGTGAACTAGTGGGTTCTTTTGTGGCTTACATGTTCACTAGTAAGCGTCACAATGACCTTACTTGTGAACTAGTGAGCGTTTTGTGGCTTACATGTTCACTATTAAGCCTCACAATGATCTTACTAGTGAACTAGTGGGCGTTTTGTGGCTTACATGTCAAATAGCAAGCCTCAAAATGATCTTACTAGTGAACTAGTGGGCACATTTATGGCCTTACATGTTCACTAGTAAGCCTCAAAATGATCTTACCAGTGAACTAGTGGGCTTTTTGCGGCTTACATGTAAACTAGTAAGCCTCAAAATGATCTTACCAGTGAACTAGTGGGCGTTTTGCGGCTTACATGTAAACTAGTAAGCCTCAAAATGATCTTACCAGTGAACTAGTGGGCACATTTATGGCCTTACATGTTCACCAGTAAGCCTCAAAATTATCTTACCAGTGAACTAGTGGGCGTTTTGTGGCTTACATGTTGACGAGTAAGCGTCAAAATGATCTTACTAGTGAACTGGTGGCCGTTTTGCGGCTTACATGTCACCAAGTAAGCCTCAAAATGATCTTACTAATAAACTAGTGGGCGTTTTGTGGCTTACATGTTCACTAGTAAACGTCAAAATGACCTTACTAGTGAATTAGTGAGCGTTTTGTGGCTTACATGTCAACGAGTAAGCCTCAAAATGATCTTACTAGTGAACTAGTGGGCACATTTATGGCCTTACATGTTCACTAGTAAGCGTCAAAATGATCTTACTAGTGAACTAGTGGGCGTTTTGCGGCTTGCATGTCAACTAGTAAGCCTCAAAATGATCTTACGAGTGAACTAGTGGGTGTTTTGCGGCTTACATGTCAACAAGTAACCCTCAAAATGATCTTACTAGTGAACTAGTGGGCGTTTTGTGGCTTACATGTTAACTAGTAAGCGTCAAAATGACCTTACTGGTGAACTAGTGACAATTTGTGGCTTACATGTTCACTAGTAAGCGTCAAAATGACCTTACTAGTGAATTAGTGAGCGTTTTGTGGCTTACATGTCAACGAGTAAGCCTCAAAATGATCTTACTAGTGAACTAGTGGGCACACTTATGGCCTTACATGTTCAATAGTAAGCGTCAAAATGATCTTACTAGTGAACTAGTGGGCGTTTTGCGGCTTGCATGTCAACCAGTAAGCCTCAAAATGATCTTACGAGTGAACTAGTGGGAGTTTTGCGGCTTACATGTCAACAAGTAAGCCTCAAAATGATCTTACTAGTGAACTAGTGGGCGTTTTGTGGCTTACATGTTAACTAGTAAGCGTCAAAATGACCTTACTAGTGAACTAGTGACAATTTGTGGCTTACATGTTCACGAGTAAGCGTCAAAATGACCTTACTAGTGAACTAGTGAGCGCTTTGCGGCTTACATGTCAACTAGCAAGCCTCAAAATGATCTTACTAGTGAACTAGTGGGCACATTTATGGCCTTACATGTTCACTATTAAGAGTCAAAATGATCTTACTAGTGAACTAGTGGGCACATTTATGGCCTTACATGTTCACTAGTAAGCGTAAAAATGATCTTACGAGTGAGCTAAGGGGCGTTTTGTGGCTTATATGTCAACTAGTAAGCCTCAAAATGATCTTACTAGTGAACTAGTGGGCACATTTATGGCCTTACATGTTCACTACTAAGAGTCAAAATGATCTTACTAGTGAACTAGTGGGCACATTTATGGCCTTACATGTTCACTAGTAAGCGTCAAAATGATCTTACTAGTGAACAAGTGGGCGTTTTGTGGCTTACATCTTCACTAGTAAGCCTCAAAATGATCTTACTAGAGAACTAGTGGGCATTTTGTGGCTTACATGTCAACTAGTAAGCCTCAAAATCATCTTACTAGTGAACTAATGGGCACATTTATGGCCTTACATGTTCACTAGTAAGCGTCAAAATGATCTTACCAGTGAACTAGTGGGCACGTTTATGGCCTTACATGTTCACTAGGAAGCGTGAAAATGATCTTCATCGTGAACTAGTGGGCGTTTTGCGGCTTTCATGTCAACTAGTAAGCCTCAAAATGATGTTACGAGTGAGCTAGTGGGCATTTTGCGGCTTACATATCAACTAGTAAGCCTCAAAATGATCTTAATAGTGAACTAGTGGGTTCTTTTGTGGCTTACATGTTCACTAGTAAGCGTCACAATGACCTTACTTGTGAACTAGTGAGCGTTTTGTGGCTTACATGTTCACTATTAAGCCTCACAATGATCTTACTAGTGAACTAGTGGGCGTTTTGTGGCTTACATGTCAAATAGCAAGCCTCAAAATGATCTTACTAGTGAACTAGTGGGCACATTTATGGCCTTACATGTTCACTAGTAAGCGTCAACATGACCTTACCAGTGAACTAGTGGGCGTTTTGCGGCTTACATGTAAACTAGTAAGCCTCAAAATGATCTTACTAGTGAACTAGTGGGCATTTTGTGGCTTACATGTCAACTAGTAAGCCTAAAAATGATCTTACTAGTGAACTAGTGGGCACATTTATGGCCTTAAATGTTCACTAGTAAGCCTCAAAATGATCTTACTAGTGAACTAGTGGGCGTTTTGTGGCTTACATGTTCACGAGTAAGGGTCAAAATGATCTTATTAGTGAACTAGTGGGCGTTTTGCGGCTTGCATGTCAACTAGTAAGCCTCAAAATGATCTTACGAGTGAACTAGTGGGCGTTTTGCGGCTTACATGTCAACAAGTAAGCCTCAAAATGATCTTACTAATGAACTAGTGGGCGTTTTGCGGTTTACATGTCAACTAGTAAGCCTCACAATGATCTTACTAGTGAACTAGTGGGCATTTTGTGGCTTACATGTCAACTACTAAGCCTCAAAATGACCTTACTAGTGAACTGGTGGGCACATTTATGGCCTTACATGTTCACTAGTAAGCCTCAAAATGATCTTACTAGTGAACTAGTGAGCGTTTTGTGGCTTACATGTTCACTAGTAAGTGTCAAAATGACCTTACTAGTGAACTAGTGAGTGTTTTGTGGCTTACATGTTCACTAGTAGGCGTCAAAATGATCTTACTAGTGAACTAATGGGCACATTTATGGCCTTACATGTTCACTAGTAAGCCTCAAAATGATCTTACGAGTGAACTAGTGGGTGTTTTGCGGCTTACATGTCAACAAGTAAGCCTCAAAATGATCTTACTAGTGAACTAGTGGGCGTTTTGCGGCTTACATGTTAAC
Source organism: Hippocampus zosterae (assembly GCF_025434085.1). Classification (NCBI taxonomy): domain Eukaryota; kingdom Metazoa; phylum Chordata; class Actinopteri; order Syngnathiformes; family Syngnathidae; genus Hippocampus; species Hippocampus zosterae. The sequence goes on along the minus strand of NC_067459.1, from coordinate 251,246 downwards.
TAGTAAGCGTCAAAATGACCTTACTAGTGAACTAGTGACAATTTGTGGCTTAAAAGTTCACGAGTAAGCGTCAAAATGACCTTACTAGTGAACTAGTGAGCGTTTTGCGGCTTACATGTCAACTAGCAAGCCTCAAAATGATCTTACGAGTGAGCTAAGGGGCGTATTGCGGCTTATATGTCACCTAGTAAGCCTCAAAATGATCTTACTAGTGAACTAGTGGGCACATTTATGGCCTTACATGTTCACTATTAAGAGTCAAAATGATCTTACTAGTGTACTAGTGGGCACATTTATGGCCTTACATGTTCACTAGTAAGCGTCAAAATGATCTTACTAGTGAACAAGTGGGCGTTTTGTGGCTTACATCTTCACTAGTAAGCCTCAAAATGATCTTACTAGAGAACTAGTGGGAATTTTGTGGCTTACATGTCAACTAGTAAGCCTCAAAATGATCTTACTAGTGAACTAATGGGCACATTTATGGCCTTACATGTTCACTAGTAAGCGTCAAAATGATCTTACTAGTGAACTAGTGGGCGTTTTGCGGCTTACATGTCAACTAGTAAGCCTCAAAATGATCTTACTAGTGAACTAGTGGGCATTTTGTGGCTTACATGTCAACTAGTAAGCCTCAAAATGATCTTACCAGTGAACTAGTGGGCACATTTATGGCCTTACATGTTCACCAGTAAGCCTCAAAATGATCTTACCAGTGAACTAGTGGGCGTTTTGTGGCTTACATGTTGACGTGTAAGCGTCAAAATGATCTTACTAGTGAACTGGTGGCCGTTTTGCGGCTTACATGTCACCAAGTAAGCCTCAAAATGATCTTACTAATAAACTAGTGGGCGTTTTGTGGCTTACATGTTCACTAGTAAGCGTCAAAATGACCTTACTAGTGAATTAGTGAGCGTTTTGTGGCTTACATGTCAACGAGTAAGCCTCAAAATGATCTTACTAGTGAACTAGTGGGCACATTTATGGCCTTACATGTTCACTAGTAAGCGTCAAAATGATCTTACTAGTGAACTAGTGGGCGTTTTGCGGCTTGCATGTCAACTAGTAAGCCTCAAAATGATCTTACGAGTGAACTAGTGGGTGTTTTGCGGCTTACATGTCAACAAGTAAGCCTCAAAATGATCTTACTAGTGAACTAGTGGGCGTTTTGTGGCTTACATGTTAACTAGTAAGCGTCAAAATGACCTTACTAGTGAACTAGTGACAATTTGTGGCTTACATGTTCAGTAGTAAGCGTCAAAATGACCTTACTAGTGAATTAGTGAGCGTTTTGTGGCTTACATGTCAACGAGTAAGCCTCAAAATGATCTTACTAGTGAACTAGTGGGCACATTTATGGCCTTACATGTTCACTAGTAAGCGTCAAAATGATCTTACTAGTGAACTAGTGGGCGTTTTGCGGCTTGCATGTCAACTAGTAAGCCTCAAAATGATCTTACGAGTGAACTAGTGGGTTTTTTTGCGGCTTACATGTCAACAAGTAAGCCTCAAAATGATCTTACTAGTGAACTAGTGGGCGTTTTGTGGCTTACATGTTAACTAGTAAGCGTCAAAATGACCTTACTAGTGAACTAGTGACAATTTGTGGCTTACATGTTCACGAGTAAGCGTCAAAATGACCTTACTAGTGAACTAGTGAGCGCTTTGCGGCTTACATGTCAACTAGCAAGCCTCAAAATGATCTTACTAGTGAACTAGTGGGCACATTTATGGCCTTACATGTTCACTATTAAGAGTCAAAATGATCTTACTAGTGAACTAGTGGGCACATTTATGGCCTTACATGTTCACTAGTAAGCGTCAAAATGATCTTACGAGTGAACTAAGGGGCGTTTTGCGGCTTATATGTCAACTAGTAAGCCTCAAAATGATCTTACTAGTGAACTAGTGGGCACATTTATGGCCTTACATGTTCACTATTAAGAGTCAAAATGATCTTACTAGTGAACTAGTGGGCACATTTATGGCCTTACATGTTCACTAGTAAGCGTCAAAATGATCTTACCAGTGAACTAGTGGGCACGTTTATGGCCTTACATGTTCACTAGGAAGCGTGAAAATGATCTTCATCGTGAACTAGTGGGCGTTTTGCGGCTTTCATGTCAACTAGTAAGCCTCAAAATGATGTTACGAGTGAGCTAGTGGGCATTTTGCGGCTTACATGTCAACTAGTAAGCCTCAAAATGATCTTAATAGTGAACTAGTGGGTTCTTTTGTGGCTTACATGTTCACTAGTACCCCTCCGTGAGCCGTCACCTTACCGTGGTGGAGGGGTTTGCGTGTCCCGATGATCCTAGGAGCTAAGTTGTCTGGGGCTTTATGCCCCTGGCAGGGTCACCCATGGCAAACAGGTTCTAGGTGAGGGGCCAGACAAAGCATGGCTCATAGACCCTTATGATGACTACAATATATGGACCAAGGTTTCCCTTGCCCGGACGCGGGTCACCGGGGCCCCACTCTGGAGCCAGGCCTGGAGGTGGGGCTCGTTGGCAAGCGCCTGGTGGCCGGGCCTACACCCATGGGGCCCGGCCGGGCACAGCCCGAAGAGGCAACGTGGGTCCCCCTTCACATGGGCTCACCACCCATGAGAGGGGCCAAAGGGGTCGGGTGCTATGTGAGCTGGGCGGCAGCCAAAGACGGGGACCCTGGCGGTCCGATCCTCGGCTGCAGAAGCTAGCTCTTGGGACATGGAATGTCACCTCTCTGGCAGGGAAGGAGCCCGAGCTGGTGTGTGAGGCAGAGAATTTCCGACTGGATATAGTCGGACTTGCCTCCACACACAGCTTGGGTTCTGGTACCAGTTCTCTCGAGAGGGGTTGGACTCTCTTCCACTCTGGAGTTGCTCACGGTGAGAGGCGCAGAGCAGGTGTGGGCATACTCATTGCCCCCCGGCTCAGTGCCTGTACATTGGGGTTCACACCGGTAGACGAGAGGGTTGCCTCCCTCCGCCTTCGGGTGGGTGGACGGGTACTGACTGTTGTTTGTGCATATGCACCAAACAGCAGCTCAGCATACCCACCCTTTTTGGAGTCCTTGGAGGGTGTGCTGGAGAGTACTCCTGCTGGGGACTCCCTTGTTCTGCTGGGGGACTTCAATGCTCACGTGGGCAATGACAGTGAGACTTGGAGGGGCGTGATTGGGAGGAACGGCCCCCCCGATCAGAACTCGAGTGGTGTTTTGTTATTGGACTTCTGTGCTCGCCACGGATTGTCCATAACGAACACCTTGTTCAAACATAAGGGTGTCCATATGTGCACTTGGCACCAGGACACCCTAGGCCGCAGTTCGATGATCGACTTTGTAGTTGTATCATCGGATTTGCGGCCGCATGTTCTGGACACTCGGGTGAAGAGAGGGGCGGAGCTGTCAACTGATCACCACCTGGTGGTGAGTAGGCTCCGATGGTGGGGGAAGATGCCAGTCCGTCCTGGCAGACCCAAACGTATCGTGAGGGTTTGTTGGGAGCGTCTGGCGGAATCCCCTGTCAGAAGGAGTTTCAACTCCCACCTTCGACAGAGCTTTTCCCATGTTCCGGGGGAGGCGGGGGACATTGAGCCCGAGTGGACCATGTTCCGTGCCTCTATTGTTGAGGCGGCCAATCTGAGTTGTGGCCGTAAGGTGGTTGGTGCCTGTCGTGGCGGCAATCCCCGTACTCGCTGGTGGACACCAGCAGTAAGGGATGCCGTCAAGCTGAAGAAGGAGTCCTATCGAGCCTTTATGGGCTGTGGGACCCCAGAGGCAGCTGACAGGTATCGACTGGCCAAGCGGACCGCGGCTTCGGTGGTCGCCGAGGCAAAAACCCGAGCGTGGGAAGAGTTCGGTGAGGCCATGGAAGCCGACTTCCGGACGGCTTCGAGGAAATTCTGGTCCACCCTCCGACGTCTCAGGAGGGGGAAGCAGTGCACCACTAACACTGTGTACAGTGGGGATGGGGCGCTGCTGACTTCGACTCGGGACGTTGTGAACCGGTGGGCAGAGTACTTCGAAGACCTCCTCAACTCCACCAACACGCCTTCCTTGGAGGAAGCAGAGCCCGAGGACTCTGAGGTGGGCTCTCCTATCTCTGTGGTTGAAGTCACCGATGTGGTTAAAAAGCTCCTCGGTGGCAAGGCCCCAGGGGTGGATGAGATCCGCCCGGAGTTCCTCAAGGCTCTGGATGTTGTGGGGCTGTCCTGGTTGACACGCCTCTGCAACATCGCGTGGTCAACAGGGAGAGTGCCTCTGGATTGGCAGACCGGGGTGGTAGTCCCTCTTTTTAAAAAGGGGGACCGGAGGGTGTGTTCCAACTACAGAGGGATCACACTCCTCAGCCTCCCTGGTAAGGTCTATTCAGGGGTGCTGGAGAGGAGGGTCCGTCAGGAAGTCGAGCCTCAGATTGAGGAGGAGCAGTGTGGTTTTCGTCCCGGCCGTGGAACAGTGGACCAGCTCTACACCCTTAGCAGGGTCCTTGAGGGTATGTGGGAATTCGCCCAACCAGTCTACATGTGTTTTGTGGACTTGGAGAAGGCGTTTGACCGTGTCCCTCGGGGAGTTCTGTGGGGGGTGCTTCGTGGGTATGGGGTACCGAACCCCCTGATACGGGCTGTTCGGTCACTATACCACCGATGTCAGAGTTTGGTTCGCATTGCCGGCAGTAAGTCGGAATCGTTTCCAGTGGGGGTAGGACTCCGCCAAGGCTGCCCTTTGTCGCCGATTCTGTTCATAACCTTTATGGACAGAATTTCTAGGCGCATCCGAAGCGTTGAGGGAGTCCGTTTTGGGGGCCTCAGTATTACATCCCTGCTTTTTGCAGATGATGTGGTGCTGTTGGCTCCTTCAAACGGGGCTCTACAACTCTCACTGGAGCGTTTCGCAGCCGAGTGTGAAGCGGTTGGGATGAAAATCAGCACCTCCAAATCTGAAACCATGGTCCTCAGTCGGAAAAGGGTGGAGTGCCCCCTCCGGGTCGGGGGGGAGATCTTGCCCCAAGTGGAGGAGTTTAAGTATCTTGGGGTCTTGTTCACGAGTGAGGGCAGGAGGGAGCGAGAGATCGACAGGCGGATCGGTGCAGCATCTGCTGTGATGCGGACGTTGTATCGGTCTGTCGTGGTGAAGAAGGAGCTGAGCCAAAGGGCGAAGCTCTCAATTTACCGGTCGATCTACGTCCCAACCCTCATCTATGGCCACGAGCTATGGGTCGTGACCGAAAGAACGAGATCCCGGATACAAGCGGCCGAAATGAGTTTTCTCCGCAGGGTGTCCGGGCTCTCCCTTAGAGATAAGGTGAGGAGCTCGGTCATCCGGGAGGGGCTCAGAGTCGAGCCGCTTCTCCTCCACATCGAGAGGAGCCAGATGAGGTGGCTTGGGCATCTGATTCGGATGCCTCCTGAGCGCCTCCCTGGTGAGGTGTTCCGGGCATGTCCCACCGGGAGGAGACCCCGAGGAAGACCCAGGACACGCTGGAGAGACTACGTCACCCAGCTGGCCTGGGAACGCCTCGGGATCCCCCGGGGAGAGCTGGAAGAAGTAGCTAGGGAGAGGGAAGTCTGGGCTTCCCACCTAAAGCTGTTGCCCCCGCGACCCGGCCCCGGATAAGCGGTAGATGATGGATGGATGGATGGATGTTCACTAGTAAGCGTCACAATGACCTTACTTGTGAACTAGTGAGCGTTTTGTGGCTTACATGTTCACTATTAAGCCTCACAATGATCTTACTAGTGAACTAGTGGGCGTTTTGTGGCTTACATGTCAAATAGCAAGCCTCAAAATGATCTTACTAGTGAACTAGTGGGCACATTTATGGCCTTACATGTTCACTAGTAAGCCTCAAAATGATCTTACCAGTGAACTAGTGGGCTTTTTGCGGCTTACATGTAAACTAGTAAGCCTCAAAATTATCTTACCAGTGAACTAGTGGGCGTTTTGCGGCTTACATGTAAACTAGTAAGCCTCAAATTGATCTTACCAGTGAACTAGTGGGCACATTTATGGCCTTACATGTTCACCAGTAAGCCTCAAAATGATCTTACCAGTGAACTAGTGGGCGTTTTGTGGCTTACATGTTGACGAGTAAGCGTCAAAATGATCTTACTAGTGAACTGGTGGCCGTTTTGCGGCTTACATGTCACCAAGTAAGCCTCAAAATGATCTTACTAATAAACTAGTGGGCGTTTTGTGGCTTACATGTTCACTAGTAAGCGTCAAAATGACCTTACTAGTGAATTAGTGAGCGTTTTGTGGCTTACATGTCAACGAGTAAGCCTCAAAATGATTTTACTAGTGAACTAGTGGGCACACTTATGGCCTTACATGTTCACTCGTAAGCGTCAAAATGATCTTACTAGTGAACTAGTGGGCGTTTTGCGGCTTGCATGTCAACTAGTAAGCCTCAAAATGATCTTACGAGTGAACTAGTGGGAGTTTTGCGGCTTACATGTCAACAAGTAAGCCTCAAAATGATCTTACTAGTGAACTAGTGGGCGTTTTGTGGCTTACATGTTAACTAGTAAGCGTCAAAATGACCTTACTAGTGAACTAGTGACAATTTGTGGCTTACATGTTCACAAGTAAGCCTCAAAATGACCTTACTAGTGAACTAGTGAGCGCTTTGCGGCTTACATGTCAACTAGCAAGCCTCAAAATGATCTTACTAGTGAACTAGTGGGCACATTTATGGCCTTACATGTTCACTATTAAGAGTCAAAATGATCTTACTAGTGAACTAGTGGGCACATTTATGGCCTTACATGTTCACTAGTAAGCGTAAAAATGATCTTACGAGTGAGCTAAGGGGCGTTTTGTGGCTTATATGTCAACTAGTAAGCCTCAAAATGATCTTACTAGTGAACTAGTGGGCACATTTATGGCCTTACATGTTCACTACTAAGAGTCAAAATGATCTTACTAGTGAACTAGTGGGCACATTTATGGCCTTACATGTTCACTAGTAAGCGTCAAAATGATCTTACTAGTGAACAAGTGGGCGTTTTGTGGCTTACATCTTCACTAGTAAGCCTCAAAATGATCTTACTAGAGAACTAGTGGGCATTTTGTGGCTTACATGTCAACTAGTAAGCCTCAAAATCATCTTACTAGTGAACTAATGGGCACATTTATGGCCTTACATGTTCACTAGTAAGCGTCAAAATGATCTTACCAGTGAACTAGTGGGCACGTTTATGGCCTTACATGTTCACTAGGAAGCGTGAAAATGATCTTCATCGTGAACTAGTGGGCGTTTTGCGGCTTTCATGTCAACTAGTAAGCCTCAAAATGATGTTACGAGTGAGCTAGTGGGCATTTTGCGGCTTACATATCAACTAGTAAGCCTCAAAATGATCTTAATAGTGAACTAGTGGGTTCTTTTGTGGCTTACATGTTCACTAGTAAGCGTCACAATGACCTTACTTGTGAACTAGTGAGCGTTTTGTGGCTTACATGTTCACTATTAAGCCTCACAATGATCTTACTAGTGAACTAGTGGGCGTTTTGTGGCTTACATGTCAAATAGCAAGCCTCAAAATGATCTTACTAGTGAACTAGTGGGCACATTTATGGCCTTACATGTTCACTAGTAAGCCTCAAAATGATCTAACCAGTGAACTAGTGGGCGTTTTGCGGCTTACATGTAAACTAGTAAGCCTCAAAATGATCTTACTAGTGAACTAGTGGGCATTTTGTGGCTTACATGTCAACTAGTAAGCCTAAAAATGATCTTACTAGTGAACTAGTGGGCACATTTATGGCCTTAAATGTTCACTAGTAAGCCTCAAAATGATCTTACTAGTGAACTAGTGGGCGTTTTGTGGCTTACATGTTCACGAGTAAGGGTCAAAATGATCTTATTAGTGAACTAGTGGGCGTTTTGCGGCTTGCATGTCAACTAGTAAGCCTCAAAATGATCTTACGAGTGAACTAGTGGGCGTTTTGCGGCTTACATGTCAACAAGTAAGCCTCAAAATGATCTTACTAATGAACTAGTGGGCGTTTTGCGGTTTACATGTCAACTAGTAAGCCTCACAATGATCTTACTAGTGAACTAGTGGGCATTTTGTGGCTTACATGTCAACTACTAAGCCTCAAAATGACCTTACTAGTGAACTAGTGGGCACATTTATGGCCTTACATCTTCACTAGTAAGCCTCAAAATGATCTTACTAGTGAACTAGTGAGCGTTTTGTGGCTTACATGTTCACTAGTAAGTGTCAAAATGACCTTACTAGTGAACTAGTGAGTGTTTTGTGGCTTACATGTTCACTAGTAGGCGTCAAAATGATCTTACTAGTGAACTAATGGGCACATTTATGGCCTTACATGTTCACTAGTAAGCCTCAAAATGATCTTACTAGTGAACTAGTGGGCGTTCTGTGGCTTACATGTTCACGGGTAAGCGTCAAAATGATTTTACTAGTGAACTAGTGGGCGTTTTGTGGCTTACATGTTCACTAGTAAGCCTCAAAATGATCTTACTAGTGAACTAGTGGGCGTTTTGTGGCTTACATCTTCACTCGTTAGCCTCAAAATGATCTTACTAGTGAACTAGTGGGCGTTTTGTGGCTTACATGTCAACTAGTAAGCCTTAAAATGATCTTACTAGTGAACTAGTGGGCACATTTATGACCTTACATGTTCACTAGTAAGCCTCAAAATGATCTTACCAGTGAACTAGTGGGGGTTTTGCGGCTTATATGTCAACTAGTAAGCCTCAAAATGATCTTACTAGTGAACTAGTGGGGATTTTGTGGCTTACATGTCAACTAGTAAGCCTAAAAATGATCTTACTAGTGAACTAGTGGGCACATTTATGGCCTTAAATGTTCACTAGTAAGCCTCAAAATGATCTTACTAGTGAACTAGTGGGCGTTTTGTGGCTTACATGTTCACGAGTAAGTGTCAAAATGATCTTACTAGTGAACTAGTGGCCGTTTTGCGGCTTACATGTCAACAAGTAAGCCTCAAAATGATCTTACTAATGAACTAGTGGGCGTTTTGTGGCTTACATGTTCACTAGTAAGCGTCAAAATGACCTTACTAGTGAATTAGTGAGCGTTTTGTGGCTTACATGTCAACGAGTAAGCCTCAAAATGATCTTACTAGTGAACTAGTGACAATTTGTGGCTTACATGTTCACGAGTAAGCGTCAAAATGACCTTACTAGTGAACTAGTGAGCGTTTTGCGGCTTACATGTCAACTAGCAAGCCTCAAAATGATCTTGCGAGTGAACTAGTGGGCACATTTATGGCCTTACATGTTCACTATTAAGAGTCAAAATGATCTTACTAGTGAACTAGTGGGCGTTTTGTGGCTTACATGTTAACTAGTAAGCGTCAAAATGACCTTACTGGTGAACTAGTGACAATTTGTGGCTTACATGTTCACTAGTAAGCGTCAAAATGACCTTACTAGTGAATTAGTGAGCGTTTTGTGGCTTACATGTCAACGAGTAAGCCTCAAAATGATCTTACTAGTGAACTAGTGGGCACATTTATGGCCTTACATGTTCACTAGTAAGCCTCAAAATGATCTTACTAGTGAACTAGTGGGCGTTCTGTGGCTTACATGTTCACGGGTAAGCGTCAAAATGATTTTACTAGTGAACTAGTGGGCGTTTTGTGGCTTACATGTTCACTAGTAAGCCTCAAAATGATCTTACTAGTGAACTAGTGGGCGTTTTGTGGCTTACATCTTCACTCGTTAGCCTCAAAATGATCTTACTAGTGAACTAGTGGGCGTTTTGTGGCTTACATGTCAACTAGTAAGCCTTAAAATGATCTTACTAGTGAACTAGTGGGCACATTTATGACCTTACATGTTCACTAGTAAGCCTCAAAATGATCTTACCAGTGAACTAGTGGGGGTTTTGCGGCTTATATGTCAACTAGTAAGCCTCAAAATGATCTTACTAGTGAACTAGTGGGGATTTTGTGGCTTACATGTCAACTAGTAAGCCTAAAAATGATCTTACTAGTGAACTAGTGGGCACATTTATGGCCTTAAATGTTCACTAGTAAGCCTCAAAATGATCTTACTAGTGAACTAGTGGGCGTTTTGTGGCTTACATGTTCACGAGTAAGTGTCAAAATGATCTTACTAGTGAACTAGTGGCCGTTTTGCGGCTTACATGTCAACAAGTAAGCCTCAAAATGATCTTACTAATGAACTAGTGGGCGTTTTGTGGCTTACATGTTCACTAGTAAGCGTCAAAATGACCTTACTAGTGAATTAGTGAGCGTTTTGTGGCTTACATGTCAACGAGTAAGCCTCAAAATGATCTTACTAGTGAACTAGTGACAATTTGTGGCTTACATGTTCACGAGTAAGCGTCAAAATGACCTTACTAGTGAACTAGTGAGCGTTTTGCGGCTTACATGTCAACTAGCAAGCCTCAAAATGATCTTGCGAGTGAACTAGTGCGCACATTTATGGCCTTACATGTTCACTATTAAGAGTCAAAATGATCTTACTAGTGAACAGGTGGGCACATTTATGGCCTTACATGCTCACTAGTAAGCCTCAAAATGATCTTACTGGTGAACTAGTGGGCGTTTTGTGGCTTACATCTTCACTCGTTAGCCTCAAAATGATCTTACTAGTGAACTAGTGGGCGTTTTGTGGCTTACATGTTCACTAGTAAGCCTCAAAATGATCTTACCAGTGAACTAGTGGGGGTTTTGCGGCTTATATGTCAACTAGTAAGCCTCAAAATGATCTTACTAGTGAACTAGTGGGGATTTTGTGGCTTACATGTCAACTAGTAAGCGTCAAAATGATCTTACTAGTGAACTAGTGGGCACATTTATGGCCTTACATGTTCACTAGTAAGCCTCAAAATGATCTTTCCAGTGAACTAGTGGGCGTTTTGTGGCTTACATGTTCACGAGTAAGCGTCAAAATGATCTTACTAGTGAACTAGTGGCCGTTTTGCGGCTTACATGTCAACAAGTAAGCCTCAAAATGATCTTACTAATGAAGTAGTGGGCGTTTTGTGGCTTACATGTTCACTAGTAAGCGTCAAAATGACCTTACTAGTGAACTAGTGGGCGTTTTGCGGCTTGCATGTCGACTAGTAAGCCTCAAAATGATCTTACGAGTGAACTAGTGGGTGTTTTGCGGCTTACATGTCAACAAGTAAGCCTCAAAATGATCTTACGAGTGAACTAGTGGGTGTTTTGCGGCTTACATGTCAACAAGTAAGCCTCAAAATTATCTTACTAGTGAACTAGTGGGCGTTTTGTGGCTTACATGTTAACTAGTAAGCGTCAAAATGATCTTACTAGTGAACAAGTGGGCGTTTTGTGGCTTACATGTTCACTAGTAAGTGTCAAAATGACCTTACTAGTGAACTAGTGAGTGTTTTGTGGCTTACATGTTCACTAGTAGGCGTCAAAATGATCTTACTAGTGAACTAGTGGGCACATTTATGGCCTTACATATTCACTAGTAAGCCTCAAAATGATCTTACTAGTGAACTAGTGGGCGTTCTGTGGCTTACATGTTAACTAGTAAGCGTCAAAATAACCTTACTAGTGAACTAGTGACAATTTGTGGCTTACATGTTCACGAGTAAGCGTCAAAATGACCTTACTAGTGAACTAGTGAGCGTTTTGTGGCTTACATGTTCACTAGTAAGCCTCAAAATGATCTTACGAGTGAGCTAAGGGGCGTTTTGTGGCTTACATTACAACTAGTAAGCCTCAAAATGATCTTACTAGTGAACTAGTGGGTTCTTTTGTGGCTGACATGTTCACTAGTAAGCGTCACAATGACCTTACTTGTGAACTAGTGAGCGTTTTGTGGCTTACATGTTCACTAGTAAGCGTCAAAATGATCTTACTAGTGAACTAGTGGGCGTTTTGTGGCTTACATGTTCACTAGTAAGCCTCAAAATGATCTTACTAGTGAACTAGTGGGCGTTTTGTGGCTTACATGTCAACTAGTTAGTCTCAAAATGATCTTACTAGTGAACTAGTCGGCACATTTATGGCGTTACATGTTCACTAGTAAGCCTCAAAATGATCTTACCAGTGAACTAGTGGGGGTTTTGCGGCTTATATATCAACTAGTAAGCCTCAAAATGATCTTACTAGTGAACTAGTGGGGATTTTGTGGCTTACATGTCAACTAGTAAGCCTCAAAATAATCTTACCAGTGAACTAGTGGGCACATTTATGGCCTTACATGTTCACCAGTAAGCCTCAAAATGATCTTACCAGTGAACTAGTGGGCGTTTTGTGGTTTACATGTTCACTAGTAAGCGTCAAAATGATCTTACTAGTGAACTACTGGCCGTTTTGCGGCTTACATGTCAATAAGTAAGCCTCAAAATGATCTTACTAATGAACTAGTGGGCGTTTTGTGGCTTACATGTTCACTAGTAAGCGTCAAAATGACCTTACTAGTGAATTAGTGAGCGTTTTGTGGCTTACATGTCAACGAGTAAGCCTCAAAATGATCTTACTAGTGAACTAGTGGGCACATTTATGGCCTTACATGTTCAATATTAAGAGTCAAAATGATCTTACTAGTGAACTAGTGGGCACATTTATGGCCTTACATGTTCACTAGTAAGCGTCAAAATGATCTTACTAGTGAACAAGTGGGCGTTTTGTGGCTTACATCTTCACTAGTAAGCCTCAAAATGATCTTACTAGAGAACTAGTGGGCATTTTGTGGCTTACATGTCAACTAGTAATCCTCAAAATTATCTTACTAGTGAACGAATGGGCACATTTATGGCCTTACATGTTCACTAGTAAGCGTCAAAATGATCTTACTAGTGAACTAGTGGGCACGTTTATGGCCTTACATGTTCACTAGTAAGCGTGAAAATGATCTTACTAGTGAACTAGTGGGCGTTTTGCGGCTTACATGTCAACTAGTAAGCCTCAAAATGATCTTACGAGTGAGCTAGTGGGCGTTTTGCGGCTTACATGTCAACTACTAAGCCTCAAAATTATCTTAATAGTGAACTAGTGGGTTCTTTTGTGGCTTACATTTTCACTAGTAAGCGTCACAATGACCTTACTTGTGAAGTAGTGAGCGTTTTGTGGCTTACATGTTCACTAGTAAGCCTCACAATGATCTTACTAGTGAACTAGTGGGCGTTTTGTGGCTTACATGTCAAATAGCAAGCCTCAAAATGATCTTACTAGTGAACTAGTGGGCACATTTATGGCCTTACATGTTCACTAGTAGGCCTCAAAATGATCTTACCAGTGAACTAGTGGGCGTTTTGCGGCTTACATGTCAACTAGCAAGCCTCAAAATGATCTTACTAGTGAACTAGTGGGCATTTTGTGGCTTACATGTCAACCAGTAAGCCTCAAAATGATCTTACTAGTGAACTAGTGGGCACATTTATGGCCTTAAATGTTCACTAGTAAGCCTCAAAATGATCTTACTAGTGAACTAGTGGGGGTTTTGTGGCTTACATGTTCACGAGTAAGCCTCAAAATGATCTTACGAGTGAACTAGTGGGCGTTTTGCGGCTTACATGTCAACAAGTAAGCCTCAAAATGATCTTACTAGTGAACTAGTGGGTTCTTTTGTGGCTGACATGTTCACTAGTAAGCGTCACAATGACCTTACTAGTGAACTAGTGAGCGTTTTGTGGCTTACATGTTCACTAGTAAGTGTCAAAATGACCTTACTAGTGAACTAGTGAGTGTTTTGTGGCTGACATGTTCACTAGTAAGCGTCAAAATGACCTTACTAGTGAACTAGTGACAATTTGTGGCTTACATGTTCACGAGTAAGCGTCAAAATGACCTTACTAGTGAACTAGTGAGCGTTTTGTGGCTTACATGTTCACTAGTAAGCCTCAAAATGATCTTACGAGTGAGCTAAGGGGCGTTTTGTGGCTTACATGTCAACTAGTAAGCCTCAAAATGATCTTACTAGTGAACTAGTGGCCGTTTTGTGGCTTACATGTTCACTAGTAAGACTCAAAATGATCTTACTAGTGAACTAGTGGGCGTTTTGTGGCTTACATCTTCACTCGTTACCCTCAAAATGATCTTACTAGTGAACTAGTGGGCTTTTGTGGCTTACATGTCAACTAGTAAGCCTCAAAATGATCTTACTAGTGAACTAGTGGGCGTTTTGTGGCTTACATGTTCATGAGTAAGCGTCAAAATGATCTTACTAGTGAACTAGTGGGCGTTTTGCGGCTTGCATGTCAACTAGTAAGCCTCAAAATGATCTTACGAGTGAACTTGTGGGCGTTTGGCGGCTTACATGTCAACAAGTAAGCCTCAAAATGATCTTACTAATGAACTAGTGGGTGTTTTGTGGCTTACATGTTCACTAGTAAGCGTCAAAATGATCTTACTAGTGAACTAGTGGGCGTTTTGCGGCTTGCATGTCAACTAGTAAGTCTCAAAATGATCTTACTAGTGAACTAGTGGTTGTTTTGTGGCATACATGTTCACTAGTAAGCCTCAAAATGATCTTACTAGTGAACTAGTGGGCACATTTATGACCTTACATGTTCACTAGTAAGCGTCAAAATGATCTTACTAGTGAACTAGTGGGCATTTTGTGGCTTACATATCAACTAGTAAGCCTCAAAATGATCTTACTAGTGAACTAGTGGGCACATTTATGGCCTTACATGTTCACTATTAAGCCTCAAAATGATCTTACTAGTGAACTCGTGGGCGTTTTGTGGCTTACATGTTCACTAGTAAGCCTCAAAATGATCTTACGAGTGAGCTAAGGGGCGTTTTGTGGCTTACATGTCAACTAGTAAGCCTCAAAATGATCTTCCTAGTGAACTAGTGGGCGTTTTGTGGCTTACATGTTCACTAGTAAGTGTCAAAATGATCTTACTAGTGAACTAGTGGGGACATTTATGGCCTTACATGTTCACGAGTAGGCCTCAAAATGATCTTACCAGTGAACTAGTGGGCGTTTTGCGGCTTACATGTCAACTAGCAAGCCTCAAAATGATCTTACTAGTGAACTAGTGGGCATTTTGTGGCTTACATGTCAACTAGTAAGCCTCAAAATGATCTTACTAGTGAACTAGTGGGCACATTTATGGCCTTAAATGTTCACTAGTAAGCCTCAAAATGATCTTACTAGTGAACTAGTGGGGGTTTTGCGGCTTACATGTCAACAAGTAAGCCTCAAAATGATCTTACTAGTGAACTAGTGGGTTCTTTTGTGGCTGACATGTTCACTAGTAAGCGTCACAATGACCTTACTAGTGAACTAGTGAGCGTTTTGTGGCTTACATGTTCACTAGTAAGTGTCAAAATGACCTTACTAGTGAACTAGTGAGTGTTTTGTGGCTGACATGTTCACTAGTAAGCGTCAAAATGACCTTACTAGTGAACTAGTGACAATTTGTGGCTTACATGTTCACGAGTAAGCGTCAAAATGACCTTACTAGTGAACTAGTGAGCGTTTTGTGGCTTACATGTTCACTAGTAAGCCTCAAAATGATCTTACGAGTGAGCTAAGGGGCGTTTTGTGGCTTACATGTCAACTAGTAAGCCTCAAAATGATCTTACTAGTGAACTAGTGGGCGTTTTGTGGCTTACATGTTCACTAGTAAGACTCAAAATTATCTTACTAGTGAACTAGTGGGCGTTTTGTGGCTTACATCTTCACTCGTTACCCTCAAAATGATCTTACTAGTGAACTAGTGAGCGTTTTGTGGCTTACATGTCAACTAGTAAGCCTCAAAATGATCTTACTAGTGAACTAGTGGACACATTTATGGCCTTACATGTTCACTAGTAAGCCTCAAAATGATCTTACTAGTGAACTAGTGGGCGTTTTGTGGCTTACATGTTCATGAGTAAGCGTCAAAATGATCTTACTAGTGAACTAGTGGGCGTTTTGCGGCTTGCATGTCAACTAGTAAGCCTCAAAATGATCTTACGAGTGAACTAGTGGGCGTTTGGCGGCTTACATGTCAACAAGTAAGCCTCAAAATGATCTTACTAATGAACTAGTGGGTGTTTTGTGGCTTACATGTTCACTAGTAAGCGTCAAAATGACCTTACTAGTGAATTAGTGAGCGTTTTGTGGCTTACATGTCAACTAGTAAGCCTCAAAATGATCTTACTAGTGAACTAGTGGGCGTTTTGCGGCTTACATGTCAACTAGCAAGCCTCAAAATGATCTTACTAGTGAACTAGTGGGCATTTTGTGGCTTACATGTCAACTAGTAAGCCTCAAAATGATCTTACTAGTGAACTAGTGGGCACATTTATGGCCTTAAATGTTCACTAGTAAGCCTCAAAATGATCTTACTAGTGAACTAGTGGGGGTTTTGCGGCTTACATGTCAACAAGTAAGCCTCAAAATGATCTTACTAGTGAACTAGTGGGTTCTTTTGTGGCTGACATGTTCACTAGTAAGCGTCACAATGACCTTACTAGTGAACTAGTGAGCGTTTTGTGGCTTACATGTTCACTAGTAAGTGTCAAAATGACCTTACTAGTGAACTAGTGAGTGTTTTGTGGCTGACATGTTCACTAGTAAGCGTCAAAATGACCTTACTAGTGAACTAGTGACAATTTGTGGCTTACATGTTCACGAGTAAGCGTCAAAATGACCTTACTAGTGAACTAGTGAGCGTTTTGTGGCTTACATGTTCACTAGTAAGCCTCAAAATGATCTTACGAGTGAGCTAAGGGGCGTTTTGTGGCTTACATGTCAACTAGTAAGCCTCAAAATGATCTTACTAGTGAACTAGTGGGCGTTTTGTGGCTTACATGTTCACTAGTAAGACTCAAAATTATCTTACTAGTGAACTAGTGGGCGTTTTGTGGCTTACATCTTCACTCGTTACCCTCAAAATGATCTTACTAGTGAACTAGTGAGCGTTTTGTGGCTTACATGTCAACTAGTAAGCCTCAAAATGATCTTACTAGTGAACTAGTGGACACATTTATGGCCTTACATGTTCACTAGTAAGCCTCAAAATGATCTTACTAGTGAACTAGTGGGCGTTTTGTGGCTTACATGTTCATGAGTAAGCGTCAAAATGATCTTACTAGTGAACTAGTGGGCGTTTTGCGGCTTGCATGTCAACTAGTAAGCCTCAAAATGATCTTACGAGTGAACTAGTGGGCGTTTGGCGGCTTACATGTCAACAAGTAAGCCTCAAAATGATCTTACTAATGAACTAGTGGGTGTTTTGTGGCTTACATGTTCACTAGTAAGCGTCAAAATGACCTTACTAGTGAATTAGTGAGCGTTTTGTGGCTTACATGTCAACTAGTAAGCCTCAAAATGATCTTACTAGTGAACTAGTGGGTGTTTTGTGGCTTACATGTCAACTAGTAAGCCTCAAAATGATCTTACTAGTGAACTAGTGGTTGTTTTGTGGCTTACATGTTCACTAGTAAGCCTCAAAATGATCTTACTAGTGAACTAGTGGGCACATTTATGGCCTTACATGTTCACTAGTAAGCGTCAAAATGATCTTACTAGTGAACTAGTGGGCATTTTGTGGCTTACATATCAACTAGTAAGCCTCAAAATGATCTTACTAGTGAACTCGTGGGCGTTTTGTGGCTTACATGTTCACTAGTAAGCCTCAAAATGATCTTACGAGTGAGCTTAGGGGCGTTTTGTGGCTTACAAGTCAAATAGTAAGCCTCAAAATGATCTTATTAGTGAACTAGTGGGCGTTTTGTGGCTTACATGTTCACTAGTAAGTGTCAAAATGACCTTACTAGTTAACTAGTGAGTGTTTTGTGGCTTACATGTTCACTAGTAGGCGTCAAAATGATCTTACTAGTGAACTAGTGAGCGTTTTGTGGCTTACATGTTCACTAGTAAGCCTCAAAATGATCTTACTAGTGAACTAGTGGGCACATTTATGGCCTTACATGTTCACTAGTAAGCCTCAAAATGATCTTACTAGTGAACTAGTGGGCACATTTATGGCCTTACATGTTCACTAGTAAGCCTCAAAATGATCTTACTAGTGAACTAGTGGGCATTTTGTGGCTTACATGTCAACTAGTAAGCCTCAAAATGATCTTACTAGTGAACTAGTGGGCACATTTATGGCCTTACATGTTCACTTGTAAGCCTCAAAATGATCTTACTAGTGAACTAGTGGGCGTTTTGTGGCTTACATGTTCACGAGTAAGCGTCAAAATGATCTTACTAGTGAACTAGTGGGCGTTTTGCGGCTTGCATGTCAACTAGTAAGCCTCAAAATGATCTTACGAGTGAACTAGTGGGCGTTTTGCGGCTTACATGTCAACAAGTAAGCCTCAAAATGATCTTAGTAATGAACTAGTGGGTGTTTTGTGGCTTACATGTTCACTAGTAAGCGTCAAAATGACCTTACTAGTGAATTAGTGAGCGTTTTGTGGCTTACATGTCAACTAGTAAGCCTCAAAATGATCTTACTAGTGAACTAGTGGTTGTTTGTGGCTTATATGTTCACTAGTAAGCCTCAAAATGATCTTACTAGTGAACTAGTGGGCACATTTATGGCCTTACATGTTCACTAGTAAGCGTCAAAATGATCTTACTAGTGAACTAGTGGGCATTTTGTGGCTTACATGTCAACTAGTAAGCGTCACAATGACCTTACTTGTGAAGTAGTGAGCGTTTTGTGGCTTACATGTTCACTAGTAAGCCTCACAATGATCTTACTAGTGAACTAGTGGGCGTTTTGTGGCTTACATGTCAAATAACAAGCCTCAAAATGATCTTACTAGTGAACTAGTGGGCACATTTATGAGCTTACATGTTCACTAGTAGGCCTCAAAATGATCTTACCAGTGAACTAGTGGGCGTTTTGCGGCTTACATGTCAACTAGCAAGCCTCAAAATGATCTTACTAGTGAACTAGTGGGCATTTTGTGGCTTACATGTCAACTAATAAGCCTCAAAATGATCTTACTAGTGAACTAGTGGGCACATTTATGGCCTTAAATGTTCACTAGTAAGCCTCAAAATGATCTTACTAGTGAACTAGTGGGGCTTTTGTGGCTTACATGTTCACGAGTAAGCCTCAAAATGATCTTACGAGTGAACTAGTGGGCGTTTTGCGGCTTACATGTCAACAAGTAAGCCTCAAAATGATCTTACAAGTGAACTATTGGGTTCTTTTGTGGCTGACATGTTCACTAGTAAGCGTCACAATGACCTTACTAGTGAACTAGTGGGCGTTTTGCGGCTTACATGTCAACTAGCAAGCCTCAAAATGACCTTACTAGTGAACTAGTGAGTGTTTTGTGGCTGACATGTTCACTATTAAGCGTCAAAATGACCTTACTAGTGAACTAGTGACAATTTGTGGCTTACATGTTCACGAGTAAGCGTCAAAATGACCTTACTAGTGAACTAGTGAGCGTTTTGTGGCTTACATGTTCACTAGTAAGCCTCAAAATGATCTTACGAGTGAGCTAAGGGGCGTTTTGTGGCTTACATGTCAACTAGTAAGCCTCAAAATCATCTTACTAGTGAACTAGTGGGCGTTTTGTGGCTTACATGTTCACTAGTAAGACTCAAAATGATCTTACTAGTGAACTAGTGGGCGTTTTGTGGCTTACATCTTCACTCGTTACCCTCAAAATGATCTTACTAGTGAACTAGTGGGCGTTTTGTGGCTTACGTGTCAACTAGTAAGCCTCAAAATGATCTTACTAGTGAACTAGTGGGCGTTTTGTGGCTTACATGTTCATGAGTAAGCGTCAAAATGATCTTACTAGTGAACTAGTGGGCGTTTTGCGGCTTGCATGTCAACTAGTAAGCCTCAAAATGATCTTACGAGTGAACTAGTGGGCGTTTTGCGGCTTACATGTCAACAAGTAAGCCTCAAAATGATCTTACTAATGAACTAGTGGGTGTTTTGTGGCTTACATGTTCACTAGTAAGCGTCAAAATGACCTTACTAATGAATTAGTGAGCGTTTTGTGGCTTACATGTCAACTAGTAAGCCTCAAAATGATCTTACTAGTGAACTAGTGGTTGTTTTGTGGCTTACATGTTCACTAATAAGCCTCAAAATGATCTTACTAGTGAACTAGTGGGCACATTTATGGCCTTACATGTTCACTAGTAAGCGTCAAAATGATCTTACTAGTGAACTAGTGGGCATTTTGTGGCTGACATATCAACTAGTAAGCCTCAAAATGATCTTACTAGTGAACTACTGGGCACATTCATGGCCTTACATGTTCACTATTAAGCCTCAAAATGATCTTACTAGTGAACTCGTGGGCGTTTTGTGGCTTACATGTTCACTAGTAAGCCTCAAAATGATCTTACGAGTGAACTAGTGGGCACATTTATGGCCTTAAATGTTCACTAGTAAGCCTCAAAATGATCTTACTAGTGAACTAGTGGGGGTTTTGTGGCTTACATGTTCACGAGTAAGCCTCAAAATGATCTTACGAGTGAACTAGTGGGCGTTTTGCGGCTTACATGTCAACAAGTAAGCCTCAAAATGATCTTACTAGTGAACTAGTGGGTTCTTTTGTGGCTGACATGTTCACTAGTAAGCGTCACAATGACCTTACTAGTGAACTAGTGAGCGTTTTGTGGCTTACATGTTCACTAGTAAGTGTCAAAATGACCTTACTAGTGAACTAGTGAGTGTTTTGTGGCTGACATGTTCACTAGTAAGCGTCAAAATGACCTTACTAGTGAACTAGTGACAATTTGTGGCTTACATGTTCACGAGTAAGCGTCAAAATGACCTTACTAGTGAACTAGTGAGCGTTTTGTGGCTTACATGTTCACTAGTAAGCCTCAAAATGATCTTACGAGTGAGCTAAGGGGCGTTTTGTGGCTTACATGTCAACTAGTAAGCCTCAAAATGATCTTACTAGTGAACTAGTGGGCGTTTTGTGGCTTACATGTTCACTAGTAAGACTCAAAATGATCTTACTAGTGAACTAGTGGGCGTTTTGTGGCTTACATCTTCACTCGTTACCCTCAAAATGATCTTACTAGTGAACTAGTGGGCGTTTTGTGGCTTACATGTCAACTAGTAAGCCTCAAAATGTTCTTAATAGTGAACTAGTGGGTCCTTTTGTGGCTTACATTTTCACTAGTAAGCGTCACAATGACCTTACTTGTGAAGTAGTGAGCGTTTTGTGGCTTACATGTTCACTAGTAAGCCTCACAATGATCTTACTAGTGAACTAGTGGGCGTTTTGTGGCTTACATGTCAAATAGCAAGCCTCAAAATGATCTTACTAGTGAACTAGTGGGCACATTTATGAGTTAACATGTTCACTAGTAGGCCTCAAAATGATCTTACCAGTGAACTAGTGGGCGTTTTGCGGCTTACATGTCAACTAGCAAGCCTCAAAATGATCTTACTAGTGAACTAGTGGGCATTTTGTGGCTTACATGTCAACTAGTAAGCCTCAAAATGATCTTACTAGTGAACTAGTGGGCACATTTATGGCCTTAAATGTTCACTAGTAAGCCTCAAAATGATCTTACTAGTGAACTAGTGGGGGTTTTGTGGCTTACATGTTCACGAGTAAGCCTCAAAATGATCTTACGAGTGAACTAGTGGGCGTTTTGCGGCTTACATGTCAACAAGTAAGCCTCAAAATGATCTTACTAGTGAACTATTGGGTTCTTTTGTGGCTGACATGTTCACTAGTAAGCGTCACAATGACCTTACTAGTGAACTAGTGGGCGTTTTGCGGCTTACATGTCAACTAGCAAGCCTCAAAATGACCTTACTAGTGAACTAGTGAGTGTTTTGTGGCTGACATGTTCACTATTAAGCGTCAAAATGACCTTACTAGTGAACTAGTGACAATTTGTGGCTTACATGTTCACGAGTAAGCGTCAAAATGACCTTACTAGTGAACTAGTGAGCGTTTTGTGGCTTACATGTTCACTAGTAAGCCTCAAAATGATCTTACGAGTGAGCTAAGGGGCGTTTTGTGGCTTACATGTCAACTAGTAAGCCTCAAAATGATCTTACTAGTGAACTAGTGGGCGTTTTGTGGCTTACATGTTCACTAGTCACCGTCACAACCCTCGTGCACTATTTAAAACGATAGATTCTGTACTCAAACCCCCTCTGCCTACTTGCGCGGATTCTTCAGCCGAGATGTGCAACAGATTCCTTCAGTTCTTTATTGATAAGGTCTCTACAGCTAGGATTCCGGTTCCAAATACCGCATCTGACCCCTCTGTCCATGTTCCATGTTCAGCTGTCCTAAATTCTTTTGATACTGTGTCCTTGGCGCTTTTGGAGGATGTAGTTTGCCAGACGAAGCCATCTGGCTCCCCTTGCGACTCTCTTCCCCCACGCTTCTTTCAGGAGGTTCTCCCGAGTGTTGGTGCATCGGTCTTGGATATCATCAACAGCAGCCTTTCTTCTGGTGTAGTTCCCCAACAGTTTAAACATGCTGTGGTCCAACCCTTGATCAAGAAACCTGGTCTTGATCCAGATGAGCTGTCAAGTTACAGACCCATTTCCAAACTGCCTTTCATTTCCAAAATTCTGGAAAAAGTGGTGCACATGCAGTTGAAACTTTTCTTGGATGAACATAACATCTTGGAGGTCTTCCAGTCAGGTTTCAAGACGATGCATAGCACGGAGTCAGCCCTGTTACGCGTTTCTAATGACATCCTCCTGGCAAATGACTCTGGAGACCACGTGTGTCTGGTTTTATTGGACTTAACTGCAGCATTTGATACAGTGGATCACAGTATTCTGCTGACTCGTTTGCAGCACTTGGTGGGCATTGGCGGGAGTGTTCTTGATTGGTTTAGGTCCTATCTAGCTGACAGGACCTTTTGTGTCAGCCTTGGCTGCTCTGAATCACGCACTGCTCCCCTGTCATGTGGTGTTCCACAGGGCTCAATTCTGGGGCCTCTGCTGTTCTCGCTGTATCTGCTCCCATTGGGTTCCATCTTAAGGAAACATGGTATTCCTTTCCACTGCTATGCAGATGACTGCCAGATCTATGTCCCACTGAGCAAGAAAGACACCTTCTCATTAAGGCCACTCCTATCCTGTCTGGAAGAAATCAAAACCTGGATGGCACAAAATTTCTTGAAGTTCAACGAAAAGAAGACAGAGGTGATATTGTTTGGCCCCAGTGGACCTTGTACATTCCATCCTGTAGACTTGGGCCCCCTATCTCCTTATCTGAAATCAACGGTCTCAAACTTGGGACTTAAACTGGACAGTGATTTCAAACTCGATCGGCAAATTGGTGCCGTTGTTAAATCCAGCTTCTTTCACCTTAGACAGCTGGCCAAAATAAAACCTTTCCTCTCACATGAACACTTTGAGACAGTAATTCATGCCTTTGTCACATCCCGGCTCGATTACTGCAACGCCCTGTACTTTGGAGTCAGCCAGTCCTCCATCAAGCGCCTTCAGCTGGTACAGAATGCCGCTGCTCGCCTCTTGACTGGTACTCGTAAGAGGGAGCATATAACTCCTACTTTGGCATCCCTTCACTGGCTCCCCATTCATTTTAGAATTATTTTTAAGATCCTCCTCTTTGTTTTCAAATCTCTGAATAATCTCGCGCCACCTTACCTCTCTGAGCTCATACGCCCCTACACCCCTGCCCGGCGCCTCAGGTCTGTGGACCAGTCTTTGCTAGACGTACCAAGAACTAAACTGAGGCTCAGAGGGGATCGAGCCTTTTCTGTTGCTGGTCCATCTCTCTGGAATGACCTCCCACTGAACATTCGGCAAGCCTCCTCGCTGCCCATCTTTAAATCCCTCCTCAAAACTCACTTGTATTCTTTGGCGTTTGACTCAGCATGACTTAGATTTGCTATTGTTTTTACTGCTTGGTGCTTTCTACCGCCTTATTACTTATTACTTATTACTGATTCGTCTTACTGTTTATTGTATATGTTAAATCGCTCCATGTACAGCACTTTGTATGCAGCGATGGCTGTTTGAAAGTGCTCTATAAATACTGTTGACTTGACTTGACTTGACTTGACTAGTAAGACTCAAAATGATCTTACTAGTGAACTAGTGGGCGTTTTGTGGCTTACATCTTCACTCGTTACCCTCAAAATGATCTTACTAGTGAACTAGTGGGCGTTTTGTGGCTTACATGTCAACTAGTAAGCCTCAAAATGATCTTACTAGTGAACTAGTGGGCGTTTTGTGGCTTACATGTTCATGAGTAAGCGTCAAAATGATCTTACTAGTGAACTAGTGGGCGTTTTGCGGCTTGCATGTCAACTAGTAAGCCTCAAAATGATCTTACGAGTGAACTAGTGGGCGTTTTGCGGCTTACATGTCAACAAGTAAGCCTCAAAATGATCTTACTAATGAACTAGTGGGTGTTTTGTGGCTTACATGTTCACTAGTAAGCGTCAAAATGACCTTACTAGTGAATTAGTGAGCGTTTTGTGGCTTACATGTCAACTAGTAAGCCTCAAAATGATCTTACTAGTGAACTAGTGGTTGTTTTGTGGCTTACATGTTCACTAGTAAGCCTCAAAATGATCTTACTAGTGAACTAGTGGGCACATTTATGGCCTTACATGTTCACTAGTAAGCGTCAAAATGATCTTACTAGTGAACTAGTGGGCATTTTGTGGCTTACATATCAACTAGTAAGCCTCAAAATGATCTTACTAGTGAACTACTGGGCACATTCATGGCCTTACATGTTCACTATTAAGCCTCAAAATGATCTTACTAGTGAACTCGTGGGCGTTTTGTGGCTTACATGTTCACTAGTAAGCCTCAAAATGATCTTACGAGTGAGCTAAGGGGCGTTTTGTGGCTTACATGTCAACTAGTAAGCCTCAAAATGATCTTACTAGTGAACTAGTGGGCGTTTTGTGGCTTACATGTTCACTAGTAAGTGTCAAAACGACCTTACTAGTTAACTAGTGAGTGTTTTGTGGCTTACATGTTCACTAGTAGGCGTCAAAATGATCTTACTAGTGAACTAGTGAGCGTTTTGTGGCTTACATGTTCACTAGTAAGCCTCAAAATGATCTTACTAGTGAACTAGTGGGCACATTTATGGCCTTACATGTTCACTAGTAAGCCTCAAAATGATCTTACTAGTGAACTAGTGGGCACATTTATGGCCTTACATGTTCACTAGTAAGCCTCAAAATGATCTTACTAGTGAACTAGTGGGCATTTTGTGGCTTACATGTCAACTAGTAAGCCTCAAAATGATCTTACTAGTGAACTAGTGGGCACATTTATGGCCTTACATGTTCACTTGTAAGCCTCAAAATGATCTTACTAGTGAACTAGTGGGCGTTTTGTGGCTTACATGTTCACGAGTAAGCGTCAAAATGATCTTACTAGTGAACTAGTGGGCGTTTTGCGGCTTGCATGTCAACTAGTAAGCCTCAAAATGATCTTACGAGTGAACTAGTGGGCGTTTTGCGGCTTACATGTCAACAAGTAAGCCTCAAAATGATCTTAGTAATGAACTAGTGGGTGTTTTGTGGCTTACATGTTTACTAGTAAGCGTCAAAATGACCTTACTAGTGAATTAGTGAGCGTTTTGTGGCTTACATGTCAACTAGTAAGCCTCAAAATGATCTTACTAGTGAACTAATGGTTGTTTGTGGCTTATATGTTCACTAGTAAGCCTCAAAATGATCTTACTAGTGAACTAGTGGGCACATTTATGGCCTTACATGTTCACTAGTAAGCGTCAAAATGATCTTACTAGTGAACTAGTGGGCATTTTGTGGCTTACATGTCAACTAGTAAGCCTCAAAATGATCTTACTAGTGAACTAGTAGGCACATTTATGGCCTTACATGTTCACTAGTAAGCCTCAAAATGATCTTACTAGTGAACTCGTGGGCGTTTTGTGGCTTACATGTTCACTAGTAAGCCTCAAAATGATCTTACGAGTGAGATAAGGGGCGTTTTGTGGCTTACATGTCAACTAGTAAGCCTCAAAATGATCTTAGAAGTGAACTAGTGGGCGTTTTGTGGCTTACATGTTCACTAGTAAGTGTCAAAATGACCTTACTAGTTAACTAGTGAGTGTTTTGTGGCTTACATGTTCACTGGTAGGCGTCAAAATGATCTTACTAGTGAACTAGTGAGCGTTTTGTGGCTTACATGTTCACTAGTAAGCCTCAAAATGATCTTACTAGTGAACTAGTGGGCACATTTATGGCCTTAAATGTTCACTAGTAAGCCTCAAAATGATCGTACTAGTGAACTAGTGGGGGTTTTGTGGCTTACATGTTCACGAGTAAGCCTCAAAATGATCTTACGAGTGAACTAGTGGGCGTTTTGCGGCTTACATGTCAACAAGTAAGCCTCAAAATGATCTTACTAGTGAACTAGTGGGTTCTTTTGTGGCTGACATGTTCACTAGTAAGCGTCACAATGACCTTACTAGTGAACTAGTGAGCGTTTTGTGGCTTACATGTTCACTAGTAAGTGTCAAAATGACCTTACTAGTGAACTAGTGAGTGTTTTGTGGCTGACATGTTCACTAGTAAGCGTCAAAATGACCTTACTAGTGAACTAGTGACAATTTGTGGCTTACATGTTCACGAGTAAGCGTCAAAATGACCTTACTAGTGAACTAGTGAGCGTTTTGTGGCTTACATGTTCACTAGTAAGCCTCAAAATGATCTTACGAGTGAGCTAAGGGGCGTTTTGTGGCTTACATGTCAACTAGTAAGCCTCAAAATGATCTTACTAGTGAACTAGTGGGCGTTTTGTGGCTTACATGTTCACTAGTAAGACTCAAAATGATCTTACTAGTGAACTAGTGGGCGTTTTGTGGCTTACATCTTCACTCGTTACCCTCAAAATGATCTTACTAGTGAACTAGTGGGCGTTTTGTGGCTTACATGTCAACTAGTAAGCCTCAAAATGATCTTAATAGTGAACTAGTGGGTTCTTTTGTGGCTTACATTTTCACTAGTAAGCGTCACAATGACCTTACTTGTGAAGTAGTGAGCGTTTTGTGGCTTACATGTTCACTAGTAAGCCTCACAATGATCTTACTAGTGAACTAGTGGGCGTTTTGTGGCTTACATGTCAAATAGCAAGCCTCAAAATGATCTTACTAGTGAACTAGTGGGCACATTTATGAGCTTACATGTTCACTAGTAGGCCTCAAAATGATCTTACCAGTGAACTAGTGGGCGTTTTGCGGCTTACATGTCAACTAGCAAGCCTCAAAATGATCTTACTAGTGAACTAGTGGGCATTTTGTGGCTTACATGTCAACTAGTAAGCCTCAAAATGATCTTACTAGTGAACTAGTGGGCACATTTATGGCCTTAAATGTTCACTAGTAAGCCTCAAAATGATCTTACTAGTGAACTAGTGGGGGTTTTGTGGCTTACATGTTCACGAGTAAGCCTCAAAATGATCTTACGAGTGAACTAGTGGGCGTTTTGCGGCTTACATGTCAACAAGTAAGCCTCAAAATGATCTTACTAGTGAACTAGTGGGTTCTTTTGTGGCTGACATGTTCACTAGTAAGCGTCACAATGACCTTACTAGTGAACTAGTGAGCGTTTTGTGGCTTACATGTTCACTAGTAAGTGTCAAAATGACCTTACTAGTGAACTAGTGAGTGTTTTGTGGCTGACATGTTCACTAGTAAGCGTCAAAATGACCTTACTAGTGAACTAGTGACAATTTGTGGCTTACATGTTCACGAGTAAGCGTCAAAATGACCTTACTAGTGAACTAGTGAGCGTTTTGTGGCTTACATGTTCACTAGTAAGCCTCAAAATGATCTTACGAGTGAGCTAAGGGGCGTTTTGTGGCTTACATGTCAACTAGTAAGCCTCAAAATGATCTTAGAAGTGAACTAGTGGGCGTTTTGTGGCTTACATGTTCACTAGTAAGTGTCAAAATGACCTTACTAGTTAACTAGTGAGTGTTTTGTGGCTTACATGTTCACTGGTAGGCGTCAAAATGATCTTACTAGTGAACTAGTGAGCGTTTTGTGGCTTACATGTTCACTAGTAAGCCTCAAAATGATCTTACTAGTGAACTAGTGGGCACATTTATGGCCTTAAATGTTCACTAGTAAGCCTCAAAATGATCTTACTAGTGAACTAGTGGGGGTTTTGTGGCTTACATGTTCACGAGTAAGCCTCAAAATGATCTTACGAGTGAACTAGTGGGCGTTTTGCGGCTTACATGTCAACAAGTAAGCCTCAAAATGATCTTACTAGTGAACTAGTGGGTTCTTTTGTGGCTGACATGTTCACTAGTAAGCGTCACAATGACCTTACTAGTGAACTAGTGAGCGTTTTGTGGCTTACATGTTCACTAGTAAGTGTCAAAATGACCTTACTAGTGAACTAGTGAGTGTTTTGTGGCTGACATGTTCACTAGTAAGCGTCAAAATGACCTTACTAGTGAACTAGTGACAATTTGTGGCTTACATGTTCACGAGTAAGCGTCAAAATGACCTTACTAGTGAACTAGTGAGCGTTTTGTGGCTTACATGTTCACTAGTAAGCCTCAAAATGATCTTACGAGTGAGCTAAGGGGCGTTTTGTGGCTTACATGTCAACTAGTAAGCCTCAAAATGATCTTACTAGTGAACTAGTGGGCGTTTTGTGGCTTACATGTTCACTAGTAAGACTCAAAATGATCTTACTAGTGAACTAGTGGGCGTTTTGTGGCTTACATCTTCACTCGTTACCCTCAAAATGATCTTACTAGTGAACTAGTGGGCGTTTTGTGGCTTACATGTCAACTAGTAAGCCTCAAAATGATCTTAATAGTGAACTAGTGGGTTCTTTTGTGGCTTACATTTTCACTAGTAAGCGTCACAATGACCTTACTTGTGAAGTAGTGAGCGTTTTGTGGCTTACATGTTCACTAGTAAGCCTCACAATGATCTTACTAGTGAACTAGTGGGCGTTTTGTGGCTTACATGTCAAATAGCAAGCCTCAAAATGATCTTACTAGTGAACTAGTGGGCACATTTATGAGCTTACATGTTCACTAGTAGGCCTCAAAATGATCTTACCAGTGAACTAGTGGGCGTTTTGCGGCTTACATGTCAACTAGCAAGCCTCAAAATGATCTTACTAGTGAACTAGTGGGCATTTTGTGGCTTACATGTCAACTAGTAAGCCTCAAAATGATCTTACTAGTGAACTAGTGGGCACATTTATGGCCTTAAATGTTCACTAGTAAGCCTCAAAATGATCTTACTAGTGAACTAGTGGGGGTTTTGTGGCTTACATGTTCACGAGTAAGCCTCAAAATGATCTTACGAGTGAACTAGTGGGCGTTTTGCGGCTTACATGTCAACAAGTAAGCCTCAAAATGATCTTACTAGTGAACTAGTGGGTTCTTTTGTGGCTGACATGTTCACTAGTAAGCGTCACAATGACCTTACTAGTGAACTAGTGAGCGTTTTGTGGCTTACATGTTCACTAGTAAGTGTCAAAATGACCTTACTAGTGAACTAGTGAGTGTTTTGTGGCTGACATGTTCACTAGTAAGCGTCAAAATGACCTTACTAGTGAACTAGTGACAATTTGTGGCTTACATGTTCACGAGTAAGCGTCAAAATGACCTTACTAGTGAACTAGTGAGCGTTTTGTGGCTTACATGTTCACTAGTAAGCCTCAAAATGATCTTACGAGTGAGCTAAGGGGCGTTTTGTGGCTTACATGTCAACTAGTAAGCCTCAAAATGATCTTAGAAGTGAACTAGTGGGCGTTTTGTGGCTTACATGTTCACTAGTAAGTGTCAAAATGACCTTACTAGTTAACTAGTGAGTGTTTTGTGGCTTACATGTTCACTGGTAGGCGTCAAAATGATCTTACTAGTGAACTAGTGAGCGTTTTGTGGCTTACATGTTCACTAGTAAGCCTCAAAATGATCTTACTAGTGAACTAGTGGGCACATTTATGGCCTTAAATGTTCACTAGTAAGCCTCAAAATGATCTTACTAGTGAAATAGTGGGGGTTTTGTGGCTTACATGTTCACGAGTAAGCCTCAAAATGATCTTACGAGTGAACTAGTGGGCGTTTTGCGGCTTACATGTCAACAAGTAAGCCTCAAAATGATCTTACTAGTGAACTAGTGGGTTCTTTTGTGGCTGACATGTTCACTAGTAAGCGTCACAATGACCTTACTAGTGAACTAGTGAGCGTTTTGTGGCTTACATGTTCACTAGTAAGTGTCAAAATGACCTTACTAGTGAACTAGTGAGTGTTTTGTGGCTGACATGTTCACTAGTAAGCGTCAAAATGACCTTACTAGTGAACTAGTGACAATTTGTGGCTTACATGTTCACGAGTAAGCGTCAAAATGACCTTACTAGTGAACTAGTGAGCGTTTTGTGGCTTACATGTTCACTAGTAAGCCTCAAAATGATCTTACGAGTGAGCTAAGGGGCGTTTTGTGGCTTACATGTCAACTAGTAAGCCTCAAAATGATCTTACTAGTGAACTAGTGGGCGTTTTGTGGCTTACATGTTCACTAGTAAGACTCAAAATGATCTTACTAGTGAACTAGTGGGCGTTTTGTGGCTTACATCTTCACTCGTTACCCTCAAAATGATCTTACTAGTGAACTAGTGGGCGTTTTGTGGCTTACATGTCAACTAGTAAGCCTCAAAATGATCTTAATAGTGAACTAGTGGGTTCTTTTGTGGCTTACATTTTCACTAGTAAGCGTCACAATGACCTTACTTGTGAAGTAGTGAGCGTTTTGTGGCTTACATGTTCACTAGTAAGCCTCACAATGATCTTACTAGTGAACTAGTGGGCGTTTTGTGGCTTACATGTCAAATAGCAAGCCTCAAAATGATCTTACTAGTGAACTAGTGGGCACATTTATGAGCTTACATGTTCACTAGTAGGCCTCAAAATGATCTTACCAGTGAACTAGTGGGCGTTTTGCGGCTTACATGTCAACTAGCAAGCCTCAAAATGATCTTACTAGTGAACTAGTGGGCATTTTGTGGCTTACATGTCAACTAGTAAGCCTCAAAATGATCTTACTAGTGAACTAGTGGGCACATTTATGGCCTTAAATGTTCACTAGTAAGCCTCAAAATGATCTTACTAGTGAACTAGTGGGGGTTTTGTGGCTTACATGTTCACGAGTAAGCCTCAAAATGATCTTACGAGTGAACTAGTGGGCGTTTTGCGGCTTACATGTCAACAAGTAAGCCTCAAAATGATCTTACTAGTGAACTAGTGGGTTCTTTTGTGGCTGACATGTTCACTAGTAAGCGTCACAATGACCTTACTAGTGAACTAGTGAGCGTTTTGTGGCTTACATGTTCACTAGTAAGTGTCAAAATGACCTTACTAGTGAACTAGTGAGTGTTTTGTGGCTGACATGTTCACTAGTAAGCGTCAAAATGACCTTACTAGTGAACTAGTGACAATTTGTGGCTTACATGTTCACGAGTAAGCGTCAAAATGACCTTACTAGTGAACTAGTGAGCGTTTTGTGGCTTACATGTTCACTAGTAAGCCTCAAAATGATCTTACGAGTGAGCTAAGGGGCGTTTTGTGGCTTACATGTCAACTAGTAAGCCTCAAAATGATCTTACTAGTGAACTAGTGGGCGTTTTGTGGCTTACATGTTCACTAGTAAGACTCAAAATGATCTTACTAGTGAACTAGTGGGCGTTTTGTGGCTTACATCTTCACTCGTTACCCTCAAAATGATCTTACTAGTGAACTAGTGGGCGTTTTGTGGCTTACATGTCAACTAGTAAGCCTCAAAATGATCTTAATAGTGAACTAGTGGGTTCTTTTGTGGCTTACATTTTCACTAGTAAGCGTCACAATGACCTTACTTGTGAAGTAGTGAGCGTTTTGTGGCTTACATGTTCACTAGTAAGCCTCACAATGATCTTACTAGTGAACTAGTGGGCGTTTTGTGGCTTACATGTCAAATAGCAAGCCTCAAAATGATCTTACTAGTGAACTAGTGGGCACATTTATGAGCTTACATGTTCACTAGTAGGCCTCAAAATGATCTTACCAGTGAACTAGTGGGCGTTTTGCGGCTTACATGTCAACTAGCAAGCCTCTAAATGATCTTACTAGTGAACTAGTGGGCATTTTGTGGCTTACATGTCAACTAGTAAGCCTCAAAATGATCTTACTAGTGAACTAGTGGGCACATTTATGGCCTTAAGTGTTCACTAGTAAGCCTCAAAATGATCTTACTAGTGAACTAGTGGGGGTTTTGTGGCTTACATGTTCACGAGTAAGCCTCAAAATGATCTTACGAGTGAACTAGTGGGCGTTTTGCGGCTTACATGTCAACAAGTAAGCCTCAAAATGATCTTAATAGTGAACTATTGGGTTCTTTTGTGGCTGACATGTTCACTAGTAAGCGTCACAATGACCTTACTAGTGAACTAGTGAGCGTTTTGTGGCTTACAAGTTCACTAGTAAGTGTCAAAATGACCTTACTAGTGAACTAGTGAGTGTTTTGTGGCTGACATGTTCACTATTAAGCGTCAAAATGACCTTACTAGTGAACTAGTGACAATTTGTGGCTTACATGTTCACGAGTAAGCGTCAAAATGACCTTACTAGTGAACTAGTGAGCGTTTTGTGGCTTACATGTTCACTAGTAAGCCTCAAAATGATCTTACGAGTGAGCTAAGGGGCGTTTTGTGGCTTACATGTCAAATAGTAAGCCTCAAAATGATCTTACTAGTGAACTAGTGGGCGTTTTGTGGCTTACATGTTCACTAGTAAGACTCAAAATGATCTTACTAGTGAACTAGTGGGCGTTTTGTGGCTTACATCTTCACTCGTTACCCTCAAAATGATCTTACTAGTGAACTAGTGGGCGTTTTGTGGCTTACATGTCAACTAGTAAGCCTCAAAATGATCTTACTAGTGAACTAGTGGGCGTTTTGTGGCTTACATGTTCATGAGTAAGCGTCAAAATGATCTTACTAGTGAACTAGTGGGCGTTTTGCGGCTTGCATGTCAACTAGTAAGCCTCAAAATGATCTTACGAGTGAACTAGTGGGCGTTTTGCGGCTTACATGTCAACAAGTAAGCCTCAAAATGATCTTACTAATGAACTAGTGGGTGTTTTGTGGCTTACATGTTCACTAGTAAGCGTCAAAATGACCTTACTAGTGAATTAGTGAGCGTTTTGTGGCTTACATGTCAACTAGTAAGCCTCAAAATGATCTTACTAGTGAACTAGTGGTTGTTTTGTGGCTTACATGTTCACTAGTAAGCCTCAAAATGATCTTACTAGTGAACTAATGGGCACATTTATGGCCTTACATGTTCACTAGTAAGCGTCAAAATGATCTTACTAGTGAACTAGTGGGCATTTTGTGGCTTACATATCAACTAGTAAGCCTCAAAATGATCTTACTAGTGAACTACTGGGCACATTCATGGCCTTACATGTTCACTATTAAGCCTCAAAATGATCTTACTAGTGAACTCGTGGGCGTTTTGTGGCTTACATGTTCACTAGTAAGCCTCAAAATGATCTTACGAGTGAGCTAAGGGGCGTTTTGTGGCTTACATGTCAACTAGTAAGCCTCAAAATGATCTTACTAGTGAACTAGTGGGCGTTTTGTGGCTTACATGTTCACTAGTAAGTGTCAAAATGACCTTACTAGTTAACTAGTGAGTGTTTTGTGGCTTACATGTTCACTAGTAGGCGTCAAAATGATCTTACTAGTGAACTAGTGAGCGTTTTGTGGCTTACATGTTCACTAGTAAGCCTCAAAATGATCTTACTAGTGAACTAGTGGGCACATTTATGGCCTTACATGTTCACTAGTAAGCCTCAAAATGATCTTACTAGTGAACTAGTGGGCACATTTATGGCCTTACATGTTCACTAGTAAGCCTCAAAATGATCTTACTAGTGAACTAGTGGGCATTTTGTGGCTTACATGTCAACTAGTAAGCCTCAAAATGATCTTACTAGTGAACTAGTGGGCACATTTATGGCCTTACATGTTCACTTGTAAGCCTCAAAATGATCTTACTAGTGAACTAGTGGGCGTTTTGTGGCTTACATGTTCACGAGTAAGCGTCAAAATGATCTTACTAGTGAACTAGTGGGCGTTTTGCGGCTTGCATGTCAACTAGTAAGCCTCAAAATGATCTTACGAGTGAACTAGTGGGCGTTTTGCGGCTTACATGTCAACAAGTAAGCCTCAAAATGATCTTAGTAATGAACTAGTGGGTGTTTTGTGGCTTACATGTTCACTAGTAAGCGTCAAAATGACCTTACTAGTGAATTAGTGAGCGTTTTGTGGCTTACATGTCAACTAGTAAGCCTCAAAATGATCTTACTAGTGAACTAATGGTTGTTTGTGGCTTATATGTTCACTAGTAAGCCTCAAAATGATCTTACTAGTGAACTAGTGGGCACATTTATGGCCTTACATGTTCACTAGTAAGCGTCAAAATGATCTTACTAGTGAACTAGTGGGCATTTTGTGGCTTACATGTCAACTAGTAAGCCTCAAAATGATCTTACTAGTGAACTAGTAGGCACATTTATGGCCTTACATGTTCACTAGTAAGCCTCAAAATGATCTTACTAGTGAACTCGTGCTCGTTTTGTGGCTTACATGTTCACTAGTAAGCCTCAAAATGATCTTACGAGTGAGATAAGGGGCATTTTGTGGCTTACATGTCAACTAGTAAGCCTCAAAATGATCTTAGAAGTGAACTAGTGGGCGTTTTGTGGCTTACATGTTCACTAGTAAGTGTCAAAATGACCTTACTAGTTAACTAGTGAGTGTTTTGTGGCTTACATGTTCACTGGTAGGCGTCAAAATGATCTTACTAGTGAACTAGTGAGCGTTTTGTGGCTTACATGTTCACTAGTAAGCCTCAAAATGATCTTACTAGTGAACTAGTGGGCACATTTATGGCCTTACATGTTCACTAGTAAGCCTCAAAATGATCTTACTAGTGAACTAGTGGGCACATTTATGGCCTTACATGTTCACTAGTAAGCCTCAAAATGATCTTACTAGTGAACTAGTGGGCGTTTTGTGGATTACATTTTCACTAGTAAGTGTCAAAATGACCTTACTAGTTAACTAGTGAGTGTTTTGTGGCTTACATGTTCACTAGTAGGCGTCAAAATGATCTTACTAGTGAACTAGTGAGCGTTTTGTGGCTTACATGTTCACTAGTAAGCCTCAAAATGATCTTACTAGTGAACTAGTGGGCACATTTATGGCATTACATGTTCACTAGTAAGCCTCAAAATGATCTTACTAGTGAACTAGTGGGCACATTTATGGCCTTACATGTTCACTAGTAAGCCTCAAAATGATCTTACTAGTGAACTAGTGGGCATTTTGTGGCTTACATGTCAACTAGTAAGCCTCAAAATGATCTTACTAGTGAACTAGTGGGCATTTTGTGGCTTACATGTCAACTAGTAAGCCTCAAAATGATCTTACTAGTGAACTAGTGGGCATTTTGTGGCTTACATGTCAACTAGTAAGCCTCAAAATGATCTTACTAGTATACTAGTGGGCGTTTTGTGGCTTACATGTTCACGAGTAAGCGTCAAAATGATCGTACTAGTGAACTAGTGGGCGTTTTGCGGCTTGCATGTCAACTAGTAAGCCTCAAAATGATCTTACGAGTGAACTAGTGGGCGTTTTGCGGCTTACATGTCAAAAAGTAAGCCTCAAAATGATCTTACTAATGAACTAGTGGGTGTTTTGTGGCTTACATGTTCACTAGTAAGCGTCAAAATGACCTTACTAGTGAATTAGTGAGCGTTTTGTGGCTTACATGTCAACTAGTAAGCCTCAAAATGATCTTACTAGTGAACTAGTGGTTGTTTTGTGGCTTATATGTTCACTAGTAAGCCTCAAAATGATGTTACTAGTGAACTAGTGGGCACATTTATGGCCTTACATGTTCACTAGTAAGCGTCAAAATGATCTTACTAGTGAACTAGTGGGCACATTTATGGCCTTACATGTTCACTAGTAAGCCTCAAAATGATCTTACGAGTGAGCTAAGGGGCGTTTTGTGGCTTACATGTCAACTAGTAAGCCTCAAAATGAACTTAGAAGTGAACTAGTGGGCGTTTTGTGGCTTACATGTTCACTAGTAAGTGTCAAAATGACCTTACTAGTTAACTAGTGAGTGTTTTGTGGCTTACATGTTCACTGGTAGGCGTCAAAATGATCTTACTAGTGAACTAGTGAGCGTTTTGTGGCTTACATGTTCACTAGTAAGCCTCAAAATGATCTTACTAGTGAACTAGTGGGCACATTTATGGCCTTACATGTTCACTATTAAGAGTCAAAATGATCTTACTAGTGAACTAGTGAGCACATTTATGGCCTTACATGTTCACTAGTAAGCGTCAAAATGATCTTACTAGTGAAGAAGTGGGCGTTTTGTGGCTTACATCTTCACTAGTAAGCCTCAAAATGATCTTACTAGAGAACTAGTGGGCATTTTGTGGCTTACATGTCAGCTAGTAAGCCTCAAAATTATCTTACTAGTGAACTAATGGGCACATTTATGGCCTTACATGTTCACTAGTAAGCGTCAAAATGATCTTACTAGTGAACTAGTGGGCACGTTTATGGCCTTACATGTTCACTAGTAAGCGTGAAAATGATCTTCATCGTGAACTAGTGGGCGTTTTGCGGCTTACATGTCAACTAGTAAGCCTCAAAATGATCTTAATAGTGAACTAGTAGGTTCTTTTGTGGCTTACATTTTCACTAGTAAGCGTCACAATGACCTTACTTGTGAAGTAGTGAGCGTTTTGTGGCTTACATGTCAACTAGTAAGCCTCAAAATGATCTTACTAGTGAACTAGTGGTTGTTTTGTGGCTTATATGTTCACTAGTAAGCCTCAAAATGATCTTACTAGTGAACTAGTGGGCACATTTATGGCCTTACATGTTCACTAGTAAGCGTCAAAATGATCTTACTAGTGAACTAGTGGGCACATTTATGGCCTTACATGTTCACTAGTAAGCCTCAAAATGATCTTACGAGTGAGCTAAGGGGCGTTTTGTGGCTTACATGTCAACTAGTAAGCCTCAAAATGATCTTAGAAGTGAACTAGTGGGCGTTTTGTGGCTTACATGTTCACTAGTAAGTGTCAAAATGACCTTACTAGTTAACTAGTGAGTGTTTTGTGGCTTACATGTTCACTGGTAGGCGTCAAAATGATCTTACTAGTGAACTAGTGAGCGTTTTGTGGCTTACATGTTCACTAGTAAGCCTCAAAATGATCTTACTAGTGAACTAGTGGGCACATTTATGGCCTTACATGTTCACTATTAAGAGTCAAAATGATCTTACTAGTGAACTAGTGAGCACATTTATGGCCTTACATGTTCACTAGTAAGCGTCAAAATGATCTTACTAGTGAAAAGGGGGCGTTTTGTGGCTTACATCTTCACTAGTAAGCCTCAAAATGATCTTACTAGAGAACTTGTGGGCATTTTGTGGCTTACATGTCAACTAGTAAGCCTCAAAATTATCTTACTAGTGAACTAATGGGCACATTTATGGCCTTACATGTTCACTAGTAAGCGTCAAAATGATCTTACTAGTGAACTAGTGGGCACGTTTATGGCCTTACATTTTCACTAGTAAGCGTGAAAATGATCTTCATCGTGAACTAGTGGGCGTTTTGCGGCTTACATGTCAACTAGTAAGCCTCAAAATGATCTTACGAGTGAGCTAGTGGGCGTTTTGCGGCTTACATGTCAACTAGTAAGCCTCAAAATGATCTTAATAGTGAACTAGTGGGTTCTTTTGTGGCTTACATTTTCACTAGTAAGCGTCACAATGACCTTACTTGTGAAGTAGTGAGCGTTTTGTGGCTTACATGTTCACTAGTAAGCCTCACAATGATCTTACTAGTGAACTAGTGGGCGTTTTGTGGCTTACATGTCAAATAGCAAGCCTCAAAATGATCTTACTAGTGAACTAGTGGGCACATTTATGAGCTTACATGTTCACTAGTAGGCCTCAAAATGATCTTACCAGTGAACTAGTGGGCGTTTTGCGGCTTACATGTCAACTAGCAAGCCTCAAAATGATCTTACTAGTGAACTAGTGGGCATTTTGTGGCTTACATGTCAACTAGTAAGCCTCAAAATGATCTTACTAGTGAACTAGTGGGCACATTTATGGCCTTAAATGTTCACTAGTAAGCCTCAAAATGATCTTACTAGTGAACTAGTGGGGGTTTTGTGGCTTACATGTTCACGAGTAAGCCTCAAAATGATCTTACGAGTGAACTAGTGGGCGTTTTGCGGCTTACATGTCAACAAGTAAGCCTCAAAATGATCTTAATAGTGAACTAGTGGGTTCTTTTGTGGCTTACATTTTCACTAGTAAGCGTCACAATGACCTTACTTGTGAAGTAGTGAGCGTTTTGTGGCTTACATGTCAACTAGTAAGCCTCAAAATGATCTTACTAGTGAACTAGTGGTTGTTTTGTGGCTTATATGTTCACTAGTAAGCCTCAAAATGATCTTACTAGTGAACTAGTGGGCACATTTATGGCCTTACATGTTCACTAGTAAGCGTCAAAATGATCTTACTAGTGAACTAGTGGGCACATTTATGGCCTTACATGTTCACTAGTAAGCCTCAAAATGATCTTACGAGTGAGCTAAGGGGCGTTTTGTGGCTTACATGTCAACTAGTAAGCCTCAAAATGATCTTAGAAGTGAACTAGTGGGCGTTTTGTGGCTTACATGTTCACTAGTAAGTGTCAAAATGACCTTACTAGTTAACTAGTGAGTATTTTGTGGCTTACATGTTCACTGGTAGGCGTCAAAATGATCTTACTAGTGAACTAGTGAGCGTTTTGTGGCTTACATGTTCACTAGTAAGCCTCAAAATGATCTTACTAGTGAACTAGTGGGCACATTTATGGCCTTACATGTTCACTATTAAGAGTCAAAATGATCTTACTAGTGAACTAGTGAGCACATTTATGGCCTTACATGTTCACTAGTAAGCGTCAAAATGATCTTACTAGTGAAAAGGGGGCGTTTTGTGGCTTACATCTTCACTAGTAAGCCTCAAAATGATCTTACTAGAGAACTTGTGGGCATTTTGTGGCTTACATGTCAACTAGTAAGCCTCAAAATTATCTTACTAGTGAACTAATGGGCACATTTATGGCCTTACATGTTCACTAGTAAGCGTCAAAATGATCTTACTAGTGAACTAGTGGGCACGTTTATGGCCTTACATGTTCACTAGTAAGCGTGAAAATGATCTTCATCGTGAACTAGTGGGCGTTTTGCGGCTTACATGTCAACTAGTAAGCCTCAAAATGATCTTACGAGTGAGCTAGTGGGCGTTTTGCGGCTTACATGTCAACTAGTAAGCCTCAAAATTATCTTAATAGTGAACTAGTGGGTTCTTTTGTGGCTTACATTTTCACTAGTAAGCGTCACAATGACCTTACTTGTGAAGTAGTGAGCGTTTTGTGGCTTACATGTTCACTAGTAAGCCTCACAATGATCTTACTAGTGAACTAGTGGGCGTTTTGTGGCTTACATGTCAAATAGCAAGCCTCAAAATGATCTTACTAGTGAACTAGTGGGCACATTTATGAGCTTACATGTTCACTAGTAGGCCTCAAAATGATCTTACCAGTGAACTAGTGGGCGTTTTGCGGCTTACATGTCAACTAGCAAGCCTCAAAATGATCTTACTAGTGAACTAGTGGGCATTTTGTGGCTTACATGTCAACTAGTAAGCCTCAAAATGATCTTACTAGTGAACTAGTGGGCACATTTATGGCCTTAAATGTTCACTAGTAAGCCTCAAAATGATCTTACTAGTGAACTAGTGGGGGTTTTGTGGCTTACATGTTCACGAGTAAGCCTCAAAATGATCTTACGAGTGAACTAGTGGGCGTTTTGCGGCTTACATGTCAACAAGTAAGCCTCAAAATTATCTTACTAGTGAACTATTGGGTTCTTTTGTGGCTGACATGTTCACTAGTAAGCGTCACAATGACCTTACTAGTGAACTAGTGACAATTTGTGGCTTACATGTTCACGAGTAAGCGTCAAAATGACCTTACTAGTGAACTAGTGAGCGTTTTGTGGCTTACATGTCAACTAGTAAGCCTCAAAATGATCTTACGAGTGAGCTAAGGGGCGTTTTGTGGCTTAAAGTGTCAACTAGTAAGCCTCAAAATGATCTTACTAGTGAACTAGTGGGCGTTTTGTGGCTTACATGTTCACTAGTAAGTGTCAAAATGACCTTACTAGTTAACTAGTGAGTGTTTTGTGGCTTACATGTTCACTAGTAGGCGTCAAAATGATCTTACTAGTGAACTAGTGAGCGTTTTGTGGCTTACATGTTCACTAGTAAGCCTCAAAATGATCTTACTAGTGAACTAGTGGGCACATTTATGGCCTTACATGTTCACTAGTAAGCCTCAAAATGATCTTACTAGTGAACTAGTGGGCACATTTATGGCCTTACATGTTCACTAGTAAGCCTAGAAATTATCTTACTAGTGAACTAGTGGGCATTTTGTGGCTTACATGTCAACTAGTAAGCCTCAAAATGATCTTACTAGTGAACTAGTGGGCACATTTATGGCCTTACATGTTCACTTGTAAGCCTCAAAATGATCTTACTAGTGAACTAGTGGGCGTTTTGTGGCTTACATGTTCACGAGTAAGCGTCAAAATGATCTTACTAGTGAACTAGTGGGCGTTTTGCGGCTTGCATGTCAACTAGTAAGCCTCAAAATGATCTTACGAGTGAACTAGTGGGCGTTTTGCGGCTTACATGTCAACAAGTAAGCCTCAAAATGATCTTACTAATGAACTAGTGGGTGTTTTGTGGCTTACATGTTCACTAGTAAGCGTCAAAATGACCTTACTAGTGAATTAGTGAGCGTTTTGTGGCTTACATGTCAACTAGTAAGCCTCAAAATGATCTTACTAGTGAACTAGTGGTTGTTTTGTGGCTTATATGTTCACTAGTAAGCCTCAAAATGATCTTACTAGTGAACTAGTGGGCGTTTTGTGGATTACATGTTCACTAGTAAGCATCAAAATGATCTTACCAGTGAACTCGTGGGCGTTTTGCGGCTTACATGTCAACTAGTAAGCCTCAAAATGATCTTACTAGTGAACTAGTGGGCATTTTGTGGCTTACATGTCAACCAGTAAGCCTCAAAATGATCTTACTAGTGAACTAGTGGGCACATTTATGGCCTTACATGTTCACTAGTAAGCGTCAAAATGATCTTACTAGTAAACTAGTGGGCACATTTATGGCCTTACATGTTCACTAGTAAGCGTCAAAATGACCTTACTAGTGAACTAGTGGGCGTTTTGTGGCTTACATGTCAACTCGTAAGCCTCAAAATGATCTTACGAGTGAGCTAGTGGGCGTTTTGCGGCTTACATGTCAACTACTAAGCCTCAAAATGACCTTACTGGTGAACTAGTGAGTGTTTTGTGGCTTACATGTTCACTAGTAAGCCTAAAAATGATCTTACCAGTGAACTAGTGGGCGTTTTGTGGCTTACATGTTCACTAGTAAGCCTCAAAATGATCTTACTAGTGAACTAGTGGGCGTTTTGTGGCTTACATCTTCACTCGTTAGCCTCAAAATGATCTTACTAGTGAACTAGTGGGCGTTTTGTGGCTTACATGTCAACTAGTAAGCCTCAAAATGATCTTACTAGTGAACTAGTGGGCACATTTATGACCTTACATGTTCACTAGTAAGCCTCAAAATGATCTTACCAGTGAACTAGTGGGGGTTTTGCGGCTTATATGTCAACTAGTAAGCCTCAAAATGATCTTACTAGTGAACTAGTG
This sequence comes from Hippocampus zosterae, assembly GCF_025434085.1. Taxonomy (NCBI): domain Eukaryota; kingdom Metazoa; phylum Chordata; class Actinopteri; order Syngnathiformes; family Syngnathidae; genus Hippocampus; species Hippocampus zosterae. The sequence goes on along the minus strand of NC_067459.1, from coordinate 209,494 downwards.
GGGATTTTGTGGCTTACATGTCAACTAGTAAGCCTCAAAATGATCTTACCAGTGAACTAGTGGGCACATTTATGGCCTTACATGTTCACTAGTAAGCCTCAAAATGATCTTACCAGTGAACTAGTGGGTGTTTTGTGGCTTACATGTTCACGAGTAAGTGTCAAAATGACCTTACTAGTGAACTAGTGGCCGTTTTGCGGCTTACATGTCAACAAGTAAGCCTCAAAATGATCTTACTAATGAACTAGTGGGCGTTTTGTGGCTTACATGTTCACTAGTAAGCGTCAAAATGACCTTACTAGTGAATTAGTGAGCGTTTTGTGGCTTACATGTCAACGAGTAAGCCTCAAAATGATCTTACTAGTGAACTAGTGACAATTTGTGGCTTACATGTTCACGATTAAGCGTCAAAATGACCTTACTAGTGAACTAGTGAGCGTTTTGCGGCTTACATGTCAACAAGTAAGCCTCAAAATGATCTTACTAATGAACTAGTGGGTGTTTTGTGGCTTACATGTTCACTAGTAAGCGTCAAAATGACCTTACTAGTGAATTAGTGAGCGTTTTGTGGCTTACATGTCAACTAGTAAGCCTCAAAATGATCTTACTAGTGAACTAGTGGTTGTTTTGTGGCTTATATGTTCACTAGTGAGCCTCAAAATGATCTTACTAGTGAACTAGTGGGCGTTTTGTGGCTTACATCTTCACTCGTTAGCCTCAAAATGATCTTACTAGTGAACTAGTGGGCGTTTTGTGGCTTACATGTCAACTAGTAAGCCTCAAAATGATCTTACTAGTGAACTAGTGGGCACATTTATGACCTTACATGTTCACTAGTAAGCGTCAAAATGATCTTACTAGTAAACTAGTGGGCACATTTATGGCCTTACATGTTCACTAGTAAGCGTCAAAATGACCTTACTAGTGAACTAGTGGGCGTTTTGTGGCTTACATGTCAACTCGTAAGCCTCAAAATGATCTTACGAGTGAGCTAGTGGGCGTTTTGCGGCTTACATGTCAACTACTAAGCCTCAAAATGACCTTACTGGTGAACTAGTGAGTGTTTTGTGGCTTACATGTTCACTGGTAAGCCTAAAAATGATCTTACCAGTGAACTAGTGGGCGTTTTGTGGCTTACATGTTCACTAGTAAGCCTCAAAATGATCTTACTAGTGAACTAGTGGGCGTTTTGTGGCTTACATCTTCACTCGTTAGCCTCAAAATGATCTTACTAGTGAACTAGTGGGCGTTTTGTGGCTTACATGTCAACTAGTAAGCCTCAAAATGATCTTACTAGTGAACTAGTGGGCACATTTATGACCTTACATGTTCACTAGTAAGCCTCAAAATGATCTTACCAGTGAACTAGTGGGGGTTTTGCGGCTTATATGTCAACTAGTAAGCCTCAAAATGATCTTACTAGTGAACTAGTGGGGATTTTGTGGCTTACATGTCAACTAGTAAGCCTCAAAATGATCTTACCAGTGAACTAGTGGGCACATTTATGGCCTTACATGTTCACTAGTAAGCCTCAAAATGATCTTACCAGTGAACTAGTGGGTGTTTTGTGGCTTACATGTTCACGAGTAAGTGTCAAAATGACCTTACTAGTGAACTAGTGGCCGTTTTGCGGCTTACATGTCAACAAGTAAGCCTCAAAATGATCTTACTAATGAACTAGTGGGCGTTTTGTGGCTTACATGTTCACTAGTAAGCGTCAAAATGACCTTACTAGTGAATTAGTGAGCGTTTTGTGGCTTACATGTCAACGAGTAAGCCTCAAAATGATCTTACTAGTGAACTAGTGACAATTTGTGGCTTACATGTTCACGATTAAGCGTCAAAATGACCTTACTAGTGAACTAGTGAGCGTTTTGCGGCTTACATGTCAACAAGTAAGCCTCAAAATGATCTTACTAATGAACTAGTGGGTGTTTTGTGGCTTACATGTTCACTAGTAAGCGTCAAAATGACCTTACTAGTGAATTAGTGAGCGTTTTGTGGCTTACATGTCAACTAGTAAGCCTCAAAATGATCTTACTAGTGAACTAGTGGTTGTTTTGTGGCTTATATGTTCACTAGTGAGCCTCAAAATGATCTTACTAGTGAACTATTGGGCACATTTATGGCCTTACATGTTCACTAGTAAGCGTCAAAATGATCTTACTAGTGAACTAGTGGGCATTTTGTGGCTTACATGTCAACTAGTAAGCCTCAAAATGATCTTACTAGTGAACTAGTGGGCACATTTATGGCCTTACATGTTCACTAGTAAGCCTCAAAATGATCTTACTAGTGAACTCGTGGGCGTTTGTTGGCTTACATGTTCACTAGTAAGCCTCAAAATGATCTTACGAGTGAGCTAAGGGGCGTTTTGTGGCTTACATGTCAACTAGTAAGCCTCAAAATGAACTTAGAAGTGAACTAGTGGGCGTTTGGTGGCTTACATGTTCACTAGTAAGTGTCAAAATGACCTTTCTAGTTAACTAGTGAGTGTTTTGTGGCTTACATGTTCACTGGTAGGCGTCAAAATGATCTTACTAGTGAACTAATGGGCACATTTATGGCCTTACATGTTCACTAGTAAGCCTCAAAATGATCTTACTAGTGAACTAGTGGGCGTTTTGTGGCTTACATGTTCATGAGTAAGCGTCAAAATGATCTTACTAGTGAACTAGTGGGCGTTTTGCGGCTTGCATGTCAACTAGTAAGCCTCAAAATGATCTTACGAGTGAACTAGTGGGCGTTTGGCGGCTTACATGTCAACAAGTAAGCCTCAAAATGATCTTACTAATGAACTAGTGGGTGTTTTGTGGCTTACATGTTCACTAGTAAGCGTCAAAATGACCTTACTAGTGAATTAGTGAGCGTTTTGTGGCTTACATGTCAACTAGTAAGCCTCAAAATGATCTTACTAGTGAACTAGTGGGTGTTTTGTGGCTTACATGTCAACTAGTAAGCCTCAAAATGATCTTACTAGTGAACTAGTGGTTGTTTTGTGGCTTACATGTTCACTAGTAAGCCTCAAAATGATCTTACTAGTGAACTAGTGGGCACATTTATGGCCTTACATGTTCACTAGTAAGCGTCAAAATGATCTTACTAGTGAACTAGTGGGCATTTTGTGGCTTACATATCAACTAGTAAGCCTCAAAATGATCTTACTAGTGAACTCGTGGGCGTTTTGTGGCTTACATGTTCACTAGTAAGCCTCAAAATGATCTTACGAGTGAGCTAAGGGGCGTTTTGTGGCTTACATGTCAACTAGTAAGCCTCAAAATGATCTTATTAGTGAACTAGTGGGCGTTTTGTGGCTTACATGTTCACTAGTAAGTGTCAAAATGACCTTACTAGTTAACTAGTGAGTGTTTTGTGGCTTACATATTCACTAGTAGGCGTCAAAATGATCTTACTAGTGAACTAGTGAGCGTTTTGTGGCTTACATGTTCACTAGTAAGCCTCAAAATGATCTTACTAGTGAACTAGTGGGCACATTTATGGCCTTACATGTTCACTAGTAAGCCTCAAAATGATCTTACTAGTGAACTAGTGGGCACATTTATGGCCTTACATGTTCACTAGTAAGCCTCAAAATGATCTTACTAGTGAACTAGTGGGCATTTTGTGGCTTACATGTCAACTAGTAAGCCTCAAAATGATCTTACTAGTGAACTAGTGGGCACATTTATGGCCTTACATGTTCACTTGTAAGCCTCAAAATGATCTTACTAGTGAACTAGTGGGCGTTTTGTGGCTTACATGTTCACGAGTAAGCGTCAAAATGATCTTACTAGTGAACTAGTGGGCGTTTTGCGGCTTGCATGTCAACTAGTAAGCCTCAAAATGATCTTACGAGTGAACTAGTGGGCGTTTTGCGGCTTACATGTCAACAAGTAAGCCTCAAAATGATCTTAGTAATGAACTAGTGGGTGTTTTGTGGCTTACATGTTCACTAGTAAGCGTCAAAATGACCTTACTAGTGAATTAGTGAGCGTTTTGTGGCTTACATGTCAACTAGTAAGCCTCAAAATGATCTTACTAGTGAACTAGTGGTTGTTTGTGGCTTATATGTTCACTAGTAAGCCTCAAAATGATCTTACTAGTGAACTAGTGGGCACATTTATGGCCTTACATGTTCACTAGTAAGCGTCAAAAGGATCTTACTAGTGAACTAGTGGGCATTTTGTGGCTTACATGTCAACTAGTAAGCCTCAAAATGATCTTACTAGTGAACTAGTGGGCGTTTTGTGGATTACATTTTCACTAGTAAGCCTCAAAATGATCTTACTAGTGAACTAGTGGGCACATTTATGGCCTTACATGTTCACTAGTAAGCCTCAAAATGATCTTTCTAGTGAACTAGTGGGCGTTTTGTGGATTACATTTTCACTAGTAAGTGTCAAAATGACCTTACTAGTTAACTAGTGAGTGTTTTGTGGCTTACATCTTCACTAGTAAGTGTCAAAATGACCTTACTAGTTAACTAGTGAGTGTTTTGTGGCTTACATGTTCACTAGTAGGCGTCAAAATGATCTTACTAGTGAACTAGTGAGCGTTTTGTGGCTTACATGTTCACTAGTAAGCCTCAAAATGATCTTACTAGTGAACTAGTGGGCACATTTATGGCATTACATGTTCACTAGTAAGCCTCAAAATGATCTTACTAGTGAACTAGTGGGCACATTTATGGCCTTACATGTTCACTAGTAAGCCTCAAAATGATCTTACTAGTGAACTAGTGGGCATTTTGTGGCTTACATGTCAACTAGTAAGCCTCAAAATGATCTTACTAGTGAACTAGTGGGCACATTTATGGCCTTACATGTTCACTTGTAAGCCTCAAAATGTTCTTACTAGTGAGCTAGTGGGCGTTTTGTGGCTTACATGTTCACGAGTAAGCGTCAAAATGATCGTACTAGTGAACTAGTGGGCGTTTTGCGGCTTGCATGTCAACTAGTAAGCCTCAAAATGATCTTACGAGTGAACTAGTGGGCGTTTTGCGGCTTACATGTCAAAAAGTAAGCCTCAAAATGATCTTACTAATGAACTAGTGGGTGTTTTGTGGCTTACATGTTCACTAGTAAGCGTCAAAATGACCTTACTAGTGAATTAGTGAGCGTTTTGTGGCTTACATGTCAACTAGTAAGCCTCAAAATGATCTTACTAGTGAACTAGTGGTTGTTTTGTGGCTTATATGTTCACTAGTAAGCCTCAAAATGATCTTACTAGTGAACTAGTGGGCACATTTATGGCCTTACATGTTCACTAGTAAGCGTCAAAATGATCTTACTAGTGAACTAGTGGGCACATTTATGGCCTTACATGTTCACTAGTAAGCCTCAAAATGATCTTACGAGTGAGCTAAGGGGCGTTTTGTGGCTTACATGTCAACTAGTAAGCCTCAAAATGATCTTAGAAGTGAACTAGTGGGCGTTTTGTGGCTTACATGTTCACTAGTAAGTGTCAAAATGACCTTACTAGTTAACTAGTGAGTGTTTTGTGGCTTACATGTTCACTGGTAGGCGTCAAAATGATCTTACTAGTGAACTAGTGAGCGTTTTGTGGCTTACATGTTCACTAGTAAGCCTCAAAATGATCTTACTAGTGAACTAGTGGGCACATTTATGGCCTTACATGTTCACTATTAAGAGTCAAAATGATCTTACTAGTGAACTAGTGAGCACATTTATGGCCTTACATGTTCACTAGTAAGCGTCAAAATGATCTTACTAGTGAAGAAGTGGGCGTTTTGTGGCTTACATCTTCACTAGTAAGCCTCAAAATGATCTTACTAGAGAACTAGTGGGCATTTTGTGGCTTACATGTCAACTAGTAAGCCTCAAAATTATCTTACTAGTGAACTAATGGGCACATTTATGGCCTTACATGTTCACTAGTAAGCGTCAAAATGATCTTACTAGTGAACTAGTGGGCACGTTTATGGCCTTACATGTTCACTAGTAAGCGTGAAAATGATCTTCATCGTGAACTAGTGGGCGTTTTGCGGCTTACATGTCAACTAGTAAGCCTCAAAATGATCTTACGAGTGAGCTAGTGGGCGTTTTGCGGCTTACATGTCAACTAGTAAGCCTCAAAATGATCTTAATAGTGAACTAGTGGGTTCTTTTGTGGCTTACATTTTCACTAGTAAGCGTCACAATGACCTTACTTGTGAAGTAGTGAGCGTTTTGTGGCTTACATGTTCACTAGTAAGCCTCACAATGATCTTACTAGTGAACTAGTGGGCGTTTTGTGGCTTACATGTTCATGAGTAAGCGTCAAAATGATCTTACTAGTGAACTAGTGGGCGTTTTGCGGCTTACATGTCAACAAGTAAGCCTCAAAATGATCTTACTAATGAACTAGTGGGTGTTTTGTGGCTTACATGTTCACTAGTAAGCGTCAAAATGACCTTACTAATGAATTAGTGAGCGTTTTGTGGCTTACATGTCAACTAGTAAGCCTCAAAATGATCTTACTAGTGAACTAGTGGTTGTTTTGTGGCTTACATGTTCACTAGTAAGCCTCACAATGATCTTACTAGTGAACTAGTGGGCGTTTTGTGGCTTACATGTCAAATAGCAAGCCTCAAAATGATCTTACTAGTGAACTAGTGGGCACATTTATGAGCTTACATGTTCACTAGTAGGCCTCAAAATGATCTTACCAGTGAACTAGTGGGCGTTTTGCGGCTTACATGTCAACTAGCAAGCCTCAAAATGATCTTACTAGTGAACTAGTGGGCATTTTGTGGCTTACATGTCAACTAGTAAGCCTCAAAATTATCTTACTAGTGAACTAGTGGGCACATTTATGGCCTTAAATGTTCACTCGTAAGCCTCAAAATGATCTTACTAGTGAACTAGTGGGGGTTTTGTGGCTTACATGTTCACGAGTAAGCCTCAAAATGATCTTACGAGTGAACTAGTGGGCGTTTTGCGGCTTACATGTCAACAAGTAAGCCTCAAAATGATCTTACTAGTGAACTAGTGGGTTCTTTTGTGGCTGACATGTTCACTAGTAAGCGTCACAATGACCTTACTAGTGAACTAGTGAGCGTTTTGTGGCTTACATGTTCACTAGTAAGTGTCAAAATGACCTTACTAGTGAACTAGTGAGTGTTTTGTGGCTGACATGTTCACTAGTAAGCGTCAAAATGACCTTACTAGTGAACTAGTGACAATTTGTGGCTTACATGTTCACGAGTAAGCGTCAAAATGACCTTACTAGTGAACTAGTGAGCGTTTTGTGGCTTACATGTTCACTAGTAAGCCTCAAAATGATCTTACGAGTGAGCTAAGGGGCGTTTTGTGGCTTACATGTCAACTAGTAAGCCTCAAAATGATCTTACTAGTGAACTAGTGGGCGTTTTGTGGCTTACATGTTCACTAGTAAGACTCAAAATGATCTTACTAGTGAACTAGTGGGCGTTTTGTGGCTTACATCTTCAATCGTTACCCTCAAAATGATCTTACTAGTGAACTAGTGGGCGTTTTGTGGCTTACATGTCAACTAGTAAGCCTCAAAATGATCTTAATAGTGAACTAGTGGGTTCTTTTGTGGCTTACATTTTCACTAGTAAGCGTCACAATGACCTTACTTGTGAAGTAGTGAGCGTTTTGTGGCTTACATGTTCACTAGTAAGCCTCACAATGATCTTACTAGTGAACTAGTGGGCGTTTTGTGGCTTACATGTCAAATAGCAAGCCTCAAAATGATCTTACTAGTGAACTAGTGGGCACATTTATGAGCTTACATGTTCACTAGTAGGCCTCAAAATGATCTTACCAGTGAACTAGTGGGCGTTTTGCGGCTTACATGTCAACTAGCAAGCCTCAAAATGATCTTACTAGTGAACTAGTGGGCATTTTGTGGCTTACATGTCAACTAGTAAGCCTCAAAATGATCTTACTAGTGAACTAGTGGGCACATTTATGGCCTTAAATGTTCACTAGTAAGCCTCAAAATGATCTTACTAGTGAACTAGTGGGGGTTTTGTGGCTTACATGTTCACGAGTAAGCCTCAAAATGATCTTACGAGTGAACTAGTGGGCGTTTTGCGGCTTACATGTCAACAAGTAAGCCTCAAAATGATCTTACTAGTGAACTATTGGGTTCTTTTGTGGCTGACATGTTCACTAGTAAGCGTCACAATGACCTTACTAGTGAACTAGTGAGCGTTTTGTGGCTTACATGTTCACTAGTAAGTGTCAAAATGACCTTACTAGTGAACTAGTGAGTGTTTTGTGGCTGACATGTTCACTAGTAAGCGTCAAAATGACCTTACTAGTGAACTAGTGACAATTTGTGGCTTACATGTTCATGAGTAAGCGTCAAAATGACCTTACTAGTGAACTAGTGAGCGTTTTGTGGCTTACATGTTCACTAGTAAGCCTCAAAATGATCTTACGAGTGAGCTAAGGGGCGTTTTGTGGCTTACATGTCAACTAGTAAGCCTCAAAATGATCTTACTAGTGAACTAGTGGGCGTTTTGTGGCTTACATGTTCACTAGTAAGACTCAAAATGATCTTACTAGTGAACTAGTGGGCGTTTTGTGGCTTACATCTTCACTCGTTACCCTCAAAATGATCTTACTAGTGAACTAGTGGGCGTTTTGTGGCTTACATGTCAACTAGTAAGCCTCAAAATGATCTTACTAGTGAACTAGTGGGCGTTTTGTGGCTTACATGTTCATGAGTAAGCGTCAAAATGATCTTACTAGTGAACTAGTGGGCGTTTTGCGGCTTGCATGTCAACTAGTAAGCCTCAAAATGATCTTACGAGTGAACTAGTGGGCGTTTTGCGGCTTACATGTCAACAAGTAAGCCTCAAAATGATCTTACTAATGAACTAGTGGGTGTTTTGTGGCTTACATGTTCACTAGTAAGCGTCAAAATGACCTTACTAGTGAATTAGTGAGCGTTTTGTGGCTTACATGTCAACTAGTAAGCCTCAAAATGATCTTACTAGTGAACTAGTGGTTGTTTTGTGGCTTACATGTTCACTAGTAAGCCTCAAAATGATCTTACTAGTGAACTAGTGGGCACATTTATGGCCTTACATGTTCACTAGTAAGCGTCAAAATGATCTTACTAGTGAACTAGTGGGCATTTTGTGGCTTACATATCAACTAGTAAGCCTCAAAATGATCTTACTAGTGAACTACTGGGCACATTCATGGCCTCACATGTTCACTATTAAGCCTCAAAATGATCTTACTAGTGAACTCGTGGGCGTTTTGTGGCTTACATGTTCACTAGTAAGCCTCAAAATGATCTTACGAGTGAGCTAAGGGGCGTTTTGTGGCTTACATGTCAACTAGTAAGCCTCAAAATGATCTTACTAGTGAACTAGTGGGCGTTTTGTGGCTTACATGTTCACTAGTAAGTGTCAAAATGACCTTACTAGTTAACTAGTGAGTGTTTGTGGCTTACATGTTCACTAGTAGGCGTCAAAATGATCTTACTAGTGAACTAGTGAGCGTTTTGTGGCTTACATGTTCACTAGTAAGCCTCAAAATGATCTTACTAGTGAACTAGTGGGCACATTTATGGCCTTACATGTTCACTAGTAAGCCTCAAAATGATCTTACTAGTGAACTAGTGGGCACATTTATGGCCTTACATGTTCACTAGTAAGCCTCAAAATGATCTTACTAGTGAACTAGTGGGCATTTTGTGGCTTACATGTCAACTAGTAAGCCTCAAAATGATCTTACTAGTGAACTAGTGGGCACATTTATGGCCTTACATGTTCACGAGTAAGCGTCAAAATGATCTTACTAGTGAACTAGTGGGCGTTTTGCGGCTTGCATGTCAACTAGTAAGCCTCAAAATGATCTTACGAGTGAACTAGTGGGCGTTTTGCGGCTTACATGTCAACAAGTAAGCCTCAAAATGATCTTAGTAATGAACTAGTGGGTGTTTTGTGGCTTACATGTTCACTAGTAAGCGTCAAAATGACCTTACTAGTGAATTAGTGAGCGTTTTGTGGCTTACATGTCAACTAGTAAGCCTCAAAATGATCTTACTAGTGAACTAGTGGTTGTTTGTGGCTTATATGTTCACTAGTAAGCCTCAAAATGATCTTACTAGTGAACTAGTGGGCACATTTATGGCCTTACATGTTCACTAGTAAGCGTCAAAATGATCTTACTAGTGAACTAGTGGGCATTTTGTGGCTTACATGTCAACTAGTAAGCCTCAAAATGATCTTACTAGTGAACTAGTAGGCACATTTATGGCCTTACATGTTCACTAGTAAGCCTCAAAATGATCTTACTAGTGAACTCGTGGGCGTTTTGTGGCTTACATGTTCACTAGTAAGCCTCAAAATGATCTTACGAGTGAGATAAGGGGCGTTTTGTGGCTTACATGTCAACTAGTAAGACTCAAAATGATCTTAGAAGTGAACTAGTGGGCGTTTTGTGGCTTACATGTTCACTAGTAAGTGTCAAAATGACCTTACTAGTTAACTAGTGAGTGTTTTGTGGCTTACATGTTCACTGGTAGGCGTCAAAATGATCTTACTAGTGAACTAGTGAGCGTTTTGTGGCTTACATGTTCACTAGTAAGCCTCAAAATGATCTTACTAGTGAACTAGTGGGCACATTTATGGCCTTACATGTTCACTAGTAAGCCTCAAAATGATCTTACTAGTGAACTAGTGGGCACATTTATGGCCTTACATGTTCACTAGTAAGCCTCAAAATGATCTTACTAGTGAACTAGTGGGCGTTTTGTGGATTACATTTTCACTAGTAAGTGTCAAAATGACCTGACTAGTTAACTAGTGAGTGTTTTGTGGCTTACATCTTCACTAGTAAGTGTCAAAATGACCTTACTAGTTAACTAGTGAGTGTTTTGTGGCTTACATGTTCACTAGTAGGCGTCAAAATGATCTTACTAGTGAACTAGTGAGCGTTTTGTGGCTTACATGTTCACTAGTAAGCCTCAAAATGATCTTACTAGTGAACTAGTGGGCACATTTATGGCATTACATGTTCACTAGTAAGCCTCAAAATGATCTTACTAGTGAACTAGTGGGCATTTTGTGGCTTACATGTCAACTAGTAAGCCCCAAAATGATCTTACTAGTGAACTAGTGGGCATTTTGTGGCTTACATGTCAACTAGTAAGCCTCAAAATGATCTTACTAGTGAACTAGTGGGCGTTTTGTGGCTTACATGTTCACGAGTAAGCGTCAAAATGATCGTACTAGTGAACTAGTGGGCGTTTTGCGGCTTGCATGTCAACTAGTAAGCCTCAAAATGATCTTACGAGTGAACTAGTGGGCGTTTTGCGGCTTACATGTCAAAAAGTAAGCCTCAAAATGAGCTTACTAATGAACTAGTGGGTGTTTTGTGGCTTACATGTTCACTAGTAAGCGTCAAAATGACCTTACTAGTGAATTAGTGAGCGTTTTGTGGCTTACATGTCAACTAGTAAGCCTCAAAATGATCTTACTAGTGAACTAGTGGTTGTTTTGTGGCTTATATGTTCACTAGTAAGCCTCAAAATGATCTTACTAGTGAACTAGTGGGCACATTTATGGCCTTACATGTTCACTAGTAAGCGTCAAAATGATCTTACTAGTGAACTAGTGGGCACATTTATGGCCTTACATGTTCACTAGTAAGCCTCAAAATGATCTTACGAGTGAGCTAAGGGGCGTTTTGTGGCTTACATGTCAACTAGTAAGCCTCAAAATGATCTTAGAAGTGAACTAGTGGGCGTTTTGTGGCTTACATGTTCACTAGTAAGTGTCAAAATGACCTTACTAGTTAACTAGTGAGTGTTTTGTGGCTTACATGTTCACTGGTAGGCGTCAAAATGACCTTACTAGTGAACTAGTGAGCGTTTTGTGGCTTACATGTTCACTAGTAAGCCTCAAAATGATCTTACTAGTGAACTAGTGGGCACATTTATGGCCTTACATGTTCACTAGTAAGCCTCAAAATGATCTTACTAGTGAACTAGTGGGCACATTTATGGCCTTACATGTTCACTAGTAAGCCTCAAAATGATCTTACGAGTGAACTAGTGGGCGTTTTGTGGATTACATGTTCACTAGTAAGCATCAAAATGATCTTACCAGTGAACTCGTGGGCGTTTTGCGGCTTACATGTCAACTAGTAAGCCTCAAAATGATCTTACTAGTGAACTAGTGGGCATTTTGTGGCTTACATGTCAACCAGTAAGCCTCAAAATGATCTTACTAGTGAACTAGTGGGCACATTTATGGCCTTACATGTTCACTAGTAAGCGTCAAAATGATCTTACTAGTAAACTAGTGGGCACATTTATGGCCTTACATGTTCACTAGTAAGCGTCAAAATGACCTTACTAGTGAACTAGTGGGCGTTTTGTGGCTTACATGTCAACTCGTAAGCCTCAAAATGATCTTACGAGTGAGCTAGTGGGCGTTTTGCGGCTTACATGTCAACTACTAAGCCTCAAAATGACCTTACTGGTGAACTAGTGAGTGTTTTGTGGCTTACATGTTCACTAGTAAGCCTAAAAATGATCTTACCAGTGAACTAGTGGGCGTTTTGTGGCTTACATGTTCACTAGTAAGCCTCAAAATGATCTTACTAGTGAACTAGTGGGCGTTTTGTGGCTTACATCTTCACTCGTTAGCCTCAAAATGATCTTACTAGTGAACTAGTGGGCGTTTTGTGGCTTACATGTCAACTAGTAAGCCTCAAAATGATCTTACTAGTGAACTAGTGGGCACATTTATGACCTTACATGTTCACTAGTAAGCCTCAAAATGATCTTACCAGTGAACTAGTGGGGGTTTTGCGGCTTATATGTCAACTAGTAAGCCTCAAAATGATCTTACTAGTGAACTAGTGGGGATTTTGTGGCTTACATGTCAACTAGTAAGCCTCAAAATGATCTTACCAGTGAACTAGTGGGCACATTTATGGCCTTACATGTTCACTAGTAAGCCTCAAAATGATCTTACCAGTGAACTAGTGGGTGTTTTGTGGCTTACATGTTCACGAGTAAGTGTCAAAATGACCTTACTAGTGAACTAGTGGCCGTTTTGTGGCTTACATGTTCACTAGTAAGCGTCAAAATGACCTTACTAGTGAATTAGTGAGCGTTTTGTGGCTTACATGTCAACGAGTAAGCCTCAAAATGATCTTACTAGTGAACTAGTGACAATTTGTGGCTTACATGTTCACGATTAAGCGTCAAAATGACCTTACTAGTGAACTAGTGAGCGTTTTGCGGCTGACATGTCAACTAGCAAGCCTCAAAATGATCTTACGAGTGAACTAGTGGGCACATTTATGGCCTTACATGTTCACTATTAAGAGTCAAAATGATCTTACTAGTGAACAGGTGGGCACATTTATGGCCTGACATGTTCACTAGTAAGCCTCAAAATGATCTTACTAGTGAACTAGTGGGCGTTTTGTGGCTTACATGTTCACTAGTAAGCGTCAAAATGACCTTACTAGTGAATTAGTGAGCGTTTTGTGGCTTACATGTCAACTAGTAAGCCTCAAAATGATCTTACTAGTGAACTCCTGGGCGTTTTGTGGCTTACATGTTCACTAGTAAGCCTCAAAATGATCTTACTAGTGAACTAGTGGTCGTTTTGTGGCTTACATCTTCACTCGTTAGCCTCAAAATGATCTTACTAGTGAACTAGTGGGCGTTTTGTGGCTTACATGTTCACTAGTAAGCCTCAAAATGATCTTACCAGTGAACTAGTGGGGGTTTTGCGGCTTATATGTCAACTAGTAAGCCTCAAAATGATCTTACTAGTGAACTAGTGGGGATTTTGTGGCTTACATGTCAACTAGTAAGCGTCAAAATGATCTTACTAGTGAACTATTGGGCACATTTATGGCCTTACATGTTCACTAGTAAGCCTCAAAATGATCTTTACAGTGAACTAGTGGGCGTTTTGTGGCTTACATGTTCACGAGTAAGCGTCAAAATGATCTTACTAGTGAACTAGTGGCCGTTTTGCGGCTTACATGTCAACAAGTAAGCCTCAAAATGATCTTACTAATGAACTAGTGGGCGTTTTGTGGCTTACATGTTCACTAGTAAGCGTCAAAATGACATTACTAGTGAATTAGTGAGTGTTTTGTGGCTTACATGTCAACGAGTAAGCCTCAAAATGATCTTACTAGTGAACTAGTGGGCGTTTTGCGGCTTGCATGTCAACTAGTAAGCCTCAAAATGATCTTACGAGTGAACTAGTGGGTGTTTTGCGGCTTACATGTCAACAAGTAAGCCTCAAAATGATCTTACTAGTGAACTAGTGGGCGTTTTGCGGCTTACATGTTAACTAGTAAGCGTCAAAATGACCTTACTAGTGAACTAGTGACAATTTGTGGCTTACATGTTCACGAGTAAGCGTCAAAATGACCTTACTAGTGAACTAGTGAGCGTTTTGCGGCTTACATGTCAACTAGCAAGCCTCAAAATGATCTTACGAGTGAGCTAAGGGGCGTATTGCGGCTTATATGTCAACTAGTAAGCCTCAAAATGATCTTACTAGTGAACTAGTGGGCACATTTATGGCCTTACATGTTCACTAGTAAGCCTCAAAATGATCTTACTAGTGAACTAGTGGGCACATTTATGGCCTTACATGTTCACTAGTAAGCCTCAAAATGATCTTACTAGTGAACTAGTGGGCGTTTTGTGGATTACATGTTCACTAGTAAGTGTCAAAATGACCTTACTAGTTAACTAGTGAGTGTTTTGTGGCTTAGATGTTCACGAAGAAGCGTCAAAATGACCTTACTAGTGAACTAGTGAGCGTTTTGTGGCTTACATGTTCACTAGTAAGCATCAAAATGATCTTACCAGTGAACTCGTGGGCGTTTTGCGGCTTACATGTCAACTAGTAAGCCTCAAAATGATCTTACTAGTGAACTAGTGGGCATTTTGTGGCTTACATGTCAACCAGTAAGCCTCAAAATGATCTTACTAGTGAACTAGTGGGCACATTTATGGCCTTACATGTTCACTAGTAAGCGTCAAAATGATCTTACTAGTAAACTAGTGGGCACATTTATGGCCTTACATGTTCACTAGTAAGCGTCAAAATGACCTTACTAGTGAACTAGTGAGCGTTTTGTGGCTTACATGTCAACTCGTAAGCCTCAAAATGATCTTACGAGTGAGCTAGTGGGCGTTTTGCTGCTTACATGTCAACTAGTAAGCCTCAAAATGATCTTACTAGTGAACTAGTGGGCATTTTGTGGCTTACATGTCAACTACTAAGCCTCAAAATGATCTTACTAGTGAACTAGTGGGCACATTTATGGCCTTACATGTTCACTTGTAAGCCTCAAAATGATCTTACTAGTGAACTAATGAGCGTTTTGTGGCTTACATGTTCACTAGTAAGTGTCAAAATGACCTTACTGGTGAACTAGTGAGTGTTTTGTGGCTTACATGTTCACTAGTAAGCCTAAAAATGATCTTACCAGTGAACTAGTGGGCGTTTTGTGGCTTACATGTTCACTAGTAAGCCTCAAAATGATCTTACTAGTGAACTAGTGGGCGTTTTGTGGCTTACATCTTCACTCGTTAGCCTCAAAATGATCTTACTAGTGAACTAGTGGGCGTTTTGTGGCTTACATGTCAACTAGTAAGCCTCAAAATGATCTTACTAGTGAACTAGTGGGCACATTTATGACCTTACATGTTCACTAGTAAGCCTCAAAATGATCTTACCAGTGAACCAGTGGGGGTTTTGCGGCTTATATGTCAACTAGTAAGCCTCAAAATGATCTTACTAGTGAACTAGTGGGGATTTTGTGGCTTACATGTCAACTAGTAAGCCTCAAAATGATCTTACCAGTGAACTAGTGGGCACATTTATGGCCTTACATGTTCACTAGTAAGCCTCAAAATGATCTTACCAGTGAACTAGTGGGCGTTTTGTGCCTTACATGTTAACGAGTAAGTGTCAAAATGATCTTACTAGTGAACTAGTGGCCGTTTTGCGGCTTACATGTCAACAAGTAAGCCTCAAAATGATCTTACTAATGAACTAGTGGGCGTTTTGTGGCTTACATGTTCACTAGTAAGCGTCAAAATGACCTTACTAGTGAATTAGTGAGCGTTTTGTGGCTTACATGTCAACGAGTAAGCCTCAAAATGATCTTACTAGTGAACTAGTGAGCGTTTTGCGGCTTACATGTCAACTAGCAAGCCTCAAAATGATCTTACGAGTGAACTAGTGGGCACATTTATGGCCTTACATGTTCACTAGTAAGCCTCAAAATGATCTTACTAGTGAACTAGTGGGCGTTTTGTGGCTTACATGTTCACGAGTAAGCGTCAAAATGACCTTACTAGTGAACTAGTGAGCGTTTTGCGGCTTACATGTCAACTAGCAAGCCTCAAAATGATGTTACGAGTGAACTAGTGGGCACATTTATGGCCTTACATGTTCACTATTAAGAGTCAAAATGATCTTACTAGTGAACAGGTGGGCACATTTATGGCCTGACATGTTCACTAGTAAGCCTCAAAATGATCTTACTAGTGAACTAGTGGGCGTTTTGTGGCTTACATGTTCACTAGTAAGCGTCAAAATGACCTTACTAGTGAATTAGTGAGCGTTTTGTGGCTTACATGTCAACTAGTAAGCCTCAAAATGATCTTACTAGTGAACTCCTGGGCGTTTTGTGGCTTACATGTTCACTAGTAAGCCTCAAAATGATCTTACTAGTGAACTAGTGGGCGTTTTTTGGCTTACATCTTCACTCGTTAGCCTCAAAATGATCTTACTAGTGAACTAGTGGGCGTTTTGTGGCTTACATGTTCACTAGTAAGCCTCAAAATGATCTTACCAGTGAACTAGTGGGGGTTTTGCGGCTTATATGTCAACTAGTAAGCCTCAAAATGATCTTACTAGTGAACTAGTGGGGATTTTGTGGCTTACATGTCAACTAGTAAGCGTCAAAATGATCTTACTAGTGAACTAGTGGGCACATTTATGGCCTTACATGTTCACTAGTAAGCCTCAAAATGATCTTTACAGTGAACTAGTGGGCGTTTTGTGGCTTACATGTTCACGAGTAAGCGTCAAAATTATCTTACTAGTGAACTAGTGGCCGTTTTGCGGCTTACATGTCAACAAGTAAGCCTCAAAATGATCTTACTAATGAACTAGTGGGCGTTTTGTGGCTTACATGTTCACTAGTAAGCGTCAAAATGACCTTACTAGTGAATTAGTGAGTGTTTTGTGGCTTACATGTCAATGAGTAAGCCTCAAAATGATCTTACTAGTGAACTAGTGGGCGTTTTGCGGCTTGCATGTCAACTAGTAAGCCTCAAAATGATCTTACGAGTGAACTAGTGGGTGTTTTGCGGCTTACATGTCAACAAGTAAGCCTCAAAATGATCTTACTAGTGAACTAGTGGGCGTTTTGCGGCTTACATGTTAACTAGTAAGCGTCAAAATGACCTTACTGGTGAACTAGTGACAATTTGTGGCTTACATGTTCACGAGTAAGCGTCAAAATGACCTTACTAGTGAACTAGTGAGCGTTTTGCGGCTTACATGTCAACTAGCAAGCCTCAAAATGATCTTACGAGTGAGCTAAGGGGCGTATTGCGGCTTATATGTCAACTAGTAAGCCTAAAATGATCTTACTAGTGAACTAGTGGGCACATTTATGGCCTTACATGTTAACTAGTAAGCCTCAAAATGATCTTACTAGTGAACTAGTGGGCGTTTTGTGGATTACATGTTCACTAGTAAGTGTCAAAATGACCTTACTAGTTAACTAGTGAGTGTTTTGTGGCTTACATGTTCACGAGGAAGCGTCAAAATGACCTTACTAGTGAACTAGTGAGCGTTTTGTGGCTTACATGTTCACTAGTAAGCATCAAAATGATCTTACCAGTGAACTCGTGGGCGTTTTGCGGCTTACATGTCAACTAGTAAGCCTCAAAATGATCTTACTAGTGAACTAGTGGGCATTTTGTGGCTTACATGTCAACCAGTAAGCCTCAAAATGATCTTACTATTGAACTATTGGGCACATTTATGGCCTTACATGTTCACTAGTAAGCGTCAAAATGATCTTACTAGTAAACTAGTGGGCACATTTATGGCCTTACATGTTCACTAGTAAGCGTCAAAATGACCTTACTAGTGAACTAGTGGGCGTTTTGTGGCTTACATGTCAACTCGTAAGCCTCAAAATGATCTTACGAGTGAGCTAGTGGGCGTTTTGCGGCTTACATGTCAACTACTAAGCCTCACAATGATCTTACTAGTGAACTAGTGGGCATTTTGTGGCTTACATGTTAACTACTAAGCCTCAAAATGATCTTACTAGTGAACTAGTGGGCACATTTATGGCCTTACATGTTCACTTGTAAGCCTCAAAATGATCTTACTAGTGATCTAATGAGCGTTTTGTGGCCTACATGTTTACTAGTAAGTGTCAAAATGACCTTACTGGTGAACTAGTGAGTGTTTAGTGGCTTACATGTTCACTAGTAAGCCTAAAAATGATCTTACCAGTGAACTAGTGGGCGTTTTGTGGCTTACATGTTCACTAGTAAGCCTCAAAATGATCTTACTAGTGAACTAGTGGGCGTTTTGTGGCTTACATCTTCACTCGTTAGCCTCAAAATGATCTTACTAGTGAACTAGTGGGCGTTTTGTGGCTTACATGTCAACTAGTAAGCCTCAAAATGATCTTACTAGTGAACTAGTGGGCACATTTATGACCTTACATGTTCACTAGTAAGCCTCAAAATGATCTTACCAGTGAACTAGTGGGGGTTTTGCGGCTTATATGTCAACTAGTAAGCCTCAAAATGATCTTACTAGTGAACTAGTGGGGATTTTGTGGCTTACATGTCAACTAGTAAGCGTCAAAATGATCTTACTAGTGAACTAGTGGGCACATTTATGGCCTTACATGTTCACTAGTAAGCCTCAAAATGATCTTTACAGTGAACTAGTGGGCGTTTTGTGGCTTACATGTTCACGAGTAAGCGTCAAAATGATCTTACTAGTGAACTAGTGGCCGTTTTGCGGCTTACATGTCAACAAGTAAGCCTCAAAATGATCTTACTAATGAACTAGTGGGCGTTTTGTGGCTTACATGTTCACTAGTAAGCGTCAAAATGACATTACTAGTGAATTAGTGAGTGTTTTGTGGCTTACATGTCAACGAGTAAGCCTCAAAATGATCTTACTAGTGAACTAGTGGGCGTTTTGCGGCTTGCATGTCAACTAGTAAGCCTCAAAATGATCTTACGAGTGAACTAGTGGGTGTTTTGCGGCTTACATGTCAACAAGTAAGCCTCAAAATGATCTTACTAGTGAACTAGTGGGCGTTTTGCGGCTTACATGTTAACTAGTAAGCGTCAAAATGACCTTACTAGTGAACTAGTGACAATTTGTGGCTTACATGTTCACGAGTAAGCGTCAAAATGACCTTACTAGTGAACTAGTGAGCGTTTTGCGGCTTACATGTCAACTAGCAAGCCTCAAAATGATCTTACGAGTGAGCTAAGGGGCGTATTGCGGCTTATATGTCAACTAGTAAGCCTCAAAATGATCTTACTAGTGAACTAGTGGGCACATTTATGGCCTTACATGTTCACTAGTAAGCCTCAAAATGATCTTACCAGTGAACTAGTGGGCGTTTTGTGGCTTACATCTTCACTCGTTAGCCTCAAAATGATCTTACTAGTGAACTAGTGGGCGTTTTGTGGCTTACATGTCAACTAGTAAGCCTCAAAATGATCTTACTAGTGAACTAGTGGGCACATTTATGACCTTACATGTTCACTAGTAAGCCTCAAAATGATCTTACCAGTGAACTAGTGGGGGTTTTGCGGCTTATATGTCAACTAGTAAGCCTCAAAATGATCTTACTAGTGAACTAGTGGGGATTTTGTGGCTTACATGTCAACTAGTAAGCGTCAAAATGATCTTACTAGTGAACTAGTGGGCACATTTATGGCCTTACATGTTCACTAGTAAGCCTCAAAATGATCTTTACAGTGAACTAGTGGGCGTTTTGTGGCTTACATGTTCACGAGTAAGCGTCAAAATGATCTTACTAGTGAACTAGTGGCCGTTTTGCGGCTTACATGTCAACAAGTAAGCCTCAAAATGATCTTACTAATGAACTAGTGGGCGTTTTGTGGCTTACATGTTCACTAGTAAGCGTCAAAATGACATTACTAGTGAATTAGTGAGTGTTTTGTGGCTTACATGTCAACGAGTAAGCCTCAAAATGATCTTACTAGTGAACTAGTGGGCGTTTTGCGGCTTGCATGTCAACTAGTAAGCCTCAAAATGATCTTACGAGTGAACTAGTGGGTGTTTTGCGGCTTACATGTCAACAAGTAAGCCTCAAAATGATCTTACTAGTGAACTAGTGGGCGTTTTGCGGCTTACATGTTAACTAGTAAGCGTCAAAATGACCTTACTAGTGAACTAGTGACAATTTGTGGCTTACATGTTCACGAGTAAGCGTCAAAATGACCTTACTAGTGAACTAGTGAGCGTTTTGCGGCTTACATGTCAACTAGCAAGCCTCAAAATGATCTTACGAGTGAGCTAAGGGGCGTATTGCGGCTTATATGTCAACTAGTAAGCCTCAAAATGATCTTACTAGTGAACTAGTGGGCACATTTATGGCCTTACATGTTCACTAGTAAGCCTCAAAATGATCTTACTAGTGAACTAGTGGGCACATTTATGGCCTTACATGTTCACTAGTAAGCCTCAAAATGATCTTACTAGTGAACTAGTGGGCGTTTTGTGGATTACATGTTCACTAGTAAGTGTCAAAATGACCTTACTAGTTAACTAGTGAGTGTTTTGTGGCTTACATGTTCACGAAGAAGCGTCAAAATGACCTTACTAGTGAACTAGTGAGCGTTTTGTGGCTTACATGTTCACTAGTAAGCATCAAAATGATCTTACCAGTGAACTCGTGGGCGTTTTGCGGCTTACATGTCAACTAGTAAGCCTCAAAATGATCTTACTAGTGAACTAGTGGGCATTTTGTGGCTTACATGTCAACCAGTAAGCCTCAAAATGATCTTACTAGTGAACTAGTGGGCACATTTATGGCCTTACATGTTCACTAGTAAGCGTCAAAATGATCTTACTAGTAAACTAGTGGGCACATTTATGGCCTTACATGTTCACTAGTAAGCGTCAAAATGACCTTACTAGTGAACTAGTGGGCGTTTTGTGGCTTACATGTCAACTCGTAAGCCTCAAAATGATCTTACGAGTGAGCTAGTGGGCGTTTTGCGGCTTACATGTCAACTACTAAGCCTCACAATGATCTTACTAGTGAACTAGTGGGCATTTTGTGGCTTACATGTCAACTACTAAGCCTCAAAATGATCTTACTAGTGAACTAGTGGTTGTTTTGTGGCTTATATGTTCACTAGTAAGCCTCAAAATGATCTTACTAGTGAACTAGTGGGCACATTTATGGCCTTACATGTTCACTAGTAAGCGTCAAAATGATCTTACTAGTGAACTAGTGGGCACATTTATGGCCTTACATGTTCACTAGTAAGCCTCAAAATGATCTTACGAGTGAGCTAAGGGGCGTTTTGTGGCTTACATGTCAACTAGTAAGCCTCAAAATGATCTTAGAAGTGAACTAGTGGGCGTTTTGTGGCTTACATGTTCACTAGTAAGTGTCAAAATGACCTTACTAGTTAACTAGTGAGTGTTTTGTGGCTTACATGTTCACTGGTAGGCGTCAAAATGATCTTACTAGTGAACTAGTGAGCGTTTTGTGGCTTACATGTTCACTAGTAAGCCTCAAAATGATCTTACTAGTGAACTAGTGGGCACATTTATGGCCTTACATGTTCACTATTAAGAGTCAAAATGATCTTACTAGTGAACTAGTGAGCACATTTATGGCCTTACATGTTCACTAGTAAGCGTCAAAATGATCTTACTAGTGAAGAAGTGGGCGTTTTGTGGCTTACATCTTCACTAGTAAGCCTCAAAATGATCTTACTAGAGAACTAGTGGGCATTTTGTGGCTTACATGTCAACTAGTAAGCCTCAAAATTATCTTACTAGTGAACTAATGGGCACATTTATGGCCTTACATGTTCACTAGTAAGCGTCAAAATGATCTTACTAGTGAACTAGTGGGCACGTTTATGGCCTTACATGTTCACTAGTAAGCGTGAAAATGATCTTCATCGTGAACTAGTGGGCGTTTTGCGGCTTACATGTCAACTAGTAAGCCTCAAAATGATCTTAATAGTGAACTAGTGGGTTCTTTTGTGGCTTACATTTTCACTAGTAAGCGTCACAATGACCTTACTTGTGAAGTAGTGAGCGTTTTGTGGCTTACATGTTCACTAGTAAGCCTCACAATGATCTTACTAGTGAACTAGTGGGCGTTTTGTGGCTTACATGTCAAATAGCAAGCCTCAAAATGATCTTACTAGTGAACTAGTGGGCACATTTATGAGCTTACATTTTCACTAGTAGGCCTCAAAATGATCGTACCAGTGAACTAGTGGGCGTTTTGCGGCTTACATGTCAACTAGCAAGCCTCAAAATGATCTTACTAGTGAACTAGTGGGCATTTTGTGGCTTACATGTCAACTAGTAAGCCTCAAAATGATCTTACTAGTGAACTAGTGGGCACATTTATGGCCTTAAATGTTCACTAGTAAGCCTCAAAATGATCTTACTAGTGAACTAGTGGGGGTTTTGTGGCTTACATGTTCACGAGTAAGCCTCAAAATGATCTTACGAGTGAACTAGTGGGCGTTTTGCGGCTTACATGTCAACAAGTAAGCCTCAAAATGATCTTACTAGTGAACTATTGGGTTCTTTTGTGGCTGACATGTTCACTAGTAAGCGTCACAATGACCTTACTAGTGAACTAGTGACAATTTGTGGCTTACATGTTCACGAGTA
This sequence comes from Hippocampus zosterae, assembly GCF_025434085.1. NCBI lineage: Eukaryota > Metazoa > Chordata > Actinopteri > Syngnathiformes > Syngnathidae > Hippocampus > Hippocampus zosterae. The sequence continues at coordinate 186,558 of NC_067459.1, read as the reverse complement.
AGCGTCAAAATGACCTTACTAGTGAACTAGTGAGCGTTTTGTGGCTTACATGTTCACTAGTAAGCCTCAAAATGATCTTACGAGTGAGCTAAGGGGCGTTTTGTGGCTTAAAGTATCAACTAGTAAGCCTCAAAATGATCTTACTAGTGAACTAGTGGGCGTTTTGCGGCTTACATGTTCACTAGTAAGTGTCAAAATGACCTTACTAGTTAACTAGTGAGTGTTTTGTGGATTACATGTTCACTAGTAGGCGTCAAAATGATCTTACTAGTGAACTAGTGAGCGTTTTGTGGCTTACATGTTCACTAGTAAGCCTCAAAATGATCTTACTAGTGAACTAGTGGGCACATTTATGGCCTTACATGTTCACTAGTAAGCCTCAAAATGATCTTACTAGTGAACTAGTGGGCACATTTATGGCCTTACATGTTCACTAGTAAGCCTAGAAATGATCTTACTAGTGAACTAGTGGGCATTTTGTGGCTTACATGTCAACTAGTAAGCCTCAAAATGATCTTACTAGTGAACTACTGGGCACATTTATGGCCTTACATGTTCACTTGTAAGCCTCAAAATGATCTTACTAGTGAACTAGTGGGCGTTTTGTGGCTTACATGTTCACGAGTAAGCGTCAAAATGATCTTACTAGTGAACTAGTGGGCGTTTTGCGGCTTGCTTGTCAACTAGTAAGCCTCAAAATGATCTTACGAGTGAACTAGTGGGCGTTTTGCGGCTTACATGTCAACAAGTAAGCCTCAAAATGATCTTACTAATGAACTAGTGGGTGTTTTGTGGCTTACATGTTCACTAGTAAGCGTCAAAATGACCTTACTAGTGAATTAGTGAGCGTTTTGTGGCTTACATGTCAACTAGTAAGCCTCAAAATGATCTTACTAGTGAACTAGTGGTTGTTTTGTGGCTTATATGTTCACTAGTGAGCCTCAAAATGATCTTACTAGTGAAATAGTGGGCACATTTATGGCCTTACATGTTCACTAGTAAGCGTCAAAATGATCTTACTAGTGAACTAGTGGGCATTTTGTGGCTTACATGTCAACTAGTAAGCCTCAAAATGATCTTACTAGTGAACTAGTGGGCACATTTATGGCCTTACATGTTCACTAGTAAGCCTCAAAATGATCTTACGAGTGAGCTAAGGGGCGTTTTGTGGCTTACATGTCAACTAGTAAGCCTCAAAATGAACTTAGAAGTGAACTAGTGGGCGTTTTGTGGCTTACATGTTCACTAGTAAGTGTCAAAATGACCTTTCTAGTTAACTAGTGAGTGTTTTGTGGCTTACATGTTCACTGGTAGGCGTCAAAATGATCTTACTAGTGAACTAGTGAGCGTTTTGTGGCTTACATGTTCACTAGTAAGCCTCAAAATGATCTTACTAGTGAACTAGTGGGCACATTTATGGCCTTACATGTTCACTAGTAAGCCTCAAAATGATCTTACTAGTGAACTAGTGGGCACATTTATGGCCTTACATGTTCACTAGTAAGCCTCAAAATGATCTTACTAGTGAACTAGTGGGCGTTTTGTGGATTACATGTTCACTAGTAATTGTCAAAATGACCTTACTAGTTAACTAGTGAGTGTTTTGTGGCTTACATGTTCACGAGGAAGCGTCAAAATGACCTTACTAGTGAACTAGTGAGCGTTTTGTGGCTTACATGTTCACTAGTAAGCCTCAAAATGATCTTACTAGTGAACTAGTGGGCACATTTATGGCCTTACATGTTCACTAGTAAGCCTCAAAATGATCTTACTAGTGAACTAGTGGGCACATTTATGGCCTTACATGTTCACTAGTAAGCCTCAAAATGATCTTACGAGTGAACTCGTGGGCGTTTTGCGGCTTACATGTCAACTAGTAAGCCTCAAAATGATCTTACTAGTGAACTAGTGGGCATTTTGTGGCTTACATGTCAACCAGTAAGCCTCAAAATGATCTTACTAGTGAACTAGTGGGCACATTTATGGCCTTACATGTTCACTAGTAAGCGTCAAAATGACCTTACTAGTGAACTAGTGGGCGTTTTGTGGCTTACATGTCAACTACTAAGCCTCAAAATGACCTTACTGGTGAACTAGTGAGTGTTTTGTGGCTTACATGTTCACTAGTAAGCCTAAAAATGATCTTACCAGTGAACTAGTGGGCGTTTTGTGGCTTACATGTTCACTAGTAAGCCTCAAAATGATCTTACTAGTGAACTAGTGGGCGTTTTGTGGCTTACATCTTCACTCGTTAGCCTCAAAATGATCTTACTAGTGAACTAGTGGGCGTTTTGTGGCTTACATGTCAACTAGTAAGCCTCAAAATGATCTTACTAGTGAACTAGTGGGCACATTTATGACCTTACATGTTCACTAGTAAGCCTCAAAATGATCTTACCAGTGAACTAGTGGGGGTTTTGCGGCTTATATGTCAACTAGTAAGCCTCAAAATGATCTTACTAGTGAACTAGTGGGGATTTTGTGGCTTACATGTCAACTAGTAAGCCTCAAAATGATCTTACCAGTGAACTAGTGGGCACATTTATGGCCTTACATGTTCACTAGTAAGCCTCAAAATGATCTTACCAGTGAACTAGTGGGTGTTTTGTGGCTTACATGTTCACGAGTAAGTGTCAAAATGACCTTACTAGTGAACTAGTGGCCGTTTTGCGGCTTACATGTCAACAAGTAAGCCTCAAAATGATCTTACTAATGAACTAGTGGGCGTTTTGTGGCTTACATGTTCACTAGTAAGCGTCAAAATGACCTTACTAGTGAATTAGTGAGCGTTTTGTGGCTTACATGTCAACGAGTAAGCCTCAAAATGATCTTACTAGTGAACTAGTGACAATTTGTGGCTTACATGTTCACGATTAAGCGTCAAAATGACCTTACTAGTGAACTAGTGAGCGTTTTGCGGCTTACATGTCAACAAGTAAGCCTCAAAATGATCTTACTAATGAACTAGTGGGTGTTTTGTGGCTTACATGTTCACTAGTAAGCGTCAAAATGACCTTACTAGTGAATTAGTGAGCGTTTTGTGGCTTACATGTCAACTAGTAAGCCTCAAAATGATCTTACTAGTGAACTAGTGGTTGTTTTGTGGCTTATATGTTCACTAGTGAGCCTCAAAATGATCTTACTAGTGAACTATTGGGCACATTTATGGCCTTACATGTTCACTAGTAAGCGTCAAAATGATCTTACTAGTGAACTAGTGGGCATTTTGTGGCTTACATGTCAACTAGTAAGCCTCAAAATGATCTTACTAGTGAACTAGTGGGCACATTTATGGCCTTACATGTTCACTAGTAAGCCTCAAAATGATCTTACTAGTGAACTCGTGGGCGTTTGTTGGCTTACATGTTCACTAGTAAGCCTCAAAATGATCTTACGAGTGAGCTAAGGGGCGTTTTGTGGCTTACATGTCAACTAGTAAGCCTCAAAATGAACTTAGAAGTGAACTAGTGGGCGTTTTGTGGCTTACATGTTCACTAGTAAGTGTCAAAATGACCTTTCTAGTTAACTAGTGAGTGTTTTGTGGCTTACATGTTCACTGGTAGGCGTCAAAATGATCTTACTAGTGAACTAGTGAGCGTTTTGTGGCTTACATGTTCACTAGTAAGCCTCAAAATGATCTTACTAGTGAACTAGTGGGCACATTTATGGCCTTACATGTTCACTAGTAAGCCTCAAAATGATCTTACTAGTGAACTAGTGGGCACATTTATGGCCTTACATGTTCACTAGTAAGCCTCAAAATGATCTTACTAGTGAACTAGTGGGCGTTTTGTGGATTACATGTTCACTAGTAAGTGTCAAAATGACCTTACTAGTTAACTAGTGAGTGTTTTGTGGCTTACATGTTCACGAGGAAGCGTCAAAATGACCTTACTAGTGAACTAGTGGGCACATTTATGGCCTTACATGTTCACTAGTAAGCCTCAAAATGATCTTACTAGTGAACTAGTGGGCACATTTATGGCCTTACATGTTCACTAGTAAGCCTCAAAATGATCTTACTAGTGAACTAGTGGGCGTTTTGTGGATTACATGTTCACTAGTAAGCATCAAAATGATCTTACCAGTGAACTCGTGGGCGTTTTGCGGCTTACATGTCAACTAGTAAGCCTCAAAATGATCTTACTAGTGAACTAGTGGGCATTTTGTGGCTTACATGTCAACCAGTAAGCCTCAAAATGATCTTACTAGTGAACTAGTGGGCACATTTATGGCCTTACATGTTCACTAGTAAGCGTCAAAATGATCTTACTAGTAAACTAGTGGGCACATTTATGGCCTTACATGTTCACTAGTAAGCGTCAAAATGACCTTACTAGTGAACTAGTGGGCGTTTTGTGGCTTACATGTCAACTCGTAAGCCTCAAAATGATCTTACGAGTGAGCTAGTGGGCGTTTTGCGGCTTACATGTCAACTACTAAGCCTCAAAATGACCTTACTGGTGAACTAGTGAGTGTTTTGTGGCTTACATGTTCACTAGTAAGCCTAAAAATGATCTTACCAGTGAACTAGTGGGCGTTTTGTGGCTTACATGTTCACTAGTAAGCCTCAAAATGATCTTACTAGTGAACTAGTGGGCGTTTTGTGGCTTACATCTTCACTCGTTAGCCTCAAAATGATCTTACTAGTGAACTAGTGGGCGTTTTGTGGCTTACATGTCAACTAGTAAGCCTCAAAATGATCTTACTAGTGAACTAGTGGGCACATTTATGACCTTACATGTTCACTAGTAAGCCTCAAAATGATCTTACCAGTGAACTAGTGGGGGTTTTGCGGCTTATATGTCAACTAGTAAGCCTCAAAATGATCTTACTAGTGAACTAGTGGGGATTTTGTGGCTTACATGTCAACTAGTAAGCCTCAAAATGATCTTACCAGTGAACTAGTGGGCACATTTATGGCCTTACATGTTCACTAGTAAGCCTCAAAATGATCTTACCAGTGAACTAGTGGGTGTTTTGTGGCTTACATGTTCACGAGTAAGTGTCAAAATGACCTTACTAGTGAACTAGTGGCCGTTTTGTGGCTTACATGTTCACTAGTAAGCGTCAAAATGACCTTACTAGTGAATTAGTGAGCGTTTTGTGGCTTACATGTCAACGAGTAAGCCTCAAAATGATCTTACTAGTGAACTAGTGACAATTTGTGGCTTACATGTTCACGATTAAGCGTCAAAATGACCTTACTAGTGAACTAGTGAGCGTTTTGCGGCTGACATGTCAACTAGCAAGCCTCAAAATGATCTTACGAGTGAACTAGTGGGCACATTTATGGCCTTACATGTTCACTATTAAGAGTCAAAATGATCTTACTAGTGAACAGGTGGGCACATTTATGGCCTGACATGTTCACTAGTAAGCCTCAAAATGATCTTACTAGTGAACTAGTGGGCGTTTTGTGGCTTACATGTTCACTAGTAAGCGTCAAAATGACCTTACTAGTGAATTAGTGAGCGTTTTGTGGCTTACATGTCAACTAGTAAGCCTCAAAATGATCTTACTAGTGAACACCTGGGCGTTTTGTGGCTTACATGTTCACTAGTAAGCCTCAAAATGATCTTACTAGTGAACTAGTGGGCGTTTTGTGGCTTACATCTTCACTCGTTAGCCTCAAAATGATCTTACTAGTGAACTAGTGGGCGTTTTGTGGCTTACATGTTCACTAGTAAGCCTCAAAATGATCTTACCAGTGAACTAGTGGGGGTTTTGCGGCTTATATGTCAACTAGTAAGCCTCAAAATGATCTTACTAGTGAACTAGTGGGGATTTTGTGGCTTACATGTCAACTAGTAAGCGTCAAAATGATCTTACTAGTGAACTAGTGGGCACATTTATGGCCTTACATGTTCACTAGTAAGCCTCAAAATGATCTTTACAGTGAACTAGTGGGCGTTTTGTGGCTTACATGTTCACGAGTAAGCGTCAAAATGATCTTACTAGTGAACTAGTGGCCGTTTTGCGGCTTACATGTCAACAAGTAAGCCTCAAAATGATCTTACTAATGAACTAGTGGGCGTTTTGTGGCTTACATGTTCACTAGTAAGCGTCAAAATGACCTTACTAGTGAATTAGTGAGTGTTTTGTGGCTTACATGTCAACGAGTAAGCCTCAAAATGATCTTACTAGTGAACTAGTGGGCGTTTTGCGGCTTGCATGTCAACTAGTAAGCCTCAAAATGATCTTACGAGTGAACTAGTGGGTGTTTTGCGGCTTACATGTCAACAAGTAAGCCTCAAAATGATCTTACTAGTGAACTAGTGGGCGTTTTGCGGCTTACATGTTAACTAGTAAGCGTCAAAATGACCTTACTAGTGAACTAGTGACAATTTGTGGCTTACATGTTCACGAGTAAGCGTCAAAATGACCTTACTAGTGAACTAGTGAGCGTTTTGCGGCTTACATGTCAACTAGCAAGCCTCAAAATGATCTTACGAGTGAGCTAAGGGGCGTATTGCGGCTTATATGTCAACTAGTAAGCCTCAAAATGATCTTACTAGTGAACTAGTGGGCACATTTATGGCCTTACATGTTCACTAGTAAGCCTCAAAATGATCTTACTAGTGAACTAGTGGGCACATTTATGGCCTTACATGTTCACTAGTAAGCCTCAAAATGATCTTACTAGTGAACTAGTGGGCGTTTTGTGGATTACATGTTCACTAGTAAGTGTCAAAATGACCTTACTAGTTAACTAGTGAGTGTTTTGTGGCTTACATGTTCACGAGGAAGCGTCAAAATGACCTTACTAGTGAACTAGTGAGCGTTTTGTGGCTTACATGTTCACTAGTAAGCATCAAAATGATCTTACCAGTGAACTCGTGGGCGTTTTGCGGCTTACATGTCAACTAGTAAGCCTCAAAATGATCTTACTAGTGAACTAGTGGGCATTTTGTGGCTTACATGTCAACCAGTAAGCCTCAAAATGATCTTACTAGTGAACTAGTGGGCACATTTATGGCCTTACATGTTCACTAGTAAGCGTCAAAATGATCTTACTAGTAAACTAGTGGGCACATTTATGGCCTTACATGTTCACTAGTAAGCGTCAAAATTACCTTACTAGTGAACTAGTGGGCGTTTTGTGGCTTACATGTCAACTCGTAAGCCTCAAAATGATCTTACGAGTGAGCTAGTGGGCGTTTTGCGGCTTACATGTCAACTACTAAGCCTCACAATGATCTTACTAGTGAACTAGTGGGCATTTTGTGGCTTACATGTCAACTACTAAGCCTCAAAATGATCTTACTAGTGAACTAGTGGGCACATTTATGGCCTTACATGTTCACTTGTAAGCCTCAAAATGATCTTACTAGTGAACTAATGAGCGTTTTGTGGCTTACATGTTCACTAGTAAGTGTCAAAATGACCTTACTGGTGAACTAGTGAGTGTTTAGTGGCTTACATGTTCACTAGTAAGCCTAAAAATGATCTTACCAGTGAACTAGTGGGCGTTTTGTGGCTTACATGTTCACTAGTAAGCCTCAAAATGATCTTACTAGTGAACTAGTGGGCGTTTTGTGGCTTACATCTTCACTCGTTAGCCTCAAAATGATCTTACTAGTGAACTAGTGGGCGTTTTGTGGCTTACATGTCAACTAGTAAGCCTCAAAATGATCTTACTAGTGAACTAGTGGGCACATTTATGACCTTACATGTTCACTAGTAAGCCTCAAAATGATCTTACCAGTGAACTAGTGGGGGTTTTGCGGCTTATATGTCAACTAGTAAGCCTCAAAATGATCTTACTAGTGAACTAGTGGGGATTTTGTGGCTTACATGTCAACTAGTAAGCCTCAAAATAATCTTACCAGTGAACTAGTGGGCACATTTATGGCCTTACATGTTCACTAGTAAGCCTCAAAATGATCTTACCAGTGAACTAGTGGGCGTTTTGTGGCTTACATGTTCACGAGTAAGTGTCAAAATGATCTTACTAGTGAACTAGTGGCCGTTTTGCGGCTTACATGTCAACAAGTAAGCCTCAAAATGATCTTACTAATGAACTAGTGGGCGTTTTGTGGCTTACATGTTCACTAGTAAGCGTCAAAATGACCTTACTAGTGAATTAGTGAGCGTTTTGTGGCTTACATGTCAACGAGTAAGCCTCAAAATGATCTTACTAGTGAACTAGTGACAATTTGTGGCTTACATGTTCACGAGTAAGCGTCAAAATGACCTTACTAGTGAACTAGTGAGCGTTTTGCGGCTTACATGTCAACTAGCAAGCCTCAAAGTGATCTTACGAGTGAACTAGTGGGCACATTTATGGCCTTACATGTTCACTATTAAGAGTCAAAATGATCTTACTAGTGAACAGGTGGGCACATTTATGGCCTGACATGTTCACTAGTAAGCCTCAAAATGATCTTACTAGTGAACTAGTGGGCGTTTTGTGGCTTACATCTTCACTCGTTAGCCTCAAAATGATCTTACTAGTGAAGTAGTGGGCGTTTTGTGGCTTACATGTTCACTAGTAAGCCTCAAAATGATCTTACCAGTGAACTAGTGGGGGTTTTGCGGCTTATATGTCAACTAGTAAGCCTCAAAATGATCTTACTAGTGAACTAGTGGGGATTTTGTGGCTTACATGTCAACTAGTAAGCGTCAAAATGATCTTACTAGTGAACTAGTGGGCACATTTATGGCCTTACATGTTCACTAGTAAGCCTCAAAATGATAATTACAGTGAACTAGTGGGCGTTTTGTGGCTTACATGTTCACGAGTAAGCGTCAAAATGATCTTACTAGTGAACTAGTGGCCGTTTTGCGGCTTACATGTCAACAAGTAAGCCTCAAAATGATCTTACTAATGAACTAGTGGGCGTTTTGTGGCTTACATGTTCACTAGTAAGCGTCAAAATGACCTTACTAGTGAATTAGTGAGTGTTTTGTGGCTTACATGTCAACGAGTAAGCCTCAAAATGATCTTACTAGTGAACTAGTGGGCGTTTTGCGGCTTGCATGTCAACTAGTAAGCCTCAAAATGATCTTACGAGTGAACTAGTGGGTGTTTTGCGGCTTACATGTCAACAAGTAAGCCTCAAAATGATCTTACTAGTGAACTAGTGGGCGTTTTGCGGCTTACATGTCAACTAGCAAGCCTCAAAATGATCTTACGAGTGAGCTAAGGGGCGTATTGCGGCTTATATGTCAACTAGTAAGCCTCAAAATGATCTTACTAGTGAACTAGTGGGCACATTTATGGCCTTACATGTTCACTAGTAAGCCTCAAAATGATCTTACTAGTGAACTAGTGGGCACATTTATGGCCTTACATGTTCACTAGTAAGCCTCAAAATGATCTTACTAGTGAACTAGTGGGCATTTTGTGGCTTACATGTCAACCAGTAAGCCTCAAAATGATCTTACTAGTGAACTAGTGGGCACATTTATGGCCTTACATGTTCACTAGTAAGCGTCAAAATGATCTTACTAGTAAACTAGTGGGCACATTTATGGCCTTACATGTTCACTAGTAAGCGTCAAAATGACCTTACTAGTGAACTAGTGGGCGTTTTGTGGCTTACATGTCAACTCGTAAGCCTCAAAATGATCTTACGAGTGAGCTAGTGGGCGTTTTGCGGCTTACATGTCAACTACTAAGCCTCACAATGATCTTACTAGTGAACTAGTGGGCATTTTGTGGCTTACATGTCAACTACTAAGCCTCAAAATGATCTTACTAGTGAACTAGTGGGCACATTTATGGCCTTACATGTTCACTTGTAAGCCTCAAAATGATCTTACTAGTGAACTAATGAGCGTTTTGTGGCTTACATGTTCACTAGTAAGTGTCAAAATGACCTTACTGGTGAACTAGTGAGTGTTTTGTGGCTTACATGTTCACTAGTAAGCCTAAAAATGATCTTACCAGTGAACTAGTGGGCGTTTTGTGGCTTACATGTTCACTAGTAAGCCTCAAAATGATCTTACTAGTGAACTAGTGGGCGTTTTGTGGCTTACATCTTCACTCGTTAGCCTCAAAATGATCTTACTAGTGAACTAGTGGGCGTTTTGTGGCTTACATGTCAACTAGTAAGCCTCAAAATGATCTTACTAGTGAACTAGTGGGCACATTTATGACCTTACATGTTCACTAGTAAGCCTCAAAATGATCTTACCAGTGAACTAGTGGGGGTTTTGCGGCTTATATGTCAACTAGTAAGCCTCAAAATGATCTTACTAGTGAACTAGTGGGGATTTTGTGGCTTACATGTCAACTAGTAAGCCTCAAAATGATCTTACCAGTGAACTAGTGGGCACATTTATGGCCTTACATGTTCACTAGTAAGCCTCAAAATGATCTTACCAGTGAACTAGTGGGCGTTTTGTGCCTTACATGTTAACGAGTAAGTGTCAAAATGATCTTACGAGTGAACTAGTGGCCGTTTTGCGGCTTACATGTCAACAAGTAAGCCTCAAAATGATCTTACTAATGAACTAGTGGGCGTTTTGTGGCTTACATGTTCACTAGTAAGCGTCAAAATGACCTTACTAGTGAATTAGTGAGCGTTTTGTGGCTTACATGTCAACGAGTAAGCCTCAAAATGATCTTACTAGTGAACTAGTGAGCGTTTTGCGGCTTACATGTCAACTAGCAAGCCTCAAAATGATCTTACGAGTGAACTAGTGGGCACATTTATGGCCTTACATGTTCACTAGTAAGCCTCAAAATGATCTTACTAGTGAACTAGTGGGCGTTTTGTGGCTTACATGTTCACGAGTAAGCGTCAAAATGACCTTACTAGTGAACTAGTGAGCGTTTTGCGGCTTACATGTCAACTAGCAAGCCTCAAAATGATGTTACGAGTGAACTAGTGGGCACATTTATGGCCTTACATGTTCACTATTAAGAGTCAAAATGATCTTACTAGTGAACAGGTGGGCACATTTATGGCCTGACATGTTCACTAGTAAGCCTCAAAATGATCTCACTAGTGAACTAGTGGGCGTTTTGTGGCTTACATGTTCACTAGTAAGCGTCAAAATGACCTTACTAGTGAATTAGTGAGCGTTTTGTGGCTTACATGTCAACTAGTAAGCCTCAAAATGATCTTACTAGTGAACTCCTGGGCGTTTTGTGGCTTACATGTTCACTAGTAAGCCTCAAAATGATCTTACTAGTGAACTAGTGGGCGTTTTTTGGCTTACATCTTCACTCGTTAGCCTCAAAATGATCTTACTAGTGAACTAGTGGGCGTTTTGTGGCTTACATGTTCACTAGTAAGCCTCAAAATGATCTTACCAGTGAACTAGTGGGGGTTTTGCGGCTTATATGTCAACTAGTAAGCCTCAAAATGATCTTACTAGTGAACTAGTGGGGATTTTGTGGCTTACATGTCAACTAGTAAGCGTCAAAATGATCTTACTAGTGAACTAGTGGGCACATTTATGGCCTTACATGTTCACTAGTAAGCCTCAAAATGATCTTTACAGTGAACTAGTGGGCGTTTTGTGGCTTACATGTTCACGAGTAAGCGTCAAAATTATCTTACTAGTGAACTAGTGGCCGTTTTGCGGCTTACATGTCAACAAGTAAGCCTCAAAATGATCTTACTAGTGAACTAGTGGGCGTTTTGCGGCTTGCATGTCAACTAGTAAGCCTCAAAATGATCTTACGAGTGAACTAGTGGGTGTTTTGCGGCTTACATGTCAACAAGTAAGCCTCAAAATGATCTTACTAGTGAACTAGTGGGCGTTTTGCGGCTTACATGTTAACTAGTAAGCGTCAAAATGACCTTACTGGTGAACTAGTGACAATTTGTGGCTTACATGTTCACGAGTAAGCGTCAAAATGACCTTACTAGTGAACTAGTGAGCGTTTTGCGGCTTACATGTCAACTAGCAAGCCTCAAAATGATCTTACCAGTGAACTAGTGGGGGTTTTGCGGCTTATATGTCAACTAGTAAGCCTCAAAATGATCTTACTAGTGAACTAGTGGGGATTTTGTGGCTTACATGTCAACTAGTAAGCGTCAAAATGATCTTACTAGTGAACTAGTGGGCACATTTATGGCCTTACATGTTCACTAGTAAGCCTCAAAATGATCTTACTAGTGAACTAGTGGGCGTTTTGTGGATTACATGTTCACTAGTAAGTGTCAAAATGACCTTACTAGTTAACTAGTGAGTGTTTTGTGGCTTACATGTTCACTAGTAAGCGTCAAAATGACCTTACTAGTGAACTAGTGAGCGTTTTGTGGCTTACATGTTCACTAGTAAGCATCAAAATGATCTTACCAGTGAACTCGTGGGCGTTTTGCGGCTTACATGTCAACTAGTAAGCCTCAAAATGATCTTACTAGTGAACTAGTGGGCATTTTGTGGCTTACATGTCAACCAGTAAGCCTCAAAATGATCTTACTAGTGAACTAGTGGGCACATTTATGGCCTTACATGTTCACTAGTAAGCGTCAAAATGATCTTACTAGTAAACTAGTGGGCACATTTATGGCCTTACATGTTCACTAGTAAGCGTCAAAATGACCTTACTAGTGAACTAGTGGGCGTTTTGTGGCTTACATGTCAACTCGTAAGCCTCAAAATGATCTTACGAGTGAGCTAGTGGGCGTTTTGCGGCTTACATGTCAACTACTAAGCCTCACAATGATCTTACTAGTGAACTAGTGGGCATTTTGTGGCTTACATGTCAACTACTAAGCCTCAAAATGATCTTACTAGTGAACTAGTGGGCACATTTATGGCCTTACATGTTCACTTGTAAGCCTCAAAATGATCTTACTAGTGATCTAATGAGCGTTTTGTGGCCTACATGTTCACTAGTAAGTGTCAAAATGACCTTACTGGTGAACTAGTGAGTGTTTAGTGGCTTACATGTTCACTAGTAAGCCTAAAAATGATCTTACCAGTGAACTAGTGGGCGTTTTGTGGCTTACATGTTCACTAGTAAGCCTCAAAATGATCTTACTAGTGAACTAGTGGGCGTTTTGTGGCTTACATCTTCACTCGTTAGCCTCAAAATGATCTTACTAGTGAACTAGTGGGCGTTTTGTGGCTTACATGTCAACTAGTAAGCCTCAAAATGATCTTACTAGTGAACTAGTGGGCACATTTATGACCTTACATGTTCACTAGTAAGCCTCAAAATGATCTTACCAGTGAACTAGTGGGGGTTTTGCGGCTTATATGTCAACTAGTAAGCCTCAAAATGATCTTACTAGTGAACTAGTGGGGATTTTGTGGCTTACATGTCAACTAGTAAGCCTCAAAATGATCTTACCAGTGAACTAGTGGGCACATTTATGGCCTTACATGTTCACTAGTAAGCCTCAAAATGATCTTACCAGTGAACTAGTGGGCGTTTTGTGGCTTACATGTTCACGAGTAAGTTTCAAAATGATCTTACTAGTGAACTAGTGGCCGTTTTGCGGCTTACATGTCAACAAGTAAGCCTCAAAATGATCTTACTAATGAACTAGTGGGCGTTTTGTGGCTTACATGTTCACTAGTAAGCGTCAAAATGACCTTACTATTGAATTAGTGAGCGTTTTGTGGCTTACATGTCAACGAGTAAGCCTCAAAATGATCTTACTAGTGAACTAGTGACAATTTGTGGCTTACATGTTCACGAGTAAGCGTCAAAATGACCTTACTAGTGAACTAGTGAGCGTTTTGCGGCTTACATGTCAACTAGCAAGCCTCAAAATGATCTTACGAGTGAACTAGTGGGCACATTTATGGCCTTACATGTTCACTATTAAGAGTCAAAATGATCTTACTAGTGAACAGGTGGGCACATTTATGGCCTGACATGTTCACTAGTAAGCCTCAAAATGATCTTACTAGTGAACTAGTGGGCGTTTTGTGGCTTACATGTCAACTAGTAAGCCTCAAAATGATCTTACTAGTGAACTCCTGGGCGTTTTGTGGCTTACATGTTCACTAGTAAGCCTCAAAATGATCTTACTAGTGAACTAGTGGGCGTTTTGTGGCTTACATCTTCACTCGTTAGCCTCAAAATGATCTTACTAGTGAAGTAGTGGGCGTTTTGTGGCTTACATGTTCACTAGTAAGCCTCAAAATGATCTTACCAGTGAACTAGTGGGGGTTTTGCGGCTTATATGTCAAGTAGTAAGCCTCAAAATGATCTTACTAGTGAACTAGTGGGGATTTTGTGGCTTACATGTCAACTAGTAAGCGTCAAAATGATCTTACTAATGAACTAGTGGGCGTTTTGTGGCTTACATGTTCACTAGTAAGCGTCAAAATGACCTTACTAGTGAATTAGTGAGTGTTTTGTGGCTTACATGTCAACGAGTAAGCCTCAAAATGATCTAACTAGTGAACTAGTGGGCGTTTTGCGGCTTGCATGTCAACTAGTAAGCCTCAAAATGATCTTACGAGTGAACTAGTGGGCACATTTATGGCCTTACATGTTCACTAGTAAGCCTCAAAATGATCTTTACAGTGAACTAGTGGGCGTTTTGTGGCTTACATGTTCACGAGTAAGCGTCAAAATGATCTTACTAGTGAACTAGTGGCCGTTTTGCGGCTTACATGTCAACAAGTAAGCCTCAAAATGATCTTACTAATGAACTAGTGGGCGTTTTGTGGCTTACATGTTCACTAGTAAGCGTCAAAATGACCTTACTAGTGAATTAGTGAGTGTTTTGTGGCTTACATGTCAACGAGTAAGCCTCAAAATGATCTAACTAGTGAACTAGTGGGCGTTTTGCGGCTTGCATGTCAACTAGTAAGCCTCAAAATGATCTTACGAGTGAACTAGTGGGTGTTTTGCGGCTTACATGTCAACAAGTAAGCCTCAAAATGATCTTACTAGTGAACTAGTGGGCGTTTTGCGGCTTACATGTTAACTAGTAAGCGTCAAAATGACCTTACTAGTGAACTAGTGACAATTTGTGGCTTACATGTTCACGAGTAAGCGTCAAAATGACCTTACTAGTGAACTAGTGAGCGTTTTGCGGCTTACATGTCAACTAGCAAGCCTCAAAATGATCTTACGAGTGAGCTAAGGGGCGTATTGCGGCTTATATGTCAACTAGTAAGCCTCAAAATGATCTTACTAGTGAACTAGTGGGCACATTTATGGCCTTACATGTTCACTAGTAAGCCTCAAAATGATCTTACTAGTGAACTAGTGGGCACATTTATGGCCTTACATGTTCACTAGTAAGCCTCAAAATGATCTTACTAGTGAACTAGTGGGCGTTTTGTGGATTACATGTTCACTAGTAAGTGTCAAAATGACCTTACTAGTTAACTAGTGAGTGTTTTGTGGCTTACATGTTCACGAAGAAGCGTCAAAATGACCTTACTAGTGAACTAGTGAGCGTTTTGTGGCTTACATGTTCACTAGTAAGCATCAAAATGATCTTACCAGTGAACTCGTGGGCGTTTTGCGGCTTACATGTCAACTAGTAAGCCTCAAAATGATCTTACTAGTGAACTAGTGGGCATTTTGTGGCTTACATGTCAACCAGTAAGCCTCAAAATGATCTTACTAGTGAACTAGTGGGCACATTTATGGCCTTACATGTTCACTAGTAAGCGTCAAAATGATCTTACTAGTAAACTAGTGGGCACATTTATGGCCTTACATGTTCACTAGTAAGCGTCAAAATGACCTTACTAGTGAACTAGTGGGCGTTTTGTGGCTTACATGTCAACTCGTAAGCCTCAAAATGATCTTACGAGTGAGCTAGTGGGCGTTTTGCGGCTTACATGTCAACTACTAAGCCTCACAATGATCTTACTAGTGAACTAGTGGGCATTTTGTGGCTTACATGTCAACTACTAAGCCTCAAAATGATCTTACTTGTGAACTAGTGGGCACATTTATGGCCTTACATGTTCACTTGTAAGCCTCAAAATGATCTTACTAGTGAACTAATGAGCGTTTTGTGGCTTACATGTTCACTAGTAAGCCTCAAAATGATCTTACTAGTGAACTAGTGGGCGTTTTGTGGCTTACATCTTCACTCGTTAGCCTCAAAATGATCTTACTAGTGAACTAGTGGGCGTTTTGTGGCTTACATGTCAACTAGTAAGCCTCAAAATGATCTTACTAGTGAACTAGTGGGCACATTTATGACCTTACATGTTCACTAGTAAGCCTCAAAATGATCTTACCAGTGAACTAGTGGGGGTTTTGCGGCTTATATGTCAACTAGTAAGCCTCAAAATGATCTTACTAGTGAACTAGTGGGGATTTTGTGGCTTACATGTCAACTAGTAAGCCTCAAAATGATCTTACCAGTGAACTAGTGGGCACATTTATGGCCTTACATGTTCACTAGTAAGCCTCAAAATGATCTTACCAGTGAACTAGTGGGCGTTTTGTGCCTTACATGTTAACGAGTAAGTGTCAAAATGATCTTACTAGTGAACTAGTGGCCGTTTTGCGGCTTACATGTCAACAAGTAAGCCTCAAAATGATCTTACTAATGAACTAGTGGGCGTTTTGTGGCTTACCTGTTCACTAGTAAGC
The DNA here is from genome assembly GCF_025434085.1 of Hippocampus zosterae. Lineage (NCBI taxonomy): Eukaryota > Metazoa > Chordata > Actinopteri > Syngnathiformes > Syngnathidae > Hippocampus > Hippocampus zosterae. The sequence continues at coordinate 170,069 of NC_067459.1, read as the reverse complement.
GTCAAAATGACCTTACTAGTGAATTAGTGAGCGTTTTGTGGCTTACATGTCAACGAGTAAGCCTCAAAATGATCTTACTAGTGAACTAGTGAGCGTTTTGCGGCTTACATGTCAACTAGCAAGCCTCAAAATGATCTTACGAGTGAACTAGTGGGCACATTTATGGCCTTACATGTTCACTAGTAAGCCTCAAAATGATCTTACTAGTGAACTAGTGGGCGTTTTGTGGCTTACATGTTCACGAGTAAGCGTCAAAATGACCTTACTAGTGAACTAGTGAGCGTTTTGCGGCTTACATGTCAACTAGCAAGCCTTAAAATGATCTTACGAGTGAACTAGTGGGCACATTTATGGCCTTACATGTTCACTTGTAAGCCTCAAAATGATCTTACTAGTGAACTAGTGGGCGTTTTGTGGCTTACATGTTCACTAGTAAGCGTCAAAATGACCTTACTAGTGAATTAGTGAGCGTTTTGTGGCTTACATGTCAACTAGTAAGCCTCAAAATGATCTTACTAGTGAACTCCTGGGCGTTTTGTGGCTTACATGTTCACTAGTAAGCCTCAAAATGATCTTACTAGTGAACTAGTGGGCGTTTTGTGGCTTACATCTTCACTCGTTAGCCTCAAAATGATCTTACTAGTGAACTAGTGGGCGTTTTGTGGCTTACATGTTCACTAGTAAGCCTCAAAATGATCTTACCAGTGAACTAGTGGGGGTTTTGCGGCTTATATGTCAACTAGTAAGCCTCAAAATGATCTTACTAGTGAACTAGTGGGGATTTTGTGGCTTACATGTCAACTAGTAAGCGTCAAAATGATCTTACTAGTGAACTAGTGGGCACATTTATGGCCTTACATGTTCACTAGTAAGCCTCAAAATGATCTTTACAGTGAACTAGTGGGCGTTTTGTGGCTTACATGTTCACGAGTAAGCGTCAAAATTATCTTACTAGTGAACTAGTGGCCGTTTTGCGGCTTACATGTCAACAAGTAAGCCTCAAAATGATCTTACTAATGAACTAGTGGGCGTTTTGTGGCTTACATGTTCACTAGTAAGCGTCAAAATGACCTTACTAGTGAATTAGTGAGTGTTTTGTGGCTTACATGTCAACGAGTAAGCCTCAAAATGATCTTACTAGTTAACTAGTGGGCGTTTTGTGGCTTACATGTTCACGAGTAAGCATCAAAATGACCTTACTAGTGAACTAGTGAGCGTTTTGCGGCTTACATGTCAACTAGCAAGCCTCAAAATGATGTTACGAGTGAACTAGTGGGCACATTTATGGCCTTACATGTTCACTATTAAGAGTCAAAATGATCTTACTAGTGAACAGGTGGGCACATTTATGGCCTGACATGTTCACTAGTAAGCCTCAAAATGATCTTACTAGTGAACTAGTGGGCGTTTTGTGGCTTACATGTTCACTAGTAAGCGTCAAAATGACCTTACTAGTGAATTAGTGAGCGTTTTGTGGCTTACATGTCAACTAGTAAGCCTCAAAATGATCTTACTAGTGAACTCCTGGGCGTTTTGTGGCTTACATGTTCACTAGTAAGCCTCAAAATGATCTTACTAGTGAACTAGTGGGCGTTTTTTGGCTTACATCTTCACTCGTTAGCCTCAAAATGATCTTACTAGTGAACTAGTGGGCGTTTTGTGGCTTACATGTTCACTAGTAAGCCTCAAAATGATCTTACCAGTGAACTAGTGGGGGTTTTGCGGCTTATATGTCAACTAGTAAGCCTCAAAATGATCTTACTAGTGAACTAGTGGGGATTTTGTGGCTTACATGTCAACTAGTAAGCGTCAAAATGATCTTACTAGTGAACTAGTGGGCACATTTATGGCCTTACATGTTCACTAGTAAGCCTCAAAATGATCTTTACAGTGAACTAGTGGGCGTTTTGTGGCTTACATGTTCACGAGTAAGCGTCAAAATTATCTTACTAGTGAACTAGTGGCCGTTTTGCGGCTTACATGTCAACAAGTAAGCCTCAAAATGATCTTACTAATGAACTAGTGGGCGTTTTGTGGCTTACATGTTCACTAGTAAGCGTCAAAATGACCTTACTAGTGAATTAGTGAGTGTTTTGTGGCTTACATGTCAACGAGTAAGCCTCAAAATGATCTTACTAGTGAACTAGTGGGCGTTTTGCGGCTTGCATGTCAACTAGTAAGCCTCAAAATGATCTTACGAGTGAACTAGTGGGTGTTTTGCGGCTTACATGTCAACAAGTAAGCCTCAAAATGATCTTACTAGTGAACTAGTGGGCGTTTTGCGGCTTACATGTTAACTAGTAAGCGTCAAAATGACCTTACTGGTGAACTAGTGACAATTTGTGGCTTACATGTTCACGAGTAAGCGTCAAAATGACCTTACTAGTGAACTAGTGAGCGTTTTGCGGCTTACATGTCAACTAGCAAGCCTCAAAATGATCTTACGAGTGAGCTAAGGGGCGTATTGCGGCTTATATGTCAACTAGTAAGCCTAAAATGATCTTACTAGTGAACTAGTGGGCACATTTATGGCCTTACATGTTCACTAGTAAGCCTCAAAATGATCTTACTAGTGAACTAGTGGGCGTTTTGTGGATTACATGTTCACTAGTAAGTGTCAAAATGACCTTACTAGTTAACTAGTGAGTGTTTTGTGGCTTACATGTTCACGAGGAAGCGTCAAAATGACCTTACTAGTGAACTAGTGAGCGTTTTGTGGCTTACATGTTCACTAGTAAGCATCAAAATGATCTTACCAGTGAACTCGTGGGCGTTTTGCGGCTTACATGTCAACTAGTAAGCCTCAAAATGATCTTACTAGTGAACTAGTGGGCATTTTTTGGCTTACATGTCAACCAGTAAGCCTCAAAATGATCTTACTAGTGAACTAGTGGGCACATTTATGGCCTTACATGTTCACTAGTAAGCGTCAAAATGATCTTACTAGTAAACTAGTGGGCACATTTATGGCCTTACATGTTCACTAGTAAGCGTCAAAATGACCTTACTAGTGAACTATTGGGCGTTTTGTGGCTTACATGTCAACTCGTAAGCCTCAAAATGATCTTACGAGTGAGCTAGTGGGCGTTTTGCGGCTTACATGTCAACTACTAAGCCTCACAATGATCTTACTAGTGAACTAGTGGGCATTTTGTGGCTTACATGTCAACTACTAAGCCTCAAAATGATCTTACTAGTGAACTAGTGGGCACATTTATGGCCTTACATGTTCACTTGTAAGCCTCAAAATGATCTTACTAGTGATCTAATGAGCGTTTTGTGGCCTACATGTTCACTAGTAAGTGTCAAAATGACCTTACTGGTGAACTAGTGAGTGTTTAGTGGCTTACATGTTCACTAGTAAGCCTAAAAATGATCTTACCAGTGAACTAGTGGGCGTTTTGTGGCTTACATGTTCACTAGTAAGCCTCAAAATGATCTTACTAGTGAACTAGTGGGCGTTTTGTGGCTTACATCTTCACTCGTTAGCCTCAAAATGATCTTACTAGTGAACTAGTGGGCGTTTTGTGGCTTACATGTCAACTAGTAAGCCTCAAAATGATCTTACTAGTGAACTAGTGGGCACATTTATGACCTTACATGTTCACTAGTAAGCCTCAAAATGATCTTACCAGTGAACTAGTGGGGGTTTTGCGGCTTATATGTCAACTAGTAAGCCTCAAAATGATCTTACTAGTGAACTAGTGGGGATTTTGTGGCTTACATGTCAACTAGTAAGCCTCAAAATGATCTTACCAGTGAACTAGTGGGCACATTTATGGCCTTACATGTTCACTAGTAAGCCTCAAAATGATCTTACCAGTGAACTAGTGGGCGTTTTGTGGCTTACATGTTCACGAGTAAGTTTCAAAATGATCTTACTAGTGAACTAGTGGCCGTTTTGCGGCTTACATGTCAACAAGTAAGCCTCAAAATGATCTTACTAATGAACTAGTGGGCGTTTTGTGGCTTACATGTTCACTAGTAAGCGTCAAAATGACCTTACTAGTGAATTAGTGAGCGTTTTGTGGCTTACATGTCAACGAGTAAGCCTCAAAATGATCTTACTAGTGAACTAGTGACAATTTGTGGCTTACATGTTCACGAGTAAGCGTCAAAATGACCTTACTAGTGAACTAGTGAGCGTTTTGCGGCTTACATGTCAACTAGCAAGCCTCAAAATGATCTTACGAGTGAACTAGTGGGCACATTTATGGCCTTACATGTTCACTATTAAGAGTCAAAATGATCTTACTAGTGAACAGGTGGGCACATTTATGGCCTGACATGTTCACTAGTAAGCCTCAAAATGATCTTACTAGTGAACTAGTGGGCGTTTTGTGGCTTACATGTCAACTAGTAAGCCTCAAAATGATCTTACTAGTGAACTCCTGGGCGTTTTGTGGCTTACATGTTCACTAGTAAGCCTCAAAATGATCTTACTAGTGAACTAGTGGGCGTTTTGTGGCTTACATCTTCACTCGTTAGCCTCAAAATGATCTTACTAGTGAAGTAGTGGGCGTTTTGTGGCTTACATGTTCACTAGTAAGCCTCAAAATGATCTTACCAGTGAACTAGTGGGGGTTTTGCGGCTTATATGTCAAGTAGTAAGCCTCAAAATGATCTTACTAGTGAACTAGTGGGGATTTTGTGGCTTACATGTCAACTAGTAAGCGTCAAAATGATCTTACTAGTGAACTAGTGGGCACATTTATGGCCTTACATGTTCACTAGTAAGCCTCAAAATGATCTTTACAGTGAACTAGTGGGCGTTTTGTGGCTTACATGTTCACGAGTAAGCGTCAAAATGATCTTACTAGTGAACTAGTGGCCGTTTTGCGGCTTACATGTCAACAAGTAAGCCTCAAAATGATCTTACTAATGAACTAGTGGGCGTTTTGTGGCTTACATGTTCACTAGTAAGCGTCAAAATGACCTTACTAGTGAATTAGTGAGTGTTTTGTGGCTTACATGTCAACGAGTAAGCCTCAAAATGATCTTACTAGTGAACTAGTGGGCGTTTTGCGGCTTGCATGTCAACTAGTAAGCCTCAAAATGATCTTACGAGTGAACTAGTGGGTGTTTTGCGGCTTACATGTCAACAAGTAAGCCTCAAAATGATCTTACTAGTGAACTAGTGGGCGTTTTGCGGCTTACATGTTAACTAGTAAGCGTCAAAATGACCTTACTAGTGAACTAGTGACAATTTGTGGCTTACATGTTCACGAGTAAGCGTCAAAATGACCTTACTAGTGAACTAGTGAGCGTTTTGCGGCTTACATGTCAACTAGCAAGCCTCAAAATGATCTTACGAGTGAGCTAAGGGGCGTATTGCGGCTTATATGTCAACTAGTAAGCCTCAAAATGATCTTACTAGTGAACTAGTGGGCACATTTATGGCCTTACATGTTCACTAGTAAGCCTCAAAATGATCTTACTAGTGAACTAGTGGGCACATTTATGGCCTTACATGTTCACTAGTAAGCCTCAAAATGATCTTACTAGTGAACTAGTGGGCGTTTTGTGGATTACATGTTCACTAGTAAGTGTCAAAATGACCTTACTAGTTAACTAGTGAGTGTTTTGTGGCTTACATGTTCACGAAGAAGCGTCAAAATGACCTTACTAGTGAACTAGTGAGCGTTTTGTGGCTTACATGTTCACTAGTAAGCATCAAAATGATCTTACCAGTGAACTCGTGGGCGTTTTGCGGCTTACATGTCAACTAGTAAGCCTCAAAATGATCTTACTAGTGAACTAGTGGGCATTTTGTGGCTTACATGTCAACCAGTAAGCCTCAAAATGATCTTACTAGTGAACTAGTGGGCACATTTATGGCCTTACATGTTCACTAGTAAGCGTCAAAATGATCTTACTAGTAAACTAGTGGGCACATTTATGGCCTTACATGTTCACTAGTAAGCGTCAAAATGACCTTACTAGTGAACTAGTGGGCGTTTTGTGGCTTACATGTCAACTCGTAAGCCTCAAAATGATCTTACGAGTGAGCTAGTGGGCGTTTTGCGGCTTACATGTCAACTACTAAGCCTCACAATGATCTTACTAGTGAACTAGTGGGCATTTTGTGGCTTACATGTCAACTACTAAGCCTCAAAATGATCTTACTTGTGAACTAGTGGGCACATTTATGGCCTTACATGTTCACTTGTAAGCCTCAAAATGATCTTACTAGTGAACTAATGAGCGTTTTGTGGCTTACATGTTCACTAGTAAGCCTCAAAATGATCTTACTAGTGAACTAGTGGGCGTTTTGTGGCTTACATCTTCACTCGTTAGCCTCAAAATGATCTTACTAGTGAACTAGTGGGCGTTTTGTGGCTTACATGTCAACTAGTAAGCCTCAAAATGATCTTACTAGTGAACTAGTGGGCACATTTATGACCTTACATGTTCACTAGTAAGCCTCAAAATGATCTTACCAGTGAACTAGTGGGGGTTTTGCGGCTTATATGTCAACTAGTAAGCCTCAAAATGATCTTACTAGTGAACTAGTGGGGATTTTGTGGCTTACATGTCAACTAGTAAGCCTCAAAATGATCTTACGAGTGAACTAGTGGGCACATTTATGGCCTTACATGTTCACTAGTAAGCCTCAAAATGATCTTACTAGTGAACTAGTGGGCGTTTTGTGGCTTACATGTTCACGAGTAAGCGTCAAAATGACCTTACTAGTGAACTAGTGAGCGTTTTGCGGCTTACATGTCAACTAGCAAGCCTCAAAATGATCTTACGAGTGAACTAGTGGGCACATTTATGGCCTTACATGTTCACTATTAAGAGTCAAAATGATCTTACTAGTGAACAGGTGGGCACATTTATGGCCTGACATGTTCACTAGTAAGCCTCAAAATGATCTTACTAGTGAACTAGTGGGCGTTTTGTGGCTTACATGTTCACTAGTAAGCGTCAAAATGACCTTACTAGTGAATTAGTGAGCGTTTTGTGGCTTACATGTCAACTAGTAAGCCTCAAAATGATCTTACTAGTGAACTCCTGGGCGTTTTGTGGCTTACATGTTCACTAGTAAGCCTCAAAATGATCTTACTAGTGAACTAGTGGGCGTTTTGTGGCTTACATCTTCACTCGTTAGCCTCAAAATGATCTTACTAGTGAACTAGTGGGCGTTTTGTGGCTTACATGTTCACTAGTAAGCCTCAAAATGATCTTACCAGTGAACTAGTGGGGGTTTTGCGGCTTATATGTCAACTAGTAAGCCTCAAAATGATCTTACTAGTGAACTAGTGGGGATTTTGTGGCTTACATGTCAACTAGTAAGCGTCAAAATGATCTTACTAGTGAACTAGTGGGCACATTTATGGCCTTACATGTTCACTAGTAAGCCTCAAAATGATCTTTACAGTGAACTAGTGGGCGTTTTGTGGCTTACATGTTCACGAGTAAGCGTCAAAATTATCTTACTAGTGAACTAGTGGCCGTTTTGCGGCTTACATGTCAACAAGTAAGCCTCAAAATGATCTTACTAATGAACTAGTGGGCGTTTTGTGGCTTACATGTTCACTAGTAAGCGTCAAAATGACCTTACTAGTGAATTAGTGAGTGTTTTGTGGCTTACATGTCAACGAGTAAGCCTCAAAATTATCTTACTAGTGAACTAGTGGCCGTTTTGCGGCTTACATGTCAACAAGTAAGCCTCAAAATGATCTTACTAATGAACTAGTGGGCGTTTTGTGGCTTACATGTTCACTAGTAAGCGTCAAAATGACCTTACTAGTGAATTAGTGAGTGTTTTGTGGCTTACATGTCAACGAGTAAGCCTCAAAATGATCTTACTAGTGAACTAGTGGGCGTTTTGCGGCTTGCATGTCAACTAGTAAGCCTCAAAATGATCTTACGAGTGAAATAGTGGGTGTTTTGCGGCTTACATGTCAACTAGTAAGCCTCAAAATGATCTTACTAGTGAACTAGTGGGGATTTTGTGGCTTACATGTCAACTAGTAAGCGTCAAAATGATCTTACTAGTGAACTAGTGGGCACATTTATGGCCTTACATGTTCACTAGTAAGCCTCAAAATGATCTTTACAGTGAACTAGTGGGCGTTTTGTGGCTTACATGTTCACGAGTAAGCGTCAAAATTATCTTACTAGTGAACTAGTGGCCGTTTTGCGGCTGACATGTCAACAAGTAAGCCTCAAAATGATCTTACTAATGAACTAGTGGGCGTTTTGTGGCTTACATGTTCACTAGTAAGCGTCAAAATGACCTTACTAGTGAATTAGTGAGTGTTTTGTGGCTTACATGTCAACGAGTAAGCCTCAAAATGATCTTACTAGTGAACTAGTGGGCGTTTTGCGGCTTGCATGTCAACTAGTAAGCCTCAAAATGATCTTACGAGTGAAATAGTGGGTGTTTTGCGGCTTACATGTCAACAAGTAAGCCTCAAAATGATCTTACTAGTGAACTAGTGGGCGTTTTGCGGCTTACATGTTAACTAGTAAGCATCAAAATGACCTTACTAGTGAACTAGTGACAATTTGTGGCTTACATGTTCACGAGTAAGCGTCAAAATGACCTTACTAGTGAACTAGTGAGCGTTTTGCGGCTTACATGTCAACTAGCAAGCCTCAAAATGATCTTACGAGTGAGCTAAGGGGCGTATTGCGGCTTATATGTCAACTAGTAAGCCTCAAAATGATCTTACTAGTGAACTAGTGGGGATTTTGTGGCTTACATGTCAACTAGTAAGCGTCAAAATGATCTTACTAGTGAACTAGTGGGCACATTTATGGCCTTACATGTTCACTAGTAAGCCTCAAGATGATCTTTACAGTGAACTAGTGGGCGTTTTGTGGCTTACATGTTCACGAGTAAGCGTCAAAATGATCTTACTAGTGAACTAGTGGCCGTTTTGCGGCTTACATGTCAACAAGTAAGCCTCAAAATGATCTTACTAATGAACTAGTGGGCGTTTTGTGGCTTACATGTTCACTAGTAAGCGTCAAAATGACCTTACTAGTGAATTAGTGAGTGTTTTGTGGCTTACATGTCAACGAGTAAGCCTCAAAATGATCTTACTAGTGAACTAGTGGGCGTTTTGCGGCTTACATGTCAACAAGTAAGCCTCAAAATGATCTTACTAGTGAACTAGTGGGCGTTTTGCGGCTTACATGTTAACTAGTAAGCGTCAAAATGACCTTACTAGTGAACTAGTGACAATTTGTGGCTTACATGTTCACGAGTAAGCGTCAAAATGACCTTACTAGTGAACTAGTGAGCGTTTTGCGGCTTACATGTCAACTAGCAAGCCTCAAAATGATCTTACGAGTGAGCTAAGGGGCGTATTGCGGCTTATATGTCAACTAGTAAGCCTCAAAATGATCTTACTAGTGAACTAGTGGGCACATTTATGGCCTTACATGTTCACTAGTAAGCCTCAAAATGATCTTACTAGTGAACTAGTGGGCACATTTATGGCCTTACATGTTCACTAGTAAGCCTCAAAATGATCTTACTAGTGAACTAGTGGGCCTTTTTATGGATTACATGTTCACTAGTAAGTGTCAAAATGACCTTACTAGTTAACTAGTGAGTGTTTTGTGGCTTACATGTTCACGAGGAAGCGTCAAAATGACCTTACTAGTGAACTAGTGAGCGTTTTGTGGCTTACATGTTCACTAGTAAGCATCAAAATGATCTTACCAGTGAACTCGTGGGCGTTTTGCGGCTTACATGTCAACTAGTAAGCCTCAAAATGATCTTACTAGTGAACTAGTGGGCATTTTGTGGCTTACATGTCAACCAGTAAGCCTCAAAATGATCTTACTAGTGAACTAGTGGGCACATTTATGGCCTTACATGTTCACTAGTAAGCGTCAAAATGATCTTACTAGTAAACTAGTGGGCACATTTATGGCCTTACATGTTCACTAGTAAGCGTCAAAATGACCTTACTAGTGAACTAGTGGGCGTTTTGTGGCTTACATGTCAACTCGTAAGCCTCAAAATGATCTTACGAGTGAGCTAGTGGGTGTTTTGCGGCTTACATGTCAACTACTAAGCCTCACAATGATCTTACTAGTGAACTAGTGGGCATTTTGTGGCTTACATGTCAACTACTAAGCCTCAAAATGATCTTACTAGTGAACTAGTGGGCACATTTATGGCCTTACATGTTCACTTGTAAGCCTCAAAATGATCTTACTAGTGAACTAATGAGCGTTTTGTGGCTTACATGTTCACGAGTAAGTGTCAAAATGATCTTACTAGTGAACTAGTGGGCACATTTATGACCTTACATGTTCACTAGTACCAGGTTTGATTCCAGCTCCGGCCTCCCTGTGTGGAGTTTGCATGTTCTCCCCGGGCCTGCGTGGGTTTTCTCCGGGTGCTCCGGTTTCCTCCCACATTCCAAAAACATGCGTGGCAGGCTGATTGAACACTCTAAATTGTCCCTAGCTGTGAGTGTGAGCGTGGATGGTTGTTCGTCTCTGTGTGCCCCGTGATTGGCTGGCAACCGATTCAGGGTGTCCCCCGCCTACTGCCCGGAGACGGCTGGGATAGGCTCCATCGCCCCCCGCGACCCTAGTGAGGATCAAGCGGCTCGGAAGATGAATGAATGAATGAATGTTCACTAGTAAGCCTCAAAATGATCTTACTAGTGAACTAGTGGGGATTTTGTGGCTTACATGTCAACTCGTAAGCCTCAAAATGATCTTACGAGTGAGCTAGTGGGCGTTTTGTGGCTTACATGTCAACTACTAAGCCTCACAATGACCTTACTAGTGAACTAGTGAGCGTTTTGCGGCTTACATGTCAACTAGCAAGCCTCAAAATGATCTTACGAGTGAGCTAAGGGGCGTATTGCGGCTTATATGTCAACTAGTAAGCCTCAAAATGATCTTACTAGTGAACTAGTGGGGATTTTGTGGCTTACATGTCAACTAGTAAGCGTCAAAATGATCTTACTAGTGAACTAGTGGGCGTTTTGTGGCTTACATCTTCACTCGTTAGCCTCAAAATGATCTTACTAGTGAACTAGTGGGCGTTTTGTGGCTTACATGTCAACTAGTAAGCCTCAAAATGATCTTACTAGTGAACTAGTGGGCACATTTATGACCTTACATGTTCACTAGTAAGCCTCAAAATGATCTTACCAGTGAACTAGTGGGGGTTTTGCGGCTTATATGTCAACTAGTAAGCCTCAAAATGATCTTACTAGTGAACTAGTGGGGATTTTGTGGCTTACATGTTAACTAGTAAGCCTCAAAATGATCTTACCAGTGAACTAGTGGGCACATTTATGGCCTTACATGTTCACTAGTAAGCCTCAAAATGATCTTACCAGTGAACTAGTGGGCGTTTTGTGCCTTACATGTTAACGAGTAAGTGTCAAAATGATCTTACTAGTGAACTAGTGGCCGTTTTGCGGCTTACATGTCAACAAGTAAGCCTCAAAATGATCTTACTAATGAACTAGTGGGCGTTTTGTGGCTTACCTGTTCACTAGTAAGCGTCAAAATGACCTTACTAGTGAATTAGTGAGCGTTTTGTGGCTTACATGTCAACGAGTAAGCCTCAAAATGATCTTACTAGTGAACTAGTGAGCGTTTTGCGGCTTACATGTCAACTAGCAAGCCTCAAAATGATCTTACGAGTGAACTAGTGGGCACATTTATGGCCTTACATGTTCACTAGTAAGCCTCAAAATGATCTTACTAGTGAACTAGTGGGCGTTTTGTGGCTTACATGTTCACGAGTAAGCGTCAAAATGACCTTACTAGTGAACTAGTGAGCGTTTTGCGGCTTACATGTCAACTAGCAAGCCTCAAAATGATCTTACGAGTGAACTAGTGGGCACATTTATGGCCTTACATGTTCACTATTAAGAGTCAAAATGATCTTACTAGTGAACAGGTGGGCACATTTATGGCCTGACATGTTCACTAGTAAGCCTCAAAATGATCTTACTAGTGAACTAGTGGGCGTTTTGTGGCTTACATGTTCACTAGTAAGCGTCAAAATGACCTTACTAGTGAATTAGTGAGCGTTTCGTGGCTTACATGTCAACTAGTAAGCCTCAAAATGATCTTACTAGTGAACTCCTGGGCGTTTTGTGGCTTACATGTTCACTAGTAAGCCTCAAAATGATCTTACTAGTGAACTAGTGGGCGTTTTGTGGCTTACATCTTCACTCGTTAGCCTCAAAATGATCTTACTAGTGAACTAGTGGGCGTTTTGTGGCTTACATGTTCACTAGTAAGCCTCAAAATGATCTTACCAGTGAACTAGTGGGGGTTTTGCGGCTTATATGTCAACTAGTAAGCCTCAAAATGATCTTACTAGTGAACTAGTGGGGATTTTGTGGCTTACATGTCAACTAGTAAGCGTCAAAATGATCTTACTAGTGAACTAGTGGGCACATTTATGGCCTTACATGTTCACTAGTAAGCCTCAAAATGATCTTTACAGTGAACTAGTGGGCGTTTTGTGGCTTACATGTTCACGAGTAAGCGTCAAAATTATCTTACTAGTGAACTAGTGGCCGTTTTGCGGCTTACATGTCAACAAGTAAGCCTCAAAATGATCTTACTAATGAACTAGTGGGCGTTTTGTGGCTTACATGTTCACTAGTAAGCGTCAAAATGACCTTACTAGTGAATTAGTGAGTGTTTTGTGGCTTACATGTCAACGAGTAAGCCTCAAAATTATCTTACTAGTGAACTAGTGGCCGTTTTGCGGCTTACATGTCAACAAGTAAGCCTCAAAATGATCTTACTAATGAACTAGTGGGCGTTTTGTGGCTTACATGTTCACTAGTAAGCGTCAAAATGACCTTACTAGTGAATTAGTGAGTGTTTTGTGGCTTACATGTCAACGAGTAAGCCTCAAAATGATCTTACTAGTGAACTAGTGGGCGTTTTGCGGCTTGCATGTCAACTAGTAAGCCTCAAAATGATCTTACGAGTGAAATAGTGGGTGTTTTGCGGCTTACATGTCAACTAGTAAGCCTCAAAATGATCTTACTAGTGAACTAGTGGGGATTTTGTGGCTTACATGTCAACTAGTAAGCGTCAAAATGATCTTACTAGTGAACTAGTGGGCACATTTATGGCCTTACATGTTCACTAGTAAGCCTCAAAATGATCTTTACAGTGAACTAGTGGGCGTTTTGTGGCTTACATGTTCACGAGTAAGCGTCAAAATTATCTTACTAGTGAACTAGTGGCCGTTTTGCGGCTTACATGTCAACAAGTAAGCCTCAAAATGATCTTACTAATGAACTAGTGGGCGTTTTGTGGCTTACATGTTCACTAGTAAGCGTCAAAATGACCTTACTAGTGAATTAGTGAGTGTTTTGTGGCTTACATGTCAACGAGTAAGCCTCAAAATGATCTTACTAGTGAACTAGTGGGCGTTTTGCGGCTTGCATGTCAACTAGTAAGCCTCAAAATGATCTTACGAGTGAAATAGTGGGTGTTTTGCGGCTTACATGTCAACAAGTAAGCCTCAAAATGATCTTACTAGTGAACTAGTGGGCGTTTTGCGGCTTACATGTTAACTAGTAAGCATCAAAATGACCTTACTAGTGAACTAGTGACAATTTGTGGCTTACATGTTCACGAGTAAGCGTCAAAATGACCTTACTAGTGAACTAGTGAGCGTTTTGCGGCTTACATGTCAACTAGCAAGCCTCAAAATGATCTTACGAGTGAGCTAAGGGGCGTATTGCGGCTTATATGTCAACTAGTAAGCCTCAAAATGATCTTACTAGTGAACTAGTGGGGATTTTGTGGCTTACATGTCAACTAGTAAGCGTCAAAATGATCTTACTAGTGAACTAGTGGGCACATTTATGGCCTTACATGTTCACTAGTAAGCCTCAAGATGATCTTTACAGTGAACTAGTGGGCGTTTTGTGGCTTACATGTTCACGAGTAAGCGTCAAAATGATCTTACTAGTGAACTAGTGGCCGTTTTGCGGCTTACATGTCAACAAGTAAGCCTCAAAATGATCTTACTAATGAACTAGTGGGCGTTTTGTGGCTTACATGTTCACTAGTAAGCGTCAAAATGACCTTACTAGTGAATTAGTGAGTGTTTTGTGGCTTACATGTCAACGAGTAAGCCTCAAAATGATCTTACTAGTGAACTAGTGGGCGTTTTGCGGCTTACATGTCAACAAGTAAGCCTCAAAATGATCTTACTAGTGAACTAGTGGGCGTTTTGCGGCTTACATGTTAACTAGTAAGCGTCAAAATGACCTTACTAGTGAACTAGTGACAATTTGTGGCTTACATGTTCACGAGTAAGCGTCAAAATGACCTTACTAGTGAACTAGTGAGCGTTTTGCGGCTTACATGTCAACTAGCAAGCCTCAAAATGATCTTACGAGTGAGCTAAGGGGCGTATTGCGGCTTATATGTCAACTAGTAAGCCTCAAAATGATCTTACTAGTGAACTAGTGGGCACATTTATGGCCTTACATGTTCACTAGTAAGCCTCAAAATGATCTTACTAGTGAACTAGTGGGCACATTTATGGCCTTACATGTTCACTAGTAAGCCTCAAAATGATCTTACTAGTGAACTAGTGGGCCTTTTTATGGATTACATGTTCACTAGTAAGTGTCAAAATGACCTTACTAGTTAACTAGTGAGTGTTTTGTGGCTTACATGTTCACGAGGAAGCGTCAAAATGACCTTACTAGTGAACTAGTGAGCGTTTTGTGGCTTACATGTTCACTAGTAAGCATCAAAATGATCTTACCAGTGAACTCGTGGGCGTTTTGCGGCTTACATGTCAACTAGTAAGCCTCAAAATGATCTTACTAGTGAACTAGTGGGCATTTTGTGGCTTACATGTCAACCAGTAAGCCTCAAAATGATCTTACTAGTGAACTAGTGGGCACATTTATGGCCTTACATGTTCACTAGTAAGCGTCAAAATGATCTTACTAGTAAACTAGTGGGCACATTTATGGCCTTACATGTTCACTAGTAAGCGTCAAAATGACCTTACTAGTGAACTAGTGGGCGTTTTGTGGCTTACATGTCAACTCGTAAGCCTCAAAATGATCTTACGAGTGAGCTAGTGGGTGTTTTGCGGCTTACATGTCAACTACTAAGCCTCACAATGATCTTACTAGTGAACTAGTGGGCATTTTGTGGCTTACATGTCAACTACTAAGCCTCAAAATGATCTTACTAGTGAACTAGTGGGCACATTTATGGCCTTACATGTTCACTTGTAAGCCTCAAAATGATCTTACTAGTGAACTAATGAGCGTTTTGTGGCTTACATGTTCACGAGTAAGTGTCAAAATGATCTTACTAGTGAACTAGTGGGCACATTTATGACCTTACATGTTCACTAGTACCAGGTTCGATTCCAGCTCCGGCCTCCCTGTGTGGAGTTTGCATGTTCTCCCCGGGCCTGCGTGGGTTTTCTCCGGGTGCTCCGGTTTCCTCCCACATTCCAAAAACATGCGTGGCAGGCTGATTGAACACTCTAAATTGTCCCTAGCTGTGAGTGTGAGCGTGGATGGTTGTTCGTCTCTGTGTGCCCCGTGATTGGCTGGCAACCGATTCAGGGTGTCCCCCGCCTACTGCCCGGAGACGGCTGGGATAGGCTCCATCGCCCCCCGCGACCCTAGTGAGGATCAAGCGGCTCGGAAGATGAATGAATGAATGAATGTTCACTAGTAAGCCTCAAAATGATCTTACTAGTGAACTAGTGGGGATTTTGTGGCTTACATGTCAACTCGTAAGCCTCAAAATGATCTTACGAGTGAGCTAGTGGGCGTTTTGTGGCTTACATGTCAACTACTAAGCCTCACAATGACCTTACTAGTGAACTAGTGAGCGTTTTGCGGCTTACATGTCAACTAGCAAGCCTCAAAATGATCTTACGAGTGAGCTAAGGGGCGTATTGCGGCTTATATGTCAACTAGTAAGCCTCAAAATGATCTTACTAGTGAACTAGTGGGGATTTTGTGGCTTACATGTCAACTAGTAAGCGTCAAAATGATCTTACTAGTGAACTAGTGGGCACATTTATGGCCTTACATGTTCACTAGTAAGCCTCAAAATGATCTTTACAGTGAACTAGTGGGCGTTTTGTGGCTTACATGTTCACGAGTAAGCGTCAAAATGATCTTACTAGTGAACTAGTGGCCGTTTTGCGGCTTACATGTCAACAAGTAAGCCTCAAAATGATCTTACTAATGAACTAGTGGGCGTTTTGTGGCTTACATGTTCACTAGTAAGCGTCAAAATGACCTTACTAGTGAATTAGTGAGTGTTTTGTGGCTTACATGTCAACGAGTAAGCCTCAAAATGATCTTACTAGTGAACTAGTGGGCGTTTTGCGGCTTGCATGTCAACTAGTAAGCCTCAAAATGATCTTACGAGTGAACTAGTGGGTGTTTTGCGGCTTACATGTCAACAAGTAAGCCTCAAAATGATCTTACTAGTGAACTAGTGGGCGTTTTGCGGCTTACATGTTAACTAGTAAGCGTCAAAATGACCTTACTAGTGAACTAGTGACAATTTGTGGCTTACATGTTCACGAGTAAGCGTCAAAATGACCTTACTAGTGAACTAGTGAGCGTTTTGCGGCTTACATGTCAACTAGCAAGCCTCAAAATGATCTTACGAGTGAGCTAAGGGGCGTATTGCGGCTTACATGTCAACTAGTAAGCCTCAAAATGATCTTACTAGTGAACTAGTGGGCACATTTATGGCCTTACATGTTCACTAGTAAGCCTCAAAATGATCTTACTAGTGAACTAGTGGGCACATTTATGGCCTTACATGTTCACTAGTAAGCCTCAAAATGATCTTACTAGTGAACTAGTGGGCCTTTTTATGGATTACATGTTCACTAGTAAGTGTCAAAATGACCTTACTAGTTAACTAGTGAGTGTTTTGTGGCTTACATGTTCACGAGGAAGCGTCAAAATGACCTTACTAGTGAACTAGTGAGCGTTTTGTGGCTTACATGTTCACTAGTAAGCATCAAAATGATCTTACCAGTGAACTCGTGGGCGTTTTGCGGCTTACATGTCAACTAGTAAGCCTCAAAATGATCTTACTAGTGAACTAGTGGGCATTTTGTGGCTTACATGTCAACCAGTAAGCCTCAAAATGATCTTACTAGTGAACTAGTGGGCAAATTTATGGCCTTACATGTTCACTAGTAAGCGTCAAAATGATCTTACTAGTAAACTAGTGGGCACATTTATGGCCTTACATGTTCACTAGTAAGCGTCAAAATGACCTTACTAGTGAACTAGTGGGCGTTTTGTGGCTTACATGTCAACTCGTAAGCCTCAAAATGATCTTACGAGTGAGCTAGTGGGTGTTTTGCGGCTTACATGTCAACTACTAAGCCTCACAATGATCTTACTAGTGAACTAGTGGGCATTTTGTGGCTTACATGTCAACTACTAAGCCTCAAAATGATCTTAGTAGTGAACTAGTGGGCACATTTATGGCCTTACATGTTCACTTGTAAGCCTCAAAATGATCTTACTAGTGAACTAATGAGCGTTTTGTGGCTTACATGTTCACGAGTAAGTGTCAAAATGATCTTACTAGTGAACTAGTGGGCACATTTATGACCTTACATGTTCACTAGTAAGCCTCAAAATGATCTTACCAGTGAACTAGTGGGGGTTTTGCGGCTTATATGTCAACTAGTAAGCCTCAAAATGATCTTACTAGTGAGCTAGTGGGCGTTTTCTGGCTTACATGTCAACTACTAAGCCTCACAATGATCTTACTAGTGAACTAGTGGGCATTTTGTGGCTTACATGTCAACTACTAAGCCTCAAAATGATCTTACCAGTGAACTAGTGGGCACATTTATGGCCTTACATGTTCACTAGTAAGCCTCAAAATGATCTTACCAGTGAACTAGTGGGCGTTTTGTGCCTTACATGTTCACGAGTAAGTGTCAAAATGATCTTACTAGTGAACTAGTGGGCATTTTGTGGCTTACATGTCAACTAGTAAGCCACAAAATGATCTTACCAGTGAACTAGTGGGCACATTTATGGCCTTACATGTTCACTAGTAAGCCTCAAAATGATCTTACCAGTGAACTAGTGGGGGTTTTGCGGCTTATATGTCAACTAGTAAGCCTCAAAATGATCTTACTAGTGAACTAGTGGGGATTTTGTGGCTTACATGTCAACTAGTAAGCCTCAAAATGATCTTACCAGTGAACTAGTGGGCACATTTATGGCCTTACATGTTCACTAGTAAGCCTCAAAATGATCTTACCAGTGAACTAGTGGGCGTTTTGTGCCTTACATGTTCACGAGTAAGTGTCAAAATGATCTTACTAGTGAACTAGTGGCCGTTTTGCGGCTTACATGTCAACAAGTAAGCCTCAAAATGATCTTACTAATGAACTAGTGGGCGTTTTGTGGCTTACATGTTCACTAGTAAGCGTCAAAATGACCTTACTAGTGAATTAGTGAGCGTTTTGTGGCTTACATGTCAACGAGTAAGCCTCAAAATGATCTTACTAGTGAACTAGTGACAATTTGTGGCTTACATGTTCACGAGTAAGCGTCAAAATGACCTTACTAGTGAACTAGTGAGCGTTTTGCGGCTTACATGTCAACTAGCAAGCCTCAAAATGATCTTACGAGTGAACTAGTGGGCACATTTATGGCCTTACATGTTCACTATTAAGAGTCAAAATGATCTTACTAGTGAACAGGTGGGCACATTTATGGCCTGACATGTTCACTAGTAAGCCTCAAAATGATCTTACTAGTGAACTAGTGGGCGTTTTGTGGCTTACATGTTCACTAGTAAGCGTCAAAATGACCTTACTAGTGAATTAGTGAGCGTTTTGTGGCTTACATGTCAACTAGTAAGCCTCAAAATGATCTTACTAGTGAACCCCTGGGCGTTTTGTGGCTTACATGTTCACTAGTAAGCCTCAAAATGATCTTACTAGTGAACTAGTGGGCGTTTTGTGGCTTACAACTTCACTCGTTAGCCTCAAAATGATCTTACTAGTGAACTAGTGGGCGTTTTGTGGCTTACATGTTCACTAGTAAGCCTCAAAATGATCTTACCAGTGAACTAGTGGGGGTTTTGCGGCTTATATGTCAACTAGTAAGCCTCAAAATGATCTTACTAGTGAACTATTGGGGATTTTGTGGCTTACATGTCAACTAGTAAGCGTCAAAATGATCTTACTAGTGAACTAGTGGGCACATTTATGGCCTTACATGTTCACTAGTAAGCCTCAAAATAATCTTTCCAGTGAACTAGTGGGCGTTTTGTGGCTTACATGTTCACGAGTAAGCCTCAAAATGATCTTACGAGTGAACTAGTGGGTGTTTTGCGGCTTACATGTCAACAAGTAAGCCTCAAAATGATCTTACTAGTGAACTAGTGGGCGTTTTGCGGCTTACATGTTAACTAGTAAGCGTCAAAATGACCTTACTAGTGAACTAGTGACAATTTGTGGCTTACATGTTCACGAGTAAGCGTCAAAATGACCTTACTAGTGAACTAGTGAGCGTTTTGCGGCTTACATGTCAACTAGCAAGCCTCAAAATGATCTTACGAGTGAGCTAAGGGGCGTATTGCGGCTTACATGTCAACTAGTAAGCCTCAAAATGATCTTACTAGTGAACTAGTGGGCACATTTATGGCCTTACATGTTCACTAGTAAGCCTCAAAATGATCTTACTAGTGAACTAGTGGGCACATTTATGGCCTTACATGTTCACTAGTAAGCCTCAAAATGATCTTACTAGTGAACTAGTGGGCCTTTTTATGGATTACATGTTCACTAGTAAGTGTCAAAATGACCTTACTAGTTAACTAGTGAGTGTTTTGTGGCTTACATGTTCACGAGGAAGCGTCAAAATGACCTTACTAGTGAACTAGTGAGCGTTTTGTGGCTTACATGTTCACTAGTAAGCATCAAAATGATCTTACCAGTGAACTCGTGGGCGTTTTGCGGCTTACATGTCAACTAGTAAGCCTCAAAATGATCTTACTAGTGAACTAGTGGGCATTTTGTGGCTTACATGTCAACCAGTAAGCCTCAAAATGATCTTACTAGTGAACTAGTGGGCAAATTTATGGCCTTACATGTTCACTAGTAAGCGTCAAAATGATCTTACTAGTAAACTAGTGGGCACATTTATGGCCTTACATGTTCACTAGTAAGCGTCAAAATGACCTTACTAGTGAACTAGTGGGCGTTTTGTGGCTTACATGTCAACTCGTAAGCCTCAAAATGATCTTACGAGTGAGCTAGTGGGTGTTTTGCGGCTTACATGTCAACTACTAAGCCTCACAATGATCTTACTAGTGAACTAGTGGGCATTTTGTGGCTTACATGTCAACTACTAAGCCTCAAAATGATCTTAGTAGTGAACTAGTGGGCACATTTATGGCCTTACATGTTCACTTGTAAGCCTCAAAATGATCTTACTAGTGAACTAATGAGCGTTTTGTGGCTTACATGTTCACGAGTAAGTGTCAAAATGATCTTACTAGTGAACTAGTGGGCACATTTATGACCTTACATGTTCACTAGTAAGCCTCAAAATGATCTTACCAGTGAACTAGTGGGGGTTTTGCGGCTTATATGTCAACTAGTAAGCCTCAAAATGATCTTACTAGTGAGCTAGTGGGCGTTTTCTGGCTTACATGTCAACTACTAAGCCTCACAATGATCTTACTAGTGAACTAGTGGGCATTTTGTGGCTTACATGTCAACTACTAAGCCTCAAAATGATCTTACCAGTGAACTAGTGGGCACATTTATGGCCTTACATGTTCACTAGTAAGCCTCAAAATGATCTTACCAGTGAACTAGTGGGCGTTTTGTGCCTTACATGTTCACGAGTAAGTGTCAAAATGATCTTACTAGTGAACTAGTGGGCATTTTGTGGCTTACATGTCAACTAGTAAGCCACAAAATGATCTTACCAGTGAACTAGTGGGCACATTTATGGCCTTACATGTTCACTAGTAAGCCTCAAAATGATCTTACCAGTGAACTAGTGGGGGTTTTGCGGCTTATATGTCAACTAGTAAGCCTCAAAATGATCTTACTAGTGAACTAGTGGGGATTTTGTGGCTTACATGTCAACTAGTAAGCCTCAAAATGATCTTACCAGTGAACTAGTGGGCACATTTATGGCCTTACATGTTCACTAGTAAGCCTCAAAATGATCTTACCAGTGAACTAGTGGGCGTTTTGTGCCTTACATGTTCACGAGTAAGTGTCAAAATGATCTTACTAGTGAACTAGTGGCCGTTTTGCGGCTTACATGTCAACAAGTAAGCCTCAAAATGATCTTACTAATGAACTAGTGGGCGTTTTGTGGCTTACATGTTCACTAGTAAGCGTCAAAATGACCTTACTAGTGAATTAGTGAGCGTTTTGTGGCTTACATGTCAACGAGTAAGCCTCAAAATGATCTTACTAGTGAACTAGTGACAATTTGTGGCTTACATGTTCACGAGTAAGCGTCAAAATGACCTTACTAGTGAACTAGTGAGCGTTTTGCGGCTTACATGTCAACTAGCAAGCCTCAAAATGATCTTACGAGTGAACTAGTGGGCACATTTATGGCCTTACATGTTCACTATTAAGAGTCAAAATGATCTTACTAGTGAACAGGTGGGCACATTTATGGCCTGACATGTTCACTAGTAAGCCTCAAAATGATCTTACTAGTGAACTAGTGGGCGTTTTGTGGCTTACATGTTCACTAGTAAGCGTCAAAATGACCTTACTAGTGAATTAGTGAGCGTTTTGTGGCTTACATGTCAACTAGTAAGCCTCAAAATGATCTTACTAGTGAACCCCTGGGCGTTTTGTGGCTTACATGTTCACTAGTAAGCCTCAAAATGATCTTACTAGTGAACTAGTGGGCGTTTTGTGGCTTACAACTTCACTCGTTAGCCTCAAAATGATCTTACTAGTGAACTAGTGGGCGTTTTGTGGCTTACATGTTCACTAGTAAGCCTCAAAATGATCTTACCAGTGAACTAGTGGGGGTTTTGCGGCTTATATGTCAACTAGTAAGCCTCAAAATGATCTTACTAGTGAACTATTGGGGATTTTGTGGCTTACATGTCAACTAGTAAGCGTCAAAATGATCTTACTAGTGAACTAGTGGGCACATTTATGGCCTTACATGTTCACTAGTAAGCCTCAAAATAATCTTTCCAGTGAACTAGTGGGCGTTTTGTGGCTTACATGTTCACGAGTAAGCGTCAAAATGATCTTACGAGTGAACTAGTGGCCGTTTTGCGGCTTACATGTCAACAAGTAAGCCTCAAAATGATCTTACTAATGATCTAGTGGGCGTTTTGTGGCTTACATGTTCACTAGTAAGCGTCAAAATGACCCTACTAGTGAATTAGTGAGTGTTTTGTGGCTTACATGTCAACGAGTAAGCCTCAAAATGATCTTACTAGTGAACTAGTGGGCGTTTTGCGGCTTGCATGTCAACTAGTAAGCCTCAAAATGATCTTACGAGTGAACTAGTGGGTGTTTTGCGGCTTACATGTCAACAAGTAAGCCTCAAAATGATCTTACTAGTGAACTAGTGGGCGTTTTGCGGCTTACATGTTAACTAGTAAGCGTCAAAATGACCTTACTAGTGAACTTGTGACAATTTGTGGCTTACATGTTCACGAGTAAGCGTCAAAATGACCTTACTAGTGAACTAGTGAGCGTTTTGCGGCTTACATGTCAACTAGCAAGCCTCAAAATGATCTTACGAGTGAGCTAAGGGGCGTATTGCGGCTTATATGTCAACTAGTAAGCCTCAAAATGATCTTACTAGTGAACTAGTGGGCACATTTATGGCCTTACATGTTCACTATTAAGAGTCAAAATGATCTTACTAGTTAACTAGTGGGCACATTTATGGCCTTACATGTTCACTAGTAAGCGTCAAAATGATCTTACTAGTGAACAAGTGGGCGTTTTGTGGCTTACATGTCAACTAGTAAGCCTCAAAATGATCTTACTAGTGAACTAATGGGCACATTTATGGCCTTACATGTTCACTAGTAAGCGTCAAAATGATCTTACTAGTGAACTAGTGGGCGTTTTGCGGCTTACATGTCAACTAGTAAGCCTCAAAATGATCTTACCAGTGAACTAGTGGGCACATTTATGGCCTTACATGTTCACCAGTAAGCCTCAAAATGATCTTACCAGTGAACTAGTGGGCGTTTTGTGGCTTACATGTTCACGAGTAAGCGTCAAAATGATCTTACTAGTGAACTAGTGGCCGTTTTGCGGCTTACATGTCAACAAGTAAGCCTCAAAATGATCTTACTAATAAACTAGTGGGCGTTTTGTGGCTTACATGTTCACTAGTAAGCGTCAAAATGACCTTACTAGTGAATTAGTGAGCGTTTTTTGGCTTACATGTCACGAGTAAGCCTCAAAATGATCTTACTAGTGAACTAGTGGGTACATTTATGGCCTTACATGTTCACTAGTAAGCGTCAAAATGATCTTACCAGTGAACTAGTGGGCGTTTTGCGGCTTGCATGTCAACTAGTAAGCCTCAAAATGATCTTACGAGTGAACTAGTGGGTGTTTTGCGGCTTACATGTCAACAAGTAAGCCTCAAAATGATCTTACTAGTGAACTAGTGGGCGTTTTGTGGCTTACATGTTAACTAGTAAGCGTCAAAATGACCTTAGTAGTGAACTAGTGGGCACATTTATGGCCTTACATGTTCACTAGTAAGCCTCAAAATGATCTTACCAGTGAACTAGTGGGCGTTTTGCGGCTTACATGTAAACTAGTAAGCCTCAAAATGATCTTACTAGTGAACTAGTGGGCATTTTGTGGCTGACATGTCAACTAGTAAGCCTCAAAATGATCTTACTAGTGAACTAGTGGGCACATTTATGGCCTTAAATGTTCACTAGTAAGCCTCAAAATGATCTTACTAGTGAACTAGTGGGCGTTTTGTGGCTTACATGTTCACGAGTAAGGGTCAAAATGATCTTACTAGTGAACTAGTGGGCATTTTGTGGCTTACATGTCAACTAGTAAGCCACAAAATGATCTTACTAGTGAACTAATGGGCACATTTATGGCCTTACATGTTCACTAGTAAGCGTCAAAATGATCTTACTAGTGAACTAGTGGGCGTTTTGCGGCTAACATGTCAACTAGTAAGCCTCAAAATGATCTTACCAGTGAACTAGTGGGCACATTTATGGCCTTACATGTTCACCAGTAAGCCTCATAATGATCTTACCAGTGAACTAGTGGGCGTTTTGTGGCTTACATGTTCACGAGTAAGCGTCAAAATGATCTTACTAGTGAACTAGTGGCCGTTTTGCGGCTTACATGTCAACATGTAAGCCTCAAAATGATCTTACTAATAAACTAGTGGGCGTTTTGTGGCTTACATGTTCACTAGTAAGCGTCAAAATGACCTTACTAGTGAATTAGTGAGCGTTTTGTGGCTTACATGTCAACGAGTAAGCCTCAAAATGATCTTACTAGTGAACTAGTGGGTACATTTATGGCCTTACATGTTCACTAGTAAGCCTCAAAATGATCTTACCAGTGAACTAGTGGGCGTTTTGCGGCTTGCATGTCAACTAGTAAGCCTCAAAATGATCTTACGAGTGAACTAGTGGGTGTTTTGCGGCTTACATGTCAACAAGTAAGCCTCAAAATGATCTTACTAGTGAACTAGTGGGCGTTTTGTGGCTTACATGTTAACTAGTAAGCGTCAAAATGACCTTAGTAGTGAACTAGTGAGCACATTTATGGCCTTACATGTTCACTAGTAAGCCTCAAAATGATCTTACCAGTGAACTAGTGGGCGTTTTGCGGCTTACATGTAAACTAGTAAGCCTCAAAATGATCTTACTAGTGAACTAGTGGGCATTTTGTGGCTTACATGTCAACTAGTAAGCCTCAAAATGATCTTACTAGTGAACTAGTGGGCACATTTATGGCCTTAAATGTTCACTAGTAAGCCTCAAAATGATCTTACTAGTGAACTAGTGGGCGTTTTGTGGCTTACATGTTCACGAGTAAGGGTCAAAATGATCTTACTAGTGAACTAGTGGGCGTTTTGCGGCTTGCATGTCAACTAGTAAGCCTCAAAATGATCTTACGTGTGAACTAGTGGGCGTTTTGCGGCTTACATGTCAACAAGTAAGCCTCAAAATGATCTTACTAATGAACTAGTGGGCGTTTTGCGGTTTACATGTCAACTAGTAAGCCTCACAATGATCTTACTAGTGAACTAGTGGGCATTTTTTGGCTTACATGTCAACTACTAAGCCTCAAAATGACCTTACTAGTGAACTAGTGGGCACATTTATGGCCTTACATGTTCACTAGTAAGCCTCAAAATGATCTTACTAGTGAACTAGTGAGCGTTTTGTGGCTTACATGTTCACTAGTAAGTGTCAAAATGACCTTACTAGTGAACTAGTGAGTGTTTTGTGGCTTACATGTTCACTAGTAGGCCTCAAAATGATCTTAGTAGTGAACTAGTGGGCACATTTATGGCCTTACATGTTCACTAGTAAGCCTCATAATGATCTTACCAGTGAACTAGTGGGCGTTTTGCGGCTTACATGTAAACTAGTAAGCCTCAAAATGATCTTAGTAGTGAACTAGTGGGCACATTTATGGCCTTACATGTTCACTAGTAAGCCTCAAAATGATCTTACCAGTGAACTAGTGGGCGTTTTGCGGCTTACATGTAAACTAGTAAGCCTCAAAATGATCTTACTAGTGAACTAGTGGGCATTTTGTGGCTTACATGTCAACTAGTAAGCCTCAAAATGATCTTACTAGTGAACTAGTGGGCACATTTATGGCCTTAAATGTTCACTAGTAAGCCTCAAAATGATCTTACTAGTGAACTAGTGGGCGTTTTGTGGCTTACATGTTCACGAGTAAGGGTCAAAATGATCTTACTAGTGAACTAGTGGGCGTTTTGCGGCTTGCATGTCAACTAGTAAGCCTCAAAATGATCTTACGAGTGAACTAGTGGGCGTTTTGCGGCTTAGATGTCAACAAGTAAGCCTCAAAATGATCTTACTAATGAACTAGTGGGCGTTTTGCGGTTTACATGTCAACTAGTAAGCCTCAAAATGATCTTACTAGTGAACTAGTGAGCGTTTTGTGGCTTACATGTTCACTAGTAAGTGTCAAAATGACCTTACTAGTGAACTAGTGAGTGTTTTGTGGCTTACATGTTCACTAGTAGGCGTCAAAATGATCTTACCAGTGAACTAATGGGCACATTTATGGCCTTACATGTTCACTAGTAAGCCTCAAAATGATCTTACTAGTGAACTAGTGGGCGTTTTGTGGCTTACATGTTAACTAGTAAGCGTCAAAATGACCTTACTAGTGAACTAGTGACAATTTGTGGCTTACATGTTCGCGAGTAAGCGTCAAAATGACCTTACTAGTGAGCTAAGGGGCGTTTTGTGGCTTACATGACAACTAGTAAGCCTCAAAATGATCTTACTAGTGAACTAGTGGGTTCTTTTGTGGCTGACATGTTCACTAGTAAGCGTCACAATGACCTTACTTGTGAACTAGTGAGCGTTTTGTGGCTTACATGTTCACTAGTAAGCGTCAAAATGATCTTACTAGTGAACTAGTGGGCGTTTTGTGGCTTACATGTTCACTAGTAAGCCTCAAAATGATCTTACTAGTGAACTAGTGGGCGTTTTGTGGCTTACATGTCAACTAGTTAGCCTCAAAATGATCTTACTAGTGAACTAGTCGGCACATTTATGGCCTTACATGTTCACTAGTAAGCCTCAAAATGATCTTACTAGTGAACTAGTGGGCGTTTTGTGGCTTACATCTTCACTAGTAAGTGTCAAAATGACCTTACTAGTTAACTAGTGAGTGTTTTGTGGCTTACATGTTCACTAGTAGGCGTCAAAATGATCTTACTAGTGAACTAGTGAGCGTTTTGTGGCTTACATATCAACTAGTAAGCCTCAAAATGATCTTACTAGTGAACTCGTGGGCGTTTTGTGGCTTAGATGTTCACTAGTAAGCCTCAAAATGATCTTACGAGTGAGCTAAGGGGCGTTTTGTGGCTTACATGTCAACTAGTAAGCCTCAAAATGATCTTACTAGTGAACTAGTGGGCGTTTTGTGGCTTACATGTTCACTAGTAAGTGTCAAAATGACCTTACTAGTTAACTAGTGAGTGTTTTGTGGCTTACATGTTCACTAGTAGGCGTCAAAATGATCTTACTAGTGAACTAGTGAGCTTTTTGTGGCTTACATGTTCACTAGTAAGCCTCAAAATGATCTTACTAGTGAACTAGAGGGCACATTTATGGCCTTACATGTTCACTAGTAAGCCTCAAAATGATCTTACTAGTGAACTAGTGGGCACATTTATGGCCTTACATGTTCACTAGTAAGCCTCAAAATGATCTTACTAGTGAACTAGTGGCCGTTTTGCGGCTTACATGTCAACTAGTAAGCCTCAAAATGATCTTACTAGTGAACTAGTGGGCACATTTATGGCCTTACATGTTCACCAGTAAGCCTCAAAATGATCTTACTAGTGAACTAGTGGCCGTTTTGCGGCTTACATGTCAACAAGTAAGCCTCAAAATGATCTTACTAATAAACTAGTGGGCGTTTTGTGGCTTACATGTTCACTAGTAAGCGTCAAAATGACCTTACTAGTGAATTAGTGAGCGTTTTGTGGCTTACATGTCAACGAGTAAGCCTCAAAATTATCTTACTAGTGAACTAGTGGGCACATTTATGGCCTTACATGTTCACTAGTAAGCGTCAAAATGATCTTACTAGTGAACTAGTGGGCGTTTTGCGGCTTGCATGTCAACTAGTAAGCCTCAAAATGATCTTACGAGTGAACTAGTGGGTGTTTTGCGCCTTACATGTCAACAAGTAAGCCTCAAAATGATCTTACTAGTGAACTAGTGGGCGTTTTGTGGCTTACATGTTAACTAGTAAGCGTCAAAATGACCTTACTAGTGAACTAGTGGGCACATTTATGGCCTTAAATGTTCACTAGTAAGCCTCAAAATGATCTTACTAGTGAACTAGTGGGCGTTTTGTGGCTTAAATGTTCACGAGTAAGGGTCAAAATGATCTTACTAGTGAACTAGTGGGCGTTTTGCGGCTTGCATGTCAACTAGTAAGCCTCAAAATGATCTTACTAGTGAACTAGTGAGCGTTTTGTGGCTTACATGTTCACTAGTAAGTGTCAAAATGACCTTACTAGTGAACTAGTGAGTGTTTTGTGGCTTACATGTTCACTAGTAGGCGTCAAAATGATCTTACCAGTGAACTAATGGGCACATTTATGGCCTTACATGTTCACTAGTAAGCCTCAAAATGATCTTACTAGTGAACTAGTGGGCGTTCTGTGGCTTACATGTTCACGGGTAAGCCTCAAAATGATTTTACTAGTGAACTAGTGGCCGTTTTGTGGCTTACATGTTCACTAGTAAGCGTCAAAATGACCTTACTAGTGAACTAGTGACAATTTGTGGCTTACATGTTCGCGAGTAAGCGTCAAAATGACCTTACTCGTGAGCTAAGGGGCGTTTTGTGGCTTACATGACAACTAGTAAGCCTCAAAATGATCTTACTAGTGAACTAGTGGGTTCTTTTGTGGCTGACATGTTCACTAGTAAGCGTCACAATGACCTTACATGTGAACTAGTGAGCGTTTTGTGGCTTACATGTTCACTAGTAAGCGTCAAAATGATCTTACTAGTGAACTAGTGGGCGTTTTGTGGCTTACATGTTCACTAGTAAGCCTCAAAATGATCTTACTAGTGAACTAGTGGGCGTTTTGTGGCTTACATGTCAACTAGTTAGCCTCAAAATGATCTTACTAGTGAACTAGTCGGCACATTTATGGCCTTACATGTTCACTAGTAAGCCTCAAAATGATCTTACGAGTGAGCTAAGGGGCGTTTTGTGGCTTACATGTCAACTAGTAAGCCTCAAAATGATCTTACTAGTGAACTAGTGGGCGTTTTGTGGCTTACATGTTCACTAGTAAGTGTCAAAATGACCTTACTAGTTAACTAGTGGGCGTTTTGTGGCTTACATGTCAACTAGTTAGCCTCAAAATGATCTTACTAGTGAACTAGTCGGCACATTTATGGCCTTACATGTTCACTAGTAAGCCTCAAAATGATCTTACGAGTGAGCTAAGGGGCGTTTTGTGGCTTACATGTCAACTAGTAAGCCTCAAAATGATCTTACTAGTGAACTAGTGAGCGTTTTGTGGCTTACATATTAACTAGTAAGCCTCAAAATGATCTTACTAGTGAACTCGTGGGCGTTTTGTGGCTTACATGTTCACTAGTAAGCCTCAAAATTATCTTACGAGTGAGCTAAGGGGCGTTTTGTGGCTTACATGTCAACTAGTAAGCCTCAAAATGATCTTACTAGTGAACTAGTGGGCGTTTTGTGGCTTACATGTTCACTAGTAAGTGTCAAAATGACCTTACTAGTTAACTAGTGAGTGTTTTGTGGCTTACATGTTCACTAGTAGGCGTCAAAATGATCTTACTAGTGAACTAGTGAGCGTTTTGTGGCTTACATGTTCACTAGTAAGCCTCAAAATGATCTTACTAGTGAACTAGTGGGCACATTTATGGCCTTACATGTTCACTAGTAAGCCTCAAAATGATCTTAAAAGTGAACTAGTGGGCACATTTATGGCCTTACATGTTCACTAGTAAGCGTCAAAATGATCTTACTAGTGAACTAGTGGGCATTTTGTGGCTTACATGTCAACTAGTAAGCCTCAAAATGATCTTACTAGTGAACTAGTCGGCACATTTATGGCCTTACATGTTCACTAGTAAGCCTCAAAATGAACTTACGAGTGAGCTAAGGGGCGTTTTGTGGCGTACATGTCAACTAGTAAGCCTCAAAATGATCTTACGAGTGAGCTAAGGGGCGTTTTGTGGCTTACATGTCAACTAGTAAGCCTCAAAATGATCTTACTAGTGAACTAGTGGGCGTTTTGTGGCTTACATGTCAACGAGTAAGCCTCAAAATGATCTTACTAGTGAACTAGTGGGCACATTTATGGCCTTACGTGTTCACTAGTAAGCCTCAAAATGATCTTACTAGTGAACTAGTGGGCGTTTTGTGGCTTACATGTCAACTAGTAAGCCTCAAAATGATCTTACGAGTGAACTAGTGGGCGTTTTGCGGCTTACATGTCAACAAGTAAGCCTCAAAATGATCTTACTAATGAACTAGTGGGCGTTTTGTGGCTTACATGTTCACTAGTAACCGTCAAAATGACCTTACTAGTGAATAAGTGAGCGTTTTGTGGCTTACATCTCAACTAGTAAGCCTCAAAATGATCTTACTAGTGAACTAGTGGGCGTTTTGTGGCTTACATGTTCACTAGTAAGCCTCAAAATGATCTTACTAGTGAACTAGTGGGCACATTTATGGCCATACATGTGACTAGTAAGCGTCAAAATGATCTTACTAGTGAACTAGTGGGCGTTTTGCGGCTTGCATGTCAACTAGTAAGCCTCAAAATGATCTTACTAGTGAACTAATGGGCGTTTTGTGGCTTACATGTTAACTAGTAAGTGTCAAAATGACCTTACTAGTGAACTAGTGGGCGTTTTGTGGCTTACATTTTCACTAGTAAGCGTCAAAATGACCTTACTAGTGAATTAGCGAGCGTTTTGTGGCTTACATGTCAACTAGTAAGCCTCAAAATGATCTTACTAGTTAACTAGTGGGCGTTTTGTGGCTTACATGTTCACTAGTAAGCCTCAAAATGACCTTACTAGTGAACTAGTGGGCACATTTATGGCCTTACATGTTCACTAGTAATCGTCAAAATGATCTTACTAGTGAACTAGTGGGCACGTTTATGGCCTTACATGTTCACTAGTAAGCGTGAAAATGATCTTACTGGTGAACTAGTGGGCGTTTTGCGCCTTACATGTCAACTTGTAAGCCTCAAAATGACCTTACGAGTGAGCTAGTGGGCGTTTTGCGGCTTACATGTCAACTAGTAAGCCTCAAAATGATCTTACTAGTGAACTCGTTTGTTCTTTTGTGGCTTACATGTTCACTAGTAAGCGTCACAATGACCTTACTTGTGAACTAGTGAGCGTTTTGTGGCTTACATGTTCACTAGTAAGCGTCAAAATGATCTTACTAGTGAACTAGTGGGCGTTTTGTGGCTTACATGTTCATTAGTAAGCCTCAAAATGATCTTACTAGTGAACTAGTGGGCGTTTTGTGGCTTACATGTCAAATAGTAAGCCTCAAAATGATGTTACTAGTGAACTAGTGGGCACATTTATGGCCTTACGTGTTCACTAGTAAGCGTCAAAATGATCTTACTAGTAAACTAGTGGGCGTTTTGTGGCTTACATCTTCACTCGTAAGCCTCAAAATGATCTTATAGGGAACTAGTGGGCACATTTATGGCCTTACGTGTTCACTAGTAAGCCTCAAAATGATCTTACTAGTGAACTAGTGGGCGTTTTGTGGCTTCCATGTCAACTAGTAAGCCTCAAAATGATCTTACGAGTGAACTAGTGGGCGTTTTGCGGCTTACATGTCAACAAGTAAGCCTTAAAATGATCTTACTAGTGAACTAGTGGGCACATTTATGGCCTTACATGTTCACTAGTAAGCGTCAAAATGATCTTACTAGTGAACTAGTGGGCACGTTTATGGCCTTACATGTTCACTAGTAAGCGTGAAAATGATCTTACTAGTGAACTAGTGGGCGTTTTGCGCCTTACATGTCAACTTGTAAGCCTCAAAATGACCTTACGAGTGAGCTAGTGGGCGTTTTGCGGCGTACATGTCAACTAGTAAGCCTCAAAATGATCTTACTAGTGAACTAGTGGGTTCTTTAGTGGCTTACATGTTCACTAGTAAGCGTCACAATGACCTTACTTGTGAACTAGTGAGCATTTTGTGGCTTACATGTTCACTAGTAAGCGTCAAAATGATCTTACTAGTGAACTAGTGGGCACATTTATGGCATTATGTGTTCACTAGTAAGCGTCAAAATGATCTTACTAGTAAACTAGTGGGAGTTTTGTGGCTTACATCTTCACTCGTAAGCCTCAAAATGATCTTATAGGGAACTAGTGGGCACATTTATGGCATTACGTGTTCACTAGTAAGCGTCAAAATGATCTTACTAGTAAACTAGTGGGAGTTTTGTGGGTTACATGTTCACTAGTAAGCGTCACAATGACCTTACTTGTGAACTAGTGAGCGTTTTGTGGCTTACATGTTCACTAGTAAGCGTCAAAATGATCTTACTAGTGAACTAGTGGGATGTTTGGTGGCTTACATGTTCATTAGTAAGCCTCAAAATGATCTTACTAGTGAACTAGTGGGCACATTTATGGCATTACGTGTTCACTAGTAAGCGTCAAAATGATCTTACTAGTAAACTAGTGGGAGTTTTGTGGCTTACATCTTCACTCGTAAGCCTCAAAATGATCTTATAGGGAACTAGTGGGCACATTTATGGCCTTACGTGTTCACTAGCAAGCCTCAAAATGATCTTACTAGTGAACTAGTGGGCGTTTTGTGGCTTACATGTCAACTAGTAAGCCTCAAAATGATCTTACGAGTGAACTAGTGGGCGTTTTGCGGCTTACATGTCAACAAGTAAGCCTTAAAATGATCTTACTAGTGAACTAGTGGGCGTTTTGTGGCTTACATGTTCACTAGTAAGCGTCAAAATGACCTTACTAGTGAATTAGTGAGCGTTTTGTGGCTTACATGTCAACTAGTAAGCCTCAAAATGATCTTACTAGTTAACTAGTGGGCGTTTTGTGGCTTACATGTTCACTAGTAAGCCTCAAAATGACCTTACTAGTGAACTAGTGGGCACATTTATGGCCTTACATGTTCACTAGTAAGCGTCAAAATGATCTTACTAGTAAACTAGTGGGCGTTTTGTGGCTTACATCTTCACTCGTAATCCTCAAAATGATCTTATAGGGAACTAGTGGGCACATTTATGGCCTTACGTGTTCACTAGTAAGCCTCAAAATGATCTTACTAGTGAACAAGTGGGCGTTTTCTGGCTTACATGTCAACTAGTAAGCCTCAAAATGATCTTACGAGTGAACTAGTGGGCGTTTTGCGGCTTACATGTCAACAAGTAAGCCTCAAAATGATCTTACTAATGAACTAGTGGGCGTTTTGTGGCTTACATGTCAACTAGTAAGCCTCAAAATGATCTTGCGAGTGAGCTAGTGGGCGTTTTGCGGCTTACATGTCAACTAGTAAGCCTCAAAATGATCTTACTAGTGAACTAGTGGGCGTTTTGTGGCTTACATGTTCATTAGTAAGCCTCAAATTGATCTTACTAGTGAACTAGTGGGCGTTTTGTGGCTTACATGTCAAATAGTAAGCCTCAAAATGTTCTTACTAGTGAACTAGTGGGCACATTTATGGCCTTACGTGTTCACTAGTAAGCGTCAAAATGATCTTACTAGTAAACTAGTGGGCGTTTTGTGGCTTACATCTTCACTCGTAAGCCTCAAAATGATCTTATAGGGAACTAGTGGGCACATTTATGGCCTTACGTGTTCACTAGTAAGCCTCAAAATGATCTTACTAGTGAACTAGTGGGCGTTTTGTGGCTTACATGTCAACTAGTAAGCCTCAAAATGATCTTACGAGTGAACTAGTGGGCGTCTTGTGGCTTACATGTTAACTAGTAAGCGTCAAAATGACCTTACTAGTGAACTAGTGACAATTTGTGGCTTACATGTTCACGAGTAAGCGTCAAAATGACCTTACTAGTGAACTAGTGAGCGTTTTGTTGCTTACATGTTCACTAGTAAGCCTCAAAATGATCTTACGAGTGAGCTAAGAGGCGTTTTGTGGCTTACATGTCAACTAGTAAGCCTCAAAATGATCTTACTAGTGAACTAGTGGGCGTTTTGTGGCTTACATCTTCACTAGTAAGCCTCAAAATGAACTTACTAGTGAACTAGTGGGCGTTTTGCGGCTTACATGTCAACTAGCAAGCCTCAAAATGATCTTACGAGTGAGCTAAGGGGCGTTTTGCGGCTTACATGTCAACTAGTAAGCTTCAAAATGATCTTACCAGTGAACTAGTGGGCGTTTTGCGGCTTACATGTCAACTAGTAAGCCTCAAAATGATCTTACTAGTGAACTAGTGGGCATTTTGTGGCTTACATGTCAACTAGTAAGCCTCAAAATCATCTTACTAGTGAACTAGTGGGCACATTTATGGCCTTATATGTTCACTAGTAAGCCTCAAAATGATCTTACTAGTGAACTAGTGGTCGTTTTGTGGCTTACATTTTCACAAGTAAGCGTCAAAATGATCTTACTAGTGAACTAGTGGGCGATTTGCGGCTTGCATGTCAACTAGTAAGCCTCAAAATGATCTTACGAGTGAACTAGTGGGCGTTTTGGGGCTTACACGTCAACAAGTAAGTCTCAAAATGATCTTACTAATGAACTAGTGAGTGTTTTGTAGCTTACATGTTCACTAGTAAGCGTCAAAATGACCTTACTAGTGAATTAGTGAGCGTTTTGTGGCTTACATGTCAACTAGTTAGCCTCAAAATGATCTTACTAGTGAACTAGTGGGCACATTTATGGCCTTACATGTTCACTAGTAAGCGTCAAAATGATCTTACTAGTAAACTAGTGGGCGTTTTGTGGCTTACATCTTCAATCGTAAGCCTCAAAATGATCTTTTAGGGAACTAGTGGGCACATTTATGGCCTTACGTGTTCACTAGTAAGCCTCAAAATGATCTTACAAATGAACTAGTGGGCGTTTTGTGGCTTACATTTTCACTAGTAAGTGTCAAAATGACCTTACTAGTGAACTAGTGAGCGTTTTGTGGCTTACATGTTCACTAGTAAGCGTCAAAATGATCTTACTAGTGAACTAGTGGGCATTTTGTGGCTTACATGTCAACCAGTAAGCCTCAAAATGATCTTACTAGTGAACTAGTGGGCACATTTATGGCCTTACATGTTCACTAGTAAGCGTCAAAATGATCTTACTAGTAAACTAGTGGGCGTTTTGTGGCTTACATCTTCAATCGTAAGCCTCAAAATGATCTTTTAGGGAACTAGTGGGCACATTTATGGCCTTACGTGTTCACTAGTAAGCCTCAAAATGATCTTACTAGTGAACAAGTGGGCGGATTCTGGCTTACATGTCAACTAGTAAGCCTCAAAATGATCTTAAGAGTGAACTAGTGGGCGTTTTGCGGCTTACATGTCAACAAGTAAGCCTCAAAATGATCTTACGAGTGAACTAGTGGGCGTTTTGTGGCTTACATGTCAACAAGTAAGCCTCAAAATGATCTTACTAATGAACTAGTGGGCGTTTTGTGGCTTACATGTTCACGAGTAAGCGTCAAAATGACCTTACTAGTGAACTAGTGAGCGTTTTGTTGCTTACATGTTCACTAGTAAGCCTCAAAATGATCTTACGAGTGAGCTAAGGGGCGTTTTGTGGCTTACATGTCAACAAGTAAGCCTCAAAATGATCTTACTAATGAACTAGTGGGCGTTTTGTGGCTTACATAAGATAAGATATCCTTTATTTTTCCCACAATGGGGAAATTTACAGCCTCCAGCAGCAAGAATGTATGTAGAAAAAAGAAGAGAAAAAAAAAAAACAACAACAAACATCTTTCAATTAAATACAATATGAACACAAATGGATAAATCGCAGTACTATTTACAATTTACCTTCACATCATTTAATTATTATTATTATTATGATTGTTATTTTTTATTCATCAGCCTGACAGCATGTCAACTAGTAAGCCTCAAAATGATCTTGCAAGTGAGCTAGTGGGCGTTTTGCGGCTTACATGTCAACTAGTAAGCCTCAAAATGATCTTACTAGTGAACTAGTGGGTTCTTTTGTGGCTTACATGTTCACTAGTAAGCGTCACAATGACCTTACTTGTGAACTAGTGAGCTTTTTGTGGCTTACATGTTCACTAGTAAGCGTCAAAATAATCTTACTAGTGAACTAGTGGGCGTTTTGTGGCTTACATGTTCATTAGTAAGCCTCAAAATGATCTTACTAGTGAACTAGTGGGCATTTTGTGGCTTACATGTCAACCAGTAAGCCTCAAAATGATCTTACTAGTGAACTAGTGGGCACATTTATGGCCTTACATGTTCACTAGTAAGCGTCAAAATGATCTTACTAGTAAACTAGTGGGCGTTTTGTGGCTTACATCTTCACTTGTAAGCCTCAAAATGATCTTATAGGGAACTAGTGGGCACATTTATGGCCTTACGTGTTCACTAGTAAGCCTCAAAATGATCTTAGTAGTGAACAAGTGGGCGTTTTCTGGCTTACATGTCAACTAGTAAGCCTCAAAATGATCTTACGAGTGAACTAGTGGGCGTTTTGTGGCTTACATGTTAACTAGTAAGCGTCAAAATGACCTTACTAGTGAACTAGTGACAATTTGTGGCTTACATGTTCACGAGTAAGCGTCAAAATGACCTTACTAGTGAACTAGTGAGCGTTTTGTTGCTTACATCTTCACTAGTAAGCCTCAAAATGAACTTACTAGTGAACTAGTGGGCACATTTATGGCCTTACATGTTCACTAGTAAGCCTCAAAATGATCTTAAGAGTGAACAAGTGGGCGTTTTGCGGCTTACATGTCAACAAATAAGCCTCAAAATGATCTTACTAGTGAACTAATGGGCGTTTTGTGGCTTACTTGTTAACTAGTAAGTGTCAAAATGACCTTACTAGTGAACTAGTGGGCGTTTTGTGGCTTACATGTTCACTAGTAAGCGTCAAAATGACCTTACTAGTGAATTAGTGAGCGTTTTGTGGCTTACATGTCAACTAGTAAGCCTCAAAATGATCTTACTAGTTAACTAGTGGGCGTTTTGTGGCTTACATGTTCACTAGTAAGCCTCAAAATGACCTTACTAGTGAACTAGTGGGCACATTTATGGCCTTACATGTTCACTAGTAAGCGTGAAAATGATCTTACTAGTGAACTAGTGGGCGTTTTGCGCCTTACATGTCAACTTGTAAGCCTCAAAATGACCTTACGAGTGAGCTAGTGGGCGTTTTGCGGCTTACATGTCAACTAGTAAGCCTCAAAATGATCTTACTAGTGAACTAGTGGGTTCTTTTGTGGCTTACATGTTCACTAGTAAGCGTCACAATGACCTTACTTGTGAACTAGTGAGCGTTTTGTGGCTTACATTTTCACTAGTAAGCGTCAAAATGATCTTACTAGTGAACTAGTGGGCGTTTTGTGGCTTACATGTTCATTAGTAAGCCTCAAAATGATCTTACTAGTGAACTAGTGGGCGTTTTGTGGCTTACATGTCAAATAGTAAGCCTCAAAATGATCTTACTAGTGAACTAGTGGGCACATTTATGGCCTTACGTGTTCACTAGTAACCGTCAAAATGATCTTACTAGTAAACTAGTGGGCGTTTTGTGGCTTACATCTTCACTCGTAAGCCTCAAAATGATCTTATAGGGAACTAGTGGGCACATTTATGGCCTTACGTGTTCACTAGTAAGCCTCAAAATGATCTTACTAGTGAACAAGTGGGCGTTTTCTGGCTTACATGTCAACTAGTAAGCCTCAAAATGATCTTACGAGTGAACTAGTGGGCGTTTTGCGGCTTACATGTCAACAAGTAAGCCTCAAAATGATCTTACTAATGAACTAGTGGGCGTTTTGTGGCTTACATGTTCACTAGTAACCGTCAAAATGACCTTACTAGTGAATAAGTGAGCGTTTTGTGGCTCACATCTCAACTAGTAAGCCTCAAAATGATCTTACTAGTTAACTAGTGGGCGTTTGGTGGCTTACATGTTCACTAGTAAGCCTCAAAATGATCTTACTAGTGAACTAGTGGGCACATTTATGGCCTTACATGTTCACTAGTAAGCGTCAAAATGATCTTACTAGTGAACTAGTGGGCGTTTTGCGGCTTGCATGTCAACTAGTAAGCCTCAAAATGATCTTACGAGTGAACTAGTGGGCGTTTTGCGGCTTCCATGTCAACAAATAAGCCTCAAAATGATCTTACTAGTGAACTAGTGGGCGTTTTGTGGCTTACATGTCAACTAGTAAGCCTCAAAATGATCTTACTAGTGAACTAGTGGGCACATTTATGGCCTTACGTGTTCATTAGTAAGCGTCAAAATGATCTTACTAGTAAACTAGTGGGCGTTTTGTGGCTTACATCTTCACTCGTAAGCCTCAAAATGATCTTATAGGGAACTAGTGGGCACATTTATGGCCTTAGGTGTTCACTAGTAAGCCTCAAAATGATCTTACTAGTGAACTAGTGGGCGTTTTGTGGCTTACATGTAAATTAGTAAGCCTCAAAATGATCTTACGAGTGAACTAGTGGGCGTTTTGCGGCTTACATGTCAACAAGTAAGCCTCAAAATGATCTTACTAATGAACTAGTGGGCGTTTTGTGGCTTACATGTTCACTAGTAACCGTCAAAATGACCTTACTAGTGAATAAGTGAGCGTTTTGTGGCTTACATCTCAACTAGTAAGCCTCAAAATGATCTTACTAGTGAACTAGTGGGCGTTTTGTGGCTTACATGTTCACTAGTAAGCCTCAAAATGATCTTACTAGTGAACTAGTGGGCACATTTATGGCCTTACATGTGACTAGTAAGCGTCAAAATGATCTTACTAGTGAACTAGTGGGCGTTTTGCGGCTTGCATGTCAACTAGTAAGCCTCAAAATGATCTTACTAGTGAACTAATGGGCGTTTTGTGGCTTACATGTTAACTAGTAAGTGTCAAAATGACCTTACTAGTGAACTAGTGGGCGTTTTGTGGCTTACATTTTCACTAGTAAGCATCAAAATGACCTTACTAGTGAATTAGCGAGCGTTTTGTGGCTTACATGTCAACTAGTAAGCCTCAAAATGATCTTACTAGTTAACTAGTGGGCGTTTTGTGGCTTACATGTTCACTAGTAAGCCTCAAAATGACCTTACTAGTGAACTAGTGGGCACATTTATGGCCTTACATGTTCACTAGTAATCGTCAAAATGATCTTACTAGTGAACTAGTGGGCACGTTTATGGCCTTACATGTTCACTAGTAAGCGTGAAAATGATCTTACTAGTGAACTAGTGGGCGTTTTGCGCCTTACATGTCAACTTGTAAGCCTCAAAATGACCTTACGAGTGAGCTAGTGGGCGTTTTGCGGCTTACATGTCAACTAGTAAGCCTCAAAATGATCTTACTAGTGAACTCGTTTGTTCTTTTATGGCCTTACGTGTTCACTAGTAAGCCTCAAAATGATCTTACTAGTGAACTAGTGGGCGTTTTGTGGCTTACATGTCAACTAGTAAGCCTCAAAATGATCTTACGAGTGAACTAGTGGGCGTTTTGCGGCTTACATGTCAACAAGTAAGCCTTAAAATGATCTTACTAGTGAACTAGTGGGCGTTTTGTGGCTTACATGTTCACTAGTAAGCGTCAAAATGACCTTACGAGTGAGCTAGTGGGCGTTTTGCGGCGTACATGTCAACTAGTAAGCCTCAAAATGATCTTACTAGTGAACTAGTGGGTTCTTTAGTGGCTTACATGTTCACTAGTAAGCGTCACAATGACCTTACTTGTGAACTAGTGAGCGTTTTGTGGCTCACATCTCAACTAGTAAGCCTTAAAATGATCTTACTAGTGAACTAGTGGGCGTTTGGTGGCTTACATGTTCACTAGTAAGCCTCAAAATGATCTTACTAGTGAACTAGTGGGCACATTTATGGCCTTACATGTTCACTAGTAAGCGTCAAAATGATCTTACTAGTGAACTAGTGGGCGTTTTGCGGCTTGCATGTCAACTAGTAAGCCTCAAAATGATCTTACGAGTGAACTAGTGGGCGTTTTGCGGCTTACATGTCAACAAATAAGCCTCAAAATGATCTTACTAGTGAACTAGTGGGCGTTTTGTGGCTTACATGTTAACTAGTAAGCGTCAAAATGACCTTACTAGTGAACTAGTGGGCGTTTTGTGGCTTACATGTTCACAAGTAAGCATCAAAATGACCTTACTAGTGAATTAGTGAGCGTTTTGTGGCTTACATGTCAACTAGTAAGCCTCAAAATGATCTTACTAGTAAACTAGTGGGCGTTTTGTGGCTTACATGTTCACTAGTAAGCCTTAAAATGACCTTACTAGTAAACTAGTGGGCACATTTATGGCCTTACATGTTCACTAGTAAGCGTCAAAATGATCTTACTAGTGAACTAGTGGGCACCTTTGTGGCCTTACATGTTCACTAGTAAGCGTGAAAATGATCTTACTAGTGAACTAGTGGGCGTTTTGCGGCTTACATGTCAACTAGTAAACCTCAAAATGATCTTGCGAGTGAGCTAGTGGGCGTTTTGCGGCTTACATGTCAACTAGTAAGCCTCAAAATGATCTTACTAGTGAACTAGTGGGTTCTTTTGTGGCTTACATGTTCACTAGTAAGCGTCACAATGACCTTACTTGTGAACTAGTGAGCTTTTTGTGGCTTACATGTTCACTAGTAAGCGTCAAAATGATCTTACTAGTGAACTAGTGGGCACGTTTATGGCCTTACATGTTCACTAGTAAGCGTGAAAATGACCTTACGAGTGAGCTAGTGGGCGTTTTGCGGCGTACATGTCAACTAGTAAGCCTCAAAATGATCTTACTAGTGAACTAGTGGGTTCTTTAGTGGCTTACATGTTCACTAGTAAGCGTCACAATGACATTACTTGTGAACTAGTGAGCGTTTTGTAGCTTACATGTTCACTAGTAAGCGTCAAAATGATCTTACTAGTGAACTAGTGGGCGTTTTGTGGCTTACATGTTCATTAGTAAGCCTCAAAATGATCTTACTAGTGAACTAGTGGGCGTTTTGTGGCTTACATGTCAAATAGTAAGCCTCAAAATGATCTTACTAGTGAACTAGTGGGCACATTTATGGCCTTAGGTGTTCACTAGTAAGCGTCAAAATGATCTTACTAGTAAACTACTGAGAGTTTTGTGGCTTACATCTTCACTCGTAAGCCTCAAAATGATCTTATAGGGAACTAGTGGGCATATTTATAGCCTTACGTGTTCACTAGCAAGCCTCAAAATGATCTTACTAGTGAACTAGTGGGCGTTTTGTGGCTTACATGTCAACTAGTAAGCCTCAAAATGATCTTACGAGTGAACTAGTGGGCGTTTTGCGGCTTACATGTCAACAAGTAAGTCTCAAAATGATCTTACTAATGAACTAGTGGGTGTTTTGTGGCTTACATGTTAACTAGTAAGCGTCAAAATGACCTTACTAGTGAACTAGTGGGCGTTTTGTGGCTTACATGTTCACAAGTAAGCATCAAAATGACCTTACTAGTGAATTAGTGAGCGTTTTGTGGCTTACATGTCAACTAGTAAGCCTCAAAATGATCTTACTAGTAAACTAGTGGGCGTTTTGTGGCTTACATGTTCACTAGTAAGCCTCAAAATGACCTTACTAGTAAACTAGTGGGCACATTTATGGCCTTACATGTTCACTAGTAAGCGTCAAAATGATCTTACTAGTGAACTAGTGGGCACCTTTGTGGCCTTACATGTTCACTAGTAAGCGTGAAAATGATCTTACTAGTGAACTAGTGGGCGTTTTGCGGCTTACATGTCAACTAGTAAACCTCAAAATGATCTTGCGAGTGAGCTAGTGGGCGTTTTGCGGCTTACATGTCAACTAGTAAGCCTCAAAATGATCTTACTAGTGAACTAGTGGGTTCTTTTGTGGCTTACATGTTCACTAGTAAGCGTCAAAATGATCTTACTAGTGAACTAGTGGGCACGTTTATGGCCTTACATGTTCACTAGTAAGCGTGAAAATGACCTTACGAGTGAGCTAGTGGGCGTTTTGCGGCGTACATGTCAACTAGTAAGCCTCAAAATGATCTTACTAGTGAACTAGTGGGTTCTTTAGTGGCTTACATGTTCACTAGTAAGCGTCACAATGACATTACTTGTGAACTAGTGAGCGTTTTGTAGCTTACATGTTCACTAGTAAGCGTCAAAATGATCTTACTAGTGAACTAGTGGGCGTTTTGTGGCTTACATGTTCATTAGTAAGCCTCAAATTGATCTTACTAGTGAACTAGTGGGCGTTTTGTGGCTTACATGTCAAATAGTAAGCCTCAAAATGATCTTACTAGTGAACTAGTGGGCACATTTATGGCCTTAGGTGTTCACTAGTAAGCGTCAAAATGATCTTACTAGTAAACTACTGAGAGTTTTGTGGCTTACATCTTCACTCGTAAGCCTCAAAATGATCTTATAGGGAACTAGTGGGCATATT
Source organism: Hippocampus zosterae (assembly GCF_025434085.1). NCBI lineage: Eukaryota > Metazoa > Chordata > Actinopteri > Syngnathiformes > Syngnathidae > Hippocampus > Hippocampus zosterae. Next base: position 127,702 of record NC_067459.1, on the reverse strand, counting down.
TATAGCCTTACGTGTTCACTAGCAAGCCTCAAAATGATCTTACTAGTGAACTAGTGGGCGTTTTGTGGCTTACATGTCAACTAGTAAGCCTCAAAATGATCTTACTAGTGAACTAGTGGGCGTTTTGCGGCTTACATGTCAACAAGTAAGTCTCAAAATGATCTTACTAATGAACTAGTGGGTGTTTTGTGGCTTACATGTTCACTAGTAAGCGTCAAAATGACCTTACTAGTGAATTAGTGAGCGTTTTGTGGCTTACATGTCAACTAGTAAGCCTCAAAATGATCTTACTAGTTAACTAGTGGGCGTTTTGTGGCTTACATGTTCACTAGTAAGCCTCAAAATGATCTTACTAGTGAACTAGTGGGCGTTTTGTGGCTTACATGTCAAATAGTAAGCCTAAAAATGATCTAACTAGTGAACTAGTGGGCACATTTATGGCCTTACGTGTTCACTAGTAAGCGTCAAAATGATCTTACTAGTAAACTAGTGGGCGTTTGGTGGCTTACATCTTCACTCGTAAGCCTCAAAATGATCTTATAGGGAACTAGTGGGCCCATTTATGGCCTTACGTGTTCACTAGTAAGCCTCAAAATGATCTTACTAGTGAACTAGTGGGCGTTTTGTGGCTTACATGTCAACTAGTAAGCCTCAAAATGATCTTACGAGTGAACTAGTGGGCGTTTTGCGGCTTACATGTCAACAAGTAAGCCTCAAAATGATCTTACTAATGAACTAGTGGGCGTTTTGTGGCTTACATGTTCACTAGTAACCGTCAAAATGACCTTACTAGTGAATACGTGAGCGTTTTGTGGCTTACATCTCAACTAGTAAGCCTCAAAATGATCTTACTAGTGAACTAGTGGGCGTTTTGTGGCTTACATGTTCACTAGTAAGCCTCAAAATGATCTTACTAGTGAACTAGTGGGCACATTTATGGCCTTACATGTGATTAGTAAGCGTCAAAATGATCTTACTAGTGAACTAGTGGGCGTTTTGCGGCTTGCATGTCAACTAGTAAGCCTCAAAATGATCTTACTAGTGAACTAATGGGCGTTTTGTGGCTTACATGTTAACTAGTAAGCGTCAAAATGACCTTACTAGTGAATTAGCGAGCGTTTTGTGGCTTACATGTCAACTAGTAAGCCTCAAAATGATCTTACTAGTTAACTAGTGGGCGTTTTGTGGCTTACATGTTCACTAGTAAGCCTCAAAATGACCTTACTAGTGAACTAGTGGGCACATTTATGGCCTTACATGTTCACTAGTAATCGTCAAAATGATCTTACTAGTGAACTAGTGGGCGTTTTGCGCCTTACATGTCAACTTGTAAGCCTCAAAATGACCTTACGAGTGAGCTAGTGGGCGTTTTGCGGCTTACATGTCAACTAGTAAGCCTCAAAATTATCTTACTAGTGAACTCGTTTGTTCTTTTGTGGCTTACATGTTCACTAGTAAGCGTCACAATGACCTTACTTGTGAACTAGTGAGCGTTTTGTGGCTTACATGTTCACTAGTAAGCGTCAAAATGATCTTACTAGTGAACTAGTGGGCGTTTTGTGGCTTACATCTTCACTCGTAAGCCTCAAAATGATCTTATAGGGAACTAGTGGGCACATTTATGGCCTTACGTGTTCACTAGTAACCGTCAAAATGATCTTACTAGTAAACTAGTGGGCGTTTTGTGGCTTACATCTTCACTCGTAAGACTCAAAATGATCTTATAGGGAACTAGTGGGCACATTTATGGCCTTACGTGTTCACTAGTAAGCCTCAAAATGATCTTACTAGTGAACTAGTGGGCGTTTTGTGGCTTACATGTCAACTAGTAAGCCTCAAAATGATCTTACGAGTGAACTAGTGGGCGTTTTGTGGCTTACATGTTAACTAGTAAGCGTCAAAATGACCTTACTAGTGAACTATTGACAATTTGTGGCTTACATGTTCACGAGTAAGCGTCAAAATTACCTTACTAGTGAACTAGTGAGCGTTTTGTTGCTTACATGTTCACTAGTAAGCCTCAAAATGATCTTACGAGTGAGCTAAGGGGCGTTTTGTGGCTTACATGTCAACTAGTAAGCCTCAAAATGATCTTACTAGTGAACTAGTGGGCGTTTTGTGGCTTACATCTTCACTAGTAAGCCTCAAAATGAACTTACTAGTGAACTAGTGGGCGTTTTGCGGCTTACATGTCAACTAGCAAGCCTCAAAATGATCTTACTAGTGAACTAGTGGGCACATTTATGGCCTTACATGTTCACTAGTAAGCGTCAAAATGATCTTACCAGTGAACTAGTGGGAGTTTTGCGGCTTACATGTCAACTAGTAAGCCTCAAAATGATCTTACTAGTGAACTAGTGGGCATTTTGTGGCTTACATGTCAACTAGTAAGCCTCAAAATGATCTTACTAGTGAACTAGTGGGCACATTTATGGCCTTATATGTTCACTAGTAAGCCTCAAAATGACCTTACTAGTGAACTAGTGACAATTTGTGGCTTACATGTTCACGAGTAAGCGTCAAAATGACCTTACTAGTGAACTAGTGAGCGTTTTGTTGCTTACATGTTCACTAGTAAGCCTCAAAATGATCTTACGAGTGAGCTAAGGGGCGTTTTGTGGCTTACATGTCAACTAGTAAGCCTCAAAATGATCTTACTAGTGAACTAGTGGGCGTTTTGTGGCTTACATCTTCACTAGTAAGCCTCAAAATGAACTTACTAGTGAACTAGTGGGCGTTTTGCGGCTTACATGTCAACTAGCAAGCCTCAAAATGATCTTACGAGTGAGCTAAGGGGCGTTTTGCGGCTTACATGTCAACTAGTAAGCCTCAAAATGATCTTACTAGTGAACTAGTGGGCGTTTTGTGGCTTACATTTTCACTAGTAAGCGTCAAAATGACCTTACTAGTGAATTAGCGAGCGTTTTGTGGCTTACATGTCAACTAGTAAGCCTCAAAATGATCTTACTAGTTAACTAGTGGGCGTTTTGTGGCTTACATGTTCACTAGTAAGCCTCAAAATGACCTTACTAGTGAACTAGTGGGCACATTTATGGCCTTACATGTTCACTAGTAATCGTCAAAATGATCTTACTAGTGAACTAGTGGGCACGTTTATGGCCTTACATGTTCACTAGTAAGCGTGAAAATGATCTTACTAGTGAACTAGTGGGCGTTTTGTGCCTTACATATCAACTTGTAAGCCTCAAAATGACCTTACGAGTGAGCTAGTGGGCGTTTTGCGGCTTACATGTCAACTAGTAAGCCTCAAAATGATCTTACTAGTGAACTCGTTTGTTCTTTTGTGGCTTACATGTTCACTAGTAAGCGTCACAATGACCTTACTTGTGAACTAGTGAGCGTTTTGTGGCTTACATGTTCACTAGTAAGCGTCAAAATGATCTTACTAGTGAACTAGTGGGCGTTTTGTGGCTTACATCTTCACTCGTAAGCCTCAAAATGATCTTATAGGGAACTAGTGGGCACATTTATGGCCTTACGTGTTCACTAGTAAGCGTCAAAATGATCTTACTAATAAACTAGTGGGCGTTTTGTGGCTTACATCTTCACTCGTAAGACTCAAAATGATCTTATAGGGAACTAGTGGGCACATTTATGGCCTTACGTGTTCACTAGTAAGCCTCAAAATGATCTTACTAGTGAACTAGTGGGCGTTTTGTGGCTTACATGTCAACTAGTAAGCCTCAAAATGATCTTACGAGTGAACTAGTGGGCGTTTTGTGGCTTACATGTTAACTAGTAAGCGTCAAAATGACCTTACTAGTGAACTATTGACAATTTGTGGCTTACATGTTCACGAGTAAGCGTCAAAATGACCTTACTAGTGAACTAGTGAGCGTTTTGTTGCTTACATGTTCACTAGTAAGCCTCAAAATGATCTTACGAGTGAGCTAAGGGGCGTTTTGTGGCTTACATGTCAACTAGTAAGCCTCAAAATGATCTTACTAGTGAACTAGTGGGCGTTTTGTGGCTTACATCTTCACTAGTAAGCCTCAAAATGAACTTACTAGTGAACTAGTGGGCGTTTTGCGGCTTACATGTCAACTAGCAAGCCTCAAAATGATCTTACTAGTGAACTAGTGGGCACATTTATGGCCTTACATGTTCACTAGTAAGCGTCAAAATGATCTTACCAGTGAACTAGTGGGAGTTTTGCGGCTTACATGTCAACTAGTAAGCCTCAAAATGATCTTACGAGTGAGCTAAGGGGCGTTTTGTGGCTTACATGTCAACTAGTAAGCCTCAAAATGATCTTACTAGTGAACTAGTGGGCGTTTTGTGGCTTACATCTTCACTAGTAAGCCTCAAAATGAACTTACTAGTGAACTAGTGGGCGTTTTGCGGCATACATGTCAACTAGCAAGCCTCAAAATGATCTTACTAGTGAACTAGTGGGCACATTTATGGCCTTACATGTTCACTAGTAAGCGTCAAAATGATCTTACCAGTGAACTAGTGGGAGTTTTGCGGCTTACATGTCAACTAGTAAGCCTCAAAATGATCTTACTAGTGAACTAGTGGGCATTTTGTGGCTTACATGTCAACTAGTAAGCCTCAAAATGATCTTACTAGTGAACTAGTGGGCACATTTATGGCCTTATATGTTCACTAGTAAGCCTCAAAATGACCTTACTAGTGAACTAGTGACAATTTGTGGCTTACATGTTCACGAGTAAGCGTCAAAATGACCTTACTAGTGAACTAGTGAGCGTTTTGTTGCTTACATGTTCACTAGTAAGCCTCAAAATGATCTTACGAGTGAGCTAAGGGGCGTTTTGTGGCTTACATGTCAACTAGTAAGCCTCAAAATGATCTTACTAGTGAACTAGTGGGCGTTTTGTGGCTTACATCTTCACTAGTAAGCCTCAAAATGAACTTACTAGTGAACTAGTGGGCGTTTTGCGGCTTACATGTCAACTAGCAAGCCTCAAAATGATCTTACGAGTGAGCTAAGGGGCGTTTTGCGGCTTACATGTCAACTAGTAAGCCTCAAAATGATCTTACTAGTGAACTAGTGGGCACACATATGGCCTTACATGTTCACTAGTAAGCGTAAAAATGATCTTACCAATGAACTAGTGGGCGTTTTGCGGCTTACATGTCAACTAGTAAGCCTCAAAATGATCTTACTAGTGAACTAGTGGGCATTTTGTGGCTTACATGTCAACTAGTAAGCCTCAAAATGATCTTACTAGTGAACTAGTGGGCACATTTATGGCCTTATATGTTCACTAGTAAGCCTCAAAATGATCTTACTAGTGAACTAGTGGGCGTTTTGTGGATTACATGTTCACGAGTAAGCGTCAAAATGATCTTACTAGTGAACTAGTGGGCGTTTTGCGGCTTGCATGTCAACTAGTAAGCATCAAAATGATCTTACGAGTGAACTAGTGGGCGTTTTGCGGCTTACATGTCAACAAGTAAGTCAAAATGATCTTACTAATGAACTAGTGGGTGTTTTGTGGCTTACATGTTCACTAGTAAGCGTCAAAATGACCTTACTAGTGAATTAGTGAGCGTTTTGTGGCTTACATGTTCACTAGTAAGTGTCAAAATGACCTTAATAGTGAACTAGTGAGCGTTTTGTGGCTTACATGTCAACTAGTAAGCCTCAAAATGATCTTACTATTGAACTAGTGGGCGTTTTGTGGCTTACATGTTCACTAGTTAGCCTCAAAATGATCTTACTGGTGAACTAGTGGGCACATTTATGGCCTTACATATTCACTAGTAAGCGTCAAAATGATCTTACTAGTGAACTAGTGGGCATTTTGCGGCTTGCATGTCAACAAGTAAGCCTCAAAATGATCTTACTAATGAACTAGTGGGCGTTTTGTGGCTTACATTTTCACTAGTAAGCACCAAAATGACCTTACTAGTGAACTAGTGGGCACATTTATGGCCTTATGTGTTCACTAGTAAGCGTCAAAATGATCTTACTAGTAAACTAGTGGGTGTTTTGTGGCTTACATCTTCACTCGTAAGCCTCAAAATGATCTTATAGGGAACTAGTGGGCACATTTATGGCCTTACGTGTTCACTAGTAAGCCTCAAAATGATCTTACTAGTGAACTAGTGGGCGTTTTGTGGCTTACATGTCAACTAGTAAGCCTCAAAATGATCTTACGAGTGAACTAGTGGGCGTTTTGTGGCTTACATGTTAACTAGTAAGCGTCAAAATGACCTTACTAGTGAACTATTGACAATTTGTGGCTTACATGTTCACGAGTAAGCGTCAAAATGACCTTACTAGTGAACTAGTGAGCGTTTTGTTGCTTACATGTTCACTAGTAAGCCTCAAAATGATCTTACGAGTGAGCTAAGGGGCGTTTTGTGGCTTACATGTCAACTAGTAAGCCTCAAAATGATCTTACTAGTGAACTAGTGGGCGTTTTGTGGCTTACATCTTCACTAGTAAGCCTCAAAATGAACTTACTAGTGAACTAGTGGGCGTTTTGCGGCTTACATGTCAACTAGCAAGCCTCAAAATGATCTTACTAGTGAACTAGTGGGCACATTTATGGCCTTACATGTTCACTAGTAAGCGTCAAAATGATCTTACCAGTGAACTAGTGGGAGTTTTGCGGCTTACATGTCAACTAGTAAGCCTCAAAATGATCTTACTAGTGAACTAGTGGGCATTTTGTGGCTTACATGTCAACTAGTAAGCCTCAAAACCATCTTACTAGTGAACTAGTGGGCACATTTATGGCCTTATATGTTCACTAGTAAGCCTCAAAATGACCTTACTAGTGAACTAGTGACAATTTGTGGCTTACATGTTCACGAGTAAGCGTCAAAATGACCTTACTAGTGAACTAGTGAGCGTTTTGTTGCTTACATGTTCACTAGTAAGCCTCAAAATGATCTTACGAGTGAGCTAAGGGGCGTTTTGTGGCTTACATGTCAACTAGTAAGCCTCAAAATGATCTTACTAGTGAACTAGTGGGCGTTTTGTGGCTTACATCTTCACTAGTAAGCCTCAAAATGAACTTACTAGTGAACTAGTGGGCGTTTTGCGGCTTACATGTCAACTAGCAAGCCTCAAAATGATCTTACGAGTGAGCTAAGGGGCGTTTTGCGGCTTACATGTCAACTAGTAAGCCTCAAAATGATCTTACTAGTGAACTAGTGGGCACATTTATGGCCTTACATGTTCACTAGTAAGCGTAAAAATGATCTTACCAGTGAACTAGTGGGCGTTTTGCGGCTTACATGTCAACTAGTAAGCCTCAAAATGATCTTACTAGTGAACTAGTGGGCATTTTGTGGCTTACATGTCAACTAGTAAGCCTCAAAATGATCTTACTAGTGAATTAGTGGGCACATTTATGGCCTTATATGTTCACTAGTAAGCCTCAAAATGATCTTACTAGTGAAGTAGTGGTCGTTTTGTGGATTACATGTTCACGAGTAAGCGTCAAAATGATCTTACTAGTGAACTAGTGGGCGTTTTGCGGCTTGCATGTCAACTAGTAAGCATCAAAATGATCTTACGAGTGAACTAGTGGGCGTTTTGCGGCTTACATGTCAACAAGTAAGTCAAAATGATCTTACTAATGAACTAGTGGGTGTTTTGTGGCTTACATGTTCACTAGTAAGCGTCAAAATGACCTTACTAGTGAATTAGTGAGCGTTTTGTGGCTTACATGTCAACTAGTAAGCCTCAAAATGATCTTACTATTGAACTAGTGGGCGTTTTGTGGCTTACATGTTCACTAGTTAGCCTCAAAATGATCTTACTGGTGAACTAGTGGGCACATTTATGGCCTTACATATTCACTAGTAAGCGTCAAAATGATCTTACTAGTGAACTAGTGGGCATTTTGCGGCTTGCATGTCAACAAGTAAGCCTCAAAATGATCTTACTAATGAACTAGTGGGCGTTTTGTGGCTTACATTTTCACTAGTAAGCATCAAAATGACCTTACTAGTGAACTAGTGAGCGTTTTGTGGCTTACATGTTCACTAGTAAGCGTCAAAATGATCTTACCAGTGAACTGGTGGGCGTTTTGCGGCTTACATGTCAACTAGTAAGCCTCAAAATGATCTTACTAATGAACTAGTGGGCATTTTGTGGCTTATACAATACAATACAATACATGCTGATTTATATAGCGCTTTCACAACAGCGGCAGCTGTAACAAAGTGCTTAACAAAACGGTTAACATAAAGTAAAATGATAAACACAACACATAACATAAAACACGGACAGTCGTGCAGTCCTAACCATTTTTCCATCACACGCTTTGTTGTTTGAAGCAGTTTGAGATGAAAGAGGAGAGAATCAAGGTGTCCTTTAGCCAGTGGATCAGAGACGTCCTGCTCAAAATGTGCACACGTCGGCTACAAAGTTTCAAAGTCAACAAGTGGCTGTAGCATTCATTGATGAAAAAGAGATTGGTTCAGTTCTCCTGTCCCATGGAAATCCATTTCAATTCCAAGCGGCGACTCTCGGTTCCAAACACGCATCGGCGCTCTGCGCCGACGCTCCTCTCTCCTCATCCTCAACTTCAGCAGCCATCCGCATCTCCACTGAACAAAACGGGGTTGTGAAAAATGCTGCCCATTACAGTCGCAAAAAACACAAGCACCCCAGGTCTGTCTGGCGCCGACATTCATCCCAAACAAAATCTGTGCTGGTACAGGCGTGCTGCCGAGAAGGCGCAACCACCAAGCAGAGATACTTCTCCTTTGACGAATGTCGTGGCCAAAAAACGCTGAAAACAGTCCATATCAGGTCCACACGATGAAACAACAAACAACATGTGACAAAACAAAAGACAAAAACAACAAAAAAGAACAAAAAAGCAAGGCTCTTGAAGAGCACTTGCCGAAGGCTGCCTACTGAGGCGCCATCTTATATTCATTTCACTAGTTCACTAGTAAGATCATTTTGAGGCTTACTAGTGAACATGTAAGGCCATAAATGTGCCCACTAGTTCACTAGTAAGATCATTTTGAGGCTTACTGGTTGACATGTAAGCCTCAAAATGATCTTACTAGTGAACTAGTGGGCGTTTTGTGGCTTACATCTTCACTAGTAAGCCTCAAAATGAACTTACTAGTGAACTAGTGGGCGTTTTGCGGCTTACATGTCAACTAGCAAGCCTCAAAATGATCTTACTAGTGAACTAGTGGGCACATTTATGGCCTTATATGTTCACTAGTAAGCCTCAAAATGACCTTACTAGTGAACTAGTGACAATTTGTGGCTTACATGTTCACGAGTAAGCGTCAAAATGACCTTACTAGTGAACTAGTGAGCGTTTTGTTGCTTACATGTTCACTAGTAAGCCTCAAAATGATCTTACGAGTGAGCTAAGGGGTGTTTTGTGGCTTACGTGTCAACTAGTAAGCCTCAAAATGATCTTACTAGTGAACTAGTGGGCGTTTTGTGGCTTACATCTTCACTAGTAAGCCTCAAAATGAACTTACTAGTGAACTAGTGGGCGTTTTGCGGCTTACATGTCAACTAGCAAGCCTCAAAATGATCTTACTAGTGAACTAGTGGGCACATTTATGGCCTTACATATTCACTAGTAAGCGTCAAAATGATCTTACTAGTGAACTAGTGGGCATTTTGCGGCTTGCATGTCAACAAGTAAGCCTCAAAATGATCTTACTAATGAACTAGTGGGCGTTTTGTGGCTTACATTTTCACTAGTAAGCGTCAAAATGACCTTACTAGTGAACTAGTGAGCGTTTTGTGGCTTACATGTTCACTAGTAAGCGTCAAAATGATCTTACCAGTGAACTGGTGGGCGTTTTGCGGCTTACATGTCAACTAGTAAGCCTCAAAATGATCTTACTAATGAACTAGTGGGCATTTTGTGGCTTACATGTCAACCAGTAAACCTCAAAATGATCTTACGAGTGAACTAGTGGGCGTTTTGCGGATTACATGTCAACTAGTAAGCCTCAAAATGATCTTACTAGTGAACTAGTGGGTTCTTTTGTGGCTTACATGTTCACTAGTAAGCGTCACAATGACCTTACTTGTGAACTAGTGAGCTTTTTGTGGCTTACATGTTCACTAGTAAGCGTCAAAATGATCTTAGTAGTGAACTAGTGGGCGTTTTGTGGCTTACATGTTCATTAGTAAGCCTCAAAATGATCTTACTAGTGAACTAGTGGGCGTTTTGTGGCTTACATGTCAAATAGTAAGCCACAAAATGATCTTACTAGTGAACTAGTGGGCACATTTATGGCCTTACGTGTTCACTAGTAAGCGTCAAAATGATCTTACTAGTAAACTAGTGGGCGTTTTGTGGCTTACATCTTCACTCGTAAGCCTCAAAATGATCTTATAGGGAACTAGTGGGCACATTTATGGCCTTACGTGTTCACTAGTAAGCCTCAAAATGATCTTACTAGTGAACTAGTGGGCGTTTTGTGGCTTACATGTTAACTAGTATGCGTCAAAATGATCTTACTAGTGAACTAGTGGGCGTTTTGCGGCTTGCATGTCAACTAGTAAGCCTCAAAATGATATTACGAGTGAACTAGTGGGCGTTTTGCAGCTTACATGTCAACAAGTAAGTCTCAAAATGATCTTACTAATGAACTAGTGGGTGTTTTGTGGCTTACATGTTCACTAGTAAGCGTCAAAATGACCTTACTAGTGAATTAGTGAGCGTTTTGTGGCTTACATGTCAACTAGTAAGCCTCAAAATGATCTTACTATTGAACTAGTGGGCGTTTTGTGGCCTACATGTTCACTAGTTAGCCTCAAAATGATCTTACTAGTGAACTAGTGGGCACATTTATGGCCTTACATATTCACTAGTAGGCGTCAAAATGATCTTACTAGTGAACTAGTGGGCATTTTGCGGCTTGCATGTCAACAAGTAAGCCTCAAAATGATCTTACTAATGAACTAGTGGGCGTTTTGTGGCTTACATTTTCACTAGTAAGCGTCAAAATTACCTTACTAGTGAACTAGTGAGCGTTTTGTGGCTTACATGTTCACTAGTAAGCGTCAAAATGATCTTACCAGTGAACTGGTGGGCGTTTTGCGGCTTACATGTCAACTAGTAAGCCTCAAAATGATCTTACTAATGAACTAGTGGGCATTTTGTGGCTTACATGTCAACCAGTAAGCCTCAAAATGATCTTACTAGTGAACTAGTGGGAACATTTATGGCATTACATGTTCACTAGTAAGCGTCAAAATGATCTTACTAGTAAACTAGTGGGCACATTTATGGCCTTACATGTTCACTAGTAAGCCTCAAAATGATCTTACTAGTGAACTAGTGGGTTCTTTTGTGGCTTACATGTTCACTAGTAAGCATCACAATGACCTTACTTGTGAACTAGTGAGCGTTTTGTGGCTTACATGTTCACTAGTAAGCGTAAAATTATCTTACTAGTGAACTAGTGGGCGTTTTGTGGCTTACATGTTCATTAGTAAGCCTCAAATGATCTTACTAGTGAACTAGTGGGCGTTTTGTGGCTTACATATCAAATAGTAAGCCTCAAAATGATCTTACTAGTGAACTAGTGGGCACATTTATGGCCTTACGTGTTCACTAGTAAGCGTCAAAATGATCTTACTAGTAAACTATTGGGCGTTTTGTGGCTTACATCTTCACTCGTAAGCCTCAAAATGATCTTAATAGTGAACTAGTGGGCGTTTTGTGGCTTACATGTCAACTAGTAAGCCTCAAAATGATCTTACTAGTGAACTAGTGGGCACATTTATGGCCTTACATGTTCACGAGTAAGCGTCAAAATGATCTTACTAGTGAACTAGTGGGGATTTTGTGGCTTACATGTCAACTAGTAAGCCTCAAAATGATCTTACTAGTGAACTAGTGGGCACATTTATGGCCTTACATGTTCACTAGTAAGCCTCAAAATGATCTTACTAGTGAACTAGTGGGCGTTTTGTGGCTTACATGTTCACGAGTAAGTGTCAAAATGATCTTACTAATGAACTAGTGGGCGTTCACTAGTAAGCGTCAAAATGACCTTACTAGTGAATTAGTGAGCGTTTTGTGGCTTACATCTCATCTAGTAAGCCTCAAAATGATCTTACTAGTGAACTAGTGGGTTCTTTTGTGGCTTACATGTTCACTAGTAAGCGTCACAATGACCTTACTTGTGAACTAGTGAGCGTTTTGTGGCTTACATGTTAACTAGTAAGCGTCAAAATGACCTTACTAGTGAACTAGTGACAATTTGTGGCTTACATGTTCACGAGTAAGCGTCAAAATGACCTTACTAGTGAACTAGTGAGCGTTTTGTGGCTTACGTGTTCACTAGTAAGCCTCAAAATGATCTTACGAGTGAGCTAAGGGGCGTTTTGTGGCTTACATGTCAACTAGCAAGCCTCAAAATGATCTTACTAGTGAACTAGTGGGCACATTTATGGCCTTACATGTTCACTAGTAAGCGTCAAAATGATCTTACTAGTAAACTAGTGGGCAAGTTTATGGCCTTACATCTTCACTAGTAAGCGTGAAAATGATCTTACTAGTGAACTAGTGGGCGTTTTGTGGCTTACATGTTCATTAGTAAGCCTCAAAATGATCTTACTAGTGAACTAGTGGGCGTTTTGTGGCTTACATGTCAAATAGTAAGCCTCAAAATGATCTTACTAGTGAACTAGTGGGCACATTTATGGCCTTACGTGTTCACTAGTAAGCGTCAAAATGATCTTACTAGTAAACTAGTGGGCGTTTTGTGGCTTACATCTTCACTCGTAAGCCTCAAAATGATCTTAGAGGGAACTAGTGGGCACATTTATGGCCTTACGTGTTCACTAGTAAGCCTCAAAATGATCTTACTAGTGAACTAGTGGGCGTTTTGTGGCTTACATGTCAACTAGTAAGCCTCAAAATGATCTTACTAGTGAACTAGTGGGCGTTTTGCGGCTTGCATGTCAACTAGTAAGCCTCAAAATGATATTACGAGTGAACTAGTGGGCGTTTTGCAGCTTACATGTCAACAAGTAAGTCTCAAAATGATCTTACTAATGAACTAGGGGGTGTTTTGTGGCTTACATGTTCACTAGTAAGCGTCAAAATGACCTTACTAGTGAATTAGTGAGCGTTTTGTGGCTTACATGTCAACTAGTAAGCCTCAAAATGATCTTACTATTGAACTAGTGGGCGTTTTGTGGCCTACATGTTCACTAGTTAGCCTCAAAATGATCTTACTAGTGAACTAGTGGGCACATTTATGGCCTTACATATTCACTAGTAGGCGTCAAAATGATCTTACTAGTGAACTAGTGGGCATTTTGCGGCTTGCATGTCAACAAGTAAGCCTCAAAATGATCTTACTAATGAACTAGTGGGCGTTTTGTGGCTTACATTTTCACTAGTAAGCGTCAAAATTACCTTACTAGTGAACTAGTGAGCGTTTTGTGGCTTACATGTTCACTAGTAAGCGTCAAAATGATCTTACCAGTGAACTGGTGGGCGTTTTGCGGCTTACATGTCAACTAGTAAGCCTCAAAATGATCTTACTAATGAACTAGTGGGCATTTTGTGGCTTACATGTCAACCAGTAAGCCTCAAAATGATCTTACTAGTGAACTAGTGGGAACATTTATGGCATTACATGTTCACTAGTAAGCGTCAAAATGATCTTACTAGTAAACTAGTGGGCACATTTATGGCCTTACATGTTCACTAGTAAGCCTCAAAATGATCTTACTAGTGAACTAGTGGGTTCTTTTGTGGCTTACATGTTCACTAGTAAGCATCACAATGACCTTACTTGTGAACTAGTGAGCGTTTTGTGGCTTACATGTTCACTAGTAAGCGTAAAATTATCTTACTAGTGAACTAGTGGGCGTTTTGTGGCTTACATGTTCATTAGTAAGCCTCAAATGATCTTACTAGTGAACTAGTGGGCGTTTTGTGGCTTACATATCAAATAGTAAGCCTCAAAATGATCTTACTAGTGAACTAGTGGGCACATTTATGGCCTTACGTGTTCACTAGTAAGCGTCAAAATGATCTTACTAGTAAACTATTGGGCGTTTTGTGGCTTACATCTTCACTCGTAAGCCTCAAAATGATCTTAATAGTGAACTAGTGGGCGTTTTGTGGCTTACATGTCAACTAGTAAGCCTCAAAATGATCTTACTAGTGAACTAGTGGGCACATTTATGGCCTTACATGTTCACGAGTAAGCGTCAAAATGATCTTACTAGTGAACTAGTGGGGATTTTGTGGCTTACATGTCAACTAGTAAGCCTCAAAATGATCTTACTAGTGAACTAGTGGGCACATTTATGGCCTTACATGTTCACTAGTAAGCCTCAAAATGATCTTACTAGTGAACTAGTGGGCGTTTTGTGGCTTACATGTTCACGAGTAAGTGTCAAAATGATCTTACTAATGAACTAGTGGGCGTTCACTAGTAAGCGTCAAAATGACCTTACTAGTGAATTAGTGAGCGTTTTGTGGCTTACATCTCATCTAGTAAGCCTCAAAATGATCTTACTAGTGAACTAGTGGGTTCTTTTGTGGCTTACATGTTCACTAGTAAGCGTCACAATGACCTTACTTGTGAACTAGTGAGCGTTTTGTGGCTTACATGTTAACTAGTAAGCGTCAAAATGACCTTACTAGTGAACTAGTGACAATTTGTGGCTTACATGTTCACGAGTAAGCGTCAAAATGACCTTACTAGTGAACTAGTGAGCGTTTTGTGGCTTACGTGTTCACTAGTAAGCCTCAAAATGATCTTACGATTGAGCTAAGGGGCGTTTTGTGGCTTACATGTCAACTAGCAAGCCTCAAAATGATCTTACTAGTGAACTAGTGGGCACATTTATGGCCTTACATGTTCACTAGTAAGCGTCAAAATGATCTTACTAGTAAACTAGTGGGCAAGTTTATGGCCTTACATCTTCACTAGTAAGCGTGAAAATGATCTTACTAGTGAACTAGTGGGCGTTTTGTGGCTTACATGTTCATTAGTAAGCCTCAAAATGATCTTACTAGTGAACTAGTGGGCGTTTTGTGGCTTACATGTCAAATAGTAAGCCTCAAAATGATCTTACTAGTGAACTAGTGGGCACATTTATGGCCTTACGTGTTCACTAGTAAGCGTCAAAATGATCTTACTAGTAAACTAGTGGGCGTTTTGTGGCTTACATCTTCACTCGTAAGCCTCAAAATGATCTTAGAGGGAACTAGTGGGCACATTTATGGCCTTACGTGTTCACTAGTAAGCCTCAAAATGATCTTACTAGTGAACTAGTGGGCGTTTTGTGGCTTACATGTCAACTAGTAAGCCTCAAAATGATCTTACGAGTGAACTAGTGGGCGTTTTGTGGCTTACATGTTTACTAGTAAGCGTCAAAATGATCTTACTAGTGAACTAGTGGGCGTTTTGCGGCTTGCATGTCAACTAGTAAGCGTCAAAATGATATTACGAGTGAACTAGTGGGCGTTTTGCGGCTTACATGTCAACAAGTAAGTCTCAAAATGATCTTACTAATGAACTAGTGGGTGTTTTGTGGCTTACATGTTCACTAGTAAGCGTCAAAATGACCTTACTAGTGAATTAGTGAGCGTTTTGTGGCTTACATGTCAAATAGTAAGCCTCAAAATGATCTTACTATTGAACTAGTGGGCGTTTTGTGGCTTAAATGTTCACTAGTTAGCCTCAAAATGATCTTACTAGTGAACTAGTGGGCACATTTATGGCCTTACGTGTTCACTAGTAAGCGTCAAAATGATCTTACTAGTAAACTAGTGGGCGTTTTGTGGCTTACATCTTCACTCGTAAGCCTCAAAATGATCTTAGAGGGAACTAGTGGGCACATTTATGGCCTTACGTGTTCACTAGTAAGCCTCAAAATGATCTTACTAGTGAACTAGTGGGCGTTTTGTGGCTTACATGTCAACTAGTAAGCCTCAAAATGATCTTACTAGTGAACTAGTGGGCGTTTTGCGGCTTGCATGTCAACTAGTAAGCCTCAAAATGATATTACGAGTGAACTAGTGGGCGTTTTGCAGCTTACATGTCAACAAGTAAGTCTCAAAATGATCTTACTAATGAACTAGGGGGTGTTTTGTGGCTTACATGTTCACTAGTAAGCGTCAAAATGACCTTACTAGTGAATTAGTGAGCGTTTTGTGGCTTACATGTCAACTAGTAAGCCTCAAAATGATCTTACTATTGAACTAGTGGGCGTTTTGTGGCCTACATGTTCACTAGTTAGCCTCAAAATGATCTTACTAGTGAACTAGTGGGCACATTTATGGCCTTACATATTCACTAGTAGGCGTCAAAATGATCTTACTAGTGAACTAGTGGGCATTTTGCGGCTTGCATGTCAACAAGTAAGCCTCAAAATGATCTTACTAATGAACTAGTGGGCGTTTTGTGGCTTACATTTTCACTAGTAAGCGTCAAAATTACCTTACTAGTGAACTAGTGAGCGTTTTGTGGCTTACATGTTCACTAGTAAGCGTCAAAATGATCTTACCAGTGAACTGGTGGGCGTTTTGCGGCTTACATGTCAACTAGTAAGCCTCAAAATGATCTTACTAATGAACTAGTGGGCATTTTGTGGCTTACATGTCAACCAGTAAGCCTCAAAATGATCTTACTAGTGAACTAGTGGGAACATTTATGGCATTACATGTTCACTAGTAAGCGTCAAAATGATCTTACTAGTAAACTAGTGGGCACATTTATGG
Organism: Hippocampus zosterae; assembly: GCF_025434085.1. Classification (NCBI taxonomy): domain Eukaryota; kingdom Metazoa; phylum Chordata; class Actinopteri; order Syngnathiformes; family Syngnathidae; genus Hippocampus; species Hippocampus zosterae. The sequence continues at coordinate 111,008 of NC_067459.1, read as the reverse complement.
CCTTACATGTTCACTAGTAAGCCTCAAAATGATCTTACTAGTGAACTAGTGGGTTCTTTTGTGGCTTACATGTTCACTAGTAAGCATCACAATGACCTTACTTGTGAACTAGTGAGCGTTTTGTGGCTTACATGTTCACTAGTAAGCGTAAAATTATCTTACTAGTGAACTAGTGGGCGTTTTGTGGCTTACATGTTCATTAGTAAGCCTCAAATGATCTTACTAGTGAACTAGTGGGCGTTTTGTGGCTTACATATCAAATAGTAAGCCTCAAAATGATCTTACTAGTGAACTAGTGGGCACATTTATGGCCTTACGTGTTCACTAGTAAGCGTCAAAATGATCTTACTAGTAAACTATTGGGCGTTTTGTGGCTTACATCTTCACTCGTAAGCCTCAAAATGATCTTAATAGTGAACTAGTGGGCGTTTTGTGGCTTACATGTCAACTAGTAAGCCTCAAAATGATCTTACTAGTGAACTAGTGGGCACATTTATGGCCTTACATGTTCACGAGTAAGCGTCAAAATGATCTTACTAGTGAACTAGTGGGGATTTTGTGGCTTACATGTCAACTAGTAAGCCTCAAAATGATCTTACTAGTGAACTAGTGGGCACATTTATGGCCTTACATGTTCACTAGTAAGCCTCAAAATGATCTTACTAGTGAACTAGTGGGCGTTTTGTGGCTTACATGTTCACGAGTAAGTGTCAAAATGATCTTACTAATGAACTAGTGGGCGTTCACTAGTAAGCGTCAAAATGACCTTACTAGTGAATTAGTGAGCGTTATGTGGCTTACATCTCATCTAGTAAGCCTCAAAATGATCTTACTAGTGAACTAGTGGGTTCTTTTGTGGCTTACATGTTCACTAGTAAGCGTCACAATGACCTTACTTGTGAACTAGTGAGCGTTTTGTGGCTTACATGTTAACTAGTAAGCGTCAAAATGACCTTACTAGTGAACTAGTGACAATTTGTGGCTTACATGTTCACGAGTAAGCGTCAAAATGACCTTACTAGTGAACTAGTGAGCGTTTTGTGGCTTACGTGTTCACTAGTAAGCCTCAAAATGATCTTACGAGTGAGCTAAGGGGCGTTTTGTGGCTTACATGTCAACTAGCAAGCCTCAAAATGATCTTACTAGTGAACTAGTGGGCACATTTATGGCCTTACATGTTCACTAGTAAGCGTCAAAATGATCTTACTAGTAAACTAGTGGGCAAGTTTATGGCCTTACATCTTCACTAGTAAGCGTGAAAATGATCTTACTAGTGAACTAGTGGGCGTTTTGTGGCTTACATGTTCATTAGTAAGCCTCAAAATGATCTTACTAGTGAACTAGTGGGCGTTTTGTGGCTTACATGTCAAATAGTAAGCCTCAAAATGATCTTACTAGTGAACTAGTGGGCACATTTATGGCCTTACGTGTTCACTAGTAAGCGTCAAAATGATCTTACTAGTAAACTAGTGGGCGTTTTGTGGCTTACATCTTCACTCGTAAGCCTCAAAATGATCTTAGAGGGAACTAGTGGGCACATTTATGGCCTTACGTGTTCACTAGTAAGCCTCAAAATGATCTTACTAGTGAACTAGTGGGCGTTTTGTGGCTTACATGTCAACTAGTAAGCCTCAAAATGATCTTACGAGTGAACTAGTGGGCGTTTTGTGGCTTACATGTTTACTAGTAAGCGTCAAAATGATCTTACTAGTGAACTAGTGGGCGTTTTGCGGCTTGCATGTCAACTAGTAAGCGTCAAAATGATATTACGAGTGAACTAGTGGGCGTTTTGCGGCTTACATGTCAACAAGTAAGTCTCAAAATGATCTTACTAATGAACTAGTGGGTGTTTTGTGGCTTACATGTTCACTAGTAAGCGTCAAAATGACCTTACTAGTGAATTAGTGACCGTTTTGTGGCTTACATGTCAAATAGTAAGCCTCAAAATGATCTTACTATTGAACTAGTGGGCGTTTTGTGGCTTAAATGTTCACTAGTTAGCCTCAAAATGATCTTACTAGTGAACTAGTGGGCACATTTATGGCCTTACATATTCACTACTAAGCGTCAAAATGATCTTACTAGTGAACTAGTGGGCATTTTGCGGCTTGCATGTCAACAAGTAAGCCTCAAAATGATCTTACTAATGAACTAGTGGGCGTTTTGTGGCTTACATTTTCACTAGTAAGCGTCAAAATTACCTTACTAGTGAACTAGTGAGCGTTTTGTGGCTTACATGTTCACTAGTAAGCGTCAAAATGATTTTACCAGTGAACTGGTGGGCGTTTTGCGGCTTACATGTCAACTAGTAAGCCTCAAAGTGATCTTACTAATGAACTAGTGGGCATTTTGTGGCTTACATGTCAACCAGTAAGCCTCAAAATGATCTTACTAGTGAACTAGTGGGCACATTTATGGCTTTACATGTTCACTAGTAAGCGTCAAAATGATCTTACTAGTAAATTAGTGGGCACATTTATGGCCTTACATGTTCACTAGTAAGCCTCAAAATGATCTTACTAGTGAACTAGTGGGTTCTTTTGTGGCTTACATGTTCACTAGTAAGCATCACAATGACCTTACTTGTGAACTAGTGAGCGTTTTGTGGCTTACATGTTCACTAGTAAGAGTAAAATTATCTTACTAGTGAACTAGTGGGCGTTTTGTGGCTTACATGTTCATTAGTAAGCCTCAAATGATCTTACTAGTGAACTAGTGGGCGTTTTGTGGCTTACATGTCAAATAGTAAGCCTCAAAATGATCTTACTAGTGAACTAGTGGGCACATTTATGGCCTTACGTGTTCACTAGTAAGCGTCAAAATGATCTTACTAGTAAACTAGTGGGCGTTTTGTGGCTTACATGTCAACCAGTAAGCCTCAAAATGATCTTTCTAGTGAACTAGTGGGCACATTTATGGCCTTACATGTTCACGAGTAAGCGTCAAAATGATCTTACTAGTGAACTAGTGGGGATTTTGCGGCTTACATGTCAACTAGTAAGCCTCAAAGTGATCTTACTAATGAACTAGTGGGCATTTTGTGGCTTACATGTCAACCAGTAAGCCTCAAAATGATCTTACTAGTGAACTAGTGGGCACATTTATGGCTTTACATGTTCACTAGTAAGCCTCAAAATGATCTTACTAGTGAACTAGTAGGCGATGTGTGGCTTACATGTCAACTAGTAAGCCTCAAAATGAACTTACTAGTGAACTAGTGGGCACATTTATGGCCTTACATGTTCACTAGTAAGCGTCAAAATGACCTTACTAGTGAACTAGTGGGCGTTTTGTGGCTTACATGTTCACTAGTAAGCGTCAAAATGATCTTACTAGTGAACGAGTGAGCGTTTTGTGGCTGACATGTTCATAAATAAGCGTCAAAATGATCTTACTAGGGAACTAGTGGGCGTTTTGTGGCTTACATGTTCACTAGTAAGCGTCAGAATTACCTTACTAGTGAACCAGTGAGCGTTTTGTGGCTTACATGTTCACTAGTAAGTGTCAAAATGACCTTACTAGTGAACTAGTGAGCGTTTTGTGGCTTACATGTTCACTAGTAAGCGTCAAAATGATCTTACTAGTGAACTAGTGGGCGTTCTGTGGCTTACATGTTCACTAGAAGCCTCAAAATTATCTTACTAGTGAACTAGCGGGCGTTTTGTGGCTTACATGTCAACTAGTAAGCCTCAAAATGATCTTACTAGTGAACTAGTGGGCACATTTATGGCCTTACATGTTCACGAGTAAGCGTCAAAATGACCTTACTAGTGAACTAGTGGGCAATATGGAATAAATACTCAAAGGGCTTGCCAGGCAAGCCCATTGAGTATTTAAAGGGTTCAAAGGGCTTGCCTGGAAAGCCCTTTGAGTATTTATTCATCCGTGATGGTATTGTAGACCAATGAGAGCACGTCCGACAGACACGTGGACTTCGGGCGGCCAATCATGATGCATTTCGAGCCAAGCCCCAACAAAAACGGAGGAGAAAACTTTCAGACGCTTTGAAAGCTTTTGGGGTACATATTACTCTTGTTGTTACACAAAATTTTGTTTTACGATTATTTTAGGCGGTAACGTTATGGTGTAAATGTCAAATACGTGGTCAATTTATCAAGATGAAGCCTGCTTAAAAATTTGCTCCAACAATTTTGGAGATGTGTCTGACTTTGACAGCAATGGCGGCAGTTCAACGCTGACAGTCGCAGTCGGGTGCAGATTTATTTCGGCAGGACCTTCTAAAATCTGCCGTTTGCTCTGACAGTTCTCTGTCTGACAGTCACATTTTGTCTTATTACTCACAAGCTAATTGACATTTAAAAAAAGAGTTAATGTTTGGAACACGATTTTGCTCTTACTGTTTGCTGCCTTAGTTCGTTTGAAATATTCGCTTCCTGCATTACATGAAGTACATTTTTTAATATTCACAAGACTGTAACTGTGCATTATAAATAATGTCACATTTGCACTATGTTTTACTGGATCTACACCTAAACTAGGTCCTCGTTTCTGGGAGAGTCCACAGCACCTCCTGTATCACAACCATTCTGCCGGCACACCTTCAGCAGCACAATGTTTCTAACGGGAGCTGGAGGGTGATCAGCTTCATTGAAGAACAGGAGGAGGAGAGGCACAACGTTTGTCATTTGTGATATGTTTTTAGACTTTTCTCCTAACTAAAAAAACTATGTTTTGTTAATTTCTTGATATAGTTCTTGTATTTAAATATTTTAACAATCAAATATTTTTCAACTGTGTTTTAGATATGAATTGTATGAAATAAATCAGTGAAGCCCCATTCAAATTCTACTCTATCTAATCTGCTCGATCACACTGCTGTCAACCTGCTGTACCTCCAAACTCCTTGGCTTACTCGCAGTTGGAGGGTTCCCCCCGAACGGGGGGACAAATCAAGGAACCAATCCCTGCACCCCGAACGGGGTGCCCTTACGGCCGTTTTTTTTTTTCGGCTAACCGCCCCCTGAACCTGGCAGGGTGGCGGGCGGACCTTTTGCTCCAGGCCTGGGACATAGAGACAAATCCGGGGCCCACACAGACACTCTCACGCACGCAACAAACACACACACAACAAACTACCTGGACATGCGACATTTGCACAGAACAGATTACAAGAAGACAGACATCCTTCAGATGCAACCACCACACACCACACTGGGTACACAAACATTGCACAAACATAAACACTAGACAATACAACATAACATGGAAATGCAGACTACATCCCAAAACACCACCACGAACAACAACACCTCGTAGGACACCAACAGGCAGCAGAGCACAAACAGACCAAAACAACACACTCGCCTCACCAACACTACCCTCAAACGCAACACGGACAGACAACTCCAACAGAGATACAACAAACACAAGACCACCCCCCCAAACCTGGACCTGCAATAGCTGCAATAGAATCATCACACGCAGACAAACCTCACTCAGATGCAACTCAACACACCCACACTGGATACACAGACATTGCTCCGGCATCACCACCCGCCAATACACAAACACGTGGACATGCAGAACACACACGCAAACAACAAACACCCCAACACCACAACCCCCGAACAACCCACAAAGAACAACACCCACCAACAAAAACAACAAACACACACTGACCATACTACAAATAAACATCAACGGCATCCAAAACAAGAAAACAGAACTAGAAGAACTCGCCTCACAACAGCACGCAGACATCATCACCATACAAGAAACCAAACTAGAAAAACAACACAACACACCTCGTCTCACCAACTACACCAGCATTAGGAAAGACAGAGAACACAAGGGAGGAGGAGGACTGCTCACATACATTCACAAATCAGTCACATTCACTCCCATGAACATCCCCAACAACATTAACACCAACACTACAGAAATTCAAACCGTAAAGATTCACATAACCAACCACAAAAGACTACACATATGCAACATGTATATACCCCCCAGAGATACCACCCGACCAGACCACGCCACAGAAGACACAGACATCACCAACACCTTCCAATACATAAACTCGCTGAACAACACCATTCTAACCGCAGACATCAACGCTCACTCAACACAATGGCACTCTCCCTACGACGACCACAGAGGCACCCTCATTGCAGACATACTACAGAACTCCCAACAAATCACTCTAAACGCAAACACACCTACCAGAAAACCTACAAACATCAACCAACAACCAACATCACCGGACATCACAACAGCCAGCAACAGCATCACAAACAGAACAACATGGACCACAATACACGCACTCAGTTCAGACCACCTTCCTATCAAAATCACACACAACACGCGTGCTCCTTTCCGCCTACAACAACACCTTCAAACTTACACAAATTACAGGAAAGCAGACTGGGAAGGATACACCTCTGAAATAGAATCAGCACTGGAGAACTTAACCATACCTGACAACATCCACACAGCCAACACCATGCTCACAAACCTCATACTTACAGCAGACAAACACCACATACCCCACGGAAAAATAAAAAGCAAATCACTTCTCCTACCACAACGCATCAGAACACTCATCAGCCAAAGAAACGACATCAGACAACAAAACCACCAAGACCCACGCATCACAGACCTAAACAAAGAAATAGACAAACAAATCCAAAAACACAAACAAGAGCTATGGAAAGAACACTTAACGGATGCATGGAACCACAGACACAAACAATACATACTCTGGAACACAGTAACAAGACTAACAAAGAACAAAAAGCACCAGAAAACACCACAATACAGTTCGGACAACACACGGCAATATCCAACAAACAGAAAGCACGAGCATTCAACAAACAATTCACCAACATAATACAACACAAAACCAACAGAACATACAGACAACTACAACGCAAAATACGAAAACTCAACACCACGCTCATAACCATCACTGAACAACAAGTCAAACAAGCACTACAACGCTCCAAAAACAACAACTCCACAGGCCCAGACAACATAAACATCAGACATCTGAAACACCTAGGCCCCAAAGCAATAACACTACTCACACACACTTACAACACATCACTCAACACCAACACCATCCCCGCAATATGGAAGACTGCAAAAATAATCCCAATACCAAAACCCAACAAAAACCACGCACTCGGCCCATCCTACAGACCAATAGCACTACTCAGCCCAATAGCCAAAACAATGGAAAAGGTAATACTACCCTTCATTACCAACAACACTCAACTACCCTCTCACCAACACGGCTTCCGAAAACAACACTCCACAACCACAGCACTACACCACATACACAACATCATAGCCACAGGTTTCAATCAACAAAAACCACCACAACGAACAGTTGCCATAGCCCTAGACATGTCCAAAGCCTTTGACACGGTAAACCTACACACACTCACAAACAAACTCAACAACACTAACACCCCAAACATCATCATCAAATACATCTTCAACTACATAAGGGGACGCAGACAATACACTCAATACCGGGGGGAAACATCAGAACACAGAAACACGAAAACGGGGGTACCACAGGGGGGAGTACTTTCACCAACACTATTCAACATATACATGGCAGACTTACCACAACCACCTCCAAATGTACACACAGTTACATATGCAGACGACATCACCATTCTATCCACACATGTCAAACCACAACAGGCACAACAACAAGTACAAAAATATCTCCACGACATATACAACTGGACAAAACAGAACCAACTCACACTCAACGCAGACAAAACCACCACCACTCTGTTCACACCGGATCCGGCAGAATACAGCAACAGACTCACTTTACAAATAGATAACACCACCCTACCCACAGTCCGCGAACCCAAAATACTGGGATTAACATGGGACCCCAAACTCACCTTCTCAAAACACACACAACACACTCTAACCCGCGCCAAGCAATCAAACAAAATACTTAAAGCCTTAACAACCACTCACTGGGGAAAATCCAAAGAAACTATACTCACCACATACAAAGCAACCACACTCACACGCCTCGAATACGCAAACACTATATGGTCACCAACACTATCGGACACAAACAAGACAAAACTCCAGACCACACAGAACACAGCACTCAGAATAGCAACAGGATGCACACAAGACACAAACATACAACACTTGCATGAGGAAACAAAAACTCTCCCACTGAACACCCATCTAAAACTACACGCATCGCAAATCAGACAAAAAGCCCAACACCCAACCCACCCACTACACCCACTCACTCAACAACCACCACCACCCAGACAAAAGAAACAATCAATCTTCCACAACAACAACTACACACACAACAAAGACACAGCACCACAGGACACCAACAACGACACCATAAAACAGAACATGAAAGACATACACACCCACTTTGTACAAACACACTTGGACACCAGACAACACAACAAAGTAATACATGCACCAGCACCAGAAATAGACCCATCAGAGCAAGACCTACCACACAGAACCAGACAACTCCTAGCACAACTCCGAACCAACAAATCACCAGCCCTCCACTCCTACCTACACAACATTACACCGGACACACACCCAACACCACTCTGTGCGCTATGCGGCACGCAAGTGCACGACACACAACACCTGTTCACCTGCACAAACATACCCACCACACTGACTCCGGAGGACCTCTGGCGAAACCCAAGCGGAGTGGCGGCCCTGCTCGCCCGCTGGGCGGCGGAGGGGGGTCTGGGGATCCGGGAGACGGAGTGAGGGCCCGGTCCCCCAATGTCGGGGCACGGGTGGGGTCGACAACAACAACAACAACATCAACCTGCTGTAAATAATGCCTCCATTCATGATTGTAGAAACCCCAGAACGGTAAACATGTGATTATTTTATTTTAAAATATAAGAAGCCTATGTTTTGCAATTGTGCTCATTTTCATTGTATTGCACGACAAATATAATAGATGAGCCGGTTTGGGGACATCATCAAACCAAGCTGCTGCTCCAATTGCAATGCGATATATTGTCCTGCTCTCCTAAATTCGCATCTACACCACAAATTATAACATCCTAACTGATTTAGCAACAACTGAAAATTCACATCATTATTTAGGGAGTTGCATAACTGTTGCATTATATGGTGCCCTATTCATTTTATTTAGTATAGCATACATATATAAAAGTGGAAAGATACTGCAGAGCTGTGCCATTACTCTTTATCTCTGTGTACATAATAAATAAACATCACCTACAGATACATTGGTAAAAATTGCTTGATTCCTTCTGTATACTGTAGATATTACGCAAATGGCGGTAAATAATTGTGAAAGCTCAGAATCAGGTTTTAAAGGGTTAATTCTTTGCTGGGTGGAGCTCTTATCATGGAGCCAATAGGAGGTGTCCTCGGGTGGTGTCCGTCCCTCATTCAGCTCGGGTCCTCCACCAGAGGCCAGGAAGCCCGAGGGCCCCGCGCAGTACCCCCGCCGCTCCCAGCACCGCACACCTCCGGACCGAGATGTCCGACGCTGGTCCCGGGATCTGTCGCAACCACCCATCCAGTCCGGGGGTCACTGCCCCGAGCGCCCCGACCACCACAGGCCCGACCGCCACCCCCACCCCCCAGGCCCTCCCCAGCCCCTCCCCGAGCCCCTGGTACCCCCCGAGCCCCCCATGCTCCCCCCTCCCGATGCCTCCACCACCTGGGACCGCCACATCCACCACAACGGCCCTCCTCCGCCCCCCATCCACGACCACGACATCTGGCTGGCTCGCCACCACCATCCCGCCAGTCTGGATCCGGAAGTCCCACAGAATCCCCGCTCCGCCACCCTCCACCACCCTCGGAGGTGCCCCCCACTCCGACCCCGGGGCCCCCAGTCCACACTCCGCACAGATGCCTCGGCAGACCACGCCAGCCACCTGGCCATGGCGCTCCACGCAGGCCCCCCCTGCCAGCATCCCACACCCCGCAGCCACGTGCCGGATCGTCCCAGGCGCCTCCCCGCACAACCCACACCCCGGGTCCTGTCCGGCGCGGCACATCCGGGCCTCGACGGCTCCGGCGCCCAAGGCCCGCTCCTGAGCAGCCAGGATGAGCGCCCCTGCGCTGTCCCCCAGGCCAGTCCCCTCCAGCCACCGATAGGACTTCTTGAGATCAGCCACCTCAGCCACGGTCCGGTGGCACATCCCGCGTAGGGGCCCGCCCCACCACGATGGTCCCCCCCCCAGCGCCCGTCCCTCCGCTCCCCACTTGGGGCAAAAAATGAGCACATAACACCATCCAGTGTGGGTCCTTGGGCAAGAGCCTTCACGCTAATGCGTACCTCATACAATGATGAGAGACAATAAAATGAATGACATGCCAGCTCAGACGTCGCCCGGCCAAACAAGGTCTGCGTCAGGTGCTGGGGAACCAGAGCACCTTGATGAAAAATGGAGCAGAGATGGGCAAGATGCAATAACATGGCTCTGTTGGAATGCTACTACTCAAGCAAGCCTAGTCAGAGAGGTTACATGGAGAGAATGTGGGCTAAATGGTTACTTCGAAACCCACAGTCACGGGTGGCCACGAAACAACTCGTAACTCAGTGTTCCAACATCCACAAACGGCAACTGCTGTCACAACTTGAGATTGATGAGGTACAACGCAGGTTCCATGGTGAGGGGCCCCAGGCTGCCAGATCAGAGGAGGAGTTCATACCAGAGTGAATGCAGATGATGAGATTGGGAGGCCAGCCCCAATGAATGAAATGCTGAGCGAGGCAGCAACTGACCTGAAAGCTAAGATCATGGCAAGAATGAAAGCTGGGAAACCTAGAATCCGATTACAACGGCTATGTGAAGTACCACCTGAAAGTCTCTTGGAAAGTGTGAATGCAGCACTGAGGGCGATCCTTACCGTAACGATCACGGAAATGAACTGATATACGCTTCAGCATCAGTGATCCTTGAGATGCTTGGCTATAAGAGCAACCATGGAAGCCATGAGATACATTACCGACCATGGAAAAGACGGTTGGAGGCTAAGATCAAGGCGGCTCGGAAAGATGTGAGTCAATTGACTGAGGTCCAGAGAGGTGTGATGAAAAGGCCGATCCTGAGAGGTACATCCAGATGACCATATATGAAGCACTCGAAACAAAGGCTCCAAGCCTTGTCCAGCCGCCTAAAGCGGTACACGAAAGAGAATGAGGCCAGACGAATAAACAGGCTGTTTGCAACACAACCTGCGAAAGTGTACGCTCAGTGGCAGGGTCCTAACAACAGAGCTGATCCACCAAGACTGGAAACTGAAAGGTACTGGAGAGGCAGATGGGAGAAGGAGGTTGCACATAACAGCAGTGCACAATGGCTGGTCACCCAAAGAGAGGAGCACAGACACCTCCCTGAACAGAACCCAATTACCATAACAGTGGCAGACATAAAGGAAATAGTCTCAAATATGAAGAACTGGACAGCACCAGGCCCGGACATGGTCCACACTTACTGGCTAAAGAGACTCACAGCACTCCATGAGCGCCCAGCAGCACAAATGAACCAGCTGCCTAGGGATGGGACTCACCCAGGATGGCTAACCGAAGGGCGAACGATCCTTATCATGAAAGATCCCTCAAAGGGTGCAGTCGCATCCAACTATCGGCCAATAACCTGTCCCTCCACAATTTTGGAAGCTCATGTTGCGGCTAAGATAAGTGCACACATGGATCAATACATGAGCGAAGCACGGAAGGGCATTGGTAGAGATACCAGGGGAGCCAAACATCAGCTCCTGGTTGACAGAACAGTCGCACAAGACTGCAGGTCCCGATGTACCAACCTGTGCACAGCCTGGATTGATTAAAAGAAAGCCTATGACTCGATGCCACATACATGGATCACTGAATGCTTGGATGTGTATAAGGTGAACAGGACCCTAAGAGCCTTCGTTGCAAACTTGATGAGGATGTGGAAAACCACACTTGAAGCCAATGGCAAGCCACTTACCCAAGTGTCCATCAAATGTGGCATATACCAAGGTGATGCACTCTCCCCACTGCTGTCCTGCATAGGACTGAACCCCCTAAGCCAAGTAATCACCAAGACAGGCCATGGATACCGCCTCAGAAATGGAGCTACGATCAGTCACCTCCTCTACAAGGATGACATGTAGCTGTTTGCTAAGAGCGAAAGGGACATAGACTCCCTGATCCACACAATCAAGATCTACAGCAGCGACATCGGGATGTCATTCGTGCTGGAGAAATGTAGTCGGATGGTGACTAAGAGAGGAAGGGTAGTCCGCACTGAAGGGGTCTCACTCCCTGAAGGAACAATAGCAGACATTGAGGACAGCTACAAGTACCTCGGTATACCACAAGCCAATGGCAACCTCAAACTGGCAACAAGGAAAGCGGCTACGGCCAAATACCTCCAGCGAGTGAGGCAAGTCCTAAGAAGCCAGCTCAATGGCAAGAATAAGACCCGGGCAATAAACAGCTATGCCCTTTCCAGTGATCAGATACCCTGCAGGAAAAATAAGGTGGCCAAAGGAAGAGATTCAGACCACGGATGTTAAGACCCGAAAGCTCGTTACCATGCATGGAGGGTTCCATACCAAATCCAGCACCCTGAGACTGTACACAAGCCGAAAGGAAGGAGGCCGGGGACTAGTGAGTGTGAGAGCCACTGTCCAGGATGAAACATCCAAGCTCCACAAATACATCAAGGAGAAGGCACCAACGGATGATGTACTCAGAGAATGTCTCAGACAATGGGGAACAGAAGATGAGGTGCTGGAAGAGGGACCATCATGGGAGGACAAGCCCCTACACGGGATGTACCACCGGACAATAACTGCCGTGGCCAATCTCAAGAAGTCCGATCAGAGTTCTAGAGAGGGCTGGCCTGAAGGACAGCACAGAGGCACTCATCCTGGCTGCTCAGGAGCAGGCCCTGAGCACCAGAGCCATCGAGGCCTAGATATACCACACCAGCCAAGACCCAAGGTGTAGGTTGTGCAAAGAGGCACCTGAGACGATCTAACACATAACTGCAGGGTGTAAGGTGCTGGCAGGGAAAGCCTATATGGAACGCCATAACCAGGTGGCTGGCATAGTCTACCGAAACATCTGTGCGGAGTATGGACTGGACACCCCAAGGTCAAAATGGGAAACACCTCCGAAGGTGGTGGAGAATGACAGAGCGAAGATCCTATGGGACTTCCAGATCCAGACTGACAAGATGGTAATGGCGAACCAACCAGATATCCTGATGATAGATAAAGGGCAGAGGAAAGCCGTTGTAGTGGATGTAGCGGTCCCAAGTGCTGGAAACATCAGAAAGAAGGAACACGAGAAACTCGAGAAATCCCAAGGGCTCAGAGAGGAGCTGGAGAGAGCCTGGAAGGTAAAGGGGACAGTCGTGCCTGTGGTGGTCGGAGCACTCGGGGCAGTGACCACCAAACTAGATGATGAGTGGTTGCAACAGATCCCGGGAACAACATCGGACATCTCAGTCCAGAAATGTGCAGTGCTGGGAATCGGCAAGGATACTGCGCAGAACCCTCAAGCTTCCTGGCCTCTGGTAGAGGACCCCAGCTGAATGAGGGATGGACACCACCTGAGGGGTGAGACGAGGATTTTTTTTATAGATATACAGTAGATACACATTCACTCCCATGAACATCCCCAACAACATTAACACCAACACTACAGAAATTCAAACCGTAAAGATTCACATAACCAACCACAAAAGACTACACATATGCAACATGTATATACCCCCCAGAGATACCACCCGACCAGACCACGCCACAGAAGACACAGACATCACCAACACCTTCCAAAACATAAACTCGCTGAACAACACCATTCTAACCGCAGACATCAACGCTCACTCAACACAATGGCACTCTCCCTACGACGACCACAGAGGCACCCACATTGCAGACATACTACAAAACTCCCAACAAATCACTCTAAACACAAACACACCCACCAGAAAACCTACAAACATCAACCAACAACCAACATCACCGGACATCACAACAGCCAGCAACAGCATCACAAACAGAACAACATGGACCACAATACACGCACTCAGTTCAGACCACGTTCCTATCAAAATCACACACAACACGCGTGCTCCTTTCCGCCTACAACAACACCTTCAAACTTACACAAATTACAGGAAAGCAGACTTGGAAGGATACACCTCTGAAATAGAATCAGCACTGGAGAACATAACCATACCTGACAACATCCACACAGCCAACACCATGCTCACAAACCTCATACTTACAGCAGACAAACACCACATACCCCACGGAAAAATAAAAAGCAAATCACTTCTCCTACCACAACACATCAGAACACTCATCAGCCAAAGAAACGACATCAGACAACAAAACCACCAAGACCCACGCATCACAGACCTAAACAAAGAAATAGACACACAAATCCAAAAACACAAACAAGAGCTATGGAAAGAACACTTAACGGATGCATGGAACCACAGACACAAACAACACATACTCTGGAACACAGTAACAAGACTATCAAACAAAGAACAAAAAGCACCAGAAAACACCACAATACAGTTCGGACAACACACGGCAATATCCAACAAACAGAAAGCACGAGCATTCAACAAACAATTCACCAACATAATACAACACAAAACCAACAGAACATACAGACAACTACAAGGCAAAATACGAAAACTCAACACCACGCCCATAACCATCACAGAACAACAAGTCAAACAAGCACTACAACGCTCCAAAAGCAACAACTCCACAGGCCCAGACAACATAAACATCAGACATCTGAAACACCTAGGCCCCAAAGCAATAACACTACTCACACACACTTACAACACATCACTCAACACCAACACCATCCCCCCAATATGGAAGACTGCAAAAATAATCCCAATACCAAAACCCAACAAAAACCACGCACTCGGCCCATCTTACAGACCAATAGCACTACTCAGCCCAATATCCAAAACAATGGAAAAGGTAATACTACCCTTCATTACCAACAACACTCAACTACCCTCTCACCAACACGGCTTCCGAAAACAACACTCCACAACCACAGCACTACACCACATACACAACATCATAGCCACAGGTTTCAATCAACAAAAACCACCACAACGAACAGTTGCCATAGCCCTAGACATGTCCAAAGCCTTTGACACGGTAAACCTACACACACTCACAAACAAACTCAACAACACTAACACCCCAAACATCATCATCAAATACATCTTCAACTACATAAGGGGACGCAGACAATACACTCAATACCGGGGGGAAACATCAGAACATAGAAACACGAAAACGGGGGTACCACAGGGGGGAGTACTTTCACCAACACTATTCAACATATACATGGCAGACTTACCACAACCACCTCCAAATGTACACACAGTTACATATGCAGACGACATCACCATTCTATCCACACATGTCAAACCACAACAGCCACAACAACAAGTACAAAAATATCTCCACGACATATACAACTGGACAAAACAGAACCAACTCACACTCAACGCAGACAAAACCACCACCACTCTGTTCACACCGGATCCGGCAGAATACAGCAACAGGCTCACTTTACAAATAGATAACACCACCCTACCCACAGTCCGCGAACCCAAAATACTGGGATTAACATGGGACCCCAAACTCACCTTCTCAAAACACACACAACACACTCTAACCCGCGCCAAGCAATCAAACAAAATACTTAAAGCCTTAACAACCACTCACTGGGGAAAATCCAAAGAAACTATACTCACCACATACAAAGCAACCACACTCACACGCCTCGAATACGCAAACACTATATGGTCACCAACACTATCGGACACAAACAAGACAAAACTCCAGACCACACAGAACACAGCACTCAGAATAGCAACAGGATGCACACAAGTCACAAACATACAACACTTGCATGAGGAAACAAAAACTCTACCACTGAACATCCATCTAAAACTACACGCATCGCAAATCAGACAAAAAGCCCAACACCCAACCCACCCACTACACCCACTCACTCAACAACCACCACCACCCAGACAAAAGAAACAAACAATCTTCCACAACAACAACTACACACACAACAAAGACACAGCACCACAGGACACCAACAACGACACCATAAAACAGAACATGAAAGACATACACACCCACTTTGTACAAACACACTTGGACACCAGACAACACAACAAAGTAATACATGCACCAGCACCAGAAATAGACCCATCAGAGCAAGACCTACCACACAGAACCAGACAACTCCTAGCACAACTCCGAACCAACAAATCACCAGCCCTCCACTCCTACCTACACAACATTACACCGGACACACACCCAACACCACTCTGTGCGCTATGCGGCACGCAAGTGCACGACACACAACACCTGTTCACATGCACAAACATACCCACCACACTGACTCCGGAGGACCTCTGGCGAAACCCAAGCGGAGTGGCGGCCCTGCTCGCCCGCTGGGCGGAGGAGGGGGGTCTGGGGATCCGGGAGACGGAGTGAGGGCCCGGTCCCCCAATGTCGGGGCACGGGTGGGGTCGACAACAACAACAACATAAAAAAAGACTTCCCCTTTAAATATTCCTGCTGCATAATATATCTCCTTTCCTTTCGTAAAGGATGGTCAGAACCTTTCCTAAGCATTATTAAAATTTAGACGATCTTTGCTCCAGGTGCTACCGGCTCATCTCACTCGGTTAGGATAGGAAAGGAAAGTTCCTATGCCAAAATGATAATCCAAAAAGGGCCCCGGTTGGTGGATAATCAGGCCATGGGAGGTGTGAGTAAATTGTGAGGGGGTGTTGGCTGGAGCTAGAAATAATTTTGGTGTCTTGTCCCTGCTGTAGGTTCATTAAAAGAGCAACCAGTGTTTTCACCACCATGGTCGGATCTTACTCTGGAGGGTAACCCATACAGGCAGGTGGCTTGGACAAAATATTTCAACACTGTCAAAGCTGTGTTGTCTGTGCTCCAGTTGAAGGTACGTTATTAGCCTGGAATTCCCATCAATGCCGGCATGTGTCACAAACACCCACCTGTAAAACAAACATGAAAAGAATAATGATTAAATACAAGAAAACAATCAAGTTTCATATCTTGTTTGAAATATCATCTCGGTAGAGAAGGTATTGCTGTGCACTTAAGACTACATGGAGGCAATTTGGAGTTTGTGTAACTTGGATATACAAATGATAAAATTCAATTTAATCTGTGCTGTCCATACAATATGGCTTTCTAATGCTCCCACGAGTACAAATATAAGATGATCCCTTATTACCGAATGAGACGCATATGCCCATCTATGTGCCATAAACTATTGGGGAATGGCACATAGTATGTTCTTCTAGCCACAGTCTGGCTCCATCTCTGGGCTGCAGCAGCTGGCTCAATACGGTTGAGGATTTCTCGAACTCTTTTTCTTTGTACTACAATACCATCAGCACGCAGGTATGCCCTCATCATCTGCAACAGGTTCATCAAACAACACAATAAAGAAAGTACACTTTCACAATGAATATAATGATATATACATGAAGGGACAAGAGTATGTAGCAGAACACTTGCTTCCGAGCCTGATCTGGGAAATTGGCTGTGCAATCTTCTGACATGCTCTTCCAGGTCAACATCATGAATGGGAGTAAATCTATTTCTGGCTGAAATCTGAAAAAACTTCATTTTTTATGCAGGTATGAAGAGGAACAACACAACATCTCAGTGATGGCTCTCACTGTAAAGCCCTGAGTGGGGAGCAGTTCAATTTGATCACTTGTAATGTCAAGTGCTGGTCTTCCTCGTCTACCTAAAGTATGGAAATAAAAGGATTAAGGAATTCAAGCAAACGAATCACTACGTGTTTTTTATATACTGTATACAGTACAGGCATATAGACACAGATGTACATAAAAGTATATGCAGCTTCAAAACCACGAGCAGCTATTTTCTCTAACCATTTTACTCAAGAAAAAAATAATTCAAACTTATAATTGAATAACTAAAAGATCACTAGTTATTGCTTAAAAGTGTACAGCCATCGCGTTACTTAATAGTCTACTGATTTGCAGGAAAACCACTGGTATAAAACGACGTTTGACAGGGTGATAGAAGGTAAGTCACAGCAAGTCGTCAGTAAAACCCGTGTGTAGTTCGAATAAAAATACATACGAAAAACCAATGACAAAAAATGGTAGCCATTTTACCTGTGTGCAAACGATGTGCCACATGGGAACAAACACGTCCACCATTAGGAGTGGGTCCCGCAATGATGACAGATCGGAGATCTATTGGACTTTGAATCAAACTTTGAATAGTATCAGCGCTAAACTGGTCACTAACTCTTCTTAAATTAGCAATTGAAATGTTTATCGCGCGTGCTTCACTTTCACCGGCAGACCCTTGATGACAGGCACTCTCTATTGCCCTGCACCTTCGCCGAATACGTTTCAGGACACTGTCCGCCATTGTTGTTTTAAAAAACTAAGTGGGCACAGAATTTCCAAAATCATGAGCCCTGACTGGTGGGATGACACTATTTTGAAACGTACAGCCAATAGGATACCGTTACATGTTTTCGTAATCATCCTTATTTGCATTTAATGCAAGTACAGTGTAATGTCACTAGCACTACAAGTGGGCACATTTATGGCCTTACATGTTCACTAGTAAGCGTCAAAATCATCTTACCAGTGAACTAGTGGGCACATTTATGGCCTTAAATGTTCAGTAGTAAGCATCAAAATTATCTTATTATGGATGGATGGATGGATAGTGAACTAGTGAGCGTTTTGTGGCTTACATGTTCACTAGTAAGCGTCAAAATGACCTTACTAGTAAACTAGTGAGCGTTTTGTGGCTTACATGTTCACTAGTAAGCGTCAAAATGATCTTACTAGTGAACTATTGGGCGTTTTGTGGCTTACATGTTCACTAGTAAGCCTCAAAATGATCTTACTAGTGAACTAGTAGGCGATGTGTGGCTTACATGTCAACTAGTAAGCCTCAAAATGAACTTACTAGTGAACTAGTGGGCACATTTATGGCCTTACATGTTCACTAGTAAGCGTCAAAATGATCTTACTAGTGAACTAGTGGGCGTTTTGTGGCTTACATGTTCACTAGTAAGCGTCAAAATGACCTTACTAGTGAACTAGTGGGCGTTTTGTGGCTTACATGTTCACTAGTAAGCGTCAAAATGATCTTACTAGTGAACGAGTGAGCGTTTTGTGGCTGACATGTTCATAAATAAGCGTCAAAATGATCTTACTAGGGAACTAGTGGGCGTTTTGTGGCTTACATGTTCACTAGTAAGCGTCAAAATTACCTTACTAGTGAACCAGTGAGCGTTTTGTGGCTTACATGTTCACTAGTAAGCGTCAAAATGACCTTACTAGTGAACTAGTGAGCGTTTTGTGGCTTACATGTTCACTAGTAAGCGTCAAAATGATCTTACTAGTGAACTAGTGGGCGTTCTGTGGCTTACATGTTCACTAGAAGCCTCAAAATTATCTTACTAGTGAACTAGCGGGCGTTTTGTGGCTTACATGTCAACTAGTAAGCCTCAAAATGATCTTACTAGTGAACTAGTGGGCACATTTATGGCCTTACATGTTCACTAGTAAGTGTCAAAATGACCTTACTAGTGAACTAGTGGGCAATATGGAATAAATACTCAAAGGGCTTGCCAGGCAAGCCCATTGAGTATTTAAAGGGTTCAAAGGGCTTGCCTGGCAAGCCCTTTGAGTATTTATTCATCCGTGATGGTATTGTAGACCAATGAGAGCACGTCCGACAGACACGTGGACTTCGGGCGGCCAATCATGATGCATTTCGAGCCAAGCCCCAACAAAAACGGAGGAGAAAACTTTCAGACGCTTTGAAAGCTTTTGGGGTACATATTACTCTTGTTGTTACACAAAATTTTGTTTTACGATTATTTTAGGCGGTAACGTTATGGTGTAAATGTCAAATACGTGGTCAATTTATCAAGATGAAGCCTGCTTAAAAATTTGCTCCAACAATTTTGGAGATGTGTCTGACTTTGACAGCAATGGCGGCAGTTCAACGCTGACAGTCGCAGTCGGGTGCAGATTTATTTCGGCAGGACTTTCTAAAATCTGCCGTTTGCTCTGACAGTTCTCTGTCTGACAGTCACATTTTGTCTTATTACTCACAAGCTAATTGACATTTAAAAAAAGAGTTAATGTTTGGAACACGATTTTGCTCTTACTGTTTGCTGCCTTAGTTCGTTTGAAATATTCGCTTCCTGCATTACATGAAGTACATTTTTTAATATTCACAAGACTGTAACTGTGCATTATAAATAATGTCACATTTGCACTATGTTTTACGGGATCTACAACTAAACTAGGTCCTCGTTTCTGGGAGAGTCCACAGCACCTCCTGTATCACAACCATTCTGCCGGCACACCTTCAGCAGCACAATGTTTCTAACGGGAGCAGGAGGGTGATCAGCTTCATTGAAGAACAGGAGGAGGAGAGGCACAACGTTTGTCATTTGTGATATGTTTTTAGACTTTTCTCCTAACTAAAAAAACTATGTTTTGTTAATTTCTTGATATAGTTCTTGTATTTAAATATTTTAACAATCAAATATTTTTCAACTGTGTTTTAGATATGAATTGTATGAAATAAATCAGTGAAGCCCCATTCAAATTCTACTCTATCTAATCTGCTCGATCACACTGCTGTCAACCTGCTGTACCTCCAAACTCCTTGGCTTACTCGCAGTTGGAGGGTTCCCCCCGAACGGGGGGACAAATCAAGGAACCAATCCCTGCACCCCGAACGGGGTGCCCTTACGGCCGTTTTTTTTTTTTTTCGGCTAACCGCCCCCTGAACCTGGCAGGGTGGCGGGCGGACCTTTTGCTCCAGGCGGGGGACATAGAGACAAATCCGGGGCCCACACAGACACTCTCACGCACGCAACAAACACACACACAACAAACTACCTGGACATGCGACATTTGCACACAACAGATTACAAGAAGACAGACATCCTTCAGATGCAACCACCACACACCACACTGGGTACACAAACATTGCACAAACATAAACACTAGACAATACAACATAACATGGAAATGCAGACTACATCCCAAAACACCACCACGAACAACAACACCTCATAGGACACCAACAGGCAGCAGAGCACAAACAGACCAAAACAACACACTCGCCTCACCAACACTACCCTCAAACGCAACACGGACAGACAACTCCAACAGAGATACAACAAACACAAGACCACCCCCCCAAACCTGGACCTGCAATAGCTGCAATAGAATCATCACACGCAGACAAACCTCACTCAGATGCAACTCAACACACCCACACTGGATACACAGACATTGCTCCGGCATCACCACCCGCCAATACACAAACACGTGGACATGCAGAACACACACGCAAACAACAAACACCCCAACACCACAACCCCCGAACAACCCATAAAGAACAACACCCACCAACAAAAACAACAATCACACACTGACCATACTACAAATAAACATCAACGGCATCCAAAACAAGAAAACAGAACTAGAAGAACTCGCCTCACAACAGCACGCAGACATCATCACCATACAAGAAACCAAACTAGAAAAACAACACAACACACCTCGTCTCACCAACTACACCAGCATTAGGAAAGACAGAGAACACAAGGGAGGAGGAGGACTGCTCACATACATTCACAAATCAGTCACATTCACTCCCATGAACATCCCCAACAACATTAACACCAACACTACAGAAATTCAAACCGTAAAGATTCACATAACCAACCACAAAAGACTACACATATGCAACATGTATATACCCCCCAGAGATACCACCCGACCAGACCACGCCACAGAAGACACAGACATCACCAACACCTTCCAATACATAAACTCGCTGAACAACACCATTCTAACCGCAGACATCAACGCTCACTCAACACAATGGCACTCGCCCTACGACGACCACAGAGGCACCCACATTGCAGACATACTACAAAACTCCCAACAAATCACTCTAAACACAAACACACCCACCAGAAAACCTACAAACATCAACCAACAACCAACATCACCGGACATCACAACAGCCAGCAACAGCATCACAAACAGAACAACATGGACCACAATACACGCACTCAGTTCAGACCACCTTCCTATCAAAATCACACACAACACGCGTGCTCCTTTCCGCCTACAACAACACCTTCAAACTTACACAAATTACAGGAAAGCAGACTGGGAAGGATACACCTCTGAAATAGAATCAGCACTGGAGAACATAACCATACCTGACAACATCCACACAGCCAACACCATGCTCACAAACCTCATACTTACAGCAGACAAACACCACATACCCCACGGAAAAATAAAAAGCAAATCACTTCTCCTACCACAACACATCAGAACACTCATCAGCCAAAGAAACGACATCAGACAACAAAACCACCAAGACCCACGCATCACAGACCTAAACAAAGAAATAGACAAACAAATCCAAAAACACAAACAAGAGCTATGGAAAGAACACTTAACGGATGCATGGAACCACAGACACAAACAATACATACTCTGGAACACAGTAACAAGACTATCTAACAAAGAACAAAAAGCACCAGAAAACACCACAATACAGTTCGGACAACACACGGCAATATCCAACAAACAGAAAGCACGAGCTTTCAACAAACAATTCACCAACATAATACAACACAAAACCAACAGAACATACAGACAACTACAATGCAAAATACGAAAACTCAACACCACGCCCATAACCATCACAGAACAACAAGTCAAACAAGCACTACAACGCTCCAAAAGCAACAACTCCACAGGCCCAGACAACATAAACATCAGACATCTGAAACACCTAGGCCCCAAAGCAATAACACTACTCACACACACTTACAACACATCACTCAACACCAACACCATCCCCGCAATATGGAAGACTGCAAAAATAATCCCAATACCAAAACCCAACAAAAACCACGCACTCGGCCCATCTTACAGACCAATAGCACTACTCAGCCCAATAGCCAAAACAATGGAAAAGGTAATACTACCCTTCATTACCAACAACACTCAACTACCCTCTCACCAACACGGCTTCCGAAAACAACACTCCACAACCACAGCACTACACCACATACACAACATCATAGCCACAGGTTTCAATCAACAAAAACCACCACAACGAACAGTTGCCATAGCCCTAGACATGTCCAAAGCCTTTGACACGGTAAACCTACACACACTCACAAACAAACTCAACAACACTAACACCCCAAACATCATCATCAAATACATCTTCAACTACATAAGGGGACGCAGACAATACACTCAATACCGGGGGGAAACATCAGAACACAGAAACACGAAAACGGGGGTACCACAGGGGGGAGTACTTTCACCAACACTATTCAACATATACATGGCAGACTTACCACAACCACCTCCAAATGTACACACAGTTACATATGCAGACGACATCACCATTCTATCCACACATGTCAAACCACAACAGGCACAACAACAAGTACAAAAATATCTCCACGACATATACAACTGGACAAAACAGAACCAACTCACACTCAACGCAGACAAAACCACCACCACTCTGTTCACACCGGATCCGGCAGAATACAGCAACAGGCTCACTTTACAAATAGATAACACCACCCTACCCACAGTCCGCGAACCCAAAATACTGGGATTAACATGGGACCCCAAACTCACCTTCTCAAAACACACACAACACACTCTAACCCGCGCCAAGCAATCAAACAAAATACTTAAAGCCTTAACAACCACTCACTGGGGAAAATCCAAAGAAACTATACTCACCACATACAAAGCAACCACACTCACACGCCTCGAATACGCAAACACTATATGGTCACCAACACTATCGGACACAAACAAGACAAAACTCCAGACCACACAGAACACAGCACTCAGAATAGCAACAGGATGCACACAAGACACAAACATACAACACTTGCATGAGGAAACAAAAACTCTCCCACTGAACACCCATCTAAAACTACACGCATCGCAAATCAGACAAAAAGCCCAACACCCAACCCACCCACTACACCCACTCACTCAACAACCACCACCACCCAGACAAAAGAAACAATCAATCTTCCACAACAACAACTACACACACAACAAAGACACAGCACCACAGGACACCAACAACGACACCATAAAACAGAACATGAAAGACATACACACCCACTTTGTACAAACACACTTGGACACCAGACAACACAACAAAGTAATACATGCACCAGCACCAGAAATAGACCCATCAGAGCAAGACCTACCACACAGAACCAGACAACTCCTAGCACAACTCCGAACCAACAAATCACCAGCCCTCCACTCCTACCTACACAACATTACACCGGACACACACCCAACACCACTCTGTGCGCTATGCGGCACGCAAGTGCACGACACACAACACCTGTTCACCTGCACAAACATACCCACCACACTGACTCCGGAGGACCTCTGGCGAAACCCAAGCGGAGTGGCGGCCCTGCTCGCCCGCTGGGCGGAGGAGGGGGGTCTGGGGATCCGGGAGACGGAGTGAGGGCCCGGTCCCCCAATGTCGGGGCACGGGTGGGGTCGACAACAACAACAACAACAACAACATAAAAAAAGACTTCCCCTTTAAATATTCCTGCTGCATAATATATCTCCTTTCCTTTCGTAAAGGATGGTCAGAACCTTTCCTAAGCATTATTAAAATTTAGACGATCTTTGCTCCAGGTGCTACCGGCTCATCTCACTCGGTTAGGATAGGAAAGGAAAGTTCCTATGCCAAAATGATAATCCAAAAAGGGCCCCTGTTGGTGGATAATCAGGCCATGGGAGGTGTGAGTAAATTGTGAGGGGGTGTTGGCTGGAGCTAGAAATAATTTTGGTGTCTTGTCCCTGCAGTAGGTTCATTAAAAGAGCAACCAGTGTTTTCACCACCATGGTCGGATCTTACTCTGGAGGGTAACCCATACAGGCAGGTGGCTTGGACAAAATATTTCAACACTGTCAAAGCTGTGTTGTCTGTGCTCCAGTTGAAGGTACGTTATTAGCCTGGAATTCCCATCAATGCCGGCATGTGTCACAAACACCCACCTGTAAAACAAACATGAAAAGAATAATGATTAAATACAAGAAAACAATCAAGTTTCATATCTTGTTTGAAATATCATCTCGGTAGAGAAGGTATTGCTGTGCACTTAAGACTACATGGAGGCAATTTGGAGTTTGTGTAACTTGGATATACAAATGATAAAATTCAATTTAATCTGTGCTGTCCATACAATATGGCTTTCTAATGCTCCCACGAGTACAAATATAAGATGATCCCTTATTACCGAATGAGACGCATATGCCCATCTATGTGCCATAAACTATTGGGGAATGGCACATAGTATGTTCTTCTAGCCACAGTCTGGCTCCATCTCTGGGCTGCAGCAGCTGGGTCGCTACGGTTGAGGATTTCTCGAACTCTTTTTCTTTGTACTACAATACCATCAGCACGCAGGTATGCCCTCATCATCTGCAACAGGTTCAGAAAACAACACAATAAAGAAAGTACACTTTCACAATGAATATAATGATATATACATGAAGGGACAAGAGTATGTAGCAGAACACTTGCTTTCTAGCCTGATCTGGGAAATTGGCTGTGCAATCTTCTGACATGCTCCTCCAGGTCAACATCATGAATGGGAGTAAATCTATTTCTGGCTGAAATCTGAAAAAACTTCATTTTTTTATGCAGGTATGAAGAGGAACAACACCACATCTCAGTGATGGCTCTCACTGTAAAGCCCTGAGTGGGGAGCAGTTCAATTTGATCCCTTGTAATGTCAAGTGCTGGTCTTCCTCGTCTACCTAAAGTATGGAAATAAAAGGATTAAGGAATTCAAGCAAACGAATCACTACGTGTTTTTTATATACTGTATACAGTACAGGCATATAGACACAGATGTACATAAAAGTATATGCAGCTTCAAAACCACGAGCAGCTATTTTCTCTAACCATTTTACTCAAGAAAAAAATAATTCAAACTTATAATTGAATAACTAAAAGATCACTAGTTATTGCTTAAAAGTGTACAGCCATCGCGTTACTTAATAGTCTACTGATTTGCAGGAAAACCACTGGTATAAAACGACGTTTGACAGGGTGATAGAAGGTAAGTCACAGCAAGTCGTCAGTAAAACCCGTGTGTAGTTCGAATAAAAATACATACGAAAAACCAATGACAAAAAATGGTAGCCATTTTACCTGTGTGCAAACGATGTGCCACATGGGAACAAACACGTCCACCATTAGGAGTGGGTCCCGCAATGATGACAGATCGGAGATCTATTGGACTTTGAATCAAACTTTGAATAGTATCAGCGCTAAACTGGTCACTAACTCTTCTTAAATTAGCAATTGAAATGTTTATCGCGCGTGCTTCACTTTCACCGGCAGACCCTTGATGACAGGCACTCTCTATTGCCCTGCACCTTCGCCGAATACGTCTCAGGACACTGTCCGCCATTGTTGTTTTAAAAAACTAAGTGGGCACAGAATTTCCAAAATCATGAGCCCTGACTGGTGGGATGACACTATTTTGAAACGTACAGCCAATAGGATACCGTTACATGTTTTCGTAATCATCCTTATTTGCATTTAATGCAAGTAAGGGGAATGTCACTAGCACTACAAGTGGGCACATTTATGGCCTTACATGTTCACTAGTAAGCGTCAAAATCATCTTACCAGTGAACTAGTGGGCACATTTATGGCCTTAAATGTTCAGTAGTAAGCGTCAAAATTATCTTATTATGGATGGATGGATGGATAGTGAACTAGTGAGCGTTTTGTGGCTTACATGTTCACTAGTAAGCGTCAAAATGACCTTACTAGTAAACTAGTGAGCGTTTTGTGGCTTACATGTTCACTAGTAAGCGTCAAAATGATCTTACTAGTGAACTATTGGGCGTTTTGTGGCTTACATGTTCACTAGTAAGCCTCAAAATGATCTTACTAGTGAACTAGTAGGCGATGTGTGGCTTACATGTCAACTAGTAAGCCTCAAAATGAACTTACTAGTGAACTAGTGGGCACATTTATGGCCTTACATGTTCACTAGTAAGCGTCAAAATGATCTTACTAGTGAACTAGTGGGCGTTTTGTGGCTTACATGTTCACTAGTAAGCGTCAAAATGACCTTACTAGTGAACTAGTGGGCGTTTTGTGGCTTACATGTTCACTAGTAAGCGTCAAAATGATCTTACTAGTGAACGAGTGAGCGTTTTGTGGCTGACATGTTCATAAATAAGCGTCAAAATGATCTTACTAGGGAACTAGTGGGCGTTTTGTGGCTTACATGTTCACTAGTAAGCGTCAAAATTACCTTACTAGTGAACCAGTGAGCGTTTTGTGGCTTACATCTCAACTCGTAAGCCTCAAAATGATCTTACTAGTGAACTAGTGGGCGTTTTATTTGGCTTACATGTTCACTAGTAAGCCTCAAAATGATCTTACTAGTGAACTAGTGGGCACATTTATGGCCTTACATGTTCACTAGTAAGCGTCAAAATGATCTTACTATTGAACTAGTGGGTGTTTTGCGGCTTGCATGTCAACTAGTAAGCCTCAAAATGATCTTACTAGTGAACTAGTGGGCACATTTATGGCCTTACATGTTCACTAGTAAGCCTCAAAATGATCTTACTAATGAACTAGTGGGTGTTTTGTGGCTTACATGTTCACTAGTAAGCGTCAAAATGACCTTACTAGTGAATTGTTGAGCGTTTTGTGGCTTACATGTCAACTAGTAAGCCTCAAAATGATCTTAGGAGTGAACTAGTGGGCGTTTTGCGGCTTACATGTCAACAAGTAAGCCTCAAAATGATCTTACTAATGAACTAGTGGGGGTTTTGTGGCTTACATGTTCACTACTAAGTGTCAAAATGACATTACTAGTGAATTAGTGGGCACATTTATGGCCTTACATGTTCACTAGTAAGCGTCAAAATGATCTTACTAGTGAACTAGTGGGCGTTTTGCGGCTTGCATGTCAACAATTAAGTCTCAAAATGATCTTACTAATGAACTAGTGGGGGTTTTGTGGCTTACATGTTCACTACTAAGTGTCAAAATGACATTACTAGTGAATTAGTGAGCGTTTTGTGGCTTACATCTCAACTAGTAAGCCTCAAAATGATCTTACTAGTGAACTAGTGGGCGTTTTGTGGCTTACATGTTCACTAGTAAGCCTCAAAATGATCTTACTAGTGAACTAGTGGGCACATTTATGGCCTTACATGTTCACTAGTAAGCGTCAAAATGATCTTACTAGTGAACTAGTGGGCGTTTTGCGGCTTGCATGTCAACTAGTAAGCCTCAAAATGATCTTACGAGTTAACTAGTGGGCGTTTTGCGGCTTACATGTCAACAAATAAGCCTCAAAATGATCTTACTCGTGAACTAGTGGGCGTTTTGTGGCTTACATGTTAACTAGTAAGCGTCAAACTGACCTTACTAGTGAACTAGTGAGCGTTTTGTGGCTTACATGTTCACTAGTAAGCCTCAAAATGATCTTAGGAGTGAGCTAAGGGGCGTTTTGTGGCTTACATGTCAACTAGTAAGCCTCAAAATGATCTTACTAGTGAACTAGTGGGCGTTTTGTGGCTTACATCTTCACTAGTATGCCTCCAAATGAACTTACTAGTGAACTAGTGGGCGTTTTGCGGCTTACATGTCAACTAGCAAGCCTCAAAATGATCTTACTAGTGAACTAGTGGGCACATTTATGGCCTTACATGTTCACTAGTAAGCGTCAAAATGATCTTACTAGTAAACTAGTGGGCAAGTTGATGGCCTTACATGTTCACTAGTAAGCGTGAAAATGACCTTACTAGTGAACTAGTGACAATTTGTGGCTTACATGTTCACGAGTAAGCGTCAAAATGACCTTACTAGTGAACTAGTGAGCGTTTTGTGGCTTACATGTTCACTAGTAAGCCTCAAAATGATCTTACGAGTGAGCTAAGGGGTGTTTTGTGGCTTACATGTCAACTAGTAAGCCTCAAAATGATCTTACTAGTGAACTAGTGGGCGTTTTGTGGATTACATGTTCACTAGTAAGTGTCAAAATGACCTTCCTAGTTAACTAGTGTGTGTTTTGTGGCTTACATGTTCACTAGTAGGCGTCAAAATGATCTTACTAGTGAACTAGTGAGCGTTTTGTGGCTGACATGTCAACTAGTAAGCCTCAAAATGATCTTACTAGTGAACTAGTGGGCACATTTATGGCCTTACATATTCACTAGTAAGCGTCAAAATGATCTTACTAGTGAACTAGTGGGCATTTTGCGGCTTGCATGTCAACAAGTAAGCCTCAAAATGATCTTACTAATGAACTAGTGGGCGTTTTGTGGCTTACATTTTCACTAGTAAGCGTCAAAATTACCTTACTAGTGAACTAGTGAGCGTTTTGTGGCTTACATGTTCACTAGTAAGCGTCAAAATGATCTTACCAGTGAACTGGTGGGCGTTTTGCGGCTTACATGTCAACTAGTAAGCCTCAAAATGATCTTACTAATGAACTAGTGGGCATTTTGTGGCTTACATGTCAACCAGTAAGCCTCAAAATGATCTTACTAGTGAACTAGTGGGCACATTTATGGCCTTACATGTTCACTAGTAAGCGTCAAAATGATCTTACTAGTAAACTAGTGGGCACATTTATGGCCTTACATGTTCACTAGTAAGCCTCAAAATGATCTTACTAGTGAACTAGTGGGTTCTTTTGTGGCTTACATGTTCACTAGTAAGCATCACAATGACCTTACTTGTGAACTAGTGAGCGTTTTGTGGCTTACATGTTCACTAGTAAGCGTAAAATTATCTTACTAGTGAACTAGTGGGCGTTTTGTGGCTTACATGTTCATTAGTAAGCCTCAAATGATCTTACTAGTGAACTAGTGGGCGTTTTGTGGCTTACATATCAAATAGTAAGCCTCAAAATGATCTTACTAGTGAACTAGTGGGCACATTTATGGCCTTACATGTTCACTAGTAAGCGTCAAAATGATCTTACTAGTGAACTAGTGGGCACATTTATGGCCTTACATGTTCACTAGTAAGCCTCAAAATGATCTTAGGAGTGAGCTAAGGGGCGTTTTGTGGCTTACATGTCAACTAGTAAGCCTCAAAATGATCTTACTAGTGAACTAGTGGGCGTTTTGTGGCTTACATCTTCACTAGTATGCCTCCAAATGAACTTACTAGTGAACTAGTGGGCGTTTTGCGGCTTACATGTCAACTAGCAAGCCTCAAAATGATCTTACTAGTGAACTAGTGGGCACATTTATGGCCTTACATGTTCACTAGTAAGCGTCAAAATGATCTTACTAGTAAACTAGTGGGCAAGTTTATGGCCTTACATGTTCACTAGTAAGCGTGAAAATGACCTTACTAGTGAACTAGTGACAATTTGTGGCTTACATGTTCACGAGTAAGCGTCAAAATGACCTTACTAGTGAACTAGTGAGCGTTTTGTGGCTTACATGTTCACTAGTAAGCCTCAAAATGATCTTACGAGTGAGCTAAGGGGCGTTTTGTGGCTTACATGTCAACTAGTAAGCCTCAAAATGATCTTACTAGTGAACTAGTGGGCGTTTTGTGGATTACATGTTCACTAGTAAGTGTCAAAATGACCTTCCTAGTTAACTAGTGTGTGTTTTGTGGCTTACATGTTCACTAGTAGGCGTCAAAATGATCTTACTAGTGAACTAGTGAGCGTTTTGTGGCTGACATGTCAACTAGTAAGCCTCAAAATGATCTTACTAGTGAACTAGTGGGCACATTTATGGCCTTACATATTCACTAGTAAGCGTCAAAATGATCTTACTAGTGAACTAGTGGGCATTTTGCGGCTTGCATGTCAACAAGTAAGCCTCAAAATGATCTTACTAATGAACTAGTGGGTGTTTTGTGGCTTACATTTTCACTAGTAAGCGTCAAAATTACCTTACTAGTGAACTAGTGAGCGTTTTGTGGCTTACATGTTCACTAGTAAGCGTCAAAATGATCTTACCAGTGAACTGGTGGGCGTTTTGCGGCTTACATGTCAACTAGTAAGCCTCAAAATGATCTTACTAATGAACTAGTGGGCATTTTGTGGCTTACATGTCAACCAGTAAGCCTCAAAATGATCTTACTAGTGAACTAGTGGGCACATTTATGGCCTTACATGTTCACTAGTAAGCGTCAAAATGATCTTACTAGTAAACTAGTGGGCACATTTATGGCCTTACATGTTCACTAGTAAGCCTCAAAATGATCTTACTAGTGAACTAGTGGGTTCTTTTGTGGCTTACATGTTCACTAGTAAGCATCACAATGACCTTACTTGTGAACTAGTGAGCGTTTTGTGGCTTACATGTTCACTAGTAAGCGTAAAATTATCTTACTAGTGAACTAGTGGGCGTTTTGTGGCTTACATGTTCATTAGTAAGCCTCAAATGATCTTACTAGTGAACTAGTGGGCGTTTTGTGGCTTACATATCAAATAGTAAGCCTCAAAATGATCTTACTAGTGAACTAGTGGGCACATTTATGGCCTTACATGTTCACTAGTAAGCGTCAAAATGATCTTACTAGTGAACTAGTGGGCACATTTATGGCCTTACATGTTCACTAGTAAGCCTCAAAATGATCTTACCAGTGAACTAGTGGGCGTTTTGCGGCTTACATGTCAACTAGTAAGCCTCAAAATGATCTTACTAGTGAACTAGTGGGGATTTTGTGGCTTACATGTCAACTAGTAAGCCTCAAAATGATCTTACTAGTGAACTAGTGGGCACATTTATGGCCTTATATGTTCACTAGTAAGCCTCAAAATGATCTTACTTGTGAACTAGTGGGCGTTTTGTGGCTTACATGTTCACGAGTAAGCGTCAAAATGATCTTACTAGTGAACTAGTGGGCGTTTTGCGGCTTGCATGTCAACTAGTAAGCCTCAAAATGATCTTACGAGTGAACTAGTGGGCGTTTTGCGGCTTACATGTCAACAAGTAAGCCTCAAAATGATCTTACTAATGAACTAGTGGGTGTTTTGTGGCTTACATGTTCACTAGTAAGCGTCAAAATGACCTTAATAGTGAATTAGTGAGCGTTTTGTGGCTTACATGTCAACTAGTAAGCCTCAAAATGATCTTACTAGTGAAGTAGTGGGCGTTTTGTGGCTTACATGTTCACTAGTAAGCCTCAAAATGATCTTACTAGTGAACTAGTGGGCACATTTATGGCCTTACATGTTCACTAATAAGCGTCAAAATGATCTTACTAGTGAGCTAGTGGGCATTTTGTGGCTTACATGTCAACTAGTAAGCCTCAAAATGATCTTACTAGTGAACTAGTGGGCACATTTATTGCCTTACATGTTCACTAGTAAGCCTCAAAATGATCTTACTAATGAACTAGTGGGTGTTTTGTGGCTTACATGTTCACTAGTAAGCGTCAAAATGACCTTACTAGTGAATTGTTGAGCGTTTTGTGGCTTACATGTCAACTAGTAATCCTCAAAATGATCTTACGAGTGAACTAGTGGGCATTTTGTGGCTGACATGTCAACTACTAAGCCTCAAAATGATCTTACTAGTGAACTAGTGGGCACATTTATGGCCTTACATGTTCACTAGTAAGCGTCAAAATGATCTTACTAGTAAACTAGTGGGCAAGTTTATGGCCTTACATGTTCACTAGTAAGCGTGAAAATGACCTTACTAGTGAACTAGTGACAATTTGTGGCTTACATGTTCACGAGTAAGCGTCAAAATGACCTTACTAGTGAACGAGTGAGCGTTTTGTGGCTTACATGTTCACTAGTAAGCCTCAAAATGATCTTCCGAGTGAGCTAAGGGGCGTTTTGTGGCTTACATGTCAACTAGTAAGCCTCAAAATGATCTTACTAGTGAACTAGTGGGCGTTTTGTGGCTTACATGTTCACTAGTAAGCCTCAAAATGATCTTACTAGTGAACTAGTGGGTATTTTGTGGCTTACCTGTTCACTAGTAAGCGTCAAAATGATCTCACTAGTAAACTAGTGGGCAAGTTTATGGCCTTACATGTTCACTAGTAAGCGTGAAAATGACCTTACTAGTGAACTAGTGACAATTTGTGGCTTACATGTTCACGAGTACGGATCAAAATGACCTTACTAGTGAACTAGTGAGCGTTTTGTGGCTTACATGTTCACTAGTAAGCCTCAAAATTATCTTCCAAGTGAGCTAAGGGGCGTTTTGTGGCTTACATGTCAACTAGTAAGCCTCAAAATGATCTTACTAGTGAACTAGTGGGCGT
Organism: Hippocampus zosterae; assembly: GCF_025434085.1. NCBI lineage: Eukaryota > Metazoa > Chordata > Actinopteri > Syngnathiformes > Syngnathidae > Hippocampus > Hippocampus zosterae. The sequence continues at coordinate 77,573 of NC_067459.1, read as the reverse complement.
TTTGTGGCTTACATGTTCACTAGTAAGTGTCAAAATGACCTTACTAGTTAACTAGTGAGTGTTTTGTGGCTTACATGTTCACTAGTAGGCGTCAAAATGATCTTACTAGTGAACTAGTGAGCGTTTTGTGGCTTACATGTTCAATAGTAAGCCTCAAAATGATCTTACTAGTGAACTAGTGGGCACATTTATGGCCTTACATGTTCACTAGTAAGCCTCAAAATGATCTTACCAGTGAACTAGTGGGCGTTTTGCGTCTTACATGTCAACTAGTAAGCATCCAAAATGATCTTACTAGTGAACTAGTGGGTATTTTGTGGCTTACATGTCAACTAGTAAGCCTCAAAATGATCTTACTAGTGAACTAGTGGGCACATTTATGGCCTTATATGTTAACTAGTAAGCCTCAAAATAATCTTACTAGTGAACTAGTGGGCGTTTTGTGACTTACATGTTCACGAGTAAGCGTCAAAATGATCTTACTAGTGAACTAGTGGGCGTTTTGCGGCTTGCATGTCAACTAGTAAGCCTCAAAATGATCTTACTAGTGAACTAGTGGGCGTTTTGTGGCTTACATGTCAACTAGTAAGCCTCAAAATGATCTTACTAGTGAACTAGTGGGCACATTTATGGCCTTATATGTTCACTAGTAAGCCTCAAAATGATCTTACTTGTGAACTAATGGGCGTTTTGTGGCTTACATGTTCACGAGTAAGCGTCAAAATGATCTTACTAGTGAACTAGTGGGCGTTTTGCGGCTTGCATGTCAACTAGTAAGCCTCAAAATGATCTTACGAGTGAACTAGTGGGCGTTTTGCGGCTTACATGTCAACAAGTAAGCCTCAAAATGATCTTACTAATGAACTAGTGGGTGTTTTGTGGCTTACATGTTCACTAGTAAGCGTCAAAATGACCTTAATAGTGAATTAGTGAGCGTTTTGTGGCTTACATGTCAACTAGTAAGCCTCAAAATGATCTTACTAGTGAAGTAGTGGGCGTTTTGTGGCTTACATGTTCACTAGTAAGCCTCAAAATGATCTTACTAGTGAACTAGTGGGCACATTTATGGCCTTACATGTTCACTAATAAGCGTCAAAATGATCTTACTAGTGAGCTAGTGGGCATTTTGTGGCTTACATGTCAACTCGTAAGCCTCAAAATGATCTTACTAGTGAACTAGTGGGCGTTTTGTGACTTACATGTTCACGAGTAAGCGTCAAAATGATCTTACTAGTGAACTAGTGGGCGTTTTGCGGCTTGCATGTCAACTAGTAAGCCTCAAAATGATCTTACTAGTGAACTAGTGGGCGTTTTGTGGCTTACATGTCAACTAGTAAGCCTCAAAATGATCTTACGAGTGAACTAGTGGGCGTTTTGCGGCTTACATGTCAACAAGTAAGCCTCAAAATGATCTTACTAATGAACTTGTGGGCGTTTTTTGGCTTACATGTTCAATAGTAAGCGTCAAAATGACCTTACTAGTGAATTAGTGAGCGTTTTGTGGCTTACATCTCAACTAGTAAGCCTCAAAATGATCTTACTAGTGAACTAGTGGGCACATTTATGGCCTTACATGTTCACTAGTATGCGTCAAAATGATCTTACTTGTGAACTAGTGGGCACATTTATGGCCTTACATGTTCACTAGTAAGTGTCAAAATGATCTTACTAGTGAACTAGTGGGCACATTTATGGCCTTACATGTTCACTAGTAAGTGTCAAAATGACCTTACTAGTGAATTAGTGAGCGTTTTGTGGCTTACATGTCAACTAGTAAGCCTCAAAATGATCTTACTAGTGAACTAGTGGGCACATTTATGGCCTTACATGTTCACTAGTAAGCGTCAAAATGATCTTACTAGTGAACTAGTGGGCACATTTATGGCCTTACATGTTCACTAGTAAGCCTCAAAATGATCTTACCAGTGAACTAGTGGGCGTTTTGCGGCTTACATGTCAACTAGTAAGCCTCAAAATGATCTTACTAGTGAACTAGTGGGGATTTTGTGGCTTACATGTCAACTAGTAAGCGTCAAAATGATCTTACTAGTGAACTAGTGGGCACATTTATGGCCTTACATGTCAACTAGTAAGCCTCAAAATGATCTTACTAGTGAACTAGTGGGCGTTTTGTGGCTTACATGTCAACTAGTAAGCCTCAAAATGATCTTACTAGTGAACTAGTGGGCACATTTATGACCTTACATGTTCACTAGTAAGCCTCAAAATGATCTTACCAGTGAACTAGTGGGGGTTTTGCGGCTTATATGTCAACTAGTAAGCCTCAAAATGATCTTACTAGTGAACTAGTGGGGATTTTGTGGCTTACATGTCAACTAGTAAGCCTCAAAATGATCTTACCAGTGAACTAGTGGGCGTTTTGTGGCTTACATGTTCACGAGTAAGCGTCAAAATGATCTTACTAGTGAACTAGTGGCCGTTTTGCGGCTTACATGTCAACAAGTAAGCCTCAAAATGATCTTACTAATGAACTAGTGGGCGTTTTGTGGCTTACATGTTCACTAGCAAGCGTCAAAATGACCTTACTAGTGAATTAGTGAGCGTTTTGTGGCTTACATGTCAACGAGTAAGCCTCAAAATGATCTTACTAGTGAACTAGTGAACATTTGTGGCTTACATGTTCACGAGTAAGCGTCAAAATGACCTTACTAGTGAACTAGTGAGCGTTTTGCGGCTTACATGTCAACTAGCAAGCCTCAAAATGATCTTACGAGTGAACTAGTGGGCACATTTATGGCCTTACATGTTCACTATTAAGAGTCAAAATGATCTTACTAGTGAACTAGTGGGCACATTTATGGCCTTACATGTTCACTAGTAAGCCTCAAAATGATCTTACTAGTGAACTAGTGGGCGTTTTGTGGCTTACATGTTCACTAGTAAGCGTCAAAATGACCTTACTAGTGAATTAGTGAGCGTTTTGTGGCTTACATGTCAACTAGTAAGCCTCAAAATGATCTTACTAGTGAACTCGTGGGCGTTTTGTGGCTTACATGTTCACTAGTAAGCCTCAAAATGATCTTACTAGTGAACAAGTGGGCGTTTTGTGGCTTACATCTTCACTCGTTAGCCTCAAAATGATCTTACTAGTGAACTAGTGGGCGTTTTGTGGCTTACATGTTCACTAGTAAGCCTCAAAATGATCTTACCAGTGAACTAGTGGGGGTTTTGCGGCTTATATGTCAACTAGTAAGCCTCAAAATGATCTTACTAGTGAACTAGTGGGGATTTTGTGGCTTACATGTCAACTAGTAAGCGTCAAAATGATCTTACTAGTGAACTAGTGGGCACATTTATGGCCTTACATGTTCACTAGTAAGCCTCAAAATGATCTTACCAGTGAACTAGTGGGCGTTTTGTGGCTTACATGTTCACTAGTAAGCCTCAAAATGATCTTACCAGTGAACTAGTGGGGGTTTTGCGGCGTATATGTCAACTAGTAAGCCTCAAAATGATCTTACTAGTGAACTAGTGGGGATTTTGTGGCTTACATGTCAACTAGTAAGCGTCAAAATGATCTTACTAGTGAACTAGTGGGCACATTTATGGCCTTACATGTTCACTAGTAAGCCTCAAAATGATCTTACCAGTGAACTAGTGGGCGTTTTGTGGCTTACATGTTCACGAGTAAGTGTCAAAATGATCTTACTAGTGAACTAGTGGCCGTTTTGCGGCTTACATGTCAACAAGTAAGCCTCAAAATGATCTTACTAATGAACTAGTGGGCGTTTTGTGGCTTACATGTTCACTAGTAAGCGTCAAAATGACCTTACTAGTGAATTAGTGAGTGTTTTGTGGCTTACGTGTCAACGAGTAAGCCTCGAAATGATCTTACTAGTGAACTAGTGGGCGTTTTGCGGCTTGCATGTCAACTAGTAAGCCTCAAAATGATCTTACGAGTGAACTAGTGGGTGTTTTGCGGCTTACATGTCAACAAGTAAGCCTCAAAATGATCTTACTAGTGAACTAGTGGGCGTTTTGCGGCTTACATGTTAACTAGTAAGCGTCAAAATGACCTTACTAGTGAACTAGTGACAATTTGTGGCTTAAAAGTTCACGAGTAAGCGTCAAAATGACCTTACTAGTGAACTAGTGAGCGTTTTGCGGCTTACATGTCAACTAGCAAGCCTCAAAATGATCTTACGAGTGAGCTAAGGGGCGTATTGCGGCTTATATGTCACCTAGTAAGCCTCAAAATGATCTTACTAGTGAACTAGTGGGCACATTTATGGCCTTACATGTTCACTATTAAGAGTCAAAATGATCTTACTAGTGAACTAGTGGGCACATTTATGACCTTACATGTTCACTAGTAAGCCTCAAAATGATCTTACCAGTGAACTAGTGGGGGTTTTGCGGCTTATATGTCAACTAGTAAGCCTCAAAATGATCTTACTAGTGAACTAGTGGGGATTTTGTGGCTTACATGTCAACTAGTAAGCCTCAAAATGATCTTACCAGTGAACTAGTGGGCGTTTTGTGGCTTACATGTTCACGAGTAAGCGTCAAAATGATCTTACTAGTGAACTAGTGGCCGTTTTGCGGCTTACATGTCAACAAGTAAGCCTCAAAATGATCTTACTAATGAACTAGTGGGCGTTTTGTGGCTTACATGTTCACTAGTAAGCGTCAAAATGACCTTACTAGTGAATTAGTGAGCGTTTTGTGGCTTACATGTCAACGAGTAAGCCTCAAAATGATCTTACTAGTGAACTAGTGAACATTTGTGGCTTACATGTTCACGAGTAAGCGTCAAAATGACCTTACTAGTGAACTAGTGAGCGTTTTGCGGCTTACATGTCAACTAGCAAGCCTCAAAATGATCTTACGAGTGAACTAGTGGGCACATTTATGGCCTTACATGTTCACTATTAAGAGTCAAAATGATCTTACTAGTGAACTAGTGGGCACATTTATGGCCTTACATGTTCACTAGTAAGCCTCAAAATGATCTTACTAGTGAACTAGTGGGCGTTTTGTGGCTTACATGTTCACTAGTAAGCGTCAAAATGACCTTACTAGTGAATTAGTGAGCGTTTTGTGGCTTACATGTCAACTAGTAAGCCTCAAAATGATCTTACTAGTGAACTCGTGGGCGTTTTGTGGCTTACATGTTCACTAGTAAGCCTCAAAATGATCTTACTAGTGAACAAGTGGGCGTTTTGTGGCTTACATCTTCACTCGTTAGCCTCAAAATGATCTTACTAGTGAACTAGTGGGCGTTTTGTGGCTTACATGTTCACTAGTAAGCCTCAAAATGATCTTACCAGTGAACTAGTGGGGGTTTTGCGGCTTATATGTCAACTAGTAAGCCTCAAAATGATCTTACTAGTGAACTAGTGGGGATTTTGTGGCTTACATGTCAACTAGTAAGCGTCAAAATGATCTTACTAGTGAACTAGTGGGCACATTTATGGCCTTACATGTTCACTATTAAGCCTCAAAATGATCTTACCAGTGAACTAGTGGGCGTTTTGTGGCTTACATGTTCACTAGTAAGCCTCAAAATGATCTTACCAGTGAACTAGTGGGGGTTTTGCGGCGTATATGTCAACTAGTAAGCCTCAAAATGATCTTACTAGTGAACTAGTGGGGATTTTGTGGCTTACATGTCAACTAGTAAGCGTCAAAATGATCTTACTAGTGAACTAGTGGGCACATTTATGGCCTTACATGTTCACTAGTAAGCCTCAAAATGATCTTACCAGTGAACTAGTGGGCGTTTTGTGGCTTACATGTTCACGAGTAAGTGTCAAAATGATCTTACTAGTGAACTAGTGGCCGTTTTGCGGCTTACATGTCAACAAGTAAGCCTCAAAATGATCTTACTAATGAACTAGTGGGCGTTTTGTGGCTTACATGTTCACTAGTAAGCGTCAAAATGACCTTACTAGTGAATTAGTGAGTGTTTTGTGGCTTACATGTCAACGAGTAAGCCTCGAAATGATCTTACTAGTGAACTAGTGGGCGTTTTGCGGCTTGCATGTCAACTAGTAAGCCTCAAAATGATCTTACGAGTGAACTAGTGGGTGTTTTGCGGCTTACATGTCAACAAGTAAGCCTCAAAATGATCTTACTAGTGAACTAGTGGGCGTTTTGCGGCTTACATGTTAACTAGTAAGCGTCAAAATGACCTTACTAGTGAACTAGTGACAATTTGTGGCTTAAAAGTTCACGAGTAAGCGTCAAAATGACCTTACTAGTGAACTAGTGAGCGTTTTGCGGCTTACATGTCAACTAGCAAGCCTCAAAATGATCTTACGAGTGAGCTAAGGGGCGTATTGCGGCTTATATGTCACCTAGTAAGCCTCAAAATGATCTTACTAGTGAACTAGTGGGCACATTTATGGCCTTACATGTTCACTATTAAGAGTCAAAATGATCTTACTAGTGAACTAGTGGGCACATTTATGGCCTTACATGTTCACTAGTAAGCGTCAAAATGATCTTACTAGTGAACAAGTGGGCATTTTGTGGCTTACATCTTCACTAGTAAGCCTCAAAATGATCTTACTAGAGAACTAGTGGGAATTTTGTGGCTTACATGTCAACTAGTAAGCCTCAAAATGATCTTACTAGTGAACTAATGGGCACATTTATGGCCTTACATGTTCACTAGTAAGCGTCAAAATGATCTTACTAGTGAACTAGTGGGCGTTTTGCGGCTTACATGTCAACTAGTAAGCCTCAAAATGATCTTACTAGTGAACTAGTGGGCATTTTGTGGCTTACATGTCAACTAGTAAGCCTCAAAATGATCTTACCAGTGAACTAGTGGGCACATTTATGGCCTTACATGTTCACCAGTAAGCCTCAAAATGATCTTACCAGTGAACTAGTGGGCGTTTTGTGGCTTACATGTTGACGTAAAAGCGTCAAAATGATCTTACTAGTGAACTGGTGGCCGTTTTGCGGCTTACATGTTCACTAGTAAGCGTCAAAATGACCTTACTAGTGAATTAGTGAGCGTTTTGTGGCTTACATGTCAACGAGTAAGACTCAAAATGATCTTACTAGTGAACTAGTGGGCACATTTATGGCCTTACATGTTCACTAGTAAGCGTCAAAATGATCTTACTAGTGAACTAGTGGGCGTTTTGCGGCTTGCATGTCAACTAGTAAGCCTCAAAATGATCTTACGAGTGAACTAGTGGGCGTTTTGTGGCTTACATGTTCACTAGTAAGCCTCAAAATGATCTTACCAGTGAACTAGTGGGGGTTTTGCGGCTTATATGTCAACTAGTAAGCCTCAAAATGATCTTACTAGTGAACTAGTGGGGATTTTGTGGCTTACATGTCAACTAGTAAGCGTCAAAATGATCTTACTAGTGAACTAGTGGGCACATTTATGGCCTTACATGTTCACTATTAAGCCTCAAAATGATCTTACCAGTGAACTAGTGGGCGTTTTGTGGCTTACATGTTCACTAGTAAGCCTCAAAATGATCTTACCAGTGAACTAGTGGGGGTTTTGCGGCGTATATGTCAACTAGTAAGCCTCAAAATGATCTTACTAGTGAACTAGTGGGGATTTTGTGGCTTACATGTCAACTAGTAAGCGTCAAAATGATCTTACTAGTGAACTAGTGGGCACATTTATGGCCTTACATGTTCACTAGTAAGCCTCAAAATGATCTTACCAGTGAACTAGTGGGCGTTTTGTGGCTTACATGTTCACGAGTAAGTGTCAAAATGATCTTACTAGTGAACTAGTGGCCGTTTTGCGGCTTACATGTCAACAAGTAAGCCTCAAAATGATCTTACTAATGAACTAGTGGGCGTTTTGTGGCTTACATGTTCACTAGTAAGCGTCAAAATGACCTTACTAGTGAATTAGTGAGTGTTTTGTGGCTTACATGTCAACGAGTAAGCCTCGAAATGATCTTACTAGTGAACTAGTGGGCGTTTTGCGGCTTGCATGTCAACTAGTAAGCCTCAAAATGATCTTACGAGTGAACTAGTGGGTGTTTTGCGGCTTACATGTCAACAAGTAAGCCTCAAAATGATCTTACTAGTGAACTAGTGGGCGTTTTGCGGCTTACATGTTAACTAGTAAGCGTCAAAATGACCTTACTAGTGAACTAGTGACAATTTGTGGCTTAAAAGTTCACGAGTAAGCGTCAAAATGACCTTACTAGTGAACTAGTGAGCGTTTTGCGGCTTACATGTCAACTAGCAAGCCTCAAAATGATCTTACGAGTGAGCTAAGGGGCGTATTGCGGCTTATATGTCACCTAGTAAGCCTCAAAATGATCTTACTAGTGAACTAGTGGGCACATTTATGGCCTTACATGTTCACTATTAAGAGTCAAAATGATCTTACTAGTGAACTAGTGGGCACATTTATGGCCTTACATGTTCACTAGTAAGCGTCAAAATGATCTTACTAGTGAACAAGTGGGCATTTTGTGGCTTACATCTTCACTAGTAAGCCTCAAAATGATCTTACTAGAGAACTAGTGGGAATTTTGTGGCTTACATGTCAACTAGTAAGCCTCAAAATGATCTTACTAGTGAACTAATGGGCACATTTATGGCCTTACATGTTCACTAGTAAGCGTCAAAATGATCTTACTAGTGAACTAGTGGGCGTTTTGCGGCTTACATGTCAACTAGTAAGCCTCAAAATGATCTTACTAGTGAACTAGTGGGCATTTTGTGGCTTACATGTCAACTAGTAAGCCTCAAAATGATCTTACCAGTGAACTAGTGGGCACATTTATGGCCTTACATGTTCACCAGTAAGCCTCAAAATGATCTTACCAGTGAACTAGTGGGCGTTTTGTGGCTTACATGTTGACGTGTAAGCGTCAAAATGATCTTACTAGTGAACTGGTGGCCGTTTTGCGGCTTACATGTTCACTAGTAAGCGTCAAAATGACCTTACTAGTGAATTAGTGAGCGTTTTGTGGCTTACATGTCAACGAGTAAGACTCAAAATGATCTTACTAGTGAACTAGTGGGCACATTTATGGCCTTACATGTTCACTAGTAAGCGTCAAAATGATCTTACTAGTGAACTAGTGGGCGTTTTGCGGCTTGCATGTCAACTAGTAAGCCTCAAAATGATCTTACGAGTGAACTAGTGGGTGTTTTGCGGCTTACATGTCAACAAGTAAGCCTCAAAATGATCTTACTAGTGAACTAGTGGGCGTTTTGTGCTTACATGTTAACTAGTAAGCGTCAAAATGACCTTACTAGTGAACTAGTGACAATTTGTGGCTTACATGTTCACTAGTAAGCGTCAAAATGACCTTACTAGTGAATTAGTGAGCGTTTTGTGGCTTACATGTCAACGAGTAAGCCTCAAAATGATCTTACTAGTGAACTAGTGGGCACATTTATGGCCTTACATGTTCACTAGTAAGCGTCAAAATGATCTTACTAGTGAACTAGTGGGCGTTTTGCGGCTTGCATGTCAACTAGTAAGCCTCAAAATGATCTTACGAGTGAACTAGTGGGTGTTTTGCGGCTTACATGTCAACAAGTAAGCCTCAAAATGATCTTACTAGTGCACTAGTGGGCGTTTTGTGGCTTACATGTTAACTAGTAAGCGTCAAAATGACCTTACTAGTGAACTAGTGACAATTTGTGGCTTACATGTTCACGAGTAAGCGTCAAAATGACCTTACTAGTGAACTAGTGAGCGCTTTGCGGCTTACATGTCAACTAGCAAGCCTCAAAATGATCTTACTAGTGAACTAGTGGGCACATTTATGGCCTTACATGTTCACTATTAAGAGTCAAAATGATCTTACTAGTGAACTAGTGGGCACATTTATGGCCTTACATGTTCACTAGTAAGCGTCAAAATGATCTTACGAGTGAGCTAAGGGGCGTTTTGCGGCTTATATGTCAACTAGTAAGCCTCAAAATGATCTTACTAGTGAACTAGTGGGCACATTTATGGCCTTACATGTTCACTATTAAGAGTCAAAATGATCTTACTAGTGAACTAGTGGGCACATTTATGGCCTTACATGTTCACTAGTAAGCGTCAAAATGATCTTACCAGTGAACTAGTGGGCACGTTTATGGCCTTACATGTTCACTAGGAAGCGTGAAAATGATCTTCATCGTGAACTAGTGGGCGTTTTGCGGCTTTCATGTCAACTAGTAAGCCTCAAAATGATGTTACGAGTGAGCTAGTGGGCATTTTGCGGCTTACATGTCAACTAGTAAGCCTCAAAATGATCTTAATAGTGAACTAGTGGGTTCTTTTGTGGCTTACATGTTCACTAGTAAGCGTCACAATGACCTTACTTGTGAACTAGTGAGCGTTTTGTGGCTTACATGTTCACTATTAAGCCTCACAATGATCTTACTAGTGAACTAGTGGGCGTTTTGTGGCTTACATTTCAAATAGCAAGCCTCAAAATGATCTTACTAGTGAACTAGTGGGCACATTTATGGCCTTACATGTTCACTAGTAAGCCTCAAAATGATCTTACCAGTGAACTAGTGGGCTTTTTGTGGCTTACATGTAAACTAGTAAGCCTCAAAATGATCTTACCAGTGAACTAGTGGGCGTTTTGCGGCTTACATGTAAACTAGTAAGTCTCAAAATGATCTTACCAGTGAACTAGTGGGCACATTTATGGCCTTACATGTTCACCAGTAAGCCTCAAAATGATCTTACCAGTGAACTAGTGGGCGTTTTGTGGCTTACATGTTGACGAGTAAGCGTCAAAATGATCTTACTAGTGAACTGGTGGCCGTTTTGCGGCTTACATGTCACCAAGTAAGCCTCAAAATGATCTTACTAATAAACTAGTGGGCGTTTTGTGGCTTACATGTTCACTAGTAAGCGTCAAAATGACCTTACTAGTGAATTAGTGAGCGTTTTGTGGCTTACATGTCAACGAGTAAGCCTCAAAATGATCTTACTAGTGAACTAGTGGGCACATTTATGGCCTTACATGTTCACTAGTAAGCGTCAAAATGATCTTACTAGTGAACTAGTGGGCGTTTTGCGGCTTGCATGTCAACTAGTAAGCCTCAAAATGATCTTACGAGTGAACTAGTGGGTGTTTTGCGGCTTACATGTCAACAAGTAACCCTCAAAATGATCTTACTAGTGAACTAGTGGGCGTTTTGTGGCTTACATGTTAACTAGTAAGCGTCAAAATGACCTTACTAGTGAACTAGTGACAATTTGTGGCTTACATGTTCACTAGTAAGCGTCAAAATGACCTTACTAGTGAATTAGTGAGCGTTTTGTGGCTTACATGTCAACGAGTAAGCCTCAAAATGATCTTACTAGTGAACTAGTGGGCACACTTATGGCCTTACATGTTCACTAGTAAGCGTCAAAATGATCTTACTAGTGAACTAGTGGGTGTTTTGCGGCTTACATGTCAACAAGTAAGCCTCAAAATGATCTTACTAGTGAACTAGTGGGTGTTTTGCGGCTTACATGTCAACAAGTAAGCCTCAAAATGATCTTACTAGTGAACTAGTGGGCGTTTTGTGGCTTACATGTTAACTAGTAAGCGTCAAAATGACCTTACTAGTGAACTAGTGACAATTTGTGGCTTACATGTTCACTAGTAAGCGTCAAAATGAACTTACTAGTGAATTAGTGAGCGTTTTGTGGCTTACATGTCAACGAGTAAGCCTCAAAATGATCTTACTAGTGAACTAGTGGGCACATTTATGGCCTTACATGTTCACTAGTAAGCGTCAAAATGATCTTACTAGTGAACTAGTGGGCGTTTTGCGGCTTGCATGTCAACTAGTAAGCCTCAAAATGATCTTACGAGTGAACTAGTGGGTGTTTTGCGGCTTACATGTCAACAAGTAAGCCTCAAAATGATCTTACTAGTGAACTAGTGGGCGTTTTGTGGCTTACATGTTAACTAGTAAGCGTCAAAATGACCTTACTAGTGAACTAGTGACAATTTGTGGCTTACATGTTCACGAGTAAGCGTCAAAATGACCTTACTAGTGAACTAGTGAGCGCTTTGCGGCTTACATGTCAACTAGCAAGCCTCAAAATGATCTTACTAGTGAACTAGTGGGCACATTTATGGCCTTACATGTTAACTATTAAGAGTCAAAATGATCTTACTAGTGAACTAGTGGGCACATTTATGGCCTTACATGTTCACTAGTAAGCGTCAAAATGATCTTACGAGTGAACTAGTGGGCACATTTATGGCCTTACATGTTCACTAGTAAGCGTCAAAATGATCTTACGAGTGAGCTAAGGGGCGTTTTGCGGCTTATATGTCAACTAGTAAGCCTCAAAATGATCTTACTAGTGAACTAGTGGGCACATTTATGGCCTTACATGTTCACTATTAAGAGTCAAAATGATCTTACTAGTGAACTAGTGGGCACATTTATGGCCTTACATGTTCAATAGTAAGCGTCAAAATGATCTTACCAGTGAACTAGTGGGCACGTTTATGGCCTTACATGTTCACTAGGAAGCGTGAAAATGATCTTCATTGTGAACTAGTGGGCGTTTTGCGGCTTTCATGTCAACTAGTAAGCCTCAAAATGATGTTACGAGTGAGCTAGTGGGCATTTTGCGGCTTACATGTCAACTAGTAAGCCTCAAAATGATCTTAATAGTGAACTAGTGGGTTCTTTTGTGGCTTACATGTTCACTAGTAAGTGTCACAATGACCTTACTTGTGAACTAGTGAGCGTTTTGTGGCTTACATGTTCACTATTAAGCCTCACAATGATCTTACTAGTGAACTAGTGGGCGTTTTGTGGCTTACATGTCAAATAGCAAGCCTCAAAATGATCTTACTAGTGAACTAGTGGGCACATTTATGGCCTTACATGTTCACTAGTAAGCCTCAAAATGATCTTACCAGTGAACTAGTGGGCTTTTTGCGGCTTACATGTAAACTAGTAAGCCTCAAAATGATCTTACCAGTGAACTAGTGGGCGTTTTGCGGCTTACATGTAAACTAGTAAGCCTCAAAATGATCTTACCAGTGAACTAGTGGGCACATTTATGGCCTTACATGTTCACCAGTAAGCCTCAAAATGATCTTACCAGTGAACTAGTGGGCGTTTTGTGGCTTACATGTTGACGAGTAAGCGTCAAAATGATCTTACTAGTGAACTGGTGGCCGTTTTGCGGCTTACATGTCACCAAGTAAGCCTCAAAATGATCTTACTAATAAACTAGTGGGCGTTTTGTGGCTTACATGTTCACTAGTAAGCGTCAAAATGACCTTACTAGTGAATTAGTGAGCGTTTTGTGGCTTACATGTCAACGAGTAAGCCTCAAAATGATCTTACTAGTGAACTAGTGGGCACATTTATGGCCTTACATGTTCACTAGTAAGCGTCAAAATGATCTTACTAGTGAACTAGTTTGCGTTTTGCGGCTTGCATGTCAACTAGTAAGCCTCAAAATGATCTTACGAGTGAACTAGTGGGTGTTTTGCGGCTTACATGTCAACAAGTAACCCTCAAAATGATCTTACTAGTGAACTAGTGGGCGTTTTGTGGCTTACATGTTAACTAGTAAGCGTCAAAATGACCTTACTAGTGAACTAGTGACAATTTGTGGCTTACATGTTCACTAGTAAGCGTCAAAATGACCTTACTAGTGAATTAGTGAGCGTTTTGTGGCTTACATGTCAACGAGTAAGCCTCAAAATGATCTTACTAGTGAACTAGTGGGCACACTTATGGCCTTACATGTTCACTAGTAAGCGTCAAAATGATCTTACTAGTGAACTAGTGGGCGTTTTGCGGCTTGCATGTCAACTAGTAAGCCTCAAAATGATCTTACGAGTGAACTAGTGGGTGTTTTGCGGCTTACATGTCAACAAGTAAGCCTCAAAATGATCTTACTAGTGAACTAGTGGGCGTTTTGTGGCTTACATGTTAACTAGTAAGCGTCAAAATGACCTTACTAGTGAACTAGTGACAATTTGTGGCTTACATGTTCACGAGTAAGCGTCAAAATGACCTTACTAGTGAACTAGTGAGCGCTTTGCGGCTTACATGTCAACTAGCAAGCCTCAAAATGATCTTACTAGTGAACTAGTGGGCACATTTATGGCCTTACATGTTCACTATTAAGAGTCAAAATGATCTTACTAGTGAACTAGTGGGCACATTTATGGCCTTACATGTTCACTAGTAAGCGTAAAAATGATCTTACGAGTGAGCTAAGGGGCGTTTTGTGGCTTATATGTCAACTAGTAAGCCTCAAAATGATCTTACTAGTGAACTAGTGGGCACATTTATGGCCTTATATGTTCACTAGTAAGCGTCAAAATGATCTTACTAGTGAACAAGTGGGCGTTTTGTGGCTTACATCTTCACTAGTAAGCCTCAAAATGATCATACTAGAGAACTAGTGGGCATTTTGTGGCTTACATGTCAACTAGTAAGCCTCAAAATCATCTTACTAGTGAACTAATGGGCACATTTATGGCCTTACATGTTCACTAGTAAGCGTCAAAATGATCTTACCAGTGAACTAGTGGGCACGTTTATGGCCTTACATGTTCACTAGGAAGCGTGAAAATGATCTTCATCGTGAACTAGTGGGCGTTTTGCGGCTTTCATGTCAACTAGTAAGCCTCAAAATGATGTTACGAGTGAGCTAGTGGGCATTTTGCGGCTTACATATCAACTAGTAAGCCTCAAAATGATCTTAATAGTGAACTAGTGGGTTCTTTTGTGGCTTACATGTTCACTAGTAAGCGTCACAATGACCTTACTTGTGAACTAGTGAGCGTTTTGTGGCTTACATGTTCACTATTAAGCCTCACAATGATCTTACTAGTGAACTAGTGGGCGTTTTGTGGCTTACATGTCAAATAGCAAGCCTCAAAATGATCTTACTAGTGAACTAGTGGGCACATTTATGGCCTTACATGTTCACTAGTAAGCCTCAAAATGATCTTACCAGTGAACTAGTGGGCGTTTTGCGGCTTACATGTAAACTAGTAAGCCTCAAAATGATCTTACTAGTGAACTAGTGGGCATTTTGTGGCTTACATGTCAACTAGTAAGCCTAAAAATGATCTTACTAGTGAACTAGTGGGCACATTTATGGCCTTAAATGTTCACTAGTAAGCCTCAAAATGATCTTACTAGTGAACTAGTGGGCGTTTTGTGGCTTACATGTTCACGAGTAAGGGTCAAAATGATCTTATTAGTGAACTAGTGGGCGTTTTGCGGCTTGCATGTCAACTAGTAAGCCTCAAAATGATCTTACGAGTGAACTAGTGGGCGTTTTGCGGCTTACATGTCAACAAGTAAGCCTCAAAATGATCTTACTAATGAACTAGTGGGCGTTTTGCGGTTTACATGTCAAGTACTAAGCCTCAAAATGACCCTACTAGTGAACTAGTGGGCACATTTATGGCCTTACATGTTCACTAGTAAGCCTCAAAATGATCTTACTAGTGAAGCGTTTTGTGGCTTACATGTTCACTAGTAAGTGTCAAAATGACCTTACTAGTGAACTAGTGAGTGTTTTGTGGCTTACATGTTCACTAGTAGGCGTCAAAATGATCTTACTAGTGAACTAGTGGGCATATTTATGGCCTTACATGTTCACTAGTAAGCCTCAAAATGATCTTACTAGTGAACTAGTGGGCGTTCTGTGGCTTACATGTTCACGGGTAAGCGTCAAAATGATTTTACTAGTGAACTAGTGGCCGTTTTGTGGCTTACATGTTCACTAGTAAGCCTCAAAATGATCTTACTAGTGAACTAGTGGGCGTTTTGTGGCTTACATGTTAACTAGTAAGCGTCAAAATGACCTTACTAGTGAACTAGTGACAATTTGTGGCTTACATGTTCACGAGTAAGCGTCAAAATGACCTTACTAGTGAACTAGTGAGCGTTTTGTGGCTTACATGTTCACTAGTAAGCCTCAAAATGATCTTACGAGTGAGCTAAGGGGCGTTTTGTGGCTTATATGTCAACTAGTAAGCCTCAAAATGATCTTACTAGTGAACTAGTGGGCACATTTATGGCCTTACATGTTCACTACTAAGAGTCAAAATGATCTTACTAGTGAACTAGTAGGCACATTTATGGCCTTACATGTTCACTAGTAAGCGTCAAAATGATCTTACTAGTGAACTAGTGGGCGTTTTGTGGCTTACATGTTCACTAGTAAGCCTCAAAATGATCTTACTAGTGAACTAGTGGGCGTTTTGTGGCTTACATGTCAACTAGTTAGCCTCAAAATGATCTTACTAGTGAACTAGTCGGCACATTTATGGCGTTACATGTTCACTAGTAAGCCTCAAAATGATCTTACCAGTGAACTAGTGGGGGTTTTGCGGCTTATATATCAACTAGTAAGCCTCAAAATGATCTTACTAGTGAACTAGTGGGGATTTTGTGGCTTACATGTCAACTAGTAAGCCTCAAAATAATCTTACCAGTGAACTAGTGGGCACATTTATGGCCTTACATGTTCACCAGTAAGCCTCAAAATGATCTTACCAGTGAACTAGTGGGCGTTTTGTGGTTTACATGTTCACTAGTAAGCGTCAAAATGATCTTACTAGTGAACTACTGGCCGTTTTGCGGCTTACATGTCAATAAGTAAGCCTCAAAATGATCTTACTAATGAACTAGTGGGCGTTTTGTGGCTTACACGTTCACTAGTAAGCGTCAAAATGACCTTACTAGTGAATTAGTGAGCGTTTTGTGGCTTACATGTCAACGAGTAAGCCTCAACATGATCTTACTAGTGAACTAGTGGGCACATTTATGGCCTTACATGTTCACTATTAAGTCAAAATGATCTTACTAGTGAACTAGTGGGCACAATTATGGCCTTACATGTTCACTAGTAAGCGTCAAAATGATCTTACTAGTGAACAAGTGGGCGTTTTGTGGCTTACATCTTCACTAGTAAGCCTCAAAATGATCTTACTAGAGAACTAGTGGGCATTTTGTGGCTTACATGTCAACTAGTAAGCCTCAAAATTATCTTACTAGTGAACTAGTGGACACATTTATGGCCTTACATGTTCACTAGTAAGCCTCAAAATGATCTTACTAGTGAACTAGTGGGCACGTTTATGGCCTTACATGTTCACTAGTAAGCGTGAAAATGATCTTCATCGTGAACTAGTGGGCGTTTTGCGGCTTACATGTCAACTAGTAAGCCTCAAAATGATCTTACGAGTGAGCTAGTGGGCGTTTTGTGGCTTACATGTCAACTAGTAAGCCTCAAAATGATCTTACTAGTGAACTAGTGGACACATTTATGGCCTTACATGTTCACTAGTAAGCCTCAAAATGATCTTACTAGTGAACTAGTGGGCGTTTTGTGGCTTACATGTTCATGAGTAAGCGTCAAAATGATCTTACTAGTGAACTAGTGGGCGTTTTGCGGCTTGCATGTCAACTAGTAAGCCTCAAAATGATCTTACGAGTGAACTATTGGGCGTTTGGCGGCTTACATGTCAACAAGTAAGCCTCAAAATGATCTTACTAATGAACTAGTGGGTGTTTTGTGGCTTACATGTTCACTAGTAAGCGTCAAAATGACCTTACTAGTGAATTAGTGAGCGTTTTGTGGCTTACATGTCAACTAGTAAGCCTCAAAATGATCTTACTGGTGAACTAGTGGTTGTTTTGTGGCTTACATGTTCACTACTAAGCCTCAAAATGATCTTACTAGTGAACTAGTGGGCACATTTATGGCCTTACATGTTCACTAGTAGGCCTCAAAATGATCTTACCAGTGAACTAGTGGGCGTTTTGCGGCTTACATGTCAACTAGTAAGCCTCAAAATGATCTTACTAGTGAACTAGTGGGCGTTTTGTGGCTTACATGTTCACTAGTAAGACTCAAAATGATCTTGCTAGTGAACTAGTGGGCGTTTTGTGGCTTACATCTTCACTCGTTACCCTCAAAATGATCTTACTAGTGAACTAGTGAGCGTTTTGTGGCTTACATGTCAACTAGTAAGCCTCAAAATGATCTTACCAGTGAACTAGTGGGCGTTTTGTGGTTTACATGTTCACTAGTAAGCGTCAAAATGATCTTACTAGTGAACTACTGGCCGTTTTGCGGCTTACATGTCAATAAGTAAGCCTCAAAATGATCTTACTAATGAACTAGTGGGCGTTTTGTGGCTTACACGTTCACTAGTAAGCGTCAAAATGACCTTACTAGTGAATTAGTGAGCGTTTTGTGGCTTACATGTCAACGAGTAAGCCTCAAAATGATCTTACTAGTGAACTAGTGGGCACATTTATGGCCTTACATGTTCACTATTAAGAGTCAAAATGATCTTACTAGTGAACTAGTGGGCACAATTATGGCCTTACATGTTCACTAGTAAGCGTCAAAATGATCTTACTAGTGAACAAGTGGGCGTTTTGTGGCTTACATCTTCACTAGTAAGCCTCAAAATGATCTTACTAGAGAACTAGTGGGCATTTTGTGGCTTACATGTCAACTAGTAAGCCTCAAAATTATCTTACTAGTGAACTAATGGGCACATTTATGGCCTTACATGTCCACTAGTAAGCGTCAAAATGATCTTACTAGTGAACTAGTGGGCACGTTTATGGCCTTACATGTTCACTAGTAAGCGTGAAAATGATCTTCATCGTGAACTTGTGGGCGTTTTGCGGCTTACATGTCAACTAGTAAGCCTCAAAATGATCTTACGAGTGAGCTAGTGGGCGTTTTGTGGCTTACATGTCAACTAGTAAGCCTCAAAATGATCTTACTAGTGAACTAGTGGACACATTTATGGCCTTACATGTTCACTAGTAAGCCTCAAAATGATCTTACTAGTGAACTAGTGGGCGTTTTGTGGCTTACATGTTCATGAGTAAGCGTCAAAATGATCTTACTAGTGAACTAGTGGGCGTTTTGCGGCTTGCATGTCAACTAGTAAGCCTCAAAATGATCTTACGAGTGAACTATTGGGCGTTTGGCGGCTTACATATCAACAAGTAAGCCTCAAAATGATCTTACTAATGAACTAGTGGGTGTTTTGTGGCTTACATGTTCACTAGTAAGCGTCAAAATGACCTTACTAGTGAATTAGTGAGCGTTTTGTGGCTTACATGTCAACTAGTAAGCCTCAAAATGATCTTACTAGTGAACTAGTGGTTGTTTTGTGGCTTACATGTTCACTACTAAGCCTCAAAATGATCTTATAGTGAACTAGTGGGCACATTTATGGCCTTACATGTTCACTAGTAGGCCTCAAAATGATCTTACCAGTGAACTAGTGGGCGTTTTGCGGCTTACATGTCAACTAGCAAGCCTCAAAATGATCTTACTAGTGAACTCGTGGGCGTTTTGTGGCTTACATGTTCACTAGTAAGCCTCAAAATGATCTTACGAGTGAACTAGTGGGCACATTTATGGCCTTACATGTTCACTAGTAGGCCTCAAAATGATCTTACCAGTGAACTAGTGGGCGTTTTGCGGCTTACATGTCAACTAGCAAGCCTCAAAATGATCTTACTAGTGAACTAGTGGGCATTTTGTGGCTTACATGTCAACTAGTAAGCCTCAAAATGATCTTACTAGTGAACTAGTGGGCACATTTATGGCCTTTAATGTTCACTAGTAAGCCTCAAAATGATCTTACTAGTGAACTAGTGGGGGTTTTGTGGCTTACATGTTCACGAGTAAGCCTCAAAATGATCTTACGAATGAACTAGTGGGCGTTTTGCGGCTTACATGTCAACAAGTAAGCCTCAAAATGATCTTACTAGTGAACTAGTGGGCACATTTATGGCCTTACATGTTCACTTGTAAGCCTCAAAATGATCTTACTAGTGAACTAGTGGGCGTTTTGTGGCTGACATGTTCACTAGTAAGCGTCACAATGACCTTACTAGTGAACTAGTGAGCGTTTTGTGGCTTCCATGTTCACTAGTAAGTGTCAAAATGACGTTACTAGTGAACTAGTGAGTGTTTTGTGGCTGACATGTTCACTAGTAAGCGTCAAAATGACCTTACTAGTGAACTAGTGACAATTTGTGGCTTACATGTTCACGATTAAGTGTCAAAATGACCTTACTAGTGAACTAGTGAGCGTTTTGTGGCTTACATGTTCACTAGTAAGCCTCAAAATGATCTTACGAGTGAGCTAAGGGGCGTTTTGTGGCTTACATGTCAACTAGTAAGCCTCAAAATGATCTTACTAGTGAACTAGTGGGCGTTTTGTGGCTTACATGTTCACTAGTAAGACTCAAAATGATCTTGCTAGTGAACTAGTGGGCGTTTTGTGGCTTACATCTTCACTCGTTACCCTCAAAATGATCTTACTAGTGAACTAGTGAGCGTTTTGTGGCTTACATGTCAACTAGTAAGCCTCAAAATGATCTTACTAGTGAACTAGTGGACACATTTATGGCCTTACATGTTCACTAGTAAGCCTCAAAATGATCTTACTAGTGAACTAGTGGGCGTTTTGTGGCTTACATGTTCATGAGTAAGCGTCAAAATGATCTTACTAGTGCACTAGTGGGCGTTTTGCGGCTTGCATGTCAACTAGTAAGCCTCAAAATGATCTTACGAGTGAACTAGTGGGCGTTTGGCGGCTTACATGTCAACAAGTAAGCCTCAAAATGATCTTACTAATGAACTAGTGGGTGTTTTGTGGCTTACATGTTCACTAGTAAGCGTCAAAATGACCTTACTAGTGAATTAGTGAGCGTTCTGTGGCTTACATGTCAACTAGTAAGCCTCAAAATGATCTTACTAGTGAACTAGTGGTTGTTTTGTGGCTTACATGTTCACGAGTAAGCCTCAAAATGATCTTACTAGTGAACTAGTGGGCACATTTATGGCCTTACATGTTCACTAGTAAGCGTCAAAATGATCTTACTAGTGAACTAGTGGGCATTTTGTGGCTTACATGTCAACTAGTAAGCCTCAAAATGATCTTACTAGTGAACTAGTGGGCGTTTTGTGGCTTACATGTTCACTAGTAAGTGTCAAAATGACCTTACTAGTTAACTAGTGAGTGTTTTGTGGCTTACATGTTCACTAGTAGGCGTCAAAATGATCTTACTAGTGAACTAGTGGGCGTTTTGTGGCTTACATGTTCACGAGTAAGCGTCAAAATGATCTTACTAGTGAACTAGTGGGCGTTTTGCGGCTTACATGTCAACTACTAAGCCTCACAATGATCTTACTAGTGAACTAGTGGGCATTTTGTGGCTTACATGTCAACTACTAAGCCTCAAAATGATCTTACTAGTGAACTAGTGGGCACATTTATGGCCTTACATGTTCACTTGTAAGCCTCAAAATGATCTTACTAGTGAACTAATGAGCGTTTTGTGGCTTACATGTTCACTAGTAAGTGTCAAAATGACCTTACTGGTGAACTAGTGAGTGTTTTGTGGCTTACATGTTCACTAGTAAGCCTAAAAATGATCTTACCAGTGAACTAGTGGGCGTTTTGTGGCTTACATGTTCACTAGTAAGCCTCAAAATGATCTTACTAATGAACTAGTGGGTGTTTTGTGGCTTACATGTTCACTAGTAAGCGTCAAAATGACCTTACTAGTGAATTAGTGAGCGTTTTGTGGCTTACATGTCAACTAGTAAGCCTCAAAATGATCTTACTAGTGAACTAGTGGTTGTTTTGTGGCTTACATGTTCACTACTAAGCCTCAAAATGATCTTACTAGTGAACTAGTGGGCACATTTATGGCCTTACATGTTCACTAGTAGGCCTCAAAATGATCTTACCAGTGAACTAGTGGGCGTTTTGCGGCTTACATGTCAACTAGTAAGCCTCAAAATGATCTTACTAGTGAACTAGTGGGCGTTTTGTGGCTTACATGTTCACTAGTAAGACTCAAAATGATCTTGCTAGTGAACTAGTGGGCGTTTTGTGGCTTACATCTTCACTCGTTACCCTCAAAATGATCTTACTAGTGAACTAGTGAGCGTTTTGTGGCTTACATGTCAACTAGTAAGCCTCAAAATGATCTTACCAGTGAACTAGTGGGCGTTTTGTGGTTTACATGTTCACTAGTAAGCGTCAAAATGATCTTACTAGTGAACTACTGGACGTTTTGCGGCTTACATGTCAATAAGTAAGCCTCAAAATGATCTTACTAATGAACTAGTGGGCGTTTTGTGGCTTACACGTTCACTAGTAAGCGTCAAAATGACCTTACTAGTGAATTAGTGAGCGTTTTGTGGCTTACATGTCAACGAGTAAGCCTCAAAATGATCTTACTAGTGAACTAGTGGGCACATTTATGGCCTTACATGTTCACTATTAAGAGTCAAAATGATCTTACTAGTGAACTAGTGGGCACAATTATGGCCTTACATGTTCACTAGTAAGCGTCAAAATGATCTTACTAGTGAACAAGTGGGCGTTTTGTGGCTTACATCTTCACTAGTAAGCCTCAAAATGATCTTACTAGAGAACTAGTGGGCATTTTGTGGCTTACATGTCAACTAGTAAGCCTCAAAATTATCTTACTAGTGAACTAATGGGCACATTTATGGCCTTACATGTTCACTAGTAAGCGTCAAAATGATCTTACTAGTGAACTAGTGGGCACGTTTATGGCCTTACATGTTCACTAGTAAGCGTGAAAATGATCTTCATCGTGAACTTGTGGGCGTTTTGCGGCTTACATGTCAACTAGTAAGCCTCAAAATGATCTTACGAGTGAGCTAGTGGGCGTTTTGTGGCTTACATGTCAACTAGTAAGCCTCAAAATGATCTTACTAGTGAACTAGTGGACACATTTATGGCCTTACATGTTCACTAGTAAGCCTCAAAATGATCTTACTAGTGAACTAGTGGGCGTTTTGTGGCTTACATGTTCATGAGTAAGCGTCAAAATGATCTTACTAGTGAACTAGTGGGCGTTTTGCGGCTTGCATGTCAACTAGTAAGCCTCAAAATGATCTTACGAGTGAACTATTGGGCGTTTGGCGGCTTACATATCAACAAGTAAGCCTCAAAATGATCTTACTAATGAACTAGTGGGTGTTTTGTGGCTTACATGTTCACTAGTAAGCGTCAAAATGACCTTACTAGTGAATTAGTGAGCGTTTTGTGGCTTACATGTCAACTAGTAAGCCTCAAAATGATCTTACTAGTGAACTAGTGGTTGTTTTGTGGCTTACATGTTCACTACTAAGCCTCAAAATGATCTTATAGTGAACTAGTGGGCACATTTATGGCCTTACATGTTCACTAGTAGGCCTCAAAATGATCTTACCAGTGAACTAGTGGGCGTTTTGCGGCTTACATGTCAACTAGCAAGCCTCAAAATGATCTTACTAGTGAACTCGTGGGCGTTTTGTGGCTTACATGTTCACTAGTAAGCCTCAAAATGATCTTACGAGTGAACTAGTGGGCACATTTATGGCCTTACATGTTCACTAGTAGGCCTCAAAATGATCTTACCAGTGAACTAGTGGGCGTTTTGCGGCTTACATGTCAACTAGCAAGCCTCAAAATGATCTTACTAGTGAACTAGTGGGCATTTTGTGGCTTACATGTCAACTAGTAAGCCTCAAAATGATCTTACTAGTGAACTAGTGGGCACATTTATGGCCTTTAATGTTCACTAGTAAGCCTCAAAATGATCTTACTAGTGAACTAGTGGTTGTTTTGTGGCTTACATGTTCACTACTAAGCCTCAAAATGATCTTACTAGTGAACTAGTGGGCACATTTATGGCCTTACATGTTCACTAGTAGGCCTCAAAATGATCTTACCAGTGAACTAGTGGGCGTTTTGCGGCTTACATGTCAACTAGTAAGCCTCAAAATGATCTTACTAGTGAACTAGTGGGCGTTTTGTGGCTTACATGTTCACTAGTAAGACTCAAAATGATCTTGCTAGTGAACTAGTGGGCGTTTTGTGGCTTACATCTTCACTCGTTACCCTCAAAATGATCTTACTAGTGAACTAGTGAGCGTTTTGTGGCTTACATGTCAACTAGTAAGCCTCAAAATGATCTTACCAGTGAAGTAGTGGGCGTTTTGTGGTTTACATGTTCACTAGTAAGCGTCAAAATGATCTTACTAGTGAACTACTGGCCGTTTTGCGGCTTACATGTCAATAAGTAAGCCTCAAAATGATCTTACTAATGAACTAGTGGGCGTTTTGTGGCTTACACGTTCACTAGTAAGCGTCAAAATGACCTTACTAGTGAATTAGTGAGCGTTTTGTGGCTTACATGTCAACGAGTAAGCCTCAAAATGATCTTACTAGTGAACTAGTGGGCACATTTATGGCCTTACATGTTCACTATTAAGAGTCAAAATGATCTTACTAGTGAACTAGTGGGCACAATTATGGCCTTACATGTTCACTAGTAAGCGTCAAAATGATCTTACTAGTGAACAAGTGGGCGTTTTGTGGCTTACATCTTCACTAGTAAGCCTCAAAATGATCTTACTAGAGAACTAGTGGGCATTTTGTGGCTTACATGTCAACTAGTAAGCCTCAAAATTATCTTACTAGTGAACTAATGGGCACATTTATGGCCTTACATGTTCACTAGTAAGCGTCAAAATGATCTTACTAGTGAACTAGTGGGCACGTTTATGGCCTTACATGTTCACTAGTAAGCGTGAAAATGATCTTCATCGTGAACTTGTGGGCGTTTTGCGGCTTACATGTCAACTAGTAAGCCTCAAAATGATCTTACGAGTGAGCTAGTGGGCGTTTTGTGGCTTACATGTCAACTAGTAAGCCTCAAAATGATCTTACTAGTGAACTAGTGGACACATTTATGGCCTTACATGTTCACTAGTAAGCCTCAAAATGATCTTACTAGTGAACTAGTGGGCGTTTTGTGGCTTACATGTTCATGAGTAAGCGTCAAAATGATCTTACTAGTGAACTAGTGGGCGTTTTGCGGCTTGCATGTCAACTAGTAAGCCTCAAAATGATCTTACGAGTGAACTATTGGGCGTTTGGCGGCTTACATATCAACAAGTAAGCCTCAAAATGATCTTACTAATGAACTAGTGGGTGTTTTGTGGCTTACATGTTCACTAGTAAGCGTCAAAATGACCTTACTAGTGAATTAGTGAGCGTTTTGTGGCTTACATGTCAACTAGTAAGCCTCAAAATGATCTTACTAGTGAACTAGTGGTTGTTTTGTGGCTTACATGTTCACTACTAAGCCTCAAAATGATCTTATAGTGAACTAGTGGGCACATTTATGGCCTTACATGTTCACTAGTAGGCCTCAAAATGATCTTACCAGTGAACTAGTGGGCGTTTTGCGGCTTACATGTCAACTAGCAAGCCTCAAAATGATCTTACTAGTGAACTCGTGGGCGTTTTGTGGCTTACATGTTCACTAGTAAGCCTCAAAATGATCTTACGAGTGAACTAGTGGGCACATTTATGGCCTTACATGTTCACTAGTAGGCCTCAAAATGATCTTACCAGTGAACTAGTGGGCGTTTTGCGGCTTACATGTCAACTAGCAAGCCTCAAAATGATCTTACTAGTGAACTAGTGGGCATTTTGTGGCTTACATGTCAACTAGTAAGCCTCAAAATGATCTTACTAGTGAACTAGTGGGCACATTTATGGCCTTTAATGTTCACTAGTAAGCCTCAAAATGATCTTACTAGTGAACTAGTGGGGGTTTTGTGGCTTACATGTTCACGAGTAAGCCTCAAAATGATCTTACGAATGAACTAGTGGGCGTTTTGCGGCTTACATGTCAACAAGTAAGCCTCAAAATGATCTTACTAGTGAACTAGTGGGCACATTTATGGCCTTACATGTTCACTTGTAAGCCTCAAAATGATCTTACTAGTGAACTAGTGGGCGTTTTGTGGCTGACATGTTCACTAGTAAGCGTCACAATGACCTTACTAGTGAACTAGTGAGTGTTTTGTGGCTGACATGTTCACTAGTAAGCGTCAAAATGACCTTACTAGTGAACTAGTGACAATTTGTGGCTTACATGTTCACGAGTAAGCGTCAAAATGACCTTACTAGTGAACTAGTGAGCGTTTTGTGGCTTACATGTTCACTAGTAAGCCTCAAAATGATCTTACGAGTGAGCGAAGGGGCGTTTTGTGGCTTACATGTCAACTAGTAAGCCTCAAAATGATCTTACTAGTGAACTAGTGGGCGTTTTGTGGCTTACATGTTCACTAGTAAGACTCAAAATGATCTTGCTAGTGAAGTAGTGGGCGTTTTGTGGCTTACATCTTCACTCGTTACCCTCAAAATGATCTTACTAGTGAACTAGTGAGCGTTTTGTGGCTTACATCTTCACTCGTTACCCTCAAAATGATCTTACTAGTGCACTAGTGGGCGTTTTGCGGCTTGCATGTCAACTAGTAAGCCTCAAAATGATCTTACGAGTGAACTAGTGGGCGTTTGGCGGCTTACATGTCAACAAGTAAGCCTCAAAATGATCTTACTAATGAACTAGTGGGTGTTTTGTGGCTTACATGTTCACTAGTAAGTGTCAAAATGACCTTACTAGTGAATTAGTGAGCGTTCTGTGGCTTACATGTCAACTAGTAAGCCTCAAAATGATCTTACTAGTGAACTAGTGGTTGCTTTGTGGCTTACATGTTCACTAGTAAGCCTCAAAATGATCTTACTAGTGAACTAGTGGGCACATTTATGGCCTTACATGTTCACTAGTAAGCGTCAAAATGATCTTACTAGTGAACTAGTGGGCATTTTGTGGCTTACATGTCAACTAGTAAGCCTCAAAATGATCTTACTAGTGAACTAGTGGGCGTTTTGTGGCTTACATGTTCACTAGTAAGTGTCAAAATGACCTTACTAGTTAACTAGTGAGTGTTTTGTGGCTTACATGTTCACAAGTAGGCGTCAAAATGATCTTACTAGTGAACTAGTGGGCGTTTTGTGGCTTACATGTTCACGAGTAAGCCTCAAAATGATCTTACTAGTGAACTAGTGGGCACATTTATGGCCTTACATGTTCACTAGTAAGCCTCAAAATGATCTTACTAGTGAACTAGTGGGCACATTTACGGCCTTACATGTTCACTAGTAAGCCTCAAAATGATCTTACTAGTGAACTAGTGGGCATTTTGTGGCTTACATGTCAACTAGTAAGCCTCAAAATGATCTTACTAGTGAACTAGTGAGCGTTTTGTGGCTTACATGTTCACTAGTAAGCCTCAAAATGATCCTACTAGTGAACTAGTGGGCACATTTATGGCCTTACATGTTCACTAGTAAGCCTCAAAATGATCTTACTAGTGAACTAGTGGGCACATTTACGGCCTTACATGTTCACTAGTAAGCCTCAAAATGATCTTACTAGTGAACTAGTGGGCATTTTGTGGCTTACATGTCAACTAGTAAGCCTCAAAATGATCTTACTAGTGAACTAGTGGGCACATTTATGGCCTTACATGTTCACTTGTAAGCCTCAAAATGATCTTACTAGTGAACTAGTGGGCGTTTTGTGGCTTACATGTTCACGAGTAAGCGTCAAAATGATCTTACTAGTGAACTAGTGGGCGTTTTGCGGCTTACATGTCAACTACTAAGCCTCACAATGATCTTACTAGTGAACTAGTGGGCATTTTGTGGCTTACATGTTCACTAGTAAGCCTCAAAATGATCTTACTAGTGAACTAGTGGGCGTTTTGTGGCTTACATGTTCATGAGTAAGCGTCAAAATGATCTTACTAGTGCACTAGTGGGCGTTTTGCGGCTTGCATGTCAACTAGTAAGCCTCAAAATGATCTTACGAGTGAACTAGTGGGCGTTTGGCGGCTTACATGTCAACAAGTAAGCCTCAAAATGATCTTACTAATGAACTAGTGGGTGTTTTGTGGCTTACATGTTCACTAGTAAGCGTCAAAATGACCTTACTAGTGAATTAGTGAGCGTTCTGTGGCTTACATGTCAACTAGTAAGCCTCAAAATGATCTTACTAGTGAACTAGTGGTTGTTCTGTGGCTTACATGTTCACTAGTAAGCCTCAAAATGATCTTACTAGTGAACTAGTGGGCACATTTATGGCCTTACATGTTCACTAGTAAGCGTCAAAATGATCTTACTAGTGAACTAGTGGGCATTTTGTGGCTTACATGTCAACTAGTAAGCCTCAAAATGATCTTACTAGTGAACTAGTGGGCGTTTTGTGGCTTACATGTTCACTAGTAAGTGTCAAAATGACCTTACTAGTTAACTAGTGAGTGTTTTGTGGCTTACATGTTCACTAGTAGGCGTCAAAATGATCTTACTAGTGAACTAGTGAGCGTTTTGTGGCTTACATGTTCACTAGTAAGCCTCAAAATGATCTTACTAGTGAACTAGTGGGCACATTTACGGCCTTACATGTTCACTAGTAAGCCTCAAAATGATCTTACTAGTGAACTAGTGGGCATTTTGTGGCTTACATGTCAACTAGTAAGCCTCAAAATGATCTTACTAGTGAACTAGTGGGCACATTTATGACCTTACATGTTCACTTGTAAGCCTCAAAATGATCTTACTAGTGAACTAGTGGGCGTTTTGTGGCTTACATGTTCACGAGTAAGCGTCAAAATGATCTTACTAGTGAACTAGTGGGCGTTTTGCGGCTTACATGTCAACTACTAAGCCTCACAATGATCTTACTAGTGAACTAGTGGGCATTTTGTGGCTTACATGTCAACTACTAAGCCTCAAAATGATCTTACTAGTGAACTAGTGGGCACATTTATGGCCTTACATGTTCACTTGTAAGCCTCTAAATGATCTTACTAGTGAACTAATGAGCGTTTTGTGGCTTACATGTTCACTAGTAAGTGTCAAAATGACCTTACTGGTGAACTAGTGAGTGTTTTGTGGCTTACATGTTCACTAGTAAGCCTAAAAATGATCTTACCAGTGAACTAGTGGGCGTTTTGTGGCTTACATGTTCACTAGTAAGCCTCAAAATGATCTTACTAGTGAACGAGTGGGCGTTTTGTGGCTTACATCTTCACTCGTTAGCCTCAAAATGATCTTACTAGTGAACTAGTGGGCGTTTTGTGGCTTACATGTCAACTAGTAAGCCTCAAAATGATCTTACTAGTGAACTAGTGGGCACATTTATGACCTTACATGTTCACTAGTAAGCCTCAAAATGATCTTACCAGTGAACTAGTGGGGGTTTTGCGGCTTATATGTCAACTAGTAAGCCTCAAAATGATCTTACTAGTGAACTAGTGGGGATTTTGTGGCTTACATGTCAACTAGTAAGCCTCAAAATGATCTTACCAGTGAACTAGTGGGCACATTTATGGCCTTACATGTTCACTAGTAAGCCTCAAAATGATCTTACCAGTGAACTAGTGGGCGTTTTGTGGCTTACATGTTCACGAGTAAGTGTCAAAATGATCTTACTAGTGAACTAGTGGCCGTTTTGCGGCTTACATGTCAACAAGTAAGCCTCAAAATGATCTTACTAATGAACTAGTGGGCGTTTTGTGGCTTACATGTTCACTAGTAAGCGTCAAAATGACCTTACTAGTGAATTAGTGAGCGTTTTGTGGCTTACATGTCAACGAGTAAGCCTCAAAATGATCTTACTAGTGAACTAGTGGGCACATTTATGGCCTTACATGTTCACTAGTAAGCCTCAAAATGATCTTACTAGTGAACTAGTGGGCACATTTACGGCCTTACATGTTCACTAGTAAGCCTCAAAATGACCTTACTAGTTAACTAGTGAGTGTTTTGTGGCTTACATGTTCACTAGTAAGTGTCAAAATGACCTTACTAGTGAACTAGTGACAATTTGTGGCTTACATGTTCACGAGTAAGCGTCAAAATGACCTTACTAGTGAACTAGTGAGCGTTTTGTGGCTTACATGTTCACTAGTAAGCCTCAAAATGATCTTACGAGTGAGCTAAGGGGCGTTTTGTGGCTTACATGTCAACTAGTAAGCCTCAAAATGATCTTACTAGTGAACTAGTGGGCGTTTTGTGGCTTACATGTTCACTAGTAAGACTCAAAATGATCTTGCTAGTGAACTAGTGGGCGTTTTGTGGCTTACATCTTCACTCGTTACCCTCAAAATGATCTTACTAGTGAACTAGTGAGCGTTTTGTGGCTTACATGTCAACTAGTAAGCCTCAAAATGATCTTACTAGTGAACTAGTGGACACATTTATGGCCTTACATGTTCACTAGTAAGCCTCAAAATGATCTTACTAGTGAACTAGTGGGCGTTTTGTGGCTTACATGTTCATGAGTAAGCGTCAAAATGATCTTACTAGTGCACTAGTGGGCGTTTTGCGGCTTGCATGTCAACTAGTAAGCCTCAAAATGATCTTACGAGTGAACTAGTGGGCGTTTGGCGGCTTACATGTCAACAAGTAAGCCTCAAAATGATCTTACTAATGAACTAGTGGGGGTTTTGTGGCTTACATGTTCACTAGTAAGCGTCAAAATGACCTTACTAGTGAATTAGTGAGCGTTCTGTGGCTTACATGTCAACTAGTAAGCCTCAAAATGATCTTACTAGTGAACTAGTGGTTGTTTTGTGGCTTACATGTTCACTAGTAAGCCTCAAAATGATCTTACTAGTGAACTAGTGGGCACATTTATGGCCTTACATGTTCACTAGTAAGCGTCAAAATGATCTTACTAGTGAACTAGTGGGCATTTTGTGGCTTACATGTTCATGAGTAAGCGTCAAAATGATCTTACTAGTGCACTAGTGGGCGTTTTGTGGCTTACATGTTCACTAGTAAGTGTCAAAATGACCTTACTAGTTAACTAGTGAGTGTTTTGTGGCTTACATGTTCACTAGTAGGCGTCAAAATGATCTTACTAGTGAACTAGTGAGCGTTTTGTGGCTTACATGTTCACTAGTAAGCCTCAAAATGATCTTACTAGTGAACTAGTGGGCACATTTATGGCCTTACATGTTCACTAGTAAGCCTCAAAATGATCTTACTAGTGAACTAGTGGGCACATTTACGGCCTTACATGTTCACTAGTAAGCCTCAAAATGATCTTACTAGTGAACTAGTGGGCATTTTGTGGCTTACATGTCAACTAGTAAGCCTCAAAATGATCTTACTAGTGAACTAGTGGGCACATTTATGGCCTTACATGTTCACTTGTAAGCCTCAAAATGATCTTACTAGTGAACTAGTGGGCGTTTTGTGGCTTACATGTTCACGAGTAAGCGTCAAAATGATCTTACTAGTGAACTAGTGGGC
This sequence comes from Hippocampus zosterae, assembly GCF_025434085.1. Classification (NCBI taxonomy): domain Eukaryota; kingdom Metazoa; phylum Chordata; class Actinopteri; order Syngnathiformes; family Syngnathidae; genus Hippocampus; species Hippocampus zosterae. Next base: position 46,416 of record NC_067459.1, on the reverse strand, counting down.
GTTTTGCGGCTTACATGTCAACTACTAAGCCTCACAATGATCTTACTAGTGAACTAGTGGGCATTTTGTGGCTTACATGTTCACTAGTAAGCCTCAAAATGATCTTACTAGTGAACTAGTGGGCGTTTTGTGGCTTACATGTTCATGAGTAAGCGTCAAAATGATCTTACTAGTGCACTAGTGGGCGTTTTGCGGCTTGCATGTCAACTAGTAAGCCTCAAAATGATCTTACGAGTGAACTAGTGGGCGTTTGGCGGCTTACATGTCAACAAGTAAGCCTCAAAATGATCTTACTAATGAACTAGTGGGTGTTTTGTGGCTTACATGTTCACTAGTAAGCGTCAAAATGACCTTACTAGTGAATTAGTGAGCGTTCTGTGGCTTACATGTCAACTAGTAAGCCTCAAAATGATCTTACTAGTGAACTAGTGGTTGTTCTGTGGCTTACATGTTCACTAGTAAGCCTCAAAATGATCTTACTAGTGAACTAGTGGGCACATTTATGGCCTTACATGTTCACTAGTAAGCGTCAAAATGATCTTACTAGTGAACTAGTGGGCATTTTGTGGCTTACATGTCAACTAGTAAGCCTCAAAATGATCTTACTAGTGAACTAGTGGGCGTTTTGTGGCTTACATGTTCACTAGTAAGTGTCAAAATGACCTTACTAGTTAACTACTGAGTGTTTTGTGGCTTACATGTTCACTAGTAGGCGTCAAAATGATCTTACTAGTGAACTAGTGAGCGTTTTGTGGCTTACATGTTCACTAGTAAGCCTCAAAATGATCTTACTAGTGAACTAGTGGGCACATTTATGGCCTTACATGTTCACTAGTAAGCCTCAAAATGATCTTACTAGTGAACTAGTGGGCACATTTACGGCCTTACATGTTCACTAGTAAGCCTCAAAATGATCTTACTAGTGAACTAGTGGGCATTTTGTGGCTTACATGTCAACTAGTAAGCCTCAAAATGATCTTACTAGTGAACTAGTGGGCACATTTATGACCTTACATGTTCACTTGTAAGCCTCAAAATGATCTTACTAGTGAACTAGTGGGCGTTTTGTGGCTTACATGTTCACGAGTAAGCGTCAAAATGATCTTACTAGTGAACTAGTGGGCGTTTTGCGGCTTACATGTCAACTACTAAGCCTCACAATGATCTTACTAGTGAACTAGTGGGCATTTTGTGGCTTACATGTCAACTACTAAGCCTCAAAATGATCTTACTAGTGAACTAGTGGGCACATTTATGGCCTTACATGTTCACTTGTAAGCCTCAAAATGATCTTACTAGTGAACTAATGAGCGTTTTGTGGCTTACATGTTCACTAGTAAGTGTCAAAATGACCTTACTGGTGAACTAGTGAGTGTTTTGTGGCTTACATGTTCACTAGTAAGCCTAAAAATGATCTTACCAGTGAACTAGTGGGCGTTTTGTGGCTTACATGTTCACTAGTAAGCCTCAAAATGATCTTACTAGTGAACGAGTGGGCGTTTTGTGGCTTACATCTTCACTCGTTAGCCTCAAAATGATCTTACTAGTGAACTAGTGGGCGTTTTGTGGCTTACATGTCAACTAGTAAGCCTCAAAATGATCTTACTAGTGAACTAGTGGGCACATTTATGACCTTACATGTTCACTAGTAAGCCTCAAAATGATCTTACCAGTGAACTAGTGGGGGTTTTGCGGCTTATATGTCAACTAGTAAGCCTCAAAATGATCTTACTAGTGAACTAGTGGGGATTTTGTGGCTTACATGTCAACTAGTAAGCCTCAAAATGATCTTACCAGGGAACTAGTGGGCACATTTATGGCCTTACATGTTCACTAGTAAGCCTCAAAATTATCTTACCAGTGAACTAGTGGGCGTTTTGTGGCTTACATGTTCACGAGTAAGTGTCAAAATGATCTTACTAGTGAACTAGTGGCCGTTTTGCGGCTTACATGTCAACAAGTAAGCCTCAAAATGATCTTACTAATGAACTAGTGGGCGTTTTGTGGCTTACATGTTCACTAGTAAGCGTCAAAATGACCTTACTAGTGAATTAGTGAGCGTTTTGTGGCTTACATGTCAACGAGTAAGCCTCAAAATGATCTTACTAGTGAACGAGTGGGCACATTTATGGCCTTACATGTTCACTTGTAAGCCTCAAAATGATCTTACTAGTGAACTAATGAGCGTTTTGTGGCTTACATGTTCACTAGTAAGTGTCAAAATGATCTTACTAGTGAACTAGTGGGCGTTTTGTGATTACATGTTCACTAGTAAGTGTCAAAATGACCTTACTAGTTAACTAGTGAGTGTTTTGTGGCTTACATGTTCACGAGGAAGCGTCAAAATGACCTTACTAGTGAACTAGTGAGCGTTTTGTGGCTTACATGTTCACTAGTAAGTGTCAAAATGACCTTACTGGTGAACTAGTGAGTGTTTTGTGGCTTACATGTTCACTAGTAAGCCTCAAAATGATCTTACTAGTGAACTAGTGGGCGTTTTGTGGATTACATGTTCACTAGTAAGTGTCAAAATGACCTTACTAGTTAACTAGTGAGTGTTTTGTGGCTTACATGTTCACGAGGAAGCGTCAAAATGACCTTACTAGTGAACTAGTGAGCGTTTTGTGGCTTACATGTTCACTAGTAAGCATCAAAATGATCTTACCAGTGAACTCGTGGGCGTTTTGCGGCTTACATGTCAACTAGTAAGCCTCAAAATGATCTTACTAGTGAACTAGTGGGCATTTTGTGGCTTACATGTCAACCAGTAAGCCTCAAAATGATCTTACTAGTGAACTAGTGGGCACATTTATGGCCTTACATGTTCACTAGTAAGCGTCAAAATGATCTTACTAGTAAACTAGTGGGCACATTTATGGCCTTACATGTTCACTAGTAAGCGTCAAAATGACCTTACTAGTGAACTAGTGGGCGTTTTGTGGCTTACATGTCAACTCGTAAGCCTCAAAATGATCTTACGAGTGAGCTAGTGGGCGTTTTGTGGCTTACATGTCAACTACTAAGCCTCACAATGATCTTACTAGTGAACTAGTGGGCATTTTGTGGCTTACATGTCAACTACTAAGCCTCAAAATGATCTTACTAGTGAACTAGTGGGCACATTTATGGCCTTACATGTTCACTTGTAAGCCTCAAAATGATCTTACTAGTGAACTAATGAGCGTTTTGTGGCTTACATGTTCACTAGTAAGTGTCAAAATGACCTTACTGGTGAACTAGTGAGTGTTTTGTGGCTTACATGTTCACTAGTAAGCCTAAAAATGATCTTACCAGTGAACTAGTGGGCGTTTTGTGGCTTACATGTTCACTAGTAAGCCTCAAAATGATCTTACTAGTGAACTAGTGGGCGTTTTGTGGCTTACATCTTCACTCGTTAGCCTCAAAATGATCTTACTAGTGAACTAGTGGGCGTTTTGTGGCTTACATGTCAACTAGTAAGCCTCAAAATGATCTTACTAGTGAACTAGTGGGCACATTTATGACCTTACATGTTCACTAGTAAGCCTCAAAATGATCTTACCAGTGAACTAGTGGGGGATTTGCGGCTTATATGTCAACTAGTAAGCCTCAAAATGATCTTACTAGTGAACTAGTGGGGATTTTGTGGCTTACATGTCAACTAGTAAGCCTCAAAATGATCTTACCAGTGAACTAGTGGGCACATTTATGGCCTTACATGTTCACTAGTAAGCCTCAAAATGATCTTAACAGTGAACTAGTGGGCGTTTTGTGGCTTACATGTTCACGAGTAAGTGTCAAAATGATCTTACTAGTGAACTAGTGGCCGTTTTGCGGCTTACATGTCAACAAGTAAGCCTCAAAATGATCTTACTAATGAACTAGTGGGCGTTTTGTGGCTTACATGTTCACTAGTAAGCGTCAAAATGACCTTACTAGTGAATTAGTGAGCGTTTTGTGGCTTACATGTCAACGAGTAAGCCTCAAAATGATCTTACTAGTGAACTAGTGACAATTTGTGGCTTACATGTTCACGAGTAAGCCTCAAAATGATCTTACTAGTGAACTAGTGGGCACATTTATGGCCTTACATGTTCACTAGTAAGCCTCAAAATCATCTTACTAGTGAACTAGTGGGCACATTTATGGCCTTACATGTTCACTAGTAAGCCTCAAAATGATCTTACTAGTGAACTAGTGGGCGTTTTGTGGATTACATGTTCACTACTAAGTGTCAAAATGACCTTACTAGTTAACTAGTGAGTGTTTTGTGGTTTACATGTTCACGAGGAAGCGTCAAAATGACCTTACTAGTGAACTAGTGAGTGTTATGCGGCTTACATGTCAACTAGCAAGCCTCAAAATGATCTTACGAGTGAACTAGCGGGCACATTTACGGCCTTACATGTTCACTATTAAGAGTCAAAATGATCTTACTAGTGAACAGGTGGGCACATTTATGGCCTTACATGTTCACTAGTAAGCCTCAAAATGATATTACTAGTGAACTAGTGGGCGTTTTGTGGCTTACATCTTCACTCGTTAGCCTCAAAATGATCTTACTAGTGAACTAGTGGGCGTTTTGTGGCTTACATGTCAACTATTAAGCCTCAAAATGATCTTACCAGTGAACTAGTGGGGGTTTTGCGGCTTATATGTCAACTAGTAAGCCTCAAAATGATCTTAATAGTGAACTAGTGGGGATTTTGTGGCTTACATGTCAACTAGTAAGCCTCAAAATGATCTTACCAGTGAACTAGTGGGCACATTTATGGCCTTACATGTTCACTAGTAAGCCTCAAAATGATCTTTCCAGTGAACTAGTGGGCGTTTTGTGGCTTACATGTTCACGAGTAAGTGTCAAAATGATCTTACTAGTGAACTAGTGGCCGTTTTGCGGCTTACATGTCAACAAGTAAGCCTCAAAATGATCTTACTAATGAACTAGTGGGCGTTTTGTGGCTTACATGTTCACTAGTAAGCGTCAAAATGACCTTACTAGTGAATTAGTTAGCGTTTTGTGGCTTACATGTCAACGAGTAAGCCTCAAAATGATCTTACTAGTGAACTAGTGACAATTTGTGGCTTACATGTTCACGAGTAAGCGTCAAAATGACCTTACTAGTGAACTAGTGAGCGTTTTGTGGCTTACATGTCAACTAGCAAGCCTCAAAATGATCTTACGAGTGAACTAGTGGGCACATTTATGGCCTTACATGTTCACTATTAAGAGTCAAAATGATCTTACTAGTGAACAGGTGGGCACATTTATGGCCTTACATGTTCACTAGTAAGCCTCAAAATGATCTTACTAGTGAACTAGTGGGCGTTTTGTGGCTTACATCTTCACTCGTTAGCCTCAAAATGATCTTACTAGTGAACTAGTGGGCGTTTTGTGGCTTACATGTTCACTAGTAAGCCTCAAAATGATCTTACCAGTGAACTAGTGGGGGTTTTGCGGCTTATATGTCAACTAGTAAGCCTCAAAATGATCTTACTAGTGAACTAGTGGGGATTTTGTGGCCTACATGTCAACTAGTAAGCGTCAAAATGATCTTACTAGTGAACTAGTGGGCACATTTATGGCCTTACATGTTCACTAGTAAGCCTCAAAATGATCTTTCCAGTGAACTAGTGGGCGTTTTGTGGCTTACATGTTCATGAGTAAGCGTCAAAATTATCTTACTAGTGAACTAGTGGCCGTTTTGCGGCTTACATGTCAACAAGTAAGCCTCAAAATGATCTTACTAATGAACTAGTGGGCGTTTTGTGGCTTACATGTTCACTAGTAAGCGTCAAAATGACCTTACTAGTGAACTAGTGGGCGTTTTGCGGCTTGCATGTCAACTAGTAAGCCTCAAAATGATCTTACGAGTGAACTAGTGGGTGTTTTGTGGCTTACATGTTCACGAGTAAGGGTCAAAATGATCTTACTAGTGAACTAGTGGGCGTTTTGCGGCTTGCATGTCAACTAGTAAGCCTCAAAATGATCTTACGAGTGAACTAGTGGGCGTTTTGCGGCTTACATGTCAACAAGTAAGCCTCAAAATGATCTTACTAATGAACTAGTGGGCGTTTTGCGGTTTACATGTCAAGTCAAGTCAAGTCAACAGTATTTATAGAGCACTTTCAAACAGCCATCGCTGCATACAAAGTGCTGTACATGGAGCGATTTAACATATACAATATACAATGTCAACTAGTAAGCCTCACAATGATCTTACTAGTGAACTAGTGGGCATTTTGTGGCTTACATGTCAACTACTAAGCCTCAAAATGACCTTACTAGTGAACTAGTGGGCACATTTATGGCCTTACATGTTCACTAGTAAGCCTCAAAATGATCTTACTAGTGAACTAGTAAGCGTTTTGTGGCTTACATGTTCACTAGTAAGCCTCAAAATGACCTTACTAGTGAACTAGTGAGTGTTTTGTGGCTTACATGTTCACTAGTAGGCGTCAAAATGATCTTACTAGTGAACTAATGGGCACATTTATGGCCTTACATGTTCACTAGTAAGCCTCAAAATGATCTTACTAGTGAACTAGTGGGCGTTCTGTGGCTTACATGTTCACGGGTAAGCGTCAAAATGATTTTACTAGTGAACTAGTGGGCGTTTTGTGGCTTACATGTTCAGTAGTAAGCCTCAAAATGATCTTACTAGTGAACTAGTGGGCGTTTTGTGGCTTACATCTTCACTCGTTAGCCTCAAAATGATCTTACTAGTGAACTAGTGGGCGTTTTGTGGCTTACATGTCAACTAGTAAGCCTCAAAATGATCTTACTAGTGAACTAATGGGCACATTTATGACCTTACATGTTCACTAGTAAGCCTCAAAATGATCTTACCAGTGAACTAGTGGGGGTTTTGCGGCTTATATGTCAACTAGTAAGCCTCAAAATGATCTTACTAGTGAACTAGTGGGGATTTTGTGGCTTACATGTCAACTAGTAAGCCTCAAAATGATCTTACCAGTGAACTAGTGGGCACATTTATGGCCTTACATGTTCACTAGTAAGCCTCAAAATGATCTTACCAGTGAACTAGTGGGCGTTTTGTGGCTTACATGTTCACGAGTAAGTGTCAAAATGATCTTACTAGTGAACTAGTGGCCGTTTTGCGGCTTACATGTCAACAAGTAAGCCTCATAATGATCTTACTAATGAACTAGTGGGCGTTTTGTGGCTTACATGTTCACTAGTAAGCGTCAAAATGACCTTACTAGTGAATTAGTGAGCGTTTTGTGGCTTACATGTCAACGAGTAAGCCTCAAAATGATCTTACTAGTGAACTAGTGACAATTTGTGGCTTACATGTTCAAGAGTAAGCGTCAAAATGACCTTACTAGTGAACTAGTGAGCGTTTTGCGGCTTACATGTCAACTAGCAAACCTCAAAATGATCTTACGAGTGAACTAGTGGGCACATTTATGGCCTTACATGTTCACTATTAAGAGTCAAAATGATCTTACTAGTGAACAGGTGGGCACATTTATGGCCTTACATGCTCACTAGTAAGCCTCAAAATGATCTTACTAGTGAACTAGTGGGCGTTTTGTGGCTTACATCTTCACTCGTTAGCCTCAAAATGATCTTACTAGTGAACTAGTGGGCGTTTTGTTGCTTACATGTTCACTAGTAAGCCTCAAAATGATCTTACCAGTGAACTAGTGGGGGTTTTGCGGCTTATATGTCAACTAGTAAGCCTCAAAATGATCTTACTAGTGAACTAGTGGGGATTTTGTGGCTTACATGTCAACTAGTAAGCGTCAAAATGATCTTACTAGTGAACTAGTGGGCACATTTATGGCCTTACATGTTCACTAGTAAGCCTCAAAATGATCTTTCCAGTGAACTAGTGGGCGTTTTGTGGCTTACATGTTCACGAGTAAGCGTCAAAATGATCTTACTAGTGAACTAGTGGCCGTTTTGCGGCTTACATGTCAACAAGTAAGCCTCAAAATGATCTTACTAATGAACTAGTGGGCGTTTTGTGGCTTACATGTTCACTAGTAAGCGTCAAAATGACCTTACTAGTGAACTAGTGGGCGTTTTGCGGCTTGCATGTCAACTAGTAAGCCTCAAAATGATCTTACGAGTGAACTAGTGGGTGTTTTGCGGCTTACATGTTCACAAGTAAGCCTCAAAATGATCTTACTAGTAAACTAGTGGGCGTTTTGCGGCTTACATGTTAACTAGTAAGCGTCAAAATGACCTTACTAGTGAACTAGTGACAATTTGTGGCTTACATGTTCACGAGTAAGCGTCAAAATGACCTTACTAGTGAACTAGTGAGCGTTTTGCGGCTTACATGTCAACTAGCAAGCCTCAAAATGATCTTACGAGTGAGCTAAGGGGCGTATTGCGGCTTATATGTCAACTAGTAAGCCTCAAAATGATCTTACTAGTGAACTAGTGGGCACATTTATGGCCTTACATGTTCACTATTAAGAGTCAAAATGATCTTACTAGTGAACTAGTGGGCACATTTATGGCCTTACATGTTCACTAGTAAGCGTCAAAATGATCTTACTAGTGAACAAGTCGGCGTTTTGTGGCTTACATCTTCACTAGTAAGCCTCAAAATGATCTTACTAGAGAACTAGTGGGCATTTTGTGGCTTACATGTCAACTAGTAAGCCTCATAATGATCTTATTAGTGAACTAATGGGCACATTTATGGCCTTACATGTTCACTAGTAAGCGTCAAAATGATTTTACTAGTGAACTAGTGGGCGTTTTGTGGCTTACATGTTCACTAGTAAGCCTCAAAATGATCTTACTAGTGAACTAGTGGGCGTTTTGTGGCTTACATGTCAACTAGTAAGCCTCAAAATGATCTTACTAGTGAACTAGTGGGCACATTTATGACCTTACATGTTCACTAGTAAGCCTCAAAATGATCTTACCAGTGAACTAGTGGGGGTTTTGCGGCTTATATGTCAACTAGTAAGCCTCAAAATGATCTTACTAGTGAACTAGTGGGGATTTTGTGGCTTACATGTCAACTAGTAAGCCTCAAAATGATCTTACTAGTGAACTAGTGGGCACATTTATGACCTTACATGTTCACTAGTAAGCCTCAAAATGATCTTACCAGTGAACTAGTGGGGGTTTTGCGGCTTATATGTCAACTAGTAAGCCTCAAAATGATCTTACTAGTGAACTAGTGGGGATTTTGTGGCTTACATGTCAACTAGTAAGCCTCAAAATGATCTTACCAGTGAACTAGTGGGCACATTTATGGCCTTACATGTTCACTAGTAAGCCTCAAAATGATCTTACCAGTGAACTAGTGGGCGTTTTGTGGCTTACATGTTCACGAGTAAGTGTCAAAATGATCTTACTAGTGAACTAGTGGCCGTTTTGCGGCTTACATGTCAACAAGTAAGCCTCAAAATGATCTTACTAATGAACTCGTGGGCGTTTTGTGGCTTACATGTTCACTAGTAAGCGTCAAAATGACCTTACTAGTGAATTAGTGAGCGTTTTGTGGCTTACATGTCAACGAGTAAGCCTCAAAATGATCTTACTAGTGAACTAGTGACAATTTGTGGCTTACATGTTCACGAGTAAGCTTCAAAATGACCTTACTAGTGAACTAGTGAGCGTTTTGCGGCTTACATGTCAACTAGCAAGCCTCAAAATGATCTTACGAGTGAACTAGTGGGCACATTTATGGCCTTACATGTTCACTATTAAGAGTCAAAATGATCTTACTAGTGAACAGGTGGGCACATTTATGGCCTTACATGCTCACTAGTAAGCCTCAAAATGATCTTACTAGTGAACTAGTGGGCGTTTTGTGCCTTACATGTTCACGAGTAAGTGTCAAAATGATCTTACTAGTGAACTAATTGCCGTTTTGCGGCTTACATGTCAACAAGTAAGCCTCAAAATGATCTTACTAATGAACTAGTGGGCGTTTTGTGGCTTACATGTTCACTAGTAAGCGTCAAAATGACCTTACTAGTGAATTAGTGAGTGTTTTGTGGCTTACATGTCAACGAGTAAGCCTCAAAATGATCTTACTAGTGAACTAGTGGGCGTTTTGCGGCTTGCATGTCAACTAGTAAGCCTCAAAATGATCTTACGAGTGAACTAGTGGGTGTTTTGCGGCTTACATGTCAACAAGTAAGCCTCAAAATGATCTTACTAGTGAACTAGTGGGCGTTTTGCGGCTTGCATGTCAACTAGTAAGCCTCAAAATGATCTTATGAGTGAACTAGTGGGCGTTTTGTGGCTTACATGTCAACTAGTTAGCCTCAAAATGATCTTACTAGTGAACTAGTCGGCACATTTATGGCCTTACATGTTCTCTAGTAAGCCTCAAAATGATCTTACGAGTGAGCTAAGGGGCGTTTTGTGGCTTACATGTCAACTAGTAAGCCTCAAAATGATCTTACTAGTGAACTAGTGGGCGTTTTGTGGCTTACATCTTCACTAGTAAGTGTCAAAATGACCTTACTAGTTAACTAGTGAGTGTTTTGTGGCTTACATGTTCACTAGTAGGCGTCAAAATGATCTTACTAGTGAACTAGTGAGCGTTTTGTGGCTTACATATCAACTAGCAAGCCTCAAAATGATCTTACTAGTGAACTCGTGGGCGTTTTGTGGCTTACATGTCAACTAGTAAGCCTCAAAATGATCTTACTAGTGAACTAGTGGGCACATTTATGACCTTACATGTTCACTAGTAACCCTCAAAATGATCTTACCAGTGAACTAGTGGGGGTTTTGCGGCTTATATGTCAACTAGTAAGCCTCAAAATGATCTTACTAGTGAACTAGTGGGGATTTTGTGGCTTACATGTCAACTAGTAAGCCTCAAAATGATCTTACCAGTGAACTAGTGGGCACATTTATGGCCTTACATGTTCACTAGTAAGCCTCAAAATGATCTTACCAGTGAACTAGTGGGCGTTTTGTGGCTTACATGTTCACGAGTAAGTGTCAAAATGATCTTACTAGTGAACTAGTGGCCGTTTTGCGGCTTACATGTCAACAAGTAAGCCTCAAAATGATCTTACTAATGAACTCGTGGGCGTTTTGTGGCTTACATGTTCACTAGTAAGCGTCAAAATGACCTTACTAGTGAATTAGTGAGCGTTTTGTGGCTTACATGTCAACGAGTAAGCCTCAAAATGATCTTACTAGTGAACTAGTGACAATTTGTGGCTTACATGTTCACGAGTAAGCTTCAAAATGACCTTACTAGTGAACTAGTGAGCGTTTTGCGGCTTACATGTCAACTAGCAAGCCTCAAAATGATCTTACGAGTGAACTAGTGGGCACATTTATGGCCTTACATGTTCACTATTAAGAGTCAAAATGATCTTACTAGTGAACAGGTGGGCACATTTATGGCCTTACATGCTCACTAGTAAGCCTCAAAATGATCTTACTAGTGAACTAGTGGGCGTTTTGTGCCTTACATGTTCACGAGTAAGTGTCAAAATGATCTTACTAGTGAACTAATTGCCGTTTTGCGGCTTACATGTCAACAAGTAAGCCTCAAAATGATCTTACTAATGAACTAGTGGGCGTTTTGTGGCTTACATGTTCACTAGTAAGCGTCAAAATGACCTTACTAGTGAATTAGTGAGTGTTTTGTGGCTTACATGTCAACGAGTAAGCCTCAAAATGATCTTACTAGTGAACTAGTGGGCGTTTTGCGGCTTGCATGTCAACTAGTAAGCCTCAAAATGATCTTACGAGTGAACTAGTGGGTGTTTTGCGGCTTACATGTCAACAAGTAAGCCTCAAAATGATCTTACTAGTGAACTAGTGGGCGTTTTGCGGCTTGCATGTCAACTAGTAAGCCTCAAAATGATCTTATGAGTGAACTAGTGGGCGTTTTGTGGCTTACATGTCAACTAGTTAGCCTCAAAATGATCTTACTAGTGAACTAGTCGGCACATTTATGGCCTTACATGTTCTCTAGTAAGCCTCAAAATGATCTTACGAGTGAGCTAAGGGGCGTTTTGTGGCTTACATGTCAACTAGTAAGCCTCAAAATGATCTTACTAGTGAACTAGTGGGCGTTTTGTGGCTTACATCTTCACTAGTAAGTGTCAAAATGACCTTACTAGTTAACTAGTGAGTGTTTTGTGGCTTACATGTTCACTAGTAGGCGTCAAAATGATCTTACTAGTGAACTAGTGAGCGTTTTGTGGCTTACATATCAACTAGCAAGCCTCAAAATGATCTTACTAGTGAACTCGTGGGCGTTTTGTGGCTTAGATGTTCACTAGTAAGCCTCAAAATGATCTTACGAGTGAGCTAAGGGGCGTTTTGTGGCTTACATGTCAACTAGTAAGCCTCAAAATGATCTTACTAGTGAACTAGTGGGCGTTTTGTGGCTTACATGTTCACTAGTAAGTGTCAAAATGACCTTACTAGTTAACTAGTGAGTATTTTGTGGCTTACATGTTCACTAGTAGGCGTCAAAATGATCTTACTAGTGAACTAGTGAGCTTTTTGTGGCTTACATGTTGACTAGTAAGCCTCAAAATGATCTTACTAGTGAACTAGTGGGCACATTTATGGCCTTACATGTTCACTAGTAAGCCTCAAAATGATCTTACTAGTGAACTAGTGGGCACATTTATGGCCTTAGATGTTCACTAGTAAGCCTCAAAATGATCTTACTAGTGAACTAGTGGGCATTTTGTGGCTTACATGTCAACTAGTAAGCCTCAAAATGATCTTACTAGTGAACTAGTGGGCACATTTATGGCCTTACATGTTCACCAGTAAGCCTCAAAATGATCTTACTAGTGAACTAGTGGCCGTTTTGCGGCTTACATGTCAACAAGTAAGCCTCAAAATGATCTTACTAATAAACTAGTGGGCGTTTTGTGGCTTACATGTTCACGAGTAAGCGTCAAAATGACCTTACTAGTGAATTAGTGAGCGTTTTGTGGCTTACATGTCAACGAGTAAGCCTCAAAATGATCTTACTAGTGAACTAGTGGGCACATTTATGGCCTTACATGTTCACCAGTAAGCCTCAAAATGATCTTACTAGTGAACTAGTGGCCGTTTTGCGGCTTACATGTCAACAAGTAAGCCTCAAAATGATCTTACTAATAAACTAGTGGGCGTTTTGTGGCTTACATGTTCACGAGTAAGCGTCAAAATGACCTTACTAGTGAATTAGTGAGCGTTTTGTGGCTTACATGTCAACGAGTAAGCCTCAAAATGATCTTACTAGTGAACTAGTGGGCACATTTATGGCCTTACATGTTCACTAGTAAGCGTCAAAATGATCTTACTAGTGAACTAGTGGGCGTTTTGCGGCTTACATGTCAACTAGCAAGCCTCAAAATGATCTTACGAGTGAACTAGTGGGCACATTTATGGCCTTACATGTTCACTATTAAGAGTCAAAATGATCTTACTAGTGAACAGGTGGGCACATTTATGGCCTTACATGCTCACTAGTAAGCCTCAAAATGATCTTACTAGTGAACTAGTGGGCGTTTTGTGGCTTACATCTTCACTCGTTAGCCTCAAAATGATCTTACTAGTGAACTAGTGGGCGTTTTGTGGCTTACATGTTCACTAGTAAGCCTCAAAATGATCTTACCAGTGAACTAGTGGGGGTTTTGCGGCTTATATGTCAACTAGTAAGCCTCAAAATGATCTTACTAGTGAACTAGTGGGGATTTTGTGGCTTACATGTCAACTAGTAAGCCTCAAAATGATCTTACCAGTGAACTAGTGGGCACATTTATGGCCTTACATGTTCACTAGTAAGCCTCAAAATGATCTTACCAGTGAACTAGTGGGCGTTTTGTGCCTTACATGTTCACGAGTAAGTGTCAAAATGATCTTACTAGTGAACTAATTGCCGTTTTGCGGCTTACATGTCAACAAGTAAGCCTCAAAATGATCTTACTAATGAACTAGTGGGCGTTTTGTGGCTTACATGTTCACTAGTAAGCGTCAAAATGACCTTACTAGTGAATTAGTGAGTGTTTTGTGGCTTACATGTCAACGAGTAAGCCTCAAAATGATCTTACTAGTGAACTAGTGGGCGTTTTGCGGCTTGCATGTCAACTAGTAAGCCTCAAAATGATCTTACGAGTGAACTAGTGGGTGTTTTGCGGCTTACATGTCAACAAGTAAGCCTCAAAATGATCTTACTAGTGAACTAGTGGGCGTTTTGCGGCTTGCATGTCAACTAGTAAGCCTCAAAATGATCTTATGAGTGAACTAGTGGGCGTTTTGTGGCTTACATGTCAACTAGTTAGCCTCAAAATGATCTTACTAGTGAACTAGTCGGCACATTTATGGCCTTACATGTTCTCTAGTAAGCCTCAAAATGATCTTACGAGTGAGCTAAGGGGCGTTTTGTGGCTTACATGTCAACTAGTAAGCCTCAAAATGATCTTACTAGTGAACTAGTGGGCGTTTTGTGGCTTACATCTTCACTAGTAAGTGTCAAAATGACCTTACTAGTTAACTAGTGAGTGTTTTGTGGCTTACATGTTCACTAGTAGGCGTCAAAATGATCTTACTAGTGAACTAGTGAGCGTTTTGTGGCTTACATATCAACTAGCAAGCCTCAAAATGATCTTACTAGTGAACTCGTGGGCGTTTTGTGGCTTAGATGTTCACTAGTAAGCCTCAAAATGATCTTACGAGTGAGCTAAGGGGCGTTTTGTGGCTTACATGTCAACTAGTAAGCCTCAAAATGATCTTACTAGTGAACTAGTGGGCGTTTTGTGGCTTACATGTTCACTAGTAAGTGTCAAAATGACCTTACTAGTTAACTAGTGAGTGTTTTGTGGCTTACATGTTCACTAGTAGGCGTCAAAATGATCTTACTAGTGAACTAGTGAGCTTTTTGTGGCTTACATGTTGACTAGTAAGCCTCAAAATGATCTTACTAGTGAACTAGTGGGCACATTTATGGCCTTACATGTTCACTAGTAAGCCTCAAAATGATCTTACTAGTGAACTAGTGGGCACATTTATGGCCTTACATGTTCACTAGTAAGCCTCAAAATGATCTTACTAGTGAACTAGTGGGCATTTTGTGGCTTACATGTCAACTAGTAAGCCTCAAAATGATCTTACTAGTGAACTAGTGGGCACATTTATGGCCTTACATGTTCACCAGTAAGCCTCAAAATGATCTTACTAGTGAACTAGTGGCCGTTTTGCGGCTTACATGTCAACAAGTAAGCCTCAAAATGATCTTACTAATAAACTAGTGGGCGTTTTGTGGCTTACATGTTCACGAGTAAGCGTCAAAATGACCTTACTAGTGAATTAGTGAGCGTTTTGTGGCTTACATGTCAACGAGTAAGCCTCAAAATGATCTTACTAGTGAACTAGTGGGCACATTTATGGCCTTACATGTTCACTAGTAAGCGTCAAAATGATCTTACTAGTGAACTAGTGGGCGTTTTGCGGCTTGCATGTCAACTAGTAAGCCTCAAAATGATCTTACGAGTGAACTAGTGGGTGTTTTGCGCCTTACATGTCAACAAGTAAGCCTCAAAATGATCTTACTAGTGAACTAGTGGGCGTTTTGTGGCTTACATGTTAACTAGTAAGCGTCAAAATGACCTTACTAGTGAACTAGTGGGCACATTTATGGCCTTAAATGTTCACTAGTAAGCCTCAAAATGATCTTACTAGTGAACTAGTGGGCGTTTTGTGGCTTACATGTTCACGAGTAAGGGTCAAAATGATCTTACTAGTGAACTAGTGGGCGTTTTGCGGCTTGCATGTCAACTAGTAAGCCTCAAAATGATCTTACTAGTGAACTAGTGGGCACATTTATGGCCTTACATGTTCACTAGTAAGCCTCAAAATGATCTTACCAGTGAACTAGTGGGCGTTTTGCGGCTTACATGTAAACTAGTAAGCCTCAAAATGATCTTACTAGTGAACTAGTGGGCATTTTGTGGCTTACATGTCAACTAGTAAGCCTCAAAATGATCTTACTAGTGAACTAGTGGGCACATTTATGGCCTTAAATGTTCACTAGTAAGTCTCAAAATGATCTTACTAGTGAACTAGTGGGCGTTTTGTGGCTTACATGTTCACGAGTAAGGGTCAAAATGATCTTACTAGTGAACTAGTGGGCGTTTTGCGGCTTGCATGTCAACTAGTAAGCCTCAAAATGATCTTACGAGTGAACTAGTGGGCGTTTTGCGGCTTACATGTCAACAAGTAAGCCTCAAAATGATCTTACTAATGAACTAGTGGGCGTTTTGCGGTTTACATGTCAACTAGTAAGCCTCACAATGATCTTACTAGTGAACTAGTGGGCATTTTGTGGCTTACATGTCAACTACTAAGCCTCAAAATGACCTTACTAGTGAACTAGTGGGGACATTTATGGCCTTAAATGTTCACTAGTAAGCCTCAAAATGATCTTACTAGTGAACTAGTGAGCGTTTTGTGGCTTACATGTTCACTAGTAAGTGTCAAAATGACCTTACTAGTGAACTAGTGAGTGTTTTGTGGCTTACATGTTCACTAGTAGGCGTCAAAATGATCTTACTAGTGAACTAATGGGCACATTTATGGCCTTACATGTTCACTAGTAAGCCTCAAAATGATCTTACTAGTGAACTAGTGGGCGTTTTGTGGCTTACATGTTCACTAGTAAGCCTCAAAATGATCTTACTAGTGAACTAGTGGGCGTTTTGTGGCTTACATGTCAACTAGTTAGCCTCAAAATGATCTTACTAGTGAACTAGTCGGCACATTTATGGCCTTACATGTTCACTAGTAAGCCTCAAAATGATCTTACGAGTGAGCTATTGGGCGTTTTGTGGCTTACATGTCAACTAGTAAGCCTCAAAATGATCTTACTAGTGAACTAGTGGGCGTTTTGTGGCTTACATGTTCACTCGTAAGTGTCAAAATGACCTTACTAGTTAACTAGTGAGTGTTTTGTGGCTTACATGTTCACTAGTAGGCGTCAAAATGATCTTACTAGTGAACTAGTGAGCGTTTTGTGGCTTACATATTAACTAGTAAGCCTCAAAATTATCTTACTAGTGAACTCGTGGGCGTTTTGTGGCTTACATGTTCACTAGTAAGCCTCAAAATTATCTTACGAGTGAGCTAAGGGGCGTTTTGTGGCTTACATGTCAACTAGTAAGCCTCAAAATGATCTTACTAGTGAACTAGTGGGCGTTTTGTGGCTTACATGTTCACTAGTAAGTGTCAAAATGACCTTACTAGTTAACTAGTGAGTGTTTTGTGGCTTACATGTTCACTAGTAGGAGTCAAAATGATCTTACTAGTGAACTAGTGAGCGTTTTGTGGCTTACATGTTCACTAGTAAGCCTCAAAATGATCTTACTAGTGAACTAGTGGGCACATTTATGGCCTTACATGTTCACTAGTAAGCGTCAAAATGATCTTACTAGTGAACTAGTGGGCACATTTATGGCCTTACATGTTCACTAGTAAGCGTCAAAATGATCTTACTAGTGAACTAGTGGGTATTTTGTGGCTTACATGTCAACTAGTAAGCCTCAAAATGATCTTACTAGTGAACTAGTCGGCACATTTATGGCCTTACATGTTCACTAGTAAGCCTCAAAATGATCTTATGAGTGAGCTAAGGGGCGTTTTGTGGCTTACATGTCAACTAGTAAGCCTCAAAATGATCTTACGAGTGAGCTAAGGGGCGTTTTGTGGCTTACATGTCAACTAGTAAGCCTCAAAATGATCTTACTAGTGAACTAGTGGGCGTTTTGTGGCTTACATGTTCACTAGTAAGTGTCAAAATGACCTTACTAGTGAACTAGTGGGCGTTTTGTGGCTTACATGTTCACTAGTAAGTGTCAAAATGACCTTACTAGTTAACTAGTGAGTGTTTTGTGGCTTACATGTTCACTAGTAGGCGTCAAAATGATCTTACTAGTGAACTAGTGAGCGTTTTGTGGCTTACATGTTCACTAGTAAGCCTCAAAATGATCTTACTAGTGAACTAGTGACAATTTGTGGCTTACATGTTCACGAGTAAGCGTCAAAATGACCTTACTAGTGAACTAGTGAGCGTTTTGCGGCTTACATGTCAACTAGCAAGCCTCAAAATGATCTTACGAGTGAGCTAAGGGGCGTATTGCGGCTTATATGTCAACTAGTAAGCCTCAAAATGATCTTACTAGTGAACTAGTGGGCACATTTATGGCCTTACATGTTCACTATTAAGAGTCAAAATGATCTTACTAGTTAACTAGTGGGCACATTTATTGCCCTACATGTTCACTAGTAAGCGTCAAAATGATCTTACTAGTGAACAAGTGGGCGTTTTGTGGCTTACATCTTCACTAGTAAGCCTCAAAATGATCTTACTAGAGAACTAGTGGGCATTTTGTGGCTTACATGTCAACTAGTAAGCCTCAAAATGATCTTACTAGTGAACTAATGGGCACATTTATGGCCTTACATGTTCACTAGTAAGCGTCAAAATGATCTTACTAGTGAACTAGTGGGCGTTTTGCGGCTTACATGTCAACTAGTAAGCCTCAAAATGATCTTACCAGTGAACTAGTGGGCACATTTATGGCCTTACATGTTCACCAGTAAGCCTCAAAATGATCTTACCAGTGAACTAGTGGGCGTTTTGTGGCTTACATGTTCACGAGTAAGCGTCAAAATGATCTTACTAGTGAACTAGTGGCCGTTTTGCGGCTTACATGTCAACAAGTAAGCCTCAAAATGATCTTACTAATAAACTAGTGGGCGTTTTGTGGCTTACATGTTCACTAGTAAGCGTCAAAATGACCTTACTAGTGAATTAGTGAGCGTTTTGTGGCTTACATGTCAACGAGTAAGCCTCAAAATGATCTTACTAGTGAACTAGTGGGTACATTTATGGCCTTACATGTTCACTAGTAAGCGTCAAAATGATCTTACCAGTGAACTAGTGGGCGTTTTGCGGCTTGCATGTCAACTAGTAAGCCTCAAAATGATCTTACGAGTGAAATAGTGGGCGTTTTGTGGCTTACATGTTAACTAATAAGCGTCAAAATGACCTTAGTAGTGAACTAGTGGGCACATTTATGGCCTTAAATGTTCACTAGTAAGCCTCAAAATGATCTTACTAGTGAACTAGTGGGCGTTTTGTGGCTTACATGTTCACGAGTAAGGGTCAAAATGATCTTACTAGTGAACTAGTGGGCGTTTTGCGGCTTGCATGTCAACTAGTAAGCCTCAAAATGATCTTACGAGTGAACTAGTGGGCGTTTTGCGGCTTACATGTCAACAAGTAAGCCTCAAAATGATCTTACTAATAAACTAGTGGGCGTTTTGTGGCTTACATGTTCACTAGTAAGCGTCAAAATGACCTTACTAGTGAATTAGTGAGCGTTTTGTGGCTTACATGTCAACGAGTAAGCCTCAAAATGATCTTACTAGTGAACTAGTGGGTACATTTATGGCCTTACATGTTCACTAGTAAGCGTCAAAATGATCTTACCAGTGAACTAGTGGGCGTTTTGCGGCTTGCATGTCAACTAGTAAGCCTCAAAATGATCTTACGAGTGAAATAGTGGGCGTTTTGTGGCTTACATGTTAACTAATAAGCGTCAAAATGACCTTAGTAGTGAACTAGTGGGCACATTTATGGCCTTAAATGTTCACTAGTAAGCCTCAAAATGATCTTACTAGTGAACTAGTGGGCGTTTTGTGGCTTACATGTTCACGAGTAAGGGTCAAAATGATCTTACTAATGAACTAGTGGGCGTTTTGCGGCTTACATGTCAACTAGCAAGCCTCAAAATGATCTTACGAGTGAGCTAAGGGGCGTATTGCGGCTTATATGTCAACTAGTAAGCCTCAAAATGATCTTACTAGTGAACTAGTGGGCACATTTATGGCCTTACATGTTCACTATTAAGAGTCAAAATGATCTTACTAGTTAACTAGTGGGCACATTTATGGCCTTACATGTTCACTAGTAAGCGTCAAAATGATCTTACTAGTGAACAAGTGGGCGTTTTGTGGCTTACATCTTCACTAGTAAGCCTCAAAATGATCTTACTAGAGAACTAGTGGGCATTTTGTGGCTTACATGTCAACTAGTAAGCCTCAAAATGATCTTACTAGTGAACTAATGGGCACATTTATGGCCTTACATGTTCACTAGTAAGCGTCAAAATGATCTTACTAGTGAACTAGTGGGCGTTTTGCGGCTTACATGTCAACTAGTAAGCCTCAAAATGATCTTACCAGTGAACTAGTGGGCACATTTATGGCCTTACATGTTCACCAGTAAGCCTCAAAATGATCTTACCAATGAACTAGTGGGCGTTTTGTGGCTTACATGTTCACGAGTAAGCGTCAAAATGATCTTACTAGTGAACTAGTGGCCGTTTTGCGGCTTACATGTCAACAAGTAAGCCTCAAAATGATCTTACTAATAAACTAGTGGGCGTTTTGTGGCTTACATGTTCACTAGTAAGTGTCAAAATGACCTTACTAGTGAACTAGTGAGTGTTTTGTGGCTTACATGTTCACTAGTAGGCCTCAAAATGATCTTAGTAGTGAACTAGTGGGCACATTTATGGCCTTACATGTTCACTAGTAAGCCTCATAATGATCTTACCAGTGAACTAGTGGGCGTTTTGCGGCTTACATGTAAACTAGTAAGCCTCAAAATGATCTTAGTAGTGAACTAGTGGGCACATTTATGGCCTTACATGTTCACTAGTAAGCCTCAAAATGATCTTACCAGTGAACTAGTGGGCGTTTTGCGGCTTACATGTAAACTAGTAAGCCTCAAAATGATCTTACTAGTGAACTAGTGGGCACATTTATGGCCTTAAATGTTCACTAGTAAGCCTCAAAATGATCTTACTAGTGAACTAGTGGGCGTTTTGTGGCTTACATGTTAACTAGTAAGCGTCAAAATGACGTTACTAATGAACTAGTGACAATTTGTGGCTTACATGTTCGCGAGTAAGCGTCAAAATGACCTTACTAGTGAACTAAGGGGCGTTTTGTGGCTTACATGACAACTAGTAAGCCTCAAAATGATCTTACTAGTGAACTAGTGGGTTCTTTTGTGGCTGACATGTTCACTAGTAAGCGTCACAATGACTTTACTTGTGAACTAGTGAGCGTTTTGTGGCTTACATGTTCACTAGTAAGCGTCAAAATGATCTTACTAGCGAACTAGTGGGCGTTTTGTGGCTTACATGTTCACTAGTAAGCCTCAAAATGATCTTACTAGTGAACTAGTGGGCGTTTTGTGGCTTACATGTCAACTAGTTAGCCTCAAAATGATCTTACTAGTGAACTAGTCGGCACATTTATGGCCTTACATGTTCTCTAGTAAGCCTCAAAATGATCTTACGAGTGAGCTAAGGGGCGTTTTGTGGCTTACATGTCAACTAGTAAGCCTCAAAATGATCTTACTAGTGAACTAGTGGGCGTTTTGTGGCTTACATCTTCACTAGTAAGTGTCAAAATGACCTTACTAGTTAACTAGTGAGTGTTTTGTGGCTTACATGTTCACTACTAGGCGTCAAAATGACCTTACTAGTGAACTAGTGGGCACATTTATGGCCTTACATGTTCACTAGTAAGCCTCAAAATGATCTTACTAGTGAACTAGTGAGCGTTTTGTGGCTTACATGTTCACTAGTAAGTGTCAAAATGACCTTACTAGTGAACTAGTGAGTGTTTTGTGGCTTACATGTTCACTAGTAGGCGTCAAAATGATCTTACCAGTGAACTAATGGGCACATTTATGGCCTTACATGTTCACTAGTAAGCCTCAAAATGATCTTACTAGTGAACTAGTGGGCGTTCTGTGGCTTACATGTTCACGGGTAAGCGTCAAAATGATTTTACTAGTGAACTAGTGGCCGTTTTGTGGCTTACATGTTCACTAGTAAGCCTCAAAATGACCTTACTAGTGAACTAGTGGGCGTTTTGTGGCTTACATGTTAACTAGTAAGCGTCAAAATGACCTTAGTAGTGAACTAGTGGGCACATTTATGGCCTTAAATGTTCACTAGTAAGCCTCAAAATGATCTTACTAGTGAACTAGTGGGCGTTCTGTGGCTTACATGTTCACTAGTAAGCCTCAAAATGATCTTACTAGTGAACTAGTGGGCGTTCTGTGGCTTACATGTTCACGGGTAAGCGTCAAAATGATTTTACTAGTGAACTAGTGGCCGTTTTGTGGCTTACATGTTCACTAGTAAGCCTCAAAATGATCTTACGAGTGAACTAGTGGGCGTTTTGTGGCTTACATGTTAACTAATAAGCGTCAAAATGACCTTAGTAGTGAACTAGTGGGCACATTTATGGCCTTAAATGTTCACTAGTAAGCCTCAAAATGATCTTACTAGTGAACTAGTGGGCGTTTTGTGGCTTACATGTTCACGAGTAAGGGTCAAAATGATCTTACTAGTGAACTAGTGGGCGTTTTGCGGCTTGCATGTCAACTAGTAAGCCTCAAAATGATCTTACGAGTGAACTAGTGGGCGTTTTGCGGCTTACATGTCAACAAGTAAGCCTCAAAATGATCTTACTAATGAACTAGTGGGTGTTTTGTGGCTTACATGTTCACTAGTAAGCGTCAAAATGACCTTACTAGTGAATTAGTGAGCGTTTTGTGGCTTACATGTCAACTAGTAAGCCTCAAAATGATCTTACTAGTGAACTAGTGGGTGTTTTGTGGCTTACATGTCAACTAGTAAGCCTCAAAATGATCTTACTAGTGAACTAGTGGTTGTTTTGTGGCTTACATGTTCACTAGTAAGCCTCAAAATGATCTTACTAGTGAACTAGTGGGCACATTTATGGCCTTACATGTTCACTAGTAAGCGTCAAAATGATCTTACTAATGAACTAGTGGGTGTTTTGTGGCTTACATGTTCACTAGTAAGCGTCAAAATGACCTTACTAGTGAACTAGTGGGCGTTTTGTGGCTTACATGTTAACTAGTAAGCGTCAAAATGACCTTAGTAGTGAACTAGTGGGCACATTTATGGCCTTAAATGTTCACTAGTAAGCCTCAAAATGATCTTACTAGTGAACTAGTGGGCGTTCTGTGGCTTACATGTTCACTAGTAAGCCTCAAAATGATCTTACTAGTGAACTAGTGGGCGTTCTGTGGCTTACATGTTCACGGGTAAGCGTCAAAATGATTTTACTAGTGAACTAGTGGCCGTTTTGTGGCTTACATGTTCACTAGTAAGCCTCAAAATGATCTTACGAGTGAACTAGTGGGCGTTTTGTGGCTTACATGTTAACTAATAAGCGTCAAAATGACCTTAGTAGTGAACTAGTGGGCACATTTATGGCCTTAAATGTTCACTAGTAAGCCTCAAAATGATCTTACTAGTGAACTAGTGGGCGTTTTGTGGCTTACATGTTCACGAGTAAGGGTCAAAATGATCTTACTAGTGAACTAGTGGGCGTTTTGCGGCTTGCATGTCAACTAGTAAGCCTCAAAATGATCTTACGAGTGAACTAGTGGGCGTTTTGCGGCTTACATGTCAACAAGTAAGCCTCAAAATGATCTTACTAATGAACTAGTGGGTGTTTTGTGGCTTACATGTTCACTAGTAAGCGTCAAAATGACCTTACTAGTGAATTAGTGAGCGTTTTGTGGCTTACATGTCAACTAGTAAGCCTCAAAATGATCTTACTAGTGAACTAGTGGGTGTTTTGTGGCTTACATGTCAACTAGTAAGCCTCAAAATGATCTTACTAGTGAACTAGTGGTTGTTTTGTGGCTTACATGTTCACTAGTAAGCCTCAAAATGATCTTACTAGTGAACTAGTGGGCACATTTATGGCCTTACATGTTCACTAGTAAGCGTCAAAATGATCTTACTAGTGAACTAGTGGGCATTTTGTGGCTTACATATCAACTAGTAAGCCTCAAAATGATCTTACTAGTGAACTCGTGGGCGTTTTGTGGCTTACATGTTCACTAGTAAGCCTCAAAATGATCTTACGAGTGAGCTAAGGGGCGTTTTGTGGCTTACATGTCAACTAGTAAGCCTCAAAATGATCTTATTAGTGAACTAGTGGGCGTTTTGTGGCTTACATGTTCACTAGTAAGTGTCAAAATGACCTTACTAGTTAACTAGTGAGTGTTTTGTGGCTTACATGTTCACTAGTAGGCGTCAAAATGATCTTACTAGTGAACTAGTGAGCGTTTTGTGGCTTACATGTTCACTAGTAAGCCTCAAAATGATCTTACTAGTGAACTAGTGGGCGTTTTGTGGCTTACATCTTCACTCGTTACCCTCAAAATGATCTTACTAGTGAACTAGTGAGCGTTTTGTGGCTTACATGTCAACTAGTAAGCCTCAAAATGATCTTACTAGTGAACTAGTGGACACATTTATGGCCTTACATGTTCACTAGTAAGCCTCAAAATGATCTTACTAGTGAACTAGTGGGCGTTTTGTGGCTTACATGTTCATGAGTAAGCGTCAAAATGATCTTACTAGTGCACTAGTGGGCGTTTTGCGGCTTGCATGTCAACTAGTAAGCCTCAAAATGATCTTACGAGTGAACTAGTGGGCGTTTGGCGGCTTACATGTCAACAAGTAAGCCTCAAAATGATCTTACTAATGAACTAGTGGGGGTTTTGTGGCTTACATGTTCACTAGTAAGCGTCAAAATGACCTTACTAGTGAATTAGTGAGCGTTCTGTGGCTTACATGTCAACTAGTAAGCCTCAAAATGATCTTACTAGTGAACTAGTGGTTGTTTTGTGGCTTACATGTTCACTAGTAAGCCTCAAAATGATCTTACTAGTGAACTAGTGGGCACATTTATGGCCTTACATGTTCACTAGTAAGCGTCAAAATGATCTTACTAGTGAACTAGTGGGCATTTTGTGGCTTACATGTTCATGAGTAAGCGTCAAAATGATCTTACTAGTGCACTAGTGGGCGTTTTGTGGCTTACATGTTCACTAGTAAGTGTCAAAATGACCTTACTAGTTAACTAGTGAGTGTTTTGTGGCTTACATGTTCACTAGTAGGCGTCAAAATGATCTTACTAGTGAACTACTGAGCGTTTTGTGGCTTACATGTTCACTAGTAAGCCTCAAAATGATCTTACTAGTGAACTAGTGGGCACATTTATGGCCTTACATGTTCACTAGTAAGCCTCAAAATGATCTTACTAGTGAACTAGTGGGCACATTTACGGCCTTACATGTTCACTAGTAAGCCTCAAAATGATCTTACTAGTGAACTAGTGGGCATTTTGTGGCTTACATGTCAACTAGTAAGCCTCAAAATGATCTTACTAGTGAACTAGTGGGCACATTTATGGCCTTACATGTTCACTTGTAAGCCTCAAAATGATCTTACTAGTGAACTAGTGGGCGTTTTGTGGCTTACATGTTCACGAGTAAGCGTCAAAATGATCTTACTAGTGAACTAGTGGGCGTTTTGCGGCTTACATGTCAACTACTAAGCCTCACAATGATCTTACTAGTGAACTAGTGGGCATTTTGTGGCTTACATGTTCACTAGTAAGCCTCAAAATGATCTTACTAGTGAACTAGTGGGCGTTTTGTGGCTTACATGTTCATGAGTAAGCGTCAAAATGATCTTACTAGTGCACTAGTGGGCGTTTTGCGGCTTGCATGTCAACTAGTAAGCCTCAAAATGATCTTACGAGTGAACTAGTGGGCGTTTGGCGGCTTACATGTCAACAAGTAAGCCTCAAAATGATCTTACTAATGAACTAGTGGGTGTTTTGTGGCTTACATGTTCACTAGTAAGCGTCAAAATGACCTTACTAGTGAATTAGTGAGCGTTCTGTGGCTTACATGTCAACTAGTAAGCCTCAAAATGATCTTACTAGTGAACTAGTGGTTGTTCTGTGGCTTACATGTTCACTAGTAAGCCTCAAAATGATCTTACTAGTGAACTAGTGGGCACATTTATGGCCTTACATGTTCACTAGTAAGCGTCAAAATGATCTTACTAGTGAACTAGTGGGCATTTTGTGGCTTACATGTCAACTAGTAAGCCTCAAAATGATCTTACTAGTGAACTAGTGGGCGTTTTGTGGCTTACATGTTCACTAGTAAGTGTCAAAATGACCTTACTAGTTAACTAGTGAGTGTTTTGTGGCTTACATGTTCACTAGTAGGCGTCAAAATGATCTTACTAGTGAACTAGTGAGCGTTTTGTGGCTTACATGTTCACTAGTAAGCCTCAAAATGATCTTACTAGTGAACTAGTGGGCACATTTATGGCCTTACATGTTCACTAGTAAGCCTCAAAATGATCTTACTAGTGAATTAGTGGGCACATTTACGGCCTTACATGTTCACTAGTAAGCCTCAAAATGATCTTACTAGTGAACTAGTGGGCATTTTGTGGCTTACATGTCAACTAGTAAGCCTCAAAATGATCTTACTAGTGAACTAGTGGGCACATTTATGACCTTACATGTTCACTTGTAAGCCTCAAAATGATCTTACTAGTGAACTAGTGGGCGTTTTGTGGCTTACATGTTCACGAGTAAGCGTCAAAATGATCTTACTAGTGAACTAGTGGGCGTTTTGCGGCTTACATGTCAACTACTAAGCCTCACAATGATCTTACTAGTGAACTAGTGGGCATTTTGTGGCTTACATGTCAACTACTAAGCCTCAAAATGATCTTACTAGTGAACTAGTGGGCACATTTATGGCCTTACATGTTCACTTGTAAGCCTCAAAATGATCTTACTAGTGAACTAATGAGCGTTTTGTGGCTTACATGTTCACTAGTAAGTGTCAAAATGACCTTACTGGTGAACTAGTGAGTGTTTTGTGGCTTACATGTTCACTAGTAAGCCTAAAAATGATCTTACCAGTGAACTAGTGGGCGTTTTGTGGCTTACATGTTCACTAGTAAGCCTCAAAATGATCTTACTAGTGAACGAGTGGGCGTTTTGTGGCTTACATCTTCACTCGTTAGCCTCAAAATGATCTTACTAGTGAACTAGTGGGCGTTTTGTGGCTTACATGTCAACTAGTAAGCCTCAAAATGATCTTACTAGTGAACTAGTGGGCACATTTATGACCTTACATGTTCACTAGTAAGCCTCAAAATGATCTTACCAGTGAACTAGTGGGGGTTTTGCGGCTTATATGTCAACTAGTAAGCCTCAAAATGATCTTACTAGTGAACTAGTGGGGATTTTGTGGCTTACATGTCAACTAGTAAGCCTCAAAATGATCTTACCAGGGAACTAGTGGGCACATTTATGGCCTTACATGTTCACTAGTAAGCCTCAAAATGATCTTACCAGTGAACTAGTGGGCGTTTTGTGGCTTACATGTTCACGAGTAAGTGTCAAAATGATCTTACTAGTGAACTAGTGGCCGTTTTGCGGCTTACATGTCAACAAGTAAGCCTCAAAATGATCTTACTAATGAACTAGTGGGCGTTTTGTGGCTTACATGTTCACTAGTAAGCGTCAAAATGACCTTACTAGTGAATTAGTGAGCGTTTTGTGGCTTACATGTCAACGAGTAAGCCTCAAAATGATCTTACTAGTGAACGAGTGGGCACATTTATGGCCTTACATGTTCACTTGTAAGCCTCAAAATGATCTTACTAGTGAACTAATGAGCGTTTTGTGGCTTACATGTTCACTAGTAAGTGTCAAAATGATCTTACTAGTGAACTAGTGGGCGTTTTGTGATTACATGTTCACTAGTAAGTGTCAAAATGACCTTACTAGTTAACTAGTGAGTGTTTTGTGGCTTACATGTTCACGAGGAAGCGTCAAAATGACCTTACTAGTGAACTAGTGAGCGTTTTGTGGCTTACATGTTCACTAGTAAGTGTCAAAATGACCTTACTGGTGAACTAGTGAGTGTTTTGTGGCTTACATGTTCACTAGTAAGCCTCAAAATGATCTTACTAGTGAACTAGTGGGCGTTTTGTGGATTACATGTTCACTAGTAAGTGTCAAAATGACCTTACTAGTTAACTAGTGAGTGTTTTGTGGCTTACATGTTCACGAGGAAGCGTCAAAATGACCTTACTAGTGAACTAGTGAGCGTTTTGTGGCTTACATGTTCACTAGTAAGCATCAAAATGATCTTACCAGTGAACTCGTGGGCGTTTTGCGGCTTACATGTCAACTAGTAAGCCTCAAAATGATCTTACTAGTGAACTAGTGGGCATTTTGTGGCTTACATGTCAACCAGTAAGCCTCAAAATGATCTTACTAGTGAACTAGTGGGCACATTTATGGCCTTACATGTTCACTAGTAAGCGTCAAAATGATCTTACTAGTAAACTAGTGGGCACATTTATGGCCTTACATGTTCACTAGTAAGCGTCAAAATGACCTTACTAGTGAACTAGTGGACGTTTTGTGGCTTACATGTCAACTCGTAAGCCTCAAAATGATCTTACGAGTGAGCTAGTGGGCGTTTTGTGGCTTACATGTCAACTACTAAGCCTCACAATGATCTTACTAGTGAACTAGTGGGCATTTTGTGGCTTACATGTCAACTACTAAGCCTCAAAATGATCTTACTAGTGAACTAGTGGGCACATTTATGGCCTTACATGTTCACTTGTAAGCCTCAAAATGATCTTACTAGTGAACTAATGAGCGTTTTGTGGCTTACATGTTCACTAGTAAGTGTCAAAATGACCTTACTGGTGAACTAGTGAGTGTTTTGTGGCTTACATGTTCACTAGTAAGCCTAAAAATGATCTTACCAGTGAACTAGTGGGCGTTTTGTGGCTTACATGTTCACTAGTAAGCCTCAAAATGATCTTACTAGTGAACTAGTGGGCGTTTTGTGGCTTACATCTTCACTCGTTAGCCTCAAAATGATCTTACTAGTGAACTAGTGGGCGTTTTGTGGCTTACATGTCAACTAGTAAGCCTCAAAATGATCTTACTAGTGAACTAGTGGGCACATTTATGACCTTACATGTTCACTAGTAAGCCTCAAAATGATCTTACCAGTGAACTAGTGGGGGATTTGCGGCTTATATGTCAACTAGTAAGCCTCAAAATGATCTTACTAGTGAACTAGTGGGGATTTTGTGGCTTACATGTCAACTAGTAAGCCTCAAAATGATCTTACCAGTGAACTAGTGGGCACATTTATGGCCTTACATGTTCACTAGTAAGCCTCAAAATGATCTTAACAGTGAACTAGTGGGCGTTTTGTGGCTTACATGTTCACGAGTAAGTGTCAAAATGATCTTACTAGTGAACTAGTGGCCGTTTTGCGGCTTACATGTCAACAAGTAAGCCTCAAAATGATCTTACTAATGAACTAGTGGGCGTTTTGTGGCTTACATGTTCACTAGAAAGCGTCAAAATGACCTTACTAGTGAATTAGTGAGCGTTTTGTGGCTTACATGTCAACGAGTAAGCCTCAAAATGATCTTACTAGTGAAGTAGTGACAATTTGTGGCTTACATGTTCACGAGTAAGCCTCAAAATGATCTTACTAGTGAACTAGTGGGCACATTTATGGCCTTACATGTTCACTAGTAAGCCTCAAAATCATCTTACTAGTGAACTAGTGGGCACATTTATGGCCTTACATGTTCACTAGTAAGCCTCAAAATGATCTTACTAGTGAACTAGTGGGCGTTTTGTGGATTACATGTTCACTACTAAGTGTCAAAATGACCTTACTAGTTAACTAGTGAGTGTTTTGTGGTTTACATGTTCACGAGGAAGCGTCAAAATGACCTTACTAGTGAACTAGTGAGCGTTATGCGGCTTACATGTCAACTAGCAAGCCTCAAAATGATCTTACGAGTGAACTAGCGGGCACATTTACGGCCTTACATGTTCACTATTAAGAGTCAAAATGATCTTACTAGTGAACAGGTGGGCACATTTATGGCCTTACATGTTCACTAGTAAGCCTCAAAATGATATTACTAGTGAACTAGTGGGCGTTTTGTGGCTTACATCTTCACTCGTTAGCCTCAAAATGATCTTACTAGTGAACTAGTGGGCGTTTTGTGGCTTACATGTCAACTATTAAGCCTCAAAATGATCTTACCAGTGAACTAGTGGGGGTTTTGCGGCTTATATGTCAACTAGTAAGCCTCAAAATGATCTTAATAGTGAACTAGTGGGGATTTTGTGGCTTACATGTCAACTAGTAAGCCTCAAAATGATCTTACCAGTGAACTAGTGGGCACATTTATGGCCTTACATGTTCACTAGTAAGCCTCAAAATGATCTTTCCAGTGAACTAGTGGGCGTTTTGTGGCTTACATGTTCACGAGTAAGTGTCAAAATGATCTTACTAGTGAACTAGTGGCCGTTTTGCGGCTTACATGTCAACAAGTAAGCCTCAAAATGATCTTACTAATGAACTAGTGGGCGTTTTGTGGCTTACATGTTCACTAGTAAGCGTCAAAATGACCTTACTAGTGAATTAGTTAGCGTTTTGTGGCTTACATGTCAACGAGTAAGCCTCAAAATGATCTTACTAGTGAACTAGTGACAATTTGTGGCTTACATGTTCACGAGTAAGCGTCAAAATGACCTTACTAGTGAACTAGTGAGCGTTTTGTGGCTTACATGTCAACTAGCAAGCCTCAAAATGATCTTACGAGTGAACTAGTGGGCACATTTATGGCCTTACATGTTCACTATTAAGAGTCAAAATGATCTTACTAGTGAACAGGTGGGCACATTTATGGCCTTACATGTTCACTAGTAAGCCTCAAAATGATCTTACTAGTGAACTAGTGGGCGTTTTGTGGCTTACATCTTCACTCGTTAGCCTCAAAATGATCTTACTAGTGAACTAGTGGGCGTTTTGTGGCTTACATGTTCACTAGTAAGCCTCAAAATGATCTTACCAGTGAACTAGTGGGGGTTTTGCGGCTTATATGTCAACTAGTAAGCCTCAAAATGATCTTACTAGTGAACTAGTGGGGATTTTGTGGCCTACATGTCAACTAGTAAGCGTCAAAATGATCTTACTAGTGAACTAGTGGGCACATTTATGGCCTTACATGTTCACTAGTAAGCCTCAAAATGATCTTTCCAGTGAACTAGTGGGCGTTTTGTGGCTTACATGTTCATGAGTAAGCGTCAAAATTATCTTACTAGTGAACTAGTGGCCGTTTTGCGGCTTACATGTCAACAAGTAAGCCTCAAAATGATCTTACTAATGAACTAGTGGGCGTTTTGTGGCTTACATGTTCACTAGTAAGCGTCAAAATGACCTTACTAGTGAATTAGTTAGCGTTTTGTGGCTTACATGTCAACGAGTAAGCCTCAAAATGATCTTACTAGTGAACTAGTGACAATTTGTGGCTTACATGTTCACGAGTAAGCGTCAAAATGACCTTACTAGTGAACTAGTGAGCGTTTTGTGGCTTACATGTCAACTAGCAAGCCTCAAAATGATCTTACGAGTGAACTAGTGGGCACATTTATGGCCTTACATGTTCACTATTAAGAGTCAAAATGATCTTACTAGTGAACAGGTGGGCACATTTATGGCCTTACATGTTCACTAGTAAGCCTCAAAATGATCTTACTAGTGAACTAGTGGGCGTTTTGTGGCTTACATCTTCACTCGTTAGCCTCAAAATGATCTTACTAGTGAACTAGTGGGCGTTTTGTGGCTTACATGTTCACTAGTAAGCCTCAAAATGATCTTACCAGTGAACTAGTGGGGGTTTTGCGGCTTATATGTCAACTAGTAAGCCTCAAAATGATCTTACTAGTGAACTAGTGGGGATTTTGTGGCCTACATGTCAACTAGTAAGCGTCAAAATGATCTTACTAGTGAACTAGTGGGCACATTTATGGCCTTACATGTTCACTAGTAAGCCTCAAAATGATCTTTCCAGTGAACTAGTGGGCGTTTTGTGGCTTACATGTTCATGAGTAAGCGTCAAAATTATCTTACTAGTGAACTAGTGGCCGTTTTGCGGCTTACATGTCAACAAGTAAGCCTCAAAATGATCTTACTAATGAACTAGTGGGCGTTTTGTGGCTTACATGTTCACTAGTAAGCGTCAAAATGACCTTACTAGTGAACTAGTGGGCGTTTTGCGGCTTGCATGTCAACTAGTAAGCCTCAAAATGATCTTACGAGTGAACTAGTGGGTGTTTTGTGGCTTACATGTTCACGAGTAAGGGTCAAAATGATCTTACTAGTGAACTAGTGGGCGTTTTGCGGCTTGCATGTCAACTAGTAAGCCTCAAAATGATCTTACGAGTGAACTAGTGGGCGTTTTGCGGCTTACATGTCAACAAGTAAGCCTCAAAATGATCTTACTAATGAACTAGTGGGCGTTTTGCGGTTTACATGTCAAGTCAAGTCAAGTCAACAGTATTTATAGAGCACTTTCAAACAGCCATCGCTGCATACAAAGTGCTGTACATGGAGCGATTTAACATATACAATATACAATGTCAACTAGTAAGCCTCACAATGATCTTACTAGTGAACTAGTGGGCATTTTGTGGCTTACATGTCAACTACTAAGCCTCAAAATGACCTTACTAGTGAACTAGTGGGCACATTTATGGCCTTACATGTTCACTAGTAAGCCTCAAAATGATCTTACTAGTGAACTAGTAAGCGTTTTGTGGCTTACATGTTCACTAGTAAGCCTCAAAATGACCTTACTAGTGAACTAGTGAGTGTTTTGTGGCTTACATGTTCACTAGTAGGCGTCAAAATGATCTTACTAGTGAACTAATGGGCACATTTATGGCCTTACATGTTCACTAGTAAGCCTCAAAATGATCTTACTAGTGAACTAGTGGGCGTTCTGTGGCTTACATGTTCACGGGTAAGCGTCAAAATGATTTTACTAGTGAACTAGTGGGCGTTTTGTGGCTTACATGTTCAGTAGTAAGCCTCAAAATGATCTTACTAGTGAACTAGTGTGCGTTTTGTGGCTTACATCTTCACTCGTTAGCCTCAAAATGATCTTACTAGTGAACTAGTGGGCGTTTTGTGGCTTACATGTCAACTAGTAAGCCTCAAAATGATCTTACTAGTGAACTAATGGGCACATTTATGACCTTACATGTTCACTAGTAAGCCTCAAAATGATCTTACCAGTGAACTAGTGGGGGTTTTGCGGCTTATATGTCAACTAGTAAGCCTCAAAATGATCTTACTAGTGAACTAGTGGGGATTTTGTGGCTTACATGTCAACTAGTAAGCCTCAAAATGATCTTACCAGTGAACTAGTGGGCACATTTATGGCCTTACATGTTCACTAGTAAGCCTCAAAATGATCTTACCAGTGAACTAGTGGGCGTTTTGTGGCTTACATGTTCACGAGTAAGTGTCAAAATGATCTTACTAGTGAACTAGTGGCCGTTTTGCGGCTTACATGTCAACAAGTAAGCCTCATAATGATCTTACTAATGAACTAGTGGGCGTTTTGTGGCTTACATGTTCACTAGTAAGCGTCAAAATGACCTTACTAGTGAATTAGTGAGCGTTTTGTGGCTTACATGTCAACGAGTAAGCCTCAAAATGATCTTACTAGTGAACTAGTGACAATTTGTGGCTTACATGTTCAAGAGTAAGCGTCAAAATGACCTTACTAGTGAACTAGTGAGCGTTTTGCGGCTTACATGTCAACTAGCAAGCCTCAAAATGATCTTACGAGTGAACTAGTGGGCACATTTATGGCCTTACATGTTCACTATTAAGAGTCAAAATGATCTTACTAGTGAACAGGTGGGCACATTTATGGCCTTACATGCTCACTAGTAAGCCTCAAAATGATCTTACTAGTGAACTAGTGGGCGTTTTGTGGCTTACATCTTCACTCGTTAGCCTCAAAATGATCTTACTAGTGAACTAGTGGGCGTTTTGTTGCTTACATGTTCACTAGTAAGCCTCAAAATGATCTTACCAGTGAACTAGTGGGGGTTTTGCGGCTTATATGTCAACTAGTAAGCCTCAAAATGATCTTACTAGTGAACTAGTGGGGATTTTGTGGCTTACATGTCAACTAGTAAGCGTCAAAATGATCTTACTAGTGAACTAGTGGGCACATTTATGGCCTTACATGTTCACTAGTAAGCCTCAAAATGATCTTTCCAGTGAACTAGTGGGCGTTTTGTGGCTTACATGTTCACGAGTAAGCGTCAAAATGATCTTACTAGTGAACTAGTGGCCGTTTTGCGGCTTACATGTCAACAAGTAAGCCTCAAAATGATCTTACTAATGAACTAGTGGGCGTTTTGTGGCTTACATGTTCACTAGTAAGCGTCAAAATGACCTTACTAGTGAACTAGTGGGCGTTTTGCGGCTTGCATGTCAACTAGTAAGCCTCAAAATGATCTTACGAGTGAACTAGTGGGTGTTTTGCGGCTTACATGTTCACAAGTAAGCCTCAAAATGACCTTACTAGTAAACTAGTGGGCGTTTTGCGGCTTACATGTTAACTAGTAAGCGTCAAAATGATCTTACTAGTGAACTAGTGACAATTTGTGGCTTACATGTTCGCGAGTAAGCGTCAAAATGACCTTACTAGTGAACTAGTGACAATTTGTGGCTTACATGTTCGCGAGTAAGCGTCAAAATGACCTTACTAGTGAGCTAAGGGGCGTTTTGTGGCTTACATGACAACTAGTAAGCCTCAAAATGATCTTACTAGTGAACCAGTGGGTTCTTTTGTGGCTGACATGTTCACTAGTAACATGGGTTAGGGTTAGGGTTAGGGTTAGGGTTAGGGTTAGGGTTAGGGTTAGGGTTAGGGTTAGGGTTAGGGTTAGGGTTAGGGTTAGGGTTAGGGTTAGGGTTAGGGTTAGGGTTAGGGTTAGGGTTAGGGTTAGGGTTAGGGGTTAGGGTTAGGGGTTAGGGGTTAGGGTTAGGGGTTAGGGTTAGGGGTTAGGGTTAGGGGTTAGGGTTAGGGTTAGGGTTAGGGTTAGGGTTAGGGTTAGGGTTAGGGTTAGGGTTAGGGTTAGGGTTAGGGTTAGGGTTAGGGTTAGGGTTAGGGTTAGGGTTAGGGTTAGGGTTAGGGTTAGGGTTAGGGTTAGGGTTAGGGTTAGGGTTAGGGTTAGGGTTAGGGTTAGGGTTAGGGTTAGGGTTAGGGTTAGGGTTAGGGTTAGGGTTAGGGTTAGGGTTAGGGTTAGGGTTAGGGTTAGGGTTAGGGTTAGGGTTAGGGTTAGGGTTAGGGTTAGGGTTAGGGTTAGGGTTAGGGTTAGGGTTAGGGTTAGGGTTAGGGTTAGGGTTAGGGTTAGGGTTAGGGTTAGGGTTAGGGTTAGGGTTAGGGTTAGGGTTAGGGTTAGGGTTAGGGTTAGGGTTAGGGTTAGGGTTAGGGTTAGGGTTAGGGTTAGGGTTAGGGTTAGGGTTAGGGTTAGGGTTAGGGTTAGGGTTAGGGTTAGGGTTAGGGTTAGGGTTAGGGTTAGGGTTAGGGTTAGGGTTAGGGTTAGGGTTAGGGTTAGGGTTAGGGTTAGGGTTAGGGTTAGGGTTAGGGTTAGGGTTAGGGTTAGGGTTAGGGTTAGGGTTAGGGTTAGGGTTAGGGTTAGGGTTAGGGTTAGGGTTAGGGTTAGGGTTAGGGTTAGGGTTAGGGTTAGGGTTAGGGTTAGGGTTAGGGTTAGGGTTAGGGTTAGGGTTAGGGTTAGGGTTAGGGTTAGGGTTAGGGTTAGGGTTAGGGTTAGGGTTAGGGTTAGGGTTAGGGTTAGGGTTAGGGTTAGGGTTAGGGTTAGGGTTAGGGTTAGGGTTAGGGTTAGGGTTAGGGTTAGGGTTAGGGTTAGGGTTAGGGTTAGGGTTAGGGTTAGGGTTAGGGTTAGGGTTAGGGTTAGGGTTAGGGTTAGGGTTAGGGTTAGGGTTAGGGTTAGGGTTAGGGTTAGGGTTAGGGTTAGGGTTAGGGTTAGGGTTAGGGTTAGGGTTAGGGTTAGGGTTAGGGTTAGGGTTAGGGTTAGGGTTAGGGTTAGGGTTAGGGTTAGGGTTAGGGTTAGGGTTAGGGTTAGGGTTAGGGTTAGGGTTAGGGTTAGGGTTAGGGTTAGGGTTAGGGTTAGGGTTAGGGTTAGGGTTAGGGTTAGGGTTAGGGTTAGGGTTAGGGTTAGGGTTAGGGTTAGGGTTAGGGTTAGGGTTAGGGTTAGGGTTAGGGTTAGGGTTAGGGTTAGGGTTAGGGTTAGGGTTAGGGTTAGGGTTAGGGTTAGGGTTAGGGTTAGGGTTAGGGTTAGGGTTAGGGTTAGGGTTAGGGTTAGGGTTAGGGTTAGGGTTAGGGTTAGGGTTAGGGTTAGGGTTAGGGTTAGGGTTAGGGTTAGGGTTAGGGTTAGGGTTAGGGTTAGGGTTAGGGTTAGGGTTAGGGTTAGGGTTAGGGTTAGGGTTAGGGTTAGGGTTAGGGTTAGGGTTAGGGTTAGGGTTAGGGTTAGGGTTAGGGTTAGGGTTAGGGTTAGGGTTAGGGTTAGGGTTAGGGTTAGGGTTAGGGTTAGGGTTAGGGTTAGGGTTAGGGTTAGGGTTAGGGTTAGGGTTAGGGTTAGGGTTAGGGTTAGGGTTAGGGTTAGGGTTAGGGTTAGGGTTAGGGTTAGGGTTAGGGTTAGGGTTAGGGTTAGGGTTAGGGTTAGGGTTAGGGTTAGGGTTAGGGTTAGGGTTAGGGTTAGGGTTAGGGTTAGGGTTAGGGTTAGGGTTAGGGTTAGGGTTAGGGTTAGGGTTAGGGTTAGGGTTAGGGTTAGGGTTAGGGTTAGGGTTAGGGTTAGGGTTAGGGTTAGGGTTAGGGTTAGGGTTAGGGTTAGGGTTAGGGTTAGGGTTAGGGTTAGGGTTAGGGTTAGGGTTAGGGTTAGGGTTAGGGTTAGGGTTAGGGTTAGGGTTAGGGTTAGGGTTAGGGTTAGGGTTAGGGTTAGGGTTAGGGTTAGGGTTAGGGTTAGGGTTAGGGTTAGGGTTAGGGTTAGGGTTAGGGTTAGGGTTAGGGTTAGGGTTAGGGTTAGGGTTAGGGTTAGGGTTAGGGTTAGGGTTAGGGTTAGGGTTAGGGTTAGGGTTAGGGTTAGGGTTAGGGTTAGGGTTAGGGTTAGGGTTAGGGTTAGGGTTAGGGTTAGGGTTAGGGTTAGGGTTAGGGTTAGGGTTAGGGTTAGGGTTAGGGTTAGGGTTAGGGTTAGGGTTAGGGTTAGGGTTAGGGTTAGGGTTAGGGTTAGGGTTAGGGTTAGGGTTAGGGTTAGGGTTAGGGTTAGGGTTAGGGTTAGGGTTAGGGTTAGGGTTAGGGTTAGGGTTAGGGTTAGGGTTAGGGTTAGGGTTAGGGTTAGGGTTAGGGTTAGGGTTAGGGTTAGGGTTAGGGTTAGGGTTAGGGTTAGGGTTAGGGTTAGGGTTAGGGTTAGGGTTAGGGTTAGGGTTAGGGTTAGGGTTAGGGTTAGGGTTAGGGTTAGGGTTAGGGTTAGGGTTAGGGTTAGGGTTAGGGTTAGGGTTAGGGTTAGGGTTAGGGTTAGGGTTAGGGTTAGGGTTAGGGTTAGGGTTAGGGTTAGGGTTAGGGTTAGGGTTAGGGTTAGGGTTAGGGTTAGGGTTAGGGTTAGGGTTAGGGTTAGGGTTAGGGTTAGGGTTAGGGTTAGGGTTAGGGTTAGGGTTAGGGTTAGGGTTAGGGTTAGGGTTAGGGTTAGGGTTAGGGTTAGGGTTAGGGTTAGGGTTAGGGTTAGGGTTAGGGTTAGGGTTAGGGTTAGGGTTAGGGTTAGGGTTAGGGTTAGGGTTAGGGTTAGGGTTAGGGTTAGGGTTAGGGTTAGGGTTAGGGTTAGGGTTAGGGTTAGGGTTAGGGTTAGGGTTAGGGTTAGGGTTAGGGTTAGGGTTAGGGTTAGGGTTAGGGTTAGGGTTAGGGTTAGGGTTAGGGTTAGGGTTAGGGTTAGGGTTAGGGTTAGGGTTAGGGTTAGGGTTAGGGTTAGGGTTAGGGTTAGGGTTAGGGTTAGGGTTAGGGTTAGGGTTAGGGTTAGGGTTAGGGTTAGGGTTAGGGTTAGGGTTAGGGTTAGGGTTAGGGTTAGGGTTAGGGTTAGGGTTAGGGTTAGGGTTAGGGTTAGGGTTAGGGTTAGGGTTAGGGTTAGGGTTAGGGTTAGGGTTAGGGTTAGGGTTAGGGTTAGGGTTAGGGTTAGGGTTAGGGTTAGGGTTAGGGTTAGGGTTAGGGTTAGGGTTAGGGTTAGGGTTAGGGTTAGGGTTAGGGTTAGGGTTAGGGTTAGGGTTAGGGTTAGGGTTAGGGTTAGGGTTAGGGTTAGGGTTAGGGTTAGGGTTAGGGTTAGGGTTAGGGTTAGGGTTAGGGTTAGGGTTAGGGTTAGGGTTAGGGTTAGGGTTAGG
The DNA here is from genome assembly GCF_025434085.1 of Hippocampus zosterae. Taxonomy (NCBI): domain Eukaryota; kingdom Metazoa; phylum Chordata; class Actinopteri; order Syngnathiformes; family Syngnathidae; genus Hippocampus; species Hippocampus zosterae. Next base: position 8,209 of record NC_067459.1, on the reverse strand, counting down.
GTTAGGGTTAGGGTTAGGGTTAGGGTTAGGGTTAGGGTTAGGGTTAGGGTTAGGGTTAGGGTTAGGGTTAGGGTTAGGGTTAGGGTTAGGGTTAGGGTTAGGGTTAGGGTTAGGGTTAGGGTTAGGGTTAGGGTTAGGGTTAGGGTTAGGGTTAGGGTTAGGGTTAGGGTTAGGGTTAGGGTTAGGGTTAGGGTTAGGGTTAGGGTTAGGGTTAGGGTTAGGGTTAGGGTTAGGGTTAGGGTTAGGGTTAGGGTTAGGGTTAGGGTTAGGGTTAGGGTTAGGGTTAGGGTTAGGGTTAGGGTTAGGGTTAGGGTTAGGGTTAGGGTTAGGGTTAGGGTTAGGGTTAGGGTTAGGGTTAGGGTTAGGGTTAGGGTTAGGGTTAGGGTTAGGGTTAGGGTTAGGGTTAGGGTTAGGGTTAGGGTTAGGGTTAGGGTTAGGGTTAGGGTTAGGGTTAGGGTTAGGGTTAGGGTTAGGGTTAGGGTTAGGGTTAGGGTTAGGGTTAGGGTTAGGGTTAGGGTTAGGGTTAGGGTTAGGGTTAGGGTTAGGGTTAGGGTTAGGGTTAGGGTTAGGGTTAGGGTTAGGGTTAGGGTTAGGGTTAGGGTTAGGGTTAGGGTTAGGGTTAGGGTTAGGGTTAGGGTTAGGGTTAGGGTTAGGGTTAGGGTTAGGGTTAGGGTTAGGGTTAGGGTTAGGGTTAGGGTTAGGGTTAGGGTTAGGGTTAGGGTTAGGGTTAGGGTTAGGGTTAGGGTTAGGGTTAGGGTTAGGGTTAGGGTTAGGGTTAGGGTTAGGGTTAGGGTTAGGGTTAGGGTTAGGGTTAGGGTTAGGGTTAGGGTTAGGGTTAGGGTTAGGGTTAGGGTTAGGGTTAGGGTTAGGGTTAGGGTTAGGGTTAGGGTTAGGGTTAGGGTTAGGGTTAGGGTTAGGGTTAGGGTTAGGGTTAGGGTTAGGGTTAGGGTTAGGGTTAGGGTTAGGGTTAGGGTTAGGGTTAGGGTTAGGGTTAGGGTTAGGGTTAGGGTTAGGGTTAGGGTTAGGGTTAGGGTTAGGGTTAGGGTTAGGGTTAGGGTTAGGGTTAGGGTTAGGGTTAGGGTTAGGGTTAGGGTTAGGGTTAGGGTTAGGGTTAGGGTTAGGGTTAGGGTTAGGGTTAGGGTTAGGGTTAGGGTTAGGGTTAGGGTTAGGGTTAGGGTTAGGGTTAGGGTTAGGGTTAGGGTTAGGGTTAGGGTTAGGGTTAGGGTTAGGGTTAGGGTTAGGGTTAGGGTTAGGGTTAGGGTTAGGGTTAGGGTTAGGGTTAGGGTTAGGGTTAGGGTTAGGGTTAGGGTTAGGGTTAGGGTTAGGGTTAGGGTTAGGGTTAGGGTTAGGGTTAGGGTTAGGGTTAGGGTTAGGGTTAGGGTTAGGGTTAGGGTTAGGGTTAGGGTTAGGGTTAGGGTTAGGGTTAGGGTTAGGGTTAGGGTTAGGGTTAGGGTTAGGGTTAGGGTTAGGGTTAGGGTTAGGGTTAGGGTTAGGGTTAGGGTTAGGGTTAGGGTTAGGGTTAGGGTTAGGGTTAGGGTTAGGGTTAGGGTTAGGGTTAGGGTTAGGGTTAGGGTTAGGGTTAGGGTTAGGGTTAGGGTTAGGGTTAGGGTTAGGGTTAGGGTTAGGGTTAGGGTTAGGGTTAGGGTTAGGGTTAGGGTTAGGGTTAGGGTTAGGGTTAGGGTTAGGGTTAGGGTTAGGGTTAGGGTTAGGGTTAGGGTTAGGGTTAGGGTTAGGGTTAGGGTTAGGGTTAGGGTTAGGGTTAGGGTTAGGGTTAGGGTTAGGGTTAGGGTTAGGGTTAGGGTTAGGGTTAGGGTTAGGGTTAGGGTTAGGGTTAGGGTTAGGGTTAGGGTTAGGGTTAGGGTTAGGGTTAGGGTTAGGGTTAGGGTTAGGGTTAGGGTTAGGGTTAGGGTTAGGGTTAGGGTTAGGGTTAGGGTTAGGGTTAGGGTTAGGGTTAGGGTTAGGGTTAGGGTTAGGGTTAGGGTTAGGGTTAGGGTTAGGGTTAGGGTTAGGGTTAGGGTTAGGGTTAGGGTTAGGGTTAGGGTTAGGGTTAGGGTTAGGGTTAGGGTTAGGGTTAGGGTTAGGGTTAGGGTTAGGGTTAGGGTTAGGGTTAGGGTTAGGGTTAGGGTTAGGGTTAGGGTTAGGGTTAGGGTTAGGGTTAGGGTTAGGGTTAGGGTTAGGGTTAGGGTTAGGGTTAGGGTTAGGGTTAGGGTTAGGGTTAGGGTTAGGGTTAGGGTTAGGGTTAGGGTTAGGGTTAGGGTTAGGGTTAGGGTTAGGGTTAGGGTTAGGGTTAGGGTTAGGGTTAGGGTTAGGGTTAGGGTTAGGGTTAGGGTTAGGGTTAGGGTTAGGGTTAGGGTTAGGGTTAGGGTTAGGGTTAGGGTTAGGGTTAGGGTTAGGGTTAGGGTTAGGGTTAGGGTTAGGGTTAGGGTTAGGGTTAGGGTTAGGGTTAGGGTTAGGGTTAGGGTTAGGGTTAGGGTTAGGGTTAGGGTTAGGGTTAGGGTTAGGGTTAGGGTTAGGGTTAGGGTTAGGGTTAGGGTTAGGGTTAGGGTTAGGGTTAGGGTTAGGGTTAGGGTTAGGGTTAGGGTTAGGGTTAGGGTTAGGGTTAGGGTTAGGGTTAGGGTTAGGGTTAGGGTTAGGGTTAGGGTTAGGGTTAGGGTTAGGGTTAGGGTTAGGGTTAGGGTTAGGGTTAGGGTTAGGGTTAGGGTTAGGGTTAGGGTTAGGGTTAGGGTTAGGGTTAGGGTTAGGGTTAGGGTTAGGGTTAGGGTTAGGGTTAGGGTTAGGGTTAGGGTTAGGGTTAGGGTTAGGGTTAGGGTTAGGGTTAGGGTTAGGGTTAGGGTTAGGGTTAGGGTTAGGGTTAGGGTTAGGGTTAGGGTTAGGGTTAGGGTTAGGGTTAGGGTTAGGGTTAGGGTTAGGGTTAGGGTTAGGGTTAGGGTTAGGGTTAGGGTTAGGGTTAGGGTTAGGGTTAGGGTTAGGGTTAGGGTTAGGGTTAGGGTTAGGGTTAGGGTTAGGGTTAGGGTTAGGGTTAGGGTTAGGGTTAGGGTTAGGGTTAGGGTTAGGGTTAGGGTTAGGGTTAGGGTTAGGGTTAGGGTTAGGGTTAGGGTTAGGGTTAGGGTTAGGGTTAGGGTTAGGGTTAGGGTTAGGGTTAGGGTTAGGGTTAGGGTTAGGGTTAGGGTTAGGGTTAGGGTTAGGGTTAGGGTTAGGGTTAGGGTTAGGGTTAGGGTTAGGGTTAGGGTTAGGGTTAGGGTTAGGGTTAGGGTTAGGGTTAGGGTTAGGGTTAGGGTTAGGGTTAGGGTTAGGGTTAGGGTTAGGGTTAGGGTTAGGGTTAGGGTTAGGGTTAGGGTTAGGGTTAGGGTTAGGGTTAGGGTTAGGGTTAGGGTTAGGGTTAGGGTTAGGGTTAGGGTTAGGGTTAGGGTTAGGGTTAGGGTTAGGGTTAGGGTTAGGGTTAGGGTTAGGGTTAGGGTTAGGGTTAGGGTTAGGGTTAGGGTTAGGGTTAGGGTTAGGGTTAGGGTTAGGGTTAGGGTTAGGGTTAGGGTTAGGGTTAGGGTTAGGGTTAGGGTTAGGGTTAGGGTTAGGGTTAGGGTTAGGGTTAGGGTTAGGGTTAGGGTTAGGGTTAGGGTTAGGGTTAGGGTTAGGGTTAGGGTTAGGGTTAGGGTTAGGGTTAGGGTTAGGGTTAGGGTTAGGGTTAGGGTTAGGGTTAGGGTTAGGGTTAGGGTTAGGGTTAGGGTTAGGGTTAGGGTTAGGGTTAGGGTTAGGGTTAGGGTTAGGGTTAGGGTTAGGGTTAGGGTTAGGGTTAGGGTTAGGGTTAGGGTTAGGGTTAGGGTTAGGGTTAGGGTTAGGGTTAGGGTTAGGGTTAGGGTTAGGGTTAGGGTTAGGGTTAGGGTTAGGGTTAGGGTTAGGGTTAGGGTTAGGGTTAGGGTTAGGGTTAGGGTTAGGGTTAGGGTTAGGGTTAGGGTTAGGGTTAGGGTTAGGGTTAGGGTTAGGGTTAGGGTTAGGGTTAGGGTTAGGGTTAGGGTTAGGGTTAGGGTTAGGGTTAGGGTTAGGGTTAGGGTTAGGGTTAGGGTTAGGGTTAGGGTTAGGGTTAGGGTTAGGGTTAGGGTTAGGGTTAGGGTTAGGGTTAGGGTTAGGGTTAGGGTTAGGGTTAGGGTTAGGGTTAGGGTTAGGGTTAGGGTTAGGGTTAGGGTTAGGGTTAGGGTTAGGGTTAGGGTTAGGGTTAGGGTTAGGGTTAGGGTTAGGGTTAGGGTTAGGGTTAGGGTTAGGGTTAGGGTTAGGGTTAGGGTTAGGGTTAGGGTTAGGGTTAGGGTTAGGGTTAGGGTTAGGGTTAGGGTTAGGGTTAGGGTTAGGGTTAGGGTTAGGGTTAGGGTTAGGGTTAGGGTTAGGGTTAGGGTTAGGGTTAGGGTTAGGGTTAGGGTTAGGGTTAGGGTTAGGGTTAGGGTTAGGGTTAGGGTTAGGGTTAGGGTTAGGGTTAGGGTTAGGGTTAGGGTTAGGGTTAGGGTTAGGGTTAGGGTTAGGGTTAGGGTTAGGGTTAGGGTTAGGGTTAGGGTTAGGGTTAGGGTTAGGGTTAGGGTTAGGGTTAGGGTTAGGGTTAGGGTTAGGGTTAGGGTTAGGGTTAGGGTTAGGGTTAGGGTTAGGGTTAGGGTTAGGGTTAGGGTTAGGGTTAGGGTTAGGGTTAGGGTTAGGGTTAGGGTTAGGGTTAGGGTTAGGGTTAGGGTTAGGGTTAGGGTTAGGGTTAGGGTTAGGGTTAGGGTTAGGGTTAGGGTTAGGGTTAGGGTTAGGGTTAGGGTTAGGGTTAGGGTTAGGGTTAGGGTTAGGGTTAGGGTTAGGGTTAGGGTTAGGGTTAGGGTTAGGGTTAGGGTTAGGGTTAGGGTTAGGGTTAGGGTTAGGGTTAGGGTTAGGGTTAGGGTTAGGGTTAGGGTTAGGGTTAGGGTTAGGGTTAGGGTTAGGGTTAGGGTTAGGGTTAGGGTTAGGGTTAGGGTTAGGGTTAGGGTTAGGGTTAGGGTTAGGGTTAGGGTTAGGGTTAGGGTTAGGGTTAGGGTTAGGGTTAGGGTTAGGGTTAGGGTTAGGGTTAGGGTTAGGGTTAGGGTTAGGGTTAGGGTTAGGGTTAGGGTTAGGGTTAGGGTTAGGGTTAGGGTTAGGGTTAGGGTTAGGGTTAGGGTTAGGGTTAGGGTTAGGGTTAGGGTTAGGGTTAGGGTTAGGGTTAGGGTTAGGGTTAGGGTTAGGGTTAGGGTTAGGGTTAGGGTTAGGGTTAGGGTTAGGGTTAGGGTTAGGGTTAGGGTTAGGGTTAGGGTTAGGGTTAGGGTTAGGGTTAGGGTTAGGGTTAGGGTTAGGGTTAGGGTTAGGGTTAGGGTTAGGGTTAGGGTTAGGGTTAGGGTTAGGGTTAGGGTTAGGGTTAGGGTTAGGGTTAGGGTTAGGGTTAGGGTTAGGGTTAGGGTTAGGGTTAGGGTTAGGGTTAGGGTTAGGGTTAGGGTTAGGGTTAGGGTTAGGGTTAGGGTTAGGGTTAGGGTTAGGGTTAGGGTTAGGGTTAGGGTTAGGGTTAGGGTTAGGGTTAGGGTTAGGGTTAGGGTTAGGGTTAGGGTTAGGGTTAGGGTTAGGGTTAGGGTTAGGGTTAGGGTTAGGGTTAGGGTTAGGGTTAGGGTTAGGGTTAGGGTTAGGGTTAGGGTTAGGGTTAGGGTTAGGGTTAGGGTTAGGGTTAGGGTTAGGGTTAGGGTTAGGGTTAGGGTTAGGGTTAGGGTTAGGGTTAGGGTTAGGGTTAGGGTTAGGGTTAGGGTTAGGGTTAGGGTTAGGGTTAGGGTTAGGGTTAGGGTTAGGGTTAGGGTTAGGGTTAGGGTTAGGGTTAGGGTTAGGGTTAGGGTTAGGGTTAGGGTTAGGGTTAGGGTTAGGGTTAGGGTTAGGGTTAGGGTTAGGGTTAGGGTTAGGGTTAGGGTTAGGGTTAGGGTTAGGGTTAGGGTTAGGGTTAGGGTTAGGGTTAGGGTTAGGGTTAGGGTTAGGGTTAGGGTTAGGGTTAGGGTTAGGGTTAGGGTTAGGGTTAGGGTTAGGGTTAGGGTTAGGGTTAGGGTTAGGGTTAGGGTTAGGGTTAGGGTTAGGGTTAGGGTTAGGGTTAGGGTTAGGGTTAGGGTTAGGGTTAGGGTTAGGGTTAGGGTTAGGGTTAGGGTTAGGGTTAGGGTTAGGGTTAGGGTTAGGGTTAGGGTTAGGGTTAGGGTTAGGGTTAGGGTTAGGGTTAGGGTTAGGGTTAGGGTTAGGGTTAGGGTTAGGGTTAGGGTTAGGGTTAGGGTTAGGGTTAGGGTTAGGGTTAGGGTTAGGGTTAGGGTTAGGGTTAGGGTTAGGGTTAGGGTTAGGGTTAGGGTTAGGGTTAGGGTTAGGGTTAGGGTTAGGGTTAGGGTTAGGGTTAGGGTTAGGGTTAGGGTTAGGGTTAGGGTTAGGGTTAGGGTTAGGGTTAGGGTTAGGGTTAGGGTTAGGGTTAGGGTTAGGGTTAGGGTTAGGGTTAGGGTTAGGGTTAGGGTTAGGGTTAGGGTTAGGGTTAGGGTTAGGGTTAGGGTTAGGGTTAGGGTTAGGGTTAGGGTTAGGGTTAGGGTTAGGGTTAGGGTTAGGGTTAGGGTTAGGGTTAGGGTTAGGGTTAGGGTTAGGGTTAGGGTTAGGGTTAGGGTTAGGGTTAGGGTTAGGGTTAGGGTTAGGGTTAGGGTTAGGGTTAGGGTTAGGGTTAGGGTTAGGGTTAGGGTTAGGGTTAGGGTTAGGGTTAGGGTTAGGGTTAGGGTTAGGGTTAGGGTTAGGGTTAGGGTTAGGGTTAGGGTTAGGGTTAGGGTTAGGGTTAGGGTTAGGGTTAGGGTTAGGGTTAGGGTTAGGGTTAGGGTTAGGGTTAGGGTTAGGGTTAGGGTTAGGGTTAGGGTTAGGGTTAGGGTTAGGGTTAGGGTTAGGGTTAGGGTTAGGGTTAGGGTTAGGGTTAGGGTTAGGGTTAGGGTTAGGGTTAGGGTTAGGGTTAGGGTTAGGGTTAGGGTTAGGGTTAGGGTTAGGGTTAGGGTTAGGGTTAGGGTTAGGGTTAGGGTTAGGGTTAGGGTTAGGGTTAGGGTTAGGGTTAGGGTTAGGGTTAGGGTTAGGGTTAGGGTTAGGGTTAGGGTTAGGGTTAGGGTTAGGGTTAGGGTTAGGGTTAGGGTTAGGGTTAGGGTTAGGGTTAGGGTTAGGGTTAGGGTTAGGGTTAGGGTTAGGGTTAGGGTTAGGGTTAGGGTTAGGGTTAGGGTTAGGGTTAGGGTTAGGGTTAGGGTTAGGGTTAGGGTTAGGGTTAGGGTTAGGGTTAGGGTTAGGGTTAGGGTTAGGGTTAGGGTTAGGGTTAGGGTTAGGGTTAGGGTTAGGGTTAGGGTTAGGGTTAGGGTTAGGGTTAGGGTTAGGGTTAGGGTTAGGGTTAGGGTTAGGGTTAGGGTTAGGGTTAGGGTTAGGGTTAGGGTTAGGGTTAGGGTTAGGGTTAGGGTTAGGGTTAGGGTTAGGGTTAGGGTTAGGGTTAGGGTTAGGGTTAGGGTTAGGGTTAGGGTTAGGGTTAGGGTTAGGGTTAGGGTTAGGGTTAGGGTTAGGGTTAGGGTTAGGGTTAGGGTTAGGGTTAGGGTTAGGGTTAGGGTTAGGGTTAGGGTTAGGGTTAGGGTTAGGGTTAGGGTTAGGGTTAGGGTTAGGGTTAGGGTTAGGGTTAGGGTTAGGGTTAGGGTTAGGGTTAGGGTTAGGGTTAGGGTTAGGGTTAGGGTTAGGGTTAGGGTTAGGGTTAGGGTTAGGGTTGGTTAGGGTTAGGGTTAGGGTTAGGGTTAGGGTTAGGGTTAGGGTTAGGGTTAGGGTTAGGGTTAGGGTTAGGGTTAGGGTGGTTAGGGTTAGGGTTAGGGTTAGGGTTAGGGTTAGGGTTAGGGTTAGGGTTAGGGTTAGGGTTAGGGTTAGGGTTAGGGTTAGGGTTAGGGTTAGGGTTAGGGTTAGGGTTAGGGTTAGGGTTAGGGTTAGGGTTAGGGTTAGGGTTAGGGTTAGGGTTAGGGTTAGGGTTAGGGTTAGGGTTAGGGTTAGGGTTAGGGTTAGGGTTAGGGTTAGGGTTAGGGTTAGGGTTAGGGTTAGGGTTAGGGTTAGGGTTAGGGTTAGGGTTAGGGTTAGGGTTAGGGTTAGGGTTAGGGTTAGGGTTAGGGTTAGGGTTAGGGTTAGGGTTAGGGTTAGGGTTAGGGTTAGGGTTAGGGTTAGGGTTAGGGTTAGGGTTAGG